>NC_138967.1:7617500-8892500 GCF_055761805.1 Camellia sinensis
CATCGACCTTGATAAATGCATGAAGTATGATGATGTTGTTGTGCATGTACTACAAATGTACCAAGCTTCAGAAGATGCCTTCTACATTGGGGAGAATAAGATGAAAATACACAACAGCGACATCAAGCTGATTTTTGGTGTGGACTATGGCAGCAAGCCGATGGACATATCATATGGTGCGAAACCAAAGACTGGCATTGTAAACAAAAGATGCAAAAACGTCAGCCGGTTGACTTCAAAATGGATACGCACCCTTTTGACCGAGGCATTGAAAGGAAAAAAGAAAGATGACAACGAAGAAGTTGCCCGACTAGTGTGCATATATGCTTGCCAAAAGCTTTTTTTCTCAACAAGCGGAGAGACAATAGGATGGGGCTACTACGCACATATGGTCCCACTGGAAAGCATGCAAGAATATGATTGGGCCAAGCAAATTAGGACAATGTTGACATCGTCTATTTCCCAAAATGACAAAAATCCAGCAAAAGTCACCGGCTGTGTCATGTTATTGATGGTAAGTACCCATGTTGTCAAATAATAACATTCACATGTCCTCCAGTGTTGTTCATCTAAGCCAACTGTGAACATTGACATCTGCACCACTGATGTGAATGTCCGTAGGGAATTATATTTCACAGATGTGAATGTTCACATCTGAATCACTGATGCGAATGTCCACATTCACTCATAATATACTACTGTGAATGTTTACGACACTGCTCCGTAGGCAATTATGTTTTCACTACTGTGAATGTTCACATCTGAAGCACTGATGTGACTGATCACATTCACTCATAACATACTACTATGCATGTTCACAACAGTGCCACAGCACTTATGTTTCTGTCATCATTCACATCAGTGATTCAAATGTGAACATTGTGAATGTTCACATTCAATGATAATGTACTACTGTGAATGTTTACGACACTGCTCCATAGGCAATTATGTTTTCACTACTGTAAATGTTCATATCTGATGCACTGATGTGACTGATCACATTCACTCATAACATACTACTATGAATGTTCACAACAGTGCCACATCACTCATGTTTCACAGATGTGAATGTTCACATTCAATGGTAATGTACTACTGGGATGTTCACAACAATGCGACTGTGATTAATATTCACATAGGTTGTCATTAGTATGCAAATGCTAAATAACAATATGCGTTTCTTGTTTTATTGAAGTACTGGTTGTGTGAGCACACAACCGTCCTATAACCTCACAGAACCAATGTTTTTCCTCGCTGTGTGAAGTGGGATCTGACTGCTTTGCAGAAGAAGATGAAAACCACCTCTTTAGCTTATTTGGGTTTTAATGAGGTAGGGCCTTCAATTACTGATCAAAACATTCACATTATAATACCACCCAAATATATGCGTTAAGTAACATATTTTTTTCATTTTCAGGTTAATGCCGATGAACTCTTTGCAATCCCAACAGAATTACAAAAGTTCAAGCCTAAAACATTGAAGGTGGAGCCTGAAATTTATGAACCAGCCAGAACATCTCCCAACCTTTCTGACATCAAGGGAGAACAACACAGTGGCAGCAACTCCCACTTTTCTGGGGATGGGATGGAGCTGAAGGACAGTAATGACGACATTCACATTCCATTTAGCAGCCAACATTATGACAGAGCTATTGTAATACCAAACACAAACCAACCTGATATCATTGATGTGCTTATCCAAGAAAATCAGAAGGCTTGGGGCGTCATAAGGCAATGGAAAGCAAAGTACAAACACCTTCAATTTTCATGGGAGTTGAGAGCAAGAGTCATAGCTGCTCTTGAACATAAATTGTTTAACCAGTCCAGCCCACCCAACGTGAATATCGAAATGAAGAAGTGCATGGAGCAGAAGGATAAAGAAATCAAACGCTTAACGCAGCTGGTCATCGACTTAGAATGCGATAAAACAATTCTTCAGGATCTTTACGATGACCAGCCAGTCCACATTGTCACACAGGCTGTGGCAGAAAGGCAACCCCCTAGCCCAATGCAACACAATATCAGCCCACCTTCTAGGGTCAAGCGTATAAAGGAAAAAGATCGCAAAGAGCATCGCTTGCCTGACTTCCAATACCCAAACTTACCTGGCCAAAAGCAGCCCCATCCAGTCGAAATGGTTGAAGATGTGGAGAAACACCCACCAGCGAAGCAGCCAAAAAAATTATCCTTTACCAACAAGTTCAAAGTCTGGGCCAAGATGTCCAAACAAGACAAAAAAAAGGTCCAAACTTTACAAAAAAATGAAGGCGATAAGTAAGTGACTGTACAAACATCCAATGTTAACATTCACATTCCGTAATAGTCTATATTCCTCACTGTGTACAATTTTTTTGGTTTGTTCAAATATGTGCAATGTAAATATTTACATTGGTTTGTTCATAATGTACAGGCTGCTGGTGTGGAAAGGAGATTCGAAGGCTACACATGTGTATTTTGATGACATTGTCAACCTTATCAAGGAGGAATCAATACACAGCAATGTATGCCATTACAAATATAATTCACTCTTCATGCATATGCACACACAGACACACACACACTCACATCTACAAAATCTATATAATATGACCCCATGTTTGTGCAGCTCATAGATGCATATGCTGAACTGTTGCATGAACAACAAGAGGTGGTCAACCCAACTTCGGATGAAGCCTCATTGATCTTCACGAGCATGTGTTTAGTAAAATCTATCATTCCATTACTTGTAATGTGACTGTGAAACTTCACAGTCCATTAATTATTTGTCAAATGTGTACAGAAAGTGATATGAGAGTACCATCCTCGCAAAAGGAGTAAACACATTGATGCACATGTCAAAAACTACCAAGGAGAGAGATACCTACTATTCCCATTGCATCATGAGTACCACTGGACGATAGTTGTGTATGATGCTAAAGACAATTTGTGGAAGCATTACAACTCGTTGCGCCCAAGAACAAGCATACATGACCCGCATATCGACCAAGCACAGGAAATTGTAAGTGGCTATTTTTCAACACAAACATGACTTGTTCTCGTGCATTAAATGACTGTACACACACATATGTTTGTTGGTACCTAATTTGAAATTTCATACACAGAGGAAGTACATTGAGCATGTTGTGAGCGTTATTGGCGAGTCATCACCGCTATACACTAAGTTAGCAGGCCAAAATCCAGCACAACCAACCAAAAGTGTTTATGTCTGTCCTCAGCAAGGCGACGACTCGTAAGCCTCACTACATTTTTTTCAAATCCTCCATAACCATTATGCAAATATTCATGTCAACTGCTAATCAAAACCATTTCGCATTTACAGAGTGGATTGCGGACCTGCAGTATGTTACATCATGCGGGTGCACATATATCATGAAGAAATTGTAGGCAGCCTCAGTAGTGCAGAATGGTGTGGACTACGAGATTTGTTAGTGCATAGTTTTTTGAATCATAAGAAATCTGAGCTTCCTTAAAACCTATAGGTGGGGGGTGTCCACCTACAAACTAACCAACAGTCGATTTGAATGTTAATATGGAATGTGTTGATATTTTGACACAACAACTGATTGTAAAACAGTGATACAACATCTGTTAATAGGAAAAAGGCAGCTGCGAATTTTGAACTACTTTTGGTGTTGTTATGTTTTACATATGTAAATGTTCACAGTTGTACGACTAATGTGAATGTTCACAGTCACTTATGATATCCACACTGCTGTGTTGTTATGAGTGTAATTTCTGCGAATGTTTGAACCTGACTGTTGTATAATACACATACTTTGTGCAGGAGTGTACACTTGGTCTACGTGACATAATTACGGATCACATACACATGTGTGAATATTCACATTTGTTCTTGCTTATAGCAGTTGTAAATGACATTCTTCTCTGCCAAATGTGAACATTCACTTATGATATTCATATGCACTAATGTTTACAGCTGTGACTGTTCACAGTTGCAACACTGATGTGAATGTTCATACTCACTTATGATATTCATAATGCCGTGTTGTGATGAGCATATTTGATGCGATTTGTGGAACCAGTTTTTAATGTAATACACATACCTTGTGCAGGAATGTACACATTGTTTGCATGACATCATTACGGGTAACATGAACAGGTGTGAATATTCACATTTCTTTCCATTCATAACAGTTGTGCATGTTCACACCATGTCAATCTTCATGCATATGAAAGTTCACACCACATCTTATATTCATGTCAACATTGACAACAATAAGGTAAAAACGTTCAACCCATGTGCAAGTTTTCACATAATATGATTCGTTTACGTAAGTGTGAATGTCCACATCATGTATTTATCATTACAACTTTAACAAAAAATCAGTTTCATACACAAAAAGAAAATGAAAAAGCACAAATGAAATACTAAGTTTGCCAAACCATTATTTTGCTTGACAACACAACACAATCTTATTTCAGAAATGAATATAAGAATCCAATGTAAAACACAACGTTAAAATGAAAAATGTACATCCTATATCGACTCCTTGCATGACTTCCGATTATGGCTCCCCAGCTTATCACATCTCCCGCACCTTATTTGCTTCAGTTTCTCACCCCTTGATGGGATCCTATTCTTTTTCGGCCTTCCGGGTGGTCTTTTCACAGTTGGCGGGTATATAGTGAAGTCCATGGGATCAAAAGGCGGCTTCTCCACCGATGGTATAGGGAATATGGCACCCGAATACGCTGCACGATATGTCTGTACATGAAAGTAATGTTCCACACAATCATTGAGATTGTAGCGGCTCTTCTGAATGGCAACAACAGCATGGTCACATGGGAATCCGTTGATTTGCCATTTGAAGCACGAACATGTACGCCTCGCAACATCAACAGTAACAGATGGTATCGAATGAATTTCAAACACATTCTCATTGGCTTTGCTAACTTGCCAAGACCTGCTGTCATTGAACGAATCCATAAGCCTTGTTTCAAATGTAGGACAAATAAGCTCATTCCATTTGTTTGCTTGGTCACGCCGTGCAGACATTTGCCGCATCAACTGAGTACGAATTGTGTCCACCATTTGAGTGATAGGAAGATTACGCGCTTCTTTAATCCAGTTATTAAATGACTCCGCCGCATTGGAAGTCATCTCCCCATAACGCATGCCCCTGCACAATATCACAAACATTTTACAATAAGAAAGTTAACAGGTCTGAACATTCACGTTGACTGATGTGAACATTAACATCATTCGCAGTGAACATTAACATCAACTTACACGATGCACAGATGTGAACACTAACATCAACTTAAATGACAGAATGATGTGAATGTTAACAACAGCAAAATATGACAACGGATGTGAAGATTCACATCATTCAAATCAGTCATTATTGTCAGATGTGAACATTCACATCATTGACATTGAACATGAAACACAATTGGAAGATTTTTACAATTCCTAACTGATAATTCACATCGCTACCATTCTGACTTGACAAATGGAACACTTTATGAAACTATTATTACCTGAAGTATGAATTTGCCCAGTGCTCAGGTGCCAAGTCCTTGAAAAAATCATGTGCTCGTTGTTTACCCTCCTCTTTTAATTTTGCAAGCTTTTCATGGAACCCTACCACAGTTGGCTCATAAGCACAATCACCCAAACTACTTACTAGGTGATCCCTGAAGCCATTATCAATTCCTTTCATTCGGTCTCTTAAATTGCTCTTCAAGTGTTGTAAGCAATAACCATGATGAGCCGATGGGAACACCTTCGGCATAGCTTCTAACAGGCCAAGATTACGATCCGAAATAAAAGTAATCTGGCGCTTACCATCAACAACCTTCCCAAGTTCATGCAAGAACCACGACCAATTCGCCGTGGTCTCCGAATCAACTATCGCAAATGCAACAAGAAACAGACCTACAACACAACACCAATACACAACTGTTCACAATATTCCAAAATGAATAGAAAACAATATAAACGAAAATGGTCATGTGAATTTTTATATCTACATTGCCCTATTACTATTATTATTTCTGGATTCAAGTTCATAAACAACAATGATGTGAACATTCACATTAACGACCATTAATAATTCATTTTTGATTGTTCATCAATTGATAATGTGAACATTCACAGTACTGTTCATTAATGGATCAACTGACAGTAGTATACACTGATGTGAATGTGAATGTTCACATAACTGTCGTTACCAGGCACAGATGTATAATAATGTGAATGGATCAGTGTATAATAATGTGAATGTTCACATTACAGTCATCAGCAGACACAGATGTGAACATTCACATCAGTGCATACTAATGTCAATGTTCACAGTACTTATAATTTCTCATTCACTCATTTGTCCACACTATGCATGTCAATGTGAATATTGACATGAATATACAGGTAAAAAAAATACTAACCATTGTTTCCGTCTTTCGCCGTTGCCGCCAGTAGCTGACCTTTGTACTTTCCTTTGAGGAATGTTCTATCCAAGAATAATAAAGGCCGACAAGAATTGAACCCAGAAATACACGCAGCGAATGACACAAAGAAACGACGAAACTGTTGACTACTCGCATCATAGTCAATATTGACATAACTCCCCGGATTGTACCGCATCACAGCATCCGAATACCACCGCAGCTGGTCAAACGATAATGAGTGATCTCCATGAATACCAGCCTTTGCTTTCTCCACAGCCAACCATACGACATGGTAACTCACATCTAGCCCATAATCCCTCTTCAAAATAGTCACAACATCACACGGCCGAGTCAACGGCTTGTCCCTCACAATTTCAAATATGGTACTCGACACCAAATTCGAACTAACTCGCGGATTCTTCGATGTTCGGACATCCGTACCACAAGTATGCACATCACTAAAACTCTTGATGTAGAAAAAATCATTTGCTCATTGTGCTCTACAATGTATAGCCCACAAGCAGCCCCTCTCCTCCCGCATCGCACACACAGCAGTAACTCTTGTTGTCTCGTTCTTCACGTATGTAAGCTGAAACCCACATTGGATGGCATACTTACATAAAACGTCACGAAATTCTTGTGCACCTCCAACAAACCGTTGTCCCACATGTGTAATACCATTTGCCCAAGGGACTGACAACAACACCTTCTCGTTATGGTGGCAAAATCTCCGTAATGCATCAATTTCTTCCTCAACCCCCACACGCACCAATCCCAAACTAGTTGACTGACCAATACCACTTTTCAACTCAACCACAACTTCTACATGTTGTACCCCCATTGATTTAGCAAGCAGTAACATGTTCTGAAATTCTTCCTCATTGTCCAAATCACACTTACTAATCCCAGGTAGTTTACAGAACAGTGAAATAGAACCAGCAGACAACTCATCCCATTTCTCACACAAACACTCCACCAAACGAGAATAACACATTGCGCGGGCAACATTTATTACAGTTGTACTGCAACCATATGTACACACCAACAGCATAAAGGTATCCATCTCCTATAAAAACACAAAAACACAACAACGAACAGTAATAAAAATTCATATGAAAATTCACTTTGTGCAAAAAATAGATGAGTACGTGTACAGTTCAAGTGCTAAATCCATAATTTAGAATACGAAGATGTGAACATTCACATAGTTGTTAACAACATGTCAACATTAAGCAAACATCAAAGTAAAATGAGAAAATCAACAATCTTCACATAATATTCGCAAGATGTGAACATTTACATTGACACAGACACTCTAAATTATATGACACACACAGAGCCTCATTCAGCAAACATCAATTTTAAATGAGAACGTCCACATTCTTCACATAATCCACATTAACAAAATGTGAACATTCACATTGACATATATACTGATAATCAAATCATCTACAGATATCCTCATTACGCATACGTCCAAGTAAAATGAGAACTACACATTTAATCAAAATCGACATGAAAAATCACATTGTGCAAAAAATCAAAAATTACTACGTGTACAGTTCAAATGCTAAATCCATAATTCACAATACAAAGATGTGAACATTCACATTGATATTAACAAGTTGCCAAAATTGCAAACATCAAAGTAAAAATGAGAACATCAACAAACTTCACATAATATTAACAAAATCTGAACATTTACATTGACACATAGACTCTGAATTATATCACACACACAGAGCCTCATTAAGCAAACACCAATTTAAAATGAGAACATCCACATTCTTCACATAATCCATATTAACAAAATGTCAACATTCACATTGCCATATATACTGATAATCAAATCATCTACAGAGATCCTCATTACGCATATGTCCAAGTAAAATGAGAACTAACACTGTTCTTCACATAATATGAATGTACTCCCCTCCACAGGACCACGTAAGAAGCATATAATTGAAAAACCAGAGCATCCAATTCATATCAATCCAAAAACAGAGCATCTGCTCCATCATACAAATGAAACTATAAACTGAACATGTATTCATAATCAAATTGATACTAACCTTAATCATGCAATCCTACAATCCTCCAGAAAGTCGAACACAACTGATTCGAACTACTTAAAGCTCGGAAAATGTGACAGCCGAACGCCTACCTCTTCGTCGTCTTCACTCGCAAACCACAGAACCAGACTACAACACCAAGAATGAAACCCTAGCACAACCAATCCTTGGAACGAGTATGCAAAACATAAACATATCTCTTGGAATTGGATTGATGAAGAAAAACGTAAAATAGAAACTGCCAAACTGAATCAGCGAGGAAACAGGCACGTAAACAGGCACGTAATATGTAAATACATATTAACACTGTACATATATATATATGGGGGCAAAATAGTTCAGGAAAATATATTAAATTAGGAAAATGGACCTTATGGAATAAACAGAAAAGTTTATGGGACTAATCAGGTTATAATATTCTTTTGTGGACCTAATGGGTTATAACAACTCTAGAATGGATTTATCAATAAAAATCCCTAAATTTAAATTAGGTCTATGGAAGTTAACTTCATTAAAAATAAAAATAAAGGTTTATTACACTTTATTCTATTCAATTTTAAAATTGCATATTTAAACCCTTTAATTATTAAAAAAATCACTTTCAGGAAGAAGATGGTTGTATGTTTTTTTTATTATTTATAATTAATGGATCTAAATGTGTAATTTTAAAGTTGAGAGAGACAGAATAGTATTTAGTAAAAATTGATGAGGATAAATGTAATTAAACCTATAAAAACACCATATAGATCCAATCCAGAGGCAATGGATGGAGAACTTTCCAAAGAAAAAACAATAGATAAATAAATAAAAGTAAATGGATGGACTTTTTGACAAGAAAATTTAGCCTTGTTTTCCAATCAAACAAACAATGTACAGAAAATGAGTGAATTAGTGATTGACTAAAAATCAAATATGCTATTTCCTTTCATCATCCTTCGACGTAATAAATTTTTTTATTTCATTGGTTCAACTTTTTCCTCCATGATAATTGAAATTACCTAAAAGTTGAAATTTGAAAATCTTTCATCATAATAGCCATCAAAACTGAACAAAATAATAATACTCATAAGATGATTCAAATAGGAAGATATGATGTGAAAGTACTGTTGAATTATTCCTAATGATAAAACTGACCCAGTTACATATCCCCAACCCCACCTCTCTCCTCCTCTCTCACTAATCTTTTATTTTTATTTTTATTATTTTACTTTATTTTTGATAATCTGAATTAATTTATGCATATCTTGACTAATCTTTTAAATGAAAAAAATAAACTTAGAAAAGTAGAAAAATGTGACAACGTTTACACCGACTCACCTACATCCTTCTTATAGAATATATATACACACATACAATCCATTGAGTGAATTTTGAGCATACCATTTTAGAATATTGAAATGTCTTCTTAATTATACAAATGACAAAGCCACATTAATCTAGTGTAAATTCTATATAAAAATTCTGAAGGAATAGATTTTCCTTTCAACAATGCCACTCACATTATTCCTGTCGTAAAATTCTGTATAAAAATTATGTAAACATATCATTTTCCTTTCCATCACCATATTCAATAAGAAAAACTCTACTTGTATATAAAATTTATACAAAAACTTCACAAAAATAATATGACAATGCCATTATGTATAAATATATATATATATATATATGTATGAATTTTCATTCAATAATGGTAACAATAACAAGAACATACATTTCTGCCAAGCCAGCCTGGGGTCTCAGATTTTCAATCAAACCATCATTTTCCATAAAGGACAAACAGACCCTAGTGAAATTATATGACAAAGAAACTAGTATTGAAATCAAATATAAGAATTACAAAACCTATAATATAGCAAGACAATGATGAACCTGGATACAGAAACTGATTATCCTCCTTGAAAGTTTAACCATGCTAATTAAAAGCTAACAAAACTGTGTTTGATCAGACTGTCTAGCAACAACGCTGCCAACTACAATACAGGTCATTGAGAGAGATAATAATTGAGATATGTTGTTCATGAATGTTTAATGTAAGTCCGGGCTTCAATCTTTATGTGAATTTCTATCCAGATTGAGAAACTTCGCAACACGCTCTTGCTTTGCGCCAGTCCTGTGGTCGTAGTACTCAACGACTGCAGCTCCGGCCAATGCAGCAAGTGTCAGTGCTTGTGCATGCAACCTGTTTTACAACGCAAAAGCATCTTTACATTCATGATGCCACTACTTGAAACGCATAAAATTCAAAGAGCAAAAAATAAAAAATCATTTTTTGATTTCCTAAAATAAAGCAGTAGCAGCTAGCTCTTTGATTTGAAAAAGTAAAGCACCAAAAAAGAAATTGTTCTAAAAAATGGAACATTGTAAGTGAATAGTCACTCCATAGGGAGATTAAGGAATGATCATTCCATTCCATTTTAGTTCATTACAGTAGTATTAGCGCAAAGATTTCAAAGTTAAAGTTGATCAAATCTTACATTCGATCAACCATGTCACATAAGATTGAATGGATTAACTATATTATCCATTGAAAAGTACAAGGTAGATAAACTAGATTATGTAAGCTTAATTAGTAATTTTGCAACTAAAAATGTGATAAAAGTAATGTTTAAGTGATACTTTGTTGGTGGTTCATTTTTAGTATTGCAAATTTACATTTTGTTTGGTGTGTTTTTTTCTTGTTGTAAATTGGATTTTACTAAACTATAAACTAACAAGACCAGCTTTTTATCTCTTGAGTTTGTTAAATGATTTCTTCATATCTTAATATATGCAAATAAATTTTAGTTATTATATATATGTGAGTAAACATTGTGCAGTTAACAGCAAATTTAAAAAAATAAAAAATGGATGCTTAATATTTTATCCACTTTTTGTTTTTTCAAATATATAAGAAGGCCTTATCCTATAAAACTTAGGGCCACCAACCAAGGACATAGAAAGGGAAAGATTCTGAGTCTCCAAGATAATGATACAATGGTTATTACTTATTAGTAAGAAGCTTAAAACATCTCCAATCCTTAACCTTTTTTTCCCATCAAATTTAATTTGATGAAAAAGTGCTAAAAAATCATCTCCAATCCTTTCATCAAATTGTTTATCAAATCAAGGGAGACATTTTTTTCATCAAATTGAGAATTCATCAATTTTAAATTTGATGAAAATTTAAAAAGATAAAGCATGCAAGATGATTTTTTTTCATCAAATTTGATGAAAATGGAAATCTTGGATAAAAGGGGAATTTTTAAAAAGTTTTTGATGTAAGGGTTGGAGTAATTCGTATCAAATTAAACTTTTTGCTCAAATTTGAAAGCAAATTAGATGAAAAAAGTAGTGAAAGTTTGGAGATGCTCTTACTCTTTGAATCATGTTCCAACCATGAAAGTGTAGGACAATCTTCACTGTATTTAAACCGATTTAATTCTGTTGTGTACAAAACAACAACAAGAATAAAAGAAATAGAGAAAAGGAGAGAATATGTTTGATTACAAAAATCAAACTCGAAATAAAAAATAAATAAATAAAAAACAAAACAGATTTTATTTTGTTACAAAAACAAAATTAAAATCTGAATAAATAAACAATAAAAACAACACTGAAAGTAATTAAATAACTTACTTGATTTAATTTTTCCGAATTATTTTTCTGATCAAGTCCAGTGTTTAACACTGTCTCCTTAAGACAGATTCGTCCTCTCCACGGTGCTTTCAGAATTCGGACGTCTATCTCCCAGGATGAAATGATCTTCCACAAACAATAGCAGCACTACTAATTGTTTGCCTTACGAACACACTAAGTGTTTACACTCTTTCTTTTGAAAATAAAATGCAGCAAGATGAAGAATAGAATTAACAGAGGTGAAATACGAAATTTCTGAATGCAAACATCAAATGAGGGTGGTCCTATTTATAGATGTGAAGGTGGCTCTTCATTTTGAATTAAACAAGTATGTAGCTCTTGGTTTTGAATTGAACAGGTATCATACCTGTTGGGTTTTGAATTCAAACAGATTTGAATCAATTCAAACAGATAGTAAAACGGGAAGGGCCCTGTTTGGGTGTGCATTAATTCCAAAACAGTTTATTTCTGTTTGAAACCGGGAAGGGCCCTGTTTGGATGAACAAATAATCCAAACCAATTTAATTTGAATTATGGATTTTATTTTAATAAAAAATAAAATTAAATTCAAATGTTTTTGGCCCAAAAAGATTAGAAGCCCAACCCAACCACACACCACGCACCCGCGCCCAGCCCAGCCCGCCCGACCGGCCGGACGGACGGCGGCGGCGGCGCGCGCGCGTGTGTGGTGATTTTTGGGTCCAATGGGTCTAGCCCATTTTGCCCATAACCTCTCCCTCTAAAACACTTGGGTACCCCTTGGGGCACACCCCAAGTATCTCACCCTAAGCCTTATAAACCCTTTCAAAACCTCCCACCAAATCAATGTGGGACAAGCCAATTTACAACCTTAAGGAATTTCCACCAAAACTCCATTTCCATGGAGCACACTTTGGCTTCAATTTCCCATTCACTCGGTAATGGTTTTGAGCAACCAAATATACCACGTGAATCACAACGCGGCATAGAACGCGTTACCACTTTGACCCGAGTAAATCTTCACTGTATTTAAAAAGATTTAATTCTGTTGTGTACAAAATAACAACCAGAATATAAAGAAATAAAGAAAAGGAGAGAATATGTTTGATTACAAAAATCAAACTCGAAATAAAAATAAATAAATAAAAAATAAAACAGATTTTATTTTGTTACAAAAACAAAATTAAAATCTGAATAAATAAACAAATAAAAATAACACTGAAAGTAATTAAATAACTTACTTGATTTAATTTCTTCGAATTATTTTTCTGATCAAGTCCAGTGTTTAACACTGTCTCCTTAAGACAGATTCGTCCTCTCCACGGTGCTTTCAGAATTCGGACGTCTATCTCCCAGGATGAAATGATCTTCCACAAACAATAGCAGCACTACTAATTGTTTGCCTTACGAACACACTAAGTGTTTACACTCTTTCTTTTGAAAATAAAATGCAGCAAGATGAAGAATAGAAAACAGAAGTGAAATACGAAATTTCTGAATCCAAAATATCAAATGAGGGTGGTCCTATTTATAGATGTGAAGGTGGCTCTTGGATTTGAAATAAACAGGTATGTAACTCTTGGTTTTGAATTGAACAGGTATCATACCTGTTGGGTTTTGAATTCAAACAGATTTGAATTAATTCAAACAGATAGTAAAACGGGAAGGGCCCTGTTTGGGTGTGCATTAATTCCAAAACAGTTTATTTCTGTTTGAAACCGGGAAGGGCCCTGTTTGGATGAACAAAAAATCCAAACTAATTTAATTTGAATTATGGATTTTATTTTAATAAAAAATAAAATTAAATTCAAATGTTTTTGGCCCAAAAAGATTAGAAGCCCAACCCAACCACACACCACGCACCCGCGCCCAAGCCCAAGCCCAAGCCCAGCCCGACCGACCGGACGGACGGCGGCGGCGGCGCGCGCGCGTGTGGGGTGATTTTTGGGTCCAATGGGTCTAGCCCATTTTGCCCATAACCTCTCCCTCTAAAACACTTGGGTACCCCTTGGGGCACACCCCAAGTATCTCACCCTAAGCCTTATAAACCCTTTCAAAACCTCCCACCAAATCAATGTGGGACAAGCCAATTTACAACCTTAAGGAATTTCCACCAAAACTCCATTTCCATGGAGCACACTTTGGCTTCAATTTCCCATTCACTCGGTAATGGTTTTGAGCAACCAAATATACCACGTGAATCACAACGCGGCATAGAACGCGTTACCACTTTGACCCGAGTAAATCGACACTCGGGGCCCACCTAAAAAATAGACCGAACTTAGGAAAAAATTCTGGTTTTATCCAGAATTTTATAACCATTCCAACAATCCCCCACATGAATGGAATTTGATGACAACGGAAATGCAACAAAATGCAGACTTTAACGAAAGAGTATAAGTCGAAAATATCTTGCATCAGGATAGGTAGTTTTCGGCTTTGAACCTTCCCTAGTGATAACCTATCGGACTTACTGGCTAACCAATGGACGCGATGCCTTGAATTGTTCAGCCGTTTGTGTAAGCCAAGACAATAGATTTCACACAAAATATCTTCTAACACATCGTGGTTCTCACTGTTGTGTTCATTTTGGCCTTGAACGCGCCTGGTTTTCATAAGTGTTTCTAGAGAATTTAGCCTTTGCATTCTCATAGAACCGGCCCCAGTTCAACACTCATATAGGTGATTCTTATTGTGAGTATCTCCTTATACTCGTCTTGATTTTATGTCTTAATCAAGATATAAGTAATCATTAAAAGCAAAGCTTATCCTTATACCTCTGCATACAACATATGTTGCAGATATCACTCTCACCATAGGAATGGGTAGGAATTTTAATCCCTTGGTGATTTCTGGCGAGCCATACATAACTTAGTTGTCCCTTTGAACTTAGTTCTTGGGATCTCCAGTCATATAAGTAGGGTTACCATTATGACGACTCTTATGTAATAGGCTTTAATCCCATCCCCTTCGATGAACTATACACTAGCTCTTTTGTCAAACCTTTTGTTAACGGATCCGCAATATTCTCTTTAGATTTTATATAATCTATTGAGATTATTCCGTTTGACAACAATTGCCTTACGGTATTATGTCGACGACGAATATGTCGTGACTTACCATTATACATATGATTCTGTGCCCTGCCTATTGCAGATTGACTATCACAATGAATGCAAATAGCTGGCACAGGTTTTGGCCACATTGGAATGTCTTCTAAGAAGTGACGAAGCCATTCTGCTTCTTCACCTGCTTTGTCTAAAGCAATGAACTCGGATTCCATTGTGGATCGTGCGATGCACGTTTGTTTCGTGGACTTCCAAGAAACAGCAGCGCCTCCTAGAGTAAAAACATATCCACTAGTGGATTTTGAATCTTTAGTATCCGATATCCAATTGGCATCACAATAACCTTCGAGTACTGCTGGATATCGAGTAAAGTTCAAACCATGATCACGAGTAAATCTTAGATATCTAAGAACTCGAATGATCGCTTTCCAATGGTCTTCTCCAGGGTTACTAGTGTACCTACTCAATTTACTTATAGCATAAGCTATATCAGGACGAGTACAATTCATTAGGTACATTAGGCTTCCAATGATTTGGGAGTATTTTAACTGAGACACTGCATCACCTTTATTTTTTGATAAATAAAGACTGATGTCTACAGGTGTTCTAGCTAAATTCAAATCATCCTTGATAAATTTATCAAGAATATTCTCAATATAATGAGATTGAGATAATGCATATCCGTCAGATGTTTTAGTAATTTTCATTCCTAATATAACATCTGCGACCCCCATATCTTTCATATCAAATCTTTTGTTAAGCATCTGCTTAGTTGATTTGATCATGTTTTGACTGCTTCCAATGATAAGCATGTCATCCACATAAAGACAAACTATGACATATCCTTGGTCAGTGTTTTTAACATAGACGCATTTGTCACATTCGTTTATCTTAAACCCATTAGTAAGCATTGCATGATCAAATTTTTCATGCCATTGCTTAGGTGCTTGTTTTAATCCATAAAGGGATTTTACAAGTCGACAAACTTTCTTTTCTTGCCCTGATACTACAAACCCTTCGGGTTGTTCCATATAGATCTCTTCATTTAGATCACCGTTTAAGAAAGCGGTCTTAACATCCATTTGATGTATTTCTAAATTAAACAACGCTGCTATAGCAATAAGCATGCGAATGGATGTTATTCTTGTCACAGGGGAATATGTGTCAAAATAGTCCAGACCTTCCTTTTGTCTGTAACCTTTAACAACAAGTCTTGCTTTATACTTGTCAATTGAACCATCTGCTTTCATTTTTCTCTTGAATATCCATTTATATCCAAGAGGTTTAGAACCTGGTGGAAGATCCACCAATTCCCAAGTATGATTTTGCATAATGGATTCAATTTCATTATTAACAGCCTCTTTCCACAAAGGTGCTTCAGGACCTGTCATTGCTGCCTTAAAGCTTTGAGGTTCATTTTCTAACAAGTATGTCAGAAAATCTGGACCAAAAGATTTTGATGTTCTCGCTCTTTTACTTCGTCTTGGTTCATCATTAGTTAAATCCTGTTGGTCGAGACTATTACTAGTCTCTTGTGTTTGATTGTCATTAGTCTCTTGACTTTGTGTACAATCATAAGTTCTTTTCTATGAACTTAATTCCTGTCCTTTCTTGTAAGGAAAGACATGTTCAAAAAACACAGCATTCCTTGACTCTATAATAGTGTTCACATTTATATCAGGTATATCTGATTTATAAGTCAGAAACCGATATGCACTACTATTCTGAGCATAACCAATAAACACACAATCTACTGTTTTTGGTCCAATTTTAGTCTTTTTAGGAACAGGTACTTCAACTTTTGCCAAACACCCCCACACTTTTAAGTATTTGTAGGAAGGTGGTCGACCTTTCCACAATTCATAAGGAATGCTTTTGGTTTTCTTGTGGGGTATTCTATTAAGAACATAATTAGCAGACAATATTGCTTCCCCCCACAAGTTCTGTGGTAAGCCTGAACTTAGTAACATGGCATTCATCATTTCTTTTAGAGTTCTATTCTTCCTTTCAGCAATTCCATTTTGCTGTGGAGAATAAGGGGCTGTAGTTTGGTGAATAATGCCATGTTGTGCACAAAATTCATTTAATGGTGCATCATATTCACCACCCCTATCACTTCTAACCATTTTAATGGTTTTACCAAGTTGATTTTCAACTTCTGTTTTGTAGAGTTTAAACATTTCTAAAGCTTCATCTTTACTTCTAAGTAAATAAACATAACAATATCTTGTGCAATCATCGATAAATGTTATGAAATACTTTTTGCCACCTCTAGTTTGAATAAACTTTAAATCACATACATCAGTGTGAATTAATTCTAGAGGTTCGGTTTTTCTTTCAACCGATTTAAATGGAGCCTTAGTTAGTTTCGCTTCTACACAAATTTCACATTTATGATTAGGATTAATTTCAAACTTTGGTATATAATCTAAACCAATTAATCTACGCAAAGCATCAAAATTCACATGTCCTAATCTACCATGCCATAAATTTGACTCAAGAATATAAACAAAAGATGTGTTATTCTTATTCATAGCAACTTTTGGTACAACTGTCATTACATTTAACTTAAAGAGACCATCACTCATGTATCCCTTACCAACATACATACCACTCTTTGTTAATACAAACTTATCAGACTCAAATACAAGCCTAAAACCATTTTTACTTAACAAAGACCCAGAAACTAAATTCTTCCGGATGTCAGGTACATGTAGTACGTTGTTGAGGGTCAGTTCTTTCCCTGATGTCATCTTCAAGATTACTTTCCCTTGTCCAGCCACAGCAGAAGTAGAAGAATTTCCCATGAAAAGTTGTTCACCATTTGCAGCCTCATTGTAGGTAGTGAACATCTTCTTGTCCGCACATATGTGACGAGTTGCTCCAGTGTCAACCCACCACTCTTTGGGATTTCCAACCAAGTTAGCCTCAGACACCACAGCAGAAAGGTTGATGTCATTCACTCCGTCAGAGATGTAATCCAATTCTGTTACATTGGCCTGATTGGTGGTCTTCTTACTTGTACTTCCATGATTCTTTTTAGGGCGGCGGCAGTCAGAAGCTCGATGTCCAGTTTTGCCACAGTTATAGCATTTTTCTTTGAACTTCTTGCTACTATCGCCTTGTTTAGGACCATCTCCAGTAAACTTTCTCTTTTTGTTATGTGGTTTATGAACTTGTTCAACCACATTTGCCTTGGACTCAATGGGATTTTTCCCATTCCTCTTTTCAGCCTTTCGGTTATCTTCTTCAATTCTTAACCTTACAATCAATTCATCCATAGTCATCTCTTTGCGTTTATGTTTTAAATAATTTTTGAAATCTTTCCAAGCCGGTGGTAACTTTTCCACTAAAGCTGCGACTTGGAATGACTCGCTAAGAGACATACCTTCTGAATGAATATCATGCAAAATTATTTGAAAACTTTGAACTTGAGATATTACCGTTTGGGAGTCTACCATAACAAAGTCCAGAAATTTACCGACGACAAATTTCTTCGTGCCGGCATCTTCTGTCTTGTATTTCTTCTCCAAAGAATCCCACAATTCTTTTGCTGTTTTCAGAGGACTGTATACATTATACAGCATATTGTCAAGGCCATTTAGGATGTAGTTTCTGCACAGGAAATCTGAATGTTTCCAAGCATCTACAGCGGCAACAACTTGCCGATCACTTTCACCATCTTTAAGTGCTGGAGCCTCTTCATGGAGAAACCGGGCCAAATTAAGAGTTGTAAGATAGAACAGCATCTTCTGCTGCCATCTCTTAAACTCGGTACCATTAAATTTTTCCGATTTTTCTCCATGATTGATTGGTACATGAACATGGTTCTGGATAGGGACCGATGTAGGTGTAACAATAGGAGTACCACTGCCAGATGCAGTTTCAGTTGTAGTAGCCATAATCTCTGATTACAAAAATCAGAAAATATTAAAACACAAATTAATTTTCTAGTTACTAAAACCATAAAATAATTATAACAACAAAATAATTTTATTTTCCTTATTACTAAAACTAGAAAAATAAAATATCACAAGAATTTTCTGTAATACCAAATAATATTATGAATTGTTAATGACACCAGTATCGTACTACTAGTAGTTGTCAAAGAAAAGAGACAGTATATTACTACTATCTGTCAAATAGCATAAATCACTATTTATTTTTCCAACCAGAATATTAATTTGAAAATACAGAAAATTAAATACAATGAAGATACCCAAAAAGGAATCTGTCTTAAGATTGTCCTACAGAAAGAACCTAAACTAGTTTGAGTCAGTGAGTAGCTATTCCACAAGGATTTGGATTCCACAAGAATAGTCATTCATTTTCTGTAATACAAATTTGATTCAAACATAATTTTGCATGAGTATTCTAGTCAACGAGTCTAAAAATTGAACCGTTCGGATCATCCAAAATCAGCCTCAAAATGTGACTACCAAGTTTAAACGCTCTCTCGACTTGAGAGAAGCTAAACCCATAATGAAGTAGAACAATCATTGCAAATATGAAATTTTTATCCAAAGAAGAAAAAGTAATGAATAATGAAATAAGATAACACAAACTGCATTCTGACCAAGGAATTTGGATATACAATAACAAGAGCATGAACTTCAACAGAAAGAATTATCATAAAACCCTAAATCGATAGAATTAATGTTTTAACAAATCCCAAACAAAAACAGAAACTTTTCACTTTTATTTTCCTTTTTCCATTATATTTTCTCGGATTTCCAAATGGGTTATGCAAAATCGTACCTAGCGTGAATGATCTTAACACTGGTTTTCATGTTGGGTTGGGACCAATTGTAGGCGATTGAACCCGCTATTCCGCTTAGCCACAAACATCCTTCAAAAAAATTTGAAACCAAAACAATCAAATCAAAATCAAAATCAAACCCAAAACCCAAACTCCATGGAAATATATATATATATATATAGAGAGAGAGAGAGAGAGAGAGATTACCAACAGTGCGAAGCTTGTGATCGACGACCCATTCCCTGATAGAATCAAAGGTGGTGTTCTTCGCTTCAGCCATTTTCGTCAATTGCTTTTCTCAGAGTGAGAAAATTTGGAGATTTTGATTTTGGTTCGTATTTGAATATTTGCAGGGTATATATATGTATACACAAAAGGGTGACGAATACGACGCCGTAACGTGACTCGCGTCGTGGCATCCACCTAACACGTGTTTGATTAATGTTACACTTGTGTTGTGCTTTTATTTATTTATTTAAATAACAAACACACTCTATGAGATTAGTTAAATTATAAATTATCTTTTGTAGTTTTAAAAATTACATTATGTCTCTTAAGGTTTTTAATTTCATAATAAATAAGTTCTTTTATTAATAAATTATCAAATTAATTAACAGTTTTTAATAATGTTAAAATTTTATTTCAATTAATAACTCAGATAATTTTATTATTGTATAGGTAAACAGTTAGAAATTTCATTTTTTTTAATTAATTCTGTTAAATGAAAAATTCTGATAGTGAGGTATTTGTAATTTTTCAAATCACAGGAAACAATTTATATTTTAAGCAAACATTAAAAAGTGTATTTGTAATTTACTCTTTTTTTATATATATTTGATGATTTGATTACCTTTTTTTTAGTATTTTTTATGATAAATTTGGTTTCAATTTTGTGAAAATTATTTTTCATATATTTTTATTTTAGTGATTTTTTGATATTTTAAATAATTTTTTTATTATTAGATATACCTAATTTAGATGTACTTAAAAAGCAAATATTTAAAAAAATAATAAATTTACAAGAATAAGAGAATATATTAAATCTTCGCATTTTTTATATTTACTGAATTTTTTATAATTTTTTTCACAAATATTATATTTTTTAATTATATTTATATTAAATATATCTAATAGTAAATAAAAAATCACTAAAAATAAAAAAAATATAAATATATATATATATATATATGAAAAATAAAAAATTCAATTTTCAAAAAAATTGAATTCAAGAAATTAGAACCAAATGAGGTGATTAATGCTAAAAAATTGATATGTTTGATAAATGATATTTTTTTTAGCTAGTAAAAAAGTTGAGTGGATTCTTAATTTTTTTGTTCTTAATTGTTAGATTTTTTGGTTGAAAATAAACATGTATTTTTATTTTGACTTAAATAGGCAAAATAATTTATCTATTCTTTTTTTTTTTTTTTTTTTTTGAGGACGAAAACAAGCAGCAAATATCATTAGTAAATAGGGGTATTTTTTTTAAGGTCCCTGATATTATGATTTTATAGTAGAAAGGACATCAAATATTTTCATGATGTCTAAGGTCCCTCAACATCAATCCAGAGAAATTTCAGTCCCAGAGAAAATTGGTCCAGAGAAATTCTGGGAAGAATTTCTCTGGACCAACCCAGAGAAAATTTAGTTCAAAAACCAGAGAATTTCTCTGGTTTTAACCCAGAGAAAATTCAATTAAAAACCAGAGAAATTTGAAAAATCCAGAGAATGAGGTTCAAAGCAAATTCAACACATCCAACTCTACAAAGCCCATGAATGTACGTGTTGTATGTTACAATAGTTGGGCTTTCCTAACTCTCCTTCATTTCTTCTAGAATTCCAGTAGCTTGTCTAATATCTACTGCATGATGTCCTTT
The DNA here is from genome assembly GCF_055761805.1 of Camellia sinensis. Lineage (NCBI taxonomy): Eukaryota > Viridiplantae > Streptophyta > Magnoliopsida > Ericales > Theaceae > Camellia > Camellia sinensis. Next base: position 7,639,282 of record NC_138967.1, read on the forward strand.
GCAGTAAAAGTTCATCATAATGGTATAGGTGCATACATTAGGCAATGGTCCAGACTTTTTTATTTCTTCAAATAAACTTGCAAGATATTCCACTCTATTTGCTTCTGCCAAACATTTAAGCAAGAAATTGCATGAAAAAATACTAGGGTTTAACCAAATTTTCTTAGCCTGCAGAAACACATCAACTGCATTTTCAAGCATTAAAATTTGCTGGCATTTGTTCTTGGAACAACAATTTGATTAGCTACACAAATCTCAACACTTGGGTTAGAATCAAACACTGTGCCATCTAGTTTGCCCATATTTCTCTGGTTTGCAAATTTCTCTGGATTGCACAAATTTCTCTGGTTTGCAAACTAAGCAAAAAAAAAAAAAAAAAAAGCTTACTGGGTTAGCACCATTTGAATAGAATCCACATTCCGATTCAACTCTCAAGCAAGTCATGCAATTCCAAGACGCCGCATCTAAAGCAGTTAGATAGCTCGCTCAGGTAAAGTTTCCAAAAGCGGTGGATTCAACTTTGCTGATCGTCGGAGCATTGGCAGAAGTTTGGTAAAAGACACCGGACAATACCATAAGGCAAGAAATAATACCGAACATTGATATAATATTTCAACACCGCCATTTTCAACTCCAGGAACTCTCTCTCTCTCTCTCTAAAAGGATGGAGGACAGTTCGTCAAGACAGGGCACCGTGACATATGCTTCGTGGATCAGACGGCCGGAAACGCCCATCTCGTGGAGGTGGGAAAGGCCAGGCATCGTGATCAACCCTCGCTCATCGAGATCTTCTCCTTTGATTCCAAGACCTTCTTTTCTCTCTTCCAACTCCTCGGTCTCTACTCTAGCCCCCACTGAGACTCTTGTTTCTTCTTCAACAAGCTTCACATGTGATTGAAGAAGGGGAAGGGGGCTGAATTTCTCTGTGATAGATGGGAGGGACTTTAGACATCAAAAAATAATTTTGTGGATCTCTTCCATTATGAAAAGTGGGAGAGGGACCCTAGACCAATTTTTCTTAGTAACTATTACGTATAGTAGTAGCCAGCGTATGCGCCAGGGAAATTAAGTGCTTTCCTACCTTGATAATACTAAGAAAGGTAAAAGACTTACTAAAATATCAAATATCACTAATTAAAGAAGCTACATGTCAATCATCATTACAGCTATTAGATTGAAGTAAATTAACCAAAACTTGGCAGTCAGTCAAAATCTTGATTCGGTGTAGTTGCTGTCCCATAGCCCATCGCACAGCTTCTAAACAAGCAGTTACTTCGGTAACGACAGGAGAACAAGGACAATGTAAAGCCATTGCATGCTGCCCCACCACACGCCAATTAGCATTATAGCAGATCCGTGCCGCAACTGCTAGCAAACCCTTCGCCCGCCATGATCCATCTATAATGAAGGTCCACGTTGCTGTGTCTTCCTGCAAATCCATGGCAGAACCTATTGCCGATTGAAGAACACACATTTCACTTGAAACCTGTATGGAGTCAGAGGCATTAAGGTACTGCAATAGGAGACTAGATCTATGAACATTGCGACATATGGCCAAAGTGTAACACTCTTTAGCAAACTCAATGGCATATGAACAAGACTGCACATTTTGATTGAAAACAAGATTATTGCATTGTATCCAAATTGCCCAAAGCATTAGTTATGTTCCTAGGTTAACTTTCGCAAACCAAACTAAATCCCTACAGCTTAAATAAGCCTTTTGAAACAAGTTTTTCTGTAGTTTATGGCCTCAAGAATTTTATATTGATTGGAAGAATCAAACTTGAGACTTAAAGCACACAGACGCCTAAGTCTCAAGCCTCAAGCCATTAGACCAACCTCTTCAAGTTAAAATAATTTTTTTTTAGTCAAAACTAAACAAAACTTACTTTGCTACACATTAACAAGAAGTATAAAACACCTACTCGCTTAAAATGTCAGGTAAATCACACACGAAGTAAAACATAAGGGTTATTGTGAATTTTGACAATGACAAAAATACCAGTAATTTGCACAATTTATACTATATATTAAGAAAAATAGAATTTTTAATGAGAAACTCAAAATTCTCATACTATTTTTTTAGATTTCTTATTTTTTAAATAATTAAAAAAATCTTCTATTGGCTAATTTTTATTGAGTCATTTTAAAAATAAATAAATAAAAAATCTTATAATTCCTTGATTTACACATTTCAAAAAGGAAAGTTAGTTAATCCATTTAAAAATTTAAATTTAGAAATTTAAAAAAAAAAAGTTAACTAATCAGTTTTAAAATTTAAATTTTTATATCACTAAAATATATTAATCAATTCACATTTTCTATACATTTTTTCTTTTGATGTTTAATAATTTTATATGCATCGACATTCCAATCTATATATCTATATTACATCAAAGAGACATTTTATTAATAAAGGTAATGAAACCTCTAAAATTCGGTCACAAACTGATAAAGATAATTTTTAATGATTAGATGAATGTTACATTAGCATAAATATTGAGTCAATTAGCTTTTAACTCACTTCTAATGTTTAGTCGAATATTACAAGTCAATCCTAATTCATTTTCACAAAATAGTTATAACATAAGATAATTTACAATTTCGAGTAAATAAATTTTTAGGTTTTACAAAATAAGAAAAAATTAGTTTATTAACAAATGTAATTTACTACTATCATATGCTAAATTAAAATTATAAAATTTATAAAACAAAATATATTTATATTTTATCGTAAATATAATTTTTTTAATTTTTATTTAATTTTTACCAATTAAATTATGATGTACAATTTTTTATTCAGAATTTTTAACATAATTAATGACATCAGAATAAAAAAAACTTTTCTTATGTGTAACTCTGATAAAAATGAATAAAATTAATTGATTATGAATTATTTTTACTACATATTTTAAATAAAATTTATATTATTATTTTAATTTAGAAAATTTTTTTGATTATTAATTATACCCGTGAATAGAACGAATAATATGCTAGGAAAGTTACTTATATGTAAAAATATTTTAATATTTTTTTCTTAAGCAGATAACAAAGAAATTTATTTCATGTGTCACAATAATCTTGTTTGGTATACCTTCTTATAATTACTTATACTTTATTTTATTTGAAAAATTTGTGGCACAATATAACTTCAAAAAGTAACTTAAATAAGTTTTTAAAAACTTTATTGTATGAAAACCAGAAAAAAAATAATAATAATAATATTTTATACTTCATGATAATTAACTCTTAATTTGAAAAAAAAATTACCAAACCAGCTCAACATTTGCAATTCGAAGGACATAGGCCACTGCCCACAACGATTTGAGAGAATCCCTTGGCTAAAAATTTGTACAAAATAACAAAACAGAAAATCTATGCAAAATAATATAGTTGTGTTGTGGACAATAAAACCAAGAATCCATTAAAATGATTTTAATTACAAAAAAAAAAGGTTACCATCACATCATCATAGTAGAAGATTTTGTATAAAGATTTGGGTAAACTAGCATTTTGCTATAATCTCAACTCAAAATGTAATGTATCCCCAGTATCCAAAGTCTGAATCTTTCTCATGCAATCAAGATTTGTTTGGTTCCAAATGAAAAATATGCCCTTCACCCTCGAAAATAACATACAATTCAACTTGGATCACTATCTTTCCAAGAGAGAGAGGGGCAACAAAGCTATCCTAAAAAAAACAACAAAACATTCAGAAAAATGTAATTGCATCTTATTGTAAATTGAATAGCTTCATTTCAATGAGATTTCAATCTTATCATCCTCAAACCTACAAGGCATCAAATACTCTCAGACAATTTGCACAATATTATAAGAAACAAAAAAAAGTAGTGTACACACCATCCCGGATCAACTAGGCAGAAAATTGCTCCATAATCAGACGGCAGAAGCCCTAAATAACTTCTGTGCAACTAAACCCTACCATCTGATCTAACTACCGGTGGCTGTTTTGTGTCCAGGCACCACCATATTTTTCCATGGCCACTTGAGTCTTCAAAATGCTGGCCACAAACACTGCATGATCTGAAAAACTAAATACAAGTCTCATCAGAACCAGCAAATATGCAACACCAAACACTCCTAGAACGCAGATTGTTATGGAACGAGAAATAGAAACGGGAACACATAACGCACATGCTCTAAAATATGATACGATAAGGGTAGACTTCTTAATTTGATAATCAATATATTATAATGTATTCTTCTTCAAATTAATTATTAACAACACAATTTTATGATCATTATAACCCATTGTTTTATATTGCCAATCCAATGACTCCACTCCATCTAGATTTTAGTTCATTAAATTTTGTTTTTTTTCCTATTAAGGAGAACTTTTAATGAAAAGCATAGAAAAAATTATGGGATCGCTCTGGATCGCTAAATTCACCGTTTTGGAATGAAAGTGCACGATGTTTGGGAACTTGAAACGTAAATCGTTAAAGTGTTAGTTTTTTCTAGTAACACTTTATGAACATGCTAAACATAGACTCTATGCTGCAAAATGGAACATCAAATACACGCCCAAAAAAAATATTTGCTTGTGTCTTGGAGTGCATCACTGTCTACATCCAAACTTGATGTGGTTCAAAGCACATCACATTAGAGGTTTGGATGAGTTAAATGAGAATTCCACAAATACAAACAAGGGTGGAGTTTTTTTTAAAACCCTTTGGAGTAGGGAATCAGTTTCTTATATGTGCATTGTTTAGACATTCACAAACCCTCTTAATAAAGTAAAATATAAGGCGGCATTACATAACTCCAACAAATAAGAACCATATTTGAATGAGCATAAAGAGATGCAAGGGAAGGAAAGTGCTTTAATGCTCGACTCTTTCACATCACCAGAACCACATATGATTTGATTTCTATTCCTGCACGCTTCAGTAACTCCCTAGATTTAATGCAATCTGTTCCCACCTCTAATCATGCCTGACCAGAGTAACATGAGTTTTTAACAAGTACAAATACTAAAAACACTACTGGACTATAGAATCAAAGCACCCAGTGGGTACAATATGAATGGATGGCTCAAATCAAAAATATCTTTTAATGGAATTAGCATACAAGGTGGGCAGCTAGTTGTGATATTGCTTGTGTAGCCAAAGCACTTGTATAGCCATGCTCAAAAGTATTCTCTTTTTCTTCTTCAAACCCTCTTGCTAAGATTTTTCATTATCCTATTTCAATTTAACTATAGAAAGAATTTTCAAAGTCTAGCAGTGAAATTCCTACTCACTAAGAGTTTCCTAGCCATGAGCTCTCATCGAGTAAAATGTTTAAAAATAAATGGAGATAAAGGTGGATACATTGAATTGGACAATAAGTTAAGAGAACAGATGTTCTTAAATTGAGAAAGTAGGTAATCATATTAAATTGTCCAAGATTTTTTGGAGTAGTGAATGAGATTGTGCTATGTAGACACTATGTATGTATACATAGTTTGTGCTACTTACCATTGAATGGCAGGATAATTATCAATGTGCTGAAAGGGAGAAAAAGGAATATTCTATGATTGAATGTAGGCCTCGGTATACGGGCTGAAAGAGTCATGGAATTCCTCGCTCTCCAGTTAAGGTGGTTCACAATATCTCATAGATGGTTTTGCTATAATAAGAAATAATGAGATAATTGTTTTAGTAATGATGCAAAGAAGAGTATATTCTACTGTTTGTCTCTACTTTTGCAAACATTCAAATTCAATTTAGTTGTTCGGCAGATAACTATCTACTCAAGCTCTACAAATTGATCTTTCAACAGCCAAATCCTGCACCTGATAGTCTCAATAATCAATTTATCTTAACCATTTTTTATTAGGGCCTGTTTGGTAACGTTTACATTTTCAGTTTATATTCACCAAAATTTTATAAACTGGTTTTTGTTTATTTTTTGTTTATTGTTAGAAAAACATAAGCTACAAACGCGTTTGGTTTAAACAAAATGTTTAAAAAAATTTAAAAATATAAAAAAGAGTGAGAAATGGCAAGTGGTGGCGGGTGGTGGGTGGTGACGAGTGGTGGCGGCGGAAGACGGTGGTGGAAAATGGTGGCAAGTGACAGGTGGGTGGGTGGGTGGGTGGTGGCGGCGGCGGAAGACTGTGGTAGAAAGTGGTGGCAAGTAGCGGATGGTGGCGGCGGAAGACGGTGGTGGAAAGCGGTGACGGGTGGGTAGATGGTGGTGGCAGGTGGTGGTGGGTGGTGGTGGTGGGTAAAAGTGGCGGATGGGTGGGTGACGGTGGTGGGTGGTGGCGAGTGGGTGGTGGTGGTGGGTGGTGGCGGGTGGGTGGCAGGTGAGTGGTGGCTGGTGATAGCGGGTGGTGGCAGGTGGGTGGTGAGTGATGGTGGCGGGTGGGTGGGTGACGGTGGCAGGTGGCGGGTGGTGGCGAGTGGGTGGTAGTGGTGGTGGCGGCGACGGGTGGCAGGTGGGTGGTGGTGGCAGGTGGGTGGTGAGTGGTGGTGGCAGATGGTGGTGAGGGGTGGGTGATGGGTGGTGGTGGCAGAAGACGGTGGTGGAAAATGGTGATGGGTGGTGGCTAGTGTTGGGTGTTAAAAAAAAAAAACTCAAAACTCAAAACGTAAACTCATTTTTTGAGTTTACATTTTTTGGCCAAATTTATAAACTGAGACCACTGATTTATAAATCAAAAATTTACCAAACAAGTTTTTATATGAGTTTTTAAAATTTTTGTAAATATAAACTGAAAACGTAAGTGCTACCAAACGGCACCTTAATGAGACAGAAAACAATTATATAACGTTTAAGAACAAGCTATTTTAGTATCTTTTTAATTTTTTTTGGCTAAAATATGAGATAAAAAAAAATTAGTAAGTTTGGAATAATTTTTTGATTTTTTACAAAAAGATAGCAAAAAGTAGAGAGAAAAGAAAATTTTTGACTTTTTGGTATAGGTTGTTGGCTTTTTAGTTTTTTTAAGTGACTTTTTTACTTTTAGGCTAAAATATTGAGTTGCTAAACGAGGCCCCGAGAAGTTTATTCTCAAGAGCAAAACAAGAGATAGAACATTATATAAATGGTAAACCTTATGGAAATTCATCTCTTAAACTCTCATGTCAACTTGTTCACAGAGTCATATAGTCATGTGACATTGACAAGAATAGACTACGAATCTAACTAGATTGTTAAGCAGTTAAATAATGTCATATGACTTTTCTAGCTCTTCAAGGGAGGAAAACAAACCTTCATGACCCATTTAGTCGATGGCTAGATCCCATCCCCTTGCGGAAACCCCATAATGAGATTACATTGTCTATAAGATTGGACTCAAGCTAGCATATGATTAGAAATTAACAATGGTTTGGTATCTGACCCTTTCGGGATAAAGCGCTTCTAAATTGCATATTTATATAACACTTTGATAATCTACAACAAATAATGAGACAAGATGGTTGTTAAACACATGTATACAACAAGGGTATATGCCTCGTAATCCTATAGAAGAGCTCTCATTCAGAAAACATAACATACAACATACATAGACTGCTGGCTTAATGTTTCAGCCCCACACACATTCAGTTAAGGGGTCATTTGGAACCAACTCTGTTAACCGTTTTTTTTGCTTTTTTTTTTATTTGCCTTTATTCTTCATTTTCCAATTAACATTCATATTCTATTAACTTTTTAGGGACACAAAAAAGTTGGTTCCAAACTGAGCCTAAAAGAACAAGAAAATTAACCCAAACAAAATTTTCTACATAGAAGCAAAGAGACTCTTCACCTGACCTTCATGCTACTACTAACTTGTGAAGCTTGTCACAATGAGGTGTGGGCATGTTCCTGCTCCATTGGCGCCTCTGTCGTTCTATGTGACAGTAACGACCAAGCATATTTTTGTAATCCCTTATCACATAATTTTCAATATTAGCTCGGGTAGGACTTCCAAGTGGAAAATTCTGATCAAATTCAGGCGATTTAACATAAAACTCCACTCCATGTTTCTCCGTAGTCTTGGGGAACTGATAGGAATAGTTCTTCTGCAAAGAATAATCAGGCTCCGAGAAGGGCAGATAAGCAAGCAAGAATATTATAAGAAACGGTAATATCTGAAGAAGAACCATCAGATTAGGCCCTGCTCCACCAAAATCTTCACGCTGTTGATTGCCAGTCCCTCTGCTCCTCCTGTAAACACGTGACGTCCGAAACATGTCGGTCTGGCCAAAGAATGCCTTGAACATCTCATCAGGATCAAAATCATCATCAAACATATCATGTCCAGTTCTCCTCCCCCTCCTCCGCCTGACATTGTGCTGCTGGTTGAACCCAAATTCCTCAACCAATCCCGTCTGATCATACTGTCTCCTCGAATTATCATTGCTCAAGCACTTAAATGCCATGCTAACTTTCTTGAATGCCTCCTCGGAACCAGGGGCCTTGTTCTTGTCAGGATGAACTTTCAATGACAATTTCCTGTAGGACTTTCTAATCTCCTCCACCGAACAACTCTTTCCAAGACCAAGAATGTCATAGTAATCCTTAGTTTTCTTAATTTCCCTAATCAAATGCACATGCTCTTCTGTATAGTTACACTCCCCATTTGAAACCTCATCAAATTTACCCGGAGTGGCCTCATTCTTAGCACTGTCATTGTGTTTTTCATCATCACAAGGACCAGGAGATGCCGAATCTAAATTTTCGCAGGTGGCCAAAAGAGCATCAACAGATAAATTATGGTCAAGCCGTCGTGCAATTCCAATGAACTTCAGTGCACGCTGCTTGTTGCCTGATGCAATCGCTGCCTTGGCAATACCAATGCATCTTGTAGCTTCGTCCTTGTTACCATCCATAATTGAAAACCCACTTTGATACAAAGTGTATTTACCCAAATTAAGCCCTAAAACTCAATTCCAATTTTCAGATAGACTAACTTCAATCCCAGCAATGAAACCATCAAGCTTTAACACAACAATCTCCAAACACAGAAACAAATATCCAGGTTTCCAAATGAGAATCAAAATTCACCTAAATCAGAAAAAGCAATGTAAATTAGGTGGTGTTCATGTGAGTGTATTAGCAGAAAGATCATCATTAAAAACATACACAACTGTGTTAGGAAAACGACAATTCCTAACCAGGATTGGTGAGACACGAAATAATAAACAATAAAGTTAAAACGAATCAAAACAATCACACACACCAAAAACATAAAGATTTATGTGGGTCACCCCAGGATAAGGTTACGTCCACAGCCACAGCCACAGCCACAGCCACAGCCGTTTTAGTATGATCAGAAAAACAATTACAACTCTCTTAACAATACAAGAGGCACCCCCTCATCCATTTATAAGCATAGAAACTAGAGTAACGAAGGAAATTATCAAAGAACCCGAAGAAAATGGGCCCCAACACTCCATTGGACCCACGGCTCACGAAACCCAACAAATTACACACAAATTAGGGGTTTAGATATGTGTATATATGTGTGTGAAAATGCAATCGCTGCCTCGGCAATACCAATAATGCATCTTAAAGCTTCGTCCCTGTTACTAATACTATCAATAATTGAAAACCCACTTTAAAGCAAAGCATATTTACCCAAATTAAGGCCCAAAACACAATTCAAAGCTTTCAGAGACTAACTTCAATCTCGGCAATGAAATGAAAGCATCAGACTTTCATTTCATACAACAATTTCTGAAACAAACGACAATTAGATTCACCTAAATCAGAAAAAAGCAATGCGACTTGGGTGTTCTTAGTCGTTCATGTGAGTGTATTAGCAGAACGATCGTAAAGAAAAACTTGCACAATCGCACAAAGATTAGGGCTTTATATATATATATATATATATGAAAATGCACAGAGAAACAAGTACAGTTGAGGGGTTACCTGAATCGGTAATCGTAACCTGAAGAGCAACGAGAGAGACCAAGAAAAGAGAAAATAGACCTGAATCAGGAGAAGTTATTGGTTGGTCATCGCACACCACCACGTGGTACTCAATGCTGCTATGATAATGAATTCTATATCATTGAATATTAATTAATAAAAAATTGATACTTTTAAGATTATATCATTATAAATTAATTGTAAAAATTTTGGTTGTGTTTGGTAGAATTTTATAAATATGATTTGAGAGTATGAGTTATATTTTGAATTTGTGAATTGTGGAATTATGATTTGAGTGTAGAAAATTTGTTTAGTTTTGGTTTTTGAATTGAGTTTTGAATTATATGTGAAATTGAGTTTTGAAAGTTTAATGTTACATATGAAATAAGAAAATTTATTTGGCTATAAGTTTTCAAAATAGTTTTCAAAACTTAATTCAAGTTATAATTGATAATCAAACACACAACTCATAACTTGATACGTCTTTTGATCAACCGTCATAACCAAACTATTTTTAAAATACTCAAATAAAAAAATAAATTTTTTTTTTCAATTAATTGTTTTTAAGTAATTTTTTTTAAGTAATTTTTTTGAATAATTTTTTTTTCAAATAATTTTTTTTGAATATCTTCTATGTCAATTATTTTATGTCAATTAATTTTTCTGTCAATTAATTTTTTAGGCCTGTATAAACATCAAAAATATTTTAAATTTATTTAGAAAATTAAAATATTAAAAATATTCCGAAAATCAAAATATTTATAATTAAAATATCAAAATATTAAAATTAAAATATTAAAATATTTTTATGAAAATTAAAATATCAAAAATATTCCTACAAAATAAAATAAAATATTTAAAATTAAAAAAAATAAAGTTATTTTTGAGTTTTGAAAAGAGTTTTGAATTGTGTGTTTGGTTATGAGTTTTGAAAAATAATGATTATAGTTTGAAATGAGTTTTGAGAAACAAATGTAGAATTATGATTTGAAAGCTGCAACCAAATACCACACTCAAATCAGTAGTAGAACTATATTTTGAAATCTAAACCAAACAGAGCCTTTATGAATATCCCAAATATTTTCTTTTCATTTTGGTACTCCTTTATGTTGATGTGACGTAAATATTATATAAAATTGTTGGCTACATATTTTGTGCAAGCCAGTTACAATTCAACGCGTGGCAAAGTAAGGGTAATATGGGGAGACCATTCAAGTCTTCGATCCTGATCGTACACGTGGCAGTTAATATTGGTTGTTATGAGATCTGAGTAGCAGTGGATCAACAAAGAGATGCAAGGTGACGTGGCTTCAACAGTTACTCACATTCAAATTCAAATATAGGAGGGAAGCCTAACTGCAAGTGATGGCGTAGTGGAATTACTTATAAGGCAGCATGATCAGCGACCACGGAGGAGCAGTTCGACGGTTTGAAGTGCAATTCGATGGTCATCTTTAAGAAGTATAAATAACAGGGAAGGCCCCAGAAAAAACCCCCGGACTCAGATAAAAGATACCAGTCTTACTTTACATATTTCGTTCCAGTTTTTATATTTCCTGTTCTTTACATTCCTGTACTTTAAATTCCTGCACTGCACTTCATTCATAGGAGTAGTTTCAAGTAGATTGTCGCTGTAAACCTCTACGAGGCTGAGTTTGGATCATTGTAAGTTTTTCATACTAATTAAATGCTTCAATTGCTCTTTATTTAACTGTTCTTGTGCTTAAATTCTCCTAAATCAAGCTACCAGTAAAAGTCCTCTTCATTGAGGCTGAAAGAACTACAACACAATCGTCTGATAATTAGTTGGCAATCAAAATTCTGTAAGGACTGATTGATCCTTGCTGACACGCTCATAAATACAAAAATAACCTTTGAAAGCCAAAAAGCCAACATATATTTTTTGGCACGCCCGGTGGGACCCATTTAAAATGGCTAGACGTAGGAGACAATGAGAAAATGAACGCTTGGAAGAAGGCGTGGAAGGAGAGATAGAAATACCTAATCCAGGGGATAATGTGATAACACATCCTGTGAAAACTCCTATTTTATCAGAACCTTTGGTCGAACAGACCAGCACTTCGGATCAAGAACCACATGTTCATAGTATTGGACGAAACCAAGGGATTGGACCGTCCACTGTGCCATCTACTCAGCCAATAAATCCATGGGACAGCAATTAATGAATACAATGGAAAGGTGGACAACATCCTTTTTGGATCGAATGAATAACCACCAACTAACAAATGCAAGACACATAGAGGAAGTAAATATCCCTCAGCAAAGATTGGCTAGAGATAAACAGCCTATGCAAGTTAATGGACATTCTAATGGTTAAACTAGTAATCAGAGTCATGAAAGACCACCACTTCAGTCTTGGTACGAACCCATTTCGAGGCCTATAGCAGGCCAAAATGCCTCAATGTTTAACAGTGAAGCCATGCAAATTGGTGGATCTGGCCCAGTACAAAAAAATGGCATAAGAATGGTTCCAAATCCCACGTTCGAAGCCATACTTGGCACTAGGGGGTACAATAATCCCTTATTCGAATTTATACCCGGGGAGTTGGAGAGTTTTCCCACAAATGGAAGGGATACAACACCTGTTCCAGCACCTTTCGTAGGTCCCTTCGCAGGACAGGCTCAAAGAGGTTACCCACACCCCCAACCACTGGGACAACCAGTCCCAAATGTACCACCCTATGGACCAAGAGGACCACAAGCACAAGTTTGTCCACCAAATCCTGTGTTTGTTCCCCCAGTAGTGGTTCAGCAGGCACAAAATATGGTCCCTAGGGACCAAATTGCTGATATAGTTAGGGAGATGTGTGGACCAATGGCTCGGGGGGTCCAAACTCCTGTGTACAGAAAACCATACCCAGAATGGATCGACAGGGTACATGAATACCCAAGGGGTTTCAAGATACCAGATTTTGTCCTTTTTTATTGGAACAGAAACCAATCAACAGTAAAGCATATTGCTAGGTTTGCTGCTCAATGTGGTGAATTTACCAATCATGACTATATGAAGTTGAGACTATTCCCAAACTCTCTAACTGGGGGAGCATTTGTATGGTACATTGACCTTCCACCTGGCTCTATCCAGACTTGGCAACAAATGGAAAAGGCATTTCATGCCCAATTCTTCTAATCAGAGCCAGAAGTTTCCATGGCAGACTTGGCAAGATTGAGTCAAAGGCCTGAAGAGAAGGCTACTCAGTTTATTGCCAGATTTAAAAGGGCTCGAAATAAATGTAGAATAATCTTGCCAGAGCTAGAATTCGTAAGATTGGCCCAAAATGGCTTAGAGTTCAGGCTTCGAAAGAAGTTTGACTCAACAGAGTTCAGGGACTTAGTGGAACTGACTTACAAAGTATCTAGATATGAAGCATTACTAGAAAAGGAGCAAGATCGAAATAATGCATCATATAAGACATACTATAAAGATCCTAACTTTGAGATTGATGCAGCAGAGATTGTAGGGAAAGAGCCTATGATCTGTGAAGCATTAATTCATAAGGATACGACAATTGACCAGCAGTTTAAAAAGAAAGATCTCCACAAGAAGTATTCTTTCGATTTAACTAAGGCAGATGACATTTTTGATCATTTGCTTGCGGCCAACTTCCTTAAGTTACCAAAAGGGGTTAAAATTCCATCTCTTGATGAACTTAAAGGAAAAGTATATTGTAAATGGCATAATTCTTGGTCTCACTCGACTAAAAATTATGTTGTTTTTCGAGACAGGATCCAAGAACAAATTTGGAAAGGGAGTTTGAAATTCCCAGCCAAAGTTGAAAAGGCCATGGGGATCGATAGTAATCCATTTCCAGAAATTGGAGAGGTGGCAGCCAATGTCATTATGCCAGATTTTCAGAACCTATCTTTGAAAGAATTGGAAGAAGTCAATGTACAGATGTATGTGGCCAACCAGACAACAATCAAGAAAGACACTAGAAATCTACCAGCTATTGGACAAGATTTCTCACACCAGAGGGAAGACCCTGATGAAGAAGCACTGGATGATGACTCCCTAGAGGCCGCTGTAATGCAGAGGATGTGTCTCAGGTGCAGATTGAGTTATAAGTGGCTGAAAGGCCTTCCAGTCAATGGGAAGCAATATTATAGGGATGTGCAGAGGCGTCCCAAACCAACCAATGCTTATAATAAAAGGTCGTGTCCGGCTAAGGTTAGTCAGCAGCCATTGGTGGTTGAGCCTGCAGTTGATAGAATGCATGCTGAAGGCAAGAGGCCCTTATATGAGTCCAGAACACCTAACTATTACAGGATGAAGAGTAGTCATTCTGAAAGAAGACTGGAAAAGAGTTCAGGTTTTAGGATCAGAGCCAGAGATTGGCCCCCTAGACCAGCCTCACGGAGAATAGAAAATGATCACCTTCATCGAAAGCCTGAATCAGGCTCAAAGCTTGGGGTCAGGGCCAAGCAATTGCCTTCACAGCCAGCTTCGAAGGTGGCCTCGAAGGAAGAAAAGGGCAGCGCAACATCTGGGTCAGTAAGTTCGTAGGTACTTGGAGTTCCAGATTGGTTTGTGATGCAGAACAAACCTAGGGAAGTGCCTACCCAAAGGAATGTTAGAAACCAAGGTAGGATGGTTAAGCCTCCTTTGGTAGCCCCCAACAATTGGGTATTGCTGAAACACCCAAGAACAAAGGAACCAGATATGGTCCCCGTAATTTCTAGATCACAAAGGAAGAAAATTCAGCGTAGGTACACCCAGTACCAGCAAGACCTAAAAGAAAGTGGAGAGAGTTCTTCATTGATCCAAACCGAAGGAAAGAAGAATCCAAAGTCAGACCATACTCCAAAGCCAACTCTACAAAGCAAGGAGGGTTGCAGTAGAGAACAGTTGGCTAAGGTTCATTCTGAACTAAGAGTCAGAGAGAAGGCTAGCTTAGCAGGATTGGAGAAAGCTCTAATGGAGAGTGGTAGCAAGACAGAAAAAGAAATTGGCATGAGCCAAAAGAAATAAATGGTGGAAGAAGAAATGTTCGAGGCCTTCATGGCCGAGCAAACATTCTTGGTTGAAAAACCAGTCGAGGAAAACCATTCGAAGGAACCTGTTAGCAATAAAGTGCCAGAATGCAGCATGCAGGATGCTTCTGAGGTAACTGACCAAGGTAGCCAAGAGGGGAAACAGGTACATCCAGTCATCCAGTTTGGCTCGTTTCCTCCAGTATCAGTAAACATGGTACACATACTACCGCATGAATTCCAAGCTGGAGATGAGAATCAAGAAGGGCAAGAAATTGACCCAATTCCAATCTCTAGTAAAGACTCACAAGCGAGTATGGTACAAGATAATTTCGGAATGGTTACCCCAATGGAAACTGAGTATAAGAGTGAAGAAGTAGTAAGTATTAACCTCTCGTATCCTTTTGAATATCCCTCGAATTCTATGACACAGCATGTTAAGCCTTTGTATATTAAGGCCTTCTTCGATGGGATACAGTTAAACCGAGTCTTAGTGGATAATGGGGCAACGGTGAACTTATTACCGAAATCTTCCTTGAAGAAATTAGGGAAAAGGAATCCCAAGTTGATCCCAACCAGTACAACCATTGCCGGTTTTGCTGGGGACAAACAGATGGCCCAGGAAATTCTACCCATCAACCTGAGTGTGGGAACCAGGGACTGCATGACGGCGTTTTTCGTCATCGACAACAATGTGAAGTACAATGCTTTACTTGGTAGAGATTGGATCCACACTAACAAATGTGTGCCTTCCTCTTTACATCAGAAAATGATAATGGCTCTAGATAATAGGGAGACGGAGGAAATTGATGCAGATCCTCAGCCTTTCATAGCCTGCGCAGACTTCGCAGAAGCCAAACTGTATATTGAGGGAGTGACATCGTTCAGTATACTGATGAAATCTGATGGTTCAGCCGAAGTAACGGCTGATGAGGAAGTGACACACCTGAAGCACTTAGTTCAAGAGAGTGTTGATGACGAGGTGGTCGTTAAAAATAACGATGATGCCTGGTTATAAGCAGCAAGATAAAGCATCAGAAGCCAGGTCTTTGGCTTTAATTAAGTTTTTAATATTGGATGTGAAGTCAATAGTCCAAAAAGTGCGGGAGCAAAAGAAAGAAGTCATGATAATTGGCTACAAGAAGGAGCAGCAACAAGCCAGAGTTTTGACCCTTGATAAATACTGTGCATTGGACATAGAAACAAAAGTCCAAGAAATACAGGAAGAAGAAGCCTTGTGGACAGACTTTGTCTATGAGGAGGAGGGTAAAGAGGTTGAATCAAAGAACCTGGGAATAGAACGCAGCAAGGAGATTGCTTCGAAGCCAGAGGTAATCAAAGAAGGAGTCCCAGTAAGTACTCAAATACAAGACCCCTTAGAAGAAATAAATTTAGGGAAGGTTCTGTACAACAACCCATTTATATAAGTGCTTGGTTGAGTACTCTTAACAGGAACCAGTTGTTGGTTATTCTGAGGAAATATAAAGATTGTTTCGCATGGTCTTATAATGAACTACCAGGTTTGGATAGGTCATTAGTGGAACATAGGCTTCCTATGAAGCCTAACTTCAAGCCATACAAACAAAAACCAAGAAGAATGGGTCCAGAAGTGATCTAGAAAGTTAAGGAAGAAATTCTTAGACTACTCAAGACAGGCTTTATCAGGACAGCCAGGTATGTTAAATGGCTATCTAATATTGTGCCTGTAGTTAAGAAGAATGGCAAATTGAGAGTATGCATCGATTTTAGAAACCTAAATCTAGCGACTCCAAAAGATGAATATTCCATGCCTATAGTAGATTTGCTGGTGGACAGTTCAGCAGGGCGTCAAATTTTATCAATGATGGATGGGCACTCTGGTTACAACCAAATCTGTATTGCGGAGGAAGATGTTCACAAGACAGCATTCAGATGTCCTAGGAATATTGGGACCTTCGAATGGGTTAAAATGCCATTTGGCCTAAAAAATGCTGAGGCCACATATCAGAGGGCTATAAACACTATCTTTCATGACCTTATTGGAGGGTATTTAGAGTGTTATATTTATGACATTGTAGTTAAATCCCAATCCATGAAGGAGCATCTGTTTCACCTAGAAGCAGCCTTTGAAAGAATGAGAAAGTTCAAATTGAAGCTTAATCCTCTTAAGTGTGCTTTTGGCGTATCATCTGGAAACTTCTTGGGCTACGTAGTACACAAGAAAGGAATACAAATTGACCAGAATAAAGCCAAAGCCATCATTGAAGCCAGACCTCCATCAAGTAAGAAAGAATTACAAAAGTTCCTTGGACAGGTTAATTTTCTTCGAAGATTCATTTCTAACACTGCAGGGAAAACTAGAGTATTTTCTTCCTTATTAAGGCTGAAAGATGAAGAGGAATTTGTGTGGACAGCAGAGCATCAAATTGCTTTCGAAGGTATCAAAGCTTACTTAGCCAACCCTCCAGTGCTGATGCCACCAAAGGGTGATAAGCTCTTGAAGTTGTACATAACTGCAGCAGATGATTCATTGGGAGCCTTTTTGGCCCAAGACAATGAAGAAGGCAAGGAGCAAGCTGTTTATTACCTTAGTAGGTTTCTAAATTCTTATGAATGTAAATATTCAGCTATTGAAAAGCTGTGTCTTGCTTTGTATTTTGCTGCAATGAAATTAAGATATTATCTTTTGCCTACAACCGTCTTGGTAATTGTAACCACAGATTTGGTTAAGTACATGTTATCTAGACCCATGTTAAGGGGAAAAATTGGCAAGTGAATCCTAGCCTTATCAAAGTTTCATTTAGAATATGTTCCCCAAAAAGCAGTAAAAGGCCAAGTTTTAGCCAATTTTTTGGCTGACCATCCATCTCAAACAGAAAACCAAAAGATAATGGAACTCGGAACAGCTAGTGTGGAGCCATGGCAAATGTGGTTCGATGGATCAAAAGCCAATGGTTTAACTGGAATTGGTATTGTGATTAGGTCACCACAAGGGGTAGAAACCACATATGGTTTCAGAGTGGATGAAGCTACATGTTCCAATAACCAAGCTAAGTATGAAGCCTTAATAGCGGGACTAGAAATTCTTATTGGATTACAAGTTCATGCAGTCGACATATTTGGAGACTCTTAATTGGTGGTTAATCAAGTGAAAGGGATTTTTAAGTGTCAAAGCATAAGCATTTTGCCATACTATGTTGTTGCATTACATCTGCTTTCTCAATTTCAAATAGCAAATGTAACTCATGTCCCAAGGTTCTTGAATAATAGAGCTAATGATGTAGCTCAGAAAGCTTCGAATTTCAAGAGAAGGAATAATGCCCAAAGGGACATAAGCCAAACAACATACCAGAAGTTAATACCACCTTTGAATAAAAGGAATGTGCTCTTGGAAGTCAATAATAATGACTTACAAGAACAAGATTGGAGGTATCCAATAATGCATTACTTGGCTGATCCATCTTCGAAGGCCAACAGGAAAATTAAATTGCAGTCTATGCAATATATGATATATGGTAATGCCCTCTACAAGAGAGGGAGAGATGGCTTATTGCTGGAATGTTTAGGCCCAAAAGAAGCATTAACAGCTATGACTGAGGTTCATGAAGGCATCTGTGGTGCACATCAGCCTGGTGTGAAAATGAGATGGCTGCTTCGAAGACATTCCTACTATTGGCCAACTATCCTTAAAGACTACATAGAATATGCAAAGGGTTGCCAGGCATGTCAAAAGCATGGCACAATAAGGCATGTGCCCATAACTGACCTGCATGCAGTAGTAAAGCCTTGGCCATTTAGAGGATGGGCCATAGATATGATGGGGAAAATACACCCACCCTCTTCGAAGCACCATTATTCCATTCTAGTGGCTACCGATTATTTCACTAAGTGGGTCGAAGCTAAGCCATACAAAGCTGTAGACCAGACAGAGGTTATTGGGTTTATTAAAGATTTGATCCATAGATTTGGCATCCCACAAACTATAATGGTTGATAATGGGACTGTTTTTTATGGGAAAATAGTGAAGGCTTTTGTGGCCGAGTTTGGAGTTAACCTTGTTAATTCCACCCCATATTATGCACAAGCCAATGGACAAGCTGAATCATCCAATAAGTCCTTGAAGAAAGGAATACAAAAGGTTATGGAAGATAATCCTAGGGATTGGCATAACTTATTGTTGGATGTATTGTGGGCTTACAGAACTTCCCTAAGGCCAAGCACAGGAGTCACTCCTTATGCCTTAATTTATGAGCATGATACAGTATTACCTGTGGAGATCAATGTTAAGTCCCTGAGGGTAAGATGCCAAGACCAATTGGATCCTAAGCAGTACCATCAAAGTATGTGCTTGGAGTTAGAAAGCATAGATGAAGTTAGAATTCTGGCATTAAATAGCATTCTCTTGTAAAAGAAGAAAGCAACCAAAAATTATAATAAGAAAGTCAAATACATTGGCTTTGATGAAGGTGATTTGGTATGGAAGACAATACTTCTAGTAGGAATTAAAAGCCATAAGTTTGGCAAATGGTCACCTAACTGGGAAGGACCATATCAAATTCATAGAGTTCTGCCTTTTGGAGCATACCATTTGAGAAATTTAAATGGTTATGTGCATCCCAAAAAGATTAATGGCAGATATTTGAAGCCTTATTTTCCAACTATTTGGGAAACACAAGGAATAAAATAAACACTAAATACAAGAACACAAGATTACTCAAATGATAAACAAGAATTTGTTTTTTCATAAAGAGTCAAGTACATCATGCCACAAATTGGCCCAAAAATCATTACAATGTTTTAATTGTTTTTGTACAATAGATTTCATATTGGTAAATGATGAAAATAGTTGAATAGCTGCAGCCATGTCTCCCTTTTGATCGGCCAGTCCTTGGTTAGTGATTTGCAGTTTGATGTCAGTTCGGACTAAAGCCTGGTTCACTGCAGAAAGCACCTCTTCAAGTTGAGTTTTCCTCTCTAGTAGCTGAATTCGAAAATGAGAGGTAGAGGAGTGTTGTTCCTTAAGCTTTTGACACTTCAGTATGCACTTGGGAAACAAAACTCTGGTCTCTAACCAATTTCTCATTCGCAGCCTTGGCAGCATGACAAATGCTGATGTAGAAGTCGATAGTAGCTGCTGCCTGGGTTAGGTGACTTGAGACATTCATGCCGGACTGCTCAGCAATTTTACAGCACTGAAGAAACTCATTTCTGATTATAGGCCTTTGTAGAGGCTCGAAGGGAGTCCTCGAAAAGGAATTTAACAGTTCCAGGCAGGTGTCTAAGTCTATCAAAAGTACAGAAGGCTTGTTGCTGGAGGAAGAAAAGCTCTCAAAGATTTCTAGCAAAAAGTCAGCCAAAACTAATGGCTCAGCTTCCTCATTGAATGCTGGAGAAGTAGAGGGGATGTCGAAGAGATTAGCTAGTCTTGCTTCGAAGACATCAACCTCATTATTAGACATAAGGGGCGCAGAAAGAGTTGTGGTGGAAGACACAGAAGACTGCATAGGGATAAGAGAAATGGGTGAGGCATCTTTAACAGTCTCCATGGTCCTAGCCACCAATGAATCAAGTGAAGAAGGGCTGGAGCTAAGTAAAGGTGATAAACCACAGGTTGGAGAGCTGCATACACCCTCAATAGGGGAATCAACTGCCATCAGAGATGGGGTAGCAGTTGGAATTTCCTTGGAAGGAGGAGGAGGAGCAAGGCTTGATAGAGAAGTAAATTGAGGAAAGTTGAGGGTCAAGTGGGAAAGATGTGGAGTCAAACCAAGAGAAAAAAGTGCAGGAATGCTTGGCCTCAGGGAAAGTGCAGGAAGTGTAGACCTTGGAAGTGGAAGTATGATCTGAATAGCCCTCACATCCTGCATCTGATCAACCTCAAGTGAAACTGAAGGAGGCCTCATTAGAAAGATAAACTCAATAGTTGCTGCTGCAAGAAGAAGAAATGTAAAGTAATGTTAAACTTCAATACCAAAGGCTGACAAGGGAAAAACAACAGAAGTATGAAAGAAATTACCCGCTCCAAAAGTGTCGGTAATGATGGGAGAACTACGAAGGGAGTAATGTCTGGCAGTTTGTTGCCTTCTTGCAATTTCCCTTTGTAGTGCATCAGCAGCAGCAGCTTCATCTCTCAGAAATTGTTGCTGCCGTCTCTTCTCAGCTCTCTCGAAGACAATCATGGCCTTAGAATGTTATTGTTCTACTGCCTTGACAGCTGCTTCGTGGATGGTATCTTCAACCAAGTTGGTAGCATAAGCAGTCATTTTCTTTCTCTTTTCCATTGCTTTGGCAATTGTCTCGGAATTGGAGTCTTCGACCATATCAGAATGAGAGATAGTCACCTTTCTTTTCTTTTTTCTCTGTATTGGCGTGGTCTGCTCCTTCTTAATTTCCTTCTCAACTTCTTCAATCTGAGATCTGGATTCCGAAGAAATGAGCTCCTCTTCTATTTCTCTGGCAGTTGTCTCATTTCCAACCAAATCAGAGGAAGAGATGATTACTCTTTTCTTTCTTTTTAAGGGCAACTCTTGCTCTTGATCTGCTTCTTCTTCTTCTGCTTGAATATCAGGTGTTTCCTTTTCAAGCTCAAGGAGTCTCCTTTTCTTTCGTTGTTGGCCACCTCCACAAAAGAAAAACTAAAAATAAGGCTAAATGCATTATGAATACATTATGAAGAAAACAAAAGGAGAAAAGACAAGGGTATATACCTTTCTTTGAGGCAACCCGAGTAACTCTAAGAGGGGTTGAAGCAGCAGGAGCAGATTGGGTTGTAACATGTACTGCAACAGAAACAGTGGAAAAATGACAATTCCAGCTCCTTTGGGCTTGGCCACATCTAACACCATTAGTAGGTCTTGAGGTGAAATGGCCAAGTAGATTTCCATGTTGGCCACCCACCAGTGTTGGTATCTCTTCAATAGGGTACCTTGAGGAATGAAAGGGGTATACTCAAAATTCACCAAGTCATTTATGAACTTGAAAGTTGCTTCTTCTAGCCTGGACTTCCGCACTTTCAGATCCTTTCTAGTAAGACTGAGATTTGTGTTACTGCAGAGAGGTATTGGGACCCCTTGTGTGAAGCCAAATTGTCTAGCAAATTGAGCAGGACAGTAGGGCTCAGCGATGCATTTGTAGGCCTTGGGGTTCAAAGTCCCAATAAATAACTCTCTGGGGATCAGAATGGAGGCCCATATCTCTTTGTGAATAGGTGAAGCACAGGACCTGTCACTTAGGAAATTCTTCAACCAAGATGGACCAATTGTGGGTTCGAAGGGTCAGAAACGGTAAGAATGAAGGGAAGCTGGAAGTTGGTGGAAGAAAGAGAAGTAAAAAGTAAAGGTAGAGGGATAAATTGAAGCATTGGCCAGCCTTATACCATGAGTAAGAGGGTTTGGCTCAGAAAATTTAAGGCATTTGGATTGTAACTTAGTGAAATAGGCAAAAAGCCAAAACTGAAGGATCCAGAACGGCCCCCCTTAATTAGCATCTAAGGGTTTCTCACAGATAAGGGAGTAGACTCTATATACGTGACCTAGAACATGTGGGGCTAAGGCTACCTTTTTCTATAAAACAAAGGCTTTGGCAAGAGGGGCAAATTCAGGCATGATTCTCTGAGAGGAGGTGCGGAAGAGGAATTTGCAAAGCCAATACAATAAGAAAGAAAAGAATTCCCTATCGGTCACATGGCCCACTCTTTTATTCTCAGCCTTAGCGAAATCACTATAGGATGAGTTAAGAGAGGGGAGAGAGAAAGGGACTGCTGAGTCAGGGTAATCTGGTCCAAATGGGATACCAATGGGAGATAATCCTAGTATATGGCAAATGTCAAGAACAGTAAGGGCTATCATCCCGCATCTAAATTGAAAGAAATTAAAGATAGGATTCCAAAAACACAAGGCAGCAGGAATAAGGAAAGGGTCCTCTGAGATAGTTACCCTGGATAGTCGGAGAGCATCGAGAAGGCAGGGTTCTTGAAGGTCTAGAGTTCTAGCAGGAACAACCCGGTCATACCATTCTTGCCACTCCGGTCTCACCGTGGGCCAACATCGATGGGGGCGATTTATCCTCCAATTCCTCCAGTCAAGACCACCTTCGTAAAGGAGACATTGGTTTTCCAGAGGAGGATATAGGGCTGGGAGTTCAGTAAGGATCTCTTTGAATATGGGCCCAAGCACGTAGTCTTGCTGTACATGGTGACGAGGGACGAAGATGCGTCCATCGATAGCGCTTTTCTCCCCAGCTTTGTACTTCTCACATTCTGCATCAATGATCCTCTTCAGGGTCACAGATGGGCTCGCACGCTCTACGACTGGCACTGAAGAAGAAGCCATTGATAGTACGCTTTTCTAGAAAGTGAAGCTGAGAAAGGAAATAGAGAGAAGCAGAAGATCGGTAGAAAGAAGGGTTTGTGCGTTAAAAGAGCAAGTGATTTCAGAGCACGAAACAAAAGGATTTTTAAAGCTTTTGTGTCTGGAAAATATATTGCGTAAGTCGTTAAGTACTAGAAGTATGAATACGAAGAGCTGCCTTCAATATTGATACTTTTGGAGGGAAAACACAGCCCAGATGCTGAGGCTAGCTTCGAAGTAAGATATTTGGCTTCGAAGCCAAGTTTTAATGCCAAAAGCCAAAAAAAAAAAAAAAAAAAAAAACAACGGCTTCAAAACAGAGAAGCCGGCTTCGAAGCACATTTCCATACCTAAAAATATAAGAATACTCGAGTGTTTGTTTTACTCCAAAGAGCTTAAAGACCTGTTTTTTGGTTTCTTAACGAAGGTAATGTCCTTCGAGGCGAAACTTGAGATTCTTTAAGGATGGGATTTAGTGTTCGAAACATCAAAACCAATGGTTGGTTTATATAGAGAAAAAAAAAAAAAAAGAGAAAAAAAAGGGGGGGCTGTCTGTTGAACTAAAACAGCATGAACTGTTGTTCGAAGCAAAAGGTGGTCAATTTAAAATTAATTGATCATAATAACCATGATCAGGTGTTGGTTATGGTTGAAACAAACTTTAAGTATAAGATTGTTAGATCCGAAGCACTGGTTCTAAATGAAAATCAGCCAAAACTGTCAACTTTATTCCATAAATTGGAAAATTTCATAATTGGTTCTTTAGTGTTTCATTTAAAACAATTGAGTCCAGGTTTGAAGGATGAGATTGTTCAGTTCGAAGCTCTAAATTGGCTTTAAAAGACAAATGGCAGCAGGGTCAAACAATGCCAAATGAAGAAGAATTTTGTTTATATTAAAGCCAAAGCAATTACATCGGATGACCCTATCTGGGTATAAACTCAAGCTCATAAAAATAAGGAATGGAATAAATAAAAAGATCATGAAATTTAGTCCAATAATGATCAATGAATTTTTGTTCTTTCTTTATTCTATCTTCTATGTCTTCTAACATTGGCTGCATGAGTTGATGTGCTCTCACTTCGGAGTAGAGCTCTTCAGCCTTTATTTTGAAAGTCGCCTCTCTCAATCCTTGTTCCAATTCGTCTATGTGCATGTCATCCCAATACGCAGAATCTTTATTCTTGAAATCACCGAATTCTTCAATGAAGTTCTTTGCTTCGTACTGGGCATGAACTCGAAGAGACGAGAGTTGGTCTAAAGATTGTGTAGTGGCCATAGAATTTCGATGCCAGTAGAGGAGCAATGGAAGTTGGTCCAGGAACATATGAAGTTCTGCTTGAGCAAGGGGATTAAGGACATGGCCCCTAGTCAGAATATCATAAGCCCATCGAAGGTTTTTGAGAGGGACTTCGTCCTCAAGAACATTGAAGGGCAAGTGAGAGAAAGCTACAAGCAGAAGTTGGGTTGGTTTCCGCTCAGCTGGAGTAGGGGAAGGTAGAGGTTTGTAAAGTGGAAAGATGTTATCCATGGAAAGGGCAAGCTTCAGTCTCTCTGTCCAGCAAAGAGTTGGTAGAGGAGAAGGTGTGAATACTTCAATTTCAGGAGATGGAGAAGAAAGTGTGGATGCTTCTATTATGGGAGATGGCACGGGAGCAGAAGGAACAAAGGCATTAATATAATCGAGCCAGAAGAAGAACAAATCTTCGTCTTCTGGGCTAAGAATGATAGGTTGTACCCTTGTGTTTCTTCTAGGCGTCGAGCAGCATGCACTATCTTTGTAGGCATGGAGGATGTATACCATGCTACAAGCAGATTTTCCTCCAGCCTACGTCGATGGTCAATGGGCACGTAAGGGTAAACCACTGAACTTCGAGCATAGGAAGGAAACTCTAAAGGGTCAGTGAACTCAACAAAATGATGGTTGATTCGCTCCCTGTTGATAATTTGCAAAGGCATCCATGACCTGAATATAGAAATGTGGATAAAAGTGACTAATAAATGCATGGACGTTCTTTGGAGGAGGAACAGCATGGACATATGACTCTTCGTGTGCTCGATCGCTGGAGGAAAAAAGTAATTCGGCCATGAAATGTATCAGTCTGTTCGAATGCTAAGACGGTGGAAGTATTCAAAAGATTAAACGAGAGTTTAATACAGATGGTGAGTGACAGTTGCATTTCTGGGAAGATGAAAAACCCATGCACATTCTGAGACGTGGGGAAAAGACCCTGATCCACTAATATCACCAAGTCTTGGGTATATTAGTGCGGGGGATAATGTTGGCTACATATTTTGTGCAAGCCAGTTACAATTCAACGTGTGGCAAAGTAAGGGTAATATGGGGAGACCATTCAAGTCTTCGATCCTGATCGTACACGTGACAGTTAATATTGGTTGTTATGAGATCTGAGTAGCAGTGGATCAACAAAGAGATGCAAGGTGACGTGGCTTCAACAGTTACTCACATTCAAATTCAAATATAGGAGGGAAGCCTAACTGCAAGTGATGGCGGAGTGAAACTACTTATAAGGCAGCATGATCAGCGACCACAGAGGGGCAGTTCGACGGTTTGAAGTGCAATTCGATGGTCATCTTTGAGAAGTATAAATAGCAGGGAAGGCCCCAGAAAAAACCCCCTGACTCAGATAAAAGAAACCGGTCTTACTTTACATATTTCGTTCCAATTTTTATATTTCCTGTTCTTTACATTCCTGTATTTTAAATCCCTGCACTGCACTTCATTCATAGGAGTAGTTTCAAGTAGATTGTCGCTGTAAACCTCTACGAGGCTGAGTTTGGATCATTGTAAATTTTTTATACTAATGAAATGCTTCAATTGCTCTTTATTTAACTGTTCTTGTGCTTAAATTCTCCTAAATCAAGCTACCAGTAAAAGTCCTCTTCATTGAGGCTGAAAGAACTACAACGCAATCGTCTGATAATTGGTTGACAATCAAAATTCTGTAAGGACTGATTAATCCTTGCTGGCACGCTCATAATTACAAAAATAACCTTCAAAAGTTAAAAAACCAACAAAAATACTTTTTTTCTCGAGTGCCATTGGAACTCACCGCATACCTCACTTGGGTTTCTTCTATAATACATACTCTTTTTTGTCTGTATCATATATAAATTATAATAATTTTTGAGTCTATACCATATATAAATTATAAATTACCCTCACAATAAATCATAAGTAATTGATAATCAATACTAAAATAAATTATAGTCAAACACAACTTGAAACATAACTAAAATTCTCTTCCATCATAATTAAAATAACCACTATAATAGATAATAATTAAATCATAATCAATATCATAATAAATCATAACTAAGTTATAAGTAACATCACAATTAATCATAATAAAAAATTACAAAAATTGTAGCTGAGCATATAGTCACTATTTTTTTTTGGATGTGTATTATAGAATTTCCCTTTTTGTCTATGCCTGAGACACATGTAATTGAGACTCATGCAAGTTTGCTGCAAATTGATCATAGGATTGGATTAAAACATGTCATGTAATTTGACTACATCTACAAATTACAACAATGTTCTTATGAACTAACAAGAATGTTTTATGTACAATGGAATAAGCTTCAAAAAACGAAAATGAACTACAGAGTCAGTTCCCATATGGCCTAAAAAGTGATCAGTTCTCTTCATCAGAGTCAAAACACTGTCTTCTCAAAGATTCCAGTACAGCTGCGGACCGGTCTCCTTTCGAAACCATTCCTCCCATGGAAGTCTTGAGCTTAGGCACACTCATGGCACTCAGTGGTGGTGTTTTACCACCCTGATTCACTTCCCTGAGCACTGACCGAGCCGTGGCTCTAGCCACCACATCTGCCATTGCTGAATCAAGTTTCGAATTCCCACTCATCAACATCCCAGGTACTTTACTCTGCACATTACTGTCTGTCACGGCCTTGGAAGTTCCAGGCGAACGAAATGCATCTGATCTTTGCATCATTGAAACAGTTTCAGTAGCCGTTGACTTTGCCTTCAACGACTCATACTTTTGAATGTCGTAAATGAGCTCTTTCTGCAACTGTTTATCAGCAACCAATATCTCATCGATCTCATTCTTGTAGTCCTTGAGAAGGACTCGGAGGCATTCCATGAGGGAACCAGTTAAAGGGCTGTTTTTGCTTTCCAAGAGACGTTTTAGCTCTATGAATATGGGGATTGTGTTTTGGATCAGGCCTTTTTTGACTGCTTGAGTTATAACCCTTCCTCTAGCTGCAGCTGCAGCTGCACTGCCGCTATCTCCTCCACCTTCTTCATCCATGTCTCCAGGATCGGATGATGATCCGCGGTTGGATGGAATTCGGATTTCTTTGCTTGAGAGAATTTGGAAAGCATCCTGTTGTCTCCCCATCAAAAAAGCACATTGTACATGAAATATGCATAACAAAAAGGAAATGCATTGGCAACGCTTTCATTTCCTTTCTTTTCTTATTTTCGCTTTAAAAATTCTGGAAATTGAAAAGAAAAACGCGTTTGGTGATTCTTTTTCATTTCAAAAATGTGGCAACAGTTTCCAAAAATTTCAAAACTTCTTAACTAAAAAAAGATGTTTTCTTTTCATTTCCCTCCTCTCCCCCACCATCACCATCCACCACCTATGGCCACCCTCATGTGACCCTCCGGCCACCCTCTCATGACCATTGGGGACCTCCAGCGACACTCCACCACTGGCCACCACATTCATCCACCCTCCACCACCTCCAGCAACTCACCAAGCATGTGTTTCTGTTTTCAAAAAAAAAAAAGTTTTGTTTCATATTTTATGTCGGGTTGAATTTCCTGTCCTCTAGACTAGGCCTCCAATATACTAAAAAAGAAAACACAAAACTAGCAACGTTACCAAACAGCTCCTAAGTATGTTTATTTGTAATTTTTTCTTCACCTTTGGAGAATGAAAAGATCAAGAAAAGGATAACAAACAGAATGGACCAATCCAAGTGAATTCCTTATGGCTCAAGCTATCAATGCAGCACAACTTCTATATAAGAAATATTTTGTAGCAACCACCAAACCTCCCATAAATTTCACTACTAGGTAAAATAATGACAGCACCCTCTTTCAACAGCAGCAACTACAGAGGAGCTAAACCACTTCAATGGGATGGAATATGAAGCATTCACATTGAGAGAGAGAGAGAGAGAGAGATTGCACAAAATTAGTACCTGCAGAACTGATTGTCCTGTAGCATCTTCTATACTCAGCATGCCGTCAGATACAGAAGCAAGGATCTCTGCACATACCTTGGCAAAAGTGGCTAAAAGGTGCTCTGGAGCCATTTGTTTCAGCAATGAAACATAGACGTGCATTCTTTTAGACCTTGATTTCTCATCATTACCTCTGGAAAAGAAAAATTACGAACTTAGTGCAATGTCTCTTCGATTAGGAGTAGTTATCTTTACATCTACAAGACTTTCACATACCTAATAGCGAAAAGTCGGCTCTCAGCTCTTGAACTCTGAGAACTACTATGTCCAGTATGCACATTGCAGTCATTCAGAACAAAAACAGCTTCAACAAAACTATTATAAGCTAGAAGTGGTGCCTTGGCTGCAAATATATCACACATAAAGTCAATTCCTGACAACAGACTTAGAGCATCTCCATTGGTGCAGCATTTTTTGTGCTATTTTAGCACAGCAAAAGCACAAATAGGATATAGCACGGTGATATTTTAGCATAACATATACTACACTGCTGAAGTGAGTGTTTATGTTGTGTTTTGTTATTTAAGCACTGCTACACCTAAATACTACACCATTGGAGTTGCTCTTAAATCATCGGTTCAAGAGAATTTGCAAATGACAGCTCTGTGAAAGCATCACAACCTTTTAGGATGTTCCCAAAGAGAAAATCAGCCAGATGTCTTATTTTTTCCGATTCATCAACAAGGGATAACAAAAATCGTAGGAAAAGTACACCTCTCCACTTCACGTAGTCCCTCTGAAATGAGTAGAAAGTTAAAAGAACTAATTTCCCAAAAATTATCTTCAAAATGGAAAGCATACAACATTTTAAATAACAAAAACAAACCTGTAATAGTCTGGAGAGCAGTATAAATGTCTGTCTTCTCACAAGCTCACATGGATCACAGAGACACTTTGTGATATTTGATATGTAACTGTTGACTTTATGAATAGCTAGTGAGAATTTTGAAGAAATTATCGCTGACAAGTTCTTGTTCCTTAACCAGAGAAAATAAAAAGTGGCTCACCAGTCAACTAGAGCAGTATAGCGTACACAAAAATCTGCCATCATTACAACAATATTATTGCGAAGGGCCGCACAGTCACTCTTTTCAAGCTCCTGCAGTAACACAAGCAGGCACTCTTTTAAACGATTATTTGCAGAATCCTAGATATAAAAGTAAACAATCTCTAGGAAATAAAGTCAGGCAATTTACATATAAGATCTAGATAACTACATATAATGATCACTCCAAAAGAATACTGAATTCTGAGTCATAAAAGATTAGGGCTTCTCTGGAACTAGTAGAATTTAGTAATGTTAAGTGTTAGGGGTAGTTTGGTCTTTATTTATTATTCTTATTAGTATAAGTAGTTGTGTGTAAGGGGAAAACCCTAAGTTTTCCCCTAAGTAGTAGTTGTCCTCTCAGGCTCTTCAATGCACTTATGGCTCCTCCCTTCGTCTCCTTCATCAGTGGCATCGCTGTTTGGGGCATCCTTCCTCTAGCATTTTAGAGAAACTTTTTCCTTTATTAGTTCGTGATTGTCCTAGGAATAACTTTATTTGTGATGCTTGTGAGCTTGCTAAGCATAAACGTACTTGTTATCTTTCAATTAATAAAAGAAGTACTTTTCCTTTTATGCTTATTCATACCAATGTGTGGGGTCCTTCCCCTGTTGTTTCTACCTCTGGTTATCGATGGTTTGTCACCTTCATTGATTGTTATTCCCGTGTGACTTGGCTTTATTTACTTCGTACAAAAAATGAAGTTTTCTCATGCTTCAAAAGTTTTCATAAAATGATATCCAATTTCTTCAATGCTACTATCAAAATTCTTAAGAGTGATAATGGGACTGAGTATGTTGATGGCGCTTTCCAGGTATACCTCGACGACCATGGCATTCTTTATCAAACTAGTTGTGTTGGCACTCCTGAACAGAATGGAGTTGCTGAACGTAAAAATGGCCATCTACTTGAGGTTGCTCGCTCTCTCTTGTTTACCATGAACGTTCCTAAGTCCTTTTGGGGGGATGCGGTTCTTACCGCGGCTTATCTTATTAACCGTATGCCCTCTAGTGTCCTCCACTTCCAAATTCCTCTTGAGCTTCTTCCTGTGACGTATCCCACTTCTTCTCTTCCGCCTCGGGTTTTTGGTAGTGTCTGTTTTGTTCATCTTCAACCTCAAACTCGTGGGAAGCTTGATCCTAAGGCTGTCCGGTGTGTCTTTCTTGGTTATTCTGCTACTCAGAAAGGCTACAAATGCTATGACCCTCACTCTCATAGGTTGTATGTTAGTATGGATGTCACCTTCCGTGAATCTGAGTCATTTTTTCTTGGTCCTCCGCCATCTCCTCAGGGGGAGCGTGGTATCGATGAGATTGCGGATGAGACGACATCATATCAACATGAGTTGTCTTTTTTCCTTCCTCCTCAACGGGCTGTTATTTGTGGTGAGGGGAAGCCTAGGAGTTCTATTGATGAGGAGTCGGATATCGGTGGTCGTTTGGACAGAGCTGATCTTAAGACTTATTCACGGCGTCAGAAAGAGCCGGCTTCTCTTGTGCCACCAAGTCAATCATCATCTCCTATGCCAGTTCCACACCCAGTTTCCACTAACTCTTCAGGTAATGATCCTCATCTCATTTCTTCACCTGTTGTTGATGGTCCTATTACGAATGATTTGAGTCTTCCTATTGCTCTCAGAAAGGGGGTTAGAGCTTGTACTCAACACCCTATTTCTAAATGCGTGTCATATGATTCATTGTCTTCTACGTATCGTGCTTTTGTTTCGTCCCTTTCTTCTGTGTGTATTCCGCAGGGTTGGAAAGAAGCCATCAATGATCCTAAGTGGAAGGTAGCTATGGTAGAAGAGATGCAAGCTTTGAGTAAAAATAACACATGGGAGTTGGTGTCTCTTCCAAATGGGAAACACCCAGTCGGATGTAAGTGAGTGTTCACCATTAAGCACAATGCAGATGGGACAATTGAACGGTACAAAGCAAGACTAGTGGCCAAGGGATTTACCCAAATATATGGAATAGATTATCAAGAAACTTTTGCCCCAGTAGCAAAGATGAATTCCATTCGAGCTATTTTGTCATGTGCGGCTAATTTGGGATGGTCTCTACAACAACTAGATGTGAAGAATGCTTTTATTCATGGGGATTTGGAGGAGGAGGTATATATGGATGTACCTCCAGGATTCTTATCTCAGTCTACAGTTGGAAAGGTTTGTAGATTAAAGAAGGCTTTGTACGGTTTGAAACAATCTCCTAGAGCCTGGTTTGGTAGATTCCTCAAGGCAATGCTGGGATTTGGGTATCAACAAAGCAATGCAGATTACACCTTGTTTGTCAAACGCAATGTACATAAGGTAGCAGTGCTTATTGTATACGTGGATGACATAGTTGTGACAGGTAATGATGAGGAAGAGGTGACCCATCTCAAGATGCAGTTAGCCAAGGAGTTTGAGATAAAAGAACTTGATCCATTGAGATACTTTCTTGGGATTGAAGTTGCTAGATCTGACAAAGGCATCTTTATTTCTCAAAGGAAGTACATTCTAGATCTTCTTGAGGAAACGGGCATGTTGGGCTGCAGACCAGCTGATTCACCAATTGAGACTAATCATCATCTTTGTAGTGGAATTGGTGAGCCTGTGGAGAAGGAAAGGTACCAAAGACTTGTGAGAAGACTGATATATCTCTCTCATACTCGTCCAGATATTGCCTATACAGTTGGAATAGTGAGTCAGTTTATGCATGATCCTCGTGTAACTCATTTGGATGCAGTCTATCGTATTTTGAGGTACCTTAAATCCGCCCCTGGAAAAGGAATTTTGTTCTCTAATCATGGTCACTTGAGGTTGGAAGCATTCACAGATGCAGATTGGGCAGGCTCTATAGATGACCGACGCTCTACATCCGATTATTGTGCTTTTGTAGGGGGAAATCTAGTCACATGGCGTAGTAAGAAGCAAGGGGTCGTTTCTAGATCTAGTGCTGAAGCTGAATACAGGGCTATGGCACATGGAACATGTGAACTAATGTGGCTTCAATCTTTGTTGAGTGATATAGGGCTTGATTGGAGTGGTCCCATGACTTTGTATTGCGACAACAAGGCTGCTATTAGTATTGCACACAATCCTGTTCAACATGACCGGACTAAGCATATTGAGATTTACAGACATTTCATTAAGGAGAAATTGAATAAGGGTGTGATATGTATGCCTTTTGTTAAGTCTGAAGATCAACTGGCGGATGTTTTTACTAAGGGTCATAGTAGTAAAGTCTTTCACCCTATTTGTTGCAAGTTGGGCATGAGAAACATCTTTGCACCAACTTGAGGGGGAGTGTTAAGTGTTAGGGGTAGTTTGGTCTTTATGTATTATTCTTATTAGTATAAGTAGTTGTGTGTAAGGGGGAAGCCCTAAGTTTTTTGAATCAATAATCTACAGCAGCTTTCTCTTGTTCTATTCCTTCTTCTTATTCTTCTCTTCGTCTTCTCATCTATACACTCAACAAGTAACACTAAAATGTGGCTAACTAAAGTGATTTCAAAACCATGGAACGTACAATATGCTGAATTCAAAGTCATACCTGTACAAAAAGAGGAATGTAACGCTTCGCAAGTTTCCCATCAGCGAGGCAGATCTTCCCCATTGTTAGCCAAGCTTGAATATACAAAGAAGGGGCCGTCTGTTTTATAGAAACAGCAGGGCCAGGTAATTTAGTCAATTTTGGGTCAGAACTCCCAGAAGTAATAATGGTGTGCAAAACTGGAATAATGGCTTTTAAATCGGCTCTAGGACAAACAATAACCAAGGACCCAATAGTGTAAACTGCAGTGATTGCTTGTGATAATAATCTGCACATCGCTGATTCTGCTCTCTTGCCCTTCTTGCTGCCACTTCTAGGAGGTGTAAAAAAGGTACTGTCCTTGTTAGCTACTGAGTCCTTTGATATGTACATTTCAAGAATTTGGGAAGCTTTAGAGAGAAGCTGTTGTACCCATTTTGTAACAAGACCATCAGCTTCCTCGGGATTCAAAGCTTTTCGCTTGCATAATGTTCTGAGTGCTTTTACATGAGCGTTAACCTGCCATCAAATAAATCATTGGTCAACATGGACAAAAACTCGTAGACTTACCAAGGAAACATAGTTGCAAAAGTATGACACAAATGCACAAAAAATTTTGGTATATGACATGAATGCTTCCAAACTCAACAATGCAGGCCACTAGGTGCTATGCAAATTCTTCTTTGCATTCAACATTATGTAGGAGAAATGTTAGAGACCACAATTTAAGTCCCCCAATTCACCCACAATGACATGGAAAGAGAGTTGAGTGTTACAGGATTAAGTTTGTGGCAAATCAAAAGTTGGCACAACCTGCCATGTCTTTGTGAGTAAAATTGCAAGACTTCAATTGTGGGTCTCAATCTTTTTCCTTCATATGGAATCGTATCCTCCTTCAAGCCAAGACATATTCCCCTTTCCAGTCTGGCAGCTACATTCATTTGAAGTACATATCATACGTCCTTTTATATTGCACAAAACAATGGAAATTACGGGTGTGTTTGATTTGGTTTTGGGAGATAAATTTTTTAAAAAGATTTTGAGGAGAGAGTTTAGAAATTTTTTTGGTTTGTTTGGATGTATATTTTGGAAATAGTTTTGGAATATAGGAGTTTCCGATGATTTAATGTTTTGTTGTAATCAAGTAGATGTGTATGAGAGAAAAAGTGATTGAGAATGAGAGATGAGAGAAAAAAAGTGATTGATTGATGTGTAAGAGAGAGAGTGATTTTGAAAAAAAATTCCAAAATCACTAAATCAAACAAAATTTTAAAAAAAAATTTCCAAAATTTATTTCTCAAAAACAAACCAAACAAGGCCTACGTTTTTACAATTTCCTTCCCAAAGGATACAGATCCTATGTATCATATATGATAAGTACATTGCAACTAAAGTACTTGAGTTGAGATTGATTTCTGCTAGCTAAACAAAATTCACATATGTAGTTCCAAAAAAACAAAAAACGAAGTTCACATATAATTGCATTTATAACTTATATGAGGCAATCCAGTGAAATACCCAATAGAAACAAATTTAAAGGAGAAGCACCAGAATCGTTCCAGCAAATTGACACATACACGTGATACTATTAGACAGATACCTCTGTTGAATGCATGCTAAACTCCTCAATTCGTTTAAGCAAGTTATGAGCTAAATCTGCCGCAGGTTCAGGAGGCAACACTACAGAAACATTAGAAATTGTTTGCAAGAGGAAGACACGATCTCCTGCCCAAGCAACAGAATTTGATTCAGTGCCCACAAACTCTTCATCTTCAAGTCCTTGTTCCAGAGAGCTCTTAACCTCTCCACCTGGTGCATACTTGTCAAGGAGAGCCCATTGATGATGGAGGAACTCCCAGTCCACTGCTTTTGAAAGGTATGCCGACACCTCTGATAGAAGAAACCAAGCCCCAGGAGGGGCAGTCCACTTCTCGATTGGCATCAAATGACTCAACCACATTGACTCGGATGTCATTATGATATTTTGGAGGGCAATAGCAATTTTGGGCTTGAGCCGTTTCTTCTTTCCTAGGCTTGTACAGATCTTCTTCACCCAAGGTGTCACCTCCCCATTACAGATCTCTTTCAATAGACCTAAAACTCCGTCAGGAAATAACAATTCAATCTCTCTTTCTAAGCTTTCTGCCTTGAAATTTGGTTCATGAAAGACAGGTTTATTGTGTGGCAAATCAGTAGATCCAGCTCTGGACACTCGGTCCAAGACCAGTTCTAGAAACAGGTTCTCACATTCTTCTTGAATGCTAGATTCATTATCAGTTATTAACCGTGGAACAGAATGTAACCACTCTTTAGTTACACTGTCATCTGAGAATTTTCTGAAGGCCTGCAGAACCAAAGGAGAGTTGCATAAGTTAAAGCGTTGAATAAGTTAAAGCGTTGCATTGAAACAGATCTGCCGGCAAAAATAAAAATGGGGAAAGGAAAACTGATCATAAACAAATGCACTTGCATAAACATAGGAAAGCATTCTTCTTTAAGTGCACACAATTTTTCTAAACATCTTATCTTAAATAATTTGGTTACAGTAAACAAAGAAACGAAGAGGATCCAAAGAAGTGGGGTTCAGCACTGTAAGATAAATTGATAGAGAGAGAATGAGAGAATAATTTGTATTGATGAATATTGTATTGAATGTTATATGAATAAAGAGGTACACTCTCCGTTATATAGGAGAGAAAATTACAAACATCATCATGCCAAAAGTGGATCCACTAACCGAAAGTAAAGGCACTAATCTAAAGCCTAAAGCACTAACATAAAATATATTAACAGCCCCCCTCAAACTCAAGGAGGATAGGTACTAACCAACTTGAGTTTGGAGAGAGTAACAAAACAGAAAAAATAAACTGATAAATAAAAATTAAAAATGGGATAGGAGACACTGTGTGGTCATGTCAGACCGATGTAGAAGACAGTTTATGGGGTCATGTCGGACCGTTGTAGCAGACAGTTTACGGGGTCATGTCGGACCGTTGTAGAAGACACTGTGTGGTCGTGTCAGACCGATGTAGAAGACAGTTTATGGGGTCATGTCGGACCGTTGGAGCAGACAGTTTACGGGGTCATGTCGGACCGTTGTTGAAGACAGTTTACGGGGTCATGTCGGACCGTTGGAGAAGACAGTTTACGGGGTCATGTCGGACCGATGTAGCAGGACAATTTACGGGGTCATGTCGGACCGTTGTAGCAGGACAGTTTACGGGGTCATGTCGGACCGTTGGAGAAGACAGTTTATGGGGTCATGTCGGACCGTTGGAGCAGCTGTGGTGGTGCACCGAGGAGGCGACTTAGGGAGTGCGCCATGAGCGACTTATACATGATACTGGTATAACCCCCCCTCAAACTCAAATAGGTGTGAAGATAGAAACCTATTTGAGGTTGAAACAAAGGGATTGATAAAGCTGACCGGTGTAGAAGACACTGTATGAGTGTGTATATTGGCTGCCCAAAAAATATACATGGATGTAGATATCGAGCCCTCAAAAGTCGTGCCCTTAAAAGGTGTGCCCAATCTGTCAAAAGGCGTGCCATCAAAAGGCGTGCCCGATGCATCAAAAGGCGTGCCAGATATGATGGCGAGGCACGTGAGTGCCTTGGCTGGCGTGCCTGGTTTGTCGGGCGTCAAGAGGCGCGCGATGCGCGTGGCTGCCTCGTCTATTTAACCAAGACGGAGGTGAGGCTGAGGCAGAGAAAAGCTGCGAAAAAACCTCTGAAAAAAACTTTGTTGTGCTGAGAGAGAGAGTCTGAAAAACTCTGTTGCCCAGACAATGGCCTCCTCTTCCTCTTCTTCCCGTGGTCTGCTTACTCTCTTTCCCGAACTGAACGAGTCAACAAGAGAGAGAACTAGTGCGGAGACCAGTGAACCTCAACCAAACACCTCTGTGTTCGCTCCGTTGAACTTTCCGATGCGGTCGGTGGAACAAAGAATGGCAGTGCAGTCGGATGTGGAGGCCAATCAGTATACTTTGAAGGCATGTGTGGAAAGCATGACGGCGGTCACAAATTTGTCGAACCGGCTGCAGAGTAGGACAAATGAGGTGCAGCATTTAAACTCCCAGCTGGCTCTGCTCCAACGCATGTATAAGGATGCGCGAGCAGAGATAAGCGTGCTAAGGGCAGAAAACAAGGAGCTGAAGCGGAAGGCCACCGTGATGTTCCGATTTGGAGGTCCGCCATATGCTGCAGTGGAGGAGCAGGGGGGAGTGATCATGCCCAGTGGAGTGGGAAATACAGAGGCAACACCGGCAAGGGCCGCCCAGTACGGAGGCAAGAAGAAGAGACCGGCGGCAGAGTAGAGAAGAAAAAAAAACCCACTGTGGGTGTGGTGGTTTGGTGTTTGTTTGGTTGTGTTTTTGTTTTTTTTTTGTTGTTGTTTTTTTTTTTTTTTTTTGTTATTATGGTGTAAAATGGTGATTAGGGCGAAGACCCGATAGAAATAAAATGAGTGTATGGTGCAAATCCGAATGGTTTGAAGGGATAAAACTGAGCAGAAAAATTAGATGGAATGAATAGAAGATTTTTTTTTTTTTTTTTTTTTTTTTTTTTTTAAGAAAAAATAAAATAAAATAAAATAAATAAAAGTAAAGTGAGTAAAGTAAAGGTAACATGAATCAGCATGCGTTTAAAAAAAAAAAGAGTAGATATGAGTTTGTACAAAAATAATAATAAAATAAAAAAGTGGCGAAGGTTGGCGTGCGCACACACAGTGCAAGATGGACAGTGCAAGATGGGTTTTATTTATATAAATATATATATACTAGAGAGTGTGGGTTTTATTTATATAAATATATATATACTAGACAGTGGGGAACAGGGGGTGGTGGTGTGAATTTTTTTTTTTAGTGTTTGTGGCTCTTTCTAGTTATGAAGAGAAAGAAGAGCAATTTAATCAGAAGTTATATAAATATATATATACTAGAGAGTGGGGGAGAGATGGAGCACATGGGTGAGTGGTGTTGTTGGTGATGTATATTGAGAGAGAGAAGCAGTGCTTTGGTTCTGGTTGGGAACCACTTGCTCTACAGTACCAGTAAATAGCCCATCGAAAATGAGAGAGTGCATGGTATCGATAGATCGCCAAGAGAACTCTGTCTATTGCAGAAGCATGACGACGATGAGGGATGCACAACGGAGCGAGCGGGCTTGGAGGCCATTGGAATCTTAAGGGCGAGATTGTCTATGATCAAGCGCACGAAAGGATATACATCCATTGTTGCCCCTCCGACGAGTTGTAGGGCTCAGATTTGGACTTCAATCCATTGTTTCAACATAACCACCGTCTTTAGCCACTCGCAAACTGTTGTGGTGTGTGGAAACTACCAGACTGTCTTGTGCCAGCCAACAGGAGGCCGTGCAAGGCTCACCGAGGGATGGAGTAGATATGTTTTCATTTCAATCTATGCACGCCAAGGATTGTTCCCAGGTGCGAAGCATAGCAGCAATTTATTGCTTGCGGAGTGATTGCCAAGGTTCTGGAAAGAAAAGATTTGTGACAGTGACACGAACAGTACACACATGTATGCCATCTTCCATTGACAAGATTCGGCTAGAGAAGGTCTACAAATTTTCAGCTGAACTATGGTGCTTTTGAGTTGCACACAACGGGTTTTGGATCAAAAAATGATGACGAAGGTCGGACATTTGGAGGAGGAGACGATGGTGGCTCGATGTCGCCATTGATGAACAAATATGTGTGAGGCAGAGAAGAGTTCAGCTATGACTTTCTGGCAGCGGAGTGAAGGTATGTGTAGAGGTCCGGCGGGCGGCCAAGGCGAGGCTGCCGCCCGCCGGTGAAGCAGAATTTCTAGCTTCTCAACCTTGCTCTGATACCATGTAAGATAAATTGATAGAGAGAGAATGAGAGAATAATTTGTATTGATGAATATTGTATTGAATGTTATATGAATAAAGAGGTACACTCTCCGTTATATAGGAGAGAAAATTACAAACATCATCATGCCAAAAGTGGATCCACTAACCGAAAGTAAAGGCACTAATCTAAAGCCTAAAGCACTAACATAAAATATATTAACAAGCACAACTTCATCAAAAGACAATAAACAAAGAAACAGTAAGTTGGACAAAGAAAGACAATAGCTTTACCTCAGAGAGAGCTGAAATTGCCGCTTTACGAATGCTAACAAGAGGATCCGAACAAGCCACACCCATGGTCTTCAGCACAACTTCATCAAAAGTACCACCAAGAAGAGCAGTCAATTTGGAAATTAGAAGAAGTGCAGCCTTTCTTACAGCAGCTTTCTCATCCGCGCATCTTTTCCTTAGTAAGTCATTCATTCCGCCTTCTAGCCTATTACCAAACTCCATTGCTTCCTTCAAAACCACACGACTCCTATCATCACCCGATAAAATCCCCACCAATTGCGCCAAGTTTGTAAGAGCCCGAGCTCGTATCCCTGCAGTTGAATCCGAACATCGCTTAATCAAGGCCTCCAAACACCTCAACCCCCAAGAATTCTCTTCCCCATTTTCAAAATTCAGCCCCAAAGGGTCTCTCAATGACACCATTAGCATTGGAACAAGATCCACAGCCAATAGCCTAAAATGGGACTTTCCTTGGGTCATCTTTACTACATAATCTGCAAATCCAGTTTGATCCTCGTATTCTATAGCTTTTACAATCTCCATTATCGATTCCACTGCCAATGCCCTAGGCTCAGACTTCTCAGGAGCCTTTTGCACCAAATACTTGGGCAGATTCACAATTGCCTTCTTGATTTCACCTGAATCCTTTGCCAAACCCGTCATTCTATTTACCACGAAACCAAGTGCAAAAGTCCGCGCCTGCGATTTATGCAAAAGAATCACCGGTGACAATGACTTCAACACCTCAGCTGCAGTAATTGCTGGATCCCCATGCTCGGGCCTCAATAATTCGCTTAAAATCCGCGAACACAAATCACATAACTTATTATAACTCGTTGAACCTCCACACAATTCAACTGCCATTACAGGAATTTCAGCCACAGTTTGAATCAAAGACTTCAAACTATCCGGAAACCGATCCAAATGAACTAAACCCAGAACAAGTTCTAACCTTTCAAGCACAGAAAAGAAGACCCTCACATCAAATTGATTCTCTTCACTCCCACATTCATCGTCTTCAACGTTTCGAGCCCGATTGCGAGAAGGCCCGGCTTTGCCACCGCCTTTCTTCTTTCGGGTCCGATTCTCAGCTGAGGAAGGCGCTGAATTTGGGTTCTTGAAGGATCGGCGAATCGAGCGAAGAAGAGAGAGAAAAGCCATGGGAGTGAAGAGGGTAAAAACAGGGGAATTAGGAGAGAGAAGAATAGAGAGATAGACTTTGGAGGCCAAGAGAGCGAGGTGGGTCGGACTAGAATCCATGGACGAAGTGATTGGACGGAGGAGAGAAGATGGAGAGAGGTTCTTTGAAGAGAGCTCATCGTAGAGGCGTTCGATATCGACTGAATCGGTGGTGTTGAGAGCATTGTCGAGTAGGGTTTGGAGATCCAAGAGGGTAGATTTGGAAATGGGGGTTTGGGAATTGGGATCGGAGAGAGAGTGGTGAGTTTCGAGCTCTGAGACAATTCGATGTATGGCTTCTTCCATGGTGGGTTGATTCAACTCTCTCTCTCTCTCTCTCTCTTTCTTCTTCTGCAACTTCTTCCTCAAATAGCTTCAAATTTTGGTATTCCCGCTTAAACACAAGGTGACATTTCTATGGCCATGTGTGGGGGGAGGGTTTATGGCTTGTTTGGTTTATGTGTTTTTTTTTTTTAAAAAAAAAAGGAAAATAGGTTAAAATAGTTAATAAGGTAAAATGTCACATTAAATTCATAATCATTTCATTTTTTTTTCTCATAAATATCGCATCTAATTACAAAAAAAAAATCCAATCATTTTTCTAAATATAAAATTTTTAACCTACTAAAATAATTAATTTCCCAAACACAACCTATAATTAAGCCGTCGTGTGGCATGTAGGCCAAAGGATTTTTTTTGGTTAAAATAGTACAAAATAGGCTTAAAAAATTAATTAGATAAAGTATCATATTTAAATTATAATTATTTTTCTCTCACAAAAATTAAAAAATTCAAAAAATCTAACCCAAACGAAGTTTTTAGTCCCAAGCTAAATAGTCAAAAAGTTAACTCACTTTCCAAACAAAGCCTAAGTCGATGTTTGGGGGAATTTGTATCTTTGACAAGCCTAAGGTCTCGTTTGGAAACAAACTATTTTAATAATTTTTTAACTTTTTATAAAAAATTATGTAAAAAAGTAAAGAGATCGGTGTGATAACGGATATACGTGTAATCCAGATAAGCAACAAAAAAATCTTGCTTTTAGCTTTTAATCCATTTTGGATGAGAAATTTTATTTCCACACACCTAATTAGCTCAGGACACACACTTAATAAAATATTAATTTAATGACAATTATATCCTAAATAAAAATGACCATAATAGACATCTAGCAACGCCCATAATATTATATAAAAAAATTCTCTATACACATCTTTTAAAAATAAAAAAATCTCAATATACATTTTTTGAGTTAAAAAAATTAAATCTTAATTTTTTGATTGTTATCACTTTGTTTGTTACACTCTCTGTATAACTCTATTGCACAAAATAAGAACAGATAAGAGAGAGAGAGTAAAATTGAACAAACTACGAAACTCGTTTTGTATTGAATAATCAGGGTAACTGTCAAAGATAGTTTGAGGTGTTGGTTTCAGTTATTATTATGGAACAAATAATCAAATTAAAAAATAATGCAAAAGAAATTTATGGGATTTTACATATAGCCCGTTGCTTTGTAATGACCAAACATTGCTGCAATTATACAATTTGAGAATTACAGTTCATTCAAACTTGTGTTTGAGGGGGACCCTTTCAT
Source organism: Camellia sinensis (assembly GCF_055761805.1). Lineage (NCBI taxonomy): Eukaryota > Viridiplantae > Streptophyta > Magnoliopsida > Ericales > Theaceae > Camellia > Camellia sinensis. The sequence continues at coordinate 7,681,165 of NC_138967.1, forward strand.
TCATTCACACCACCTCTGTCGATAGAAGTATTGGTGGGGGCATATCCAAATTTTAATATATAGATAATGTTGATTTAATTTATTTTGATTACTTTGGATCTGTTTGGTAATTTTTACGTTTTCAGTTTATATTTACAAAAATTTTATAAATTGATTTTTGTTTATTTTTAAAAAAACATAAATGTTTTTTTAAACGCGTTTGGTAATTGACAAAATATTTAAAAAAAATTTAAAATATAAAAAAGAGTGAGAAATGGCAAGTGGCGGCGGAAGATGGTGGTGGGTGGGTGGGTAGGTAACGGTGGCAGGTGGTAGCGAGTAGGTGGTGGTGGTGGTAGGTGGGTGGCGGATGGCGAGTAGGTGGTGGGTGGGTGGGTGGTGGGTGATGGTGGCGGGTGGTAGCGAGTGGGTGGTGCGTGGTGGTTGTGGGTGGTGGTGGTGGTGCGTGGGTGGGTGGGTGATGGTGGCGGGTGGTAGGTAGTAGCGAGTGAGTGGTGGTAGTGGTGGTGGTGGTGGTGGTGGTGGTGCGTGGGTGGGTGGGTGATGGTGGCGGGTGGTGGGTAGTAGCGAGTAAGTGGTGGTGGTGGTGGTGGGTGGTGGGTTGTGGTGACAGGTGGGTAACGGGTAGTGGTGATGGTGTGGGTGGTGGGTGGTGGTGGTAGTGGGTGGGTGGTTGGTGGCTGGTGGTAGCGGATGATGGATGGTGGTGGCGGATGGGTGGGAAGTGGTGGCGGCAGGTGGTGGTGGGTGATGGCTGGTGGTGGCAGAAGACGGTGTTGGAAAATGGTGGCGGGTGGTGGCTAATGTTGGTTGGTAAAAAAAAAAAAAAACTAAAAACTCAAAACGGGAACATATTTTTTGAGTTTATATTTTTTGGCTAAATTTATAAACTGAAACCATTGATTTATAAATTAAAAATTTACCAAATAAATTTTTATTTGAGTTTCTAAAATTTTTGTAAGTATAAATAGAAAACTGAAAACGTAAGTGTTACTAAATGACATCTTTGTGATTGTAAATGGATCTCGGGAGAAAACTTCTTTACGAGCACGTACAAAATGGGTGGCTTGGGAGAGCTTGGGTGGAAAGTTGCTGCTGCAACTAAATCGGTGCAAGTTCTATAAAAATTGCAAGCAGAGGCTATGGCTGGTTTTCTGGGGCTACAATGGTTGGAATCTTGGGGATTGGGCAATGTTCTGGTGTGTATGGATAATGAACTTCTGGTTAAGGGACTCTTGGGGAAGATGATGGCTCAGATAGATATTTCTACAACTGTAGAGTACATTAAAACCATGTTAGTTTGTACGTGGAAGTTGGGCAAATCAAAGGTACCGGGAAAGGAGGGGTAAATGGTGGTTGTATAATAATATTTGAGTGAATGATATATTTGTAATTTTTAATGTATAGATTGAAAAAATTAATCAATAAATAAATTAATAGGTATTTGTATTGAGAAAATATGTGTCCTAAGCTAATTAAGTGTGTGAAAATAAAATTTTTCATTTTGGGTCACACCACCTTTTACATTTTTTACAAACAAAATGACAAAAAAAAACTCTAAAAAACCAAAAAATCAGCTTTTAATCAGCTTCCTAAATCACCCCATAATAAAGCATAAGGGTTTCAAAAATGTGTCAAAATGTCTTAGAGATACATTTCGTTTCGAGGGTTGAGATTAATTCTCATATTCATTAAAGGCCAATATTTTTTTAATTCTCACTTATACACTTACTTTTTTCCCTTTTTTGTTTACTCATGCAATCTCTCTCTCTCCCCCTCTCTCTCTCCCTCTCTCTCACACCTTTCGTTATCTTTCCTTTTTATTTTTTTATTTTTTATTTTTTATTTTTCCTCTTTTTTTTATTTTTCTTCCTATTTCTTTAATTTTTTTTTCTCATTTTTGCTCACTTATTTTATTTACATCGTGTCTTTAGGCACGAACATGTACTAGTTTATCTATATTTTAAGAAAAATTCTATTTACTCTAGTAATCTTTTTAGTGGGTGTTTGAAATGATTTAAATAAGTATATTTTTTGACTTTTTACAAAAAAAAATATGTAAAAAAGTAGAAAAGTAATATAGTCCAAAAAGATAAAAAGACAAAAAAAAATATGAAACCATGCCAAATAGTTAGTATCCACCATAATCCTAATTTTTTAATTACATCTTTATCCTTAAATTAAGTTACACTTTTATTCTTCGCTGTAAAATCTCTTTATTTCTCAATACATACCATTCTTCAGCACTATCTATGTCACGACCCAAACTCGCCCATATAGATTTAGCGTCGTAACCGGCAAGTAATCATTGGATTACGGACCTCTTAACAATTAGACTTATAATTAGGGGCTACAGAAGTAAATACATAAAATATACATAGTCTATCGAGCTATGAAGACTTACATGGGATTGATAATCTTAACTTTATAACATACGAGTGACGACAAAAGATACAGTATTTACACGTCACTTCATGTACATATAAAAGAAAAATTTGTTCATAGAGCAAAAGGAACAGTCTTATACATCCATATTAACACAGCCACAAAACATGACTTGATCTGGGACCTCCTCGTGAGGCGCAAAAGGTGGTTGACAAACACAAAAACGCTTCAGGCATCATCTTAGGCCTAATCACGAGCCTACTCACCTACATACATAATAAATAAGTAGTGAGCGGAGGCCCAGTGAATAATAACAAAGTAAAGGGGTAAATGAATGATATCCCATAACCATTTATGTTCCAAAGTTCACATTCGTATTCTCATTCTTAGCATATATAGAATTCAGAGTTCATGCTTAATCTTACATAGTACATCCGTGAGCGTTGACAGATCACATACAGAATATCTTAAATCATACTTGTCAGTTCTATAGAAGAACCTCCGGCCAGGTAAGGATAACTTGTCAGTTCTATAAAGAAACCTCCGGACTGGAAACTTGTAAACTTGTCAGTTCCATCTAGGAACCTCCAGCCGGGCACAGATAGCTTGTCAGTTCCATAAGGAACCTCCGGTACTGGGAACTTATAACATACTTGAGTCATAGCATAATGCCACTTGTAACATACTTGAATCATAGCATAATGTCATAAATGCTTGTTATTGTTAGACAATCATTCATAGTATAAAACATGACATTCCATTCAACAAATCTTGTTTCATATACCGGAAATAATTTAACTTGAACATAGTTTTATTAAGTTATTACTCACAGATAATAGATGTTCCAAGTAAACAAATTGAGTGGGCAATTCAGCTTCCTTATGGCGTATGACCTAGACAGCATGATAGATACATACATTGAAACACACATTCGGATTATACATAACTTATCTCATTTGTTTTTAGTGTGTTTCTACCCTTTATCCTCATTATGGTGTCTTAATCATAGCCTAGGAATGCCTAGGATGGAATGAGGATGCAAAATTGCATTAGAAAATATTTTTCAAAACTTGCTGAAAACAAGATCTACGCTCGAGCGTGGCTTTCCTCGCTCGAGCGGGCATGCAGAATGTGAGGGTCCGCTCAATCATAACTTCTTTCGCTCGAGCGGTCTATAAATTTTGAAAAAGTACTGGTTGCTTGTTTTTCACACTCGATGGACGCTCGATCCCCGCTCGAGCGTAAGACTCAGACCCTCGCTCGAGCGTAACTTTTGTCGCTCAAGCGTGCTACAAAGCGCAAGAACTTTTGAGGGCTTGCATTTCACGCTCAAGCGTAGTTCAGGTCGCTCGAGCGGAAGTGCATGCACTCAGAGTGGTCGCTTGAGTGTGGATTCCTGCGCTCAAGCGTAGATGCAAATTCTGGAATTTCCAGATTTGATCTACAAGTTTCAAACTTAATCTTTAAGCACCAAAACTTGGTTTTTTTGGGCCAAAACTTGAGAAAATACATGGAAACTCTTAAAATAACATGAATTAAAGATCATTACAAGAAATCATGGCCCAATGGCTTGCTAATTGAGCAAAATTTCAACTGAAAATGTAAGAACATGCTCTAAATATGACCTGCATGTAATCACTTGAGTTCTTAGCCTCCAATACATGATTAAATGAGACAAATGGATGGAAAACAAGATAAATTCTCAAAGCTAAGGCAGAATGATAACATGCATGGAAGAATTCTTTGAAATCAATTCTCAATGTGGAGAGATGAACATGCACGCATGATATGGTCCTTCTACTAACTTATTTAATTCAAGCTTGCTTAACTCAACATAATCTTCATGAATTCATGTTCTAAACATCATAATTATATAATCTAGGTGTTGAATTCATACCTTAACCTCTCAAGTAAGATCTAGATGATGAGCACACTAGGATTCCAAGCTAATTCTTCTCAATTTCAACAATTCTTGTTGATCTCAACTCTCTCTCTCTCTTGGTCCCTCCCTCTCTCACACGTTTGTGTGTGTAGTAGCTCAAGTATATTTGAAATTGAAGAAAAGAGTTTAGTGGAGACTTATATGGAGCCTTATGTAGGCTTCACTTGAAGATAATTTAATTAAAGCTAAATAAGTGAATATTAAATTAATCTAATTTATTGTTCCGAATTGAACTTCAATTGATCCTATCCTAAAATTCTAAAAATTCTAATTAACACATAAACCAAGTCAATTTCTGAATCAGATGTCGATAAGATCTTTAATTCGCAGATCAAAATAAAAGCATGAACAGATCTTTCTATGTTAAAGAGATATAAACACAAAATAATGCAACGCACATATAATTAACTCAAGATTTATTCTTAATTACTTGTTAGGCATACTTAAACATGAATTAATGCTAATAATGGGTTGGGGTTGTTACAATCTGTCACGTCCTAACCCTGGTTGCTTAGGACTGAAATCGTAACTTTCTAAGAAATTTAGGTGAAATGTGGCAAGATTGTTGTACATCTCCAAACTTAGCCACCTGTGCAAGGGTTATAATTACAAACATTATACAAACTTAATTTGAGTAAATAAAGTATGTAAGTGGTAGAAACTGAAATCCAAAAATTGTGTAAACAAATAACCATAATCACAATATAGAACAGAACAAAACAAAGGTCATTAGAGTGATAATCAAAATAGGGGTTGATGGATCAATGACAAATAGAATGCCACAAAGTGACCAATCAAAGACTAATAGTAATTTAAGTCCCTCAAAGCATGGGACTCCCATGGTGGTACTAAAAATATATATATATATATATATATATTTATTTATAATCATTGCCAAATAATTTCTAACATTGTCAAATAATTTTTAAAATTTAAACAATCATTTCCATAGGTTTCAATTTAAGCAAATAGAGTTCAAAAAATAATTAAAATAATTGAAATATTAATATAATTTATAGAACATGAATTATATAAAATAAATTATGATAACTTAAAATATACGTAAAATATGTTGTGGTGACTCAAGGTATAATATAACTCACCTAAATATTGTTTCCCCAAATTTGTTTTCTTTTCCTTTCCCGTTTCCTGTTGTACCGTAGCTCCCAAATGTTTTTTTCCTTTGTTTGCTATCTTATATTTTAACACCTCCAAGTATAAAATTTAAATATTTTATTTTATGTCATTTTATATAATTGTTTATTTTTATTACATTAGTTAAACAGTTGTGGTGCCATACTATCCCGCCATAACCATCAACCTCTGCCACCATCACTATTGGCGACCCCTCCCCAAACCTCCCTTTTCTCATGGCAAACTCACGGCTTCCTACTAAATGACTTTTTCACTATTGCTAACAACTTTTCAACAGTCTTATGTCGTTACCCACCTTTCATCTAGCCTTGTGAGATCTAAGGTTTGGGATTCTATATCTAGGATTTGAGTAACCAAAAGAAAGAAAGGAAAAAAAAAAAAAAAAGACTACGGAAGGTGTCAGAGTGGGGGAAGAGAGGAACGAGACTAGTTGTAGAGAATAAGAAATAACAAAAAATGACGGAGGAATGGATGATAGAGTTAAGGGAAGTGACATAGGGTTAGTAAGAATCGGCTGAGCTAGAGGAGAGGGGTTGGTGGTGATTAGTATGGTGAGGTCTATAGAGAGACGATGAGGTGATTCTAGCGGGAGAGAGAAGGCTATGATGGAGGTGACGAAAAAAAAAAAAAGAAAGGGAGGAGAATGGCTGCCAACAATTGGTGGCAATGGTTGCAGTTTTGTTGAAGAAAATTATAATTGATATCATTTGAAAAATGGTGGTATATAATGAGACAAAATTAAAATTTTTAATTCGAGTATGGTGTAAATTAAGCAAAAAGAAAGGTGTCACAATATATTGCTAGGATTATTTTGAGAATTGATTTTAGTTGATTTTTTAATTTTTTATTAAAAAAAAAGGTAAAGAGAATAGTTTACTTTTTTATAATAATTTTTTTTTTTTTTTTTGACTAAAATGTGTTGTTGCCACCAGCGCCTCATTTGGAGAGTTCGAATTTTAGGCTAAAATTCAAAAAAGTTACTAAATCAACAAATTATACAAAAAATAAAATACAAAACTATTTTTTCTCTTTATTTTTTACATATTTTTTCATATAAATTCAAAAAAATAATTTCAACATATTACTTTTTACCTAATATTTTAACCAAAAAGTTAAAAATATATATATTAAAATATCATGTTTCTAAACGAGACTTTATTATTTTGTAAATAGAATTTTTCATATTTTAAAGAAAAAATATCATATCAGTGAGATTTTAAAAAAGTAATTACAAATTAATGAGAATTTTTATAAACATTAATAATTATAATTATAACTTTTTTGATAATTTATAAAGAAAAAAATCTGACATTTAGGATGTAATTACTGTCACAACCCAACCCCAGGGGCTTAGGGTTGGAATCGCGACTTACTAACTTTATTTTATTTGTAGCAAATTAAACTGCGTAAGCGGAAATAAAAATAAGTAAATAGAAAATTTACTTCATTTTTACTATTTAAGGAAAATGAAATACATCTATAGGGCTTTAGTTATTTTATTAATCAGTGACCGGCCCCGAGTAGAACAAAAGGAAACAAAAATAAAAATAAAAAAGATAAAAAAAAGTGGTTCAACGGCAATCCATGTACGGGTTCCATTTTGTGGGATTATGAGTTTCCCCTACATCTCGTCACCTGAAAGGGTAACAGCTATAAGCACACAGCAGAGTAAGAAATATTATGCTAAGAGTATAGGGAATACAAAATAACCATAGATAGTTAGTTAAGCCAAAACATTTACATAACTCAATTTGGTAAATAAATCATTTAAATGGCAGAAACTGAAATACCGAAATTATGTAAATAAATAACCATAACCACGGTACAGAACAGAACAGAACAGAGGTCACAGAAGTGACAATTAGAACAGAGGTCAATGGATCCATGACAAACAGAGGACCACAAAGTGGCCAAACAGAGGCCAATGGTTATTTAAGTCCCTCAAGGCGTGGGACTCTAGTGGTGATACTTACAAAACATAATTGTTTATAAGGTCATAGTCAAATATTCTTTAAAATATAAACAAACATATCCATGTGTTTCATTTTAACAAATATGGTCTAGAAAATAATCCACGTAACTGAAATATTAATATAGTTTATAATAATTTATAAAACATAACTTGTATCAAATAAATTATGATAAGTTAAAACATACGTAAAATACATTATGATAACTCAAGGTATAATATAACTCATCTTAATATTGACCCTTAACCTTTTCTATTTTTTTTTTCTTTCTTGGCTGCTCATAACTCCACAGCACCTTCCTTTCTATTCATACACACGGCTAGCGGTGATGACTCACACGTCCATGATAGCTTACGTGATGAATCACTCCCCTCTCCTAGCTTAGATGTACAGATGGCCTCCTTTTATTTCTTTGACAATATTCACAAATCTATTCATTAATGCTTAATATATTTGCAAATCTATTTGTTATTATTCAGATTCGGAAATCCAACATAGTCATTAATTTAAAGATCTGCGATCACTTCCATATATATATATATATATATATTTTTTTTTTATTACATTTATTATATTTATTTATTTAACCTATTTATTTATTTATTATTTTTAACTTTAATTTGGCCCAATTAGTATTATAATTTCATATTTCTGTTAACTTGGCCCCAAATAATAATCTCTAATTAATCTCATATAACCCAGTGCCAAATTAGATTATGTATTTATTATTATTTATTTAATAATATGTTATCACATACAACCATAATTATATTTAACTATAAATATTTATGTAGTATTTAATTTGTTTAATTATATTTATACATGTTAATCTTTTCACATAAATTAGTTCTTAACTTAGCCCTAAATAAATTTCCTCGTCACATATTTGATAACTGCAATGACAAATAAATTTACATAACACATATAGCTTATTTATTTTATTTCTTCTATAAATTTTACTTTGTCGCATACAATCACAAAATTAATTCTTCTATTTTACTATTGTAGATTATTATTATTTTTTTTTATTAATAGTCGTGGTTGGTTGTAGTATTAATTAAATATTTTGGAGTGTCACAATTACTCTTATTTTAAAGGTTATTTGAGATAATTTAAAAAAGTATTTTTTTTAATTTTTTACGAAAAAAAGTGTAAAGTATATATATATATATATATCATTCAAAAAGTAAATAAATAAAATAACAAAATAAAAAAATAGTAAAAAGATAAAAAGTTAAAAAAGTATGTTATTTTAATGTATCCAAACAAGCTCTTAAATACAACTGAGGCTAGAAAATGACCATTGCTAAAGCTCTCCGACTTGACGAACAACGCGATGATGGCTGCTCAACAGAGGAGACTGATCTCCTCAACCGCAACAAGAACATTAAAAGTGCAACAGAGCAGCTAGCTGATGATACCATGACTGAAAGTCAATCGGTGGAGAAGGGTTCAGAGGATGTGCAAAATCCCATTCACTGTGAGCAACAATCGAAGGAAGACCCCTCTAAACCACCAGGTGAAGATTCACCCACAATCTAGATGGAAATCATAGAGGTAAACAAAGAATCAACTAGATCCTTCAAGCAAGCACTCCTCCATTCGAGATTCAACGAAAATCAAAATGAAAAAAATTTCAATTGTAATGTGGAGGAGCTCTCTTCAGTCGAGAAGGATGAAAATACTGATCAAAGGTTGGAGAAAGAGGATGAGGTTATGAAGGAGGCCAGAGATAGGATACCTAAAGTAAAGATACCACCAGGCCTCCTGAAGAAAGTGCGTGAGCCATGCAAAAAGTGTTTGATCATGAGGCTATTGGGGAAAACCATAGGGTATGAATTGTTCATGACCAAGACGACAAAGATTTGGGGGCTACAAGCAAACTTTGAAGCCCTAGACATTGGTAACGGGTTCTTCGTTGTTAAGTTTGACATGGTCGATGCCTACACCAAAGTATACACTGGAGGATCATGGATAGTAATGGATCATTATGTAATAGTTAGGAAATGGCAACAAGACTTCAAATCAGACAAAGCGAAAAAAAATACTATCGCGATATGGGTAAGATTTCCTAATCTCCCCATTGAGTACTACAATGAGAAAATCATCTACCACATCGCAAAATTTATTGGAGTTCCGCTCAAGATCGACATTAACACAACCATTGCAGCGAGAGGCAAATATGCACGAGTTTGCATAGAAATGGACCTCAGAAAGCCTCTAATTTCTCGTTTTTCTATAGGTAAACACACTTATGGAGTTGAATATGAAAATTTGCACTCATTATGTTTTTCTTGTGGTAGGATTGGTCATCGAAGAAAGACATGCAGTGATAAACCTACTCCGGCAACGGTGTCAGAAGTCCAGGCATTGAATGGAGATGGAAGCCAAACAATGAATGCCCAGTCAGTTCTGGGCCAAACCCAAGTGGGAAATAGCATAAAGATGAGGTAGGCCTAGGACATTATGGGTCATAGATGACTGTTCCATGCCAAAGAAGAAAATCAAGAGGCCCAACTGTTCATAAAGGTGCTAATACCCAAGAATAATCGATTTGAGATCCTCCAAGAGAAAATGGACCAACCAGACCCCAAAGCCAAGTAAGCAAGGAAAAAGAAAAAAGAAAAGCCCATGTAAATGGTAGGGCTGAGCAAAGAATCCGTGAAATCCGTAATCCAATCCAGTCTAGTCCAATCCGATAGGTTTGGATTGGTTTTTTGAATCCGCGGTTCGGTTCCAGATTGAAAAATTAAAAATTCGTAGTCCACGAATTGGTTTCCAGATTGGAACCGATCCAGACTGTATACAAATAGTTTATATTTTTATTATACATCCTCCCACATTGTATCTTCTCTTATTCTATACAAAATCTAAACTCAAACCTAAAACCGTATAATATCTTCTTTTATTACTTTTGTTTGTTAGTTTTTAGTTTTAATTTGTAATGGTCTAAATACTTATGGTGAAACCAGTTTTCTTATGGTTGTTTAAATTCTAGAACAGTATGTCGCTATTATAGAAAAACATGTTGCTATTGTGGAACTAATATTGCGCTATGTTTATATTTTTATGAAATTAAAGTGTTGTATATATATATATATATTTTTTTGTTGTTTAATTATGTGAATCCGTAGTCCTAAACAGATCCAATTCGTATTTAAATAGATTGGTTCGGATTGGTTCCATGATTTAAACGGATTGGATTGGTTCTAATTTTTCAGGAACCGTAGATAACAGATTGATCCTGGTTTTATCCCAATGCGGTCCAATCCAGACCATGCTCACCCCTAGTAGATGGAGGCTTTCGGTACAAAGACAGAACATCAGCAAAAAAGACTAAGATAATTAGCCTTGGCATGGCTACTAAAAAGAAAGGTGAGGGAGTTCGAATGGACAATATAAGTGGCATTGACATGAAGATACGAGATCAAGAAGCAGCAATAGGAGAGTGTGAGACATCAAATCCATATAGCAGTAACCACCATTTCTCTACCACTTGTAACATGCCCGGGGAGTACCCCATGCGGGTTAAGCAGTTTGGACCCTCGATCTCTTTGATCTAGTCTCACTAGTGCAATGTGAAACATAGATAAGAGTCTAGATTTGGCAACTTTATAGAAAATCCATTTTATTACAAAATTATTGCCACAAATGGACTACGTTATCAGATCTCAGAATTGCCACCTAATATTTTGAGAAATTAGGAAACCCATGACTTGTGCCAAGGCCACTGTTCATTATAACCAAAGTTGTCTCGGTTTGGAACCTTAGGTATGAGAGGGGAAGGTCATTAATTGAGCACCCCCACTTACCCGATCAAAAGATCAGCCTTTACTAGCCATGATATGAATTTTATTTTCTTTATATGTTTATATTTTGATTATTTAATAAATCCTAAAATTTACTATGTGAAGCATACAAGTACAGACAATGTCACCCACTTTGGAACAACTTGATTTCATGTAGTATTGAAAGAGTCTTGAAGATGTACAACCCAAATAAATCGAGTTTACAAACATGAAAATCAACATCATTTCAAATTAAGCGACACAACCTCTATCCACTGGCATTCATAGAGTTATATCACATAAGCAAATAGCCTCATGATAGAATACTAAACATAGTAAGAAAAACACACACAAACAGGATGCTAAAGCATAAAACCTTACATGTTTGACGTCCTGCGAACAAGCTACAAAACAAAGTTAGTAAAACATGCATGATCTTATATACAAAATCCTAATGCAATTCACTCATAAAATACAACTAAAGATTTGGCTTCTAAGATATGACATGTGAATCATCTCAAGAACATTGGGTAGCCCACATAATCACACAAGAATTGATTAAATCCACAAATGCAAACTTAGCTGAATCAAGATACATGAAATATGGATGCAAAGCATGAATATAATGAAAAACAAAATATGATGCATATTCACAAATAAACAAAGCAAGTAAAAGAATGGGATAGCAAGAAGCGGGGAGGGGGATTATTACAACACTTGTAAGAATAATTACAAACCAAATTAGAGAGGGATGGGTAGAATATTGCAATAAATAAAATAAAACCTCACAAAACACTCAAAATAAAAATAAACAAAATAAAATCTTCATGTTCCTTGGAACCGTCGGTGGAAATTGGTCATCATTGGGAGATTACACCATCTTGTCCAAAAGAAGCTAACTGACTGGCCAAATAGGCCAGCCGGCCAACTAGGCCGAGCAAAACATGTCTTGTTGCGAAACCAAAAAAAATAAAAAAATAAACAAGAAATATGTAGGTGGCTCAACTAACCACTACTGGTTAGCTTATAATACAACTAATATGAAACAAGAGCAAGTAAATAATAATAATAATAATTATGAGCTAAACAAACCACTTGAATTACAACAACATACTATGAAATATAAAGTATGAGAATAAATATGAGATAAACAAACCACTTGGATTATAACAAAACACTATGAAATAAGAAGTAAGAAAATAAATATGAGATAGAAAATATAAGAAAATGAAAGACTAGAAATTCACCTTCCAAAGAAAAATTGAACTTCTTGATTTTCAAACTTCCTCTTGATCACCCTCAAGTTTAGGAAATGTGTTCTCAATCCTTAATTCGAAACTAGAATTTGAGCTTGGAATGACGGCTTTGAACAAGGGTATGATCACTCTTTTCTTGGCAAGAATACTCTCTCTTTGATTAAGGCTTTGAGTGGTTTTGACAAGGAAAGATAAGATGTAAGAGCTATGTAACTTCACTAGTTTGGCAAGATAACTCTCTTGTTTTTTAGACTTTCTTTTCTTTCAAATTCTAACACAATTTTAGCATTCTCTCCCTATACTTTTCTTCTTCAAAATTCATCTCCAAATTGAAGACTAGAGCCCTCATTATATAGCCAATGTAAGTGGGCAATGATGGAGGACAAAGTGGAGCATTTTTTGGAAGATAATGGGGTTAATGGGGGGACAATGTATAATACAGGTGAATGATTGAATAGTGATGGTATTTTGTGATTTATAAAAATGAATAATGAGTTAAGATGGTGAGATATGATTATGAAAGATGGTGAGTGGAGATGATGGGGAGGAAGGTGTGGTGTGATTATGAAAGTGAATGATGAGTGAGAATGGTGGGATGTGATTAGTGAGTGGGAATGGTGGGGTGTGATTATGAAAATGGATGATAAGTGGGAACAGTGGGGTGTAATTATGAAAGTGGGTGGTGAGTGGAGCTGGTGGGATGTAATTAGTGAGTGGAGATGGTGGGGTGTGATTATGGAAGTGGATGATGAGTGGAGGTGGTGGGATGTAATTAGTGAGTAGGGATGGTGGGGTGTGATTATGAAAATGGATGATGAGTGGAGATGGTGGGGTATGATTATGAACGTAGATGGTGAATAGAGATGGTGGGGTATGATTATGAAAGTTGATGGTGAGTGCGAATTAGTGGGGTGTGATTATGAAAGTGGACAGTGAGTGGAGATGGTGGGGTATGATTATGAAAGTGGATAATGAGTGGAGATGGTGGGGTGTGATTATAAAAGTGGATGATGAGTGTGGATTGATTTGTAGGAAATTTGGTAGTGGAGATTGGTGAATTTTTGATGAAAAATAATTTGGCCAAAAATGTGTGAATGTTGGGATTAAAGGTCAAATTTCATCTCTCTTACTGAGGATTCTGTGAGAAACACATTCTGATTGTCATCATCAGGTAATAAAAAGAAAGCGCTTAAGTCTTAGGGCCGGTCAAAATGAGGTGTCTACACCACCATAACCCAACCACCCATCCACCCAACCAACCCTAGCCCACATGCCACAAATTCTTCTACTTGAATAAACTCCAGACCCAAATTCAGAGTTCCCCTAGATAAAAATGGAGGCGATAGGAGAGAACTATCCTACGGAGAAGCACACGCTGCATCAGAATAGAGTATTGGTGTGTCTATCCCCAAGGAAATAAGTGTTTCACCTTATCACCTTAAAATGGTGGAATGAGGAAGTAAAGTTGAGGCTTCAACCATGGAGGCAGGTGGATGCAAACCAGGATATGCATTACCTCTCAATGACACCACTGAAGTCGATGGAAGATAATTTCAAAGCCATCAGAGGTCACTTAGCATTAGATAGCCAAATACCTCTACCACAACAAGATATACCATCTATGGATTTGCTAATCTGGAATTGTAGATGAGCAGGGAACAAAAAGTTTAAAAGGAATATGAGAGAATTAGTACAGATCCACAAACCAGAAGTGGTTACCCTTATGGAAACTAAAGTTGAGTTCAAGTCTATGGAATTGTTCTTCAATGGTATGGGCTTTACAACCTCAGTTCATGTAGACCCAATAGGTCGTAGTGGGGGCATTTGGATGATTTGGAACCCAAACATAGTAAATGTTAGAGTGGTGGAAGCCAGCTCCCAGCAAATCATTGCTACAATCTTTAGGTAGGACTACCCAGACTAGCTACTTTCAGCTGTATATGCAAGTCCAAATCGCAGTCTGAGAGAAGATTTATGGGATCATTTTGAGGAAGTTGCTCGAAATATGTCTGAACCTTGGTTAGTTGATGGTGACTTTAATGACTTCACCACACCTAATGAAAAACGAAGTCTACAAGGTAACCAGATCCAAAACCTGAGCCAAGATCAGAAAAGAAGCAGGAAATTCAATGAACGAGTTGAAAATTGCAAACTAATGGATCTAGGGTGTTCAGGTCCTAGGCTGGCTTGGTCTAACAACAGAAAAGGCTGGGCAAATACTATGGTAAGGTTGGATAGAGCTTTGTGCAATACGGAGTGGAGAACCGGCTTCGCAGATGGCGCAGTTTGGAATCTGCCTCATACCTACTCAGACCACTCCCCTATGATGGTATTTACTCAAGGGAAGTCTCCCTTTAAACCCACTTGTAAACCCTTTAAATTCATGGTGGCTTGGATAACTCATGAGGATTTCATAAATGTTATTGATAATAGTTGGACCAAGAACAATGCCTTCCTGAGTAGTAACCTCCAAAAACTAGCTCAAGCTGATAGTGTCTGGAACAAAGAAGTCTTTGGCAATATCTTTAGAAGGAAAAGATGGTTACTTAGGAGGATAGAAGGCATTCAAAAATCTCAAGCCAACAACTATTCTCATAATCTTCATACTCTTGAATTAGATCTTATAGATCAATATAATCAAGTGCTTTATCAGGAAGAGCTTCTATGGTTTAAAAAATCTAAATCTAAATGAATTACTCAAGGTGAGAGGAACACAAAATTTTTCCAGCTTACCATTATTACCAAAAGGAAAAAGAGAAAGATTGAGATGCTGAGAAATGATAGTGGGGGTTGGTGTGATCAACCTGACCAACTTAAGAACCTGATTACCAGTTATTTTGTTAATCTTTTTTGTCACTCCCCTACCACCTCTCTTGATCACTAGAATAATTTGGTGGTTTGCAAGGTGACTCAGGAGAACAACTCCAAACTTACTAAAAGTATTACTAATGAGGAGGTTTGGCAGGTTGTGAAGAGTATTCATGCTTTTAAAGCCCCTGGGAGTGATGGTTTTCAAGCAGTTTTTTATCATTCTTACTGGCCCATCATTGGACTCTCTGTTTGTGATTTTGTGAAAGAATGTTTTGTTAAGAACCATATTCTCTCTGATATTAACCAAACTCTTATTGCTTTGATCCTCAAAATTAACAACCCTGAGAGCATTCAACAATTTAAACCCATCAGCCTTTGCAATGTGTCTTACAAAATTATTTCCAAAATAATTGTGAGCAGGATTAGACCCTGTGGACTTGCCTTTTTCCACACCCCGCCTTTTGGAAAGGGTTTGAAAAGAAGGCCTCACAGTTCGGACTCCTGCAGTTTTGAATCTAGTAACATAAGTGCAATGTGAAACTAATAAACACCAAAGAGTCTAAATCTGGCAAACCTTTTTGGAAATCGATTTTAAATCAAATAATGCCAAAATTAAACTACTTTGCCAGATACAGAGTCACCACCTAAATACTTTATTTTGGAAAAATTTAGGAAATCCTGACTCGTGCCAAAGGCCACATGTTTGTCATCACCAAAGTTACCTCGGCTCGGGAACTTGGGTACAAGAGGGGAAAGTCATGAAATAAGCACCCTCGCTCGCCCGATTAAAGATTGGCCTCTACTAATCATGATATGTTCTTTTATAAACATTACGTGTTCTTATTATGGTTATTAAACTAGCTTTACTATATGATGCACACAACACAAGCAAGTATAGACTAGTCGCAAGACTTGGAACAATTCAATTCATGTTTGTTTGCGAAAGTGGTTTGAATTTGGCACCCTCAAGTGGGCTTAAAAGATGCGGATTTGCAATCAAACATAGTGGGCTTAAAACATGATTTTACCACAACAAAGTGGGCTTAAAACACACATTCGTTGAATCATTCTAATTCAAACAATAAGCCTTCATCCACAGGCATTCATGCAGTTACTCATTTAAGCATATAGCCTTATGGCAAGCATGCAAAACATGGCAACATGGCAATCGTACTCATGCAAGTATACTAAAGCATAAAACTTACCAAGTACTCCAAGCCAAAACAAAAAAACTAGTTAGAAAGGTGCATGATCCTAACTATACAAAATGTCTAATGCAACACATGCAATATGCAATTAATAGGCTCGACTACTAATATGGCATATGAATCAATTTGAACAACATGTGATTAAACACATATTCAAAGAAGTATTGAAATTGCAATGTAGTTTGAATGATGCGCCGAGCCCAGTGCATGCAAGACAAAATAAATGGATACATGCATAAGGTATGCTAATAAAAAATGTCCTCATTCTAACCATCGAAAGCGATTAAATAAAAGGGAGAAAGATGTGGGGTTGAAAGACATACACATACGCACACACACTTATTACAATATTACGCCCTCAAGAAGTAGGGTCCGAATGAATAAGCTAACTAATTACGCTAAGCTAACTAATTATTACAACAATTGAAACGAATTAACTAACTTATTCTAAGCTAATTAATATTACAAATCGAAGTAATTATCTAAATACTAAGCTAATTAAATACAAAGCAACTAATTAATTAGCTACCACTAATTAACTAAACAAAACAATTAAATGGCCTCGGAAAGCGAGGGATACATACTCGGTTTCTCCACCAGAAAAGCCACCGCCTTGCCATTAAACGCCTATGTTTGCACATATTTGAACACCAATAGTGCTGCCAACTCCCAGAATGCATCTACTCCCCCTTTCCATCACACTGAGCAACTTTCTTCATTGATGGCCAGTCGGCTACCAATGGTGGCTGTCGGCTACCATTGGTGGCTAGTCGGCTGCCGATGGTGGCCGTCGGCCACTACTGGTGACCGGTCGACTACTCCTGTCCAAAACTTCATTTTTTGCTACAACAGAGAGCAAACAGAGGCAAAACAGTGTATTCTCAAGGAATGTTTGTATTGCTACCCTCCTTATCATTACACAAGCTCAAAGGAGTATAACTCTTGGCCATCAAAGCACCAACCAAACAATTTCCATGTATGATGGCTAAGGAACCAAGTTTGTACAAACTTAATGAATGCAAAACAAGACCAAAAAGCTCACCACCCCATCATGCATGATCAAGGGTGATGGTTACCAAGGAAAGTGGCACATTTCATCACTTTTGAGTATGAAATGTCTTATTTTCCTTGCATTCGAATTAACGTCCGATTCGAACACATGCAATGCGACACGAAATATGCTTATCTTGCCTCTTTTACTTGTTCATTTTGTTTACTCATTTTAGTTACCAAACCATTCTTTAGTCAATTAGTCCATTGGTGAGTGTCTTCTAAAGCGAAAGAAGTATTAACCAAGGTGTAGTTCAAGGCATGAGGGAAGCTTCATGACGTTGGTAATGAACCCTCAAAAGAGGATTAAACCATTAAGTATGAGCCTCAACCTCAAGCTTAAACAATCCTAAGGTTGAAACAACCCTCAAAACAAATGAAAAAGTGAAGAAATAAGGGAGATTGCAGAGATTATATATGTTGAAATGAAGTGCAAAATAACATGAAAATAAGCTTTCAACTCAAAACAATGATGATAAATGACTTAAAACACTAAGCTAGTGAAGATATTTACACTACAATGATGCAATACAAAGCTCAAATGACCTAGACAGCCAAAAATAGAACTGAAGCAGGTCAAAACAGAGGCAAAAACATGCTGGACTAGAGCTAAGTTAAGCTAGAAAAACATGCTAACTCATGAAGCTAACTAGGCATACAAATAAGACACAAGGAGGGGAGACTAACCCCTCCAATTTTGGACTTCAAAATAAGATTTTTGTCACTGAAAAACTTCTGAAATTCAGTGGTTAAAAGGCCCAAAAAAGTTGCTTTGAAAGTGATGAACAATAGCACAAAAGCTTAACAAACAAAGAGACAAGAATGATGGACTACCATTTAACACAAAATAGGTTCAAACCACCATTTTTAGGTCATAAAAACAGAGTTTTCTACACTTCAAAAACAGCCTTAAAACAGTTGAAAAATATAGGAAAATAAGTATACACAATAAGCTTAAATAAGGTAAGTGCTCTACCTTTGAAACAAAGCACAATTTAGGCACAAATCCAAGCTCAAACCTCCTTCAAAAGCTCAAACAAGACTCCAAGGGACTTCAACTCAATGGTGGTCAAGTTTGGTTAAGGGTTGGTGTGCAAAAGTATGGAGGAACTAGGAAATCAAGCACAAAATATCAAGTGAGAGAGAGACAGCTAGAGAGAGAGAGAGATATTTTTGGTCCAAAATCTTCAAGCCCTCCAAAATGGGGGAGGAACCCCCCTATATATAGAAAATCAAGTCTTGAGCTTAGATACATCCTACCATACACGTGTATGAAGATGCAGCTCAGTGAGCAAGAGCTAGCATAATTGGCAAACAAATATCTGGAAAAATGGACCAATCGCCGTCGGCCACCACTAGTAGCTGACAGGTACAAGCCATGGCCGATAGATCCCAGGGCTGGCCGACAGGTCACCTTCTCTTCCAGGCTAGAGATAACAAGCTCTAGGCCCAAAAACATGTACAAAATAGATAAGGTTTAGAGGCTCAAAGACAAGGCGTTCCGCCGAGGACTTTGGGCGCTCAAAACAAACACAAACAAGCACAATCATTGAGTGTACAAACGATGACGTCCAAGTCTCGAGGACGGTCAAAAATGGGGTGTCTACAGACCCTTTTTGAATAACATTGTTAGACCTAACCAATGTGGCTTTATCCCTAGCAAAAGTACTAGTGTCAACATAATAATTTCTTAAGAGATCATCTACACTTTGAATCACAAAAAGGGCAAGAAGTGGGGTATGGTTTTAAAAATCGATTTGGAAAAGTTTATGATAACATTTCTTGGGATTTCCTCAAACAAACCCTTTTTGAATTTGATTTTGATGTTAACCATATTGACCTCATCATATGTTGTGTTACTAGTGTTAGCATTGCTATTATTTGGAATGGTAAACCTCTGTAAGAATTTAAACCTCAAAGAGGACTGCGACAAGGAGATCCTCTCTCTCCTTATCTCTTTGTGTTGTGTATGGAGAGGCTATCCAATATGATTAGCTTCCAAGCTAAGAATAAGCTTTGGAAGGGAGTTAAAGTCACTAGGCGTGGTCCTTCAATCATACACTTATTCTTTGTTGATTATCTTATGTTATTTGGGTAGGACACTATGCCAAATTGTAACACTATACTGAAGGTTGTGGATGAATTTTGTGACGTCTCTGGGTTGAAAATTAATTCCCACAAGTCCAAGTTGTATGTTTCTCCTAACATAGATAGAAAGAAAGCCAGAGAATTGAGCGATAAATATGGCATTCCTCTTATTACTGAATTAGGGAAATATTTGGGTGTTCCTCTAATTCATGGGAGGCTTACCATGAGACATTTTAATGATATTCTTGGCAAAATGCAAAGAAAATTGGCTGGGTGGAAGGCAAATGTGTTATATTTGGCTGGTAGAGCCACATTGATTCAATTAGTGAGCTTTGCTATTCCTTTTTGCACTATGCAAACAATGCTTGTTACTAAAAAGATGAGCAATGAAATTGATAAGTTGAATCGTAATTTCCTTTAGGGTGATACCTTGGAAAGGGAAAAAATTCATCTTGTTAATTGGGATGTAGTGTGCAGAATGAAAATGAATGGGGGACTTGGTATCAAAAAAGCTAGAGACCAGAATCTAGCCCTACTTTCTAAGTTGGGCTGGAATATGGTCAGCCGACAGGAAGGTTTGTGGTGTGAGGTTCTTAGAAACAAATATCTTAAAAATACTTTTTTGCAGGATTGGCTTAAAGGGAGGCAATCATCTCATCTTTGGAGAGGTATCATGTGTACTAGAAACACTCTCAGAAAGGTATTAAATGGTCTGTGGGTGATGGCTAGACTATTAATGTGTGGAAAGATTGGTGGTATGGTGACAGATTTTTTGAAGAATCTGTTTCCAGCCCTAATCTTGCCAATTCCAGTGATGATCACATGTGTGTTAAGATTAGAAAATTAATGGGAGATGATGGAACTTGGGATAAACAATATGTTTACAGCATCCTCCCATCTCCCATTGCTTCTCTAATTCTGAATAATGTCCCTCCTAATAGTTCCATTTTGGATTCTCCTATGTGGAAAGGTGCCCCTGATGAGGTGTTTACGGGTTCCTCTGCCTATGAATTTATTCAAGGGCATCCTAATATGGCTGAAGATTGGACATGGATGTGGGAGCTTATGCTCCCACAAAAGCATAAAGCTTTCTTATGGACTATACTCCATGGAAAGTTTCTTACTAACCATATGAGAATGAAAAGAGGCCTTACCAATGATCCTACATGCCCCTATATGTTCAGGGATTGTTATAAAGCTAACGAAGTGTGGATTGCTACTTTTGGCAGAAAGTGGTATTTGAATACGTTTGGAAAACCTTGGAGGGATTGGCTGATGAATAATGCTAGGAACAAAACTCATTTTAGTAACGACATCTCTTGGTATGTTGTTTTTATTGTGGCTTTATGGAAAATTTGAAAAAATAGATTTTTTTGTGTTTTTGATGGTAAATCTACTTATTACCAAAAGAGTGTCAAGTTCATTTTAGACTACTCTACAGAGATCCACCAAGCTTTCCTCAACTTAATCCTTAATCCTAGACCCTCTTACAGACTTATTCATTGGTGCTTACCTCCTGCAGGTCGGATCAAATTAAATACAGATGGATGCAGGAAAGCTAGAGGAAGAGGTTTTGGAGGACTACTTTGGGATGAAAGAGGAGCTTGGGTTTGCGGCTACTATGGCAGACTGCAAATGAGAACCAGTCTTGAAGCAGAACTATAGGTATTGTATAAAGGCTTCACTGTTATTTTACAAAAGGGCTTTAAATGGGTCATTACACAAACCAAAAATAAATAGTAAACTATACCAAATTCTTTTAGAATAATGGCAAGTCCAGGTATCGATCCACAAGGACAATTGTGAAATTAGACTAATTTAATCGCTAAATTCCTAAATTAATTTTGATTAAAAAGATTGAGAGATTTTATGACTAAAAAGGATTAAATAAAATTAAGAAATTAAATTGACAATTAAAATTAGGGTTTGAGATATTAATTTTTGGAAAAAATCCTAGGGCAAAGAATTCACCATTAACCATATAAATGAGATTAAACATTGGCTATCAATTGTAATCCGGTTTGAAATACCCAATATTTCACAACTACAAGTTTGAAATATTGATCAAGAGGGTTGTTGCATTCAACGTACAAGCACGAGTCATCCCGACTAGCACAAGGTATTTGCTCTAAACTGCGGTAACAACACAACCCGTCTCTCGCAGCATGACTCGTCTCGTACTTTGAACACAAACACAAAGAAAACTAATGTATGGAAAGCATTAAACAATCACAAAGAGTAAAATACTTGAAGAGACGAAAAGAATAATTATTATAAACTTCTAAAACATCCATACATTGATTCAAACCGAATCACAATCAAAGCATATGAAAAATCCTATTATATGGCTAGGGTTCATCAAAACCCTAGAAAAGAATAACCTAGCCACTCATAGAGGAGTGGGAAGAGGTGGAAGAGATGAAAGAGATAGAAACCCCCATGGAAGTTGTCTTGAAAGCTTGAGAATCCTCATTTTCCTCCAAACCCTAGCCTCTGTAACGCCCTCAAAATAAACCCATAACCGTACAATCTTGACATGCTTAGACATAAGAGAATAAAGCATAATTTCATTCATCAGAGTATTCATTACAAAAGGTATTACATGTTGACAACAAAAGTAAATGCCCTATAGGCTTACAACTTTCCAAGTCAACACTTGGTTACAAAAAGAGAGCACTAACTCTACACAAAATAAGCCTTTGGCTTGATATACATGTAATACAACAAAAGATAAACAAAAGAGTCTTCAACTCCCACAGCTATCCAAGCTAAGATCTCGGAGGTGACATAATACCTGAACCTGAAAGTGATGTCCCATATAGGTGAGCCAACGTCCAGTAGAGATATGCTAAACATAATATGAGCAAAAACTAAAAAATTGGCATTTGATAAATGTTTAACCCACATAAATCAATTCATAACCCAGTTCAATTACGTGACAAATATGTCTATGTTTCATTCCTCTTTCCTTTACTTAATCGGTTTTCAATTCATAGATATGGCTTAGAACCTGGCCAAGCAATTCTCATGAGATCACAGCTCATATTAACAATACTTCCATAATTCACAATAGATACACATATTTGTTGTATCAATAATACATTTACACACTTCCATACTTCACAATAGATACATATATTCGTTGTATCAACACTTCAATAGATACACATATTTGCTGTATCAATGGAGTCCATCCCCTATCTCCTCCCAAATAACATCCGGTTTAGGAGTCCATCCCCTGTCTTCTCCTAAACCGTGGAGTACATCCCATATCTCCTTCCACACAACACAATGTATATAAACACATATCATATACATAATCAACCAATACATAAATTTAATGTATTATTCCAACCGTCATACTCAATGACATAACAAACCGATCGGTTTTAATTCACCTAATCATCATGCAGTGTCTACAACAATCAAGACTATCCTCCACCGATAGCCAAAGCAGTTATTTCTAAACAGATAATAAATGCACCAATAGATAAATTATCAACATTTTCAAAGGTGAGTGATTTATGAATCCAACTCTACTATTCTACCTTATAGTGAACCAATTTCATTATTCCCAACTCAATTTCATATTTCTATAACATTTTCAAATTAATTATATAAATTAATTCATATCATCAAATTAGGGTTTTTCTTCCTCTTTATTAATATTGACCCAAAGGCCCAAAATATCTACAATAACATAAATACCCTCATTTTATGACCCAAAATACACAAATGTGGGCCAAAATAACAAAAACCTCTCTTACTCATTTGAAAACCCTAACACCCAAAACTACCCACATAAATCAATATTAAATCAAAATGACCGAAAGCTTATGTTAAAGATCATATACATGAATAGTTATCCTTACCTCAAATTCGGAGCTCAAAGGAAGAAGATGAAGAAAACTCGAAGTGCTCCAAATCAAGAAATTTTCAGATTAGTAGATAACCCACAACGAACTCCACACTTTTTACAAAAGGGACAAAGGTGAGAGATCACTCTAACTAGATCAATACCTAGAGAGAAGTTGGGTTTTAGAGAGAGGAGCTCTCCAACGGAGGTTTTGAAAAGTAAGAGAGAGAAAAAGAGTTGAAAAAATGATCCAAAAAGTCGAACTCTGGACTGATATACACATCACCCCGCTCGAGCGTGGAACTCCCTGCTCGAGCGTCAGACACAGACTCACGCTCGAGCGTCAAAAGCGTCGCTTGAGCGCCGGATGCACACTCCCAGAAGTTTTGCAGACCATGGTCCCCGCTCGAGCGTTAGACTCCCTGCTCGAGCGGAGGAACAAAACCAAAAGGGCCCGCTCGAGCGTCAAAACTCCCGCTCGAGCGTCCGACGACTTGCAGAGAAAAATACTGGGAGATGGATATTCACGCTCAAGTGTCAAAACTCCCGCTCGAGCGTGAATGCCAAAATATGGGCATCAACGTTTGGTTTCTAAACACAACCAACCTGTTCCAAACCTGCCCTAACACAACCCAAGACTCAAATACAAAGATTAAAGGATGAGAATGAGAATAAGACAACAACATAACCACGGAACCAAGTCCGGAATACAATAAACAAAGGAAGGGAAAACCGGGATCGCTATAACCTCCCCCACCTTAAAGAATTTCATCCCCGAAATTAGGTACAAGTTTTCCTTAATTCTCAAAAACATTGCCAACCAGCATTCCAAAACTTGACCCATCACCGGTCATCCCCTCTCTATCCCAGAGGCAAATTACAACAGAATCTCCAACATGCATCACAAAACATATTCAATGTCGATATTATATTTGCATATCTAAAACAGAGTTAACATATGCGATGTTAAAATAAACTTCCATTACAAGGCAAGTTCCACAATATTTCCATAAACCAAAACATTCACAATGTTTTACAACTTAAGACATATTTAATGCTCTTGAAGTTCATCAATATTACAAAATTCCCAATACATGATTATGTATTAACAAACAAGTCCGGATATTTCTCACGGACCTCCAACTCACGTTCCCAAGTGGCTTCCTCCACTCCGTGATGTTTCCACAAAACCTTTACTAAGGGAATGGTCTTGCCTCGCAAGACTTGATCCCGCTTATCCAAGACCCGTACCGGCCTCTCCTCATACGAGGCATCCTCGTTAACCTCTAAGTCGGTCCAATCTAATACATGCGATGGATCCGGCTCGTACTTTCGAAGCATACTAACATGAAACATGTCATGCACCCCGGACAACTGTGGCGGTAAAGCTAAATGGTACGCAACCTCCCCAATCCTCTCAAGGATCTCAAAGGGACCGATAAACCGAGGGGACAACTTCCCACTCTTCCCAAACCTCATCAAACCCTGCCTAGGTGATATTTTCAGAAAAACATGATCACCCGCCTCAAATGCCAAAGGCCTCCTCTTACGGTCGGCATAACTCTTTTGGCGACTCTGGGCTGTAACAAGCCTCCTACGGATAAGCTCAACTTTCTCCGTCATTTCCCTCACCAAATCCGGGTCCAGCAAAGGTGCATCACCCACCTCGGCCCAACATACTGGAGATCTACACGGTCGGCCATACAAGGCCTCAAACGGTGCCATACCGATACTCGACTGAAAACTGTTGTTATAGGCAAACTCCACCAAGGGCAAGTGCCTCTCTCACGACCCACTAAAGTCAATGACACAACCTCGAAGCATATCCTCAAGGATTTGAATAGTACGCTCGGATTGCCCGTCAGTCTGAGGATGATAAGCTGTGCTAAAGGTCAATCTAGTGTCCAAGGCACTCTGCAAACTTTGCTACAATGTAGCAGTAAAACGTGGATCTCTATCTGAGACGATCGACACGGGGACCCCGTGCAACCTCACTATGTCCCGAATATACAAGTCGGCAAGATGATCTACCGAATCTCTTACACGCATAGGGATAAAGTGCGCCGACTTAGTCAATCGGTCTACAACCACACAAATAGCATCACTACCCCGCTGAGTCCTCGGAAGACCTACAACGAAGTCCATAGTGACATGCTCCCACTTCCACTTGGCAATAGGCAAGGGTTGCAACAAACCCGCTGGCCTCTGATGCTCGGCGTTCACTTGTTGACAAGTAAGGCACCTAGACACCAACGCTGCCACATCTTTCTTCATATCCTGCCACCAAAACTGGCGACCCAAATCTCGATACATCTTAGTGCCTCTCGGATGCACCACAAGGCGTGAATGGTGAAACTCTTGGGGTACCTCCTCTCGGCAAGACTCCGGCACAAACAAATGGTCTTGGTATCTCACACTTAGGTCGAGATACACAGCCAAACCCTTCTCAACCTTCCTATTGGAGATCTTCTCTCATCTCTCTGTACCTCTAACACTCGAGTCACAAGTGTGGGCTGCGTAACAATGGAAAACAAGGTCGCAGCCTCAACGGATTCGCCCAGAAGCAAGTTAAACTCGCCAAGTGCACCTAACATCTCCCACTCCCGGATGGCTATACAAGCAACATCACTAATGGATTTTCTACTAAGGGCATTGGCCACAACATTAGCCTTTCCCGAGTGATAGTGCAACTCGAAATCGTAATCCTCAATAAACTTTATCCATCTTCTCTGTCTCAAATTCAAGTCTCTCTGTGTAAACAGATACTTCAAACTCTTATGATTCGAGAACACCTCAAATCTCTCACCATACAGGTAGTGCCTCCAAATCTTCAAGGAAAAAATCACAGCTGCTAACTCTAGGTCGTGGGTAGGGTAATTCCTCTCGTATATTTTCAACTGTCACGAGCCATAGGCTACGACCTTCCATTTCTGCATCAACACACAACCCAAACCCTCTCGTGAGGCATCATAGTAAACCGCATAACCCAACCCTCTCTCTGGAATAATCAAGACCGGAGCGGTAGTCAATCTAAGTTTCAACTCTTGGAACGACTTTTCACAAGTCTTATTCCATACAAATTTGACCCATTTCCACGTCAATCTAGTCAACGGTGAAGCTAGCTTGGAGAAATCTTTCACAAACTGGCGGTAATACCCAGCTAATTCCAGAAAACTGCGGATTTCGAAAACACTCTTAGGCTGTGCCTAATCTTGCACTGCCTCAATCTTGGATGTATCAACAGACACCCCTTCCCCGGAAACCATATGGCCTAAGAACTTGACCTCTCCTAGCTAGAACTCACACTTTCCAAACTTAGCATACAGCCTATGGGCTCTAAGCAATTCAAGTACCACTCTCAAGTGTTCTTCGTGCTCCTCCTCAGACGGTGAATAAATCAGAATGTCGTCCATGAAAATGACTACAAAACGATCTAAGAATTCTCGGAAGATCCGGTTCATCAAATCCATAAACGCTGCCAGTGCATTGGTGAGCCCAAATGGCATCACCAGAAACTCATAGTGGCCATACCGCGTACGGAATGCCGTCTTCGGAATATCTTCCTTCCGGACCCTCAACTGATGGTAGCCTGATCTCAAGTCTATCTTAGAGAAACAACGGGACCCTTTCAACTGGTCAAACAAATCATCTATACGGGGTATAGGGTATTTATTCTTAGCCGTAGCTCGATTCAATTTTCGGTAATCGATACAAAGTCTCAAGGCACCATCTTTCTTTTTAGCAAAGAGGGTCGGTGCTTCCCATGGCGAAACACTAGGGCGAACAAGACCCTTATCTAACAACTCCTGGAGTTGAATCTTCAACTTACTCAACTCGGCTGGGGCAAAACGATAAGGTGCCATAGAAATCGGTGCCCTACCAGGCACTAAGTCGATGGAGAACTCAATCTCTCGCTGAGGTGGTAAACTAACAAGGTCCTCAGAAAAAACATCCGAATACTCGCAAACCACTCTTGGTAACTCAACCCCAGTCTTATCACACTCACTACTCAAAAGGCTAGTAAGAAGACCACTAAGCTCACTCCGCCCTCGCGGATCATACACCGGTGGCAACACACTACCAACCCGATCTCCCAAGAAATGAAAACAATACCCGCTCACGGTACATACAGTGACCCTCTGGCGGTAACAATCAATAATTTCCTGGTATGACGATAACTAGCCCATACCCAAAATCACATTGAAACCCGACATAGCCATAACTACAAAAGAGAATGGAAGACGGCGGTCTGCGACCTCTATGTCATAACCTCTACACCTTTGTTTCAAAATCAATTCACCCCCAACAGGTAATACTACACAAATAGAAGATGCTAACTGTGCCAACTCCAGCCCCAAAACAGATGCAAATGCAGTATATATAAAGGAATGAGATGCACTCGTATCAATCAACACATTGGCAACCGAATTGCAAAACAAAAAGGTATCTCTCACAACAGATGGAGCCGGTACTAGATCCTGCGCGGTAATAGCATACACACGCCTTGTAGGCCCCTAATCTACCTGCTCACCCCTAGGAGCAAAAGACTGCTGCACAGACTGGGACGATGAAGCCCCCTGATTGGGCCTCGAGGCCTGAACTGACTGAGCTGGATGAAAACTCTACCTCGGCCCAAATGCACCAGATGTGCCACTCAACTGCGGGCAAAACCTCTTCAGGTGTGGTAGCAAGAAAGCGGCTGGCCTCTACTCTAACTCTGGCTCTGAGGTCGAGCCGAAGATGAAGCCGCTCTCTGACCTCTTCCCCTCTGCGGGCAAGCTGGAGACTTGTGGCCCAGCTGACCACAGTTGTAACAGGTGATGTCTCCTTGACTGCCTCTCCCAGAGCTTGCACTCGACACTGGAAAGGTCGATCTAGCAAAAGCACCCTGGGACTGCTAAAGGTTAGGACCCCTCTGCCTCCTACCATCCCCCTGACCATCCTGACTCCTCTTGGAGCCCCTCTGTCCTTCCTCCTCTTCCTGCATCATAATCTCTATATGGCCACAGCATCCACAAGGCGTCCATAGTCCCGGGTCATAGAACCCCCAACTTTCATCTTGAGGCCATACCTCAACTTCCTCTCAAACTCTATACAGCGGCGTTCTTCAGACGCCACAAGCTCAGGTGCGAACCTAGATAAGCTAGTAAATGCGGCCTCAAACTCGGCCACTAATAAACTCAGCTGCTTGAGCTGACAAAACTGGTTCCTCAGCTTCTCTCTGACAGTTGGAGATAAGAACTTCTCCTGGAAAGCATCTACAAAAGCCTCCCATGTACCACCAATACGACCCCTTATGAACTTCCACCACTGACCCGCATCCTCCTTAAGTTGGAAAGATGCCAAGGTCACCTTCAATGCCCCATCTTTAATGCCAATAATCTCAAACGTCTTCGTCATCTGCTCCAGCCACTCATCAGCCCTAAGTGGCTCCTTAGGATCCCCAACAAACTTATCCGGATTAGACCGAAAGAACTCCCTCTTTTGAAAGGAAGGCCCTGCATTAACAACCTAGGCCTGCACTGGATTCTCAGCTCTGAGAATGCCTATGGATTCTCTCATAGCTCCTGCTATCTCGCAGGCTAAGGCACCCATGGCCTGCTGACCCACTGGCTAGGCCACATTGGCCTGACCAACACCCTTCTGTTGCGCCAGAATCCCATCCGGTATAGGCATCTCCTGCCTCCTAGGCCTACCTCGCCTACCACCACGTCCTCGTCCTGACATCCTAATAAAGGTAACAAAGAACATTAGCACATTCACAAATGCGCTGAAGCTATAACACTAGCGTCCTAATGCAATGGACAACAGTAATTCACTCCACGTAAGCACATAATCACTTAAGCACCTACGAATTTCATTTCCGGATAATGATAGTCCCGAGGCGTTACTAGAGTTCCGGTTAGAAATAGCATTGATCAAGTGCTTTTCCAACAAAACTCATAGAAACCCAAGGATCCAATCAACATCCTAGAAATTAAATCCCATACCCAAATAGTCATATGAACATGTTATCACATAAGCATATAATACTACATCTAAGTCTCTAATAAACGAGACGAACCCATTGTGGTACTAACCACTACCTGCGTACCCAAAGTATTCAAACCCGGTACGCTCTGATACCAAATTATAACGCCTTCAAAATAAACCCATAACCATACAATCTTGACATGCTTAGACATAAGAGAATAAAGTATAATTTCATTCATCAGAGTATTCATTACAAAAGGTATTACATGTTGACAACAAAAGTAAATGCCCTATGAGCTTACAACTTTCCAAGTCAACACTTGGTTACAAAAAGAGAGCACTAACTCTATACAAAATAAGCCTTTGGCTTGATATACATGTAATACAACAAAAGATAAACAAAAGAGCCTTCAACTCCCACAGCTATCCAAGCTAAGATCTCAGAGGCGGCATAATACCTGAACTTGAAAATGATGTCCCATAGAGGTGAGCCAACGCCCAGTAGAGATATGCTAAACATAACACGAGCAAAAACTAAAACATTGGCATTTAATAAATGTTTAACCCACATAAATCAATTCATAACCTAGTTCAATTATATGACAAATATGTCCATGTTTCATTCCTCTTTTCTTTACTTAACCGGTTTTCAATTCATAGATATGGCTCAGAACCTGGCCAAGCAATTCTCATGAGATCACAGCTCATATTAACAATACTTCCATAATTCACAATAGATACACATATTTGCTGTATCAATAACACATTTACACACTTCCATACTTCACAATAGATATACATATTCGCTGTATCAACACTTTAATAGATACACATATTTGCTGTATCAATGGAGTCCATCCCCTATCTCCTCCCAAACAACATCCGGTTAGGAGTCCATCCCCTGTCTTCTCCTAAACCGTGGAGTACATCCCCTATCTCCTCCCACACAACACAATGTATAGAAACACATATCATATACATAATCAACCAATACATAAATTTAATGTATTATTCCAACCGTCATACTCAATGACATAACAAACCGATTAGTTTTAATTCACCTAATCATCATGTAGTGTCTACAACAATCAAGACTATCCTCCACCAATAGCCCAAAGCAGTTATTTCTAAACAGATAATAAATGCACCAACAAATAAATTATCAACATTTTCAAAGGTGAGTGATTTATGAATCCAACTCTACCATTCTACCTCATAGTGAACCAATTTCATTATTCCCAACTCAATTTCATATTTCTATAACATTCCCAAATTAATTATATAAATTAATTCATATTATCAAATTAGGGCTTTTTTCCGCTTTATCAATATTGACCCAAAGGCCCAAAATATCTACAATAACATAAATACCCTCATTTTATGACCCAAAATACACAAATGTGGGCCAAGATAACATAAACCCCTCTTACTCATTTGAAAACCCTAACACCCAAAACTACCCACATAAATCAACATTAAATCAAAATGACCGAAAGCTTATGTAAAAGATCACATACATGAGTAGTTATCCCTACCTCAAATTCGAAGCTCAAAGGAAGAAGATGAAGAAAACTCGAAGTGCTCCAAATCAAGAAATTTTCGGATTGATAGATAGCCCACAACGAACTCCACACTTTTTACAAAGGGACAAAGGTAAGAGATCACTCTAACTAGATCAATACCTAGAGAGAAGTTGGGTTTTAGAGAGAGGAGCCCTCTAATGGAGGTTTTAAAAAGTAAGAGAGAGAAAATGAGTTGAAAAAGTGATCCAAAGAGTCGAACTTCAGACTGATATACACGTCGCCCCGCTCGAGTGTGAAACTCCCCACTCGAGCGTCAGACACAAACTCACGCCGCTCGAGCGCTGGATGCACACTCCCAGAAGTTTTGCAGACCATGGTCCCCGCTCGAGCGTCAGACTCCTCGCTCGAGCGGAGGAACAAAACCAAAAGGGCCCGCTCGAGCGTCAAAACTCCCCCTCGAGCACCCGACGATCTGTAGAGAAAAATACTAGGAGATGGATATTCACGCTCGAGCGTCCAAACTCCCGCTCGAGCGGAGAAGCAACGACAAAGGGCCCGCTCGAGCATGAAGGCCAAAATCTGGGTATCAACTTTTGGTTTCTAAACACAACCAACCTGTTTTAAACCTGCCCAACGCGACCCAAGACTCAAATACAAAGAGTAAAGGATGAGAATGAGAATAAGACAACAACATAACCACGGAACCAAGTCCGGAATACAATAAACAAAGGAAGGGAAAACCGGGATCGCTATAGTCTCTCTCTTCTTGGAATTAATTTCAGAACCCTAATCCTGCCTCTTTCTTGCCTATTTATACTTCTGTTGTCTTTCAAACAGGTTTAAAACATCAGCCCGTTTTTTGAGAAAAGTCAATGCACATGCGAAAAATGTTAACGCACATGCGGGAAACTGTTTTCTCTCCAAATTCTGTATTTTTGCCCATTTTATGCTCCGATTATGTACAACCTAATTGACATTAAACAAACATAAAATATATAATTTGACAAGTAAGTAAAGTTAAGAGATTCTAATTAACAGCCTCAATGTTGTACAATTCGCCATTAATCAGGTTTATACAATGTACTAATAAAAACGGATACAACATAAGTCGTGAAGCTGATAAAGGAAGAAACCGTGGCCAATTGCCCCTTCAGAAATTTTGGTGGATAATGCAAAAATTATGTTAAGAGGCTATGAATACACAATCCAACACATTTGGAGAGAAGTCAACCTATGTGTAGACGCGCTAGCCAAACTCGGAGCAGAACAACCTGGTGGTTTACCACTAGCTGAAATTAGGAATTTGCTAGTAAGGGACATGATTGGTTTATCTATTGAACGGGCTTAGCCCTTGATTTGTGTTTTTCTTTTCGATATAACCAAAAAAAAAAATACAATTGATGCTCAACAATGTTACATTCTATTAATTTATTATGATTAAATTACTCAAGATGATATGACATTAAAATTGAATTTTATATAATGAAATATTTATAAAATTAAAATTTATTAATATTTATCAGATATTTCATTAGTTATTAGAAGTGATTTTTAAGAGGAGCCTCAACTATTTTTCAATTGGGGCTTAAAAACAAAAAAGAAAAAGAAAAAGACATGGTTAGAAATTAATGGAAAAGGTGATTCTGTTTTCGTAATTAGACACGTTCTTCCCCAAACCCTCGCCTTTTATATTCTCTCTCTCCTCTTTTCTCCGCCCCTCTCTCTCTCCTCTTTCCTACCTCTCCTCCATCTCTATCCTAACGATCCGAGAGCTAGCTCTGCAATCATGTTGGTCTACCAGGACTTGCTTACCGGTAATCTCTCTTTCTTGATCTATGTATCTATATAGTATTCTCTGCTATATAGCGTTCAATTTATTGTATATTTAAATTAGTTTTTTTTTAGATCTATATTCAGTTTAATTATTTGATGGCGATTTATGAAAATTTAATAGTCATTTGATTTGATCAAACTTGTTTTAGATCAATTAGTATTGTTTCATATGGTGGATCTGATTATGGTCCTTGTTACAGCATCTCCAATCCTTACTCTTCCTTTTTTCGTCAAATTTGAGTGAGGGTTTGATTAAAAACTTGATCTCGTATGGAACACTTCAAATCCTTACTTTAAATTTTTTTTTTTTCCCATCAAATCTTTTTGAAAAATTTCATAGTTGTGCTAAAAACTTGTTTTAACCATTTCCTTACTATTTTTAAAAATTCATCAAATTTGAGTAAAAATATCACTGCTTGAAATTTGGTGAAGGATTTGGTTCATCCTTAATTTGGTAAAAATTTTGCCTTTTGATACAAGTTTGATGAAAATGATTGGAGCTCACTTTTAGCCCTTAATTCATATGAAAGAATTGGTGCCTTTCTCAAATTGTAGTAAAGATGCTCAAAATCTCTCTCCAGTCTCCACCCTTTTCCTCAAATTCATACCAAAACGAACTTAGTCAAATTTTTACCCAAATCAATAGAGACCCATTTTTAAAATTAATTTTTTATAGACAATTTGGGGTGATATAATACCTTCTAAATTTACAATTGTGCCACTTATCAAACTTCCACTCAAACTTGAGTTTGTCTATTGGAGAACTCTATATCAAATGATATTTTTACTAAAGTTTGAGTAAAAATATGAGTAAGGGCTGGAGATGGCCTTATTGTAATTGACATGACCAAATTTGAACTTTACTTTTTAAAGTAATAAATTTTCTTTGACCCTGATATTGAATTTTTTTTTCCTATAAAAAAAAAAAGCCATGGTAATTATATCGCATATACAAAAAAATATATTCTCTTTGCTTAGGAATTTTTATTGTGATTATGCATGTTGTGTGTTGTCAAATCGTGAATAGTTTTGTTAAAATATTGTGACTCATATTGAATCTTGAGTCTTTTTGTTAAAATAGCAAATCATGAATCGTGTCGAATCATGAATCTCGTTTCTCTGTTTGATTTCTATTTTATGTTCTACGGTCATGCTTCGTTTCATCTAAGTCACATAGGAATGAATTTATTGTTCTACTATTTATATGGATCATGTTTGTCAATTCTAGGGGATGAGCTTCTCTCGGATTCGTTTCCATACAAGGAAATCCATAATGGAGTGTTGTGGGAAGTTGAGGGGAAGGTTAGTAGTTTTTTTCACCTCCTTGCTATTTTATGCTCAATAACGATATTATATTGCTTATTCATGCTAATGAAGCTTGTTACTTAAATAGTTAAATGTTGTTGGACTTTGTTGTTCACTTATGTTAGTTTATCTGTTGGATATTTTAGTGAGATAATGTTGGATGATGGATATGTGTTTTAATTTGCTATATGAATTTATTGGCATGTTGCAGTGGGTTGTTCAGGGAGCAGTTGATGTAGACATTGGTGCTAACCCTTCTGCCGAAGGTGGTGGTGAAGATGAGGGTGTTGATGATCAAACCGTCAAAGTGGTTGATATTGTTGACACATTCAGGCTCCAGGTTAGTTTAACCATTTTTCGTGTCTCTACATTAGAAGCAACCTAATGTGAGTTTTTGAGCGCGTGACACGTTAGCATGTGACGTTTGCAGGAGCAACCTCCTTTCGATAAGAAGCTGTTCGTTGCATATATAAAGAAGTACATCAAGTTGTTGACACCCAAGCTGGAGGGAGACAAGCAAGACGAATTTAAGAAGAACATCGAGGGAGCAACTAAGTTCTTGCTCTCGAAGCTAAGTGACCTCCAATTGTAAGTGCCCTGTTATTGTTTACCGTCATCCTTGTTCCCCATCTCAAGTATTTGTCGTAACTTGATCGTCTTACCTAATAACATCACCTCCCAAAAGAAATAAATTAAAGATGGTAAAACTTGCATCTTCTTGCTGATGATATACCATGAATCTAGGGGTGGGAACTTAATGAAGTTGAACATGTTGTTTTGCAGTTTTGTCGGGGAGAGCATGCATGATGACAGTACCATAGTGTTTGCATACTACAAGGATGGTGCTACTGACCCAACATTTTTGTACTTCGGTCATGGTTTGAAGGAAGTCAAGTGTTGAGAGGATGGAATATTAATAGCCAGGCTTTGGTTTGGAGCCATTGTCTTAGTTTATGTTTTTATCGTGCCAGTTTTTGTTGGATTTTTGTACTATGCAACTTAGAATTTTGTCAGTTACTGTTTTATGCAACCTTTGGATTGTAACATGCATTGGCGTTTATTTGATATTCTGGTTGCCCTGATGGTGTTTTGCATTTATATTGGACTTTGTAGCTTACCCAAAAAAGGGAAAAAAATAAGAAGAAAGTTTATATTGTTTTGTTGTTCTTATATCTATCATTGTGCTACTTTGATAATGGCAAAAAAAGTCTGTTGCACAAGGAGGCATCCTCTTGCAAGTGCTTTGAGGAATCCTGATAAGGCATGTATGAGTACTTTTGTAGTTTGCTGACTCTGAATTTGGCCTTTGCATCAAATAGAAAAATCTTTTGTGTTGTCATACCCCATGCCAATTGTATTTTATTCTCGGAATGTTTTAGTTGTTGGGTTTGTATAGTCTGATTAGTATTGTATACCCCATGCAGTTGCATATTTAATTAGTCGAATTATACGCTTTTCTTCTTTTAGCATAGTGGAATTGACTCTTATTCTTTTAGCATGGTGGAATTGGTGCGAGTCATAAACGTATGCAATTTATCTCATTCACTTAAGTCTCTTTTGTTGTGTGTCTTATTTGTAATTGATTCTTCTTGCTATTATGTCACTTTTGTTACTTCCTTGTAATTTATAAAAGACTTTAGGCTTCCTTTGTATTTAGGGATTTGATATGCATGGATTGGACATTAATTATTCAAGGAGAATAGCTCAAAACTTCAGATTTAATAGATTACTTGCGGATTTAGTGTTATATAGTTTCAAACAGCCTGGGTTAAGCTACTTCACGTTATGAAGGTGAAGACCTATGTTTCGGTAAGCAATAGAGATGTATGTGTGTGATTCTTTTGTGTGCCTTAAAAAAATCTTTGTACAAAGAGGGGGAGCTATAGATTTAGAAAATCTCATTATATGTATTCACTCTGTTTGGTTTTTGTTTTCAGAATTTATTTTTCAGAAAATTTTATTTTTTTTTCTTTTGTTTTCATTGAATTTTTTTAATATTTTAAACAAATTTTTTTGTTAAAATTTTTTTTAGACACTTTCAACATAAATACATTTAAAAAGTACAATTTTTGTGAAAAAATCTTTAAAAAATTTACTAAATACCAAAAATATAAAAAAAATACAAATATTTAGTATATTTTTCATATTTTTGTGTATTTATTAATTTTTTAGAATATTTTTTTATAAATATTTTACTTTTTAGATATATCTAAATAAGGTGTATCTAAAAAGATTAAAAAAACAATTGCTTAAAATTTTATAAATATTTACTAAAAATAAAAAATACGAAAAAAAAAATTCAATTTTTAAAAAATAAATTTAGAAAATTGAAACTAAACACTTATTATTTTTTCAAAAACTTTTAAGTTGTCCAATTATAGAATAGGGTTAGCTTAGCAGTCATGTCCACTTCAAATCACAAGTTCAAACCTTGTCCAAGGATATTCTTTGGACAAGAGGTTTCATGCCCTATAATGGATTTGCCATGACCCTTCGACCCACCCTTATGTTGCTGGAAAAATTTTTAAATTGTCCAATTACAGAATAGGGTTAGCTTAGACCATCTTCAACGGTGAATTAAACCTGACATCAAATTTAAAATTTGATGAAAAAGTCACTTTTTTAAGCTCCAACGGTTTCACCAAATCGATATCAAATCCAGAATTCAGCAAAAATGATACCAAACTGAGTGCAGGCGAAGCATTTCACCAAAGCACTGTTCCTAACCGTTGGGATGAGACGAACGGGTCGACCATCTGGTTGACCAACAGGTTAACCAACCGGTCGCCCCGGAGAAAGTTCAGACCGTTCACAAAAAGGTTCAAACCAGTCAAAAAAAAAAAAAAAAAAAAATTTGCCTAGGTGGTCGACTACCCGGTCGACCGCCCGGTTGACCACCCGGTCGACCACCAAAAGTTCAAAAAAAAAAAGGTTCAAACAGGTAAAAAAAAAAAAAAAAAAAAATTTTTTTGCCGTTACCGGTTGACCGGCCGGTCAACCAACCGGTTGCCCAGCGCAAATTTGATGAAGCGGATTTGATGTTGAACCGTTGGAGCGCGAAGTATCAAATTAAGAAAATGACCCATTTTTGACTCAAATTTGATGAAACATTTGGTACACCGTTGGAGATGCTCTTAGAGGTCATGTACACCTCAAATCACAAGCTCAAACCTTGTCCAAAGATTTGGACAAGAGGTTTCATGCCCTATAATGGATTTGCCATGATGCTTTGACTTACTCTTACGCTGTGTTTGAGGCTCTGTTTGTTTAGGGTTATGGGAAGGAGATTGAGTTTGATAGTGAAGAAAAGATTGAGAATGAAGTGTTTATTTTGAGAGATAGGAAGGGGATTAATAATCCCTTGGTATTAGTAAGAAGGAGGAAGAAGGATTGGTAAGGAGGAGGTAGAGATGGTATTAGAAAAATAGTGATGGAATTAGAAATTTTTTTTATTTTTTTTATATTGGGAATTTTTTTTAAATATAATGTTTATTTTTTTATATATCTTTATTTGTTTTATTATTTTATATAAAAATAATTTAACAATTCCTCACTATTAATCCCCTCACTATCAATCCCTTCACTATTAATCCCCCTCACTATCAATCCCCTCACTAACAATCCCCTCACTATTAATCCCCTCACTATCGATCTCCTCCATTCTATCTTCCAAAACAAACGGGGCCTGATTGAGGAATTTAGAAAAAGAAAGGGTTTTGAAAAGGGAAAGGGAAAGGGAAAATATGGGTGAAATATGAACAAAATATATTTATATTTCATCTAATTTCACACACATTTTTCATTTCTATTTATTTTTTCAAATCTCTTCTTAAATTTCCCAACCAAAACAACATTAAGAATAGGCCTAATATTTATCAAAAGACAAAAAAACAAATAATACTAATAAATAAATAACAATAATAAGTATGGTGTGAAAATGTTTTGGAGCTAGAGGCTTGTGCTTTAACGTTTGTTGTCCTCTCTGGGCTTTGTTTTGAGTTGCAATTTATTTATTTATTTATTTATTTCAAGTAATGAAACATACACTCAAAAATGAGAAAAAGAAATAAAAAGAAAAAAGACATACCCAAATAAAATACAACTCTATATATTCAATGGGCTATATTATTATTTCACTGGGGGTACATAGAACCCAACCTAGTAAAACTCAAAGAAGAACAAAAATACAAAAAATACAAAAATTCTTAAAAAAATGCACAGAACACATTGCATTCATTCTGGACAAAAACCCACATCCCACTAAAATATTTTTTTCATGTTTGTACTATTAGCCAAAGGAAACAAAAAGAAAAAAAGGAAAAAAAAAAAGGGCATAGTAGACATTAGATAACAAGTGCTTACTCAATGAATAAATTCAAGTATACAGATAATTTTCACATTATAAAACATAAATATAAGATAAAATGCGCATGTGAGAGTCACATTTTATCTCACATCTATATCAATGTAAAAATTATCTATCAAATCTAGTTATTATGAGAGAGAGAGAGAGAAGAGAGAGAGAGAGAGAGGGGGTGTTTAGTGCTTGGCCTTGGGCTTCTTCACAATCATCACAGAGCAATGAGCATGGTGGGAGCAATAGTCACTCACGCTGCCCAAAACCGCCCTGCTCAAAAAACAAAAACCAAAACCAAACTGAGAAACATCTCAAATATAAACCTAAATGTTAACCTCTCTCATAACAATTGATTTGGATAAACTATATTATATACCTTTTGAAAGCTCCATAACCATGGCTGCCAAGAACCAAGACAGAGGCATGGTGTTTGTCCACTGCATCACACATAACATTCCTTGCATCTCCATCCACCACTTCCACTGTTGCATCTTCCACCTACATACATAGTCAATTGGAATATGACAAACTATAAATCACAGTTTCACACAATAATGGATTCTTTGGCTTGAAAGAATAAATTACAAATGTATCTCTTGAGATTTGTTTAAAATTTAAATTATCTTTTATGGTTTTGAAAATTATAAATACCTCTCGTTAGAATTTTTTATTTAACAGAATTAATAAAAAAAATGAAAATTCAAACTACTTTCCTATACAATAATAAAATTACCTGAATTGTTAATTGAAATATATTTCTGATATCATTAAAAACTGTTGATTGAGTTTGATGATTTATTAATAAAATAGATCATTTGTTATGCAATTATAAACTTGAAAGGGTGGGATGTAAATTTTAGAATTACAGGAGTTAATTCGTGTTTTAAATAAATTTCAAAAAATATATTTCTAATTTACACTTGACTTAATTATGTTTTTTTTAAAAAAAAATTTAGTGTATTTGTCTTGCCACCACATGTGGAGGGGGGGTGTTTGTATGGATGTATTTGGATGTTCTTACAAAAATTAATTTAATACTATGTTTGGTGAGGGGATTTGAAAAGAAAAATAGAAAAAGATAAATAAAATGTGAATAAAATATACCTAAATTTCACTTAATTTCACACAATTTTTCTCTTTTTCTTTCTAAATTTTTCTCCAAACTTCCCAACCAAACACATTGTAAACAAACCAAATATGATACAATAATAGACTTACCGATTTACTACTGTAGAGAGACTTAGCCTTTTCGGCAACCCTTTGGGCAGCCTTCTTCAAATCAGCTTCTATTATTGGTATAACATCCCCGGATGCTACATCAAATGTTAATAACATAAAACGTGATATTGTAACTCTACATAAATACACAATAAATAAAATCCTAAATAAATAAGGAATTATTTGGAATGTTTTAAATAAGTATACATTTTGACTTTTTAGACTAAAAAATTGAGAAAAAAAATATGATTGTTTGGGTTAACTTTTTGACTTTTTATGAAAAAATGTGTATTAAAAAATTATATAAATTAGTGTGTAGGGAAAAATTAAGATTGAAAATTGTGCAGCCGTAATTTTAACTTTTGGTGAATAGTGATAACTTTTTAACTTTTTGAATAACTTTTTAGCTTTTTAATTTTTTGACAACTTGCCAAATTTGACCTAAATCAAACCTTGCTATAATCAATTTTGAACTTAAAAAGAAAAAATCATTAGTAGAAGATGAAATATGGGAAACAATGATTTATAATGATGGCTCATTAATAGAAGATGAATTTGACCTTCTCTCATTATTAAAATTTTTCTTTAAGATTTGGAGAAGGCTTTTATCTGGTTCTTTAATTGGATTTGAAGGTCCAGTTTAATGGAATTTGGGCTCATCTTAGATTTATTTTTATGATCTGAGTAGCTCAATTTTTAATACATTTCATGTAAATTATTCATATAAAAAATTTAATTGATTAAATATTGATAATCATATATTTAGATCACATTTGTTTTTAAAAAAGGAACAAACAATTCTTAAAGTCATATTTATTGTTCAGTTTTTTAAAGATAAATTTAACCCAAATATGTGATTACTGATATCTAATCAATTTAATTTTTTTTATATAAATGATATATTCAAAAAAAAAATACTAAAAATTAAATAGTATGGATCATAAAGATCGATCCAAGTTCAAATCGTTTTAAATCGATGACCAACCCTTTTTTTTTTCTTATAGCAATAATTAAAAAAAAAACTACAAAATTTTACGGACTGAAAATCAAAAACATAAGTGGAGGAATCTGAGTGAAAATATTTTTTTTATGATGGACCCTATCATATGATATGTATGGCACGAATTATTTTATGTAATTAATTTTACAGTAATATTATATCTCACCAATTTTGGATTCCTAACATCAACTCTTAATGACATGACAAGCACTTATTAGATAATTTTTATATTTTAGTGGGATTCCGAAATAATGTGACTTATACTGCATCATTAGGGTTTGCTTGGGAGTTCAAAATTAATCGTCCAAAACATTTTCCTAAATTTTATGGCCATAATTTTGTTGAAATAACTATTTAATTAAAAAATAATAATAACAACTTAAAATTTATATATATACCGGGTCCAGCGAGTCCAATAACAGAGCTAGGAGCACTTTTAGCATGAACAACAACGAGCTTGAAAACAGAATTCTTAGGAGGATTGAAGAAATGTTCAAGAACCCATTCCAGAGCATAGAAGCTGTGTTCACTGTCGTCGATCCCTACTACCATCACTTGTTTCTCCGCCATCGACAACTACCTCTCTCTATATATATGTATGTGTATTTGTATCTGTATTAGATGTTTTGAACAAAGATCGATTTTGTTTTAGAAATGAGAATTGGAAAAAAGAGGTGTTTATAAAGGGCAAATAATGTGAGTAGAGATAGAGAGAGTTTTTGTTTTGGATTTGTGGTGTTTTGTTGTTTGATAAACCGCCATTGATGGATAAATTTGAGGTAGTTGTTATTTAAGGAAGTAGTTGTGTTATTAGCCCTAAGACTCGGGCTCAGCTAAGTGAGTGTCTAGTTATTTAATATTTGAGTTGTTAAAATGAAGAAATAATTGGTGGAACAATGATGCAAGTGACACGGGTTGACAGCGGCGTCAGAGACAAGGAAAATAAATCAGAAGGGGCACTTATTGATTATAATTTTAAAAAGATAATAATAATTCAGAAAATTTAAATAAATTATTATAAAAATATTTCACATAAAATTTTACAATTAATTTCGAGTAAAATCGAAAAGAAAGTATTGTGTGTAACTAGTGTATCATGGACAATGTAAAAAGTCATATATTTAAGTCTTAAAATAAATTATATAATAGTAAAATAAATCAAATTTTTACAAAATTTGAATAAAAA
Source organism: Camellia sinensis (assembly GCF_055761805.1). Taxonomy (NCBI): domain Eukaryota; kingdom Viridiplantae; phylum Streptophyta; class Magnoliopsida; order Ericales; family Theaceae; genus Camellia; species Camellia sinensis. The sequence continues at coordinate 7,723,069 of NC_138967.1, forward strand.
TTTCATATAATAGTGATATTACCTCATTATTGACTTATGATATCATCAACCAATAGTAAAACAACATATGAAGGGTGAACTCTACATGCAAATATAACTAATACTCTAGTAATTTTTACATATATATAGTAAGATTAATTATATTTGCATATCAATAATGATGGATATTACCTTTATATTAAGGGGTTGTTTGGGATGACCTAAATAAGTGTACTTTTTGTCTTTTTAAGAAAAGATGTGCAGAAAAGTAGAGAGGTGATGTGATGGAAAAAAGATAAAAAGATGAATTATTTGGGTATGCCAAACTTGGCCTAAGATTTTCTTACAAAATTTTCATACATAAAAATATAATTTGTTGTAGTCACTTCATTTTCAATAAAACAATCATTATTGTTTTTATAAATTTACAAATGCCCTTGACATTTTATTTTAAATATTATTTTTATTTAAAATTTTATTATATACATATATAAAAAAAATAAAAAATAAAAAAAAATCTAAGGAGCACGTGACCCCTGGTCACATAGTGGCTCCGCCACTGCAGGTGGGCATGGCAACTGGGTGAGACAGGATGGGAGTAAGTTTGTAGTCTTCCATTCATGTCCCTTACTTTATCGGTTGGAGAAAATTAGTTATTTTTTAAAAGAGATGGTAATAATAGAAAGCGAAGATATAACGTATAAGAGATCAAATATGAAGAAGTAAAAAAATTAAAAGATTTAAAATTGAAGATAGAGAAGTAAAAAAATGAGATATATATCAATGTTTTGGTGCGTTACACTTACTGAATTTAACAAATTAAATTATATGTATATATACAAATTAAATTATATGTATATATATAAGTTGTTTATTTAAGATAATCGGAGCCAAGCTGGAAAAATAGAAGAGGGAAAGCAAATACTGTGCCCTACGGAAAAAAATTCACAAGAACCGAGGCAATGGCAGGGTGGGAGATGTGAATCAGGAACCTCTCCTTGCAGCCTCCCTTCTTGCGCCCGTCCTTGCAGGTTTTCGGGTCTACTTTTAGACCCAATTTTGATAATCTGAACCGTTCATATTTTATGATTTACTCAGTATATCATACCTGTAAAAAATCAAGTTGATCGGATATCAGAAAGTATGTGTTCGAAAAATTGAACTAAAAACTATTTTTTAAATAATTTAATAAATAGTTTTCCGAACACATACTTTCTGATATCCGATTAACTTGATTTTTTACAAGTATGATATACTGAATAAATCATAAAATATGATCGGTTCGGATTATCAAAATTAGGCCTAAAAATAGGCCCGAAAGCCTGCAAGGACTAACGCAAGGACAAGGCCGCAAGGAGAGACTCTTGACTCGGGAGATGTGAGGCGGGCAAATTGCTATCACTAAGACCATCTCCAACGCTGAACCAAACCCAGCATCAGATTTAAATTTTGATGAAAAACCCACTTTTTCACGCTCCAACGGTTGCACCAAAGTCATACCAAAATGAGAATTCAGCAAACAAGACATCAAACTGAGATCAAGACACAGATTTTACCAAATCACTGTTACTGACCGTTGAAAATGCTACACCGGTCGACCAACCGGTTGCCCGGCCGGTTGACCAACCGGTCAACCAGTAAAAGATTCAAACAGTTCAGAAAAATAGTTCAAACCGTTAAAAAAAAAAAAAAAAAAAATTTTTTTGCCTAACCGGTCAACCGGCCGGTTGACCGGCCGGTCGACCACCCCGGTTGTCCCGAAAAAAGTTCAGAAAGTTCAAAAAAAGTTCAGACAATTCGCAAAAAAAAAAAAAAAAAAATATTTTTTTGGCCTAACCGGTCAACCGGCCGGTCAACCGGCCGGTCGACCACCCGGTTGTCCCGGGATAGATTTGGTGAAGGTGAACCGTTGGAGCCTGAAGTATCAAATTCAGGAAATGGTCATTTTTGAACTCAGAATTGGTGAAATTTTTGATTCACGGTTGGAGATGCTCTAACCACGAATCAATATTTAATAAAAATATTGTAAATAGAATTAAGTAAACAATCTTTGTCCTCTATGCTCATAAGAACTTCACACTATAAAGAGTCGAATTTGCATATTTTGTTGAGACAAGAGGACCACTAACTCAACCAACTCGGCCTAATCTAGTTGGTCACCATACCTTTTTTAGAGTTTAGTTCCAATGAGCTCATAGGTTTAATTCTTCTTATGGGAGTTGAATTAAGATAATGCAAACACTTAGGTGTTTTGTTAATGGTGAGAAGATTTTCTCCTATAAGTACTAATTTAACAATTAACGACTAACATTTATCGATAAAAAAAAAAAGAGACCACTAACTCTGTAGCTGAACATGAAAGGTGAAACGATCTTTATTTATTTATTTGTTTTTTAAGGTTCAACACCTTAATCTCTCACATGAAGCATATAGTACTCCCATTCCCAGAAAAAGCAATTTCTATGATCTATGCAAATTTAAAACAAGTTACTGTTATTCACTGATGGCTGAGATGACTCCAAAAAAATCCATAGTACCAATTATTGTAGTTTCTTTGTTTACACTTTTTAAGGCAATGGCAATAATATGAACATGTGTTCCTCAAGGAGTTATATGTCTGCTATATATTGTTAAAAGAACCCCCCCCCAAAAAAAAAAAAAAAAAAAAAAAAAAAAAAAAAATCAAATATGACAAGTAGGGCTGGGATTCGTACACTGTTTTCATATTTTTAAATTTGTATTTAAAATATTCAAACTTTAATGTGACGCATTTAATTATGTGTTGACACTCACATGACTCACTTATAATTGTGTCAATCCAAACATGACGCATTTACTATGGTTGAGAGAGAGAGAGAGAGAGAGAGAGAGAGAGAGAGAGAGAGAGAGAGAGAGAGAGAGAGGGGCTCAATTTCTCACAATCAACTTATGATATTAATGATTACATGTTATGTAGATATATAATTTAATCCAATGGTAGAAAATAAACCATTTAAGATCCTATGGCTATTATATGCAGGTTGCATTTGAGTTACATATGAGTCAATAATAGATTTATGTGATTCAACATGAATTTTTACGTACATAGAGATATTCATTTTAGAGTATACATGTTTAATCCAAACATAATCCATTAAATATTCGTGTTGTCGAATCGTGTTATATTAATTTTCGTGACAATGATTAATCCTATTCTTTTAATTAAGAGTGTGTTTGTTTTGAAAGATTAGGGAATGAGATTGGACTATTAGTCCCTCCATTGTTTGTTTTATTTTTTTTGTTCCGGACTAATAATCCTTCCAGACTATTATTTCCACAAATATGAGACGATCCTATCCCATGGGGGAGGGTGGGATAGAAACCATGAGATTGGTTTCCATGGGATTATTTTCTGAAATGTCTATTTTACCCTCCATGCTATTACTTAGCAAACAATTAGAAAATGATAAAATAGTCTTTTGAACATTTATAAATTATTTTTTAGTGTTGTTAATTTAAAATTATATATTAAATAAAAAATTTTAATTATAAATTATAAATTATAAATTTAATTTAATTAAAAATAATAAATTATAAATTATGGCCTTATAAATTAAATTTTTTTAGTGTTGTTAAAAAATTAAATTTACATATTAAATTAAATTATTTTTTTAGTGTTGTTAATTTAAAATTCTATATTAAATAAAAAATATAAATTATAAATTAAATTTATTTAAAAATAATAAATTATAAATTATGGCTTTATAAATTAAATTTTTTTAGTGTTGTTGAAAATTTAATTTATATATTAAATAAAATTATTTTTTATTGTCGTTAATTTAAAATTATATATTAAATAAAAAATATAAATTATAAATTATAAATTTAATTTAATTGAAAATAATAAATTAAAATATTGTGCAAAAAATAAAATAAAACAAATTTTTATTTAATCTAGTTAAAAATAATTAAAATATTAAAGCTATGTTTAATATTGCTATTACTTAATAAATAATTGAAAATGATAAAGTAGTCATTTAAGCATTTATCATTCTCCATAATATCCCAAACAAATATTGGATAACTAAAAATAGTCTAATCCAGACATCTAATCCCTTGACTAAACAAACATAAGATACAAATTTAGTCCAACTAAATAATCTCGGGATAATGTATCTCAGAATTAATAGTCCGATAAATTATAATCTCTCCTTATCCAATCCATCCAAACAAACGCACCCTAAACGTATGGTTCGAGTCTTGTTAAGGATTGCACATTAAAGTCTCACCCCCTACTGACAACCATAGCTATAATACCATAAACATATCCATAACCTTTTGTACCTTGTTTGTTGGCTATTTTTTAGGTGTTTTTTCTAGCTAAAAAGCCCAATTTTTTTGCTATACATTTGGCATGGCTTTTTTGGGCAAAAATATCAAAAAAAACTCACCTAATAGCTTATTTAGGTCCTTTTGGTAACAACATAGTGATGTAATGGTTTACTATTTTGTCCTTCATCAGTGTGTGAATTCCAACCATTTAAAAAATAACAATGTAAAAATCATAAAAACATTGAAGGACAACTTAGTCATTTCCCAATGGAAAAGCCAAAAAATTATAAAAGCACCAAAGTTGTTACCAAATCAAATGGGCTAAAAAGCTGGTCCAAGTTGAAGCGGTTGCTACATACATCATTGGGAGAATTTTTCACCCTTATGTGGATAGTGAGCCCTATTATTTTTATTTCAACATATGATAAGGAACTACAATCAATTTTATATGAACACACGACATCATTATTAAGTTGAACTTAATACATGATTTTTTTTACTTAGTAAAATAATCCAACTGAATCTATTAGACTCATAGAAAATTACAAATCAATATAGACGATAAAAATAATTACTTTTTTTTTGGTAATAAAGATAAAAATAATTACAAATATACAGAATGTGCAACTTTTTGCACCCTGTGCAAATAAATCACAACGAAAGTTACACTCTCACATTTTGATAAATAATTTTTTCACTTTCTATTGTCTTGTAATTTCTTTCTCTCATATTTTCTTTTTAAATTATGAAAGGGTAAGAGACACACAAGAGTACAACTTATTCCGTGTTAAAAAATCATTGAAAAAGTTACACTACCGTCTATTGATAAATAATTTTTTCACTTTCCACTATTTTGTAATTATTTGTGTACTATGAAGGGGCGGTGGATGCATGTCTCAAAAGGATGCAGGATCTAATCTAAGGCAAGGAAAAATGGGAGCTTTAATTCAAATTTGAAATATAATAATGGTTGGATATCTCAACCTCACATGCTTTAAGTTAAAGCAAAGACTTTATAAAAAATAAAGAAGTGTACTCAAAGGCATGACAAGTTAGGCCACTTCAAATAAAGGAGGTTCAAGGGTCCACTTTGAGATCCACCATGACCAAAACAACACACCCTAATAAACCTCCAATAAAGCAATTTAATTAGCATTAATATTATATACCCATAAATTTTATTTAAAATATTATATAAATTCAATGAGACTTGTGTATAGGTCTTAACAAGTGAATTTATTATCTAATAAGTCCTATAAGAATTAATGATATTTTTCATCAAATACTATTAAAACATGTTATTAATTATTAATTTTTAATGATAATTTAAAATTTTTATCACAAAATACATTCTTAACAAAATTTTGAGGTTTTCTTATGAGTGGAAAGGATTTTTGTTTAACTAGCGGAAAGTCTTTTTTTTTTTTTATAAATATATATATATATATATATTGGTTTAGTTTTCAGAATAATTTTTTTATTCAAAAAATAAAAATTAATTTGGTGTAGAAAATTTAAAGAAACACTCATCATTTTCACATGATTTTATCTTTATCGAGAGTGAAAATAAATTTTAAAAATTTAAAAATATCTTTTTGGTGCTTATTTTTTTCAAGCTATTTATATATATATATATATATATATGTATATATTTTTTTTGTGGCTGTGTTGTCATCATCATTGCTCAAATAGTTTACTCTAAAGAAAGATATATGACACTTGTACAGGGGTTTCCAAAGTGTAAACATTTTTTTAGTGGTGTTGAACATGTTCCTTTAATAAGATTTCCTTTGTAAATTATTCATTGATTGTTGAAATGTTAAAATTACATGAGTATTGATATATAAATAAACTTATCATTCAAAATTTTATAAATATTGATATAACATAGTGTGAATCTTATCATTTTTACAAAAAAGGCTCAACATTGTTGTTTGTAATTGAATAAAAGCTATAAGAGCAACTCTAAGGGGAAGAAGCAAAATACCTTACAAAAGTACACAGAAAAGTATCCCGTTTATTTTGCCTAACTAATTTAGGTAATGTGCATTCCATCTATACTCTTAATTTTAGCTAATCAATCAAACTAACTTAACTAAATATTAAAAGAAAAATATTAAAAACATATATAAATGAATAAATAATATTTTTATGACGTTGCATATGCAAATTATTTTTTTCAAAAAAATATTTTCCAAAGATCATTTTTTCAAATGGGCTGGGGCAAACGCAACAATGATAGAGGGAGCAATTTCAGTGGAAAACCGTTTGCCTATCAATGAAAGCTAACTAGTTATGGAGAGCCAAAATCAAAATGGGCATTTTGGCACTTCTGATGCAAAGCCCGCGGGAGCAAGAGAGAACTCTATGCACTAGTAAAAATGGCTCAGTATGCTCTTTTACCTCCTCCTTTGGAGACGCTCTAAACACATCATTTTGAATAAATTTTTACATAAAAAATTTATTTATATAATATTTTTCTAAATTTAAAGGTTAGTGTGAATCTCCACCATAATTGCAGTGTTTGAACATCAATTGAATAAGGCACATAATCTATATATATATATATATATATGGGTAAATTGTAAATACATATTTTCAAGTTTGTTTAAAATATTAATTTCTCTTGTAACTTTAAAAAATACATTTCGTTCCTTAAAATTTTTAGTCGGATAACAAATAATTCCTTATTAATTAATTATTAAGTCAATTAATAATTTTTAATGATGTCAACAATTTATTTTAATTAACAATTTTGGTAATTTTATTGTTATATCGAAGGATAGTTAAAATTTCATTTTTTCTGTCAACTCAGTAAAATGATAAATTTTGACAAAAGATTATTTATAATTTTTAAAATCATAAAGAATAATTTATATTTTAAGTATATCTTAGAAAATATATTTATAATTTGTCCTATATATAATAATTAAATTGATTAAAAAAAGTATTGATCAATGTCAAATATTGAGAGAGAGAGAGAGAGAGAGATATGCAAATGGGGGAAAGATCCTTGCCCCTAATAAATAATCTTATTTACAAGATGTGAGTGAGAAGAGGTCCTCCTCTATCCCATTTTTTCTTCTCTGATGATCTTATTCTGTTTGGAGCAGTCACTGTTCATAATTTTTGTGAGGTTTCAGGTTTTAAAGTCAACTCTTCCAAACCCAAAGTGTTTTTTTCAAACAATGTGGATAGCCACACTTATGATGCTTTAGCTAACATTTTTCAAGTCCGCACTTGTTCAAAAACCTCAGAAAAATACCTGGGATGCCCTATCTACCATGATAGGTCCAATGCTGACTCCTTTAGATTTCTCATTGATAAGATTCAAAATAAACTCGGGTTGGAAAACTAAATTGCTCTCACTTGTGAGTAGAACCACTTTGATCAAATCTGGCAATGCGGCCGTACCCTCCTACATCATGCAAAGTAACTTCCTTCCCAAGAAAACCATCAAAACTATTGAAAAACTCAATAGGGATTTTCTTTAGGGCTCGTCTCTGGAAAAATGAAAAATTCACGTGGTGAATTGGGACGATGTGGCTAAACCTAAGCATTTGGGTGGGTTAGGGATTAGACAAACCCTCTTGGTAAATCAAGTTTGTATGGCCAATTTGAATTGGCATTTGGTAAATGAGAAAGATTCTATGTGGTCCAAAGTTCTTAGAGAAAAATACCATTGGAGGAGTTTAGCGAAACGTAGAAATCTCTTCAACAAGGGAACTAGAATCCTCATTAGAAATGTCTAACAAAAAATTTTGGTTTGTCAACTAGACTGGTTTAAGCCCCTTGCACAACTTGATGAAAGGACCTTTTTCCCTTGAGCAAAGAAATCTCAAAGTAAGAGATTGTTGGGTGGATAATGATTGGAACTTTGACAAGATTTCTCTCTCCATTCCTAGGGATATCCTAAGTCAAATCTAAACTATCACTCTTAGATGGTTTGGCGTAGAGGAAGACAGAGTCTCTTGAAACAATTCTCCTGACGGCATTTTCAACAATAAATTTGTATATGTGCTCGCTAAGAACTTCACCTCCACCCTCCCTTTTGAAATTTGTCTTGGATTTGGAAGATCTCGAGTTGCCCATTTTTGTTGGCTAGTTATGCAACAACGTTTGAACACCAAAGACAAACACTTTTTCAGAAATGTGTGTCAACTTTGCAATTCCTTACTTGAAACAAACCTCCATTTTTTTTTATCAGCAAAGAAAATCTTTATTGATGAAGAAATCATACGTTACATATGAGATTACATCAATAAGGATGAGAAAGAAAAAAGGAACAAAAAGGAGACCAAGTATAGTGTTGGTGAGAAACTAACACAAGACCACTAATACTTTTTGCCACCACCCAAAGACTAGCTTAACAATTGCTTATAACCCACTGAATCACTACAACAAAAAACACTATTGGCAACTAAAATGGGAATTTTCGTCGCTGAAAGTCGTAGAATTGGCGACTAAAATGGAATTAGTCGCCAAAATTGGTCACTTTTGCCGACTAAAAGAGTTTAGTCGCCGAATGCAATGGTTTTAGCGACTAAAAGGCAGTTTAGTCGCCAAAGGGGGGGTTTTTAGCGACTAAAAAATTTTTAGTAGCCAAAGGTTAGGGTTTTTGGCGACTAAAACCATTTGGTAGCCAAAAATTAAGGTTTTGGCGACTAAAAACCATTTTGGTCGTTGATTGTACCTGTTTTGGCGACTAAAAACAGTTTGGTCGCTGAAGGTCAAGCTTTTTAGCTACTAAAAAAAATTAGTAGCTAAAAACAGGTTTATGGCGACTAAAATTCACTTTAGTAGCCAAAGGGGGAGGTTTTTGGCGACTAAAAACAGGTTTAGTCGCCAAAAGGGTAGGTTTTTAGGCGGAATAACTTTCTTTAGCGACGGAAAATTAATTAGTAGCCCAAAAATAATAGAATTGGCGACTAAATAATTTTTTTAGTCGCCAAAAGTGATCTAAATTTTTTTTAATAAATAATTTATTTTTTACATAAATTATATTGAATATATATAAATACATTTATATATATAGTTTTGTATTAATACTAGTGAAAGTAATATATAAATAATATTAGTTGCAACTATAATCATGAGATGGTTCAGTGGCATAGTGGGTTGGAGCGTGCGGTTAAGGTTTGGAAACATGGAGGTCTCAGGTTCGAAGCTTGTCTGAGGCACAAAGGGAAATTTTTTTTTTTTTCAAAAATGCTTTTGGCGACTAAACACTGTGGTCGCCAAAAGATTGAGCATTGCCGACGGAAAAAATAGTCGCCAAATGTATAAATAATAAAAAAATTAATTAACTATTGGCGACTAATAGTTTAGTCGCCAAAGGTATAATTTCCAAAAATGGAATTGACTATTGGCGACTAAAACCTTAGTCGCAGAAGACTTGTGTATTGCCGACTAAATGTTTTTTAGTCGCCAAAGGTATTGCCGACTGTCTGTTCGCGACAAACCCGGCGACTAAAAGATTTTGTCGGGAAAAGTGGAAATTTGACATTTGGCTACTAAAAAGGGACTTTTGGCGACTAAAAATTTAGTCGCCAAAGGTGTATTTTCTTGTAGTGAATGTTCCAGCTATGCTTACTTGTTGCCATCTTGCTTCCTTTTAGACCTATCCCTCCTATTTGGATCTCTCTTTGTCTTTTAGCTTTAGTTCAATAATCTTGTTCACAACATCATCTTCTTTCCTATTGAAATTGATGCCAAGAGATTTTCCTAATTGTATAATGGCTTTAGCTTCATTGAGGAGAACATTGTTCGGACTAGTAACACCCTCAGACAGATCTGAACGTGCTAATGTAGCTGCTGCTGGTCTATAGATGACAGACTTAGAGGTGTGCTTACTGACTGCTGCAGCTTTATACCCATGAAGTCTAGCAAAGCTGGTGAACCCCTCTAACTGAACCTTCTTCTTTCTTTTTTTCTTCTCATTCCGCAAGAGTTTTGAGATAGAAGCAGGTTACCTTACCAAGCCTGAATGATTTAGGCTCAGAAATCCCTTCCCATTTAAATTCTTACTAAGTGCTTGGGCCAAATCCACTTCAAGATTGATGCCATGCCCAAGTCCATCTTTAGATCCACTAAAGCTTCTGATAAAACCAGATGTAAAGACTTGCTCAACATTAATTTTTGGGTTGTGAACTAAATCTTCCATCATGGTCTCCTGACAACTGTGTGTTTACCTCATTTCCCAAATGACAATCACTAGGCCCTATCCTCTGTTCTACCTCTTTGGTACATGCTTCCTCTTCTCTACTAAAACCTCCATCCCACTTTGATTCCTCAACAACTGTGTTTACCTTCAACACACTTTTTACCTCCTTCTCTTTGTAACACTCCTTTGGAATTGTTTCTTCTACAACACTGCCACAGATTTCATTGGAGCTGCATTACGTGATTACATAACTGCCAAGAAATTCTAGGAAACTCTCCATATCCTCACCAAGCTTGTAACCTCGATATGTTTGATTGGATCAAAACTAATTGCCTTTCAATTGAGCCTCATGTTCTTTCCATCCCGTGGTCTATAGTCTCTCCCCCGCGTGTTGAACCCAGTCCACTCAATATTCTCAAACCTTTACGGACCATTGCTAAGGCTACGAAATGGTACAATCTCTCTAATTTTTATCACTCTCACCTTTAGAATTCCATCATGCGATTGGAGGCCCCCATCCACCAATTTTTACAAACTCAACACTAATTGATCTGCAAATGGAAACCTTGCTGCAACAAGGATCTCCTTCGTGACAACCATGGTAATTAGGTCAAAGGGTTCTATAGAAACATAGGCAGAACATCTAGTCTTTTAGCTAAAATTTTGGGCCCTCAGAGATGGGCTTAAGCTAGTACTTGATTTTGATCTCACTCCCATTGATATCGAAATTGATGCCTTGGCTCTTGTTAGCCTACTAGGGAACAATGGCAATGAACTACACCATCTCAGCAATCTCATTCTTAATTGTAGGTTCCTGCTGGACTGCCTCGGATCTCTAACCATTAAGCACATCTTTAGAGAGACAAATAATAAACTATGGAATGTTCATGGTGGATGGCAATTTTCATGTTTTCTCCTCCCCTCCCACCACCTGTATTTTTGGACTGTAATGAACAATGCTATGGGGATGTTATACCCCAGAACTTTGTACTAGTTTTAATCTATCTGTGAAGCCTTTTTTTACCCCCCCTCAAAAAAAAAAAAAAAATTAGTTGGAATGAAAGAGGTGAAAAATGAGACAATAAAAATAAAAAGAAAATCATTTTTTTCTACATTTGTTTAACATGAGAATGGTGAAATGTACAAGAGAGTTAAATTTCTTAACATTATAACTTATCTTTCATTTTTTTTTCAAAAAAAAAATATGATTTCTTTCCCCATTATTATTATCTCGCTTTCAATTTCCTTTTTGGTAACTTTCTTGCAAAAATTTCCTTTTAATCAAATTAATGCAAGATAATAAAGTTTGCTTAACCCTTTTAATCATTTTTACTTTTAATGATATTTTTTACCACCTAATCAATAGAAAAAGTAAAAGAAAAATCACCTATGAAACTTGTGCCATATAAAAATATTTTTTTGAATTATATTTTTTGAATTTTATTTGTAAAAAAATAAAGAAAAATTACAAATCAGTTGTAAAACTAAAAAAAATTGCAAAGTCATGAAAAAATTTATCACTTTAATTATTAAAGCCGATAAATTAAATCATTGATTTGAAATTTATTTTAAAAACATGCACTGAATTGTAATTTTTTAAATAAATAAATAAATGTACCAACCATGTACTCTGTTAATGATCACACAAACAACCAATTAGTTTTGTGTGTCTTCTACCGATGTCATTTCATTTAAAAAAAAAAAAAAAATTGATTTATGAGCAATGGCAATCCTAAATTTTGTACAAATAAACAATTTATTGATAAGCAAAACACATTTTAATAATAAAAATGAATATAAAATTCAAAATACTTGTCTCCATAGTATAAACAATTCGAATTCAATATATATTTGGATTTTTTAAATTTTTTATTCCCACACGTGTCCACGATGTCCATTCAAATTCTAATGTTTTTTTAGGATTAGATTTTTTTAAGTTGGCCATCAAATTTGAGAAAGCATATAGGTTTAGTGGGCCTATTTTGGGATTGGCATCAGTGATTTGAAACATTCACCTTTTAAAACTCGTTAAGTATTATATTTGTAAAAAAATTTAAGAAGATTGAATATCGATAACTATATATTTGATGAATCACATTCGTTTTTTAAAAAATGAACAACAATTATAATTTCAAGAATAACCATACATTTTTGTAATACAAATGAGATTAAAACATATAATTATTGATATTTGATTATCTTAATTTTTTACATAAATATTCTATTCAACGAAAATTAGAAGGTAAATGGTTCAGATCACCAAAGTCGACCCCAAAATGAGCCTATCAACCCCAACATTATTCCAAGTTGAGATAACCAACTTGAGGGCATCCAAACCCATTTTTTAAGAATGTACACGGGTCGGATTGATCCGATTTTAGAGTAATTAAGGAACCTACGGTTCTAAATAAATTAGAACCGTAATTGAACCATCAAATTTGTGGAACCGAACCATAAATAGGAACCATAGAAACCGATTTAATTTACAGTTCTATAAATTTTATATAACAATAAATATGATATATTTATATATATATATATATATATATTTTATGTTAAAAAATTAGTCTGATTAAGTTAGTTAGAATTTATCAATTTTACAATGAAAATTAGTGTTCAAGTTTTATAAGAAATTTTTTATATTTAATTTTTACATATAAAAAAATATTAAACAAATATATTACGGTCCAATTCGGAACCAAGTCTTAGAATTGGGAAAGGGATTGATTTGAATGATGCCACAATTTCAAAATCAAAATCAAAACCGAAACTAATAAAAATTAGAACACATCAGTCATTTTTCTTACACCTCTATATTTTTTTTACTCTCTCAATTAGTAATAAATATTATAAATAAGCTCTTTTTTTTTATATTTTATATTTTTGTTAATTCACGAAAATGGTTGTATCAATCTAATAATTATAACGAAAATGTTTGGTGGCCCAAATTTTTGTTTCTCGAATGGCTCGAATATATTAAAATGACATCATTTTATACAAAAAAACGACGTCGTTTTGGATATTTCGAGCCATTTGAGTTATGATTTTTCTGGCCACCTAACATTGTTGTAATTATAATAGGATGATTTCATTATATTTATTTTTAAAAATAGATAAAAAAAATAAAACTTTTATTAAATTAAAGAATTTTAATGCAAATAGGAGAGAAGTGATTTTAGCAAATAGGAGGACTCAAAGCAAAATTTTAAAATAGCCGTTTAATATTTGTATGTTTATTTATTTTTCAATGGACAAATCTACCATTATCTCTGTCACAAAGTATATTCCATGAATTCGTAAGAAATTTGAGAGAGAGGGAGAGAGAGAGAGAGAGAGAGAAGCAAAAGATATTTTCGGTGCGTTCCTTTTCCTTTTTGTTTTTTTTTGGCATTGAATTCGAAAATTAGGGTTTTGCTTTATACGTTTTACTTCAGATCAAATCAAAATTGTCATTCGATTCATCACGATCCCCTCGAATTACCGTTCATTATCTCCTGAATCTGATTCTCTCTATCTTTCTGAAATGTATTGTGTTTGTAGGGCTAAAATTGGATTCAAATCCAAGCCGATTGAAATCTGGATTTGAATTGCATTTCAAGGACATGCGTAGTTGATTTGAATTTCAGTTTTTCCATTCCATGTGAGTACATTTCACTTGGATCAGTAGATTTGGTTTAATTTCCTTTTGTCGAATTTCATGATCTGTTTTTGAATTGTTTGTTTGTAGAGCATTGATTATTAGATCTTGAAAATTGGCTCCTCAACGCCGATCACAGCGCCACATGGGTGGTCAGATGCAACAGAGCAATGCTGCGGCAGCTGCTCTGTATGATCACCCTGGCGGCGGCGGCTCCCTGCACAATGCAGGTCCCGGGAGCGATGCCGGTGATGCCGTCATGGCTCGCTGGCTCCAGTCCGCCGGGTTGCAGCATCTGGCTTCACCCTTGGCTTCCACAGGGATCGATCATCGCCTCCTACCTAACCTTCTCATGCAGGTAATCATAACATTGCCTCTACATTTTATAATTCATTGCTATGCCCATTTGTTTTCTTCAATTTGAATTTTGTTGGAATTTGAATTTTATGACTGCTGGGTACTATACTTTATGATTGGCACTCCATAGTTCATTTTATTTTGATTCAGTAATGCCTGTTTCACTATATTTGTGCCAGACATTGTATGTTGAAAAAAAATGCGACTTATATGTATTGATATTAGAGCATTTGTATTTTGATTGCACTGCATTCTCTCTGCTGAAGTATTTATAGGATTCATTATGGTCAGTTAATGTGAATATGCATATCTCTCATGGTTTCCTTTGGTCTTTTGTTTGTTTATTTAAATCAATGTTACATTTTGAAACAAATGTTCCAAAACCTGGTACACTTTCGTTCAAAAGCGAGTAAAGTTAGCGATCTAAAGCTATCCCAAAAGTTTTACCTATGTCTTTCTTAAAGGTTTCTTTAGAGTGAAAAAATAATAATAAAAATAAAAAATCAAATATAATGAACTAAAACCTAAGGTGAATGGATTTTTGACATGACAAAAGTACAAAATAGGTTTTAATGCTCATAGAAGTCTATTGCTACATGATTAATTTAAATAAAATATAATATATATATATATATATATATATTTATTGGATGTTTGATTGTTAAAAGAAAATTACTCTACAAGCACTTTAAATTCTTATTGTGTAATGCAATCTATAGAAGTCTATTCATATTGTACCACGTTTTAGAGCATATGTCGTACCACACTCCCATTCCGTGCGCCAGGTAAAATAGGTTTAAATGTCATTTGGTCTTTTTTTATTCATGTATATTAGTGCAATTTTAATTTGAGATAGTGAGGAACTGTTTGAAGGGTTATGGAGCACAATCTGCTGAAGAGAAGCAAAGGCTTTTCAAGTTAATGAGAAACCTCAATTTTAATGGAGAATCTGGTTCTGAGCCATACCTTCCAACTGCCCAAAGTTCAGCCGCAATGGGTGCATCAGAAGGTTTTTATTCTCCCGACTTCAGGGGAGATTTTGGAGCGGGGCTTTTGGATCTTCATGCTATGGATGATACAGAGCTTCTATCTGAGGTATGGCAGTGCCTCCTGCATAAGGTGTTATTATTAGGTAATATTTGTCTAAATTGCATTAGATTTTTCTTCCTCTTTTGGTGTAAGAAATTTGCTTGCTTTGTCTTTTAGTAAAATGGGTTGATGAAAAATCAATTAGTCAATTTTTAACAGAGGTCTTTGATGTTTTTGATGTTTTCTCAGGGTTGTAATGTATCGGTATTAAATTTAAGTCGTGTTTTGTTTCAAATTTAGTTCTTTGAGGATGCATAAGATGAGAATCATGTGATTTATAAATGACATATATGATTTGTGACGTTCTTTTTTCTTCTCAGGAACTGAAAATTATATTAACTGGGAAAAAGAAATTAGTCTGGTCAGGCTAAAGTGATCCCAAAAACAGCCTTAATGAGAGTATTTGTGCATCCCCCTCTTAAGAACACATGAGGCATATCAGTCAGATGATTTTTAACTGGGTACATGAAAATTCATGTTGTCCATTATTAGACCTTTAATCACCCTGACCATGTGTTATAGGAAAAGATATTCTTAATATTGGTAATGCAAGGGTAGGTTTACTGACATTGACATAGGGAATGGTTCTTACTTATTCTTCCTTGGCAATGGATTTTCAAACTATTTCTTTCTTTCTGATATTGATTCTGGAAATTAAATTATAATTTGTCATAACTTCTAGGGGAGCAGTAATCCAGTTTTTGTATTTAATTTACATTCATGATTTCTATGGTACATCGATCAACATTGTTTAACCAGCATAGTTGGCCTTACTAGAGCTTCTAAATTCTAGATGGTTTCAAGTGGCACTTTAATTAACAAATCATCACTGACATATTCAGTTCTATTGTGGGTTCACTAAAGTCCAATATGTGTTAGCAATACAGTTCTAATTCAAGCCTTGGGTTTCATCCTCTCCTCTCTCGTACTTTGTGAGAAAACAAAATTTTATTGATGATGCGTTATAGTAGCTAGGGATGGACAAAAGTTGGTTTTCTTTTTTTAACACTGTTAGAAAATGTGTTTTGTTGCCAAAGCAAGGATTATAACTGTTTCTCTTTAATTTTATAACCAGATCATGTGTAAAAGAGGGTGATTGTAAACATTATTCTAGTTATTTGTCGGCGGATGAATATGGATTCTTGAGAATTTGAAAATGGTGGATCTGTAGTAGCTCTCTTCAGTTTCTTCGACATGGTTTCTCAATGTTATCTGAGGAAATGGATGAGAATAATTTTTGCCACATTCACATGCTATTTTTGTGTAAATTACTGTTGGATATTTTTTGCCATGGAGGTTTGCCCGGACTGGCACTATTATGCAGAGGAATTGGACGCAAGTTTTATATTATTATTGTATTTTCCTTGGTTAACTGAATTGTTTTGATTTCATTTTTCAGCATGTCATCTCAGAGCCGTTTGAGCCATCACCTTTTATGCCTGCTGTCACACAAGCATTTGACAATGACTTCAATGTGATGGCCAACAGGCAGGAGAGAGGGCAAACAGACGCTGATACCTCAGTTGGATTATCTAGTGAAAAGGAGAACAATACAAGGGAAAACAATGTGGCTAAGATAAAAGTTGTGGTATGTTGTTCTATTGGCTACGCCTGATCTTTCTCTAAATACGTGTATTCTGGTTATGAAATTGCTTTGATGGTTTCTTTTTCCTTAGTGGAATTTTCTTTGCTAGCAAGTTTAATCTTTGTGTTTTGTGCACCTTGATTTGTAGAGTCTTATTCCACATGCTGGATAAATATTTTGGTATATTGATAATGTTTTTTTTAATGTGTTAACTTGTTAGTTACACAAAATTTCTACTCTTGGGTTTCCTGAGTAGATAGATTTTGGAATCAACTTGTGACATTATCAATGATACTTTGTTAACAGAGTTACAAGAGTCAATGTGGGGCTCAAGAGAAAGGAAAAATTGAGGGGCTCAACAAAAACCCAGTGCAAAGAGAGATCTTATTAGTTGGCTTGGTTTAAAGGTGGTGCCAAGTTGGGACCTTGCATAATTAAGCTTTGATTTACTTATGTCCTAGTTTTTGTTTGCTTTAGGTTAATATGCTGTCAGTATGTATTTTTTTGTTATTGTGAAATTGTTTTAATAAATAAGTTATTCTGGTTGTTTTTTAATTTTCTCGTAGTGTTCTACAGTGGTGGTTTGTGGTCTTTTCTTGGGTTGTTATCTCATCGAGTCTTCTATGTGGAACTTTTTTGTGCGATGAAAAACAAGTATTAGACAAAATTTCCAGTAATTTTGCTCTTGAAGGATTGTTTAGTGTAATTCTAGGTCCAGGTCAACGGTGACTAAGGAACTCCATAAGTGATTTCTAGCATCCTTCTCTGTTTATTTTCTTCGTTCTTTCTTTTATTTTATGCAGTTGTTAACCTTTTAGGCCTAAAACTATAATTTTTAGGCCTAAAACTATAATTTGGTGACTGCTTTATACCCTTGAGGCAAATTCTATTTGACAAGAGCATTCTTGAGGTAGACAAACCATCATCTCTTGTTCCTGTTCACATCCCCAGGAACAGGGCCAAAAATTAGTAATTCCTTGGTCAATGTGACGGAAAATTCACATTATTATTTACTTTCTTGAACTTGTACTAGTCTAAAACATCATAAATTTGCTAAGTTTTATCCATAAATAAATAATTATAGTCAAGGTCAAAGTGTCTCTACTTCCAAACCTGCATCAATTGCAAATATTAGAGCTTGTAGGAAAGTAATTCACTTAAATTGTGAAGTAACCAATGCTAAAATATGTGACTTGGTAGCTCATCATTATCTTGAAACAGCATTGGGATGGTGTGGTAGACCATAGGTGGTGTTATAAATATTTTGTTTGCTTCGTCAATTGTAGCGTATAAAATATCAGCATAATTCTTCTTGGATAGCACCTTAGCTTCTGCTTCCCAGGTTATTGCAGTATTGTAATCTTTGCACTTATTTGTAACACCACTAAACAGCTTTGTCATTTAATAAGTTATTAATAGGTTATTTTGGTGATATGCTTTTCTTTCTTGTTAAGGCCGATAACTATGAAGGAAATGCATTTTGTTATTACACAATCCTTTTTCAGAATAATTCAAAAGTTGACATGCATCCCAATTAATGTCACTAGGTTTCATATGAGTGTAAAAACAGTTGCATTGTTTTCTGGGAATTGTTCTCTTTTTCATGTTTAGGATGTCTTTGTATTAAATTTAGATTTCAACATATCTTTTGGGCTTAAATATTCTTATTCTTCTTTATGTAGTTTGCTTATGCAATGTGAATGTTGTTTCATTACTTTCTTATATGTTATGTGGCCTTTTCCTCTCATGACTCCTCCTGAGTCAATGACTGAAAGATATTTTATTAGTCTCCGAGAATTTATAAACTACGTACATTGTTGTTTGTGTCAGGTCCGTAAAAGACCATTAAACAAGAAGGAGATTGCTCGGAAGGAGGAGGACATCGTAGCTGTGTCTGACAATGCTTTTTTAACTGTCCATGAACCCAAGCTAAAGGTTTCGATATATTTCAGCTGCTGCAGAAGCACATAAATTTAATATTTATGCTGAATTTGATGTGGAAGGATTGATGCTAGCATTGAATTATATTTTTCAATTTTATGTTCTATTGGAGGAACTAAGTTTTGGCTTTGATATGAAAGGTGGACCTGACTGCTTACGTGGAGAAGCATGAATTCTGTTTCGATGCTGTTCTAGATGAGAATGTGACCAACGATGAGGTAATACCTTCAATAGCTAGAGATTGAAGTTGGTTTCTGAAGACTTCATTAATTAGAGATTGAAGTTAGTTGCTGAAGACTCTGTTCCATGTACAGACTAGTTATGAAATTAGATGTCAGTTGTGATTTGAACTTCCTTGAATTAATCATCGCTTGGCTTTTCACCTTTTCCATGCATATGTGTATGTATATTGGCTGGTGGTTAGGAAAATGATCTTTTTCTTGTCTTTGGTATGTAAGATTAATGGTTTGATCCCTTCTCATGTTCAAACAGGTATATCGTGAGACAGTAGAGCCAATCATTCCCATAGTTTTCCAGCGAACAAAAGCAACATGTTTTGCATATGGTCAGACAGGTTTGTAGAGGCTCTGTTCACTCTTACTCTGTTGTCTAGCTTCTTATTATATGCCCATCTCAAAGGAAAATGTATACTTGCTGTGTCAGATATTAGGATGCATTTCTTCTGGTCCATAAGCAGTTGAATTGTCTTTGTCGATTTATGGAGTACCTGAAAGCAAGTTGTGTGCTACTTAGTTTCAGTATGTCCAGTCCATGTATGAGCTTGAATGCCATTTATTAATTATTTAGTGCATCTCAATGTTTTGGGTAATGAGTGAGATTCATTCTGGTTTGAAGGTTTCTTTAGTTTCACTTGGGTAATATGTACTAGGCTCTATTTGTTTCAGTGGAAATTATTTTTAAGAAAATTTGTCACGAGAAAGACAAATATTACAACAGGTATTAAGGAGATATTTGATTCTATTTGTGCAGCTAACTGTGGTGATGTGATCAAATCTCTTGCTATTTCATGAGAAATCCTTGTTCAAGATAATTGGAACCTCTAGAACAAACTCTCTTAGAAATTTGCAGGAGTTATTTTTCTTTTGGAATGAAGGGAATGCATGAGCACATCAATGATAGCAATAATGTAGCCATATATTGTAACTAATTGAGTATCATCATTAATATTTATGCATAAAGATGGACAAGAATCAACGGCAAAATTTGCAAATGATGATATAACGCTTACTATAATCAGTGAAGGGTTTTTTCCCCCCCTTGTCTTTCTTAACTTTTTTGAGTATGAAATACAGGGAGAAGAATTTGCGGCCCTAGATTTATTTGGTTGCAGACATTTGTGTACTGGCAAAATTAAGGCGATGTATTTAAGTTTTTCTTGTAAAATGATCGTCTATGTTCCCCTTGCGTCTATTTGATTGCTATTTCTGCTGCTAGTTCTTGATATTTTGCTGATTCCAAACTGTCATGTGGATAATTGATATGCTACTGCTTTATAATTTCAGGAAGTGGTAAGACGTTCACAATGCAACCATTACCTCTCAGAGCTGCAGAAGATCTCGTCAAATTATTGCACCATCCAACCTACCGCAATCAGAAATTTAAGTTGTGGCTTAGCTTTTTTGAGATATATGGAGGAAAACTCTTTGATCTTCTTAGTGACAGGAAGTTAGTATTTTTATTGATTTTGTCTCGTCTTTTCCCTATATTTCTTTTCCTTCTTCTTGTTTTGATGTTTGTATTTGATTGAAAAGAACAGCTGTGGGAAGTTTTATGAAGTTTGGTGCACTATATCACATTTGAAAAGAATTTCTAGGCAGTTTGATTTCTCTGTTCTACTGTTTCAGTCTTTCTTCCGCCGGGTGAAAAAAGAAAAATTGGTATATTTTTTGAAAAGTTGAGGGTGTTTTGGTGGGTGGCTGGGATTAAATTTTGGTGTTCCTGTGAGAAGGGTCCAATACCATGAACAAATGCATAGCGGGAGTGTGGGGTAAATAGCAATATCACTAAGATTATGTTCTTTTGGTCACTTTTAGCATTTTATGCTTTTTGTCTAAGTAAAGATATCCTTGTAATTAAAAGATGAGTGCAAGTTCGCATATGTATAGATGTAACTTACTGAATTTTTTGTATGAGACTTGGGAGTGCTTTGACTGGATGATGATTGGTTATGCTCCCAATTATCTCGTGTGGTTGGCTACGAGTGTTTAATGTCCCATGTGTTTCTATTTGTAAATATGTTTTGCCATCACATATTTATGTGAGAGCTAGTTAATGAATTAATTAGTCTGTATGTCTAAATGCTTGATGGGTTTACTACTGTAATATTAACTTCTTCAATGGTTCATATATAGGAAACTTTGTATGAGGGAAGATGGACGGCAACAAGTTTGCATTGTTGGACTGCAAGAATTCGAAGTTTCAGATGTACAAATTGTTAAAGAATATATAGAGAGGGGAAATGCATCAAGAAGTACGGGCTCTACTGGTGCTAACGAGGAATCTTCAAGGTCACATGCTATATTACAACTGGTTGTTAAGAAGCACAACGAAATCAAAGACTCCAAGCGGAATTATGACGGAAACGAGTCCAAGAGTGGGAAGGTTGTGGGGAAGATTTCTTTCATTGATCTTGCTGGTAGTGAAAGAGGAGCTGACACAACTGATAATGACCGACAAACAAGGTCATATTTCTAAAAATATGCGTACCTTTCAGAGATGTACATTTATTTGTCTCTTTCCCATTGGAATTGTTTGGCTTGTAATTGCACATCTTAAATTGTTTTGTGCCTGCAATGTTCATCAAATTTCAAGTGGCTGCTGCCCTGAAATTCTTGCCAATAGAGTTTGTGAAAGTCTCTGGAAGAGATGGTTAACTGACCATTTTCCAAAGATGGTCATCCAATCATATGGTGGATGATTTGTATATACTATTGTTCTTTTTGTTTATTGCAGGATTGAGGGAGCTGAAATTAACAAGAGTCTTTTGGCTCTTAAGGAGTGTATTCGCGCTCTCGACAATGACCAAATTCATATTCCATTTCGTGGGAGCAAACTCACTGAAGTGCTTCGTGACTCATTTGTTGGCAACTCAAGGACTGTGATGATCTCTTGCATTTCTCCAAATGCAGGCTCATGTGAACATACACTCAATACATTGAGATATGCTGATAGGTATCTCATTTTTATTACAATTTTCAACAAATATATTACCCAACAGTTTTGCATGCTACTATCTACTATTTTTCTGCTAAAAGATGATTATCAAATCAACAGGGTTAAAAGTCTTTCAAAAAGTGGAAATCCGAAAAAGGATCAAGTTGCAAGCCTGTTACCGCCCCCCAACAAGGAATCTATTTCGGCATCATCTTTTCCTGTTTCTGCTGATGTGGAGGATGTTTATGAGCAGCATCAAGAAGTTAAAGTAGTTGATACAGGTGGTAGAAGGGTTGTAGAAAAAGAAAACCCGTCTTATAATCCTTCCGAATCCAATAAACAGCCTTCTACTTTTCCGTCAAATTATCCCTTCGGTGAGCGTGAGGATGGTGGGGTGACTTTTGGCACTGTAGAAAGAGAGAGGGTTGATAAACAAAATTTTGGTGGTTTGACAAGTCAAAAAATGCATTCATCATCGTATTTGCAAAACTCAGTCGACACAGAAGAAAGAGTGCAGAAGGTGTCGCCGCCTCGAAGAAAAGCTCATAGGGATGAAAAATCCGAAAAGCCAGGGAATTGGCTGAAAAAAGATGGCTGTGGATCTGATCCTTCTGCCACAAGTTACAAGCAACAGAGCACAAGCAATTTTACTAGTAGCAATGTAGGGTCTAGACAAAATGAGCCTGAACCTCCTCCTCCTGATAGGAATATCAATGAAATACTTGAGGTTGGTTATACTGTGCACTGTTTGTCTGTTGTTTTATTTTACATTGCAGGCTTTTACAATGTGGCTTAAATTGGTTTTATCCTGTTTTGGCTATTTAGGAAGAAGAGGCCCTGATTGCTGCGCATAGAAAAGAAATTGAAGATACAATGGAGATTGTTCGTGAAGTAAGTGGAGTTTCTATCTTTCCTCCTCCACAGTTGTTACATAATACATTTTTCAATTACATTAAAGTCAAATTTGATGTGCACTTGTCTAAGTTGAGTTATATACGGGTTTATCAGTATTATGCAATGGAGATTAACGATTTGTTTCTTTGCTAAATCAGTTTAAGGGAATCTTCTTTGTCTCTTATAGGGTGCCCAATCATATCCCAATTATTGCCCCTTGTGCTATACAAATTTCATTGGACTATTTTTACATTGGACTCTTCAAATAAATCAAATACTCACCCGACACTTGCACAAGAGTGTAGGATATGTGTCCAATACTTTTTATTTTCTTATATGTTTGTATTTAACACTATCATTATATGTATATATTTTTGTATAATTACTATAAAATGAGAAAATATCTTTTTGACATTGTATGTTACATGTATCACTATTTTATGATAGGTTAAAAATATAAAGATATGACCATTTTTTGCCGATTTTGCTTACCCTTAAAATTGAGGTTTGATGGGTGCAATCTCTACATACATACATGGACACCCGTATCCGAGTCCATGTAACATAATCGATGATAATGTCCTAAGTTTTAGGTCCACTACTGAAGTAGGATAGGTTTTGCAATTTTTCATGACATTTTTTAGGTTATATCTCTTTCTTTTTTGGTAATTATCATTAAGGAATTTCTTGCATTGCATTTTCCTGTTATTTTCGAAGAGTTGATTTTTCATTTTTTTTTTGGAGCTCAGCCTTGATTTTCATCTGAAAGACATGTTTTTTGTTTTTTTAACTGTAAATTTAAGTGCTTCTAGCCGAATGTCTTTATTACCTCTTACAAAATTAATCAAGAATAGGTAAAAATGTAGGAAGCAGAAGTATCTGGCAGTTATATAACCCTGTTTGGATTCTGGATTCCAGGAAATGAAGCTGTTGGCAGAAGTGGAACAACCTGGTAGTCTCATCGACAATTATGTTACTCAGTTGAATTTTGTGCTCTCGCGCAAAGCAGCGGGTCTAGTTAGTCTTCAAGCTCGCCTTGCCCGGTTCCAACATCGACTTAAAGAGCAAGAGATTCTGAGTCGGAAGAGAATACCTCGTTGAGGCATTTCTTCCCATCCAACAGCGATTCATTTTCTCTTGCCATTGTGATCCCTTATTTCTTGTGAATCTCTTAAATGTTATTCATGGTGGTGCAGATACAAACCAGGAAGCCATGTTTAGGTCATTTGAGGAGGAACATGGAACTGCAGAAATCCGACCACATCTGAGGGGTGCCTGTGGTTCAAATCATGGCGGTGATAAATGTAAGGTTTTGGATGTGTTTGATGTGTTCTTAACGGGTTTGTGGACTTTGGACAATTGATGGTGGCTGTGGAATGAATGATATCAGAAAGACATTTTCGTTTCAGAAAAAAGAAGAAAAATAAGATAGTGAATAGGTACCATCAATTTTTATGACTTCAATGTATTTCAATTGTACTTAAAAAACTGCATTTGTTTCTATGTCAAAACCCTTTTGTGACTTGTTTGGCAAACAATTTTTTCATGTCTCAATTAACGGGTATCTTAATGTTATTTTTACCCAACTGGTTGGCACTAGAGCTCTTCTTCAGTGCTAGTAGTTTTTGCCGAGAAGGGTAACTATTTATTGTAGTTTGTTTGTGGGGCAATGGGCATGAAGATTTCCGAACACGTTTGCTTTTGCATTTTCTCACAACAGGGTAACTATTTATTGTAGTTTGTTTGTGGGGCAATGGGCATGAAGATTTCCGAACACGTTTGCTTTTGCATTTTCTCACAACAGTAAAACCGTTGCAACGATGGTGCTGTCCAGTGGTCATGGGAATGGTGATCGGATAAGATTTCCCCCTCACAAGAACAGTAGAACCCTCACAATGATGGTGCTGTTGCTGCACGGTGGTCATTAGAATGGGACATGGTGCTGTTTCTGTACGGTGGTCGTTAGTACGGGACGGGGCAGGAGATAGTTCACAGTGCCTTGTCCTGCTCTGAATCATATTGGAGCAAATTCAGAGGTAGTGGGGGTGGGGTGCAGGAATGGGGCAAATTAATTTTATGACTACAGAATAGTAATATTAATAAAAATAAGAGATGACATGATGTTACATATAATCATTGATAAGCGATATGAGAAAATATGATTATATATAATTAGGGAAGAGGGTAGAGGCGGGGTAGAATGGGTCAAGAGATGCATGCTTGTCATTACAATTGCAATACTATAAAACAGTAACTTCTGTTTGGATCTTGAATTTGTGAAAACAACTTAAATCACCAGTATGAAGCCCAAGTAACAAAATAAAAAAGAAAAATGAATTGTTTAAAGAACCCTAATTCCAAACTCAGACCTACAAAAAGATAAATTTCACAAAACTCATGTGGTTTGATAAGCTACAAACAAATTGCCTGTCCTACCTTGTACAGATTCCCTTGTGCCTTTAACATGGTTTCCCGGACAAAATCATCTTTACCATTTTGTCCATGAAACGAGCCAA
Organism: Camellia sinensis; assembly: GCF_055761805.1. Lineage (NCBI taxonomy): Eukaryota > Viridiplantae > Streptophyta > Magnoliopsida > Ericales > Theaceae > Camellia > Camellia sinensis. The sequence goes on from NC_138967.1 coordinate 7,748,715, forward strand.
CTCCTAACCATAACCTCGACACTGCCTTCACACCAGAAGCTTTGATTGAAGCGAACAGATCCTCCATAAACACATGCCCAACGTCGTCACTGCCATCAAACTTCCAATGCAGATCCATTTTCTGCCAATGTAGAAGGGAGATGACAACAATGCATCAAATTCCAAATAATCAAATTCATATCATCACTCGGCTTTCAGTCTTAAAATCTCCTTGGCAGTCCGTAGGCGAAAATATGGCATATGTTCCTGCAAGGAAGAAGAAAAAAACATGTTTAAGTCATACATTATTTGGGTGTTTATTACATGTACAATCCGAGTAGGATCAATACAACAGAGTCCAATGAAAGTTATATTTACTATAGTGAGCGTGGAGGCCAATGCAACTCCATTTTGTTTACTCGAGTACAAATCCATCATCAAAACCAGTAAGGATGGTGTTTTGGGGATGATGTTGAGACAAATCTAGAAATGATCCAAATGCAAATGAAAACTCACAAAAATATTACACATTTGATTAATGGAGAAGAAAGTGGGAGACAAGAAGTCCAAACAAAACAAACCAGATGAAAAAGGAAAATCTAATCAGGGTAACAAACTACAAGTCAAACATGGACCTCCAATCCCTAGAAATCAAAAATAAAGGAATCCTCCTTAAATGGAGAGGAAACTGTAAACCAAAATGAGGATAAGAAACAGCCTCTGTTCGGAATGTCCATGCTTAATAGTTGTAGAAAAGGAAATAGTCTTTTCTAAAAATCAACTACCCAGATGCTCTATGCATCAGCACTAGAGACGTCGATAGACCCATTAAAATCAAGCCAAATTAAGATTAGGAAAACAATTCAACATGAAAGAAATGATACAAACACATGCGCGCACACACAAGTTGCCAGAACGTTTCCTGTGGTTTTACCTGGTTGAAGCAGAGTCCTAAACCCCTGCTATAAAAGTCAGCATACTTGATCATGAACATGCCGCAATCCCACCTATCCAGAGAAAGAATATCAGCCATTTCAGTACTTAGAAACAAATGAACAGTTTGAGGATACCCACCCAAAAAAACAGTTTGAGGCACCACCAACAAAAAACACAACGAAGTCAGATAAGATGGTTCAGCACCAAAGGCAAATGACCACCCAATCAAGGATTGCTCCAAGAAACCACAATGCCAAGGCAAAGGCCCTGTTTGGTGGTGCTTTTTTTAAGCTAAAAGCTAATAATCATAAAGCAAAAGCTAAAAGCACCCTTTCCCCAGCTTTCAAATAATTAGTTTTTTCAGCTTATTTAAGCTGTTTCTGCCTAATAAGCTATAAGTTGAAGCTGCACCAAACAGTCTGGCATATACTCCCAAATTAAAATAAGCTATAATCAACTCCTAAAAGCTGTAACAAACAGCCCCAAAAGCAGAAATTGAATGTGAATTACAGACATATGAAGACAAGATAGCCTATATAATTGACAGGAATTATGCCCACAGAATGGAAAACAAGTAATTGTGCGGTTAAACCCTAATTTTTGCAGTAATTTTTCTTAGGTCAGTTTTAGAAACCATTCATCAGATCTAATGAAGTCCTCACATACAAAAACACAAATTTTATTCTTCTGCAATTTTCTTTTTTTTTTTTCAGTAAGAGTTTCTGGAATTTCCCCAGACAACATGAAGAAATATTTGCATCCTCTTGAGATAAAGTACATTTTCCTATCAATGATAAGTAGACACAAGTTAAAGTTAAGTAACTTCTCAAAACTTCCCTTTTAACCAATTCCTGTGCAAAGCGGTGTCGTTCGCCATCCAATGAATCAATATAACCAAATAGCTGAAAACTACTTTCTGCATACAACCATAAATAACCAACTAAAAATTTGACATCAGCTTAAACACAGGTACATCTTCTCTCCTTTTTTTTTTTCAGTTCTCCCCCACCCCCTTTTGTTTATGAAAATATATGCTTCTAGCGAGAATCATAAACCATTCCATCATAATACTACCACAATTTCCATCACAGACGTCCATTTTGGCTAACCTACAACTTTTCATGCGATGCAAATTTGAAAGGTAAAATAAATAAATAAAAATTGAAAAGCATACACACCCATTTTCCTGTTCAGGAAGGTCCTCAACAAATTCTTGCTTCCACGAACTAAGATCAATGTCTTCTCCACTCTTGTCCTTCACCTCATCCACAAAGTACCTAGCCTGGCATAAAAATAACAAACATTCTAAACATGCATCACAGACAGCAACAGAGCCACATAAATTGACATATTTTAGGAGGAAAAGACTAAATGAAAAAATTCTAAATTTAAAGAACTTTTCCTGCCCTCTCGCAACTATTTCAAAGTTTCCCACTGCAGAGGCATTGAAGCACAAGAAGCAAAAAAGCAAAGTGCAAAGATCAATCATCTAAATCGTGTTTATGCATCAGCTAAGAAGCGTGGACACAGATACGAGACGATATGGATGAACATGCCAACATGGCAATTTAAAAAAACTAGGACATGACATGACAACAAATACATATATATTTTTATATGTATGCATGAAAATAATAACTTGCTTTTAAGAAGCACAGACACATGTACAATATGATACCATCGACACAACACCACAACAATTTTCAAAAAACTAGGAAATGGCAAAACAGAGACAAGGCAACAAATACATGTAAATACATGAAAATAATAACTACTTTTTCAATTTTATATTACAAATGCAAGGCATAAATCGACAAAAACTCAACTTAACCATTAAGAGCATAACACCCTAGGCAGCTTCTTCACAAACATGTGTTGGCCTGGGTTCTTGGTAGTTGCCTTTTGTTTCTCTAACATAAAAGGCAGAAAAAAGACACACTGACCAACAGAAAGGTGGATGTCTGAGAGAAATTGCAGGATTTTCAAAGGCTCAAAATCCACTGAGGTGGCTGTGCAAGCTAAAATTAGAAGCCTTGTGAGAAACAGGATCTTGTCCCTCTCAAGTTTCAAAGAGGAGGTGACAAATGCTTGGTTTATGGTGAAGTGGTCCCTCCCAAACTCTGTCCTGAAATCAGGTCATCAAGGTTAGCTTGGGGTGGTCTGGTTTTATTTGAGTTGTTTCTGACTGGGTGTTAATTGCAGGTCTCTTTGGTTAGAGTGCCGGTCCTTTATTAGGGATGTGAGTTGAGTGTGTGAGGTTCTCCATATGATTGAGTGAGATTGTGAGTTTGTGGGTTGAGTGGCTGCAGCAAATTAATCTTTATCTCACAGTTTGTTGTGCAGGTTTTTAGCTGGCCCTTGTTGTGTAGGGAAATTGCGTTGAGTGGTGGTGAGTTCCTATATTAGGGCTGTGTGTGAGGAGGGTTTTATATGCTATTGTGGGTTGAGTGTGGTGAGAACCAATAATTTTCTAATTATTTTTGGTGCAGGTACTCAGCTGGTCTATCTTAGGGGAGTTATTCTTTGTGGGTTGAGTGATTGAGGCATATATTGTTGAATAGTTTTTGTGTTGTGTCTCATACATTATAGTTAACTGCTGTGTGTAGTGTTTGAGTGTTCTTGAGTGTTAAGTTAAGGCTAGCAGTATCATGTGAGCTTCAGTTAACTATTGTTGAATTGTCATACTGATTTGATGATTGCTTGACTCTTTTAGGATCATTTGTCTGAATGATGGCCTTGAGCAAGTAGCCCAGTTTGGTAGATATTGTCCCAATTTGTTGAATGTTAGCTTATGGGTGCTGCTGCTATTGTTTTTTCTATTGTTTTTGGAGTTGTGGCCTGCTGCTATGGTGTGGACTGCTGCTTTGTTGTGGCCTGCTGCTACCATGGGTGCAGCTGCTGCTATGTTGTTTGTTCTACAATCTGAAATTTTAATATATTAGCTTATTTATGATAGGCTCTATTGGTTATTTTGTAATCCCAGGTCCTGTTTTGGCTTTGTACATGGCCTTTTTGTGTGTGCTGGTTTTCTTTTGAGTTTGTTTTGGGATCTGATTTGTGGTCCAGCTATCTCTTGGCATTTCCTTTGGGGTAGTTTTGTGTTGGCCCTGTTCTTGCCCCTCATTTGCTCTTGTTGTTCATGTGGTGTTTGAACAGGTTTTTTGTCTTCTTGTTGCTTTACTTTGTTGTTGTCTGTGTATCTTGTATAGTTGGTTAGCTCCTGAGGTATGCCTCTTGTAGTTTGTATTTATTTGTCTTTTTTAATTTATGACTTATTTACCCAAAAAAAAAAAAGAAGGTGGATTGTCAAAAAAACGTAGGAAAACAAAACAAGAGAAATGCACACTAATTTTTTAGACTCATTTCTTGCATGCCAACACAAATTCATACCAGAACTTTCAGCACTCGAGTATCAATTCCTCTGAGCGAATCAAGATACTGGAACTTCTCATCCTTCTTGTTTATAACTGCTAAGCACCAGTGAACTTCTTTGTGGATAGGAACAAATATCTGAGTAGGTTAGCAAAATTAATACATAGATAAACAAACAATTGAACGCAACAAAACAAATTAGTAGTGAATGAAAATAATAAATGGAATGCAACTTACTTTATCACACTCAAGAAGACAATATCCCAATTTCCTTTGAGTAGTCCATCTTCTGACTGATTTAAAATCATAGCCATTCCTCCCACTGATTAACTGGATATTACATTCAGAATAGGGAAAAAAAAAAAGGTTCAGGATACCACGCCTACTGAACTTGGATACTATAAAATGATTTCCCAACAAAACATGTATAAATAAACAGACAAAAGCAAATTTTTGAGATAAATGTACGCGGTGTGGTTCGGGCGGTTTGAAAGTAAAATTACAAACTAAATGGCGGGTTGACGGATTAGCTAATTAACAAATTGCGGTTTGAGCGGTTTTTGGCGGATTGGCAAACTGAAGAATATTCTAACTAATTATCATACATTTGTATAATATATAACACTAATTTGTATAATATTTTTTAGATATATAACACAGAGTAATATTACATAATATGTTTCATATATATAACCATTAATTTGTAACAAATTTCATATCTTAAATCTCTCTCTTTTTTACATTGATATTTCATTGGAGGTTAAAAAATATATATATATTAACTATAACGGAGCGGAACGGTTCGATTAGCAGATTATAAATTTTATAATTTAAATCGCGGTTAGTGGTTAGAGCGGTGCGGATCGGTGCAATTTTGGCGGATAGGGTAGTATTTTGCATAGCCCTAAATGAGAGTAGCACAGGCCTAGAACTTCGAGGATGCATTTAATGGCAATAAAAAGCAACGAATGTGTCATTCTTTGCTAATTTGAAAGATAATATTAACAGCAAAAAGCTTGCTAGATGTGCAAGGAGCTGTAGGATTGGGCATGAAAAATCAACACCAATCATACAGTGGGTGCTTACTATTTCAAATCATTATACTATAAACCATCATATTGGTTTAGTACTTTCAGATTTTCAATTTGACCTGGCATCATAGACGTAGAACAAAATGATAGAGGATAGTGCTAAGGGAAAAGAAAGAATGAAATTAATGCAAAGAGATGGTAATAAAAAAACAAGAAGCATGTGATTTAATTTAAGTTATGGCCCATGACAAAGCATTAGATGGGCACAAAACCATTAATGAATCTATTGATTATTGTTGTCGAAACACGTATCTTTTCAGCTATCAATGTTTTGAATTTCATGTACTATGTATCATATCATCATGTGCATGGTAAGATTAGACTCGCTTTCCAAAAACATAAATAATATATATATATAATAAAATAACTAATTCCAAGAAAATCATAATGATGGTGTAACTGAAATCATTTGGTGCCTTCAATGGATCTCTACACTTATTACATGTGCAGATACTATTAAGTATAGTTATAGACTTCTTACTTCTCCAATGATTCACACAAAACAAATGTCGAAGAAAAGACAAGTAGATAAAAAATAAGTGTATTATAAGCTACACAAGTTCATCTATTTAAAAAATAAGCAACAAAAATTCATCTATTTAACTGTATTGCTCACGTATAATATCATGCTATACAATGAGTGATCTTTCAATACTTAGTACCTATTGTAGGCTCCATATCATGTTATGCATAATGTTTATATCAATTATGTGAAGTACAAAACAATCAAGATATGAACCTAAAGGCAATCCATATCGTTTATACATAAACATGCTTCTTAGGTAATTATTGGGTATAATTAAATAGTAACAACTATGCTGGTGAAAAAACCTACTTAGATAGATGTACAACTTACCACCTTGAAAATACGACCGTAAAAGGAAAGTAAAAAAATATAGAATCACATTAATGGAAGCTTTTAGAGTAACCAGTTGTTAAAAGGGTATTAAAATAGGAAGGTACTACGTTCAAACCACAACACCTTTACGATAAAATAAAACATATATCACATTCATGCACACCACCTCATTCAACTGGGGCCACAATACACGGAATATCGAAATGAAAAAACGATTTACATTGTTTTAAAATCTTGTGCCTTTAAAATAATTGGTTGATAACAAGAAGAACAATAAAAAGCTGAAAGGAGAAATGATGTCATAAGGTGAAGGGATCAATGAAAAAAGTTCGATAGTTATGGACTTAACACATAGTCCTAAATGAAATATATTATGCCAACTTAGTCTAAAAAGGTAGGTAACAGAACACCAACCTTCTTGTAAAAGAATGTGTTGAAGAAATGACACTTCAAAAACTTTTTGGGCTCCCTCTTTTCCCTTTCTTTTAGTAATTCAAGATACATATTTATGACCTACAAGAGAAACAAGCCATTCCTGTCAAAGAACTACATTACAAGGTTACATCACTGACATTTATCATGTTCTTAGACAGTTAATGCCAAAAAAATAAACAAACAAACAAACAAACACACACACACACACACACACACACACACACACACATGCATAACACAAAGAATCACCTCATCATTCAACCATGCCCCTGGTCTCAAACATTGCAAAACCTCTCCAGTGATCTCAATATTAGAGATCTCATGAGTGACCAAAACCTTCCTCCTGCAAAAGCGAAACCCAAAAAGATTAAAATGCAAATAGAGACCCCTTCTTCAAAAGCTAATGGCATACACATCAAAACCATACCGACTGGAATGAGATAATGCTCGAGAAACCTCAGCCTCTTCTTCCTTCGTGAGAGGCACAAAAGCTTCGCAAAGCACGTCTTGAAGTACGTCCTGCAACCAATCAACATGGCATAAAGAAATAAATACTAAATACAATAATGCATCACTACCAAAAATAGAAGCAGTAACCACATTTTACCTCCTCCACTGGCTTCTTCACGGGGCGAAGTAGCTGAAGTGAAGCACGGCGCTTCTCATTTACTTCAATTTGAAAACTCAAGCTGCTCAGCTTAGGGTTCCGCCTCTCTGCAGTCTCCCACAACTTTTTGTGCACTGGCAAACCCGAAACATCTACTTCCCGATTCAGCGAAAGCGAGTCCAACATCTTCCCCGCCGTTTCCACTTTCAAATTCGCATTCGCCGCCAATTCAGTAACCACCGAAGATGAAGAGGGCTGAAAATTAACCTCCACAACCTTCCCATCCAATTCAGGCAAAATGGGCACAACCCTATTAACCACTGACTTGCATTCACGCCCATCTTCTACAGCTCCAGCCTCCTCAATACTCGAATCCTCAGAAACACCATCTTTATCGGTCTCTTCATCAACATCAATCACTTCCTTATCCTTTTTCAGATACCGAAGAGTCTCGAAAGCGCAATTCTTTGCCTGATCGTATCGAAAACTCAGAGCATTCCCCATTAAATCAGCTAAACCCTCTTTCTTCACAACCCCATTACAACTCGGCCTCGACTCTCGATTCGAACTAGAACTAAACCAAAACCCTAATCTGGAGGCTCTACAAGGAGCATGGACTTTCCTCTGAAACGGATTAACTGGTTCGGGGTATCGGTATATCCTGGAAGCCGCACTTTTCGAGTTGGAAACAGACCATTCGGGACTCAGATTCATATACGATGAGATCTTGGGCTTCTTCGAGATGTGAGAATCGATTCGAGTATCGAAATTGGGAAGAAATAAAGATGGGAATTTGTAATTCGTGAAGTAATCGTCACCGCGCTTTCGATTGCTCGTTAGGGCACCCATTGATTCCACTCAAATTTAGCAAAACCCTAGAAGGAAAAAACAACAACACTGCCACATCTAAACATTGCTATCTTCAACAAACATGGGATTTACAGATTAAACCCCCCCCCCCCCCCCCCCCCAAAAAAAAAAACCCTAGATTTTTTGGGAAATTTGGCAGCGCGAAAAGGGACGAAAACTTGATGTTGAGATCTTTGAAAAGCTTTTTGAATTGCTCAAATTGAGCTACAGATTGAGAGAAGAACAGAAATGCAAACACTTTCGAAACCAATCTCCATCATCGATTTTGGACTTGAGAGATGTCACGGTTGATTTTGAGAGTTCTTTAATTTTTCATTCTTAATATGGAAACATTTTATAACAACAAGCTGGCTAAAAATTTTGAACACTGACACATCATTTTAATTTTAAAATTTTAATTGAGTTTTAATGATATGATAAGTAATAAAAAATAAAAAAGTATAAGATCCAAATATCATATTACAGTGTGATCTATTTATATTAGAACTTATTAAAGCTCCTTTATTAGCGTTACCAATTATTTTTGAAAAATTTTATGAATTATAATTAAAGTAATATTATAATTAAAAAAAATTAATTATAATTATATAAAAAAATATAAATTTAGAAATATATATAATTGAGAGGGAGATTTCATAATCTGGCTTTGGCCCGTGGTAATGGCCGAGCTGAAAGTGGTCTGAGCATGTTTGGGGCGAGCTAGGCTAGGCTGGGCGGGGCCGTTCCAAGGAGAGTTTGCTCGGTTGAAGTCCAGACCCGATTTGGCCGAGATGATTCTCTGCCAGCCTGGTTTCTATTGTTCGCTCATTTAGTTTGGCGAGTAAGATCCTCCGCAGACCGGCCCAACCGAGTAGGAGCTCAGTTATAACGGAGGGCTACTAAGCTCGGTCATAATGGAGCTTGGCTAGCAGCACTGTATGTCTCGGAAAGTAATACGGTCATAGGAGGCTGGGGTAGCGCCGCCGGACTACCCGTTCGCGCAAACGCCGTTTGGCAGGTTGATTAGGTGGTGTTTAACTAAATTTGCGCTAACACGTGGGAGAGCGGGATAGGAGAGCAGGTCCATGCGTCAGAAGGCAAATGGATGCAGAGGCACGCGTAGAAGGTATATAAGTGTGACTGCGCCCCCCATGCTGGGGATGGAGCATCTGCTGGTGAGAGAAACTATAACATTGTCTTCTCTCTCTTCTCTCTCTCCCTGAGTGTGTGCTAACTTGACCGTCAGAGGGATTCTCCAGCAACGCACCACCGGGTAGCTCACCTTCGTTGTGCTCGCAGGTCGATCGGAGAAAGGCGTAGCTTAAACGTGAGGAGTACGGGTGGTGCCAGATATTTGCTCCCCGTATAATTGGCGCCATTTATGGGAAACTTGAACAGACACAACATTGCCCTCCAAGCTCGTTGGATCACCCTTCATGGCAAACAACGACGAAGTACCATTGTTTGCCATCGACGGTATTACCCCAAAGTTAGTCCGATAGAGAGACGGACTTCCCACCGTTCTGAACATGGCGGGCCTGGAGATTTTCCCAGGAGGACTTCTTAAAGATGCACGAGATAAGCGCGCCATGAGCATTGGTCATTTGCAGAGTCCAGACGGACACCAGCGACGAAGAGAGTCGCACACTGAGCGCCTGGAGCACAAGTTAAGGGGCCAAGACGCCGTCATCCAGAGAATGGCGGCGGAGATGGAAGCTCTCAAACGGCAAGTCAAAGGAAAAGGTGTTGCTAGAGTGGGTGACCACATTGAGCGCACCCAACCCCGCTGCTCAGGCAGCCAAAACCAGCGGCACATGCTCTCCCTTTCCATCACCAGAAACTATGGGGTGGGAGACTCAGACCCGCCTGTAGAGAAGTCTAGCACGCAAGATAGTAGCTACCATCCCTCACGTCCGCTAGTGACGTTGAGATATTCCTACTCTGCTCGTTCGGTGGACTTGAGGGACGTCTTGAAGGAATGAACTCGCCGACGGGAGGTTCAAAGGGTGCCGACGCTATAGCGGTTATCTTACAGAGGTTACGCCAGTGAGGAAGTCATAATGCCACCACCCCGTTCAGCCGTGTCCCTTTGGATAAAGATTTGGCGAGGCTGAGCGCCACCCCTTTCTCCCTTGAGATAGAGACCACACTGCTCCCAGCGAGCTTTTACCAGCCCAAGTTTACGCTTTATGATGAGCAAACCGATCCGTACATGCGTGTAAGCCACTTCCGGCAGGTCATGGCTGGACACAGGCATAATGATGCTCTCGTGTACCTTATTTTCCCATCGAGTTTGTGCAAGTTAGGCTTGAAATGGTTTGAGAGGCTTCCGGAGGAAAGCATCGAAAGGTGGCAGCAGTTGGCGGAAGCATTCGTGACTTGATTCAAAACCAACACCAAAACGCCAAAGGAAGTGGACCACCCCCTGAGCGTCAAGATGGAGTCGAGGGACTCCCTCAAAGCATACAATGCTAGGTATTGGGAATCTTTCAACGAGATCCTAGATTGCCTGACCAACCTGGCAATCACCCAATATAAGCGCGGCCTCTCGATCGGACATAGACTGAGGGACTCGCTCACGATGAACTAACCGACTTCTATGGGGCAGCTGATCTAACGCACCAATGAGCACATCCGAGTAGAGGATGATGCGGCGGCGTCCACTGTGAAGACAAATCCGGTGGCAACAGACAAAATGGTGGCTGGAAAAATACACGCGGTCGAACAGGAGACAAACCGTCTAAGTGACCACGCAAGGGAATCCGACTGTGGTTCGGATCGTAGAAACCGGGGTAAAGGTCGCCGCAATGACAGAGCAGAATATCCCTGTGATGACACAGCAGATGCAAACAGAAAGTTGAATGCTCAGACGTGTATCACCACGATTTTTAAAATTCCAATCTACCGCATACTTAGTGAAATCCGCGACGAGGTTTACGTCCAGTTTCCCGCTAAGTTAGGCCATGCGCAAAAAGGCTTCAATCTGCGGTACCGCTGCACATTTCATAGGGAGCGAGGGCACCGGACGGAGGACTGTTTGCCCTTGAAGCAACACTTGGAGGAGTTAGTCGCAGCCACTCACTTGGACCGTTACATCGATGGGGGCGTTAGGGCCGCGCACCACACACCGGTTGAGCCAAGTGGTTCGGATGACCTAGAGGCACCCCCCCAAGGAATGGTCAATGTGATCCACAGTATAGTAGAGCCGGCGCGGGTATGCGATCTCCGAGGGATGATAAAAAAGGCAGAACATATGAGAGGAGTTTTGTCAGTCCAGTCCACGATCAAAAGAGGCAAGACTGAGAAGAAAAATGTGATTAGCTTCTTAAGTAGGGATCTTGAGCACATTCAAATGCCGCACAATGATGCCCAGCTGGTCACCCTTCACGTCAGGGACTTCAATGTTAAACGCATCGTGATCGACTAAGGCAACTTGGTTGAGATCATGTACTACGACGCCTTCAAGCAGCTCAAACTCTGAGATATAGACTTGGCTCCAGCAACTTCGCCACTGGTTGGTTTTAACTCATAACCAGAGTAGCCAATGGAAAAGATAATCCTACTGGTCAAGGCCGAATCCGTAGTCAAGCAGGTGAAGTTCTGGGAATTGAAGGTGCTATCCACATACAATCTGATCCTTGGTAGGGGATGGTTTCACGTCATACAGGCGGTAGCGTCAACTACCACCAAGTCATTAGGTTCCCCTCGGTTACAGGGGAAGTTGAGGAAATTTGGGACGATCAAGTCATGGCGAAGCAGTGTTTCGTGGCAGTGAATGGGAGCCGATCAGCCAAAGGCTCTGTGCAAATGATTGAAGGTCCGGAAGACTAAAGTGTCCTAGATAATGTGTGCACTAGGGCCGAGGAAAAGGCTGTTGAAGAGTTGGTGGAGGTGTAGATTGACACAGAAAAGCCTGACAAGTTCTTTTTGCTGGGATCTAGCTTGACTGCCCAAGAAAGGACCGAAATGGTGCAGTTCTTGGTGGCGAATATCGAAGTTTTTGCATGGACGCCATACGACATGCCTGGCATTGATCCAGACTTTATTTGCCACCAACTCAATGTCTTCCCGGATATGTGTCCTGTCATTCAAAGAACAAGGAGATCTGTCATTCATCACGTCGAGGTAGTTGCGGCGGAAGTCAAGAACCTGCTAGAAGCTAGGGCAATCTAGGAAGTGCACTACCCTTGGTGGGTTCGAACACGTTTGTAGTACCCAAGAAAAATGGAAAGTGACGAGTTTGCGTTGATTACAAGACGGTCAACCGAGCTTTCCCTAAAGATAGCTTTCCTCTACCCCAGAATAGACCAGCTAGTGGATCTTACAGCCAAACATAACCGGCTCAGTTTCTTAGATGCCTATCGCGGCTATCACCAAATCGCCATGCATGCACCCTATCGTGAGATAACCTCTTTCACGACGCCGAGGGGATTGTTCTGCTATAGAGTCATGCCTTTTGGTTTGAAGAACACCGGGGCAACTTTCCAGAGGATGGTGACTAAGACGTTCGCCCCTCTGCTAGGCTGCACGATGGAGGCTTACATCGATGACATGGTGGTCAAAAGCAAGCAGCAGGTCGACCACTTGTCCGACCTAGCCGAGATGTTCGTCATTCTTAAACAACACAAGCTTCGCCTGAATGCGTCGAAATGTGCCTTTGGTGTGGGGACAGGAAAATTTTTGGGCTTCCTAGTCACCAACCGAGGCATCGAAACGGACCCCTCACAAATCAGAGCCATACAAGAATTGAAGTAGCCCAACTCGACAAAGGACATGCAACATCTTGCCGGTATGGCAGCCGTGCTTAATCGATTCATAAGTTGGTCATCAGATCGTTGCCGCCCTTTCTTTCGAGCCTTGAAGTCCAAGTTTTCATGGGACGAAGAATGTGACAGGGCCTTGGCCGAGTTCAAGGCATATTTGTCTTTCACCCCTGTAGACACCCCATTTTTGACCGACCTTAAGACTCAGACGTCATCGATTGAGCGCTCGGTGATTACGCTTGTTGTTCTTGTTTTGAGGTTTCGGAGTTTCGGCTGAGAGCCTTACCCCCAGACCTCGGGACCCTTTTGTGTTTTGCCTCGATTTGCGAACCAGGTTCTGTTTTCTCTTCCCGAAGGGAGGGAGAGGTCTCGCAAACCATCTCTTAGTGGCCGTAGGCTACTTTTTGTGGTCGTCGACCTCTGTCCCCGTTTGGAGATCAGTTTACGATTTTTCGGAGCTGTCGGCCGTGCGCCTCGGTTCGGGACCGCTTAACTTTCTCCGTTTGCTCCGGTTTTTGGCACACACCTTGTTTCCTCTCTCAAGAGGGACACTGTGGCCTGGGAGACCACCTTTGTGGTCATACGCCGCTCTCGGTGCTTAGCCTGTTTTCGGGGCGCCCGGCCGCACGCTCTTCTATGCATTGTCGGTGCCCATCTTCCCGAGTCTATTTTAGCTCGAACCTTTTGAACCCTTTTTTTTTAAGGAAGCTTGACCTTTTGAACCCTTTTTTAGCTTCTTGAGAAAGCTTGAACCTTTTCTTTAGCTTCTTGAGGAAGCTTGAACCTTTTGACCCTTTTTAGCCTCTCCAAGAAGCTTGACCCTTTTTTTAGCTTCTCCAAGAAGCTTGAACTTTTTGACCCTTTTTAGCTTCTCCAAGAAGCTTGACCCCTTTTTTTGCTTTTTAAAGAAGCTTGACCCTTTGCTTCAAGCTTCTAAGAGAAGCTTGAACCTTTCTTAGCTTCTTGAGGAAGCTTGACCCCTTTGCTCTAGCTTCCTCAAGAAGCTTGACCTTTTTGCTTTAGCTTCTAAGAGAAGCTTGGCCCTTTTGCTCAAGCTTCTAAGAGAAGCTTGGACCTTTGTTCTTCTATAAGAGGGACCCTCCTCTCCACTTGCAAGGGTTGAAAAATTTTGGCTAAGGCATATACATACACCTCTCTCTATCTCTCTACATCCAAGCTCCAAAGCTCTATTGTTCTTGCATCATTGCACTACACCTCCTATCCTAACACCTCCACCATCACTCTAAGAACCTTGGAGCTGGTTTTCAGAGGTTGAAGGCTTACTATTTTGGTTCAGAAGCTGCTGGCTCTTTTGATTACAATGGTAACTCTCATTTTTCCCCATTTTTAGCATTGTTTTGCTTCATATCTTAGCCTAGTTTGCAAGCATATTTTGGATTTGTCATAAACTGAAAAAAGTCATATTTTGAGCTCCTCTTGAAGTTTGTTTAAGGTCATTTTTCTGTTGGGGGTCATCTACCCCCTTGCATGCTTGTTTTCACCTTGTTTTGAGCCATGCATCTAGGCCTTTGAAGTGAGCTTTGTTTGGCCTTCTAGCCACTGAAATCCAGTATATTTTCAGTGGCTAGCATACTATTTTGAGCCCCAAAATCAGAGAGGGGTGACCCTCTCACCCCTTGTCTTATTTTCTAGCATTATTGACCTTACAAAGGAGCCCATATTTGCACACTTCTTGAGCATGTTTCAGGCCATTATTTGTGAGTTTTATGACTTGCATGAACTCTGTCCAGAGTTTTTTTTGCCATGTTAGGTGTCTATCTTGCATGTGTAGAGTAACCCTCTTCGTAGCCTTTCAAATGAGCCTTTACTTGCATCCTTCCTAGCCTCATTTCAGGCCCTTTTCAGTGAGTTTTATGGCCTCCATAACCTCTGTCCAGAGGTGATTTTTCCATTTTTGATGTCTATCTTGCATGTGTAGAGTAACCCCTTACATAGCCTTTCAAAGGAGCACCTCATTCTAGCATGTGTTGACTGAGTTCCAGTGGGTTTTTGGTCATATTTTGACATGCCTTGTTTCTGTTTTTAACTGGTTTGGTAGTCCTTCACATGCTTCATATAGTTGTAGTGTAAGTCATGGTTCACTAGCTTGTTTTACATGATGTTTTGGCCACCTTTCCTAGCATATTTTGGCCTTGCCTTAAAACTAATTTTGTGCATGTTTTGGACTGCCTTAGCTCTGTTTTGGGTCTCATGGTTGAATGATGTTTATTTTGCATGCCTGTAGTTCAATATCCATGCTTAACTTTGAGTTTTGAGGTCTATCGCATGCATATACTGAGGTGTTTTCATGTTTTGGGGCCATTGCACATCATATTTCAGAGCTTATATACATGCCATATTCTCATATTTTCCACTCTTTAAATGCGTTTGAGAGTCGGGCCTTGTATGCCTCATTTACCGACCATTGAATGAGCTCCATTTCTTTGCATGTTGAGCCATCATTTTAGGCCATTTTCCCACTGTCTTGGACCTGTCTAGGGTTAGTTTGGGGTTGGTTTTGCCATAAGTGCATTGCTTTGTGTACTTGTAGTGTAATCCACTTCACTAGTTTTGGTATCCGGGTCATCTTGCATGCATTATGTGACATATTTGCATGATTCGAGACCATCTTTTATGCCATTTCAGAGCTGGATCATGTGCCATTTTATGCCATATTTCATCCTTTGCCATGCTTTGTTAGAGTTGCATGTTGTGCCTTAGGATCGGTCCTTTGCATCCGTGCATGTTTGCATGTATTTCGGTTGTCTCATTTTCATCATTTGGCCACTGATTTGGGTGTGGTTGAGGCCCATTTATTTTAGTTTAAGTCCATCTTACATTGTGTATGCCATGTCCGTATTGTCGCGTGCTTGATTGTCGCATTGTGTATGCCTTGATTATGCCTTTGTGTATGTCCATCTTCATATGTGTGCATTGCGTATGCCATATAGTCCTCACGTGCATTGAGTATGCCTTTGATCATTTCATAGCATTGTGTATGCTAGTAGCATATTTGCATATCATTACTTGCATGTTTGCATCATTAGTGGCATTGCATTTAGGTTGCATGTTAGAGTTGCATTCATGCATGCCATGTGTGTTGCATTGTGTTTGGAGTAGGGTTTAGTTCAAACATGGGAAACGAGGAACGTTTCGTACTCCAAGTGACAAAACGTGTCTCGATTCTCGGTCACCGACACTCCGGATTACCTATGATGGAGTCTAGGCCTTGTTGTGTTTATATGTGCATTCGTTTCACATCGAGTCGTGCAATTCGATTTCTCGGCCATCATGCATCGAAATGCGTGATAGGTGGCACGAGGATCGAAGACTAAATTTCTTAGAGCTTGTGCAATGATAGGGAGAGTAGTCGTGCACACATATGTTGAAAATACTTTGCCATGCCCCTTTCTTGTTCTCTGTTGCAGCAAACCAAAAATCAACAGCCTTCTAGAGCGTTGTACAGTGTTCCGGGATCAATTGCAAACAGAGGCAAATCGGGGACATCGTGAGGAATTTTCCGACAAGGCGACTCGAGCATGCATGCATCTTTCATCATTCAGAACGAAGCTGAGGCAGTCCATTACTTGTAGTATTGCATGCTAGTTTATTCGCTTTTCTAGTAATTTGTTAATTAATTGGGGTTTTGTAATATTTAATTAGCTAGAGTAGTTAATTATTTATTCGGACTGTATTATTTATTCGGACCCTCCAAGAGAGGGCCAATTGTTGTAATAAGTGTGCGTGTGTGTGATGTATGTTTTCCAACCCTACGTCTTCCTCCCTTTTATTTACCAGCTTATGATGGTTAGTTTAGGGTATGTTTCAATTAGCATACTTATGATAGCATGCTTGCATTCATTCATCTGTTTTGCATACATCAGGCTCGGCGCATCATACTAACTGCATCGTATTTCAATTCTAAGTTGAATACGTGTATCGATTGTTGCATTTCATATGCCATCTTAGAATAGCCGAGCCTATCTTAGTTGCATTTTTGCATGTGTTGCATTAGGCATTTAAGCATAGTTAGGATTCATGCATGATTTCTAATTAGCTTCTTTCTTTGGCTCGGAGTACTCGATAAGTGTTTATGCTTTAGCATCCTTGCATGTGTGTGAGTGACTGCCATGATAGCATCCTTACCATAAGGCTAACTGCTTATGTGATATAATTGCCTGAATGTCTGTGGGTGAAGGTTGGATTACTTGGATTGGAACAATTCATTGATTACGAGTTTTAGGCCCACTAGATAGTGGCAAAACCATGTTTTCTAAGCCCACCCGAGGGTGGCAAAATCTGCATTTTAAGCCTACTTGCGAGTAACAAACCGCTTTAAAAAACAAACATGAAATGTTTTGTTCCAATTTAGGCGATCCGGTTTATACTTGTATGCTGCGCCCATCACATAGTGATTCTAGACTAATAAACCGGAATAAGAACACATATGTTTTCCAAACTCGATATCATGGTTAGTAGAGGCCGATCTTTGATTGAGCGAGCGGGGGTGCTCATGAAGTGACCTTCCCCAATCGTACCCAAATTCCCGAGCTGAGGCAACTTTGGTGATGACGGACACGTGGCCTTAGGCAACGAGTCAGGGTTTCCTAAATTTTTCAAAATAAAATATTTAGGTGGTGACTCTGTATTTGGCAAAGCAGTCCATGTTTGGCATTCAACATCTCCCTATCTTTTATATGAGCAAAACCCTACTACCGGCAGAGTTGAGGTACTTGCCACTGGGAAAACTTGGTTTGCCGCTAATGATGGCCTCCAGGAAATTGGCACACTACTTTCATGCTCACACAATCGTGGTATTGACCGAATTCTCTCTGAAAGCCTTATTTGAGCGGGCAGACTTCTCTGGCCGAATTCTGAAGTGGGCAATCAAACTAGGACAATTCAACATCAAGTTTCAACCTCTCACCGCCATCAAAGCCTAAGCATTGGCCGACTTTGTTGCTGAATTCTCGCCTGGAATTCACCCGGTATGCCCGGTGGATCTTACCGCGGCAGCCAGGGTGGCGAATGTAAGCGTAACAAAAATTGCACAACAGAGTGATGTTGGCGACGCGGATTTTGCGCGCTCGTCCACAAAACCTTCAGTCGGAAGTGTACTCCAGCCCAACAATGCGACGATGGACTTAGGAATAACAGATTAACTTGTTGGGTCCGGTACAGTATCGCCGAAAGGGATGAAGACGTGTTTGTTGAAATCATCAGCGGCGAGCTTGTAGCAGACATAGCTGAGCAGCCGAGCGACCGTGATCCCATTAACCTTTAAGCCTCCCAGGATCCCTCAGAATGTTGGAAACTCTTTATTGGTGAAATGTGAAAACTTTTTGTAGATGACGCCTCAAACTGGCTGTAGACGTCCCCGAACGTCCTGGGGGAGATCCCCATTCTGTTTGTTTTGGGCTCGCTACAGTTCGGACTCTCAAATTGTCACGGTTCTTAATCTGAACCAAAGAGTCCAAATCTGGCAAATCGTTTTGAGAAAAGAAACAGATTTTTAGAAAAGAAGTGTCAAACATAGACTGCTTTGCCAGATACAGAGTCGCTACCTAAATATTTTATTTTAGGAAATTTAGGAAACCCTGACTCGGTGCCAAAGGCCACGTGTCCATCATCACCAAAGTTGCCTCGACTTAGGAACTTGGGTACGACTAGGGAAGGTCAGCTATGAGCACCCACTCTCGCTCGATCAAAGATCGGCCTTTACTAACCGTGATATCTTGTTTTGAAAGCATTATGTGTTCTTATTCCGGTTATTAGCCTAAAATTACTATCTTATGCGCACAGCAAACAAGTATAGACCAAATCGCCTAAATTGGGACAAAACATTGCATGTTTGTTTTGAAAATGGTTTGCTACTCGCAAGTAGGTTAAAATGCAGGTTGTGCCACCCTCAAGTGGGCATTAGAAAAGATGGTTTTGCCACTATCTAGTGGGCTTAAAACTCACAGTTTTAATGCATTATTCCAATTTAGGTAATTCAACCTCCATCCATAGGCATTCAAACAGTTATATCACATAAGCAAATAGCCTCATGGTAAGCATGTTGTCATGGCAACACTCACACGCATGCAAGGATGCTAAAGCATAAGAACTTACCGAGTACTCTGAGCCAAAACAGAAACTAGTTAGTAATCATATGCATGATCCTAGTTCATGTTAAGATGGCTAATGCAACACATGCAAAATGCAACAAAGATAGGCTCGGCTGATCTACAATGACATGTGAAATGCTACAACTAACACGTATTCAGTTTGGAATTGAAATACAAATGCAGTTAGAATGATGCGCCGAGCCCGGTGCATGCAAAACGAATGAATAGATGCAAACATACTATCATACTGTATGCTAATTGAAATATGCCCTAGACTAACCATCGAAAGCTAGTAAATAAAAGGGAAGAAAGACGTGGGGTTGGGAGACATACACACACTCACGAACACTTATTACACAATTGTCCTCACTCGGAGAGTCTGAATAAATATTACACAACCAAATGAATACCGCTAAATTAATTATTACAGAATTCCTAACTAATTAACAAATTAAATGTAGAAGGAAGGTGACCGCAGCCCTGCCTCGAAATGTGTGAATGATGCATACTTGACTCGTCTCGCCCAGAATCTCGCTGCCATAACACTGCTGCCTCTGTTTTCACTGCCTTGCTCCTCTGAAAATTCTAAAAGTCTCCAGACCTCTTTTGAATCATCCTCTGAGTGCTCTGGGATGTCACCGGCCAGAATTAAAGTTCACCGGCTATGGTAATGGGCTTATCGGCCAACTGTTGTACCACCGGCTAGCCACTGATGGTCGGTCGGCACTATAGGTGGCCGGCCGGCTATTGCTTCCTGCAGAATCCTGCAGTTGACAGCAGCAGAGGGCAAGCAGTGTATGGCATGGAATTTTCAAGCAAATGTGAGCATGGCTACACTCCCTATCATGCAATGGACTCAAGAGAGCATGGCCCTCGACCCTCGAGCCATCAACTATGCAATTCGATGCATGATGGCCTAAGAAGCCAAGTTAGCAACTTAATGTAGATGCATGCAACAAACAAATGAGTGCTAACACCCTATCATGTTGAGATCAAGGGTATTGGCGACCGAGGGTTGCGACGTGTTTCGTCACTTCGGGTACGAACACACCTCTCCCCTCATGCTTGGTTTGATACCCCAAACTAAGCGATACAATGCATGTATGCCATATACAATGCAAAGTGATGCAACTCATGCAAGACTACACTAATGCAATATGAACATGTCAAGCATACAACAAGACTATATAATGCAACTTAGCTAACTAACATGCAAACATGCAAACATGATGCAATATAAGCATGCAACCAATGTAATGCAACATGTCAAACATGCAAAGTATGCAAGGATGGACTTATACTGAAATGAGAAGGCCTCAGCCCACCCCGAAACAGTGGCCAAAAATGCCCAAAATGGAGGTGCCAACATGCAAAACAAATATGCAAACCAAAGGGCCTAAAGCTAAGGCATGGAAGGCAATTTTCAAGAGCACCCAAAAAAGGGTAAGCATGGATATCAAGACCTACAAAATCAGAGATATGGTATGGTAGAATAAGCCCCAAAACCCACATAAATGGCATTCCAAATGACTCAAGCAAAGAGGCATACACCAAAGCCAAAACATGGAGCGTAAGACTACACCTCTTTAAGGCATTGAAAGGAGAACAAATCCAAGTATGCAAGCATCAAACATGGACTGAAATGGCATGGTAAATGATTCCAAATCACTGAAAATAGACCAAATAAGGCATGCTTATGGCTTACACACTCAAGGCTCACAAGCCAAAACACATAGGAATTATACCAAACATGGAAAACATGGTCAAATTAGCACCCAACAGTCCTTGAGTATGGCAAAATAATGCTAAAACCTTTATGAAGTTAAGCTAGAACATGCAAGCATCATGGCTTAAATGCAAGGCACATTTCTAGGCAAAATGGGGGAATGCAAGGCAAGTACAATATGCATGCAAAGGGCCATAAATCCGACCAAAGACAGAGGCAACATATGACCAAATAATATCCAAGAACCTCTGAAATGGGCCCAAAAACAACCAAGCACATATGCTACCCTTATGGGCCAAAAACATGGACAAATGAGACACAAAGGGGAGAGGGGTGTCCCTCCCCTATGCAAGACTTCAAACCCCCTTCTTCACCACTGAAAATCCACTGGATTTCAGTGGTGAGAAGGCCAATACACTAAAGTAACCAAAGCTTAACAATGGAAGCACAAAAAGGGCCAAACAAGGCCTTAGAGGGGGAGGTCGACCCCCAACACCAAAACAACCTCAATGAAGTATCTTAAGCATGCAAATACAAGACTTTTTTTAGTTATACACAAAGTCTAAATCAGTAAGCAAGATAGGTTAACGACTAGTGCAAGATTGGAGAATCTAAAGCAAAAGTGTTACCCTTGAAGAACACTTCAAGAACAGCAAGCTCAGCCTCTTCCTTATGATTAAAACCACCTCAAAACTTCAAAAACAAACCCTCAAGACCTCCCAAGTCGAAGTATGGTGTGATGGTGTGTGTCTTAGTGCAAAACCAAGAACAAAACGCACCTTTAGGCCCTCAAACACACACAAAATGAAAAGAGAGGGAGATATAGAGAGAGAAGGTGTATATCAGATATATGTATGTGTTAGGTCTGATTTTGCTCAACCAAAACCAAGGAGAGGGTTAGTCTCCTTATATAAACAATAGAAAAAGCTGAGCTTCCAAGGGAAGCTAACAAAGGGGTCAAGGCTTCCTAAAGAAGCCAAGGCAAAGGGGCCAAGGCTTCCTTAGGAAGCTGGGACAGGTGTCCAAGCTTTTTGAGGAAGCTAAGACAAAGGTCCAAGCTTCCTCAAGAAGCTAGACCAAAAAGGTGCAAAAGGGAGCAAAACAACCACACTCGTGCATGAGGAGGAGGGTCCGTGCATTCCAGCTGGCATAGCTGGCTTTCACCATGCCTGAAAAAGGCAAAAATGTGTCACCGGCCAGAAAAGGAGGCCATCGGCCAAACAGATGATCGGTCGACCACACTAAGTGCCGACCGGCCAATGGTATATTTCACCAATGGCCGGTAACAAGAATACACGGCCGATGGCCTCAAGCCAAGGTTGGTGGGTGTCAGGGGTAGCTAACAAGCTACTCTCTACCCTCAGGTGCAAAAACAAACAAGTCCTTGGTGCAAAACCAAGCACAGAACAAGCAAGTCAAGAGATCCTGAGGCAAGGCGCGTAGCCGAGACCTCCGGGAACTCAAAACAAACACGAACATGGATGATCACCGAGTGTTCAAACGGTGACGTCCAAGTCTTGAGGACGGTCAAAAATGGGGTGTCTACACTGGTACGACACCGGGCTGGGCATAGTTTTGATCTCGCCGGACGGACTAACCATCGAACACTCTATCACACTTGGATTCCCCGTGTCAAACAACGAGGCCGAGTACGAAGCACTGTTGGCCGGGCTTAAAAGAGCGCTCCAATTGCACCCATCCGAGCTGATGGTCTACAGCAACTCCCAACTCGTCGTAAACCAAATATCTAGAGTATACGAAGCCAAAGATGACAGAATGGCCAAATACTAAGCTCTAGTGAGAGAACCTATTAAGGAATTCCAAGCAATAAGGGTCCAACTAATTGGCCGTGAAAAAAATGGCCGAGCGAATGAGTTGGCCAGTCTAGCTTCCATGTTCGACAAATCAACTCCCAGCCCTTTCCTAATTGAGTTTCTCCCAAGACCTAGCATTGAGAACTCGGAGCAGATAGAGGTATTCTACACCGAGCTCGGCCCTTCTTGGATGGATCCTATCATCATTTTCCTGAAAGAAAGGACCTTTTCGGTCGACAAAAAGGAAGCACATAAAATTCGGGTGAAGGCAGAGTGGTTTTGGCTCTCTCCATCTAGTGCTTTGTATAAAAAGTCATTCACCAGTCCGTACCTTAAGTGTGTCCACCCAAACAGCATGAAAGCTTTCCTCTATGAGATCCACGAAGGCATATGCGGAAGTCACATTGGGGGGGAGATCTTTAGCCTACCGAGCTATTTCGCAAGGATACTGGTGGGCATGCATGCAAGCGAATGCGCAGAAATATGTTAGAAAATATGAAAAATGCCAAAAGTTCGCCCACCAAATTCCCCAACCGGCCAGAGAACTTCTTCCCCTCATAAGCCCTTGGTCTTTTACAATATAGGGGCTGGACATAGTGGGACCACTCCCGACAACGCCAGTTAACCGGAAGTTCTTCATTGTGGCTCCAGATTACTTCACCAAGTGGGTAGAAGTCGAGCCCTTAGCGACCATCAAAGAAAAGGACGTTAAGCGGTTTGTTTGGCAGAACGTGATAACGCGGTTTGACGTCCCCAAGGCTTTGATTTATGATAATGGAACCCAGTTTGATGGACAGCTGTTCAGAGGATTTTGTGAGGAATTGAAGATAGAATTCTACAATTCCATCCTAGCCTACCCGCAGTCCAATGGCTAAGCCGAAGCATCAAACAAGACCATTTTTGATGGGTTGAAGAAAAGGCTGGGGAAAGCCAAAGGCAAATGGGCCGAGGAACTCCCTAGTGTCCTCTGGGCATATCGGACGGCCCCGAGACGCTCGACTGGGGAGACCCCTTTTGCCCTGGCATATGGCATGGAGGCGGTCATTCCATTGGAGATCGGCATGCCCACCATTCGCAACAAAAATTTTGAGTCCGAGTTGAACTCTGAAGCCATCGCCCTGGAATTGGACCTAGCTGACGAACGCCGAGAAAAGATGTTAATCCACGTGGCTGCATATCAACAAAAATTGTCCAAGAAGCACAACAAAATAGTGTACCCTAGACCGTTTAAAGTCGGGGACTAGGTTTTAAAGAAGGTGATGGGCAGCACACTGGTGCCGGGTGAAGGAAAGCTTGGGGTAAACTAGGAAGGGCCTTACAGGATAATCAGTCTGACGGGCAAGGGGGCATACCACTTAGAGGACTTGGATGGCAAAAGCATACCCCGGTTATGGAATGCGGCCAACCTCAAGCTGTACTATTTTTAGTTTTTGTATTTTATGTGTAATTTTTTATGTAGGGACAAGTTTCCCCTTTATTTCTGAATGTAATACTCCATTTGCCAATATAATAGAAATGAATTATTTCTACTTAGGCAGTTTGTTGTGTTCAAAGTAATGTAGTGAATGAGAGGCATACGCCTCTAAAGCCGAGATGATTTACCCCGGCTAAAAGGGTTGATCTTTTGCTCAACTCTGAGGTTTTAACCGAGATGCTTTACCCCGGCAAGAAGAGACGATGATTTGCTCAACTCTGAGGTTTTAGCCAAAATGATTTACCCTTGCTAGAAGAGTTGATGATTTGCTTAACTCTGATGTTTTAACCGAGATGATTTACCCCGGCTAAAAGGGTTGATGATTTGCTCAACCCTAAAAGTTTAGCCGAGATGCTTTACCCCAGCCCGAAGAGTTGATGTCTTACTTAACGAGTATGTTAGCCGAGATGTTCTATCCTGGCTTAAATTGTTGACGTTTAACCGTGGTGTTTTATCCCAGCTGATAGAGTTGGTGATTTGCTCAACTCTAGGTATATAGTCGAGATATTTTACCCCGGCTAGAAGAGTTAGTGATTTGCTCAACTCTGGATAATTTTCGTGTCTTTAACGACCGAGATAATTTTCTCGGTTCAATCAGTTTGTAATACGGCAGGCAAGAATAGTGTGGTTAAATGGAAAATTACGGCAAACATTACAAGAGTATAAGCAAAATGAGAACTTTTCATTGATTGGAAAATTTGGTACATGTAGTGGGGCTTGTAGCCCGGTTACAAAAATTCAAACGGAAATCAAAAGAGACAAGTCTAAACTATGCTAACGGGGAGAGGTTGGCAAACTCATCCCCGGCTTCTTCTGTCGTGACCTTTAGGTCAACAACAACAGCTTTTTCCTTTTCGCCGAGCTCCTGTTGGCTACCCTCGTCATCGGCTTCTTTTTCTGCCTCCTCTTGCAAAGCGTTGAAGACTTCGTTGGCGTAAGGAATCAGGTAGACTGGTAGGAAGGCTGGGGGAGGAGAAGCAAACACCTCGGTCTCAGGTCCTTGGCTGAGTTTTTCGCAAGCGGCCTTCCAACCGGACTTGAAATAAATGCCCTTGGTGGCTTCGACTTGCTTGGGGTAGTTGTCCTCGGTCTCCTGGAAACTGAGATTGTTGGCCTCATCCATGGCAGCCTTCTTCGCTTCTTTTTCGGCTGCGAGTTGGGCTTTCAGCTTGTTCCTCTCTTGCTCGGCCCTGTCGAGTTGGCTAAAGAATTTTGTGTTGTCAGCATTGGCCATTTCGAGTGAAGCCTTAGACCTCCTCTGCTTGGTTTCCAGATGCTTGACCTGATTGGTGGCATCGGTCATCTTTTGCCGGAGTTTATAAATCCGATCCATCACAAGATGCTATTTATGGATGGTCTGTAAGAGGACGTGTTAGGATTTAAATAAGAAGATTAGCCGTGCAAACACTTGAGCAAATTTGAGTAAGCGTGCGGAGCTCTTACCCTGGTCATGGATTTAACCGAGGACTTCACGAGCCAGGTGTCGGGCACATGGTCACTGCCGGTTACGTCGCTCGGCAGAAGCAATGCTTTCGTTAGATCAAAAGCTAGGAGGTGTTCTTTATCGCCCTTAACTAAGGCGTTGGCTGGGATCTCCTTGCCTCGGTGTTTCAACTGTGGCTGTCATGGGGGCGTCGGCTGAGATTATTCCACTGGTTGCTCGGTGCTCAACTCGGCCATAAGCTTGGCAGTTGGATCGGTAGTCTGAGGCCTTTTTCTAGCTCGGCGACCTTCCTTGCTGGCCTGCGCTGTAGTGGTTGACGCCAGTGTAATCACGGTCCCAGATGTTTGACCAGCAATAGAGGCGCAGGGGGACATGCTAGGCAAATCGGTGGATGTGGCGGTGATGAGATTCTTGATACGGCTCCGTTTGGCTATTTCCTCTTCCTCGGTTAGCCAGATTAGGGGCACGTTTGGCAGTGTTGGATTAAGCGGTGGGGATGGTGCTTGCAGAAAGTCTGTGACTCTGCTTTAGCGGGGAGCCGAGTATCGATAGCTCGGTACGTAACTAAGAAGGTCTTGCCAATCTCGATGACGATACTGCAGCATGGCTCTGATGGCAGCCTCGTTTAGGTTGAAGTAATTCGCTTGCAAGACTTCGATAGCTACAAGGAAAAGAGTGATTAGTACAAAATAGTAAAGAAAAGTAATTTGACCGGTCAGTGAGCACGGCTTACATATTGAACCGAAGTTTTTGCTGATGTACCAACTGGGCACATCAACCGTCTCATAATTCCCAGATACCTAAAAGAAGTCGTCATCATGCAAATCTTTATCCAGAGTGACGATTACCAGTTTTTCCTTACCCGGTCTAACCTTCAAATAATAGCTAAACCCGTCGGCTGTGTGCCCGAGGGTGTATTGGCGTAAAATCTCAGCCAATCCTAGGTTCAGGCTAAGCCGGTTGTTCAGCTCAGTTACCCCGTTTATTATTCTGAATGTATTTGTCGAAACTTATGTTGGCGCTAGCCCGGTGCGCCTCAAGAACTCACACATTAGAGGCTGAACCAGGAAACGTAAGCCTTCTTTGACTATAGACAGCACGATAAAGGGGCATTGGTCCAGTCTGCCCCATGGGGTGGTGTCCTCTACACCGAGCTCAAGATGGACGTCTGTGGGGACGCCATATTCCTCCCAGAACACGGCTAGTACGCCCGGCGTGTCAACTAGGAAGCGGTAACGCCCCATGTGAAGCCGGCTAGTTTTAGCTCGGCTATGTTAGTTTAGTAGAGTTTCGTGCGATGGTTTCTCGACCTTTGAGAGCCCTGGTGTTGGTGTCTGGTCTCCTAGGACTCTGCAGTGAAAGGTAAGTATGAGTGATAGCGCGGTCGCGCAAATGAGCTCGACTTTAGCCCGGACACTGGATGTGCGACATTACTTGGTAGCTCGGTCGCTCAAGCGAACTAGCTCGGTCGAGCGGTCTCACGTTCTTTTAGCTCGGTTTCCACCCAAGTTTCACAAACTTGCAACTTGCTCGGTTTTGGTATTTTGGGGATCAAATGAAGACCTAGTGCCCGGTCTGCCCCAGATGCTCGTGTGTTCATCATAGAAGATGATGAACAGTTGAGGGAGAAGGGACATAGGTGGTTTTTGGGGGCTACATCCTAAGTTAACTTCATTCAAAGTCCTAAAGTTTACTGCCATCGTGCCCTAAACTCAACTATGACAATCACAGGCCTAGCTATGAAATGAAAACATGAGTAACAAATGAAGAGCAATGGAGGATTGGGGACCTACAGGCTAGGGCACGGATGGTGGCTCGAAGCGGTAAGACGGGGCCTCCAACGACGGTGAAGGTGGAGAATGGGCTCGTGACACGCTATGATCTCAATAGTATTGGTAAGGGCGAGAGCTCTAGTTCGTAGGGTAGCTTTGATGATGAAGATGAACAGAGCAGGAAGGAAAATAGAAGGAAGGGCAACGGGTATAAGAAGGGAAGAGAAACGCTAAAATTTGAATGTGAAAGAGCAGCGGGAGGCGGCTGGGTTGGCTGTTCGAGGCCAATGAATGAATGACGCGTGTCTATAATGACGGCGACGTCAGTACTGATGAGACAGGTTGGTAAGTCGAGGCTCCGACCGAGCAAGTCAAGAGACCGAGCATGGGGATTAGCGCGGTTAATGTCTTGCGGTGTAAGGCCGGGTAGAGGAACGACCCTGGCCGGAGCATGTAATCCCAGTCACGCTAGCGCGAACAAAATTAAGAGGCAATTGGAAGGGAGATTTCATAATCTGGCTTTGGGCTGTGGTAATGGCCGGGCTGAAAGTGGTCCGAGCATGTTTGGTCCGAGTTGGGCTAGGCCGTTCTAGGGGCGGTTGAAGTCCAGACCCGATTTGGCCGAGATGATTCTCTACTAGCCCGGTTTCTATTGTTTGCTCGTTTAACTCGGCGAGTAAGACCCTCCACAGACTGGCCCAACCGAGTAGGAGCTTGGTCATAACGGAGGGCTACTAAGCTCGGTCATAATGGAGCTCAGCTAGGAGCACTGTATGTCTCGGAAAGTAATACGGTTGTAGGAGGCTGGGGTAACGACGCGAGGCTGCTCGTTCACGCCAACGCCGTTTGGCAGTTTGATTAGGTGGTGTTTAGCTGAATTTGCGCTGACACGTGGGAGAGCGGGATAGGAGAGCAGGTCCACATGTCAGAAGGCGAATGGATGCAGAGGCACGCGTAGAAGGTATATAAGTGTGACTGCGCCCCCCATGCTGGGGATGGAACATCTGCTAGTGAGAGAAACTATAACACATTGTTTTTTCTCTCTTCTCTCTCTCCTTAAGTGTGTGCTAACTTGACCGGCGGAGGGGTTCTCCGGTAACGCACCGCCGGGTAGCTCCCATTCGTTGTGTTCACAGGTCGATTGGAGGAAGGCGCAGCTTGGACGCGAGGAGTACGGGTGGTGCCGGATATTTGCTCCCCGTACAATAATATATCTCGAAAAAATAGTATAATTAGATGCATATATGATACACTTCTTCTTTAAAAGGGGTGTATACTAGAATTTCCCTTTACACCCATTGTTTGGGCGTAAAATATTTTGTATGAATTTTTTTTTTAATGTTTAGTGGTGATGGGATGGAGGTGCTGATGTGATGGTGGAGAGGCGGTGATGGTAAGGGTGGTGGTGATACTGATGGTAATGGTGGTGGAAGTAATAATATTAGTGGTAGTATAGTGATATTATTAAGAATTTAAACTTGTTTGATGTTGATTATATAAAATATTTTTTTTTTGTTAATTTTCATTTTTTAATGTATCAAACGTTGAAAAATATTGTATAAAATATTTTTGAAAAATATTTTTTTGCCAAACAAATGAAGATAAGATAAAATATTTATCAAGAAATTTTTTAAAAATTAATAAATAAGTATAAAAAAATATTAAAGTATATTAAATTTTTATAATTTAGTGAATTTTTAAGATTTATTTTATAAATAAGTGTATTTAAAAAGTAAAAGAAATAATCAAATTATTTAAAAAATTCATTAAAGACACAAATATTTAAAAAATAAAAAACTTAAAAATTGTATTTGAAAACTTAAATCAAACAAAATTCAGTATACAACCGTATTGAGAATGGACCCA
Organism: Camellia sinensis; assembly: GCF_055761805.1. NCBI lineage: Eukaryota > Viridiplantae > Streptophyta > Magnoliopsida > Ericales > Theaceae > Camellia > Camellia sinensis. The sequence continues at coordinate 7,777,812 of NC_138967.1, forward strand.
CAACTCGATCAATTAAACATTTTGGTCCAATTTTTAGATTGAAGAGTCTCCCAACTCATTTCAATAAACTTACATGTAATACTGGGGTGTTGAGAATAAATTTTTTTGAATTTTTTGGGTTAAAGTAGTATTAAAAGTTAAAATAAGTTAATAAGATAAAATATCATATTAAACTTATAATAATCTCATTTTTTCTCTCACAATATCACATCTAATTATAAAAAAAAAAATCTAACTCTCTTATCAAATGTAACTATTTTAGGGGTCGTTTGGTAAATATTTTGGACTAAAAAATCACAAAATGACAAAAAAAAAAGCAAAAAATCACAAAAGGACAATATAAGCAAAAAGACAAAAAAAAAAAATACCATTCCAAAGTTAAAAAACCAAAAAAGCCAAATAAAAATACCAAACGACTAAAAAAGTCTCAGGTCAAAAAAGTCAAAAAAGTCAAAAAATTAAATAAAAAAGTCATTGTCAAACGAGCATTTAATCTACTAAAATAGCCAAACACTAAAATAACCTACTAAAATAATCAACTTTCGAAACCAGCCAATATAAAAATTTACTTGAATTTTGCTCTTCATCCAATTGATTAACATAAATAAATTAAGTTTAAATATATATAAATTTTGTTTTTCAAATTAAGCTTAAAAAAATATTATTATTACACCTCAATTTAAAAGGAATTTGTTAGATAAATAGGTTTTCAATAAAATTTGAATTTTCTCTCTTTTTTTTCTCGTCCATCTCTGCCTGGCTATTTAGGTAACGTTTGGTAACGTTTATATTTACAAAAATTTTATAAACTGCTTTTATTTATTTTTAGAAAAATATAAATTGCAAGCACGTTTGGTTTGAACAAAATGTTTGAAAAATTTTAAAAACATAAACAAAAAAAAAATATTTGTTCAGGCCTAGAATATTTATATTTATTTTTTATTATTTATGACAATGGGATCATACACATTATAATTGAAAAAAAAATTAAAAAAATTAATTGAAAAAAAAATTTGTTAATCAAAATTTTAAATTTCTGTTTAAAAACCAACATAAACTCATTTTTTGAATTTACGTTTTTTTCTCAAATTTATAAACTGAGACAACTATTTATAAACCAAAAAAATTATAAAACAAGTTTTTATAACAGTTTTTTAAATTTTTATAAATATAAACTGAAAATTGAAAACAAAATAGTTACCAAACAGGCATTAGTTTCCAAAATTAGATTTTGAATTTCAATCCGTATTTTTTTATTTTTAGTGAATTTTTAAAATATTTTGGTCAATTTATTTTTTAATCTTTTAAATGCATGTTATGTACTCAAAAAGTAAAATGAAAATAAAAATTGACCACAATATTAAAAAAAATTAACTAAAAATAAAAAAATTAACTGAAAAATTCATAATTTGATTTTAAAAACTAGATAACCAAATAGAGGAAGGTGTCATTCTCACCATCATGGATGCGAATTATTCATTAACTATTAAAACAATTGGGGTAATGATATTTGGATAACTAATGTTTGGATGTTTTTGGTAAAAATTTTAGTAAGAGTTTTCGTACATGTATCGTTGGTCATTAAGATGGACAACATACTTGTGTGGGTGATTTTCCGACCACACTGCCCACTTAGTAACCAGCTGGAGAGCACTGGCAGAATAGATGGCACCTGACTGACCTGCAACAGAAAGATAAGAATCCCGCGGTGGTTTCGACCACCCGGGGGCACTCCGACGATCAAGTCAATATATCTCTCAAAGATAAATCAAGTGCTAAAACTCACAAGCTTGAGTATCAAAAGCATACCTTAGACCCATGGGGGTGCCTCTCTTTTATAGCCAATACAATCCTAGCCCCAATAGGAGCCTGGCCCTAATGGACTTAGGATTACTGCTAATCTGGAACTCCCAGTGGGATCAGGATAAACTCTCTAAGAGTCTTATCTTTACCCAAACTGAAGTCTTCTCTCAATCTAGGACTCTTGTCCTTATCCAAGTTGAGTTCCCTCTTCATTCTAGGACTCTTGCCCCTTATCCGCTTATCTCGGATTCCGATATCTTCGGAGAAAACCTCGGCCTAGCCGAGATGACCTCGGCACAACGACCAAGACACGTGGCACCTCGGTTGACACGTCGACGTCACCTTGCCACGTGTTGGTACTCAGAAAATATATCCCCACAACTGCCCCCTAGGTTCTATTACCTCGGCATTCTGAGGTGATGGAACCTACACTGTTCATTCATCTGTGCCCCTCTGTCTGAGATCAAATTCGCCGACCTCAAAGTTCCCTGGACCTTACTGTCCACTTGTGTCAAGTATCAAGTTTCATGCATTCCAAGTTGTTTGAAATAGCGCCTCCTAGCCGAGGTTCTGGTTCCATTAATTCGTAAACTCCAAGAGCTTTGCAACTGCTCCACTCACACTCTCTGGTGAGTTCCCGATTTCCCAGTCACTTATTTGACTCCAGCGATTTTCATATCGGCGTTCATTTCACTTTGTAAGTTCATAAACTCTTACTTTCTTATTAAGCTCAATCTTTCATAACTCTTCTGATTTACTTTGAATCTGTTTATTTGCCATCAGTTGCCTTCTATTTTCGTCTGTTTTCAAGTTTTGAATTGTTTGAATGCCTAGCACTGTCCTTGTCATATCCGCTTTCTGTTGCTAGCATCATGTCTGAGTCATTACTTTCTTGTTCTTCACATACTTACTTAGTGCCTGTGCACTTGACTTTATTCTTGAACTTTGTCGTCTTCTTGACTATTTTTCTCTTTTTTCATTTAATCCTCTGGCTTCTTCTCTTTCTAGCTCTTTTGCTTAAATCCGTCATTTGTTCCAAGCTTTCAAGCTTCTGCAACTGTCTTCGTTTCTCTCCTCAGGTGAAGCTTTACGTCATTCTGTCATTGTCGTCAGACTTCGGCAATTCTCATTTCGGCTTCCTTCTTTCTGGTAAGCCACTGTTCCTCCTGGTTTTATTTCTTGTTGCTTTCCAAGAAGCTCTGCTTTATTGTTAATCACCATTGCTTGTTTTACCCGTTATTTCCAAATCATTTTCTTGAATACACACTATTCACACATCCGTTGATTTCTACCACTGTTCTTGGCTTGACACACTTGTGCAATCTTTTTGTCTTGATTTCTTGATAGTTTCATCACCATTCTTGATTACGAATTATATTCTTGTTTCTGTTTTCTGTGTCTTTTTCCAGATTCTTGCTTTCAATCTTTGCCTTCAAACTCCGAGGTGCCAATCGCCGAGAAGAGCTTTGATCAAACTCTTCAGGAGGTTGATGCTGAGCTCGTGGCTAAGAAGGCTGCTGAGAAGTTCTTTCCAACTGTCTTCTGGGGGTGAGACACAACCTACCGCTGATGCCGAGTAGTTTGCTTCCTTCTTGAAATTGATGCCAAGATAGCGGTAGAGAAGCTCCTCCAACTGACTGCCGAGGCTGAACCATTGTCGTCCGTCGAAACAGATTAGTCCGACGTTCTTGCTTTCTGTCCCTAGTTCTTTAAGGTCTTCATTTTTGTACTTGCCAACCTTCTCAGCTCTTAACAAGCTAATTGGTCATCTCGGTTGATCATATCTCGGAAATGTCTTTCAGTGTTTATCTCGGCTATACCAAACTTGTAAATTGCTACAAATTTCAACAAGTGGTAGACTTCATAATCTTCGGTTAACTCATTTTGTAATTTGCTCAAAAATTTCAACAAGTGTTAACATTCCTTGCTCCTTAATTATCATTCCTTCCCCCTACACCTTCTCCCTGGCCCCTAATGTGAACGCAAGTTGTACTTAGGATCACATTAGGGAAGTGGGCTTCATGCTGTAGTCACAGACCTGATGTGTTCTTCTTTCGCCGATGTACTAAAACTTCTGGTATTTAATTCACCCCCTTTAGACCCTCTTTCTCTTGGCCTTTGCAAACTATCATCGCTGTTTCTTAAGACATTTATTCCTTTCACAATTCTGGTCACCTCTTCTGGCGTGTACTTAGTGGTTCTGTTCTAATCAAAACGACGTTTGACTCTGGCAAATCTTTTGCCGACATTTAACTTTGTGCACTCTTTAACTTGTAAATTCTCTCAGAATTTCAACAAGTGTAAAACATCATTTCGGTTTAACTTCGGTTAAGTATCATCTCAATTTAACTTCAGTTAAACATCACCTCAGTTTAACTTCGGTTAAACATCATCTCGGCTTAACTTCGGTTAAGCATCATCTCAGTTTTTGAAGTTTTTTTCTTTTTTTGTCGCTTGTACTCTTGTACCTTTTTATTCTTTAGATAATGTAAGCTCTGCATATGGCCGATGTGCCTCATTGTTCTTGAATGTCTAATTCAACTTTCCTTTTCTAAATGAAGCGCTCTTCGTCGCCCTCCTGGACGAGGATTTTCTTTAGTGTCCCTTCACTCTTTTTGGCTGGCTCCTTGCCGACATCATCTAGGATCTCCATGTCCTCGTCTTCAATCTCTGTCTTCCCTGGTTCCCGAATGTTGCAGGTAGTTTTCATTGCTGCCATGGAGCAATTCTTTGCCTGCAGTTGGTCTCCTCTAACTTCTTCAATCCCATGTTCTGTGGGGAACCGCAATAGTTGATGCAACGTTGAGGGAACTGCCCCCATTGCATGCAACCATGGCCTTCCCAAGATGATGTTGTAAGGTGAAGGCGTGTCAATCACGACGAATTCTGTTTTGATCTTCTTCTAACTGCTCTTGCATGATTCTATACTTAGAATATTTTGCATGTCTTTCATACTTTGCCTCCTTTGTGCGATCTTCTCGGGGTTACATATCTCAGGTATAATAGCTACAAAACTTTTACTTCGGCAAGATACTGACCTACAAACTTTTCATAAATTCTAACAAGTGTGAAACATATACTACTCAATGTTAACTTTGCGAACTTTTTCTCAAGTTACAACAAGTGTTAAAACGGTGATCTCGGTCTAGCCTACTTGTAAATTGCTACAAATTTCAACAAGGATTAACATAACAAGTGCTAAATAATAATCTATTTGTAAATTGCTACGAATTTCAACAAGTGTTTAAACAATATACTTAGCTTTTACCTCAACTTGTAAATTGCTGCAAATTTCAACAGATGATCACATGTCGGCTTAACATTATCTTGTAAATTGCTACAAATTTCAACAAGTGTTAAGCATCTTCTCCGGTTTAACCAACCTGTAGATTGCTACAAGTGTTTAGCAATAACCTCGGCTTTACTTCGACTTGTAAATTGCTACAAATTTCAACAAGTGAAGAGAAACAGTAATCTCGGCTTAACTTCAACTTGTAAATTGCTACAAATTTCAACAAGTGAAGATAAGGAATCAGCTTAATTCCAACTTGTAAATTGCTACAAATTTCAACAAGTGAATTAAGGAATAATCTCAGCTTAACTTCGACTTGTAAATTGCTACAAATTTCAACAAGTGAAGATAAGGAATCAGCTTAATTCCAACTTGTAAATTGCTACAAATTTCAACAAGTGAATTAAGGAATCAGCTTAATTCCAACTTGTAAATTGCTACAAATTTCAACAAGTGAATTAAGGAATAATCTCAGCTTAACTTCGACTTGTAAATTGCTACAAATTTCAACAAGTGAAGATAAGGAATCAGCTCGGCTTAACTTCGGTTAAGCATCGTCTCGGTTTCACTTCGGTTAAACATCATCTGGGCTTAACTTCGGTTAAGCATCATCTTGGTTTAACCAACTTGTAAATTGCTACAAATTTCAACAAGTGGTAAACGCATTCTTCTTCTCTATGCCCCCAGTGTGAACTTAAAATCCACTTGAGTTCTCATCATACATGTAGCTTCAACCTTGTCGCCGAGGTTTAATTCAAGCCGAGGTTGTCGGCCTTGGTTTCTCTATTGATCTTACTTGGCTCCAACCTGAGTTTGATTTTCGGCCTCGCATCGGCGAGCCGTTTCTCTTTTCTTGTTCAGACGCCTTTGTTCCTAGCATGTTTTCCTCGGCCTTAGCATACTTCTCAATTCTGGCCAACTTTAGTCTGATCTTGTGTGTTTTTTTTTTTTATCTTCTGGGATCTGAGATCTGCTCATTGTGCTCTTCTCTTATCGGACTCAGGTGCCGAGATCTTATCTTCTGGAATCTTGGATCTGCTCACTCAGGTTGAGCTCTTCTTTTCTCGGACCTACTCATCTAGGCTGAGATCATGTCTTCTGGGATCTGGGATCCGGGATTTGCTTACTTAGGTTGAGCTCTTCTATACTTGAATGTTATCTCCTTGGGAACGCTCATGCCCCCTGTCTTTGCATCCCTTCTGGAAGGGTCTTCGTTCCTCCGCAGGTATCTATCCTTCCATACCTGGAGGTCATCTTCGTTGTAGTATCCGCTTCGATCTGTTGTCTTTGGTGCGTCACCTTCCTGGCCGGCGTCTTTTACTCCGTGACTCTGGTCACGAGTTTCTGTGTTGCGATCGTCCCCTTCAATGTCGAGATCGATAGGTCTTCCACTCCCAGTAGGAGCATTGTCTCTAATCTGATCCTTCTGTTCGTCATTGGCCATCTATTCTTCTTTCTTTCCCACAGACAGCGCCAAATTGTGTGGGTGATTTTCCGACCACACTGCCCACTTAGTAACCAGCTGGAGAGCACTGGCAGAATAGATGGCACCTGACTGACCTGCAACAGAAAGATAAGAATCCCGTGGTGGTTTCGACCACCCGGGGGCACTCCGACGATCAAGTCAGTATATCTCTCAAAGATAAATCAAGTGCTAAAACTCACAAGCTTGAGTATCAAAAGCATACCTTAGACCCATGGGGGTGCCTCTCTTTTATAGCCAATACAATCCTAGCCCCAATAGGAGCCTGGCCCTAATGAACTTAGGATTACTGCTAATCTGGAACTCCCAGTGGGATCAGGATAAACTCTCTAAGAGTCTTATCTTTACCCAAACTGAAGTCTTCTCTCAATCTAGGACTCTTGTCCTTATCCAAGTTGAGTTCCCTCTTCATTCTAGGACTCTTGCCCCTTATCCGCTTATCTCGGATTCCGATATCTTCGGAGGAAACCTCGGCCTAGCCGAGATGACCTCGGCACAACGACCAAGACACGTGGCACCTCGGCTGACACGTCGGCGTCACCTTGCCACGTGTTGGTACTCAGAAAATATATCCCCACAATACTAAAATAGTTAGAATTTTAATGTATTTTTTTTTATTTTATATTTTCATAATTTTTTTTTAATATACTTTTCATCGAGGGTGGGTGCCTATTAGCATTTTCCAATTTACAAATAAAATTGGACAATTCTAATCTACCAACACATATCAAGAAGGTTAACATTCAGCACAACAAAAAAATTCCATAATGGATTGAAGTATAAAGAATTTCTATAGTAGGAACACATATAGTCAAATTTTGCATTTGATAAAAATTAACTCTATTGGAAAGTTGGTTAAAAGTTGAATTTTTAATATTTTTTTAATTTTAAAAAAAATGTAAAACAATAAAAAGATAATGTGACCCAAAATATGTTAAAAATTAAAAATTGACTTTTAACTAAGTTACCAAATTAGACCTAAACTTTTAGTATTTTTTTTTTTTTTAAAAACGCTAGATTGCATTTCTATGAGTGATTGACTTTTTACTTTAAAATAAAATACTTATTGAGATTATTCTTATTTAAAAAATATAATTATCATATCATTGTAGATTAATTTTAATTTTAATTTTTATTTTTTGCAGAAGTGATTCAATGACCAAATTGAAATATCAGCCCCGTTTGGTAGAGCCGTGGGAAAGTGATTATAGATTATGGCTTAACAGATTATAGATTATTGCTTTAAATATTAGTTATTAACCTGTTTGGTGCAGCTATGAGATTATGTATTTAATCAGCAAAGTAGTGTTTGGTTGAATAAGTTGTAAAATAGTTTTTTGCTGTGTAATGTCCTTTTTGTCCTTTTTTTTTTCTTCTTTTTCTTCATTTTATTTTATTTTCTTTAGTTTATAGTTTATTTTTTCAAATTAGAAGTGGTGCATGCATGGTGAGATTAAAATTTTGAAAAATGCTGAAATATCAATTAAAATTTTCAAATTATGTTCATTTTAGTTTAAGAATGCATGAATATTAATTGATATTTTTTTAATTTATTAAAAATTGTTACAAATACCAATTAATATTTTTATAATTTATTATTGCAAAATTGTTACAAAATATACCAATTTGTTAATATTTTTTTAATTTAATTTATTATCAATTAATGGCTTAATTAGTATCAATTAATACTAAAATTATTAATTAGTATCAATTAATATAAAAATTATTTCATTAATGGCTTAAAATGCTTTATTATTATTATTATTATGATTATTATTATTACGCCGTACCATCGGTAATCTAGCAAAGGCAAATGCTCCAACACCCCCTTCTTCTCCTCTCATCCCTCTCTGTTGTTCCATTGCAAACACGGAACAACGCCAGAGAGAGTGAGCTTTGGTTCACCAAAAAGGGAGTTTTACCGAGATCACTTCTCCATCGATCGCGATGGGGGATGACGGCAAAGGCATAGCGGTGACGCGGCGGCGCTATGGTTTGAGATCGCGACAACGGAAAGTCGATCGTGATGGCATGGAAGGGCTTCAGATCGATTGCAGACACGAACATTGCCGGAGAGAGAGAGTGAGCTAGCTCTGGTTCACTTGCAAAACCCTAGCCGGCAGCCTCCAAGTCAGATCATGAGAGAGAGACCGAGCGAGAGAGAGCCAGTTCAAGAAATCGCTGCTGGAAATCGCCTCTCAAGCTTTCTCTCTCTGAAGAAGTGAACAGTGTTTAGTTGTGGGTTTATATATTGATCTTTTTGGTAATAGTTGAAGTTGATGAGGGGCATTTAAGTAATTTTGCCCGTCCCTTCCCAGCTTGCCGCTTAAGCTGAATTAGTTAAGCACCCCTATAACCACTTTAAGAAAAAGTTAATTTTTGACTTACAAAAAGCTATAATCTGTATTATTAAGTTACACCAAACACAATAAAATAACTTAAATTAAGCTAAAAGCTAAAATAAGCTGGAAAAAAGCTCTACCAAACAGGCACATCATCATGCATGTCACCAAAGCATTAATTTAAAAACCTCGTGTTAATAATCAAATAGTGTCCAATTGAAAAACCTCATTTTTCTATTATATGAATGTAATGGAAATGTTCATTTATGAGCAATGGTAATGAAAATGTCATGTCTGAAAAATCTAAAATATCCGAAATATTCATTCGTGATTATATTTTAATTTAAAATAATAAATAACAATCTCATTCAAACAATCAAGACAAATCAACATAATGATTTAACGTGAAAAAAATCACAATTGAAGCGCCTCTACTTGTAATAAAAAATCACGAGATAAAGTCACAAAACAGTCAACTAAAAAGATAAAAATGAATTACACAAGAGTACTCTCAATTACCTAGCAAATCCACACCCGAATTGAACGAAACCCGATATATGTCTTCCACCACCGTCTTCAGCTTATAGAATTGTCTTGCCCAACGTAAAATCCACAACGCTGATGTCGAATCCATGATGATGAATCACTCTAGAATCTACCAAAACTTCAAACCTAAATTCTTCAGAATTCACCAAAAAACAACTTTCTCTTTTGTGAACGTAATACTCCCTCTGTCCGAGAATAATGGTCCCTTTTGGGGAATCCAACTTTTTTTGGTAGTACAATTATTACACTTTAAAAAAAATTAATTTTTCAAAATTACCATTTGATAGTACAATTTTTGAGAAATATCAATGTCATAATTGTACTTTTTGTGTTATTAATGAATTTAAAAGAGGGGCAAAATGGGAAATTTATATTATTTTGTACTTGATTTTTGAAAATGGATTAATATTTTGGGACAATGAAAAATGGAATAAGGGACTAATATTTTGGGACGGAGGGAGTAGAAAAAAAAACCCCCTTGATAAATTCAATATGAAACTTGTAGATTTGTTGATCACTTTCAAATCATTAAAGAAACACTTATAAAACAGCATAAGATAGAAAACACTTGTCTTTTCTCTCTCTAAGATTCTAGTCATTTTAAACCCTAAAAATAGCAAATTGCGCATTTTATAAGAAATTGAATTATGAAGACCGTTTGAGTGCGCACTTCACTGTTCGAGCGGTGTAAGTAAAGGCGGTACAAAATATATAGTTTGATCGCTTAAGAGGTAAAACTTGTTTTCCAGAAGTTTAGTTTGCAGGTAGAGAAACTGGGCATTCACTGCTCGAGCGCACAAATTACCGCTCGAATGGTCAAACAATTTTGGCCTTGAGGGTGCTGTCCCTTGACCCCACCTGGGTGCTGTTTTGGACTCGTTATGGGGTGCTGCCCCCTAGACTCTATATATAGTCAGCAAAATGACAAACATAAAAGTCTCAAGATCACAAACTCCTTTGCATAGAGACAATTCAGGTTGGATTCGCATATAAACATTTGCATCTTTACTAAGACATAAGAGCGAATAAAATTATAATTAAAAAGAATTTTACTAAACAAAATTACCAATTATAAAAACATAATAATGTAAATATATATATATATATATATTTTGGGTAAATTATAATTTAACCCCCTGTGGTTTATCCTAAAAACACGGAACCCTCTTGTACTTTCATTTGTAACACTTAAACCCCTAAACTTTATACCATGCTGTAATTTTTGATGGACGTATAGAAATGCACAAAACGACGTCGTTTTGTGCACCGCCTGATAAAAAACAAAATAAAAAAAGAAAAAACAGGAGAGAGAGAGAGAGAGAGGGAGAGAGAGAGAGAGAGAGAAAGTCATAGAAAGAGAGATTGCAACTAGGGAGAGAGAGAGAAAGAGAGACAAACACTCTTCCTTTCCCTCTAATGGCCAAAACCAAAAACCCAACAAAATCCACCAAGAAAAATCAGAAAAACCAGCCCGACAATGCCCCAAAATCACAAAAAGCACTATGTTGGTAAGTTGTGAGATGCCGCCTCACCTACAAACACCTCTAGACCCAACCAAAATATATGTGTATATTGGCATTGAGAAGACCCAAATACTGGCTTAGAAGAGCTCCCTGAAGCTTCTTGGTGGGCGAAATCGTGAAGGCCAAGCCAAGCCATGTCTGCTTGGGAGCAATCCACCAACCCAAATATTGAAAACAACTCAGAAAACAGAGCATACCTGGGAATACTCAACACTGAAATACTTATGAGCAAAAACCCACAGCTATGATAGTGTTACCACGGACCACTACCATGGACGGCGATACCATAGCCATGAGCTTGAATCACCTCTCAATAGCACCACTGGACCTTTCTATATTCTCTGAACCACAAAAAAGCAGCCCAGAGAAGCACCAGAGAAACAACGAAAAACCAGAGAAGCACCACCGGCCAACCTGCCATATCACATGGAGGACTCGCCGACAACGAACTAACCACCGACGACACAACCCAGACCAATAGAGCACTCACAGAATTGCCAAGGCTGCTCTACAACCCAACCGAAACACCAACTGGCCGAAGAGCTACCAAGACCCACAGAAAAGACTGCCAGAGCACCAACCCAGAGACCATACCTGTTAACATCATCTTTCTCTCTCTAGTTCAGTCGAACCACAAAATTGGGACATGAAAGCCTTCCAGACAATTGTTGTGGAATTGGTGAGTTAGATGAGACCATTGTTGTGGATCTCTGCAACACTGATCAATCGAAGAGTGTTTATTCAATCGAAGAGTGTTTATCTCTCTCTCTCTCTTGTTGCAATCTCTCTCTCACTCCTGTTTTTTATTTTATTTTATTTTTTATCAGGCGGGGCACAAAATGACGTCGTTTTGTGCATTTCTGTTACGTCCATCAAAAATTACAACATGGTATAAAGTCTAGGGGTTTAAGTGTTATAAATGAACGTACAAGGGGGTTTCGTATTTTTAGGGTAAATCACAGGGGGTCAAATTATAATTTACCCTATATTTTTTAATTCAAAAGTAGTTGAGGTAGATTTTAAAATTTAAATTAACGTAACAATTATAAACCATTAATTTTAGATGTTAATGGTGGTTTCCAACCTAAGTATTGGTGTCAAGTTCTAATTGTGTATTGGAAAAGCTTTAAATCCACCAAAATTGTGTAATGGAAAAAGCATTAAATCCATCAAAAATTAGCACTTGTACGTGCCCTATTCGTTCCAACTTTTCCCTCCTGGAAGAGAAGTTTAGACTGTCTTGTCTTAGTTATTGTCGACTCAGTTGGCTAATTCTGTCTGTTTATTTTTAGATTTTTGAGTGCGTTTATTTTGAGAAATTATTTCAGGGATTGGATTATTAGTTTATTGGACTCTATTATTTAGTTTAATTTTTCTACTTCAAATTAATGGTTCCTTTGGACTATTAGTCTCTCACATGAGGGATTATTATATCTTAAGGGGTGAAATTATTTTCACGGGATTGATATTCTATGGGACTAATGTGTGGAATGTTTATTTTACTCTTATGTTATTACTTAATAAACAATTAAAAAAGGATAAAATAATCTTTTGAACATTTATATATTATTTTTTTAGTGTTGTTCTTTTAAAATTATATATTAAATAAAAAATATAAATTATAAATTTAATTTAATTAAAAATAATAAATTAAAAATTATGGCCTTATAATTTTTTTAGTGTTGTTAAAAATTAAATTTACATATTAAATAAAATTATTTTTTTAGTGTTGTTAATTTAAAATTATATATTAAATAAAAAATATAAATTATAAATTTAATTTAATTGAAAATAATAAATTAAAAACTATGGGCTTATAAATTAAAATTTTTTAGTGTTGTTAAATTATAAATTATAGATTACAAATTTAAAATTATATATTAAATAAAAATTATAAATTATAAGGGTAAAATAGTCTTTTGAACATTTATCCTTATCCAGTCCGTCTAATCAAACATTAGATTCACTAAAGCTAGTCCAATTCAGATATCTAATCACATGACTAAACAAACATAGGATAAAATCCAGTCCAACCAAATAATCCGGAAGCAATGTATCCCAGGACTAACAGTCCGATGGATTACAATCCGCTCTTATCCAGTCCGTCCAAACAAAAACACCCTTTCGTCATGTTTGATTAACAAAACTAATAGTGAAGTATTAATAATCCTATTAAATTAGTGTGGTATTCATTATCCAATTGGATTAATATCCATTGGATTAATAATTTCACCCCTACCCCATTACTATTAATCCTACAAATTTGTTGGATTAATTATCCATTGGATTAATAATCCTAAACCAAAATGTTAAAACAAGCTTAAGATAATTGGACCCACGGATTAATAATCTCAATCTCATGCTCTAATTCACCCAATCAAACATGCCCTTTGTGTATAGATTATTTATCAAAAAATATATTAATTATTGTAATATAATTTTATCATATTTACTTTCTTTTTTTTTTTTTTGGATTCATTTTCTTTTTTTTTTTTTGATTCATTTATCATATTTACTTTCAAATAAGTAACAATAAATATAATTTTGAAACTATACTGTCTATTTTTTTAAGATGAATATATTTTTTTTTAAAGTCATGTGCATGATTGCTAAATCAATTTTATTTCAATAATGATTTACATACAAAAATCTAAAAATTAACAGGTTGAGTAATTCATAATAAACTAAAAATATGACCCAAGCTAGACGCTCAAAAATGCCAGTGACTGCAATCATAAAAGGAAGTCTTCACCTTCCCGTTCTCATATTCGAATCTTCTAACCAACAAATACATATCTTGAAGTTATAGACCACAGGGTATAAGTCCTATTTTGAAAGGCTTATTTGGGTTGTAAAGACTTAATTTAGTACACATAAACTGACCCAGAATACCCTGCATAACAAAAAAAAAAAAAAAAAAAAAAATTCATAATTATATTTGTATAGTCATTGAGCAATAATTTAGCGAATGACCTAAGTATTATAATGGTGGAGGATTTCTTCTGGCCTAAAATTTAAATTGGAGGAGGTTGTTTGGACATGTGAGGTTTATTATAGGTCTCGTTTCGATAATCTGAACTGTTTTTTTTGTCAGACACTTAATGTATTTTATTCATAAGAGAAATTAGATTGATTTGATAAGTGCAATTTGTTCAATTCACTATAACAAAAAAGGCATTTGGTGACAGACTGATTTTGTCTCCAAACATCAAAATTTCGTCACCAAAGTGATCTGTGACGAAAAAAATTTGTCACCACGTTCGTGGCCTATATGTCGTCACAAAAAGTACCTGGTGACGAAAAACAGTTTCGTCACCTATTTTTCATTTTTGGCGACGAAATGTTTCTTCTCCAAATGTTGAATTTTTCGTCCTCTAAAACACCAATTTCGTCACCAAAACTAAATAATATTTCATTTTAATTGTTTTTTGCGACGAAATATTTCGTCACCAAATATATTTTAGTGACGAAAGTTTTCATCACCAATGATATGGATTAAGGTGACAAAAAAATTCGTCACTAAAATGAGCAAAAAAGAAAATTATTCAATGACAAAAAACATTTGTCACCAAATATTTCAATTTAGCGACGAAATATTTAGCAAATGTGACGAAATTATTTGTTTCGTACTATAGCATTAGTGACAAAATTATTCGTCATGTTTTTTGAAACTAATAGCGACATTTTTTATTTCGTCACTAATAAAAATTAAAAATTTTGAAAATGGAGGTACTATTTTCTTCAGAAATTTTTTCTTTTTAGTAACAATTCCCTGCGCATTTCAATAACCTGTTCAATAAAATATCTATTACAAATCAATACAAAAATCTGTTCATTTTCATAAACATCACAATCGAATTTTAGCACTATCTACAAAATTACAATATGAACTGCATGCAGATTATAAACATGTCTCCTAATATCCACAAAAAATGTCTACTAATATTCACAAAAATATAATATCAACCGTATGCAGATTACCAAACACATCTCTTAATATCCAACAAAAAACATGTCTACTAATATCAACAAAAATAAAATATCAAGGGCGGATTACCAAACATGTCCCGTAATACTAACAAAAATATAAAATTTACAACACAACCAAAATACATGTAAGGTAATATGAACAAAAACACAAAATGAGCTACCATCGGCCCTCCAAATTACCAAACACATCCATATCAAATCTCGAATCTGCAAAAAAATGAAACACAAAAAAAAAAAAAAATGTCAGTTAGACAATTATTATCTTATCCATAACATATACAATTTAACATGCATTTTTGGGCTTAGTTTTAAAACCGGGAGTCCCGTGTAAGTTCCGTAAGTTTCCACAACTTACATTGGTCCATCCCGAGGTGTTTGAGGTGTTTTCTGGGCCGTCTCGTGGCTGTTGCACGATTTTGGTCCGCGAAGGCCTATTTTCAAGCTTAAGTGTGGAAAAGTGCATTTTTAGACTTAGTTTTCAAACCGGGAGTCCCGTGCTAGTTCCGTAAGTTTTCACAATTCACATTGGTCCATCCCAAGGTGTTTGAGGTGTTTCCCGAGCCGTCTCGTGGCTGTTGCATGATTTTAGCCCCCGAAGGCCTATTTTCAAGCTTAAGTGTGGAAAAGTGCATTTTTGGACTTAGTTTTCAAACTGGGAGTCCCGTGCTAGTTTCGTAAGTTTCCACAACTCACATTGATCCGTCCCGAGGTGTTTGAGGTGTTTCCTAGGCCGTTTCGTGGCTGTTGCACGATTTTGGCCCCCGAAGGCCTATTTTCAAGCTTAAGTGTGCAAAAGTGCATTTTTGGACTTAGTTTTAAAACCGGGAGTCCCGTGCTAGTTCCGTAAATTTCCACAACTCACAATGGTCCATCCCAAGGTGTTTGAGGTGTTTCCCGGGCCGTCTCGTGGCTTTTGCACGATTTTGGCTCCCGCAGGCTTATTTTCAAGCTTAAGTGTGGAAAAGTGCATTTTTGGACTTAGTTTTCAAATCGGGAGTCCCGTGCTAGTTCCGTAAGTTTTCAAAACTCACATTGGTCCGTCTCGAGGTATTTGGGGTGTTTCCCGGGCCGTCTCGTGGCTGTTGCACGATTTTGGCCCCCGAAGGCCTATTTTCCAGCTTAAGTGTGAAAAAGTGCATTTTTGGACTTAGTTTTCAAACCGGGAGTCCCGTGCTAGTTCCGTAAATTTTCACAACTCATATTTGTCCATCCCGAGGTGTTTGAGATGTTTTCCGGGCCGTCTCGTGACTGTTGCACGATTTTGGCCCCCGAAGGCCTACTTTTGAAGCTTAAGTGTGAAAAAGTGCATTTTTGGACTTAATTTTCGAACTGGGAATCCCGTGCTAGTTCCATAAGTTTACACAGCTCACATTGGTCTCGTGGCTGTTGCACGATTTTGGCTCCCCGAAGGCCTATTTTCAAGCTTGAGTGTGGAAAAGTGCATTTTTGGACTTAGTTTTCAAATCGGGAGTCCCGTGCTAGTTCCGTAAGTTTCCACAACTCACATTGGTCCGTCCCGAGGTGTTTGAGGTGTTTCCCGGGCCATCTCGTGGCTGTTGCACGATTTTGACCCCCGAAGGCCTATTTTCAAGCTTAAGTGTGAAAAAGTGCATTTTTGGACTTAGTTTTCAAACCGAGAGTCCCGTGCTAGTTCCGTAAGTTTCCACAACTCACATTGGTCTGTCCCGAGGTGTTTGAGGTGTTTCCCAGGCCGTCTCACGGTTGTTACACGATTTTGGCCCCCGAAGACCTATTTTCAAGCTTAAGTGGGGAAAAGTGCATTTTTGGACTTAGTTTTCAAACCGGGAGTCCCGTACTAGTTCCGTAAGTTTCCACAACTCACAATGGTCCATCCTGAGGTGTTTGAGGTGTTTTCCAGGCCGTCTCGTGGCTGTTGCACGATTTTGGCTCCCCGAAGGCCTATTTTCCAGCTTAAGTGTGAAAAAGTACATTTTTGGACTTAGTTTTCAAATCTGGAGTCCCGTGCTAGTTCCGTAAGTTTTCACAACTCACATTGGTCCATCCCAAGGTGTTTGAAGTGTTTCCTGGGCCATTTCATGGCTGTTGCACGATTTTGGCCCCCGAAGGCCTATTTTTGAAGCTTAAGTGTGAAAAGGTACATTTTGGGCTTAGTTTTCAAATCGGGAGACCCGTACTAGTTCCGTAAGTTTTCACAACTCATATTGGTCCATACCGAGGTGTTTGAGGTGTTTCCCAGCCTGTCTCGTGGCTGTTGCACGATTTTGGCCCCCGAAAGCCTATTTTCAAGCTTAAGTGTGGAAAAGTGCATTTTTGGACTTAGTTTTCAAACCGGGAGTCCCGTGCTAGTTCCGTAAGTTTCTACAACTCATATTGGTCCATCCCGAGGTGTTTGAGGTGTTTTCTGGGCCGTCTCGTGGCTGTTTCACGATTTTGGCCCCCGAAGGCCTATTTTCAAACTTAAGTGTGGAAAAGTGCATTTTTTGACTTAGTTTTCAAACCAAGAGTCCCGTGCTAGTTCCATAAGTTTCCACCACTCACATTGGTCCATCCCGAGGTGTTTCAGGTGTTTTCTGGGCCGTCTCGTGGCTGTTGCCCGATTTTGGCCCCCGAAGGCCTATTTTCAAGCTTAAGTGTGAAAAAGTGCATTTTTGGACTTAGTTTTTAAACCGGGAGTCCCGTGCTAGTTTCGTAAGTTTTCACAACTCACATTGGTCCATGCCAAGGTGTTTGAGGTGTTTCCTGGGCTGTCTCGTGGCTGTTGCACGATTTTAACCCCCGAAGGCCTATTTTCAAGCTTAAGTGTGGAAAAGTGCATTTTTGGACTTAGTTTCAAACCGGGAGTCCCGTGCTAGTTTTGTAAGTTTCCACAACTCACATTGGTCCATCCAGAGGTGTTTGAGGTGTTTCCCAGGCCGTCTCGTGACTGTTGCACGATTTTGACCTCCGAAGGCCTATTTTCAAACTTAAGTGTGGAAAAGTGCATTTTTGGATTTAGTTTTCAAATCGGGAGTCCCGTGCTAGTTCCGTAAGTTTTCACAACTCACAATGGTCCATCCCGAGGTGTTTGAGGTGTTTCCTGGGCCGTTTCGTGGCTGTTGCACGATTTTGGCTCCCGAAGGCCTATTTTCAAGCTTAAGTGTGGAAAAGTGCATTTTTGGACTTAGTTTTCAAACTGGGAGTCCCACAAGTTTCCAAAACTCACATTGGTTCGTCCTGAGGTGTTTGAGGTGTTTCCCAGGCCGTCTCGTGGCTGTTGCACATTTTTTCGACTAGTTCCATGCCTACATGTTGGAATAGTTTTCGACTTATACGTGCATATTTCAGTGTTTGTGATGTTTCTCGGGCTTTTACGTGCATAGTTCACTATCTTAGTTGAAGAAGAAATTTCTACTAAATTATCATAGAAACATAATATACTAACCAAATAGCTTGTCAATCAGAATCTGAACTTTCCCCACTCTCAAAATTTCCCGTGACACCTTTCTGCCTCAAACACTCGATGATACTTTGTATCTTCTTGCTTTGTTTCTTCTCTGACTTTTCAAACCTTGCAATTTGTTCATTTTGTTGTGTTATTTGCAGCTCGAGGCATTGAACATAGTCACTATTTTCAACAGGTGCAACAGTTGTATTCACAGAAGAAGAAGGCCTCATACCGAGTCCTTTCACATAACCTGGCCTTGGCTGAAGCACCTTCACTGACAACTCCTCTGGGGTCAAGGGGATCGCACTAGTCTGCGAGAGGTGTTCTGCTTGCGTCTATATCAGGTTGTCCTATTAATTTGAAATAAATCAAACAAGTATTAGTTATTCTACCCTGCACAACAAAATAAATAATATTATCAAAATTGAAAGGCATTGCCTTCTACATACATAATTAACTTGGCTCTCCGATGAAATCCATTCATGCGTGTCCGAATTGTAGTGGATGGACTTGTAAAATTCTGCTAAATCGGGCGCTTTTCCATTTGCAATTATCTGCTTCATTTGTTTGTCAATGTTAATTCAATGATTTAAATAACAAAGCCTACTAATCCAATAAAATAAATTAGTAGAACGCACCGAGCTGTGTACCCTGACTGGGATTATTTTGATCCACATCGATGTTTTGCTTTCATTTACATCCTATTATTCACATTAGCTACATCATTATAAGTTCGATTATGAAAAAAAATTTGGGGTGTTAAACATTTTCTATTTGTAAATATCCTACATATTAAAAAATGAAAAAAAAATAAATAAAAAAAATGTGTAGCTTTTTGATATGTGTCTATCAGTTTTGTTTGATGGACATAAACAATTGATGTATCAATTTAAAAAATTAAAAAGTTAAAAAAAATAGATTGGGTTTTTTTGAGATAAAATAAACTATCTAACTCTTCTTTATACTATTAAGATGGACTATTTTAATCATATAAAAAAATAAAAATTATATTTAGATATTATCCCTACATATTATGCTATTATATACAACTACAGTTGTAACAAATTAACTATAATATATATGAAAAGTTATATTAAACTTTCATTTTTAATTAATTGAATTATAATTAACAAACTAATAAATAGCAGTAATGGTCTAATGGGATAGAAAGAGAATAAAAATAAAGAATTTAGTAATATTTAAAAGTTTTAAATTTACCTAGTTATACAAAATTCTAATATTATAGTAAAATCTTAAATTCTCAATAAATTTTCACATTTTTTATAACATAAAATGACAAAAAATATATAAAAAAAAATGATACCCATTTTTTTAGCTTCAATTTTATGGTCTTTATTGAAGAAAATAAAATCCGATCAAAATCCTTGGTATGGAATGGACATAGATATTTCGATTGCAACCATAATTATCAATAATTCTTCTCTACAATGCAAACCTATAAACAAACACATAAACCTTATTAAAACCGAAACCAAAGCCAAACCAACAGTAGAGAAAGAGAATCACACAGAGAAAAAATAAAATTAAAAAATAATTAAATTTATAGAGTGTGAAAATGTTACCTCCAACAACTTAAACCTCACCTAACCCAATCCTTTAACTCCTCTGCCAGTGTCCGTGAACTTTAAGAGTTGAGATGACTAATGAGATTATTCTTTAAATAAAACTTGAAAATTGATTAATTTGTCTCATTAGATGATTTAAAATTTTGATATATATACATTAGAAAAATAGATAATTATATTACTAAATCATAATTCAAATGTAGTATCCATATCTAAATTCTTTTTTTTTTTTTTATTGTTTTTGTGTGTTTCTATTCGGTTTTTTTTCCAATTTATTTAAGATGGAGTTGTGGGTATCTATTTTTTTTTTAATTTAATTTATCTGTGGTTTCTATTTGTTTTTAATTATTATTATTTAGGTAAGTTATGATGTGATTTAGATATGTGATAAACATGTGAGTTTTATTGATTAAAAGTATAATGTGGGAGATATTTTCAAATTAGATTTGTTTAGATAAACTTTAAAAAATTCTAAAATTTAAAATTGGATATTGAGATGCAAAAGAAAAATTTTAACTGAATAAATAAAAATCAAATTTATTAATTTTATCTGTTTGTATATTTGATTTTTAGATTTTTTTGTTATGTTATAATATAATATATAAGATATTGATAGATATCTACAACTTTTATAAAAAATATTATCTGATTTTTTGGGGAAGAGAGAAGGATTGCAAGTTTTAATTTTTTTTTAGATCAATATCTAAATTCTTATCTTTTTTTATTTTTGTGTGGTTTCTATTCGGGTTTTTTTTTCCAATTTATTTAAAATGGAGTTGTAGGTATCTATTTTTTTTTTAATTTAATTTATCTGTGGTTTCTATTTGTTTTTAATTATTATTATTTAGGTAAGTTATGATGTGAGTTAGACATGTTATAGACAAGTGAGTTTGATTGATTTAAAGTACAATAATGGGGGATATTTTCAAGTTAGATTTGTTCAAATAAATTTTAAAGATTTTTAAAACTTAAAATTGGATATTGAGATATAAAAGAAAGATTTTAACTGAATAAATAAAAATCAAATTTATTAATTTTTTCTATTTGTATATCTGATTTTTATTTTTATTTTTTGAAAATTAGTCTAAGGTCCCTCTCCCATTTTTAGTAATGGAAGAGATCCACAAAATTATTTTTTGATGTTTAAGGTCCCTAAACATATATCAGAGAAATTTGACTTGCGGTTTCAGTTCGTCCTTGATTCGAACATTGTGACCTTTGAATTTCGAAATCGGCCATCTCGATCCACTCTAATCAAAACCAGATTGTTGGGCTTCTCGTAATTGATTGCCATTTCTCCACTCGACCCAGATTTTCAATTGATTTGATTCGCATACCCATCACGATCTGAATGAACAACAAAGAAATTTGAACTGTTGAATTCCACATTCGACACGCAGGGGTAGATCTGAAATTGATTCAGAAAGGTTGGGGTGAGATCTGAAATTGATCCGAAAGTCTTTGATAAGGTTTCGCCCTGTTTCGCACAAACACCTGGAGTGATTCTAAATCTTCTCCAATTGAAGAACCGGAAAACAACCAATGTATAAAAGCATTACTATCTGTAAACACTACAACTTCATCATGATGAGTGGTACCAGTTATTGCTGAACCATCATCTGCAACAGCATCCTTGTATTTATGTGGCGTAAGTTCCCATTGCAGTAAATGCTCATCTAGAAGGAGACACAATGAATCACCATTAAAAACAATGCTCTCCTTAACTTCATTCCCCTGTTTTGCACAAACACCTGGAGTGACTTGGGTTCTTGATTGCTGGTTGATCATGGATACAAACTGGTTTAATGGACAACCATGAATCACAGACCCAACCAAGTGGCGGCCGGGGGGGGGGGGGGGGGGAGGAGGGAGCTTTCTTTCTCTAGATACTAGAAAGAGAAGCAAGCTCATACTTTTTGGGATTTTCTCTGGGTTGTGGAGTCCAGAGAAATTCTTTGGGTTGAGAGAATTTCTCTGGAAATATTTGTCTGGGAATTTTCTCTGGGTTCTCTGGGTGAGAGAATCTCTGGAATTGTTTGTCTCAGAATTTCTCTAGGTTTGGAGAGTCCAGAGAAATTTTGAAATTTCTCTTTGATGTGTCCAAAGAATTTTACAGTGGGAATTTTTTTTAGACTAATTTTCTTTGGACCAATTTTCTTAAACTTTGTTGGCCTACTGGTTACAAAGTTTAAACTTTAGTAGTTGAATCAGGGGAATGAATGGATTTAGTGATTGAATTCTTGCTAGATTTTTGTCTTAAACTTTGTTTTGCGTTGAATTTGTCAATTGTAAAACCTGGTGATTAGTTAATTGACATCACATTTTAGGTTTGTAGATTCTGGGGTTTTAACTCTCTTGAACTCCAAGGAATGGTTGTTGGCCTACTGGTAACAATGAGAATAAAAGTTTCTGGGTTCACTGCACAGATCTGTAGAATAGATTCTTGAAGCATTACGTTACATTACATTTTTGTTTTGATAAATGAAACGTTACATTACATGTTAGAGGATAGCTGTTAGTGTGTGCATTATGGAGCCTTAAGAAACTTTTGAAAACGTTCAACACACGTGAATTTTACAGTGAGAAATTTCTCTGTGACGTGAATTTTCTCTGAACTAATTTTCTTTGAACTAATTTTCTCTAAACTAATTTTCTCTGGACCAATTTTCTCTGGATCAACTTGAGAGATCTTAGACATTATGAAAATATTGAGTGTCCTTTATGCTGTAAAATCTTAATACTAGGGACCTTAAAAAAAAATTTCCCTTTTTTTTTTGTTATGTTATAATATAATATATAAGATATAGATAAATATCTACAATTTTCATAAAAAATATTATCTAATTTTTTGGAAAAGAGAGAAGGAATGCAAGATTTAATATTTTTTTAGATTCATATTTAAATTCTTTTTTTTTTTTTTTTGTAATTTCTATTCGGGTGTTTTATAAATAATCTACACAAAATTTAAAAATAATGTCCAGAATTATTGAACTGAGTCCATACGACGGTCTAATCTTTTTTCCCATTGGAGAGAAGTTGGAACCAATAACACACACAGTGCTAATTTTGATGGATTTAAAGCTTTTCCATTACACATTTAGAACACGAGACTTATACTTCAATGTATAAGATTGGAATTTGGAAACACATAATTTAAGTGTTTTGGAAAGTTGATAAAAAGTTAATTTTTTAATTTTTTTAGTTTATTTTATTTTTTGTGGATGAAAAATATGAGAGGTGATGTGACCTAAAATGGATAAAAAACTAAAAACTAGTTTTTTTTATTACTTCCCAAAAGCTAAAAGCTAAAAACTAAAATGAATGGTTTGTAATTACTATGTTAATTTAAATTTTAAAATCACAACTACTTTTGAATTGAAATTAAAAATATATGGGTACATTACATTTACCTCCCCTGAGATTTTTTATAAATATAGGGACTTTTCCTGTTGTTTGAATAATTACAGTAACCTCCCCTGCTTTACTTGACAATGTCAAGATTTTCCTTTCTGTCAAATTGTTTCAAACGGTGTTACTATAATAAATTACCTTATTGCCCTTCTTTTTAAAATATTAAAAAATGTTTTTGGATTGGAGGACAGGTTTGGAAGAAACAAACAGTGTTTGGAACAGTATTTTTGGATTTATTTTTTTAAAATATTAAAAAATGTTTATAAAAAATTTATTTTTTATTTTAAATATACAATTTTTATTTAAGTATTTTTAAATATTTTATTTTATTTTGTATATATTTTAATTTTTTAAATTTTAATATTTTAAACTCAAAATACAACTTCATACTCAAATTGTAACCAAACGCATAACTCAAAACTCAATTCAAACATTATTTTCGAACCTCATAACCAAACACATAACTCCATACTCCACATTATTTTCAAAACCCTACATTCAAATCATAACCAAACGCATAAGAAAAAAATTAAAATATTAAAATATATATTTATAAAATGAAATAAAATATTTAAAATAAAATTATATATTTAAAATAAAATAATAAATTTTTTAATATTTAAAAAATATATTTAACATAAGTTTGTATTTTTTCAAGTTTGTGTTTGGTTATAAGTTTTGAAAATAATTTTTGAATTGAGTTTTGAATTGTGTATTTGGTTAAACCTCTATAAGTTTTGAAAATTTCTAATTGGAATTGTGATTCTAAAAAAGAACCAAACATGTTTATAAAAAAACTCTTTTTTCGGAACATGTTTTTACTCAAAACTCAATTAAAAAATTATTTTCAAAACTCATAACCAAATACAAACTTAAAACCGAATTCAAAACTTTTTTCAAAACTCAAAACCAAACTTGTTCAAAAACTCTATTTTAAAAGAATTTTTTTTAAAAATTATTTTTAGAATCATGATTTGAGTGTGGAGTCGTATTAGAGCATCAGCATCAGAGTCGCTACAACAACTTTGACGCTATTGTAGAGAGCCAAATTGTAAATATGTTGATGCATCAGAGTCGCTATTGGCTTCATTCATTTTGACAAAACTACAGTTCCTCCTCTGATGAAGTAAGGAACTGTTCACAGGCTAATCAATTTTTTATTATATTTTCTTTCTTGCACTTCTTTCTTCCGCCAACAAGAACACTATCTCTCATATCACCATTACTGAACTGGAGCAAAGCTTCATTGTATGTATGTTGTAGGCAGCAAAACTGAATTGGAACAAAGCTGAGGTCGTCCCCCAAGATGTCCGCCAGGATGTCCCATGAGAAAAAGAAAAATGCTGAACTTTTGCTTAACCGGTCGACCGCCCGGCTGTCCGGCCGGTCAACCCCCGGGTCGACTACCCTAGGTCCTGTGTTGTTGCTGTTCTGTTGTTGCTCTGGTACTGTCTTTGGTCTTATTTTATACCTGTTTTAAATTGAAAAAGATGAAAGAATAAAAAATAATATTTTAATGAAATAGAATATTAAAATAGAGAGTTTGATGGAGTGTGTATAAAAAAAAGAGGCTAGCTAAAATATAAAAGTGGATTTTGGATTATAATTTGACTCAAAATTTGCTGAGACTGATGCAGATGTTCTTATGAGTTATGAGTTTTGAAAAGAAAAAATTTGTTTGGTTATAAATTTTGAATTTTTTTTCATTTATTTTTTTAGGGTAAATATTTTATATTTTAAATATATATTTATTTATTTTAATGTGCATTATATTTCATACATCGATGTGTTGTATTTTTTTTAATATTTTAATTTTTTTAAATATTAAAAAATCTTATTTTTTAATTAAAAAATCTTATTTTTTATTTTAAATATATATATTTTATTTTAAATATATATATTTTATTTTAAATATTTTATTTTATTTTATAAATATATTTTTAAATATTTTAATTTTTTGTTATGCGTTTGGTTACGATTTGAGTATAGAGTTTTGAATGTAGTGTGGAGTGTCAAGTTATGTGTTTGGTTATGAGATTTGAAAATAATTTTTGAATTGAGTTTTGAGTTATGTGTTTGGTTACGATTTGAGTGTAAAGTTATATTTTGAGTTTAAAATATTAAAATTAAAAAAATGAAAATATTTAAATTAAAATTATATATTTAAAATAAAAATAATTTTTTTTAAACATTTTTTAATATTAAAAAAAATAAATCCAAAAATACTGTTCCAAATACTGTTTGTTTCTTCCTAGCTTGTCCTCCAATCCAAAAACATTTTTTAATATTTTAAAAGAAAGGGCGATAAGGTAATTTATTATAGAAAAAGTAATACCGTTTAGAACAATTTGACAGAAGGGGAGAATCTTGACATTGTCACGTAAAGTAAGGGAGGTTACTGTAATTATTCAAACCACAAAGAAAGTCCCTGTATTTGTCAGAAATATCAGGGGAGGTAAATGTAATTTACCCAAAATATATTGAGATGACATTTACCATTGAGCAGAAATGAATATATGAATATTTCCGTTACATTCATATAATAGAAAAGACCCCAAAATGAGATTTTAAATTAATGCTTTGGTGACCTACATGATGATATTTACATTTGATCATTGAATCACTCATAAAAAAAACAAAAATTAATCTATAATGATTATAGCGATTCCGATTTTCCCTCCATTGGTTATTGTATTCCGGACTCGGTTTCGTGGATGTCTATTGTCCTATATGTTGCTTTTCCGTCCTTTAATTCTTTGTATTCGAGTTTTGGGATGTATTGGGTAGGTTTATAACAGGTTGGGTGTGTTTTAAAACAAATGGTTGCTGCCTAGTTTTTGGTGTCTTCGCTCGAGCGAGGTTTTTGTCGCTCGCTTGCTCGAGCGAGCTCTGTGTTTTAGTTCCTTCGCTCAAGCCAAGGTTCATTCGCTCGAGCGAGATTTGAGTGGTGTGTCTGTTGGTTCGAGCGAGCATTCTTGTGCTCGAGCGTGCGTCTGCGTCTAGTTTTGGACTTGAAGGTTGTGTTTCTTGGCTCGAGTGAGCTTTCCTTCGCTTGAGCGAACGAGGACTATGTTTTGGGTTTCTTCGCTCGAGCGAGCTTTTCTTCGCTCGAACGTGCTTCTGGGTAGCAGACCTGAAGCTTCGTGTTGTTGGCTCAAGTGAGGCTTCCTTGTGTCTGGTCGCTCGAGCGAGGCTCGATTATATTAGTTCGCAGCAACAGCTTCTTCTTCACTTTTTCATCATCTCCTTTACTCAAACCCTAGCCTCGGCTGCTTCTCTCTCTGCATACATCTTCTCTCTACAAACTCATCTAGTTCTAATGGTTTTCTACCCTAGTCTCTTTGTAAGAAGTGTGGAGCTTGGCGTGGGCTTCATTTCAATCCGAAAAAGTTGGTGTTTAGAGCATCTTGGGTTTTCACCTTCAACTCCTTTGAGTCTCTTCTCTTGAGGTAGGGATACCCTACTCCTTCTTATGAGTTTTGACATAAATTTTAGTCATTTTGTATAAATGGTGGATTATGATAATTTTGGAGAAGTTAGGGTTTGTTTTGAAATTATATAAAAAAGGGTTTTCAATTGTTAAACTCCATGTGTATGTGGGACTATGGAAAATGAAATTATTGTTGTTGAATTGATGAAAATGAGCCTTAGGGCTGAAATTGGAAAAAGGGGGAAAAGCCCTAATTTAATGTGAACAATTAATTTGTATAATTAATTTGAGAAAGTATGAGAATGTGAAATTGAGTTGAGAATTATGAAATTGGGAAATGATGAGATTGAATGGTGTAGTTGGATTGATTAATCATTCACTCATGAAAAGGTTGACAATTTATCTGTTTGATGAATTTATTATCTGTCTAAAGATAACTGCTTTGGGCTATCGGTGGAGGATAGTCTTGATTGTTGTAGACACTGTATGTTGATTAGGGAAAACTGAAACTAATCAAATGGTTAAGTCATTGAATATGACAGTTGAATTAACACATTGAATATGTGCCTGGATTGATCATCGTATATGATGAACTGTTTAAATACATTGCATATGTATCTTGTTTGGGAGGAGATAGATGATGTACTCCATGGTTTGGGAGGAGATAAGGGATGGACACCATTGATAACTAAGTTAGCCGGAGTATCCAGGGTGAAAGTCTCGAAATCCTAATTACGTTTGCATAACGTAGATAATTGAAGTATTGAAATGTTTTAATATGAGTTGTAGTCTTATTTGAATTGTGAATAATGGAAGTGTTTTAATATGAGTTGTAGTCTCATTTAACTAGTTGGCTAGATAATGAGCCATGTTTATGAATTTAAATTGGATAAGTAAAGGAAGGTGGAATGAAATACGGGTGTATTTGTCATGGAACTGGGAAGTGTTGTAAATTGGTTTACAAGTGTTAAGCACATATCGAATGTTAATATTTTGGTTATTTCTCATATTTGGTTTAGTATATCTCTACTGGGCTTTGGCTCACCCTTTATGGGACATCATTTTCAGGTGCAGGTGATATGCCACCTCCAAAGACGTAGCTTGGGAGGCTTAGAGGCTGAAAGATCTTTTTGTTGTTATTTCTTTTGTATTACGTGTAAATCAAGCCAAGGGCTTATTTTGTATAAAGAGTTAGAACTCTTCCTTTGTTGAACCCAAGTGTTGACTTGGAAAATTGTAAGCCCGTAGGGCATTTACTTTTGTTGTCAACATGTAATACTTTTGTACTTAATACTCTGATATATAGAATATGATATCTCTTTCTTGTATCATGAATGTATGATTTATGAGTTTATTTTGAGGGCGTTACAATGATAAGATAATTATATTTTTTAAATAAGAATAATCTCAATGAATGTTTCATTTTAAAGTAAAAAGGCAATCACTCATATCATCATGTACAAAAATGGATAAATTACATTATCCTAATAGATGGATAAATTACAATTCAGTCTGTTTTTCAAAAAATAATTATTAATTTATGAGAAAATTTATAATTTTAATTATTAATATTTGTAAAAGTTACCAATGATTTGTAATTATTTTATGTAAATATCACTTATTTGATATTTTCCCTAAATAATATTAGGGTGAACAAATTTGGAACCAATTTTAGGTCGTCATTGCATTGGTTTAAAACTTGAAATGAGAATCCCATTATACAAATGCATTCACTTTTCTACATTCTTAACCAAGAGTTCATAGGGTTAATTTTTATCAAATGCAAAAATTGATTATTTATGTTCCTATTATAGAAATTCCTTATTGTATTAAGTTATTTATTTCATTCCATTATGATTCTTTGTTGGTTATTTTTATTTTTATTTTTATTTTTTTATGTAATGTATCTCGGGTTAGTTTACGCGCACAAGACTAAGTCTTTACAGTTCGAACAAACCTTCCAAAATAGGGCTTACGTCCCATGGTCCGTGGCCCCAAGGTATGCGTTTGCTGGCTAGGGGATTTGAACCTGAGATCTGGGAGGGAGCAAACCTCCAGATTCCAGTCGTCACCCACTAGACCAACCACCTTGTGATTTTTGTTGGGTTGATTGTTAGACTTCTTGATATGCGTTGATAGATTTGAATTGTCCAATTTTATTTGTAAATTGGAAAATGCTAATTAGTGCCCACCCTTGATGAAAAGTATATTAAAATATAGGGTGAATTACATTTTGCTCCCTTTATGTTTGGTCACTTTCTCACTTTGATCATTTAAGTTTGTTTTTTCTCTTGGGAAAGAGGGGTTAGGTTGGGTTGGGTTTGGGGTTGTTTTAGTCACAAAAAAACAAAATAGGCTTTTTAGCCTAATAAGATAAAATATCACATCTAACCAATAATCATTACATTATTTCTCTCACAAAAAGTTAAAAAAGTCAAAAAGTCATTCCCAAACGAGGCTTTTTAGCCCCAGGCTAAAATAGCCAAAAAACTAAAAAACTAACCCACTTCCCAAACGAACCCAAAAAGTACATCAAGATTCTAATTATTTTAGATGTTGTCCATATTAATGCAGTTCCGATTGGTAGCTTGAAAATAATAAGGCTCGAATGGCTAGAATCCAAAACGACGTCGTTTTGGATTTTTTTTTTTTTCCTTTTTCTTTTTCATTCTCGTTTTTCTGAAGATGAAGAAGATGAAGGTGAAGAAGAAGAAGAAGAAGAAGAAGGAGCGACAAGAAAGAGAGAAAGGGAGTTGGGGAACACAGAGAGAGAGAGGGAGAGAGATACACATCATTATCAACAACAACATCTTCATCAACATATCATCATCATCAACAATAACATCTTCATCAACATCATCATCATCAACAACAACAATTTCTTTTTTTCCCTTCATCTTTAGATCCAGGTCTACTAGGGAAAAAAAGAGAGTAGAGAAAACAGAGTCTGAAAGAGGCAATCGTTGATACCCACTGGCGCCGCCACCGGTAGAGAGAGAGAGAGACGCCGCCATCACCATCGATCTTCCTTCTCTTCCTCCTCTGCCATCACCGCTATCACCGTCTTTTTCTCTTCCTCTTCTCTTCTCTCTTCTCTTCCCTTCCCTCTGTCTGTATTCAAAAGCAAGAAAAAGAAAGAGACGAAAAAAAAAGAACACTTTCGAGCTAACTTTTCCGAGTTACGAAGTATTATTATAATGACATGTTAGAATAATGCTACATATACTAAAACTCAAACTAAAAATTTTATTAAAAATATGTGTCTAAACATTAATAGATCTCCAAAAATCATTACCTCAGTTATGTTAATAGTTAATGAATAATTTATCTCATGCATGGTGTGAAAATGACATCTCTACTATTTTCATACTAAAAATTTTATTAAAAACATGTGTGTCTAAACATTAATAGATTTCCAAAAATCATTACCTCAGTTATTTTAATAGTTAATGAATAATTTATCTCATGCATGGGTGAAAATGACATCTCTACTATTTTTTTTAGGAATTATTTGGAAAGTGTTAGATTAGTATATTTTTTAACTTTTTATGAGAAAACGTAAAATATGAGTTAGGTTTGAAGTGATGTGGTAGAGAGATAATGTGACTTAAATAAGATGATTGTGACCTAAATAGGATAATGTGACTTAAATAAGATGATTATGATCTAAAAAGAATAATGTGCTAAAATAGCATGTACTATTTTGGTACATGCCAAACAACTACTTAGTGTACTTGGATATGAGTGACACAAAAGGTAGGAAATCCAAATTTTATTGAAAATTTATTTATCTAACAAATTGTTTTTAAATTGAGGTGTAATAAAAAAAATAAACATAATAATTAAAGGGAAAAAATATTTTTTTGAAGCTTAATTTAAAAAACAAAATTTAAACATATATTTAAACTTAATTTATTTATGTTAATTAATTCGATGAAGAGCAAAATTTAAGTAAATTTTTATATGGTATTAATAATATATAGTATCAATAATATGTGTAAGTTTATTGAAATGAGTTGGGAAATTGACGGTGTTGTGGGTCCATTCTCAGTACGGTCGCGCACAGAATTTTGTTTGATTTTAAATTTTCAAATATATTTTTTAAGTTTTTTTTTTAAAAAATATTTGTATCTTTAATGAATTTTTTTAATAATTTAATCAATTTTTAAAATCACTTATTTTTTTTAAAAAATAATATAAAAATTATAAAATTTAATACATTTTAATATTTATTTATTTTTTAAAAAAAAATTGCTCGATAAATATTTTACCTCATCTCTCTCTTTTTTTTTTTTTTTTGATCAGCAAAAAAGAAAGTTTTATTGATGAAAACAACATACAAAGTATATGGAAATCTAGATAATAAAGTAGAACGGTTTTTGAATCTTTAACATATTTTTGTCTCACTAAGACATTTGAATGGCTCAAATCTGTTCAAATTATAAAATAATGGTTGAGATTTATTTTCTAAAAAATGTCCTACATGTATATTTTCTATTTTTCTGCTTCTCTCTCTTACTTTTTCCCTCACACATTCTTCTATGATCCCACATTCCTTCCTCCCTCTGTCTTTTCTTTTTATTTTTTATTTTCTCCCATTTTTATTTTTCTCTCTATTTATTAATTTATTTATTTTCTCCTTTTTGTTCACTTATTTTTATACACATTGTGCCCTCAGGTACAGACATACAGTAGTACATCAATAGAGAATCAGGCAAGAGCCAAAAACATCAAAGTGAACCCTTCTAATCCCAACTAAGTTGGCACTAAGAAAGACATCCTATCATTTGCTAACTCAAGCCAAAGTTGGTGAGAGACCAATAAGACCACAAAAAAAAAAAAGAGTAGACAACAGAACTGGCAGCCAAAAGTGCAATAACAGCAGAACATAAACTAATCCAACAAACAACAAGACACCACATAACAGCAAGTCAGTAACAATAACCAATTTCCACATGACAACGTGAACAGCAACAGAAACCACAACCATCAAATACACCTGCTGATCTAGTTCAAGTTGGAAACAAAATCATGGATAGAATATAAATTACCAAAAGAATGGTTCTTCAACCAAACTGCAATTCTAACCTTGATAAGCTCGCTGATCTCCATGAAGTTGGGTTAGGCACTATTGAACACACAATCATTCCTGAGCTTCCAAATTGACCACACAACAGCAAATGTGATACCATTACAGATTTGTAATTCCTTCTTCCTGATTTTTGTGCCAAGCTACCAATCAAATAAATCCACAACAGAGCCTGGGCAAACTCAAAATAGACCGCACAAATCAATGATATCCGACCAAAATTTCCAACTAAGGAGGCAAAGAAGCAAAACATGATTAATGGACTTAGGTTTAGCTTTGCAAAAGATACATTGAGTGACATCCTCCACTCTAAGAATACCAATATGATGAAGGAAAACATATGTTTTGATTCTATCATTCCAAACCAGCCAAGAGAATAATTGGACTTTTGGTGGTGAGATGTTATTCCGAGTGAATCTAGGCATAGACAGATCTAGTCCTCTGCTGGACTGCAAGCAACAGAATAAATCCCTTATTTTGAAGACACCCTGAGATTAAGCTTTCCATTTCATGCTATCCTCCACCCCATGCCATAATGGTGGCCCATCACCTAGTAAAACTTGTAGATTATGGACTTCTTCATCTTTCTAAGCCAACAGGGGCCTCATAAAACTTAAATTCCAGTTGGAATAGCTAATTTTCCTATCTCTGAAATCCATCCTTATAAAAAAAACGCTAAATAATCTAGGAAATTGAGATTCAAGACTGCCAATACCCACCTAAATGTCCTTCTAGAAAGATATGCTGGACCTATTACCAATAATTAATTTTGAGTTAAATAGGAAGAAATTGAATAAAGTAGGATTACTCGAAGCAAGGCCTATGATGTCCTTCCAAATCCAAGAGCAATTAGTAACAGTGCCTTAGGAGTAGATCCAATTACCTGATTTGGAACTATACTTACTGCAAATTAATCATCTCCATAGGGCTTGTTTTTCATTACAGAACCTCCACCACCATTTAGCAAGTAAATATTTATTAACTTGACCCAAACTTCTTACCCCTAAGCCTCATTGCTTCTTTATCATTGAAACATCCTTTCAATTAACTAGGTGAACCTTTCTTTTGACATCTGAGTCTCCCCACAAGAAAGAAGCTTGAATCTTATCCACCTTGTAGGTTACACACTTTGGCATTTTAAAAAAGGAAAGTAGAAGATTTGGAGGCTTGATAGAACATATTTGATGAGGGTGAGTCTACCAGCAAAAGATAAAAGTCTCTTTTTCTAACCAGAAAGTTTGCCCTTGAATTTGTCCAAAACTGGTTTCCAAGTGGCTTTCCTTCTAGGATTGGCACCAAGTGGAAGCCCAAGATATTTCAATGGTAGCTTCTGATTGAGGAATTCAGTTTTGTCAAAAAATCATTGGTTAAAGTCTCAGAGAGACCAATACCACATACTGTACTATTATGGAAATTTATTTTCAGGCCTGACATAATTTCAAAACACCTAAGCATTCTCTTCAAAGTTATGATCCCTAGCAAATCAACCTTACAAAGGAGGATGATGTCATCAGCAAATTGTAGGTGAGTGAAATGCAAACTATTGGGTCCAACAATAGCCCCTCTAATTAGACCTAGATCTTAGCTCTTGTCAAAAGTAAATTTAACCCCTCTGCAAAAATATTGAAATGGAAGGATGAAAGTGGATCACCCTGTCTGAGCCCTTTTTCCAGTTGAATTTCATCAGTAAATAAGACATTAACAATAATGGAAATACTTGTAGTTGTTAAACATGATTTCATCCAGCCCAGCCATTTTGAACCAAACCCAAACTTGACAAGCAAAGAAAAAAAAAACTCCCAATTCATAGTATCAAAGGCTTTTTTGAAGTAAAGCTTGATGATCACCCCTTGTTTATTTGATTTTTTCCACTAATCTACAATTTTTTTTTTTTTTGGATAAATAACCAAACTTTATTGAGACAACATCAAAATAATGTAAATAATACAAAAGCGGCCTCGGAAGGCCAACCAATTAACAAATCAAATCCTCCACAAAATCTACGAAAGCCAACACATCCGGATCTACTAAACCTGTCACCCAACTATG
Organism: Camellia sinensis; assembly: GCF_055761805.1. Lineage (NCBI taxonomy): Eukaryota > Viridiplantae > Streptophyta > Magnoliopsida > Ericales > Theaceae > Camellia > Camellia sinensis. The sequence goes on from NC_138967.1 coordinate 7,811,762, forward strand.
CAAAACTATAAGAAGTCGCCTTTCTAACCAAGAAATGGAGTGAGCCACCCCTTGAAACACCCGCCTATTACGCTCCAACCAAATTAACCACATTAAATAGTGCGAAGCAAGAAGCCAAGCCTTTCGATGCCTCCTCCCAACCCTCCTCCCTACCTAATTTTGTACAACTACAAACACAGAACCCGATTGAACCCAAACTAAACCAAAACTGCAACCACAAGCATCCAAAGACGAGAGGAGACGAGATCGAACAATGAATAAGCAAATGGTCAACCGATTCAATTACCCTACCGTATAGACAACACTAATTCACCAAAATATGCCCACGACGAATCAAATTATCAATAGTCAAGAGACCACCCAAGCTCGCTGTCCAAACAAAAAAAGACAACTTTAGATGGCGAGCCCGGCACCCAAACACCTCTCCACAGATAAACCATAGCGACATCATGTGCATATGCATCCTGAACAAGCGTCCCAAAGAATGAAAACACCATAAAAATACATTTGGATCTAGGACAATCCCAAACCAAGGAATCCTCACCTGCCCTCCCAAGATGCAAACCATATAAAAAACCCAGAAGTTCCACCAACTAATCTTGCTCCCAATCCTGGACATTGCAAAGCAACTGCACATTCCACACCATCGATTGCCCCTCCTTAACCTTAACAGCACCCACCCACACCTCATAATTAGCAGCAAGAACAAAGATCAAAAAGGAATCGAAACACTAAAGACAAGTCGCCACACCACATATCCTGTCAAAAACGAATTCTATCCCCCACACCAACTTTCAACCGCACCCTCCTCCAAAATGCCTCCCGACCTAACCAAATCCCTTTCCACACACCACTACCATAAGAATGACACACTGTTTGGGAACACCACTCCCCCCTTTCTATACCAAACTTAGCAACCACTACCCTTCTCCAAAGCTGCTCCATCTCCTCCACAAAACGCCATAGCCACTTCTCCAACAAGGCCAAATTGAACAAGACCAACCTCTGAACCCCCAAGCCCCATCTCTCCTTAGGCAAACAAATTTGATCCCATGATAGCAAATGATAATGAGCACCTCCCCCCACCCCACAGAAAGTCCCACTGTAGCTGTTCAATCCGTCTTTCTACTAACATCGGGATCACATGAACAGACATAAAGTAAGTCGAGATACTCGACAAAATACTTTAATTAATGTAAGCCGTTCACCTTTTGACAAATGCAGCCGTTGCCATCTTGCTAGCCGCCGTTGCACCCGATCTACCACCCTATCCTATACCCCTTTGGCTTTAAAAGAAGTCCCCAAAGGCAAGCCCATATATGTGACAGGCAAAGGGACCACTTTACACCCCAAGATAGCTGCCAAAATCGAAGATCTCGCCACCTCTCCCACCGAAATCAATTATGACTTTGCTAAGTTCACCCGAAGCCTAGACACTGCCTCAAAACACAAGAGCACACATCTCAAATGCCCAATGTGGTCATCTTCCGTATCACGAAAAATGAGCACATTATCTGCATAAAACAAATGAGACACCTCCACTGTCCCTGGAGCCATTCCTACCTCAAACCCTTTCAACAAACCTTCTTGCACCGCTCTAGCCAACAAACACCCTAAAGTCTCCATAACCAGGATAAACAGCAAAAGAGATAAATGATCACCTTGCAAAATCCTCAATGAGTCGGAAAGAAGCTTACCGGGGACCCATAAACCAATACTGACATTCGTATGGTAGAAATATAAAACTAAACCCAACGCCGCCACCTTTTCCCAAAACCCATCCTCTCCAACATGTACATTAAGAACTGCCAATTCACATTATCATATGCCTTTTCAATGTCTAATTTATAGATAATCCCTGGCTTTGCTTGATGTAATCGCGAAGCTCCACACTCGTTCGCCACAAGCATCGCAACTAAGATTTGCCTACCCCCCACAAAAGCATCCTGAGAATCTGAGATCACCTCTTCCAGCACTTCTCGCAAACGGTTCGCTAAAACCTTGGCTAACACCTTATATACACTACCCAAAAGACTAATAGGACAAAAATCTTTAATAGCCTTCACCCCACCCTTCTTTGGAATCAAGGCAATAAATGTGGCATTAAGGCTCTTCTCAAATTCGCCTATTTGATGAAAATTGTTCGAACATAGCTATCACCTCTGTCTTAACAACCCTCCAACACTGTTGAAAAAAGGAAATACTGAACCCATCTAGACCAGGCGCCTTATCCTCAGACATACTTTGCAATGCCTTAAACACCTCCTCTTTTGTAAATGGCCTTTCCAATAATGTGCAGTCTGCCTCTAAAATGACATAAAAAATTACCCCATTCAAACCCAGTCTCCACCATTCTCCTGCATTCCGAAACAAATGCTCATAGAAACCCATAATACTTGCTTTGACATCCTCTGAAGATGAAAATTCCACCCCATTCACTCGAATTTGCCCTATTTGATTGACTTAGAGATGAGCATTTGTCATACGATGAAAAAACTTCGTGTTACGGTCCCCATCCTTCAACCACAAGCATCGAGACTTCTGACAAAAACTGACCTCCTCTATTCGAGCAAACTGCCAATCTCTTACGAACCTCCTCATGATGAGACATATCAGCCTCAGACAATACCCTAGCAATGATCCTCCAGTCGACCAAATACCTCCTTATTCCATCTTTTTAGGTCTAATTTGAGGAGCTTCAATTTCTACGCTATCCGAGAACTAGGCAACCCTGCCACAATCTAAGATTTCCACCACCCTTTAACCATCTCCACAAAGCCCTAAGACCGTAACCACATGTTCTCAAACCAAAAAACAATGGACCACTTCTAATGCCCCCATTATCTAGCAAGATTGGCCAATGATCTGAAAGTGGGGCGTTGCAATCAAGAGTGGGTCGCTTGTAAGAAATGCACCTCACAATCTCCTGTGACCAGAAATCTATCAATTTAAGACATCACTCCACCCCCCGAACCAAGTGAAACCACCACCCTGAAACGGAAAATCTACTAGCTCCATCTCATCAATGAACGAAGAGAAGCGCCGCATTGAACCCATCCCCAAGTTAGCCTCCAATTTCTCCTTCATACACCATATCACATTGAAGTCCCCACCCACACACTATGGTACCCCCAACTGATAAGCAATGCTCTATAGCTCCTCCAAAAAACTAGGCCTCTCCCCTCCACGAACTGGACCATAGACCCATATAAAGGCCCAACGAAAATCATCCTTTACATATCGAAATAGGCAAGATAACATGAAACCCCCCACTTCTACATTCTTCTTTACCACCACCCTTCGGTCCCAGTAAAGGAGAACACCCCTAGCCACCCCCAGTGTAGGGAGAAAGTCTCAATCCACAAAACGGCCTCCCCACAGATCCCTAATAGTCTTCCCTTCAATATATTCCATCTTTGTTTCCTTTAGACACACCATATTTGCCTTTGCACTTTTTAACACAAATTTCACGAAAACCCTTTTTCCCCTATCATTCAGTCCTCGTACATTCTAAGACAATATTTTTAACTGCATGACAGCAATGGATCACTATGCCTTTCTTTGGACCCCGTACATCTCCTCACTTAATTCGATCATAATTAATAGTACATTCCAACTTATGTAATTCTCTGACACTTTTCACATTAGGAGTTGTAGACTTCACCCCTTACTGATAAGGAGCATTTCTCCTCCATGACTCCTTAAAAATAATCTCAATGCCTCATCTTCATAGCCCTTAAAGGAAACCCTCAATAATTGGCTTACCTCATTAATTAGAGACAATACCCAGGCAAAGACCTCCTTTGGTTACGACATGCTATCCTGCGAACCAAATTTTTCTATCTCAAGATCATCCTCGTCGCTTGCACCAGTGTCCACCGTCACCTCGTTCTCCACTACTTCATGTCTAACCACCAGAGCCAACCCATCTGCCATGTTGTAAAAACCCCGACTTCCGATTAATGTTAATCCATGATTAAATGGGCCTAATACGTAATTAAAATGAAATCCTGAGTTAATTATTTATGCATTGCATTATTTGTGTCTCTATTTGTCTATTGCAAGAATATTTGTTTGAAATTCTGTTATATTTTGTGAATTGAAAGCCTTATTGGTATCCGATCACGAAATTGACTTGGTATCAGTTTTATTTGAAATTTTTAGAACACTATGGTAGGTCAATTGAAATTCGATTCGGAACGATTAAATTAGAATAAATTAAAGCCCAATTGATTAGTTGATCAATAAATTAATTAAGCCATTAGCCAAGCCTATATAAGGCTCCCTTATGTGCCTTCACTCATTCTTTTCTCTTCATCTCAACACATTTGAGCTCATACACACAAGCAAAACGTGGAAGAGAGAGAGAGAGAGAGATAAAAAAAATTGAGATAAAAAGCTAAGAATAGAGAGGATTGCTAAGAATTGTTGGAATTTACAAGGAATTTAGGAGTTGAAGCTTCTTCACTTGCATAATTTAGATTCTAGGTAAGAATTTCAGTCTTTGACCTTGTAATATAGTTGATTAATGTATGCAAGCAAGTGAATTAGGTGAATTCATAAGGGAATTGAGCTAGAATTGAAGAAAGTTAAGTCATTCCATACATGCATGCATAATTCATAGCATTTGGAAGTTGATTTCAAAGCTTTCCTCACATGCATGTTGTAATTCTAGCATGGGTTAAAGAATTCATAATATTTCTCACCATTGGACCTCATTTGATAATGTTTTGGAAGCTATGAACTCAAATGAATACATGCATGTCATGTTCATATCATGTTCTTACATTTCAAGTTGAATTTTTGCACAATTGACATGCTTTTGGGCCTTGATTTCATGAAATGATCTGTAACCCTTAATGTTTTCAAGTTTAAACTGATTTTTTCAAGTTTTGGGGCCCAAAGGTTGAGTTAAATGGCTTTAAATTAGAGTTTGGAGTTGGGGAGTGCAATCTGAAAATCCCAAATTCTGCACTTCCGCTCGATCGGCAGAATCTGCGCTCGAGCGGCCACTCTGTGATCTTACACTTCCATTCGAGCGACCTAAAGTCCGCTCGAGTGTGAGAATCATGCTCCCAGAAGTTTGCATGTTTTACAGACCGCTCGAGCGGCAAGAGTTGCGCTCGAGCGAGGGCACGAGTCTCACGCTCAAGTGAGAGTCGAGCAGCCATCGAGCGGAGATCTCACTTAACCAGTACTTTTTCAAAGTTTGCAGATCGGTCGAGTGAAGAAAGTTATGCTCGAGTGGCCCCTCACACTTTGCATGTCTACTCGAGCGAAAGAAGTTGCGCTCGAGCGGGACCCCTGTTCCTAGCATTTTTAACTAAGTGTTTTTAAATGCATTTTTGCATCCTCATTGCATCCTAGGCATTTCTAAGCCAAAATTAAGACACTATAATGAGGATAAAGAAATAAAAACAAACCAAGACAAGAAAGAACTAAGTTAATGATTCCGAATATGTATTCGCTATGTATCTGTGTAAGTCACGCGCTATATGATATCTGAATTGCCTACTCTGTCCGTTTAATTGTAGCCATCTGTTATCTGTGAGTAATAAATCTGTAAAGCTATGTTTAATTATAAGTATTTTCTGATTGAGATGATACGATCTGTTTTTTGAAATGCTATTTTATGAATTATGAATGAATGTCTATTTTTCTGAAATGTATTTGTGGCATCCTTAGTTCACGTGGCCCTCGCCCAGGGGTAACAATACCGTGACCAATATGCACGTGGCCCTCGTCCGGAGGTAACAATACCGTAGCTTATATTCATGTGGCCCTTGCCCAGGGGTAACAATACCGAGGCCTATATTCACGTGGCCCTTGCCTAGGGGTAACAATACCATGGCTACTTGCGCGCAAGACATGGACTTTTATGGTCATCGATATCGACCTTACATGTGGGTCTCAAGACCAAGTTGATATGATAGCTAATGAGTGTACCACGTATGATCTTATGCAAAATCTGAAAAACTTGACTTCTCCTAGCCAGAACTCACACTTCCTAAACTTGGCATACAGCCTAAGGGTTCTAAGTAACTCGAGCACCACTCTTAAGTGTTCCACGTGCTCCTCCTCTGAAGGTGAATAGATGAGAATGTCGTCCACGAAAACGACTACAAAACGATCTAAGAATTCCCGGAAGATCCAGTTCATCAAGTCCATATAGACTACCGGTGCATTGGTGAGCCCAAACGAGATCACCAGAAACTCATAGTGGCCATACCACGTACGGAATGCCGTCTTCAGAATATCCTCCTTCTTGACCCTCAACTGGTGGTAACCCGATCTCAAGTCTATCTTAGAGAAATAACGGGACCCCTTCAACTGGTCAAACAGATCATCTATACGGGGCATAAGGTACTTATTCTTGACCGTAGCCTGATTCAACTTCTGGTAGTCGATACACAGTCACAAGCACCATCTTTCTTTTTAGCAAAAAGGGCCAGTGCTCCCCACGGCGAAACACTTGGGCGAATAAAGTCCTTATCCAGCAACTCTTGGAGCTGAATCTTCAACTCAACTAACTCGGCTGAGGCAAAACGATAAGGTGCCATAGAAATCGGCGCCGTGCCGGGCACTAGATCAATAGAGAACTCAATCTCTCGATGAGGTGGCAAACTAACGAGATCCTTCGGAAAGACGTCCGAGTACTGACAAACCACTCTCGGCAACATAGTCTGGGTCTCACCACACTCACTACTCAAAAAGCTAGCAAGTAGACCACTAAGCTCACTCCGCCCTCGCGGATCATACACCGGTGGCAAAACACTACCAACCCGGTCCCCTAAGAAATGGAAACACTCTCCGCTCAAGGTATATACAGTGACCCTCTGGCAATAGCAATCAATAACAGCCCGGTATGACGATAGCCAGTCCATACCCAAAATAACATCAAATCCCGACATGGGCATTACTACAAAAGGAAACGGAAGCCGACGATCGGCAACCTCTATATTACAACCCCTACATCCTTGTTTCAAAATCAACTCACCCCCAATAGGTGACACTACACAAATAGGAGATGCTAACTGTGCCAACTCCAATCCCAAAACAGATGCAAATGCAGTAGATATAAAAGAATGAAATGCACCCGTATCAATCAATACACTAGCAACCGAGTTGCAAAACAAGAAGGTACCTCTCACAACCGATGGAGCAGGTACAAGATCCTGCACGGTAACAGCATACACACGCCCTGTAGGCCCCTGATCCACCTGCTCACCCCTCGAAGCAAACGACTGCTGCACAGACTGGGATGACGAAGCTCCCGGATTGGCCCTCGAGGATTGCACAGACTGAGTTGGCTGAAAACCCTGCGTCTGCCTAGAACCAGGCGTGCTCGAAGTGGCACTCAACTGTGGACAAAGCCTCTTCAGGTGCCCAGACTGACCACACTGATAACAAGACAAGGGCTGGCCCCTTCCCTGACTCTGGCTCTGCGGTCTAGCTGAAGATGAAACAGCTCTCTGACCTCCTCCCCTCTGTGGGCAAACCGAAGCCTTGTGGCCTAGCTGACCACACTTGTAACAGGTGAAATCTCCCTGATTGCCTCTTCCCGAGCCTACACTTGGCACTGGAAAGTCGATCTAGCAACACCCTCCTGAGACTGCTGAGGGTTAGCACCCCTATGTCTCCTGCCATCACCCTGACCATCCTGGCTCCTCTTGGAGCCTCTCTGTCCCTCCTCCTCCTGCATCATGATCTCCATATGGGTTGCAGTATCAACCAAGCGCCCATAGTCTCGGATCATAGAACCTCTAACTCTCATTTTGAGGCCGCGCCTCAACCTCTTCTCAAACTCGATACAGCGGCATTCCTCGGACGCCACAAGTTCAGGTGCGAACCTGGAAAAGCTAGTAAAAGTGGCCTCATACTCGGCCACTGACGAACTCAACTACAAAAGCTGACAGAACTGGTCTCTCAGCTTCTTCCTAACTACTGGAGATAAGTACTTCTCCTGAAAAGCCTCCACAAAAGCCTCCCACGTGTCAGCAATACGGCCCCTCATGTCTTTCCACCACTGACCCGCACCCCCTTTAAGCTGGAAGGATGCCAAGGTCATTTTCAATGCACCGTCCTCGATGCCAAGCATCTCGAACGTCTTCGTCATTTGTTCTAACCACTCATCCGCTTTCAGTGGCTCCTTTAGATCCCCAATAAACTCGTCCGGGTTAGACCGGAAGAACTCCATCTTCAAGAAGGAAGGCCCTGCCTTAACAACCTGGGCCTGCATTGGAGCTTGAACTGGATTCTCAGCTCTAAGAATACCCATAGACTCCCTCAAAGCATCAGCTATCCCTCGGGCTAAAGTGCCTATAGCCTCCTGTCCTGCTGGCTCGGCCACATTGGCCTGGCCAACCCCCTCTTGCTGCACCGGAATATCATCCGGTAAAGGCATCTCCTGCCTACCACGTCTGCCACACCTACCACCTCTTCCTCGTCCTGACATCCTAATAAAGGTAACGAAGAACGTTAGCACATTCATAAATGTGCCAAAACTAAACACTCGCGTCCTAATACATGGACAACTGTAATTCACTCCACGTAAGCACATAAACACATAAGCACTTACGAATTTCATTTCCGGATAATGATAGTCCCGAGGCGTTACTAGAGTTCTGGTTAGAAACAGCATTGATCAAGCGCTTTTCCAACAAGACTCACAGAAACCCAAGGATCCAATCAACATCCTAGAAACTAAATCTCATACCCAAGTAGTCACATAAACATGTTATCAAATAAACACATAATGCCACACATAAGTCTCTAACAAGCGAGACAAACCCATTGTGATACTAATCACTTCCCACGTACCCAAAGTATTCAAACCCGGTACACTCTGATACCAAGTTGTAACGCCCTCAAAATAATACATAAAACCCATCATTCTTGACATGCAAAAATATAAGAGAAATAAACATCTTTCTATTTATCAGAGTAGTTCTTACAAAAGTATTACATGTTGACAATAAAAGTAAACGCCCTATGGGCTTACAACTTTCCAAGCCAACACTTGGTTACAAGAAAAGAGTATTAACTCATATACATATTAAGCCATTGGCTTGAATTTACATATAATACATCAAAGGAAAACAAAACAACCAAAAAGTCTGTCTGCCTCTAGCCTCCCAAGTTATGTCCTTGGAGGTGGCATGCTACCTGTACCTAAAAATGATATCCCATATAGAGTGAGCCATAGCCCAGTCGAAATACACTAAACCAACTATAAACAATGACAAAAATAACAGCATTCGATAGATGGTCCACACTCATATTCCCACTTATAACACATCACAGTTTCATGACATTCAAGTCCATGTTACTTTTCATTTCCCACTTCTTTTCAACTTCGAGTTTGAAAACAAGGCTCAGAACCTAGCCAAATAACTTAATGAGATTATGACTCATCTTTAAAACACATTTGAAATTCATGATGGATACACATTTTGGTACTGTATCAATAACACATAAACCACCTCCATACTTTATGAAGGATACACATTCTGGTGCTGTAATAATATAACATAGAATTACTTCTATACTTCACAATTGATAACGATATACATTTTAGTGCTATATCAAATCAATTCAAACACTTCCATAATCCACACTTGATACATATTGTAGTGCTGTATCAATGTCAAACAAAATCCGATTTAGAGGTTCATTCCCTATGTTCCCCTAAACCGTGGAGTGCATCCCCTATCTCCTCCTACACAACACAATGTATATAAACAATTATCATATACATAATCAATCAATACATAAGGTTAATGTATCATTCCAACCGTCATATTCGATGACACATTCAATTGATTAGTTTTAGTTTGCCTATCATCATGCATTGTCTACAACAATCAAGACTATCCTCCACCGATAGTCCAAAGCAGTTATTTCTAAACAGGAAATAAATGCATCAAATGGATATAATATCGACATTTTGACTAGGTGAGTGATAAATGATCCAACTACACCCTTTAACCCCATATATTCCCAATTTTAACATTCTCAATTAAATTTCTCATTTCTCAAAATTAATTTTTACAAATTAATTTATCAATGTAATTAAGGCATTTCCCATAATTAACAAAACAACCCTAAGGTTCCATTTCTACTAATGACCCAACATTTACCTCGATTCTCCATGCTAAACATGCATATAGGTTTATATAAGTAAAACCCCTTCTTTTGTAAAATTACATAAAGGCCCAAACTTTCTCAAAATTACCCAACAACCTCCAACATATCAAAATGCTAAAATTTAAAGACAAAGCTCATAAAGAGGAGTAGGATATCCCTACCTCGAAGTCAGAGCTCAAACGGGGAAGTTGAAGAAAACCAAAATGCTCCAAATACTAAGATCCATGGATCAAAATGAAGCACTCGACGATCAACACACTTTTTACAAAGGCCGAAGGATAGGGGGACACTCTAACTAGATCAAACCTTAGAGAGAAGGGAGATCCTAGAGAGAGAGGCTCTCAAAATCGGTTTTGGGAAAGAAAGAGAGAGAAAGGAAATGTAAAAAAGTGATTTAAAATTACCCAGCGGATGACTCATATACGTATGACCCGCTCGAGCGTAGAACAGAACGCTTGAGCGTCAAGCACAAAAATCTGGAATTGCTCGAGCACAAGAAAGCCCGCTCGAGCTCCAAGAAACAAAAGCAAAACACATCCGTTCAAACGCGAAGAACCAGTCCGCTCGAGCGTAGATTTTCATCTCCCAGAACTTTTTCAGAAAAGGAACTACCCGCTCGAGTGCCAACAATCCTGCTCGAGCGCGACCCGCTCGAGCGCAAGAAACCCGCTCGAGCGTAGAAAACACACCTGCAGAAGTTTTGCAGGGACACAAAGAGCTGGAAGGGTGTAAACCCCGCTCGAGCGCAAAATGACTCGCTCGAGCGGACCATTCAAAAACTGGGCAACAACAATGGGAGCCAAAGCTCTACCAACCTATAACAACCAAGCCCAATACATCCTAAAACTCAAACAAATGGATTTAAAGGACGACAACAAGATAGATACAACTACCAACTCCACGGAACCGAGTCCGGAATACAACTGAACAGTAAAGGGACAACCGAGATCGCTATACCAACTGCCCCCGCTGAGCAGACCCAGAACTGTAGATTGCCTACGCCCTATGATGCCATTTTCAATCTTGTCACCATCCAGTGCACATCATGGCCATACACCACAATAGCCCGACGAAGCCCAAGACCCTTCTTTACAATCGACACACCACGATGTCCATTCGACTCCACCGACACCTCCTCAAACTCAAAAGATTGACCTCTAAGAAATAGAATTCGACGGTGTGGACCACTTTCTTTCAGAACCGGAAACATTATTTCCTCGAGTTCAGAGAATTGAAGCCCAGAAGCGAAAACCTTTGGAAAAACTCAAATGATCAATGAACCTTTCCACCAATCTACAATCTTACTGGCAATGAGCACTTTATCCATTATATTTTTGCCCCCTGGGAATGCATACTGTGCTTCACTCACTATGTTAGGCAAGACAAGCTTCAATCTTTTTGTTAGGACTTTGGAAAGGATTTTGTAGACATAGCTCATCAAGCTAATGGGTCTGAAATCAGATAAAGACATAGGGTTTTCCTTTTTTGGGATAAGACTTACAAATGAGCAATTGAGACCCTTAGCTAGAATTCCATTCTCATGGAACTCCTTTATAAAATTTAGGATGTCATGCATCATAATTTTCCAACACTTCTGAAAACATGATAGATTGAAGCCATCGGGACCTAGGGCTTTGTTCCTATCATAGTCTTTGATGGAAAACACAAACTTCATCTTCAATGAATACACTTTCCAACATGGTAGATGCATTGCTAAGAATATTAATAGAGTTAAACTGTTCCCCCTCCCCCCCCCTAATTTTGGCCTATTTGTTCTCATCTCCTTTTCCTTGCGTAAAATTTTTTTATGCATTTTTTAGTGTTTGATATAATGAAAAACGAAAGTTAACAAAATACATTTTCTATAATTAATAAAAAAACAAACGTATTTGGACATAATTTTTTTTCACTTTTAAAAAATGGAAATCAATTTTCAGATTAAATTTTTACTAATGTCATCCGTCACCCTACCACCACGCCACCACCTTCACCTCCACTTATGTCCCACCACCACCACTATTTAATATAAAAAAAATATTACTCTGAAAAAAAATTCATCTAAACAAATGGAATGTATTTAAAAATAAAAAATCAACTAAAGACAAGATTAAAAAAAAAAACAAAAAAACAACCAGGTCAGTCCAACCACGAAAACTTTAACAACTCTCCAGTTCAAAATCGATGGAGATTGATTTAAAAAGTTCAAATCGACAATCCACCTTTGTGTTGGTCAATGTGTCTTTTTTTTTAGGAGCACTATTGTGTAGTTTGAATTTGAGTTTGGTCCGAATGACTCGAAATTAATTTTGCCGGTCGTCCGGCGAGAAGACTAATAGACGCAGTCGACAATGTGACAACCACGCTGCGGTAGACAAGTGTTTCACCGGTCGTCCAATAAAAATTCATTCGGGCCACTCGAGCCCCTCATTTTCGAGCTACAAGGTATTTTTCTTTAGAAAAATAGAAGGCAACTACCAAAAACCCATACCAAGAACCCTTTTACTCAAGTGACATTTTTTATTAAGAAACGTGATTTGAGCTATCAAGTAAGAAATTTGTAAAAAATTTGATTATACAACTAGATAGAATTCTACAATTCCACCCCGGCTTACCCGCAGTCTAATGGTCAAGCCGAGGCATCAAACAAGACTATACTGGATGGGTTGAAGAAACGACTGGAAAAGGTAAAGGGAAAATGGGCTGAGGAATTACCCAACGTCCTTTGGGCATACCGAACAACCCCGCGACGTTCTACCGGGGAAACTCCATATGCTTTGGCTTATGGCATGGAGGCGGTCATACCCCTGGAAGTTGGCATGCCCACCCTAAGAAGCGAGAGTTTCAAGCCCGAACTGAATGCCGAAGCTATTGCCTTGGAATTGGACCTCGTGGAAGAGCGTCGGGAAAAGGCCCTCATCCATGTGGCCGCCTACCAACAAGAGCTCTCCAAGAAATACAACAAGACGGTGCACCCCAGACCATTCAAGGTTGGTGATTGGGTTTTGAGGAAGATTATGGGCAACACCCTGGTGCCAGGAGAAGGCAAACTAGGGGCAAATTGGGAAGGACCCTACAAGATCACCGGTCTGGCGGGCAAGGGGCCTTACCATTTGGAGGATTTAGAGGGAAGAGCAATACCCCAGCCATGGAATACGGCCAACTTGAAACTGTATTATTTTTAAAGCTTTTGCTTTCTTTTCTTGTGCAAAGAAATTTTTTGGCTTGCACTACAGCATGTAATTCTTTCTGTCAATTTATAGAAGTAATTTTGCTTTAGCACTTAGACTGTTGTTTTAATGTTAAGGACCGAGATGATTTACTCCGGTTGGAAGAGTTGGTGTTTTGTCCAACTTCGGATTCCCAACTGAGATGATTTACTCCGGTTGGAAGAGTTGGTGTTTTGTTCAACTTTGGATTCCCAACTGAGATGATTTACTCCGGTTGGAAGAGTTGGTGTTTTGTCCAACTTCGGATTCCCAACCGAGATGATTTACTCCGGTTGGAAGAGTTGGTGTTTTGTCCAACTTTGGATTCCCAACCGAGATGATTTACTCCGGTTGGCAGAGTTAATGTTTTGTCCAACTTTGGATTCCCAACCGAGATGATTTACTCCGGTTGGAAGAGTTAATGTTTTGTCCAACTTCAGATTCCCAACTGAGATGATCTAATCCGGTTGGAAGTGTTGATGAGTTGTTCAAACTTTGTTATTACCAACCGAGATGGTCATTTCGGTTTATGAATTTGTTGTTTTGTTCTGCTTAAGTACTTCAACCGAGTTATGAATTCCGGTCGATGAGGTGTTTTGTTCAAACAATGATTTATACCGAGATGCTTTGCTGAAAATGGAATTGATGGCAACCGCGCAAACACTTGGCAAAATTTGGTTTTTTCATTGATAAGAAAATCAATACAAAAGGTGGGGACGTAGCCCGGTTACATCAAAAGCGTTGAAAGCAAAAATACAAAAAAGAAAAGAAAACTAAACTAGGGGGGAGAGATTGGTAAACTCGTCCTCGCCAGCATCAAGGTTGATGGTTGGACTTGCGTCTTAGGCACCGGGCTCATCATTGCCGGGCTGCTCTTGCACCTCGGCCTCCTCTGCCTTAGAATCTGTCTCACCGTCTCCCTCTTCAAGTCCTTCCTCAGCCTCAGCTTGCAAAGCGCTGAAGACGTCGTTTGCATAAGGCACGAGGTAGACCAGTAGCGAAGCTGGAGGAGGGTTGGCAAATACGTTGGTGTCAGAGCCCTGGCCGAGGTGTTCGCAGGCGGACTTCCAGCCAGCCTTGAAGTAGATGTCTTGTGTTGCAAAGACTTGCTTCTTGTAGCTCTGCTCGGCTTCGTTAAAGCCGGCGTTATTAGCAGCCCGGCAAGCTTTCTTCTTCGACTTTTTGAGCTCGTCTACCTCGGTCTGGAGCTCATCCCGTTTTTTCTCGGCCGCATCCAGCTGACCGAGCAGTCTGTTGTTATCGAAATTGGCCATCTCAAGCGAAGACTTAGCCCGGCCGAGCTCGGCTTGGAGGCTCTCAACCTGGCTGGCTATGTCATTGGCCTTTTGCCGAAGTCTGTGGATGCGCTCCAAAACCAGGTGTTGTTTTTGAATGGCCTGCAAAAAGCAAAGTTGATTAGAAAAGGACCGGGCAAACACTTGTGAAATTTTCAGAGGAACATTGACTTACCCTAGCCATAGACTTCACTGATGATTTGACCAACCGAGTGTCAGGGACGTGGTCGCTGCCGACCACGTCGCTTGGTAGTAGAAGAGCTTTGGACAGATTGAAGGCGAGCAGATGCTCTTTGTCAGCCTTGATCGAAGCTGTTGCCGGGATGTCTTGACCCCGGTGCTTCAACTGTGGACGCCAGGCCGGCACTGGGACGGGGGCGTCAGATGGATGCTCGGTAGTGAGCTCTGCGACCAGCTCGGCGGATGGGTCTGCCCGAGCTCTTTTACCGGCACATAGTGCAGAGGGTTCTCGGCTGGATTGCCCGGTCGCTTGAGAGGCAAGGGCGACCACAGCGCCACTGGATTGACCGGCGGCTGGCGAGTGAGTTACAACGCTCGGCAGCTCGGCGGATGTGGCGGTGAGCAGGTTCTTGATTCTGCTGCGCTTGGCCATTTCTTGTTCCTCGGTCAGGCGAATGAGGGGAACGTCTGGCAGAGTAGAATCCGGTGGAGGTGTTGGAGCTCGGAGGAAGTCAGTAACTTTACTCCGGCGGGGAGCGGAGTATCTGTATGTGGGACTGTAGCTGAGCAATTGGTTGCAATCTCGATCGTGGTAGCGAAGCGCGGTCCTGATTGCCTCTATGTTGGGGAAATTATAGTTGGCTTGCAAGGCTTGGATGGCTGCAAAAGAAACAAGGAAGAGAATGATTAAGGTACAGAAACATCAAGAAAGTGTATTAACCGAGATAATTTGCGCGGCTTACATGTGCTCCCAAAATTTTTGCTAATCATCCAGCCCGGTACCTCAGCTGTCTCGTAATTACCAGACACCAAGAAGAAATCATCGTCGTGAAGATCCTTGTCTGGTGTGCCGGTCACGATTTTCTCTCTGCCCGGTCTAATCTTGAGGTAATAGGCGAGACTGTCGCCGGTGTGGCCTAGGGTGTATTGGCGCAGGATCTCAGCTAAACCAAGGCTAATGCCTAACCGGTTGTTTAGCTCGTGCACGCCGTTTATTATCCGGTAAGTGTTGGTAGACACTTGGGTGGGTGCTAGCCCGGTTCGGCGTAGGAACTCGGTGATGAGTGGGTTCAGAGGGAAGCGGAGTCCTCCTTCGACGACCGACAGCACGGTGAAGGGGCATTGTTCTGTTCTACCCCAAGGCGTGGTCTCTTCTTCTGCGAGCTCCAGGTGGACATCGGCCGGGACGCCGTACTCCTTCCTGAAAGCAGCTAGCGCGGCCGGAGTATCCACTAGGAAGTGAAATTTCCCCATTTGTGGCTGGCTTAGTATCCCGGCTAAGGGGTTTGGCACTGTGTAATTGGTTGCTGCTCGGTCCTGAGAGCCTCAGGAATGACAGTGGTCCCCTTGACTCTGCAGGAAAAGGATAGCAAGTAAGTGTGACCGCGGTCGCGCATAAGGAGCTGGACTTTAGCTCGGTCATTAAGAGTGCCAAACCACTTCGGTTATCTATTCTAACTAAGGAGCCCGGTCGCCCAAGCAGACCAGATGTTAGCCCGGTTGAGCGACCAAGTCCTTTTGTTATCTCGGTTTTTGCTAGGGTTGAGACAAACATGTTATTTGCTCGGTCAGATTGGTTTTTTGGATCAAAAGAAGACCAGGAGCCCGGTTCGCCCCAGTTCTTCAGTGTTCTTCAGGAAGATGAAGAACACCAAGAACAGTGGGAGGTTTGGGACGGTTTCTATGGTCTATGCCCTAAGAGCTACGTTTTTGTACCCTAATGTGTGTAATATGAAAGAAAATAACAACTCAAGAGGGATCGAAGGTCTTACCTGTGAAGGGCAGGAGCTGTTCTTCCAATCACGAAGAATGACAGTCGAGGCTGAGAGGAAATGGCTTGAGCTCTGAAGCGTCAGATGGAAAAGAAGCAGTAGGAAGAAATTGTATAAGGGGGGTCTTGTATATGTAGGAACGAGAGGCCGCCCAAATTCAAATTCTGGCAAAAACGACGGGTTGGCTGCTCGATGACCAATGGCAGCCCGCCACGTGTCCCCATTTATGGCGACGTCAGGACTGAAGCGACGGGTTGAAGAGTCGAAGAGCCAACCGAGTTACTTTCGAAGTAAAGGATGTCAGCCGAGGAGTAGAACCGGGCAAGTTTGCAGACAGTTATGTTAACTAGCCCGGTCGAGGTTTGGCATCTTGAAGACCGGAGGAATGTTATCTCGGTCGAAGTGAGTAATCCCAGTCACGCTTTCGCGGACGGAATTAAGGGGAAATTGAGAGGGTGATTTATGATCTGGAGTTGGGCCGAGGTAACGGCCGAGCAGGTTGAGAGCCCAACGGTGCATGGGGCCGAGATGATCGACTGTCCGCCCAGAGATGGGCTGCCAGAACTTGGGCCGGGCAGAACTTGGGCCGAGTGTGTACCGCCCCAGACCGTAAAGAAGCTGCTCGGCAAGGCAGTGCTCGGTCGGACCGAGCTGCTCGATCAGAGGATAGCCGAAGCCAGACAAGCTGAGTGACCGGCGCCCGGAAAGGCGTGGTTAGCCGAGGTAACTGTTTGACCGGCAGAAAGGCCGACCACAGGAGGTGCCTCGGGCTAGGCTTTGCCGAGATGCCGCCTAGCCCGGTCCTCCTTGGTCTTAGCCAGTGAAGTGCTTGGGTATGAAGCACGGCACGGCACAGCAACGGATCGAGCAGCTCGGCTGCCGAGCTCCAGCCGTGATGGCAGGCAGTTGAGATTAGGTGATGTTCAGCAAGGTTCATGCTGGTAGATGGGATAGCGGAGCCACGTGTCAGGAGATGACTGGGAGTAGATATGGGGCACAGAGGGTATATAAGCATGTATGCGCCCCTCATACGCGACAGATGAACACTTTGTAAGGAATTTCTTACACTTAAACTCCTCTCTCCCTCTTTCTCTCTATCCTAAGGTGTGTGCTAACTTGATCGTCGGAGGGTTTTTCCGGCCACACACCGCCGGGTAGCTCACCATTATTTGCGCGCAGGTGATCGGACATAAACGAAGCTTGGAAGAAAGGGGTACGGGCTTGCCAGAATATTTTCTCCCCGCACACACAGTTAATAGCATTTTATATTAACCTTCCATAAATTAGGGTTTCAATTTCGTAATAAAAAGCTACCTGAATTTGGAAAAAGTTATTTCTGTGTGTTTTGAACTTATTCTTGAACATGTTTGTGTGATTTTATCTGTAAATTTCTCTGGCATTTGAATTTCTCTGATTTTTGCTTGATGTATGTTTCTTCTTTCAATTTTCTCTGGCATGTTTATTTTCACAAAAATAATTTTCTGTGTTTTTATCTTAGTCTTGAACATGTTTCTGTAATTTTGTCTATAAATTTCCCTACTCTGTAAATTTCTTTGTAATATGTATTTTTAATTAGAATGTCTATCTTTATCTGGAATGTCTATTACTCTCTTGCCTCTGTCTAAGTTTCTCTGGTATTTATAATTTTTTCTGACCACATCACATCACTTTCCTCCCTTGTGTGTCTCTATCATTTTTAATTTTCTCTGGAATTTTAATATTATGGACTGGAATGAATGTTTCTTTGAATTTTCTCTGCCATGTGTATTTTGAGAAAAAGTTATTTCTCTGAATTTTGATCTTATTCTTGAACATGTTTCTGTGATTTTTGTCTATGAATTTCTCTGCTTTGTAAATTTCTCTGAAATATGTATTTTTCTCTGCAATGTCTATTACTCTCTTGCCCCTGTCTAAGTTTCTCTGCTATTTATAATTTTCTCTGACCACATCACACCACTTTCCTCCCTTGTGTGTCTCTATCATGGTTAATTTTCTCTAGTTGTATATGTAAATTTCGCTTGCATTTTAATATTACGAATTGAAATTTTCTCTAGAATGGAAATTTCCTCAAGAATGTGTAATTTTCTCCGGAATGTGAATTTTTCTCTGGTATGTTTATTTTGTTCAATTCTTGGTTTCAATATGGTGTAATTCTCAGTGGCATGTTTACATTACTTTGTTTATTTTATCTTACTAATTGTGGAATGGAAATTTTCTTTCGCTTGCCATGTTTACTTTTTTCTATCATTCATTTTCTCTGGTATGTTTACTTCTATATGTAATTTTAACAATTATTGAAAATTTATCTCCCATGTTTATGATGCTGTGTTGATTTTCTCTGACATTTAATTTTTAATGTCCAATTTTCTCTGGCATGTCCAATTTTCTGTAATTTTCCCTTATCTCTAATTTTCTCTAGCATCTCCAATTTTCTCTTTTCTGTAATTTTCTCCCTTATCTGTAATTTTCTCTGACATGTCCAATTTTCTCTGGGATTTAATGTTGACATCTTTATGTTTTAATCATTGTCTAGAAATGGCAAAACGTAAAAGCAGCGAAACACTGGAAACACCAAGCAAAAAACAGAAACTCTCTCAGTCTTCTTATGGGCTAAGATAAAAAACCAGCAGCAACACACTAGAAACACCAAGCAAGAAAGAACAACTCTCTCAGTCTTCTTTTCATCTAAGATAAAAAACCAGCAGCAAAACACCACAAACTCCTCACCAAAACACACAAGTCCAAGGTGATGAAGCAACTAGCATCCAGATGAGTACCCCAACATCAAAAGACTCAAGCTCAAGGGGAAAAAACTTGTTAAACTCCACAGAAAGAGAGCTCACTACAGCATTCAATTCCGATCCAACCTCTCATCTGTCGTCTCATTTTTTCAAACACTTAAATTCAATTCAAAACAACTTCTATAGCTTCAAAAGACCCCATTCTGGTATTTGATCCAAGCTCTAACCACTGGAATGATGGATCCAAAAAAATCTAGGAAATTCGATGATGATGTAGTTGCCATAATCCAATGTTACAATGAAAAAACAAAAGCATTCATAGTTGGTAAGAAGAACCTGACCTTTACAACAAATGACATGACCTTGATTTTTTGTTTGGAATGAGGTAAAGGAGCCATGTCATTAAGATACTCTAAAAAGCCAAAATCTTCATTCCTCAGGAGAAGATTCCAAAAGGACACAAGGCTCACTGGTCCTGTTCTTAAAAATGCCTTGGTCAAAGCAATGAAAGGCAAGCAACCAACTGACTTCAAAGATGTAGCAATCACTGTTACATTGTACTTGTGTCTCACCCTATTTTTTGCAACAAGTGGGAATTCAATAGGTTGGGTTTTGATAAAGTATGTGGAACCTCTTGAATCAGTGAAATAGTATGATTGGCCGGAAGCAATCACATCAACATCGATTGATTCTATCATGGCATTGCACAAAACTTCAGAAAAAGTTACGGGGTGTGTCATTGCATTGTTGGTAAGTATAATATCCATTCAAATTTGCAGTTATCATACTTACAAATTTGTGCGTTTAGAAAATTTTATTTACGTTAATTTTCATCACAGTAATGGCTATGTAAACATGCAACTATCATTGACTCGGAAGACAGTAACACAGCTGACTTCTCAAGATGTGCCAAGTGGAACCTGCAAACCTTGACGAAACAGCTGCAGAAGACACCAGTCCACTCTTTTGCACCTCGACAGGTTAGATTCCTATTGCTACTGAAATCTCAGTGAAATTCCAAAATTTCTCTGACCACTGCTTTGTTTCCCTCCTTCTGCATGGATTGATTAAGATCAATTTTCTCTGAACTATTAATTTATGTTTTCTTCTTTGGTTACCACTGGTCTGCTTCTGCCATTGTAATCAATTTTCTCTGTCATTCAAATTTCTCTGACCACAATTGTAATGCATTAACTTATATGCCCTGATTGATTTTCTCTAATATCTGAATTATGTTGGTTGTTTCATAATTTTCTTTGGCCCATAAAATTTTATCTCCTTGTGTGTAATTTTCTCTGCCCATAACTTATGTGCCTTGCATCTTTGATAAACATTGTTTATTTCTACCCTTCTAATGAATTTTCTCTGGAATCCAAATTTCTCTGAAACAATTATAGTAAAACATTAACTTATATGCCTTGATTGATTTTTCTCTGATATCTAAATTATGTTGTTTGTTTCATAATTTTCTATGCCTCGTAAAATTAACTCCTTGTCTCTAATTTTCTCTGGCCCATACAATTTTCTCTGAAGTTTGTTTCCCATTAGTATCATTTAGATAAATTTTATTTTCCTTATTTGAATTTTTTCTCTCAGTGAATTTTGTAACATTTCTCTAATAAAAGAGTCTCCTGTTACAGATAGATAACAAGCAGCTAGCCAAAAACCCATCAGAGGAGTTCTGTCTTGGCAAAAAGACGAAGAAAGAATCAAAAAAGGCAATTGTCAAATTCAAGGAGACATTACAAGATCCATCTGAAGATGGAGAGAACGAACAGGCAGAAGGCAACATAGAAGAATACGAAGCCAGCAATGGACAAGAACATCAAGCAAGCAGTGGAGAAGAAGAAACCAGAGAAGAAAGTGAAGAAATAGAAGCAGAAGACAAAGAACAAAATCAACAGAAAGAAGAAGATAGTGAACAAGAAGATGAAGAAGAAGATGAACAGCAAGAAGAAAACAAGGAGGAAAGTGATGAAGAAGAACATAATGAGCCGATGGACCAACAATGCATCAGCCTGAAGAATTTGAGGAATCAAAGGATGCCCAAATTGCTGATCTACGTCAAAGACTGAAGGCACTTTCTCAATCTAAAAAATAAGAAGAGAGAAATTGGATTAAATTACTTGCTGAAAAGGATATTTCAATAAGAATCCTAACATCACTTAACTCAGAACTTCAAGAAAAAGAAAGCACAATCCAAATGAAACTAAGGATGTTGGAGGTTGAAAAAGCAGACGATACAAAAACAATTCAACAGTTGAGGTGTTCAAATTCGGAGCTTGAAATTGAAAATGCTAAATTGCATGAACAAGTTCAAGAACTATCCGTCCAACTAGCAACGCAAACATACCGAACACCAACACACCTTCAACCACAAGGTCAGTGAAAATCTTGAGCCACAAAAAGTTATGTCCTTCTATCAACATAACTCAGAGAAATTTCTATTTATTATAATTTTCTCTGTCAATGGTAATTTTCTGTGGAAGTTATATTTCTTTGAACACATTAGTTATATTTCTACTGCTCATTTCATTTTCTCTATATATTTTCTCATTTCATTTTTGGGGCTTGTTTGATTTTCACTGTGTATAGTTGGAATGCAAGTGGAACAACAACCAACAACCCAACAAGAACAAATGGCACACAAAGAACAACCGAAACAAAAGACAAAAGTCTATGGTAATTGCAAAATATTGAATCAAATAAATTTACATATTGAATTATCATCTGTTACTTCAGAGAAATTTCACTTTTCCTAATATTTTCACTGTCTACAGTCAAAAAAGATCCGACGTCAATGATAAAAAATTTAAAGGCAAAAGAAAGGAAGGAAAAGCAGCATGATCCAGAATTCCAATATCCCAAAGTTGAGAAAGTGACTAGAGCTTCAAAACAAGCTGCAAAGCAAGCAGAGCAAAGCACGAAGGACAAAGAAGTGCTTGATGCTGATGCGTACGTCTTGCCTCAACTTATAAACATCAGAAAATCTTGGGTCTTTCCACAAACTCTTCCGATTTCAAGATTGATAAAAGATCATGTAAAAGACATCTTGCAGCACATATCAAATGTATTTGGGCTTGAGTATGTACAACAAACAAAATAGAAGATAACAAACAACAAATTACAAACTTATATTGCATTAACAACAATTCAATCCCTTCTTTGTCATCTTGTAGAGCTTTAATTTGGACAAGTGAGTTGAATCTCATTACCTTTGAAGACATTGGAAACCTAATAAAGCAAAAAGAAATTGCCAACAATGTAAGCCTTTCCCTTTCATCAAAATTTCTCTGCAATGTTTCATCAGTCTTTATAAACCAATATTATAATTATAAATCATATTTTTCAGGTCATTGATAGCTATGGAGAGATCCTTTTGGCTGACCAAATGAGAGAAAGACAACAACCAACCTCATTTTTTTTCACATCCATGAGCTTAGTATGTTACTACTATTTTATTTGATTTTCTCTGGAATTTACTTACTACTTTCTCTTCTTAAGATACTTCTTGAAGCCAGTTGTGTCACTAGTCATAACAAAACCATTTTTTGATTTTCTCTGAACACAGAATTTCATCAAGATGACAGAAAATCAATCTTTTCGAGTGTCCTTATTTGACAAGCATATTGAAACAACATGGAGGAACTACAGGTTCCTCTATTTCCCAATAAATACTAGAGGTAATGAGAAGTCTACACATGGAAATCACTGGACCTTGCTTGTCCTGGACAAACAAGACAATTTATAGACGTTCTACAACTCACTGAGGCCAATGAGGGATGATGCAGAAGACAAATATGTCAAAGATGCAAAAAAATTGGTAACGAGTGCAAATTTCTCTGATCCATCATCATCTTTATGTGATGATAATTTTCATAGAATCCCATTGATTTGTCCGTAAATTTCTCTGTTATTTAAAAATTATTTTTTTGCAGCAAGATTACGTGGAGAATTTTTTGAAAGCTTGCTTTGAAAGAGACGCTCAATCACAACCCTCTTTCAAATTAATAAACTCACAAAACAGAAGTTACGACTTTGAGTATGTCAACAATGCTCCACAACAAGAAAGTGATTCGTAAGTTTCATACATCTATAAATAAGATAATCTGATTTGCATATTTCTTAAAACTAACCATACCTATAATTTGTATGCAATCTGGATTGTGGCCTCTTTGTCTGCTATATAATGAAACAATATAGCAAGCATGAACCTATCAGCTCCAAATTGTCCACACAAGAGATAAGGTTGATGAGGGTAGAACTCATATAGAGATTTGTGACCGAAGTTGGCCGGTCATGGAGTGAACCAATTGAAATACCTCCAGAAGAACCACAAATGTAATAGTGAAACTAGTGAAAGGAAGACAATGTACATATCCACACAGAGAAAATTGTTTCACATATATGTATGTATCCATATAGTATTAACCATTCAGTTTTTTGTTGATACATTGAAGGAATGATGATCCTTGACATATATGTATATATCCTTTCTTGACTAATCTAAATTTCATTTTTTTTTATTTCGACTAATGTAAATTTCATACCTATCGATGGTTAAATATATATATTTATTTTTATTGTGATTCACAGAGAAAATTGTCTGCCAGAGAAAATTGTCTGCAGAAATTTCTCTGGTATGAACTACCACAAATTCACTGAGAAATTTAACTTGTATCGTCCTAAGGGGATGTCTATATGATCATGTAATCTGTAATACTTTGTGTTGGTACAAAACAATCATCAAACTCAACAAAACACAAAGCGCACAGTAATTTTATCTGCCACTGGAAAATTTCACTGCATGAATTTCAAATTTCAAAACGCAATGCCCAGATAGTTTTCTTTGATGGTGGAAAATTTCTCT
The DNA here is from genome assembly GCF_055761805.1 of Camellia sinensis. Taxonomy (NCBI): domain Eukaryota; kingdom Viridiplantae; phylum Streptophyta; class Magnoliopsida; order Ericales; family Theaceae; genus Camellia; species Camellia sinensis. Next base: position 7,835,972 of record NC_138967.1, read on the forward strand.
AGATGAAATTGACGGATTTGAATGGTGACAGAAAATGGAATTTCTGAGTTATGAATTTCTCTGGGTTGAGTGATTTGGAGATGAGGAATTTCTCCAAGTTGGTGAGGAAAATTTCTCTGGCTTTAACAAAAATTTCTGAGTTGAAATGAGTCCAAAGAAATTCTTCCTTGGTCCAGAGAAATTCTCAACTTAGAGAAATTTCAATCTCTAATGCACTGTGTTAGTACAAAACAATTATCAAATTCAAAAAACACAATCCACACAGTACTTTTCTCTACCATTGTCAAATTTATGCGGATGAATATGAAGCTTCGAAACACAATACACAGAATTTTCTATGCCATAGGGAAATTTCTATGGATGAATTTGACAGGTATTACAAACCCACTGCCTATATTATATATCAACAAACACAATGCACACTTTAACTGATATTAGAAAATTTCTCTGGATGAATTTGATCGATATTATTATATACACTGTCTAAAAAATACATTTCACATAACAAAATACACAAAGTAATCATCAAATGTATTATTCAATCAATAAAATGTATAATCCTCAACTATTTAGCAAAGGTTCCTTGCATGTCCTCTTATTATGGTGACCAATACTCTCACAACGACTACATTTAATTACCCTTTTAAACTCTCCAGTAGAAGCAATTCTGTTCTTCTTCGGCCTCCCAGCAGGTCTCTTGCTCAATGGAGGTAAAATCATAGCATCTTCAATGCTACACACAAGTTTTTCAACAGTTGGAACTGGGCCAATCGAAAACGAGTATGCTTGACGATGCATATCAGCATGAAAAAATGGTTCAACAAATGAATTCAAATTCTTTCCACTCCTAAAAATTACAGCAACAGCATGTTGACATGGATACCCATTTATTTCCCATTTTCGACATGAACAAGTTCTCAACCCAAGATCAACCATAACCGAAGGAAAACAATGCACTTCAAAGACATTATCAGATGATAAACTCACATTCCATGTCCTCCTATCCAAAAAAGACTTCTCCAACACACTATCCATACGAGGACACAGAATTTTATTCCATTTACTAGAGAGCAGCCTCCTATCAGACCTCATATTCATGATTTGCAACTGTATCATGTCCACCAAATTTGTTATTGGCAAGTGCCGAGCTTCTCGTATCCATGAATTGAATGACACAGCAACATTTGAATACATCTCACCATAACGTTTCCCCATAACATTTCCCCGCAAAATATGCATCACTCCAATTTTCATATGGTAAACTTCTCAAGAAAACACTCACAATGTCTCCTCCCTTACTTTTTAATTCATTTAACTTGAAATGAAATGATGCCTTTGTTGGAGCATATGCACATTCTGAAAACTTGGACACAATCGTCTCCCTAACCAAATTTGTGTTTCCACATGACAACTTATCCCTCAAATTTCTCTTTAGATGTTCAACACAAAATCCATGAAAGCAGTTAGGGAAAAACTTAGCAATTCCCTCCACAATACCACAATGTCGATCTGATATGAAACTTATCATCCTTTCTGATCCCAATACTCCATATAAATGTTCAAGAAACCAACACCAATTTTCTTTATTCTCAGCATCAACAACAGCAAAAGCTACAGGAAAAAAACCTACAAAACAAATAGGAACAAGCATATTAGATATACACATGCAGAGAAAAATAGAACAATAAACAACCAGAGAAGTTTGACACTGCCAACATCCAGAGAAAATTCACTTAGTGCCTAACTCTAAAGAAAATTCACACATTGGCAACATCTAGAGAAAATTTACTTAGTGACCAACTACAAAGAAAATTCACACAATCATAATATCCAGAGAAAATTCACTTAGTGACCACCTACAGATACAATTCACACAATGAGAACATCTAGAGAAAATTCACACACTGACCAAAATCCAGTGAAAATTCTCACAGTGGCCACAACCATAGAAAATCCACACAATGGCCAAAACCAGAGAAAATTCACATTCACTCAATTCCTACATGTATAGAAAATTCACATACTTATATAAAATTAGATATATTTACAATTACCTTCATTCCCATCTTTCCCCGTTGCAGCAAGCATAACTCCTTTGTATCGTCCTTTCAAAAATGTTCCATCAAGAAAAAGTAATGATCGACAATATTTGAAACCAGCAATGCATGCATGAAAAGCCACAAACACTCTTTTGAAACGCTTGTTATCTTCAAAATCTAACTCAAAACGACTACCTGGATTGTTCTTCAATGCCTCATCAAAATACCACCGTAATTGATCAAATGACAAACAAGAATCCCCATATGTACTATATTTTGTTTTTTCAACACCCAACCAACCACAGTTATAACTGATTGAGACCCCATACTTGTCTTTCATTTCTTTTACAACAACCACTGGACGAGTTAAAGGTTTTGCACTTACCTCTTCAAGTATCAGCCCAGAAACTAAGCTGGAAGTCATCCTTGAATGTTTACTCGTACGAACCGCCACACCACACGTATGTTCATTGTTCAAAGTCCTTATGTAGAAGAACCCATTTGTTTTTTCAACAGAAGCATGTACACGCCACATACATCCCCTTGATTCCTTATATGCACATTCAGCCGTAACCCCCAGCTTGTCATTTTTAACATACGTAAACTGAAAACCAACCTCAATAGCATATTTGCATAAAAAAGTACGGAACTCAACCACACCACCCTCAAACTTTTGTCCAACACTCGTAATATTATTCCGCCAACTAGCCGACAATAACACATTTTCTTGGTGAGAACGAAACTTAGAGAGTGAATTCCTTTCAATATCCACCAGCCTATCACACTCACCATCCACAACATCTACCCAATTAGACCCCACTTAATCCTCTTCAGCAGAAGTACTACATCTAGTAACTGAAACATCAACTATATTAACACCGCGTGCACAAACAACCCTCAACATATTCAGAAAATCAATATTATTTCGAACCATACAATTCGAATGGCCCAAAATAGAATATGAAATACACATAGTCTCAGGTTTCAAATTCTCCCATGTTTTACACAAAATGCCAACCAATTCCTCAAAATTCAATTCGCATGAAACATTAATGACAATAGTATCATTCCCATATTTGCACAGCAACAACACTGCACTGTCCATTGAAACTGAAACAAAAAACAAGAAAAATAATTTGTTTAACATAGAAACACTTCACAAGAACAACATAAAAGTCCAGAGAAATTTCTAAAAATTATAATTTTCTCTGAACTTAAAATAAAAGTCCAAAGACATCTACAAACTGATATTTACCTTCAAGATGATAAGAAACAAAATCACAGAAACTTAATGAATCACAAAGAAATTTACTGCTAACTATTAAACACAATCATAGAAAAAAATCACACAGAATATCTGTTATGAAATTATAGGCTTCTTCGTGATTTTCACCTCACTACAAGCTAACAAATTTCTATGCGTCATTCTGTAATATTGCACTCATAGAAAAATCTAGAGAAATTTACAAACTTATATACACCATCAAGATAACAAAAAACACTGGATTGTCCATCCAAACTGAAAGAAAAAACACAAAAAATAACTTTTGCTTAGAGAAACAAAAACTTCTATTCATCTTCTGCAAACATATAATTTTCTCTGAACTACAAACTGAAAGTGAGTAACAAACTTACAATTTTCTCTGAACTACAAATACAAGTCCAGACAAATTTATGAACTTACATTCACTTTCTCATATTCTATCTGCATTAGAAACTTCTAATAATATGTCCATATGCACTTATAATTTTCTCTGGACTACACAAACAAAAGTGCAGAAAATGAAATTTCTCTGGTTTGAAAAAACATAGAACAAAACTTATCATTGATCAGCATGTTGATAAAAAACAGAGCACGAAAAATGAACTCTAAACATCAAAATCACCTACACTGTCAACACTATTTGAAATTGATCAAAAAACAAAGAATGAAAAATTAATTCCAAAAATAAAAATCAACTCTATCAAGATGGCCTCTCTCTAAACAAAAATTCAAAACAAAAATCAAAATCCATGTGGAATCTAAATCGAAAACAAACCTGATTCAACTCCACTAAAAAACCTACGTGATCAATACACTGTCAACACTCTTTGAAATTGATTAAAAAACAAATAATCAAAAATTAATTCCAAAAATGAAAAACAACTCTATCAAACTGGCCTCTCTCTAAACAAAAATCAAAATGCATGTGGTATCTCCATCGAAAACAAACATGATTCAACTCCACTTAAAATCTACGCGATCAACACACTATAACACCACTGAAAGCTCCAACGAAATCTACACGATCGTAGCAATCTTTCTCGTCAACTCCACTAAATCTCCGACGAAATCTCCACCATGAAATCTCCACTGAAATCACCGACGAAATCTCCACTGCAAATTCGATTTCCAAAATCTATCAATTAAGTCAACAATATAATATTCAAACAAATTTATGTTATAAAGGAAGGGTAATTTAGGTACTTTATAACCTAAAATAAATTTGAGGGACCTTAGCCATCAAAACATATTATTTTGGATCTCTCCTCCTATCAAAAGTAGATGAGGGACCTTAGGCCAATTTTCCCTTACAACTAAGCCATAAAAAATAATTATTATAATATTTTTATATATTTAATAAATAAATATATACATACTCTCATAGGCCTTCCCAACTTATCAAACTTTTAGATGCCCTCGCTCCTGCTTCCCTTTTAGTCTCCGCCCCTGCTTTGTGCAAATAAGCTACGTATATGTACGAGGAGCAAATATTCCGACAAGCCCGTACTCCTTTCTCCCAAGCTCCAGCCTGTCCGATCGACCTGCGAGCACAACGACGGTGAGCTACCCGGTGGTGTGTGGTCGGAATACCACTCCGACGATCAAGTTAGACACACACAGGGATAAAAAGAGAGAGAGGATTGAGTGTTTAGTGTAAATCTCACCAAATGTTCATCTGTCCAGGCATGGGGGGCACAGACTCACTTATATACCTTCTGCACCCCAAATCTACTCTCATTAGTCTCTCGACACGTGGTGCTGCTATCCCATCTGTCAGCACAAATCCAGCAATCACCACCTAACCAAACTGTTAGGATACCTCGGCGGAGCTCGGCAGACCGGCGGAACCTCCTCGGTTTCTTCTGACCGCGCTGCGTGGCATACCTTAATGAACCATTCGCCGAGCTCCTGTACAACCAAACTCGGCTGCATTTCGGCAAGCCGAGCTCAAGGTAGGTCGAGTCGGTTAGCCGTCGGTCTTTCTGCCGAGCTAATACATGAACCGTGGAACCCATAGAGACAGGCAGACATCTCGGCCGAACTCGCAGTAGACCGGCTTCTGCACCAACAAGCCAAGTAGCTTGGTCCCACATGCCCTGTGCCTTAACCAAGCAAAACCCTTTCGGACAGGCCCAAGCTACCACTACCCAATTGTGTTCGGCCCACAATTTGCCCGGCCATTACCACGGCCCAATTCAGCTCATAAATCTCCCTCTCAATTGCCCCTTAATTCCGTCCGCACAAGCGTGACTGGGATTACATGATCTGACCAGGGTAGACTCTTTCTCGGTCCTTAGTTTGCAAGACATCAACCGCGCTATTCCTCTTGCTCGGTTTCTTGGCTTGCTTGGCTGAAGCCTCAACTTGCCTTCCTGGTGGGCAAAATCAGCTCGGCGAGGAACTCCAAAGAAGGCGAGCAAGGTCCTCTTCGCGACTTCCTTCTTGGCAAGCAAGGTCAGCTCGGCAAGGAACTACAAAGAAGGCGAGTAAGGTCCGCTCCGCGACTTCCTTCTTGGCGAGCAAGATCAGCTCGGCAAGAAACTCCAAGGAAGGCGAGCAAGGAACTCCAAGGAAGGCGAGCAAGGTTCACTTCGCGACTTCCTTCTCGGCGAGCAACATCAGCTTGGCAATGAACTCCAAGGTCGGCGAGCAAGGTCCGCTCCGCGACTTCCTTCTTGGCGAGCAACATAAGCACGGCAAGGAACTCCAAAGAAGGCGAGCGAGGTCCGCTCTGCGACTTCCTTCTTGGTGAGAAACATCGGCTCGGCAAAGAACTCCAAAGAAGGCGAGCAAGGTCCGCTCCGCGACTTCCTTCTTGGCGAGCAACATCAGCTCGGCAAGGAACTCCAAGGAAGGCGAGCAAGGTCCGCTCCGCGACTTCCTTCTTGGCGAGTAACATCAGCTCAACAAGGAACTCCAAAGAAAGCGAGTAAGGTCCGCTCCGCGACTTCCTTCTTGGCAAGCAAGATCAGCTCGGCAAAGAACTCTGGTCTTTCCACCAAAATGATTGTCAATTGCCTTTTTTCCTCGGCCTTCTGACTGACGTCTTCCAAAACCAAACTCCCTAGATCTCTTCCACGGTTGTTCGCACCGCCATCCTCTGAGCTTTCTGCCGGGATAAAGCATCTCGGCTAGAGCCTTGAGTTGAGCAAAACATCAACTCCTTTTGCCAGAGTAAACCATCTCGGCTGAAACTTCAGAGTTGAGCCAATCATCAACTCATTTGGCCGGAGTACATCATCTCGGCTGAAACTTCAGAGTTGAGCAAATCATCAAGTCATTTAGCCGGAGTACATCATCTCGGCTAAAGCTTTAGAGTTGAGCAAATCATCAACTCATTTCGCCGGAGTACATCATCTCGGCTGAAGCTTCAGAGTTGAGCAAATCATCAACTTATTTGGCCGGAGTACATCATCTCGGCTAAAACTTCAGAGTTGAGCAAATCATCAACTCATTTGGCCGGAGTACATCATCTCGGCTGAAACTTCAGAGTTGAGCAAATCATCAACTCATTTGGCCGGAGTACATCATCTCGACTGAAACTTCAGAGTTGAGTAAATCATCAACTTATTTGGCCGGAGTACATCATCTCGGCTGAAACTTCAGAGTTGAGCAAATCATCAACTCATTTGGCCGGAGTACATCATCTCGGCTGAATCAGAAAAGTTCTTCAGCAAAAGTAATTCACTTCTATTACATTGACAAAGAGAGTATCACATTCAGAAGTGTAGGGGAAACAAGTTCTTCCTCAAAAAATTACTTAAGAACGATAAGAATATAATAGTTTGAGGTTAGCCGCATTCCATGGCCGGGGTACGCCTTTGTCATCCAAATCTTCTAAGCGGTATGCCTCCTTACCCGCCAGACCGGTTATCTTGTAAGGCCTTTTTGTCTGTTGCCACCGAGGTTGTCTTTGCGGTGGACACCGCTGCATCATCCTTTACTCGGATGTGCTCATTGATGCGCTACACTAGTTGCCCCATGGATGGCGGCTGGTTCATTATAAGCGAGTCCTTCAGCCTATGTTCGACCGGGAGACCGCGCTTGTATTGGGTGATTGCCAGGTTGACCAGGCAATCCAAGATCTCGTTGAAGGTTTCCCAATATCTGGAGTTGTATGCCTTCAGTGTGTCGCTCAGCTCCATCTTGACACTGAGAAGGTGGTCAACTTCCTTTGGCGTTTTGGTGTTGGTTTCGAAACGCGTCACAAAGGCTTCGGCCAACTGCTGCCACCTTTCTATGCTCCCCTCCGGCAGCCTCTCAAACCATTTCAAGCCCAGCTCGCCCAAACTTGACGGGAAGCTAAGGCACATAAGAGCATCATTCCACCTATGTCCGGCCATGACCTGTCGGAAGTGGCTTACATGCATATAGGGATCGGTTTTTCCGTCGTAGAGCGTGAACTTAGGCTGGTGGAAGCCCGTGGGAAGCGGTGTTGTTTCTATCTCCACGGAAAAAAGGGGGTGGCGCTCAACCTTGCCAAGTCTGTGTCTTGAAGAAGTGGCACAGCTAGGCGAGGTGGAGGCATTCCGGCCTCTTCACTGGCATGAACCCCATAAGATAGCCATTGGAACGCCGGCACCCTCTGAGCCTCCCGCCGGCAAGCCCGTTCCTTCAAGACTACCCGCAAATCCTCTGAACGAGCGGAATAAAAATAGATCGACGTCGTCGCCGGACGTGAAGGTTGATAGGTGCTGTCTTGCGCGCTGGACTTCTCTACGTGCGCGTCGGAATCTCCAACCTTGTAATTTCTGGTGATTGAGATGGACAGAGTACGCCGCTGGCTCTGACTGAATGAACGGTGGGGTTAGGTGCGCTCACTGTGGTCTCCCACTCCAACTACACCCTTTCCCTTGATATGTCGCTTAAGATCCTCCATCTCCGCCGCCATTCTCCGGATGACGGCGTTTTGGTCCCTTAGCTTGTGTTCCAGTCGCCTGGCGTGCGATTCTCTTCACCGTCGGTGACAGTTTGGACTCCGTGAATGTCCAAAGCTTCTTCCGTGCTTGCCGCACGCGTCTCTTGAATGTCCTCTTAGAGAAGTTTCCAGGTCCGCCGTAGGAGGAATGGCAGGATGTCCTTCTCTCCGTCTGCCTGACTCCGGGGTAACTCCGTCGATGGCAAACAACGGAATCTTGTCGTTGTTCGCCATGGACGGCGATCAGATGAGCTTGGAAGACAAGGTTTTTTCTTTCAAAGTTTCCACAGACGGCGCCAATTGTACAGGGAGCAAATATTCCGGCAAGCCCGTACTCCTTTCTTCCAAGCTCATGCCTGTCCGATCGACCTGCGAGCACAACAACGGTGAGCTACCCGACGATGTGTGACCGGAATACTCCTCTGACGATCAAGTTAGACACACACAGGGATAGAGAGAGAGAGAGAGAGAGAGAGAGAGAGAGAGAGAGAGAGAGGATTGAGTGTTTAGTGTAAATCTCTCCAAATGTTCATCTGTCTAGGCATGGGGGCGTAGACTCGCTTATATACCTTCTGCGCCCCAAATCTACTCTCATTAGTCTCTCGACACGTGGTGCTGCTATCCCATCTGTTAGCACAAATCCAGCAATCACCACTTAACCAAACTGTTAGGATACCTCGGCGGAGCTCGGCAGACTAGCGGAACCTCCTCGGTTTCTCCTAACCGGGCTGCGCGGCATACCTTAATGAACCATTCGCTAAGCTCCTGTACAACCGAACTCGGCTGCATTCCGGCAAGCCGAGCTCGAGGTAGGTTGAGTCGGTTAGCCGTCGGTCTTCCTGCCGAGCTAGCGCATGAACCATGGAACCCATGGAGACAGGCAGACATCTCGACCGAACTCGCAGTAGACCGGCTTCCGCACCGACAAGCCAAGTAGATCGATCCCACATGCCCTGTGCCTTAACCAAGCAAAACCCTTCCGGACAGGCCCAAGCTACCATGGCCCAATTGTGTTCGGCCCACAATTTGCCCGGTCATTACCACGGCCCAATTCAGCTCATAAATCTCCCTCTTAGTATACATACTCTCATAGGCCTTCCCAACTTATGAAACTTATAGATGCCCTCGCCCCTGGTTCCCTTTTAATGGTTAAGTTGAGTTTTTGACGATTTATGCCTTGTTTTGCAGTATAAAATTGAAAAGTAGTTGTTATTTTTATATATTTACATGTATTTATTGCCATGTCTCTGTTGTGCCATTTCCTATAGTTTTTTGAAAATTATTGTGTTGTTGTGGTCATATCATATTGCATGTGTATGTGCTTCTTTAAAAAAAAAAAAAAAAGTTAATATTTTCATGCGTACATATAAAAATATATATGTATTTGTTGTTATGTCATATCCTAATTTTTAAAAAATTGCCATGTTCGCATATCTATATCATATCGTATCTATATCCATGCTTCAACTGATTCATAAACACAATACTCAGACGATTGATCTTCATACTTTGCTTTTTTGCTTCTTGTATGCTTCAATGCCTTTGCAGTGGGGAAATTTGAAATAGTTGCGAGAGGGCAGGCAAAGTTCTTTAAATTTGGAGTAGTTTCATCCAATCTTTTCCTCCTAAAATATGTCAATTTATGTGGCTTTGTTTTTGTCTATGATGCATGTTTTGAATGCTTGTTATTTTTGTGCCAAGTTAGGTACTTTGTGGATGAGGTGAAGGACAAGAGTGGAGAAGACATTGAACTCAGGAAAATGGGTCTGTATGCCTTTCAAATTATTATTATTTTTTATAACCTTTCAAATTGCATCGCATGAAAAGTTGTAGATTAGCAAAATGGACATCTGAGAAGAAAATTGTTGTAGTATTATCATGCAATGGATTATCTTGCCAAAAGCATATATTTTCAGAAACAAATGTTTTGAGAAGATATACATGTGTTTAAGATGATTTCAAATTTTTAGAGTTGTCTATTTTATGGTTGTATGCACAAAGAACTTTTCATCTATTTGGTTATATTATCATTGGATGGTCAATGACACCCTTTTGCACTGGAATTGGTTAAAAGGGAAATTTTTGAGAAAGCTCGCACAAAAACAATACAATGAACGCGTTTTTTGCAATTATGAAAGACAGTGATGATGAGATTCTAAATAGGAGGAATTCGACTTGTTTATATAGAGCCTCATCATTGTATTGTGATGATATTGTTTAGAATCTCATCATCACATCAATAGGGACGCGCTCTTCTCCAGGGCAAGCGTACAGATGTGATGATAGGGTTGATGTGATGATATTGTTTTCCTACATCCCAAACACCTTTATGTGTTTTGTTATGATTTCTGCATGAAATCTTCCACAGTAGACTGTCGCTGTAATACCAGTACTGATGCATTGACCTTCATATCAGAAGATGCAAGTATGTCTCCGATGATCCCTAATTCGTCCATATAGCTCCAATCAGTGAGTCCGGTTACCAGCGGGGAATCACTGTCAAGCCTTCTCCCCACCAACATGAAATCATAATGGTCCTCGATTGCCAAAAGCACCCGAGAAGTCTCAACTCCATCTTTCACAATCACTTCACTATATTCGACATCCTGGTTCTCTCCATACATGTTCCTCAACGCGTTTATCATCTTCAAATCAAGCTTAGCTTCCATCAAATCGCTAATAAACTCGTCTTCTGCAATTAATCGAATGACAGTAAGCCTGGTTGCCTGGTTTTCTACCATTCTTATGCCATAGGCAAGTGCTTCCCGGGAGTCTGGCCCTCCCACGAATATTACACAAACGTGGAACTTGGTCCGGCTATGTGAGTCTAACTTCCAGTTCATAACGATCCTTTTGTCGATGAGGAGCCCAACTGAGCAAGGGGCCTTTTCGAGAACATTTTTGGTCACTCCCCTTACTGCAGTGCTCTCTGACTTGTGAAATGGAATGATCAATAGGGACGCGCTCTTCTCCAGGGCAAGCGTACAGATGTCGTCGTACATTGTAGAGTAAGGCGTTATCGAGGTGAAGTGATAATGTTTTATCGTCCCTTCACAGTTTAGCTCGTGGTGGTGCAAGGCATTGATGATTCGGTCCGTTCTGGTGTGGGATGACGGCGATCGAGGCTTGTGGAACTGGTGGTTAATGAGCACAGGGTGGTCGCGACCTACTAGTTCCATGAGGTCAAGGACAAATGCTCTGATGGGTCGTTCGTGGGTCGGGTGGGAGACATTGAGGAGGTTCAATAGGCTGAAAACTTGATCTTCTTCGTGGATACAGAGGACGATTCGAAACTCGCTATCATGGATGGATTGTTGGATTGTTCTTCTCTTGTAATTCATGTATCGCTTCGAAGGATTGTAGAGATGGCAAATCACAGGAGTAGCAATGGCTGCATTCAGTACTGTCATGATCGTTATGATTGAGTAAATGTCTATTTCGATTAACTGCATCACCATAAACTTGTTGTCAAAAGATCAAAATAAGAAGAAGAATTACATTAATATTTGATCTCCAATTTATTCAATTTGTAGTTAAATTTGTTCACATAGTCATTTTAATTTTTGTCAAAATGACACGAGAACCATCAACACAAATTAAGGTTATGAATCAAATTGAAAAAATTAAAATATCAGCATCAAAATGAGAACTTTTGATTATTTTTTCTTTTCTTTTGGGTGGTGGATATGTAATAGTATATCAGTTGTGCTATGTACATAAAAAGAACCATACATAAAATGCACAAATGTAAGACAAAAAAATTTTACATCTGTCGCTTCTATAGTTGTAAACATTTATATTTCATATATGTACATTATGTGTTTTGTTTTTTCACCTAAACTTTTTCATATAATAATAATAATAATTACCTCATAGCGCATGTAGACTTTGTAAAAGAAAATATCAAATAAGCCTTGGGAGCTCAAGATAAGGCCAAGAGTGAAAGAATCTTTGTAAGGCAACTTGTAAATCACCAATGGCACCACAGAGGCAACAAGTTTCCCCAAGAAACTCACCATTATCAGTACCCCTGTCCGACCAAATGTCGCCATATTGATAGTATACACATCCACATACCGACCTGCATCCACTATATACGCAGGCAACAACACGGCTGATATGAATATCTCCAATTTCTCCAATACCCCTGCTCCCAGTGGTGGTCCTGGTGGCATCACCAGCCCCAGGATCATCGCCCCGAAGTATGCTTGGTATCCTAAATACTCGAATGTGAAACAAATCATCAAATATATCACAAAAATGCTTGCGAATTGAGATTCTTTTATGCTCCCACCTTCTGGGATCTTCTTCATCATCCTAAACATGAACGGTCGAAGCACGAAAATTATGGTCATTATCAAGAGTAGTCTAGGAAGCTGCGATTGGAAGTATGCCCCGGTGGTGAAGTGAAACGCGGAGGCTTGGTAGAGGAAAGTTCTGGTGTTTCGAAAAGTCCAACAGCTGCATGAGCTTATTAAGGAAGAGGACATGGCGAGGCGGCCTATCTCGGAGTTGAGGAGCTTGACGTCTTCGAGGAGGAGAGAAGTGACTTGGAAGGAGGTGGATGAGGTGAGGCCGGCTATCCATTGTTGGTTCTTGTCGGGATCATTGTTCATGATGCTGATAGCGGCAAAACTGAATGTCAATGGAGTTAAGAAGGTAAGGGCACCGATAATCCAAGATAATTTTCCAGAGGATTTTATTACGCTGACGTCGGTGCGAATGCCAACGATGAAAGAGAAGCTGGCGAAGCCAAAGAGCTCCATGAAGCTCATTAGGTTTGTTTTGTTGATGGTGTGCAAGCTTTCATAGAACTCTCCCAAGCCAACCCATTTGAACATTGATGGTCCTAACAGTATCCCTGTCTGATCAAAAAAACCCAAAAGGGAACGCTCATTAATTAAAGTAATAGATTGTTCAAATTTAATTTGATAACTTAACGAGTTTAAAATTATATTTGAACTCGATTTGTTTACATAATGAATCAATTTTGAATGAATTTTTAACCAGTCGAGCTCAATCAGCTTGATTTTTTATCCAAGAATATTCTGGATAAGTTTTCAGATTATTTACTTGAAGTCCATAATACATTATTTAAATTTGCGGACCACACAATAATTTTTTAAATTTTTTTGTCTATACCCATATTTTTTTTGTTATTAATTATTATACAATAATACTAGTAGGTGTACAGAACTTATCCCACGTACATTTACTATTGCTGTATTTGGTTGGGGGATTTGAGGAGGAATTTGGAAAGGGAAATAAAAAAGGTAGGTGAAATGTGAATGAAATATGTATATATTTCACATAATTTCACATATCTTTTTCCTTTCATTCTCTAAATCTCTCCCCAAATTCCCCAACCAAACACACCATAAGGAAATCATATCATTGTGCGGCTCATATACGTATTACATGTTTGGCTCAATTTGAATTGGCATAATTGAATTAAGTTACTCATATGTTTTGATCTCTAAAAAATCCAAAATAAAAATAAGTAAATAAATGTTCAAGTTGTGTTCTGTGCATGTAATAAATGAATTAGTAAATGTTTCATAATCTCAATTCTTATCATATTTTTTCATTTTTAAACACAAGTGAGTTTGTCATATGTATGTTAATCGCGCAAACAGTATAAAAAATGAGATTATGTATAACATAACTCAACAAAAAAATAATGTTATACATAAATACAATTTTCGCACTGCTCGTACACAAAAGCATAGATATTCAAGGTACATATTTATTAATGTCTATCCCCACCACCTTTGCGTGCAGTGGTAAGAAAATCTTATGAGAAATCCAGTTTTACGTATAATATCATTCAAAAAACAACATAACCAAATTTAAAAGAAAGACAAAAACAAATTTCAAATAAATCATGGAGCTTGAGTTTACCAACATCTCTGCAACAAATCTAGGTTGTTTGAGAGGCTTCAAAAAGTATCTCATCACTGAAGATAGGATGATTGTAAGCCCTATCTGTAAAAGAAGAAATGGAATAGGATAGGTCAATATTAGCTCATTCTTCCTAAACAAACCCTTCGAAGTCGATGCCGCAGATAAATATTGGCAGCTATGAGGAATACCCCAATGATTCAAAATGAACGGTAATTCAGTCTCTGTCGAATTGGGCATCGACATGGTCGATTTTTCTTTCTTTCTTTCTTTTTGCAGAATACAATCGTTCTGCCACCACCGGAGACGATGGAGGAGCAGAAGAAAAGGTGTTGTAAAGGAAATGAGAGGAAGACAGTTTTTTTTTTTAGGGTTTTTTTGGAAGAATAATGAACAGAGAAGATTTTAGTCTCAATTGTCATCATTTGACATATTGGCCAAACTTGGGAAAATTCGACCAAAGTTCAGCTTCTCTTCAATTAGACTGTCTAATTTGGGTCATGTAATGGCTTGCCAGATAGGGTTCCATTTTAATTATCTACTTTTCTTCAATTTTTAGGTCATGTATATAATATTTATTAAAAAAAAGAAAAAGAGGGTTAAATTTATCATGTCCGTCTTAAAAAGAATTAATGGTTGTAAATATTCCATTTTTATCAATTGGGAGAGGATTTTGGATTGGATGGGGGATATTTCAGCCCGTGAGATTTATTACGGGTTTTTTTTCAATGATCCGAATCGTTTACTTTGTCAGATATTTCGTATATATTTGATTCACACAAAAAATAAGATTGATCCACTAACTACTACTTTTTCAATTTATTATTTTTGTCATCAAAAAAATGCACAATTGTTGTCCATTATTGTTTTTACCATCAAAAAAATGTAAAATTTATTTTTTAAAAATATTCATTTTTTTAGTAAAAAAACACGATTTTGTTGAATATATTTGATTATTAAATATAACTCAATGTATACACACAGATTTCGGAGAGTGAGGATGACAATGATGATGAGTCATTGGATTCCTTTAACCGCAAGGTATTATACACATTTTATATTTGTGTGTGAACATGTCTTTTACTTTTTACATTTCTTCTTCACATATCTTACATATCATATCTTTTTTAAAATATATTTTAACTGTTTTAAATCTCGTTTTCACTGTTTGATTATGTTCTTTCAGGAACAACAGATGGCACCAGGACTCCGTTTACGGTCTCATTCAAGGCCATTACCTCCCACCCCAGAGGAAATGATGGATCCCCCAAGTGAGGAGGTCGGTACCTAACCCTTACCACCTCATAATGTGCAACCTAAGGACGAGTTGACTGCATCTACCTGAATTTTGGTTGGTAAGTTTGCAAAGTTGTTTTTAAGGTTTAACTTGCATTTGTTTACTTACTAACTCAATTAATATTATATCCTTACAACATCACATGACAGACGCGGTCGTGGCCCGACACGCGGCATACAGGCCCATCACATTGTCGAGAAGGATGGGAAGATATTAGTTCCTATACCTGAACAGTTTCGTGCACCAGTAGGAGACAACGCCTCCAAGCTAGTCTCCAAAATTGGTATAGAGGTTCGAACGCAGTTACCAGACCTGAGCGTTCGTAGGTGGAAGAAGGTGAATGTTGCTGATAAAGAACCGATGATCCAACGCTTAGCGATAATTATTGACAAACTCTTTTCATGTTTAGGCTTTGTTTCTTTGTAATTTTTATTTTTTTTTCATTTTGCAGGATTAGTTTGATCTACAAGGCAATCGGACTGAGGTAGCAAAGGCTTTAGACACACAGTTTGGTCGACGATTGAGTGGTTTTACCTATAAGTTGCACAAACAATACAAGCAACTTAAGGATGCAAAAGGGGAGGATTACGCGAGAAGCCACCCACCTGCAAGAGTTACTCTCAATTAGTGGACATCTCTAATTGACAAGTGGAATAGTCAAAAATTCAAGGTAAAATGTTTTATGTATGTTAATTGTCAAAAATTAAGTTTTTTGTTACTAATGTTATCTTTTCTTGTTTGTATTGGTGTTTCAATTGTGTAGGAACAAGTTTTATATAAATATGAGAAGAGAATTAATTAAATTATACATTTCAACCAACTACATACTCAAATTTTAACTATTTCAAGATGTTATTTCACTATAATTCTAATTAAAAGAATCTTCAACTCTTAAGATATTTTTATATCAAATTATAATTTGATAAAAATTTAAAAAGATGAAATGTTGAAAATTATTATTTTTTCCATCAAAATTGGTGAAAAAAAAAAGGGATAAGAATGAAAATACTTTTAAAAATTGATAAAAATTTAATGAAAAAGTTAAAGTAATTCATATCAAATCAAAAATTTTATTCAAATTTAAAATCAAATTAAATAAAAAAAATTAAAAGAAAATGATAAAAGTTTGAAAATATTTTGAAACTTTCTTATTCATAAAGACTAGAAATCCGTGTGTGTATTATATTCGTATTGTACTTTTAGTTATGAAATTAAAATCAAAAGAAATGTAACTTCAATTATTAGATTAATAATAGAAATATCATATTAATTATTGTTAGATATCACTTCACTTCATATTTAATAATAAAATTATATATTTGTTTTAATTATAATTTTTAAATTTGTATATTTTCATAACAAGAAGAGGTATGTCATAACTCAATTAATCTCATTTAATCAGATTTAAATTTTTTTTAATACAAATTATTAAAATTGCACTAAATATATTTATATATATTTTTAATTTTTTTAAATTAATAATTTAAAAAGTTATAAACATAAAAATTAACTTATAAATTTCATATATATTGCAAGATAAAATATTAAATTATTTCAAAATAATTATAATTATTTTTTTTTAATTTATAGAGTCCCGTGTATTTTTAATTTCAATTCAAAAGTAGTTAAGATTTTAAATTTTAAATTAACATAATAATTACAAACCATTCATTTTAACTTTTAGCTTTTAGCTTTTAGCTTTTGGGAAGCACTAAAAACGTTAGATTTTAATTTTTTATCCATTTTAAATCACATCATTTCTCACATTTTTTATTCAAAAAATAATAAAATAAGTTTAAAAAATTAAAAAATTAATTTTTTACCAATTTTCCAAAATACTTAAATGATGTGTTTCCAAATTCCAATCTTATACATTGAAGTATAAGTCTCGTTTTCTAAATGTGTAATGGAAAAGCTTTAAATCCATCAAAATTAGCACGGTGTGTGTTATTGGTTCCAACTTCTCTCCAATGGGAAGAAAAGATTAGACCGGCTTATCAAGTTATTGTGCGTAAGGATCCTTTAGAGTTAATCTTCTAGAGTGATCTCCTAAAGTGTCTGATCGGACGGCTGAGAATAAAACTCACCAAACCGACGTCGTTTTAGTGAGTATTTTCAAAACAAAACAAAAAAATCAGATTCGGGGATTTCAAACTTCCCCCCATATGAAGAACTATACAGATAACGGCGAGAAGAAGCGAAACGAGAGAGCAAAGAAGAGTTAGAGAGGCCGATACCTGCATCCCGTCACCCCACCGTGGCCGTGCTGTCGCCGCCGTCGTGCCGTCACCACTGTCCTGCCGCCGCCGTGGCCGTTGCCCCTGCTCCAACCGATTGAAACGTATATAGGTATAGTTCTTACATGCAATGTTTAAATATATATCTTAATTTCGATTTTGTTTTTTTTGGTCTCTTCTAAATCAATCCCAGATGAATTTCAATGAGCTGGTCTCTTCTAAATCAATCTCAGATGTTTTTTTTGGTCTATTCGATTTTGTTTTTTTTTTACACAACTTATGGTTCTTACTTATTTTTTTACAAAACCAAACAAAAGCAGTTTATTGACTTGAGTTTTAGAATTAAAACATATAATCATATCTTTGTAATTTTAGACATTTGGTACAAAACAAGAATGAGACTGGCTTCTGTCATGTGCGGAATTTCGGGTTACTGGTTGCAGTTGGGTATATATGTTAGATAATGTCTCAATGGGACCACATAATTAAATGTGGTGTTATCATTTATAAGAAGCCTACAATTTAAGTGATTCAATTTAGTTAATAGGCTTAAGGGTATATGTGTTATAGACCTAATGTGTAGATACTAGTTGTATAATTTCTATTTCTATGAGGGGCAGAAATAGAAATTAAAACATATTGGTTAAAGTTGGTTTTCATTCCTTTTGAACTTCCACAACCTTTCAGTTTTGAAAACCAATAAATAGAAATTAAAACTAATAATGGTTAAAGTTGGTTTTCATTCCTTTTGAACTTCCACAACTTTTCAGTTTTAAAAACCAATTACAACCTTTAAAAGGTTATGGTCCCTATTCCTTCCCAGGTGGAAATAAGAACACTGCCATTTTTCTTTCTAAATCCTCTCAAGGAGAAACATAAGGCACCAAAGGGGAAAGGATTAGAAGGCAATAACATAATCAATAACAAAGAGTTTATTGATAATCATGCTTCCGTTTAACCGTTCATCAATGGATTCAGGTATGTCATTTTGTCTTGATTTCTTGATAATACACATGGGAAATGATCCAAAGTGTAAGGTTTATGTTCTGAAATTTATGTTGACAATTGGTATCAGAGCATGCATATCATGTGTCTTATCAGAATTGATATGCTTTATTCATTCTATTTAGTTTCCTGGAATCAGATTCTGAATTTTCTTATGGATGTAAATTCTGTTTTTCCCTGTTTTGTTCTGCGAAAATGGCAATCTGTTTTCTGGAATTGTAAAATGATTCGGTGGGCAGTTTTTTTTTTTTTTTCTCTCAAATGGATGAACATCATGTATTTTTATATATATATATATATATATATAGATATATCTTGCGATTTGATCGGTTTAATTTTGAACATCATAAAAAAAAAACTATTTGTTTTTTTTGGACCCGTCAATTCTATTTATATATGTATATATATAATTGGAATTGCTGCAGATTATATAACATATACGGGGTCACAAATTTAGAAATCTTTAAATTTAATGTAATTTCATACAACGTCTACAGAAATTTAATTTTCTAACATTCTCAATATAAGTCAATTCAAACAAGATGTCACAAAAGTGATCTCTCTTGTCTAGATTGTTTTATATAGAATGTTTTGAAGTTCATATCTGTGTATCTCATGCGAGTATTTATTGGTCCAAAGACATGATTAAGACTTGGCAGAATTACACACACATTTTGTAGTGATAAACATGTGCCAATTGTCAAGAAAACCTAATGTGAATAATAAATCCATCAAAAGATAGATTTGTTATTTGACATAACTTATGGTCAATGTTTGATCATTACAACAAGAATACCACTTACAGTTAATATCACTACCCAAAGGCTTGGTATTAATGTTGTGCTAGGTATCTTGAGATGTTGTTAGAGATTATCTGTTTGGTAACTTAATGTGAACATGAGGTGATTGCAACATTTTTTGAGGATGTTGAGTTTGGGGGGAGAAATCCAGTTAGAGACATTGTCTTTGAGGAGGAAGCAGGAGTAATCCCACTTCCTACTACTACTTTTGACCAATCACAGGTTCCTATACCTGTCATTGCTCGAGAAGTAATTTCGGATCCTCAACCAGACAATGTTGTTCAAGATAATATAGTTCAAACCCCCATTCAAGATGAGGTAATTGTTCCTGAGGAACAAACTCTACAACCTCAACCTCAAGAATCTGTGCCATTAAGGCGATCCACCAGAGAAAGGAGATTTGCATTTTCAGATGATTATATTGTATATCTCCAGGAACATGAGGTAGAAAATGGAATGTCGAAAGATGATCCAATCAACTTTCGTCAAGCCATGGAAAGTTCCAACTCTCATAAGTGCAGAGTGGACAGATTTCCATAGAGCACATTGGGACAAACTCCATGATAGCGGATCCACTTACGAAGGGACTACCACCCAAGGTCTTTCATGAGCACACTGCTCAGATGGGTGTTGTTCTATTTGAGAACATTTTGGTTTAGTGGGAGTTTGTATTTATATTACTGCTTTATGTCAGCCTTGAGTTTTATCTATGTAATTAGATTAATTTCTGCAGAAATGAAATATTCAGTTTATTACGCTCTGTTACGTATTGTGAAGTATTGATCTCAATAAATTTAAGTAGGACCAGTTGGAAATAGGCATGTATGGATCACATCACATGTAATTTCCATGCTACGCATCCATGATTGATCTATGTCATTTAGTTGTATTAGTATACGTGACCATTGGTGGGTCGAGTTACGATTGATGTAACGAAGACCGCTTTGATCCTATATTAATATAGTTAATGGACAAAATTGTTTGGATACCCTCAAGTTATGATAACAAATTTCTGAGCTCACTAAAGTTAAGCACATTTTTCAGGATACATATGTGGTCCAGTGGGAGATTGTTAGATAATGTCTCAATGGGACCACATAATTAAATGTGGTGTTATCATTTATAAGAAGCCTACAATTTAAGTGATTCAATTTAGTTAATAGGCTTAAGGGTATATGTGTTATGGACCTAATGTATAGATACTAGTTGTATAATTTCTATTTCTATGAGGGGCAGAAATAAAAATTAACACATATTGGTTAAAGTTGGTTTTCATTCCTTTTGAACTTCCACAACCTTTCAGTTTTGAAAACCAATAAATAGAAATTAAAACCAATAATGGTTAAAGTTGGTTTTCATTCCTTTTGAACTTCCACAACTTTTCAGTTTTGAAAACCAATTACAACCTTTAAAAGGTTATGGTCTCTATTCCTTCCCAAGTGGAAATAAGAATACTGCCATTTTTCTTTCTAAATCCTCTCAAGGAGAAACATAAGGCACCAAAGGGGAAATGATTAGAAGGCAATAACATAATCAATAACAAAGAGTTTATTGATAATCACGCTTCCGTTTAACCGTTCATCAATGGATTCAGGTATGTCATTTTGTCTTGATTTCTTGATAATACACATGGTAAATGATCCAAAGTGTAAGGTTTATGTTCTGAAATTTATGTTTACAATATAAACATATAATGACATTTGGTCCAGTTATAATTTGGGCATTAGACGGGCTTTGTTTACATACACCCGCTAGATTAGTTCATCATTTTTGTCTTGCAAACATTGCGTGAAAATTGGAAGATTAAAATTAAGATTGTAGTCGCGTTCTAGTCAGGTGCGAAATTTCTGTACAACATCATAACTGGACCCTATCTGTAAATGCATCATTTTACAAGAAGGTCATAAAGCCTTTCCTATTAGGAGCAAGAATGAGAGTGTTTATTAGATAGCCCTATGGTTGAGAACATAAATTTTTTTTGCCTCATCTGTGTTGTGCTGGTTATTGTGGACTCACTTCAATAAGTCTAGACATTATTTTTAAGTTCTTGTGTAGATTATTTATAAAAAAATATATACATATTAATTTGATAATGGCAGTCATATAATTTCATCACATTTACTTTTAAATAAATAATGATAAGTATAATTTTAAAAATGCAACGTTTATTTTTTTAAAGACAAATATTATGTTTTAAAAAAATCATGTGCATGTCTATTTAGTCCCTGAACTATTGATTAAATTTACGAAGTCTCTAAAGTATGTAAATCAAAATCTATTTAATCCCTAAATTATCAATTCAATCTATTAAATTCCTAGAATATTTAATTCAAACATATTTAGTCACGGAAAGGATTACAAAAAAAAAAAAATAATCCCATAAGTATTATAAATTAATAAAGACCCTATTTAGTTAATGTTTTATTTAAAAAAAAAAAAACCCTTTAATTTTTGTTCTTTTTTTTTTAAGGTGTGTGTCAATTCTTCTGGTGAAATTTTTTTATAACGGTAAGGGTAATTATGTATATTATTTTCTTACTTATCTTCTACAACAACAACTTACTTGCTTTTATCAGCATTCTATGCCGAAATTTGTTTATAATTTACAATTGATTGTCGTTAAATTTTTTGCTAAATTGTTTTTATAACTTAATTAATGTATTATTTTATTCTATTTATTATTTGTAGTGAAATGTTATTATTTAAATTATTTAGTTTTACTTCTTCAGTATATCTAATACTCATATAATTTTATTGACAAGATTGAGAAACTAAACTTTGAAGAAATACATAAAATTATATTTTATTGAATGAATACAACACAGTTCATTTACATCAGTATATATATCAGATACAGTGCTAACAACATCCGAACAGTCTAACTGACTAACCCACTCTCTCCCCCGCTAACTAATTTTGTTATGAGTTATAATCTCATGTTACTCCGCACGCCATAGCCTAAGCCAGTACTCCACTCTTGTGCACTTGATCATTGACCACTGGATGACCTTCTCTATCATCTCCCTTCAAGCATGTTAAAATAACTGTATAGAGAAAGGGAGAGAATAAATTATGTATATATTGATGTATTGAATGTTGTATATTACAAATGGTGAGGGGCTCCTTATATAGGAGAGGGATTGAGAGTGGCCGAAGCACTATTATTACATACAGCCGAAAGGCTAACAGCACTAGCACTAAAGTAAGCATAAAGTAAGCATACATTAATATATACTAACATAAAATATATTAACAGCCCCCCGCAAACTCAAGGAGGATAGGTACTAACCAACTTGAGTTTGAAGAGAGTAACAAATCAGGAAAATAAAATAGGATAGGAGACACTGTATGGTCGTGTT
This sequence comes from Camellia sinensis, assembly GCF_055761805.1. Lineage (NCBI taxonomy): Eukaryota > Viridiplantae > Streptophyta > Magnoliopsida > Ericales > Theaceae > Camellia > Camellia sinensis. The sequence continues at coordinate 7,858,792 of NC_138967.1, forward strand.
GAACCGTTGGTGAAGACACTGGATGGTCGTGTCAGACCGTTGTAAGAGCTAACCGGAATCAATGTCGGGACAGTTTATGGGGTCATGTCGGGCTGTTGTAGGAGCTAACCGGAATCAATGTCGGGACAGTTTACGGGGTTATGCCGGACCGTTGGAGAAGCTAACCGGAATCAATGTCGGGACAGTTTATGGGGTCATGCCGGACCGTTGTAAAAGCTAACCGGAATCAATGTCGGACTGATGTAAAAAAATACACTATATGATGGTGTATATAGGCTACCCAAAAGATATATATGTATATATATATATCGAGCCCTCAAAAGTTGTACCCTCAAAAGGCGTGCCATCAAAAGGCGTGCCCAACAGAAATCGTCGAGCGGCAAGCCATCAAAAGGGGCGCCGGACACGCGGCGAGGCACATGACTGACAGAGTGTCGTGTCATCCTCTTCGGCATTGTCTATATAAACCAAAGCGAAGCCTGAGGCTTGGAAACAGAACAAACCAGTTGAAACCTCTTCGTTCTCTAAGAGCTTTTCTCTAAGAGCTGCAAACCCTGAAACACTCTGTAACATCTGAAACACTCAACAACCCATAACATGGCCTCTTCTTCCCGTTCAGCTACCCAGAACATGGCCTCTTCTTCCCGTGGTCTGCTCACTCTCTTTCCCGACCTCAACGAGTCCACAAGAGAGATAACTGGTGCGGTGGCCCTGGAACCTCAACCAAGCGCCCCTGGTTTTGCTCCGTTGACCTTTCCGATGCGGTCTGTGGAGCAAATAATGGCAGCGCAATCGGATATTGAGGCCAATCAGTATACATTGAAGTCATGTGTGGAGACTATGACTGCAGTCACAAACTTGTCGCACCGGCTTCAGAGTAGGACAAATGAGGTGCAGCAGTTAAACGCCCAACTGGCTCTGCTCTAGCGCATGTATAAGGATGCGCGAGCAGAAATATGTGTACTAAAGGCGGAAAACAAGGAGCTGAAGCGGAAGGCCACCGTTATGTTCCGATTTGGAGGTCCGCCATTTGCTGCAGTGGAGGAGCAGGGGGGAGTGAACGTGTTCGGTGGATTAGGAAGTACTGAGATCGAGCTGTCACGGGACACCCAAGATAAAAGTAAGAAGAAGAGAATAGTGGAAGAGGTAAAAAAGTAAGGCCAGTGTTTGGGATGGGATTTTTTTTTTTTTTTTTTTGTTGGTTTGTTTGTTTGGTTTTTTTTTTTCGGTTGTGGTGTAAAATTGTGATCGGGGTTGATCCCCGGCATGAAGAAATGATAAGTTTGTGGAATGTTTTTGATGTTATTTTGTGTTGTTGTTTTGTTTTAATAATAAAAATAAAATAAAATAAAAAATAGATAAAAAAAATATTTTTGGATGGGTTATTTGAGAAAGATCGGTGTGAGGTGGATGACGAAGGGAACATGGATGTTTCAAAATAAAGTTGGGGGTAGTGCCCCTGCAAAAGATATATTATTATAGAGTGGGTATTTGAAAGAGATTAAAAGTGGTTTGGAGAAAATAAATAAAAATAATTGATTTTGAAATCAAACGGAGGAGAGAGAGGGGACAAGCCCATGTGATAAAGTAGAGAGAGAGGGTGTTGGGTTTGGAAAGAAAGAGATAAAAAGTGGAGCATCTCTGCTGTGCTACCCCATCATCAGTCTCACACAATAAAGGAGGAGAGAGAAAGAGCCCCTGAGAGAGAGAGAGAGCATTAGTGCGAATTCAAGTGGTGTAGACCACCCTTTCTTTGGTTCTGGTTGGAACCCACTTGTTTCACTGAGCCACTGTGCGACGAAGCCGAAAGAGTTGAAGAACGAGGCTCCGCCACCGGAACCGGCACCGGCAAAGGAAGAAGCTGGCGGCACGGTGTCGAAGACAAAGGAGGTGGTGGTTGCAGAGGAAGTGAAGACAGTCGAAGGCGACACTGTTTTCTGCAAACACAAGGAGATTGTTAATGATTCAGGTTGAGCTCATAGCTCTTCTCTGCAAAAACGAGGATGACGAGACACGTGGCGCGGCTCCAATCGTCAATCTGAGTTCGTCGGAAGGCGTGTTGGCTCGCGACGGGAGCTCGGCGGAGGTGTGGAAGCTTTCCGGTGAGACGACAGTAGTGAGCCAAACCAGCGAAGCCAGTTTGTTGCCTCGGCTCGCCACATGGAAGAAATCCGAAGATGTGTCTCGTCATCTTGACAATCCTCTTGAGATTCTTGGTTCAGTTACATCTATAGATTTCAAGGATCCTGCTTGTTTGCCTATAAAGGATCATACTTTGACAACAGAGGAGGTTGAAACTTTGTGTGATGATCTGCGTGTCTTGGGAAAGCAAGACTTCAAGCATCTTTTGAAGTGGCGTATGAGTATAAGAAAAGCACTGTCCCCATCAAATAAGGCTACTTCTACGACCACAGACATCGAGCATGAGAATAAGGATGATGATAATAAGGATAACGAAGATGTTGCAAAGAAAACTTCGAAATCAGTCTGCCGATAATTGACAATGGCTTCATCGCTCGAGCCGACGTGGGCGTGGCCGTGGCCGTAGCGGAGGTGATGGAGCGAGTTCCACGTCAGCCACGAGCCGGATGTTATGGCAGAGGCCGGAAATGTCTGGCGCCGTGGATTGCTCTTCAATACATGTTAGCAAACGGCCCCAAAGGAGAGGGATGCTCTGTTGTTGAAGAAGGTGTCATGGAAGAAGAAATTAGGAAATTTGGGTTTGTCCGGCGGACGGTCAAGGCGAGGCTGCCGCCCGCCGGTGAAGCGGAATTACTAAGTTCTTAACCTTGCTCTGATACCATGTTAAAATAACTGTATAGAGAAAGGGAGAGAATAAATTATGTATATATTGATGTATTGAATGTTGTATATTACAAATGGTGAGGGGCTCCTTATATAGGAGAGGGACTGAGAGTGGCCGAAGCACTATTATTACATACAGCTGAAAGGCTAACAGCACTAGCACTAAAGTAAGCATAAAGTAAGCATACATTAATATATACTAACATAAACATATTAACAAAGCATATGGTCAAAGGGGAGACCATGAGCTTGTGTGTTAAATAGGAAAATCAAGCAGTGGATAAAGCTTTGGTAAAAATGTCAGCCAATTGATCTTGTGTGGGAACATATTTGATAATGTGTTGATGAACAACAACATTTTCTTTGATAAAGTACCAATCAACTTCGATGTGCTTAGAGCGCCTGTGGAAGACATGATTAGTGGCTAAGGAAATAGATGACAAGTCATCACGCCACAGTATTGGAGGAGAAGGTTGGGACACTGAAAATTCATCAAGTAAAATATGAAGCCATGTTAATTCAACGGAAGTATGAGCCAATGAGCGGTATTCAGTTTCCATGGATGATATTGTTTCTTAGAGGACCAAGAAATAAGATTGGCCCCCAAGTATACATAATAGCCAGATGCAGAGCGTCGATCAATGGGATTGCTAACCTAATTAGAATCACTGTAGACCTGTAAATGAATTTACTGGAGACAAACTAAAGTCCATGAGCCCATGTACCCTTGACATAACAAAGAATCCATTTGACAGAAGTGAAATTTCCCACAATAGGTGAGTGCATAAACTGGCAAGCTTGATTAACAACATATGATAGTTTAGGCCTGATGATGGTAAGGTATTGGAGAGCACCAACAATGTTGCGGTACACAGAAGGTTGAGTGCAAGGAAGAGAGTCAGTGGAGGTGATGGGTAATTTAACTGAAAGGGGTGTGGCATAAGGTTTGCAATCTACCATATCAGCTTTGACAAAGAGGTCAGTGGCATACTTTTTCTGGGAAAGAAATAAACCAGTAGAAGTGGATTGAACTGAAATTCCTAGGACGTAGGATAGATTGCCTAACTCCTTCATGGAGAAAATATGATGCATATGACATAACAAAGTTTGAATGTAAGCCTCATTAGTGCTAGTTAACAGGAAGTCATCAACATAGATTAGTAGGTAAATGACAGAAGAAGATGTCTGTTGACAAACAAAGGGGAATCACACTTGCTTTGAGGGAAACCCTTTGTCAATAGAAAGGAGGAAAATGTGGAAAACCAAGCTCTAGGAACTTGTTTCAAGCCGTAAAGAGCTTTATGGAGCTTACAAACCAAAATAGGATTATGTAGATAAATAAAACCTAAAGGTTGATCCATGTAAACTTCCTCTTCAAGACGACCATGTAAGAAGGCATTGCTGATGTCCAATTGTTTAAGGGGCCAATGGTGATGCAAATCCAAGCAAAACAAACTGCGGATAGTTGGTTGCTTGGCCACAAGACTAAAGTGTCCTGAAAATCCACATCCTTTTGCAACTAACCTAGCCTTATGTCTAGCCACTGTTCCATTAGAGTTTTTTTATTTATTTTAAACACCCAATTGCAGCCAATGGGTTGTTTGAAGGGTGGAAGAGGGACAAGGGACCAAGTGCCTTGGTGCTGCAAGACAGAATACTCATCTATTATGGCCTTAAACCAAACAGGTAAAGCTAGAGAGAAGGAAAACCATAAAGGCTTAGTTTTGGATCTGGTTTGCATAGGGTGACTGTTAAGAGAAGGTGGAGGAAGGAGTGGTAAAAAAATTTCAACAGAGTCAATAGGTATAGAAGAAGGAGAAGAATGAGACTGAAGCTGGAGCTCATATTGGGACTGGTGCAGCAGATCAGATTAGGACTGGTGTTGCAGCTCAGATTGGAACTGATACTGCAGATGGAGGCGGCAGAGCAGACTAAGGCAGAGGAGGTAGTTGCAGAGCAGATGAGGCCAGAGAAGGCAATTCAGATGTAAGCATGTGAGAAGACTGAGGCTGAATAGGGAACTGTGAAGAAGACTGAAAATGAGAATAGGGGAAAAGTGTGGACCTATGAGGGGGAGCCCAAAAAAAGTGCTGCAAAGACTGTAAGGTCGAAGGAGAAACAGAAGAAATAGTGGGAAAATAAAAAATAGTTTCATGAAACCTAACAGGTCTAGAAAGAAAAATCTGACTTGTCGTGGGATTGAGACATCTGTAGCCTTTGGCAGATGGGTGGCAACCGAGAAAAATACAAGGATCAAATTTAGGGGCCAATTTGTGAGAAAAATAAGGTTTAAGCCATAGGAAACACAAATAACCAAAAACCTTGAGTTGGTGATAATCAGGTTGAGTGTGAGAGAGAAGCTCAAAAGGAGAAAAGTTGGAGAGAGAAGCATTAGGAAGTCTATTAATGAGATATGTAGCTATGGCAATAGCCTCAAACCAATAGGTGAGAGGAAGAAAAGAATGATGCAAAAGAGAAATTGCAGTTTCAGTAATATGCAAGTGTTTCCTCTCAGCAACCCCATTTTAAGAGGGAATGTATGGACAAGAAAATTGATGAAGAATGCCATGAGAATGCACGAAAGCTTGTAGAGAATTATTAATGTATTCTCCATCCCCATCAAACGTAAGAATCTTAAGAGGAAAGCCAAATTGTTTTTCAACAAAAGTTTTAAAAATCAAGAACTTAGAACATACTTCACTTTTGTAAGCAAGAGGATATATCCAAGTAAATCGAGAATGATCATCAACAAACAACACATAATATCTATAAGAACTAGTAGAACAAGTAAATGGTCCCCAAACATCGGTATGAATTAAACCTAAAGGGGCATCAACTTTAGTATTATACAATTTGAATCGTAATCTATGACACTTACAATCAATACATATCAAATCATCTTTATTGAGAGAAGAAGATAATGACAATTGAGTCTTAAGCAACTGAAATTTGGCAAAAGAATGATGTCCTAAACGTCTATGCCATAGAATAGCAGGAGATGTAGATGATGAAGCAGCAGATTTTGTAGTAGTGGAACTATGAAAAACACAAGGAGAGTTGCGAGCCACAGGAAAATGATACAGTCCATTAGCATGAGATCCTTTATGAATGATTACTTTAGAGTTGTTGTCCTGAATAGAAAATAAAGATTGGTCAAAAATAATGGAGCAGTTATTATCTTTGGCTAGTTGTTGAACAAAAAGCAAATTGGAGTGCATAGCAAGAACATGAAGAATTCTTTTGAGTTGAAAAGAATGATGAGGTGTTAGAAGAATACCTTTCCCTGTGTTATGAATAGGAAGAGATTGTTAAGAATTTAGTTGAGTCTTGTCCTGTTTTTCTGGCATTGACCACTTCTTTAGGAACTGAATAAGTCTGCTGTAGACTTGGTAGAATTTAAGTTAGTTCCTTCTTTCATGTTGAGTCAGTTCCTTATTTTGAGGATATTTAGTTGTGTAAATTTCTATTTAAACAACATCAGTGCAATGAATAAACCAAGACTTTTGATCTCTATGTTACTGTAAGTTAACATTGTGGTATCAGAGCTTCCAAGAAATTCTCCACAGAAGCAGCAGTCTTTTTACTTGCAGTAGCAATCATTCATGGCTGACAAGGTAGTCGATAACTATGTCCAGCCGGCTATTCCTCGCTTCGATGGTCGTTATGATCACTGGAGCATGTTGATGGAGAATTTTCTAAGATCCAAAGAATATTGGACTCTCATGGCAACCGGTATTGTGGAACCGGAAAGTGGAGTAGTTTTGTCAGAAGCACAACAAAAGAGACTCGATGAACAAAGACTGAAGGATTTCAAGGTGAAAAATTACTTATTTCAGGCCATTGATCGTACAATTCTGGAGACCATTCTCCAGAAAGAAACTTCCAAGCAGATATGGGACTCACTGAAGAAGAAATATCAAGGCACATCGAAGGTCAAGCGCTCCCAACTCCAAGCACTTCGCCGAGAATTTGAGACCCTTCAAATGAAATCTGGTGAGCGTGTTTCAGATTATTTTTCAAGAACAATGCCGATTGCAAATAAGATGCAGATCCATGGTGACCCGATGCAAGATGTTACCATTGTGGAAAAGATTTTTCGCTCCTTGACTACGAAATTTGATTACATAGTCTGTTCCATTGAGGAGTCCAAGGACATTGATAAACTATCGGTTGATGAGTTGCAGAGTTCGTTGCAGGTCCATAAGCAAAAACTCCACCAAAGGATCACTGAGGAGCAAGCCTTGAAGGTCTCAACATATGGTGAATCTTCAGCAGCAAAAGGTCGAGGCCGAGGCCGAGGTCAAAGACAAGGAAAAGGCAGAACAGATGATCAAGTTTTTGAATTCAAAGGAAGAGGCCACAGACGCAGCGCTGATTATGCTACAGCCCAAGAATCAAAGTCCTTCGACAAATCAAATGTTGAGTGCTTTAGATGCCACAGGTATGGTCATTTTTGTTCTGAATGCCATACAAAATTACCTAACGAGAAAGGAGGAACATCAAATTTTGTAGAAAAAGAAGATGATATTACTCTTCTTATGGCTTGCAATACCATGGAAGAAACTCTTCCAAACATGTGGTACTTGGACACCAGATCAAGTAACCATATGTGCGGAGACAAGTCCATGTTCTCTGAGTTGGATGAATCTTTTAATAGCTCTGTAAAATTTGGTGATGATTCTAGATTATCTGTTATGGGAAAGGGAAAAATTAGCTTCCAAAATTCAAAACATTCTCTTTCAAATGTGTTTTATGTTCCTGGTTTGAAGAACAATCTGTTAAGTGTGGGACAACTTCAAGAAAAGGATTATGAGATTATTATCAAAAGGGGAACTTGCCAAATCCAACATCCGGAAAAGGGTTTGATTGTTCAAGTTAATATGACTCGAAATCGGATGTTTCCTTTATATCTTTGCAATGATACCCGTCCTTGTTTTGCTGCTATGGTGAAAGATCAAGCATGGTTATGGCATCTTCGTTATGGCCATTTGAACTTCAATGGTCTGAAGATTCTTCATTAGAAAAATATGGTGTCTGGTCTTCCGCAGATTGATCACGTTTCCCAAGTATGTGAAGGCTGTGTTGTTGGCAAACAACATCGTAATGCATTTCCAAAAGGGAGAGCATGGAGGGCCAAGAAAGTGTTGGAGCTGGTCCATTCCGATATCTGTGGGCCTATAAATCCACCATCCAATGGTAATAACAAGTATTTTATTACCTTTATCGATGACTTTAGTCGGAAAACATGGGTCTATTTCTTGCAGGAAAAATCTGAAGCCTTTTCAGCATTCAAAAATTATAAGGCCCTTGTTGAGAAAGAAGTTGGGAAAGCTATCCAAACTCTTCGAACCGATCGTGGTGGGGAGTTTAACTCACGGGAATTTGCAAATTTTTGTGAGATGCATGGAATCAAAAGACAGCTTATAGCTTCCTACACCCCGCAGCAAAATGGTGTGGCGGAACAGAAAAATCGTACCATCTTAAACATGGTACGGAGCATGTTAAGCACATCTGGTCTTCCGAAAAGTTTCTGGCCTGAAGCAATCTTGTGGAGTATTCATCTCTTAAACAGAAGTCCAACAATAGCTTTCAGAAATATGACGCCCGAAGAAGCATGGAGCGGAAGACAGCCTAGTGTTGCTCACTTGCGAATTTTTGGGTGCATAGCATATGCACCTGTTCCAAATGAAAAACGGAAGAAGCTCGATGATAAAGGTGTAAAGGGTATTTTTCTCGGGATTAACGAACAATCCAAAGCCTATAAATTGTACAATCCGATCACTGAGAAAATTGTCATTAGCCGTGATGTGGTGTTTGATGAAGATAAGACTTGGCCATGGACTCTTACTATTTCAGGGCAGTCCATTCCTGTCCATTTTGAAGACGAGGAACAGTCACAAGTTTCTTCCGAACAGCCACAAGTTTCTTCTTCGCATCTACCGAGCACTTCATCTGGAGAAGACCATTCTGAAATTTCAGAACAAACATGGCCTCAACGCACTAAGAGTCGACCAGCTTGGATGCGAGATTATGAGGTAACTGGAATTGATCAATTTGACGATCCCATTACCCATTTTGCTTTACTTTCAGATTGTGATCCTGTAACATTTAATGATGCGATTCAAGATCCAAAATGGCAGCACGCTATGGATGAGGAAATTCATGCCATTGAGGAAAATAATGCTTGGGAATTAACTAATCTTCCCAAAGGCCACAAGTCGATCGGTGTTAAGTGGGTATATAAAACAAAGCTGAATGCACAAAGCAAAATTGAAAAATACAAAGCTCGTTTGGTCGCTAAAGGATATAAACAACACCTTGGAATTGACTACAACGAAGTTTTTGCTCCAGTTGCAAGGCATGATACCATCAGATTGGTAATTGCATTAGCAGCACAAAAATCATGGCCTATATTTCAATTGGATGTTAAATCAACATTTCTCCATGGAGATTTGCAAGAAGAGGTATACGTTGATCAACCTCCAGGTTATGTATGTCAAGGGAATGAGACTAAGGTGTATAAGTTAAGAAAGGCCCTATATGGATTGTGAGAGGGTGATTTATGATCTGGAGTTGGGCCGAGGTAGCGACCGAGCAGGTTGAGAGCCCAGCAGTGCATTGGGCCGAGATGATCGACTATTCGCCCAGAGAAGGGCTGCCAGAACTTGGGCCGGGCAGAACTTGGGCCGAGTGCGTCCCGCCCCAGACCATAAAGAAGCAGCTCGGTAAGGCAGTGCTCATTCGGGCCAGGATGCTCGGTCTGAAGTTAGCCGAAACCAGACAAGCCGAGTGACCGGCGCCCGGAAAGGCGCGGTCGGCCGAGGTTACCGTTTGACCGGCATGAAAGCTGGCCACGGGGTGCTTCGGGCTAGGCGTTGCCGAGATGCCGCCGAGCCCGGTCCCCCCTTGGACTTTGCCAGGGAAGTGCTTGGGTATGAAGCACGGCACTGCGCAGCAACGCATAGGGCAGCTCGGCTGCCGAGCTCCAACTGTGATGACAGGCAGTTGGGATTAGGTGATGATTGGCATGGTTTATGCTGACAGATGGGATAGCGGAGCCACGTGTCAGGAGCTGACTAGAAGTGGATGTGGGGCGCAGAGGGTATATACGCATGTCTGCGTCCCCCATACTGGACAGACGAACATCTCTGTAAGGATTTCTTACACTCAAACACTCTCTCCCATCTCTCTATCCATCCTAAGGTGTGTGCTAACTTGACCGTCGGAGGGTTTTTCCGGCCACACACCGCCGGGTAGCTCACCGTTACTTGCTCGCAGGTGATCGGACACCGACGGAGCTCGGAAGAAAGGAATACGGGCTTGCCAGAATATTTGCTCCCCGTACAGATTGAAACAAGCTCCCCGAGCTTGGTATAGTCGTATAGAAGCATATTTCTTAAAGTCAGGCTTCCAAAAGTGCCCATATGAGCCTACTTTATTCATAAAATCAGAATCTGATGGCAAGTTACTGATTGTATGCTTATATGTGGATGATTTGATCTACACCAGAAATGATAGTGCCATGTTTGATGCATTCAAGTCCTCGATGATGAAAGAATTTGCAATGACTGATCTTGGCATGCTAGACTACTTCCTTGGCATAGAAGTAATTCAATCTTCTGATGCTATTTTTCTCTCGCAACGAAAATATGCTCAAGACATTTTGGCCAAGTTTCAGCTGCAACATTGCAACTCAGTTGGTACACCAATTGATCTTGGTTTGAAGCTAACCAAAGATCCTGAAGGAAAGAAGATTGATAACATTCTATACAAGCAAATGGTTGGAAGTTTAATGTACTTGACAACAACCAGGCCTGATATAATGCATGGAGTTAGTCTGATCAGTCGATACATGGAACACCCTACGGAGTTGCATCTCCTCGCTGCCAAGAGAATTTTCCGGTACTTGAAGGGAACAACTGATTTTGGCATATTGTACAAGAAAGGAGAACAATCTGGTCTAATTGGTTTCACTGATAGCAATTATGCTGGGGATTCCAATGATAGGAAAAGTACATCCGGTTACGTTTTTATGATGGGCTCAGGTGTGATCTCATGGTCATCAAGAAAGCAACCCATTGTCACTTTGTCCACCACTGAAGCAGAGTTTGTTGCTGCAACTTCGTGTGCCTGTCAAGCTATCTGGTTGAGAAGGTTACTTGAAACACTACAGCATCCTCACAATGGTTCCACTCCCATTTACTGCGATAACAGTTCAATGATCAAGCTTTCAAAGAATCCTATTCTCCATGGCAAAAGCAAGCATATCGATGTACGATATCACTTCTTACGTGATCTAGTCAAGGATGGAACTCTAGATTTGAAGCATTGCAGAAGTGAGGATCAACTCGCAGATATTCTGACTAAACCCCTCAAATTACCTGCTTTCTTGAAGCTACGACATCTACTTGGAGTGTGTTCTGTAGTTAATTCTGATGTGAAATAACCCACTAAACTGAATGTTTGCAGTACACTCAGTTTAAGGGGTGGTGTTAAGAATTTAGTTGAGTCTTGTCCTGTTTTTCTGGCATTGACCACTTCTTTAGGAACTGAATAAGTCTGCTGTAGACTTGGTAGAATTTAAGTTAGTTCCTTCTTTCATGTTGAGTCAGTTCCTTATTTTGAGGATATTCAGTTGTGTAAATTTCTATTTAAACAACATCAGTGCAATGAATAAACCAAGACTTTTGATCTCTATGTTACTGTAAGTTAACAGAGATGAGCCATTACCAATGGTGATTTGATCGTTACCGGCATACGGTGAAGAATTCTTTTGAGTTAAAAAGAATGATGAGGTGTTAGAAGAATACCTTTCCCTGTGTTATGAATAGGAAGAGATGAGCCATTACCAATGGTGATTTGATCGTTACCGGCATACGGTTGGTAAGAGTTAAGATGATGGAGTCATTAGTAACAAGATCAGATGCTGCAGAATCTAAGAACCAATTAAGGACTTGAAGCCTGAAAGGTAGAATCATCAGTTCCAGAGGTGAGATAAGCTTTGGACTGATGAGGCACAGTAGAAGTAGCATGAGAGGATGATTGTGGTAGTTGAGGTGGTTATTGATATTGAGGATCAAGACGATGCCAAAATTCAGAGGCTGAGTGATTGGCCTTTCTACATATTTGACAAATTATTCCAAGGCTTAATCTATATCGATTCTGAAATCAACCACAAAATGAGAAATATTTGTTAGGACCTGATCTAGGGCCACAAAAATTATTTTGTGAATCAATTTGAGAAGAGCTACGAGAATTGTTATGATGACGATACAAATTGAAGCCTTTTGATTTTTTTTATATCGTATAGGCAACTTGAAGATCAGATGAGTGCTTCAACTTGCCTCCAATATGAAGAACTTCTGAACAAAGTAAGGAAGATAGATCCTCTATGGAATTGCTACTAAATCGAGCACAAAGGGCAGTTTTGAGAGAGTCATATTCGCCAGGTAAACCATTGAGAATAATGAGGATGAGATCTTCATCATTAATATGAGAGGATGCAAGGCTCAATTGATCAACAACACTTTTGATATTACTTAGATAGGTTTCCATCGAATTAGAGTTCTTTGAAATTGAATTCAACTTCTTCTTTAATTGGTGAATATGAGAGCGAGAAAGAGAGGTAAATCGTTTGTTAAGTGAGAACCAAACCTCATAGCTGGTTCGACAATGAAGAACAGTCGTGAAAATTACAGGTGAAAGTGTGGCGGTGACACAGCTTAGGAGATGAGCATCAATCATTCTCCATTGAAGTGCATCTGGATTTGCCACCTTTGTTCCTGAAGAATTACGGATTTGTTCTGTAGGACAAGGCCACGAACTATCAACTACCTTTAGCAAATCTGTGGCACGAAGAACATTTTGCATTTGGTTTTTCCAGATGATGAAATTTGTGTGATCTAGTTTGACAGTAACTAGAGCACTAAGATTTGAAATCAATACATTGAGATTGGCTGGGATTAATGAAGATGATGAAGCCATTGAAGAGCTCCTTGGAGCTTAAACCTGCTATGATATCATAAAGAAATAGAGATTATTTCATTTTTATCCCTCTACTTTGTCACGTTTTTTAAAGACCCCCAGACCATTTTTATTTTCATGCGTACCCTCATACTATGTCAATTCCTTTCTATTTTACCCCTATCATCTATTTCCGTCAAGGAAGTGGACGGAATGGGTGACGTAGCCCTTTATACTTTCACATGGAGGGAAAATTAAACGACTTGGCTGATCACAATCAAGTTACATACATTAGGGTTGCTTAGAACTCCCCAAATCGCAATTAGGGTTTTTGATTTGCTCTCAAAATTCCAAAATCAAAGTTGCGAGTGAATAACGACTGTGAAATCACATTGAAATCAAAGGTTGAACGATGGGTTGGGTACTAAGAGAGAAGAATAACGGTGGAGGAAGACAAACACTTATATATAGTATGTATGTTTTTTTGTTTTTTAATGTTTTTTTAAGTTATTTTTTCTTGTTGTTGGAAATCGCATGTATTTGATGTTAATATTATTTTAGAATGGTCAAATATTTGTTTATTTGTATGTGACATGGATTTATTAATGAAATTTGTTTATGTTTGTTTCGGTTTGAACAGTTTTATTTTAAGAAAATTTTTGTTTATGTTTGTTTGAAATTGATGAACACATATGAAATTTTTGTTTTTTTTATTCTTTGTATTTCACATGGATGACTACTTATTTATTATTTATATATCTGTAGTGTAATGTAATAGGACTTTATCATTGTGAGTTCCATTGAATGGTAGTGTTAATGACGCATTTCCAATACAAAATGTAGAAGATGGATCTGGGTATTTTACAATCAAAATGCATCATGGAGGTGTGGTAAGGTATATTCCACAAGGGTTTACAGTGGTGGTATGGTAAGTCATTTTGACTTTTGTCATTCAGATCAAATTTCCATTACAGAGTTGTGTTGCATGGCTAAGGAATTAGGAAAGTAATAACTATTACAATAAGGTTAGTGGTTATGATGGGATGGAGTTACTAAAATTTGATGCTGATGTATTGATGTTGGACACATATGTGGATGAAAACAAAGTAATAGATATTTATATAGGACACAATTTGGATGATTGTGTAAGTACACAAAGTAGTCAAGTAGGCTCAAGTGTAGAAACAAGTAAGGGTAAGGGGGTAATGCTTGATGTTGAATTAGAGGAAGATGAAAATAGTGATGCCTATTATCCTAACCAGTCAGACTCATCCTCTGATGAGTCTGAAAAATATAATGATAGTGACTATGAGCAAGGTGATGATGATGCTTTATATGATAAACATATTGACAAAGATGTGGAATTTGGTGGTTTAGGAAGTAGTAAGGATGTTATGGGTGATGTGGCTGACAATGATGACCTACAAAGCATGGACAACTCATCTGATGAGCTAAGAAGCCTGCATAGCTCCTCTGATGAAGATAGTCATTGCACTAGGATTAAGTACCCTATTTTCAGTGAGAGTGACATGCATAATCCTACATTCCAACTTGGCATGGAGTTCAAAACAAATGTGTTGTTTAGAGATGCTGTGAAGAAGTATGCTACTAAGTGGGGCAAACAAATCACATTTACTACGAGTGACAAACAGAAGGTTAGGGTAGAATGCAAACCTGGTTGTCCTTGGGTTTACTATGCTTCTTTTGTGAAAGGTGAAAGGGTGTTTAGGATCAAAACTTTTGTAGATGAACACACATGCAACAGAACATTTGATGTGCAACATGTGAGTAGTAGATGGATTGTCAATAGGTATTGGGAAAAGATTAGGTTAAACCCTATCTGGCCAATTAAGTCATTGCCAAACACCATTACAACAAAGCGCAATGTCAAAGTTGACCTGTAGAAAGTGAGAAGGGCAAAAATTAAGGCTCTTACAATGATTGAAAGTACTGTAACTGAACAATTTGTAATGTTTTGGGGTTATGTAGAAGAGATTAGAAGTAGTAATCCAGAAACAATAATTTCCATAAAAGTGAAAGAAGTTTCAAAAGTTCATGAAGAAGATGAGCAAATGTCCAAGTTTAAGAGATTGTATTTGTGTTGGGGTCCATTGAAGAAGAGTTTCCAAAATGCTTGTAGGCTAGTCATTGGAGTGGATGGTTATCATTTGAATGGGCCACATGGTGGAGTGTTGTTGACTGCAGTGGGGATAGATACAAATAATTGTATATTTCCATTTGTCTATGCCATTGTTGAGAAGTAGAAGAAGAAAACATGGTTGTAGTTTCTGAATTTGTTGGGGCAAGACTAAAATATTGTGAAGTCTCATTGTTACACTTTCATGAGTGACAAACAGAAGGGCCTAATTGATACAATGGCTGAGCTTTTTCCAAATTCCTCACACAGGTTCTGTGTAAGGCATTAGTACAATAATTTCAAGGGTCAATTTAAGGGTAGGGTATTGAAGGATTTGTTATAGAAAGCAGCCAGGGCAAGCATTGTTGGTGTATTCACCAAAGTTATGGAAGAAATGAAAGGAGTTGATGAACAAGCATACAATTGGTTGGCTGGAAGAGCACCAATCCATTAGAGTAGAAGTCACTTCCACAGTTTCCCCAAGTGTGACATTTTGTTGAATAATCTTTATGAGTGTTTCAATGCAAACATATTGTAGGTTAGGGATCAACCTATGCTGTCCATGTTAGAGAAGATAAGAGTTTTGTTGATGGAAACAGTTCAAAAAATAAATGAAGCAATGAAAAGGTACAACAAAAGTGATATATGTCCTAAGATTCAGAAGATTTTCGAAAAGGTAAAGGTGAATGCAGCTGGATAGATTCCTAAATGGAATAGGGGTTCCCAATATGAAGTTGTTGGCCCACATGGTGAGCAATATAAGGTGGACTTGAAAGAATGGACTTGTAGATATAGGAAATGGGATCTGTCAGGCCTTCCTTGTGTCCATGTTATGGCTGCTACAAACTATATAGATGAAGAACCAGAAAAGTATGTGCACCATTACTATGAAGTTGAAACCTACCTGAGGATTTATGAAAACTAGGGTTGTACAAATAACCGATTGACCTGGTCAAACCGCCCAGTTCGAATCGAACCGTCGAGCAATGGTTAGCTTCATTAGGTGCAGCGGTCGGCTCTCAGTTGAAAACATTTTAAAAAATTTAATTATCGGTCGGCAACGGTTGCATTAAAAAAAATAATGGTTTAAATCGACCGACTGTAAATTAATTTTCAGATGATAAATACATCAGTGGCTTTATTTTATTGGATAGTTCAGATAGCACTTATCATCTCATTAACTATGACATAGGTACATCTTACACATGGATAACCTATGAATTTATTTACAGCTTTAGTTGGGGTACACTCCACGAGGTTTGACTTTCACGAAGAGTCCCTCACAAGCTACTCTATTTTATGTTTTTCAATTCACCAGGTCTCTCTCTCTCTCACACTTCTTCCACTTCACGATGCACACACTCTCTCTTCCATTACTCTCTTTCCTATTACTTTATTTCTCTCACTCAGACTTTTTCCAATTCACAAGGCACTCTCTCTCTTCCATTAACACTCTCACGCTCTTTCTCTCTCTCTCTCTCTCTCTCTCTCTCTCTGTGTATTCTCTCTTATGTCTCTCCACCATGAAACTCCTCTCTATTCTCCATCAACCGCTCTTCGACCGACTTTTGCTGGAAATGATTTCTCCTTCCATATCCCTCTATCAAAAACTATGATGGTGGCGATGTGATGTGATGGCAAAGCGACAACAGTAGTGTTGATTACAGTGAGTCCTCTTTCTCTTCTCCACTTTTAGATTTTCTTTCTTAGATCTATAAAAATGTTTGAATGTTTTTTTTAAAATTTTTTTTGTTTCAATCACATGTTCGAATCATTTTTGGGGGGGGTCTAGTTATACACATTTTGAAGATGTAGATCAATTACGGTTTGAATCACTACCAACCGGTTCGACCACCAAACCCAATGGTTTGATGCGGTCGATTTTGAATAGCAGTTCGGTCGACAATGGTTAAGTAATTTTTGAACCCGATCCATTCGGTTCAAGTGACGGATTGAGGAGAAACCCGACTCGACTCGACCCGTGAACACCCCTAATGAGAACATATTGACTCCAATCAATGGTAGACCAATGTGGCCAACAACTCAATATGGTAAAGTATTACCACCTGATGTGAAGAAGAGAGCTGGGAGGCCAAGACAGAATAAAAAGATAGAAACAGATGTCCCAATTAATGTAACTGATTCAAGTAATTTGGGAAAATGGGAACTCAGATGACGTGCAAGAATTGTGGCAAGTTGGGACATAACAAGAGGACATGCAAAGTCAAAGGCCAATTCACCTACCTGAAAGATCCTGTGAGTTCCAGTCAAGTAATTCATACTTTTTTTATGCATTTTGTTAACTTACACATTACTAACTTTTGTTTTTTAGTTTTTGTAGTCCCAACATGAAGAAAGCCACTGTTAGGCCCAAACTGAAGGGAGCCAAATTCAAAGTCAGGTAAAAGGAAGCCTGGTTGGGAGTCAGGTTACAGAAGCAACTCAAGTTAGGAAAAAGAAGATGGCTGTAAGTTTTGCAAATGCCCTATTTGTTAATTTACAGAGGTCTTCCTTGTATATGTCCTAACAATGATGATGGCTATTGCAGGTAAAAAGGAGAAAGGTTATGAGAACAAGTGACTCAACTCCATTGCATGCAAGTCAGGATGTACAGGGGTCTGTAGTAACTTCTAATACTAACATTCCCCTGCAAGCTCAAATAAGATGGAGAGGAAGAGTAATGTAGAATGCTAACGCAGTCAAATCTGTTGTGGGTCAAACCAAGAATGCAGCTGACATAAAGTAATGGATGTGAAGGACCATTATTGTTTTTTTTTTTTTTTTTTTTTTTTTTTTAATGTTGGAGAAGGTTTTTGCTACTTTTGTTCATGGAATACAATGTAATCGATGTGAATGTTTTTGCTACTTTTGTTCATATTCCATAACCTTCATAGTGGTAGGGGCTTTTTGTACATTTGAAACCTAGTTTTTGTATTAGTTGCCCATTTTTTAGTATATGTTTTGCACAACATGAATGACAAGTGTGTCAACTGATCAACCTTTGAATGATAATTTACTGTATTTCTGCTATTGTTTCCAAGTCATGATGTTCATTGGTGATGTTCACAATTGTTGATATTCATTGTTTATTGGTGATGTTCATTGTTCATTAAATTTGGAGTGACAATTATGATCGCAGATTGTGTACCTATTTTTGTATGTTTCCTTTGTCTATGTTAGAGTCATCAAGCACAAAATAATCAAGACAACATTAATAAGTCACCAAGCACACAATTTTCATCTCAAAAATATATTTTCTATTAACAACACTTCACCCATTGCATATGATTCATAAACAGGATATAGACTCCATTCATTCTTACACTACCATACAACTTCAAACTTTACAATACAAACCATATTCCTACAACCAACCATGACAAAACCAAGCAAATCCATAGTTTCCTCTCTCTTCCAGTCCTTCTCTTCAATTGTGCTTCCATCTTATTCAACTTCTTCAACAGCCCAGGAATTATTTGCACTGCCCGATCGCACATGGGTAAGTCTATCCAAGTAAAGTGATTGCAACCACTGTTAGGGCAACTAAGAAATCTCCTCCCAGGATTTATGTCAATCCATGCTGTGTGTATCAACCTTCTTCTTCCACAAACATTGCAAAACATCTCGTCTACACCACTTGTGTTCCATCTAACTTGATTTCTTAAGCTTCGATTGTTCCTCATTTCTTCTCTCCCACTGATTTCATTGATGCTCTATTTTTTTCTTCTATTTTTGCAGTCGTCTCTGTTTTTATAAGTTGAAGGGAATAGAAAGGAAGGTTAGGTTTTGGGGGGAAAGCCCTAATTTTCCCTCCATGTGAAAGTATAGGGGGCCACGTCACCCATTCCGTCCACTTCCTTGACGGAAATAGATGGCAGGGGTAAAATTGAAAGGAATTCACATGGTATAGGGGTACACGTGAAAATAAGAGTGGTCTGGGAGGTCTTTGAAAAACGTGACAAAGTATAGGGATAAAAATGAAATAATCTCGAACAAATATATAAAGCTGCATTTTATTGAATGAATACAACACGGTCCATTTACATCAGTATATATATCAGATACAATGCTAACAACATCCTAAAAGTCTAACTGACTAACCCACTCTCTCACTCACTAACTAATTCTGTTATGAGTTATAATCTCATGTTACTCCGCACACCATAGCCTGAGCCAGTACTCTACTCTTGTGCACTTGATCATCGACTATTGGATGACATTCTCTATCAAACTTTAATACTAATTTAAATGCACAATGAAATAAAATATTTTTTAAAGATAAAATAGAGATTTATGATTTTTATGAAATAAATTCTGAACTAGATAGGATCTTTACTAATTTAAAATACTTACGGGCTTATATTTTATTTTTGTAATTGTTTTAAGCACTAAATATGTTTGAAGATCTTTTACTAATTTAAAATACTTATGGGTTTATATTTTATTTTTATAATTGTTTTAAGCACTAAATATGTTTGAATTAAATATTTTAGGGACTTAAACTTAATAGATTTAATCAATAGTTTAGGGACTAAATAATTTTGATTTATATATTTTAAGGACTTAGTAAATTCCACTAATAGTTGAGGGACTAAGTAGACAATTTGATGCTAGTTTAGAGGTAGAAAGTATAATATACACTTTTAAAAATTAATAGATTGAATAATCAAAGTAGATCTCATAATAAATTGATGGGCTGTGATTGAGGCCCCCTCGATCACCAACCCCCACCACCTCCACACACACGGCACGGGTGGTGATTGGAGGAGAAAAAAAAAAAAAAAAAAAATTGGTCAATCAGGAAAGAGAGGGGGTCAAAGGGGGTGGAGGGAAAGGGGGTCTTGATCATTTTTCTAAACTGATAATATAACCCAAGCTAGACAGTTAAAATGCGAGTGTCTACAGCAGGGGCAGAGGCAATGTTTGCCCAGGGGAGCACGTGCCCCCCTCAAGTTTTGATAATTATATTGGTACCCCTATATATATATAGATTATATCATATATATGTTCTATAAAATTATAATAATATCCCTTCTTCAAATTATAATAGTCCTTCTATTATAATTTTTTTTTTTAATTATAATGAACCTACTAAAATAAGTCTTTCTATTATACACCTCCAAAAGGGGTGTACCATATATTAGTTATTACTTTATTTTCATTCATAACTAAAATAACTACTATATAAATTATAACTAAACAAACACATCTTCAATTATAACACACACACACACAAAAAAGCAAAACAATTTACAATAAGTCATAACTAATATCAGAATGAGTCATTACGAATCATTATTTGATGTATAATCGAAGACCTTTTCAATCATAACCAAAATAACAACCACAAGAAGTTACAACTAAGTTATATCCAACACTATAATGTGTCATAACTAAAGACCATAAAGATCGTAACTGCAACATATGATAGAAATTTTTTTTGCAATGTATTTTATAGAATTTTTCTACTAAAATATATCATTTCTATCTCAACTTATCTTCTTCTTTTTTAATTTTTCAATCCACCTAAAATAGTTACTCCACAATACTAGAATAAAATTTAATCTCAAATTCTTTAATTTAAAATTCACATCTATCCTAATAAACTCTTAATATTTACGTTTAGTAATATCTCATTGTTGTTTATTATGAGGAAACAAACAAAATCAATAATGTCATTAATTTGTGTCCCTTTTCACTGAATTCCTGACTCTGCCATTGGTCTACAGCCATCAAAGGTAGTCTTCAAAATTTTATTTTTGGGCAATAATTTAGCGAATGACCTAAGTATTATAATTGATCTAAATGAAATATTTACAACCATTGATTTTGATTCCCTCTACGAAGAACATAATAATTTAACTCTTTTTTTTTATATAATTAACATGACCTAAAAATTAAAGAAAAATAGATAATTAAAATGGAACCCTATATGGTAAGCCATGACAGGACTCAAATTAGATAGTTCAATTGAATAGAAGTTGTACTTGATAGAATTTTCCCTAGTTTGGCCAATATGTCAAATGACAGTTGAGATTACACATTAAAACTTGGCCACCACCCAAATCTTCCCACTCATTCTTCCAAATAATCCTAATAAAAACTGTCTTCCTTTCCTTTCCTTTCCTTCACAACACCCTTTCTTCTTCTCCTTCTTCTTCATCATCTCCGATGGCAGAAGAATAATTATATTCTGCGAAAAGAAAGAAAAAAAGAAAAACCGACCATGTCGATAGCCAATTCGACAAAGCCTGAATTACCATTCCCATGGGTTGTTTGGGGTCTTTCTCATCGCTGCCAATATTTTGCTACTGCATTGATTTCGAAAGGTTTATTTAGGAAGAATGAGCTAATATTGTCCTATCCTATTCCATTGCTTCTTTTGCAGCTAGGGCTTGCAATCATCCTATCTGCAACGATGAGATACTTTTTGAAGCCTCTCAAACAACCTAGATTTGTTGCAGATATGTTGGTAAGCTCAAGCTGTATAATTTATTTAAAATTTGCTTTTTTTCTTTCTTTTAAATTTGGTTTTGTTGTTTATTGAGTGATGTTATACGAAAAATCAGATTTCTCATAAGATTTTCTTACCACTGCACGCAAAGGTGGCAAGGGTAGAAATTAATAAATATGCACCTCAGATATCCATACTTTTGTGTCTGGGTTGTACAAAACTTAGGTAAGAAATCCATTTTTATATATAACGTTATTCTTTATTGAGTTATGTTATACGTAATCTCATTTCAATTGTGTTTAGAAATGAAAAATATGATAAGAATTGAAATTATATGAAATATTTTTTTTTTTATTTGTTGCATGCACAAAACACAACTTGAACGTTTTGGATTATTGGGAGATCAAAGCATATGAGTAACTTAAATAATTCAATTAAGCCCCTTCCAATTGAGCCAAACATGTAACATGAATATAAGCACACAGTGATATTTATTTCTAGTATTGTATGTACATTAATTACAGAAAAGATAAAAATTTCAAAAAATTATTGCATGGTCCATATATTTAAATCATGTATTGAGAACCATAAGAAAACAGTCCAAAAATTTACCCAGAATGTTATTGGATAAAAAAAATAAAAATCAAGCTGCTCGAGCTCGACTTCTTAAAAACTCATCTGAAATCAACTTATTATGTAAACAAATGAAGTTTGAATATAATTTTAAACTCGTTAAGTTATTAAATCAAACTTAAATAATGAATTTTTAAGTTTGACACAACACGCTTTCAACCTTGTGTATCAGTGTAATTTACCCATATATATATTTATGTGGATGAATTATGTACACTTAGCTAGCATTATTTGTATAATTAATTAATGAGTTCCCTTTTGGTTTTTTTTTGGCGGGAGGATCAGACTGGGATACTATTAGGGCCATCAATGTTCAAATTGCTTGGCTTGGGAGAGTTATATGAAAGCTCGCAGACCATCAACCAGTCAACGCTAATGGGCTTCTTGGAGCTCTTCAGCCTCACCACCTTCTCTTTCATCGTCGGCGTTCGAACCGACGTCAGTGTGATCAAGTCATCCGGCAAATTATCCTGGATGATCGGTGTCATTAGCTTCCTGACTCCATTGGCACTCTGTTACGGTGCCATGAACATCATGAACAATGATCCCGACATGAACCAACACTGGATTGCCACCCTCACCTCCTCCACCTCATTCCAAGTCACCTCCCTCCTCCTCGAAGATATCAAACTCCTCAACTCTGAGATAGGTCGCCTCGCCATGTCCTCGTCCTTAATCAGCTCATGCAGCAGTTGGACTTTTCAGATGGCCAAATCTTTCCTCTTCCAAGCCTCCGCGTTTCAGTACACTAGCAATACATACTTAAAATCGGAGGCTTGTAGATTACTCTTGATAATAACCATAGTTTTTGTGCTTCGGCCCTTCACGTTCAGGATGATGAAGAAAATCCCGGAAGGCGGGAGCATGAAAGAATCGCAATTCACTGTCATTTTTATGATGTATTTGATGACTTGTTTCACATTCGAGTATTTGGGATACAAAGCATACTTCGGGGCGATGATACTGGGGCTGGCGATGCCACCAGGACCACCACTGGGATCAGGGTTGTTGGAGAAACTGGAGATATTAATATCGACCGTGTTGTTGCCTGCGTATATATTGGATGCAGGTCGGTATGTGGATGTGTATACTATCAATATGGCAGCATTTGGTCGGACAGAGGTACTGATAGTGGCAAGTTTCTTGGGGAAACTTGTTGCCTCAGTGGTGCCATTGGTGATTTACAAGTTGCCTTACAAAGATTCTTTCACTCTTGGCCTTATCTTGAGCTCCCAAGGCTTATTTGATATTGTCTTTTACAAACTCTTCCTGCGCTTTGCGGTAATTATTATTATTATTATACTATGAGTAAGTCTAGGTGCACTGAAAGAATGAAACCACATAATGAACAGATATGAAATACAAATGTTTGCAACTATAGAACTGAACAAGTTCGCAACTACAGATGCGATTTTTTTTTTTGTCTCACGTCTATGCATTTTATGTGTGGTTTTTTTATGCACATAGCACAACTGATATACTATTACATACTCACCACCCAAAAGGAAAGAAAAAAAACAAACAAACAAAAGTATTCATTTTGATGCTGATATTTTAATTGTTTCAATTTGATTCATAACCTATTTAATTTGTATTGAAATGGTCCTAGTATTGTTTTGACAAAAATTAAAACGACTATGTGAACAAATTTAAACACAAATTGGAGATAAAATATTAATGCAATTCTTCTTATTTTGATCTTTTGACAACATGTTCATGGTGATGCAGTTAATCAACATAGACATTTACTCAATCATAACGATCATGACAGTACTGAATGCAGCCATTGTTACTCCTCTGATTTGCCATCTCTACGATCCTTCGAAACGATACATGAATTATAAGAGAAGAACAATCCAACAATCCATCCATGAAAGCGAGCTTCGAATCATCCTCTGCATCCACGAAGAAGATCAAGTTTTCAGCCTAATGAACCTCCTCAATGCCTCCAACCCGACCCGCGAACGACCCATCAGTGCATTTGTCCTTGACCTCATGGAACTGGTCGGCCGTGACCACCCCGTGCTCATCAACCACCAGCTTCATAAGCCCCGGTCGTCATCGTCCCACACCAGAACAGACCGGATCATCAATGCTTTCCACCACCACGAGATAAGTGGTGAAGGGACAATAAAACATCATCACTTCACCTCCATAACGCCTTACACTACGATGCATGACGATATCTGTACACTTGCCTTGGAAAAGAGCGCATCCTTATTAATCATCCCATTTCACAAGTCAGAGAGCACTGCAGTGAGGGAGGTGACCAAAAATGTTCTTGAAAACGCTCCTTGCTCGGTTGGGCTCCTCATCGACAAGAGGATCATTATGAACTGGAGGTTAGACACACATAGCAAGATCAAGTTCCACGTTTGTGTAATCTTTGCGGGAGGGCCAGACTCCCGGGAAGCACTAGCCTATGGCATAAGGATGGTAGAAGACCAGGCGATCAGGCTTACTGTCATTCGATTAATTGCAGAAGACGAGTTTATTAGCGATTTGATGGAAGCTAAGCTTGATTTGAAGGTGATAAATGAGTTGAGGAACATGTATGGAGAGAACCAAGATATCGAATACAGGGAAGTGATTGTGAAAGACGGAGCTGAGACATCCCAGGTGCTTTTGGCAATCGACAACCATTATGATTTCATGTTGGTGGGGAGAAGGCTTGACAGTGATTCCCCGCTGGTAACCGGACTTACCGATTGGAGCTATCTCCAAGAACTAGGGATTATAGGAGACATACTTGCATCTTCTGATATGAAGGTCAATGCGTCAATACTGGTATTACAGCAGCAATCTACTGTGGAAGATTTCATGCAGAAATCATAACAAAACACATAGAAGTGTTTGGAATGTAGGAAAACAATATCATCATATCAACCCTCGCTAGATTCATAATGCTCTATACACACAAATAGAATTCTTATTTAGAATTCAGTTATCACTGTCGTTCATAATTGAAAGGGAAACGAATGCGTGCATTGTATTGTCTTTGTACGAGTTGTTTGTATAAGAACTTCGTATATTTAGCGTTTTTATTTCACCACCCAGAAGAATTTCACTAAAACATCCGACAATCATGGCGGAGCAAGAAAACCATAACCATTTACCATTTTGCCTTCTTTTTTCAATTGTGTGTAATAAGGATTATAAAGCTCTGAACATTCAATTCAACCATTTAACAATGTTGTCACATTTTAACAAAATAATACCGTATCCGAGAACTACAATAAATGCCCCCATCATTAGGCCTTTAAACCTCTACGCTCCGGTTCTGTAAAAATTCTTTATAAATCTAAATGTACAGTAAAAATTACAAGACACCTTGGCATACATTCTTAAAATAAAGAAGTTAGGCCATTCTTGAAATAAGAAGTTAGGAGTAGTAATAAAGTGAACGAAATAGAATAGTGTAATCTAGATGATTTCAACCATCCAAATTAGCCTCCCATACTATTTCTGTAAGAATAGAATTTTCAGATATAATTTTGCCTGGTCAATAAGTCAGTTGCTAGCTTAGATAACACTATATATTTTGATAATCTTTCAAAGAACAAAGGCGACAATAATTTGGACAGAAAATACTCAGAAAATTCTTCCGAGAAGAGAAATATACATGTAGCACACCAACCTATTATTCGTAGGCAAACCAAAAGCAAAGAAATAACAAGAAAAACAAAATAATAATAACAGTATTAACAGTGGTCTCTAAATCAAAGCCACGAAATAAGGAAATTACAAAATTTTCAATTCCCTAAAAGCTAGAATCAAGGTATTTGGTCTAGCTGCAATAATCTGGTGTACCTCTCGCAAAAGGGTGTGAACTCATATCTCTGATCGGCTAGCATACTCTTGAACCAATGCCCCAAACAACGAAGGCCTCTCGAGCAACTGAGATGGGGCTTCATATTCCCTTGCCCATCCTGTACCGACAAAACAAAGCCACGACACACAAATATTTGACATAGAATGAGCAGATCGAACATTAAAAACATACCATTTGCCTAATTGTTATATATATGTCATGTTCCGCTAATCTGCAATAGGATATTTTGGGCCTATTTGGTTCTGTTTCGTTTTTTTGTATTCAAAAACAAAACAATAAAAGGAAAACACCCATTTTTTTCATAACATTATCATTTTTGTGCAAAAAACTGTTTTCAAAAGAAGAGAGAAAATAATTCCAATTTCCCACACTCAATATATTGAAACAGACAATATCATAAAGAGAATTTCAAGTCAAAAGCCATTAATCATGTCCAGAAAAGCTCAATCAACCTGTAAATATGCTTATAATTAAGATGGGTCGCTACTTCACTGACTTTTGGAGAGAAGCCACCAAAGTCTACACATCGGGAGTTTTGTAAAATATTTTTAACAACATTTTGTTGCTTTTTTTTTTTTTTTTTTTTTTTTGGTCTTTACTAAAAAAATTTGCAATTTTTTTTAGTTTTTTGGACCTACTTGACTAGAGGGCCCGTGAAAATAAATAAGGGTGCCCATGAATTCTACATGTTTTTTGGTTAAGCTTTTGAAATGATGTAGCAGTAATGGCTATAGAGAGTGAAACACATACCAGCATCCATAACCATCACTTTGTCACAGTCCATAACTGTGGGTATTCTGTGAGCTATGCTGATTATTGTACACGACACAAAGTCCTCGCGAATGATTTTCTGAATGACAGCATCGGTCTGGGAGTCGACAGAAGCCGTTGCTTCGTCCATAAACAGAATCTTGCTGTGTTTCAGCATAACTCTCCCCAAGCACAGAAGCTGTCTCTGTCCCACACTCCAATTGTCTCCGCCATCAACCACTGATACAAGTAAATTATTCACAATTGTTGGGCACTTCAATTGTAAAGTTACTGATGTAGCAAAACATAAAAAATTGGAAGCCTTTAAATGCACGTCAAAATTTATGTTCGGACGCCCATTTTTTTGAATGCACAATTTCTAAATTTAAATTTTATTGTTCTTTGAACACCTCAATCAATTCCAACCCTAACACTCCTTCAGTGCCATCTCTACAAACACCCTACCATCATTGGCAAACACCCAGCCCCCATTCCCTCCCCCTTCCTACCTCTCGAACCCTAACCCTAAACCCCACCCCAGCCACCACCCCCTCCATCTCCGGAAGCCGCTGCCCCTTCCCCCTCCCTCCCTCCCTCCCTCTTTCTTAAACCCTAATCCTAAACCTCACCAACACCAACTCAGGCCTCAAGCAGAAAGAGAGGGAAGGAGAGGGGTGGGGTGTTGGGGAGGGAAAATGAGGGGTTAGACGCTACGGGGGGAGCTGGGGAGGAAAGAGGTTGGGGGTGGTGGTCAGAGATGGAGAGGGAGCTGAGGTGTTGATAGTATCGGCCAGTTGAAGAAGCTGGTGGCAGGAAGTGTATGTAAGGTTTTAGGTTTTCCCTTTTTGGGTAAGTTGATTTAGCAGTATAATGGTATTGAAAATAATTATGAAATGTGGAGTGTCCAACCATATTTTTCATTAACATTTAGAGGCACTCAAAATTTCATTGCAGTGAATGAGAATTTCAAAAACTGACAATCCAGAGAGAGAGAGAGAGAGAGAGACCTGATGCATTGAGTTTTTCAGGCTTTGCAGCCACAACATCTTTCAATTGGCAACGTTCAAGACTCTAAAAGAATAGAACAATTTGTCAGCATATTCAAAAAAAAAAGTTCAATACTACGGTGTGCTACAATTTATGCACATAATGTACAAATGAGAATCCGATCAAACAGTTGGAATCAAATGTTTACCTTCCATATTTCCGAATCTGAATACAGCCCAATGGGATCAATATTGCTTCTAACCGTTCCTTCGAAAAGCACAGGGTCCTGAGGGATGATCCCAAACTGAGACCTAAGATCATGAAGGCCCAACTTGCAAATGTCAACCCCATCAATTATGATTTTCCCTCCCGAAGGCTCTACTAGTCTAAAGAAAACTTGGATCAGAGTTGACTTTCCACTTCCCGTTCGCCCAACAATGCCAACCTTCTCTCCTCCATGAATGTTCAGAGTAATGCCTTTGATAACTAGTGGAGTATTTGGTCGATATCTAACCTGCTCAATGCAACAACAATTCCCTCTAATTCAGAGAAGATAAAAACAACTTCAAATCAAGCAACAAATGAAGATGATGTTAGGAATTGCAAGACTCCTAACTAGGATCAATGAGACACATAAAACAGAGAAGAATAAATAAATAAGAACTGTAATTAGCCCAAAACTAGGGCTACGTCTGTGATCACTATGTTCCACTGTGATTAGAAAGAATTATGAGTGAGATGTGGAAATAGCCGCTCTCCTCAACCACATTTACATATAACTAGAGCTAGAGATGGCAATAATGCGGAATAATTATAAGGAAAAGAAAACAAATGAGAAAAAGTTGACAAATCACAAGTCTAAGATCAATCTATTTGTATCAGTTTTCAGCTAGAGGCATACCCTGTCATTTTTTTCATTAGAAAGTTTCAACATAAAAGAAAGCACTTCCAAAACTTCTTTGTTCTTGTTTTCTCAAATCAATAATAAAAAATAAAAGATAAAACATAACCCCTTGGCACTTTAATATAAGAAATATCATTACAGACTTTAAGTAAATTACCTGCAAGTTCTTTATCTCAATGTCACCACGGGTCGGCCAGTTTGGATACGGAAGACAATCAGGTATCCTCCAAGCAGCTTCTGATGGGATTCTTATAAACTGCTTAATTCTCTCAACTGAAACCATTTTGTTCTCCACGTTGCAACTCATATAGACCGTAAAAAACAACATAACGTTCAGGGAAAGGCCATAGGAAAGAGACAAGCCGACATACTCTGTGGCATACAATAAGGCATTAGTCAGGTTGTCAACTCCAATATTTTATAACAATAAGCTTTGTTGCATGAACTCTTATAAATGTGCAAAAGAGAAAAAAAAACGTGTCAAACACGAAACATCAGTAAGGTTATGTGATATGTGTCCGACATGTGTATTATGCATAAATGTCCGATATGTGTCCATTTCAGAATGTTATTAGTTAAGCGTGTTTTAATGATTTTGAATTTGGGGCAATTTACTACCTGGATTGACAACACTGCTTGGCAACAAGACCATAATCATGGTAGAAATGCAAAGGAAAAAGCTCCCAATCAGTTCCAAGCGGAATCCGAACCATTCATTTGACGCATTGTTGTGGAAATCCATGCGTAAATTTGCATTGACCCTGTCAACATTTCCCTGAAAAAACCTTTTCTGCTTCCTGAAGCACCGGATTGTCATAACACCAGAGACGGTTTCCGAGAAGTGATGTATGACCGGGGCTTTAGTAATTGCATCAAGCCGGGTTAATTCCCGAGATGTTACAAGGTAGAATCCCTGCACAAAAAACCAAAAAAAAAAAAAAACTCAATAAAGTACATGCAGTTCTTAGTACAAACTTTCTGCAAACAAATCTTTTTTTTTTTTTAACCATAAAACACAAGTAATAACAAGAGACAAATATATGTATATGAAGTGAATAGTTATCATACCCGATACCAAATATTCACCCAAATCAGCGGAATAACAAGGAATACTACTGGCCAGGCATTCATACATGTAATAACCACAATGGTAATCAAATTGAAGTACATCACTAGTGTCATACTCAAAAAAAAGGGAAGCATAAAGTCAACAGCAGCTTGATCAGTTGATGCCTGAAAAACATAATGTTCATTAGTGAAAGCATGAAGCAACTTTGCTCTTTCTCATTCATGTTGTTGATAGAATGTAATAATCATGAGATACTGGGACTGTTTGGTGCAGCTTATATAACTTATAGTTTAAATAAGTTGAAAAAATTGATTATCTAGAAGTTGGAGAAGGGTTTTTTTTTTTTTTTTTAACTTATGCTTTTAAGAAAAGTTGCAACAAACATGCCCATTAATGAGGCACAACACACCAAAAGTAACGTAAAATAGTAAGAAAGGGTGGTAAAACACACTCGACTTAGAATTCTTCCTGATGGAGTAGTATCAAAGAATGACATTGGAGCGTGCAACACGCTACGAAGAATTTGACTGAAGAATTGCTGAGCTGTTTTGAGACCGAGTATTGCAACAATGAATGCCCTTATTATCACCAACACGCATGCCGTTGCAGCTAGGATTGAGTAGACGAGCATAAACAAAGAAGGTTTAAAAATGGTTTGATCTGACGTCTCGTATGCGAGCCAATAATCGCTTCCCATAAGTGAGCTTTGCCAGGCTACAGAGACCGTTATCACAGCTGCCACTCCCCACCATCCATATGCCTCAGTGCAATACTGCTTGTACACGTCTCCGCTGACACTGCCAGTTTCTCTCTCCTCATCTTCAATGAGTTTTGAGGTACCCTTTTCAGACTTGGATTTGTCAAGAGACTTGCTTTTGCCATTGGATTCCCCGCGGGTTAAAGGGGTATGGGGTGACTTCGGCGCTTGTAGGTTGTCAGTTGATATGGGAGTGCTCATTTCCACAAGATCCATGGAGGTTTCATATGCAGCTACAAGTGCACCGAAATCCAAGCCAGATTCAAGAAGCTCTTGATACCTCCCGGATTGCACGATCATCCCATCTCGCATGACCTGTTGATTAGCTATTAAGAATTTATGTGAAGAAACTAATTGAAGAACATAATATATTCTTTCAATAATTCCAAAACACTTTTCACTGAATTTTAAACTTTTTTTTTTTTTTACTTTTTCATCATTTCTAAAACAGTTTTTACATAAATCCCAATATTAAACAATGCCTCAGGAGCACTTGTTAACATTTCCTAAAAATTATCATACACAAGAATAAAGGATATGATGTTTAGAGTAATACAAGTCTACAATAGATCACTTCAAATCACTTGTGAAATCTCTAATTACAAAGAATTTATACACTCCATAAGATGGAAACCAAGTTTACTATAAAATTCATGGATACCAACGAAAAAGAGAATGATACTTACATATATATGGTTAGCTTTATGCAAGAAATCAACTTGGTGTGTCACAAGTAAAACAGTCTTATCTTTGAGAGCTCCCCTCACACATTCCTGCAACAATTTATAGAAGTTATAGTCCTTCAATTTTTCAAAACATAAAAGGACCATTTATCTGTTAGGTTGTTTAACAGTAAACAAATTTATATACAACTTCATCACAGTCCAGTATTGATTTAGTATTGACTCAAAGATTGATGGCCTAGGAAGCAGAGACATGGTGTGGTGTCCCATGTCCAACATGTGTATTCACGTGTCGGACACAGGCCTATCTTTGGACACACCTCAGGACAATTTTGTGGTTTTTTTTTACAATCCTAGAAAGCCTAATTGGGGTCAAAGTAAAATATATGGACGTAAAAAACAAATTTTAAAAAAGGGAGAAAGTGGGAAAATTAAAAAGATACCCCTACACACATCAATCTCTCTCTCTCTCTCTCTCTCTCTCTCTCACACACATATTGTTACATGGTCTTGGATAAAACTCACCCCAAAAGCTAGCTCTTAAGGTGAGGGTACCCTCACGCTTATATGCTTAATATTACTTTAGTACTCAGGCGATGTGGGACTTCGCTTCACACCCTCCATCATGCCCAGCGTGCTCACTCGGCAGCACTGTGGCGTGTAGGGCAGGGACACGCACCCTACCCATCCTTGAGTACTCTGGCTCTGATACCATGTTACATGGTCTTGGGTAGAACTCACCCCAAAAGCTAGTTATTAAGGTAAGGGTGCCATCACGCTTATATGCTTAATATTAGTTTAGTACTCAGGCAATGTGAGACTTCGCTTCACACCCTCCCTCATGCCCAGCGTGCTCACTCGGCAGCACCTACAGCGTGTAGGGCAGGGACACGCACCCTACCTATCCTTGAGTACTCTAGCTCTAATACCATGTTACATGGTCTTGGGTAGAACTCACCCCAAAAGCTATCTATTAAGGTGAGGGTGCTCTCACGCTTATATGCTTAATATTATTTTAGTACTCAGGCGATGTGGGACTTCGCTTCACACCCTCCCTCATGCCCAGCGTGCTCACTCGACAGCACCTGCGGCGTGTAGGACAAGGACACACACCCTACCCATCCTTAAGTACTCTGGCTCTGATACCATGTTAACTCACCCCAAAAGCTATCTATTAAGGTGAGGGTGCCCTCATGTTTATATGCTTAATATTACTTTAGTACTCAGGCGATGTGGGACTTCACTTCACACCCTCCCTCGCGTCCAGCGTGCTCACTCGGCAGCACCTACGGCGTGTAGGACAGGGACACGCACCCTACCCATCCTTGAGTACTCTGGCTCTGATACCATGTTAAGTCACCAATTTTTCCAAAAGCCTAAACTGTTAGGAAATGGGCCCAACAATGTATATCAAACTATTTAACATATATTTGTGCCTAAATTCATATTCATATGCATACCAAATACAAATATGTAGAATATATATATATTTTGTCATATCCCTGACTTGTTCGTATTCTAATTTTTTGAACAAAGTTGCGTAGTGTGCCTGTGTTCATGCTTCTTAGGTGACAGGGCATCAATGCTTCAGTTTCTATGATAATTTTAGAACTTCTAGCACGACAAAAATGAGAACCAAGAGCATCATATTTTTCAAGCAATTCTCAACTTTAACATTATAGAGTTCACCGCAACCTTGAAGATTTCTGATCCAGTATGAGCATCAACAGCACTAAAAATATCATCAAGAAGATAGATATCACAGTCCTGATAAACAGCCCTAGCAAGTTGAATCCTCTGCTTCTGGCCGCCACTAAGGTTGATCCCACGCTCTCCAATCTCAGTTTGGTCCCCATGATCCATAACTTCAAAATCCTTCTCTAAGCAACAAACTCTAATCACTTCGTTGTACTTTTCCTTATTCATTGGTGAACCAAACAAGATGTTTTCTTGAATAGTTGCATTTTGTATCCACGACGTCTGTGCCACATAACCGGTGGTTCCGCAAACTCTGACCTATAGGAACAAAAAGGAAATGTCAGGAATACATTAACATAAATTAGTCCGAGTTGCTCATTTTGGATTATCAAGTTATGCTGATATTGAGGAACAAACCAAATATCAATCAGTACAAAGACAAACTTGGTTAACCTTTTGTTTAACACTAAAAAACAGGCCTACCCATTACACTCAATGTCCAATTAACATAGGCAAAGCACATGTTGACCTAAAATAAGCTGATAATCACAATGCAGAAGTGTTGCCTCCACTTTTGTCTTCCCCCAAATAGTTCAGAGGTACTTAAAATTAAAAGATGAATCATTACCACCACAATCCTCTCCAATACATTACTTACATGTATACTATATATAGAGTAAAACCGACAAAGTATTGTAATCACATCGAATCATTAATGACTCAAAACAACATGTAATTCCAATGTTCTTGTAAAATAGTGAATAGATTGGCCTTGCAACTTACAATTTGAATAGGTCAAAATGATAACAATTTTAATATTCACCGATACATAATAGAAATTCACATTCTACTGCCATCAAATATATTTTGGTTGAAGTACAATATGATTTTATCAACTAAGTTTCAGTGGAGAAATGATGATATATGAGGAGCACACAAAACAAAATCTGCAAAAAAATTGGTTCATGATGAGTTAATAGAAGAAACGAAGGATACAGACCTTTCCTGACTTCTTGTGAAGCTCACCAAGAATTGAAGCCAATAAAGAAGATTTTCCTGATCCAACAGTACCAACAATAGCAGCAAGCTCACCTTTCTTGATTTCTAAATTCACATTTTTCAAATCTGCATTTTGACCTTCATCTTCCCACGAAAAAGTCCCACCTATCACCTCCACAGCAGTTCTACTGTCACAGCCTTCCTCTCTCTCCACTGACCTATCATCCAATTCCTGGCTTACCAAAAACCCATCCAACCTCCCTAGCGAGATCAAAGCTTGTGAAACCGAAATAAGAGCTTGAGGGAAAGTTCGGACTGGATCTTGAATAATTCTAAGAACCGTTGTTGCTGTGAACACCGTTCCAGGGTCAAGAGAGACTCCGAGCAAGATTGAAAACCCAAATACAAGTGCTGACAACACAACCGGCATGCACCAAAGCAAAATCATCGTAAAAGACATTGAGAATGTAAACTTGCTAAGCCATCCATACTCTTTATCCCGAAACGATTCAATTCTCTGATTGAAATGTTCCTCCCATGCTTGAAATTTGATCACACGCATATTATTCAACATCTCGTTAGTAGCCTTAAGCCTTGAATCGCGGCTTTTCATCACCATGTACTGGAATATATTGTTCTTTCGAGTACGGTATAAACTGAATATCATAACTCCAACAACTACAACCAATGCTGCAAGCATTGAGAGACCCATGTAGTAATAAAGGAGGGCCAACGCAACACCAAGTTGGAATGGCATTAACCATATTGAATGCAATTGCAACATCAAATCAGAGAGTTGCTGTGCATCAACAGCCATGTAATTCACAATCTGTCCGACCCCATGATCTTGCCGGGAAGAACACGATAATTTAAGACCCTTTTTGTATAAAGCTGTGATGACAGTGCACCGGATTTGCATCCCGAGTTTCTGAGAGTGGAAATTGAAATGGTGGGAACTAATGCATTCAATGATTTTCGCAACTAGAAGGATCGATACCAGATAGTATCCTTCGTTGGGGTCATCCCCTTTCCCGGAAGTGAAATCAACAAAACCATTGATTAGTACTGGACCAACATACATGACAATCAATTTCACCACAGCAAGTAAACCGGTGAAAATAATGTCCTTCCAGAAGCAACGAAGTAACGTGGTTCGCACAGGGTTCTTCGAATTCTCATCTGGTTTAGGCCAATTCATTGCAAAAAGCTCCGCCATTCTTTCAGCCCGATGCTCTGGTGAAAGTGAAGGAACATCGTCCATCTTTAGAGTGGATTTGTATCCCTTTTTCAGAATCGGATTCAACCAAAACCATGTTAGTTTAGAGAACCAAGAAGCTGTGGCATAGCCACTCACATTAGGATCAATCAAAGCAATCCCATTTCCATTTACTTGTGATCTCGAGGTTGCTCCTAATTCTTGTTCTCCAACAACAATCCCAGATGTTCCTTTAACAGCAGCAAATAAAAGAAATGCAGAAATTGGAAGGACAAAAATGGAAACTATATCATCCACTTTCATGCTGGTGTCAAAATTACTGCCAACGGTGATAAACCGGGCGATACCTGAAGCAGTGAGCAAACATAGAACAACAAAGTTTGCTACCCAATAAACCCGAAGCGACATAGGATGAGAAACAGCTTCCAATTTCCTCTCATGTGCAATTAGGATCAAAATGGAGACATGTGTTATCGCTTGAGCTAATCGAAACAAAGCTTCTATAAGCTTCCATGTGGTTTGGACACCTTGACAAACAGCTAGAATGCATAGCACTGTGTAACAAATTGCTAACAGAGCTGTTAGAACTAGACACAGGTTGAACCAAATGGTGACTCTCGGGTAGGATTTAGTGGTTTCAAGTAGGGGCTTCTTCATGGAGGAATTGGTGTTGCTATTTGAGAAGAATCTAGAACAGAGCTTTTGGAGTGAAAACACGAGAAGGGTCAATATGAATAGAACATCAATGGCTGAGAAGATTAGTCTTTGAGGACATGGTGAGAGGAAGATGAATGCCAGCCATTGGATTGCATTTGAGGATTGAGAGATTGAACATTCAGGAGATGCGAGCCAAGAGGAAGATGACATGGTTACCCACTCCATTTGAAACTTGCTCCTCATACACCAACTACTTTCCTGAAAAACAACATAAGCATGAGAAATGGTACATCTTAGAGACCTAAAATCATTATAGAATAGAGGACAACTAACAAAGAACAAAAATTATCATAAATCATCAATATTTGAAACAGGACTAAACTAAACCAAACCAAACCAAATCAAGAAATGAAATACAGATCACAAGCTCCAAAGCCCATTTGAGATGAGCAAACATGGATGCAAGAAAATGAAAATAAAGATTAAAAGGGCAATTCAGTGCATCAAACTCCGATTAAAGTGCGGGTTCTGAGTGGGCAAGATGTATGTAATCTTAACCCTATCTATTTTTATAGAGAGGCGATTCCCATTACTCAAACCCATGCCATCAAAACCCACTTAAGATGAGGAAACATGGATACAAGGAAATGAAAATTAAGATTAAAAAGTGTCACAGTGCACGAAACTGTCGCTAAAACACGATTGTATGCAGTCTTTAAACCTATATATTTCTCTGGAGAGGCGGTTCCCATCATTCGAACCGCTTCGCCAGAACCCATTCGAGATGAGCAAACATGGATCCAAGAAAATGAAAATTTGTGCACAACACTCCTAATAAAACACTGGTTTTGGACAGACACGATGTACGCACTCTTTAACCTTCATAAGTGTTGTTTCTATGACTCAAACCCGTGACATGAAATAGGCTAATGAGAAGTCTTACCTGTTAGTTGCAAAAAAATCAATCACCATTTACTTCAATGGAGCCAAAAACACTTCATTCAAACAACGAGAAGTTTGAACAGTAGTGCATCAAATATCATGTTTCAGTGACCTGAAAATCATGTTTGAAAATATAATGCAGAAAACAGAGGACAAAGAGAACAGGGAGTTTAACTGATCAATACATATAGAGGGAGCCAAAGAATCTGAAAACAATCCACTTTTGTTTCTAAAAACAAGAAAATGAAAACTAAAAAAAAACAAAAACTCAACTAAAGAGACTGTATAGAATACAATTTGAAGAAAAAAATGGAAATCTGAAAACAATCCACTTTTGTTTCTTAAACACAAGAAAATGAAAACAAAAAAAAAAAAAAAACAAAAACTCAACTAAACAGACTGTATAGAATACAATTTGAAGAAAAATGGAAGCAAAAGCAGAGATCAATCACCTCTTATTGCTAGTTCAAAAAAACATAATAATAATAATAATAATAATTCACCTCTTATTGCATCATAATGGCCCCCAAAGCTTGAGTGAAGTCTTAGTGGTGAGAGAAGGCTTGACTCAATATACAATGGTGTGGGGTGGTGTGAAAAGAAGACACAATACAGAGGACAAAAGCTTTCTTGGTTGTAAGGGTGAAGAACTAATACTTGTTTAAAATCCTATGAGTTGTCCTTTCAAATTAATATAATATTTAAAATATTTTTTATATGTATTTCAGATAATTTTATATTTTTATATACACTTCTTTTATATGTATATTAAATTAATGACCACTTATTTGGGCAAACTAGCTGTTTTTTTTTTTTTTTTTTTTTTACAAAAAAATCCTCTCATTCTCCCGCAGGACCAAGGCAACGCCCCTTGAGGAAATCACTAGGGTATCCTGTTGTCCGTTCCGAGTAAGAGACTATAACCTGGAAGCTTGTCCCGACCTCCCAAGGCAAGCTCCGCTTAAGTCAGGAATCGCACAGCGGAGGAGAATTAAACCCACACCAAGTAGCTGATAAGGCATCCTTGAGGTCAACCTCCTAACCAACTGTGCTACGTCCAGGAGATTGGCCCAGAGGGGAGTTGAACCTAGGACCTAAGGGCTTAAACCTCAGGCCTACCAGGTGTTTGGATTTGCTTGCTAATTTTACAGGATTGTTAAGGTGGTGTTTGGCAAGTTGGGTTGGGGCTAAAATAGCAACAAAAGACAAAACAGGCTATTTTAGCCACAACAAACAAAACATCACATCCAACCCATAATCATTACACTCTTCTCTCACAAAAAAAATCAAAAAAGCCAAAAAGCCAAAAAGCCCTTCCCAAACCAAACTTTTTAGCCCAGGCTAAAATAGCCAAAAAAACCAAAAAGCCAAAAAGCCAACCCACTTCCCAAACGGAGGCTTAGATTATCTTCTAGTCTTTTATATGCATATTAAATTAATGACCACTTATTTGGGCTAACTAGTTGCTTGGATTTGCTTGCTAATTTTACAGGATTGTTACTTCCTTAGATTATCTTCTCTTCTTTTATATGTATATTAAATTAATGACCACTTATTTGGGCAAACTAGTTGTTTGGATTTGCTTGCTAATTTTGCAGGATTGTTACTTCCCTTTTAGATTATCTTCTCTTTTTCATTCGAAAGTTAAGATTTATTTTTTGTTTAATTTTTTATCTTACTTTAACTAAATATGATACAATCATTAAGTGCTCGTTTCGGGAGGAAAGATTTGGATTTTTTGATTAAAATAGTCACAAAAAATAAAATTAATTTTATAGCTTAATAAAACAAAATATCACATTCAACCTATAATTATTACATTTTTTCTCTCACAAAAAAATCAAAAAAGCTAAAAAAGTCTAAAGTCCTTTCCAAATCAGGCCCTTTAACCCCAAACTAAAATAGTTAAAAAAAATTAAAAAGTTAAAAAATCAAAAATTCAATCCATTTTCCAAACGAACCCTAAATATTTCTCCAAAGGAAGGAGAAACAAGAAGAGATTCTAACTTGTTTTATTGGACAAAAGAAAGGGAGAAAAATAATAGCGGAAACCTTTTTTACTGATTTTAAAATATCATTTTAATCATTTTTTATTTTTTAAAATTATTTGTTTTCACCATTACGATGCACGAATTTGTTTTGATGATAAAGTATTACACACTTGATTTTATTTGTTTTGTATTTTAGTAAGTTCTGTTTCTAAATCTTCTTACTATTTTTCAATTTTGGTTTTGTTTATTTATATTTACATAAACACACAATGTACACATAAATTTGTTCAAAATTATAACCCAACAAAAAAAAAAAAAGGCCCAGCTTGTCTCAAGTTGAGATCAAAATTGGACCCGTCCAGTTCGGCCCATGGGGTCCATTTTTTTGGCCCGTTTTGATAATTCGAACCGTTCAATATGTAGAACTCGTCAAGTACTACATGTTTGTAAAAAAATCACGTTGATCGGATATCAATACCTATGTGATCAAATCAGTTTTGTATAAAAAAAATTGGACGGTGAAAAAATTAACGGTTGAAAAAAAACTGTTTTGTTCACGTAGCTATCGATATCCGATCAACATGATTTTTTACAGACATATAGTACTCGACGAGTTCTACACATTGAACGGTTCAGATTATTAAAACGGGACCCGTGGTAGGTCCCCACGGGCCCAACAGTACGGTCCAGTCCGATCTTAGACTGGACCAAAGCCACTGCCAAAAAAAACCGTCGTGGGAATAATTTTATTGTGAAAGAAATTATAACATTTTTATTTGGGTAAATTATACTAACATTCCTTGAAATTTCTGTTTAATACACATCTTTCCTCACGTTTGAAAAATTATACTTACCTCCTTGTTAGATTAAAATGGCATATTTGTCCCTAAACCTTTATACATGTAAAATAATAAAATAATACTGATATTTTGTTAATGTCATTTCAAAATAAATAAAAATTATCTTCTTTGATTTAACTCATACAAAAAAAATATTTTTACTGATTTTTTTTAATATTTATTAGATATACCTAATCTAGATATACTTAAGAAGTATAATATTTTGTATTTTTTAAAAATTCATTATATATAAAAAATATATAAAAATTCAGTAATACTGTAATAAATGTGAATGGCGGTGTTAGGTAATATTGTAATAAATGTAGATGAATAGACAAGAAAGAAAAATGATGGCGGGAATAAAAATGAAAATTTATATTCATACATAAAAATTTATACAAAAAATATCATAAAAATATTGTGACAGTGATATTGTTGCAAATATAAATCATGTTTATGGTTGTTTTGTTTTAAAGTGAAAGGTCATCATTAAACTATATCATTTTGTTTAAAAATTTTATATAAAATTTATATTTGTATATCATTACTCAATAAGAATATATTCAGGTAGAATTTAATAATGAAAAGTTGTAGAATATATTAATGATGATAGGAAGGAAAAATTGTAGGAAAAATGACAAAATAGTCATTTAAAAAATTTTAGGACATGAAATAAGTAATGCATGAGGAATTTGTAATAAGATTACAAACCTCAAAAAAAATGTAATTTTTCAAACATGAAAAGGAAAATTTATATTAAACAGAAATCTTAAAGAATGCATGTGTAATTTATCTTTTTTGTTTTTATTTGTATATTAACAATTACTACAACTCTCACTCAGGATGTTTTGAAAAGATAGTTAAAAACTAATTTTTTGATTTTTCAAACTTATTTATATAAAAGGTAATGTGACCCAAAATAAATTAAAAGTTAATTTTTGACTTTTTTAACATTTTCCTAAACGGCCCCCTCAATCTCTATGCATCCCACGCCAGTCAATGGAGGTGTTTGGTGTAGCTTATTTAAGCCAATTTATAGATTCTAGTTTTGGAAAAGTTATTTTGGACTATTTGATTAAATTTATTTGAAACAGCTTTTAATTCTAGCAATTTATTTTAACTTAAAAAAACTAATTTTGAGAAGTTGGTCAACCTTTACTTCTGATTATCAGTTTCTGCTATGGACATGTTAATTTGAAATTGTACTCTTAGATTTTATTTTTTTTTTATTTTTTAAAAAATAGAAGAAGACCCAAATAGACTATGGATTATTATTATTATTATTATTATTATTATTTATGAGAAATGTAGGTACGTGGTGAATAACAAAAAAATAAAAGTTAATTCAAAAAGTTATTTCACAGCTTATTTAACAAACACTACTCGGCAATTTAAATGTATAATCCAACAGCTAAATCAAACAAATTAACAGTTTCTGATTAAAGATATAACCGATAATCTATTAAGTTATAATTTATAATCTGTTTTAACAGTTACACCAACTGAGACCAAACAAGTTTAAAGTTTTTTTTTAAAAAAAAAAAAAAACTAGATATACTAAGATGTTGCTTGGAATGTTCTAAATAAGTGGACTTTTTAACTTTTTATGAAATATGGGTTGAGTTTGAAGTGATACGGTAGAGAGATGACGTGATTTAAATAAAATGATATGACTTAAATAGAATAATAACTTTTAAATTTTTTGACTTTTTTTAAAGATGTCAAACTTAACCTAAATAAATACGTTTAAAAAACAACTCATGCGATACGCGTGTATGGTCAAGAAGTTGTTGGGCTACGTTAAATTTCCTTTTTTATCCGATAGTAGATAAAGGTTTAATAAATTAAATTATGATAATACACTCACTTTATCGATTCGAATTTTAAATATTTGACTTTTTCACCGTTTTAAAGTACAATTATGTCTGCTGAGTACATTGCCCTGTTCTGGGCTATTTGAAGTATTGATTTTTTTAAATTTAAAATTTTATTTATTTACTTTTAAATAATTATTTTATTTTAAAATTTATTTAAATTATTTATGTATCATAAGTTGTAAGTAAAAGTTTTACTAAATAATTTGACGCAAATTTTCAAAAGAATAAATTATACTTTTCATTCTGATAGTATCATTCAAATTTCGCTTTGATCCCAATTACTTTAATTTGAATAATTTTATCCCTAAATTCTAAGTCTAGTTTTAATTACATTTTCCCCTTAATTTTTGTTAAATTTTTTATACATGTATACCATATGAGATTGCAATTATTTTAAAATTATTAATTTTAACTTTTAACTTGTATGAAAGAACCAAAGGGAAACTAGATTTAAAACGTAAGGATTAAACTGTCCAATTTCAAATAATGGTGATTAAAATTAAATTTGAGTCAAACTTTAAAGAATAAAAATGTAATTTACCCTTTTCAAATTATTATTTTTTTTTTAAAAAACACAAATAAGAAAACAAATATAAACAGTCTCATAAGTTGCACCATACAAGGTTATTATCAAGTGATTTTTTTATACTAGTTTTTGGAGTTGTTTATAAAAATAAAAATAAAATTTATTTTGATAATTTGTTTTAGAGTACTTGGTGTAATTTTTCTTTTGAGATAAAAATACATTAAATAAATTAAAAAAAAATAATTGTTTGAAATTTGGAAACTTTTAGCTTATATTTTTTTATTATCAACTTCTAATTTGAATATATATTGATATATATATATATATATTTGCACAAACAAAATTGATAATCAATTTTTGCAAAAAATTTGAAACTAATAATATTTGAAATTTTTGTGTTAATGTTTTGATCATATGTAAATACTGTCTTGCAGTTTGATGTAGACGATCTCATAGTTTGGTATTGCCGACGTCCAAGTGTGAAATGCTTATGTGAACAGTGTGAAAATAATAAGGGGTTGTTTTGGATGTCCTAAATAAGTGTACTTTTTGACTTTTGAGACTAAAAAGTTGAGGAAAAAAAATGGTTATTTGGATTAACTTTTTAACTTTTTATGGAAAAATGTATATTAAAAAATTGTATAAATTAGTGTGTAGGAAAAAATTAGCATTGGGAGTTGTGCAGCCGTAATTTTTGACTTTTGGTGAATAGTGATAACTTTTTGATTTTTTTTCAACTTGCCAAACTTGGCCTAAATATCGGTCAAGCAATGAACTTTTTTAATCAAAAAATGTTTTTTTTTTAAATATTTATTCTTTTGGGAAGAATTTTTTTAGTTTGACTTTTGGCAACTGATTTTTTTAGTTAAAAAGTCAAAAAATTACTAAAAAAATCAAAAAATCAATAACATATACAAAAAAGTCAAAGATTCCATTTTTCTCTCACTTTTTGCATATCTTTTCGTAAAAAGTCAAAAAGTCTTCTCAAACATACTAACTTTTTTTATATCATATTTTAGCCAAAAAGTCAAAAAGTTATTAAAAAAGTCTGTTCCCAAACGAGGCCCAGTCTGGCTAAATTAACTCTGTTTGAGAAGAACTTTTTAACTTTTTTGTAAGAGAAAAAAAAAGTGAAATAATTATGGTTTAGATTTAATATTTTGTTTTATTTAGATTATTTTGTATGTTGTAACTTTTTAATCTCAACCTAAACTCAACTCATTTGTCAAACGATGACTTAATAAAATGACGTAAAAATGATATTTTAAAAATAGAGTATAAATATTTAAGTTTTTAAATTCGTTAAATTTTTAAATTAAATTTAAATAATTTATTATTAAAATTGACTTTACTCATTTATGAGCGGTGTGTTTGAATTTAAATTTAGATATGTGAGGGTCTGTTTGAATTTTAAATAAAAATTAAAGGAATATTTTTAAATATATAATCCTCAAATTAAAACCAGACAAAGCATTAATTGTTGTTGCTATCTTTTTCATTTATTTTTTTTCCTTCATGAATGATACCTCCTTTTAATTTGGGAGTTCTAAAAGAACAATAATGATGTAAAAAATTAAAAAAAAATTAAAAAATTTCCAGGTCAAAACATCACATCACGTGAAACCCACATACCAATTAGAATTATTAGAACTCTTAATTTAGAGCTTCCAATCTTTTTCGTTTTTTTTTTTGTACAAAAAAATCCACCCGTCCTCCCCCAAATTTAAAGCAGCGCTCGAGTCAAAATCACTAAGGCATCCTGTTGTTTGTTCTGAACTAAGAATTATAACTACCTCTCAACATAAGCTCTGTTTAAGTCATAATTTGAACAAGACAGGAGAATCAAACTCACGCCAAGGGTTTTGTTTATAGCGACCTGAGGCCTCCTTTCCTTTCTTTAGGGGTTGTTTGAGATGACTAATAAGTGTAATTTTTTTCTTTTTACGAAAAGATGTGCAAAAAAGTAGAGAGGTGATGTGATGGAAAAAAAATAAAAAAATAAATTATTTTTTGGTTGCCAAACTTGGTTTAAGGATATCACAACTACCTAGATGACTCTAAGCTTGTCACATATTCATAATTTTGAAGTGTTTTTATTTGCTCAAAAAAAAAATATATTTTATTTTTTTTGAGTTTTCAAAAATTAAAAATTAGTTCTTACAAAAAAAAAAAAGAAGCCCAAAGTAATTTAGATTAAAGTTTCAAATTTTATTTTTACATTAGAAAAGATGAAATTATATGAAAAATAAAAAATATTTTTATTTTTTTAAAATATATATTAGAGCAAAATTAGCCAAGAAAAATGGCATCACCCCCAAAGATGTTTTTAGTGATTTTTGAGTGTGGCTACTAGATGGTGATGTTGCCCCCGTGAGGCCCATTACTAAAATGATCTGAATTATTTAATATATAAAATTTATTGAATAATTTATTATTGTAAAAAATTATATTAATCGGGTATCGATAAACACTGGATCAGAACATATTTTTGTCAATAATTTATTTTTAAAATCATATTTACTATTAACAAAAATATGCTATGATCAAAGGGTTATTGATATTCAATCAAAATAATTTTTTGCAATGATAAAGTATTCGGCGAGCTCTACACATTCAATGGTTTCAATTATTAAAATGAGACTTGTGATGGAAAGCGAGCTCTACACATTCAATAATTTGAATTATCGAAATAAGACTGGTGATGAAACTAATAGTATCATCTAATTTGGAGAGAAGCCTAACCCTTGCTCTATACTATTCACTTTGCGACTTGCGTTATCAATCTAAAATACACATAAAAGTAGTGGATCTACTATCTCTATCAATAAAACACTATACATGAATTTACATTGAGACGATTGTATAATTTCTCAACAGAGTGATTAAGTTTTAATCATGCAATGATGCTAGAAACCAAAAGAATATATAATTAAAAAAATGAAAAAATTTAATCCTATGGCCAAATTTCACTCATTTTGTGAAACTATAATAAATACTTTAAAT
Source organism: Camellia sinensis (assembly GCF_055761805.1). Taxonomy (NCBI): domain Eukaryota; kingdom Viridiplantae; phylum Streptophyta; class Magnoliopsida; order Ericales; family Theaceae; genus Camellia; species Camellia sinensis. The sequence goes on from NC_138967.1 coordinate 7,903,514, forward strand.
ACACCTTAAATCAATTTGTTATGGTAAATTTTTTTAGAACATTTCTCATTCCCTAAACTTATTGTTCAACTAATCAATAACTCACATGAAATAACGTAAATCATTATAAATATAAATTTAAAAGTTATATTTTGAAAAGGTTTTTGATTATCTCAAGTTAGGCATTTTAATTTGAGAAAATATTTGGACTTGATGGTCTCATTTTAGGGCCAATCTCAATAGTCCGAACCGTTTACTTTTCAAAACTCATCGAGTAATGTATTCATGAAAAAAAATTAAAATGATCAGATATCAGTAACTATATATTTGAATCATATTTATATTATAAAAATAGATGACTATTGTTGAAGTTATATTTTTTATCTATTTTTAAAAAAAATAAATATGATTTAAATATATAACTATTAATATCAGATCATTTTAATTTTTCGTATAAATATTGTATTCAACTAGTCTTAAAAAATAAATAGTTTAAATTATCAAGATTGGTCCAAAAAAATGAGCCCACCAACTTGAAAGAATCCAAACCTATTGGGTGTTGTTTTTTTTTTAAATTTTCAAAAATTATTTCTAGATAGGTTTCCATTTGTCTTGACTGAACTTAGAAAATAAAAAAATTTACTAAAATATTAAAAACAAACAAAAACTTGAATAAAAATACATACATATTTTTATTTATTTTTAATGATTTTTTAAATATTTTTAGTCAATTTAATTTACTTTTTAAAGATATCTTGATCAGGAAAATTTAAAAAATATAATAAAATAAATTATAATATTATAAAAATTTATTAAAAAATAAATTATAATTTATTTTTAAAAAAAACAAATTAAATCCACACTAGTCTTTTTTGGAATGTGAAAGCCAGAATTATGTTATTGATTGAGGGGAGCGGTGGGGAGACGTGGGTAGGTCGGCAAAAATATTTAAAGTTGGGGAAACCCCACAAATTGAGTGCGGCGCGGGCCACGTGATTTTGTCGGAGAGCAAATGAATTAAAATGAAGACTGAAATAACAAATTATTTGTGTGGATGCGAACGAAGAGGTCTGGTCTCATCATCCTCATTCTCATTCTCATCTCATGGACCACGTGGAGTTTCTAGAAAGGCCATGCATCGCTCGCTGAGTTTAGATTTTGGAGTTTGGTTGGTTGATCGAGGAAAGTTAATGGCTACTTCTCATGATATTTTAGGTTGGTGTAGGATGTGGGTTGGGAATGAGGATCCTCTCCTTGCCGCCTTCATCCTTGTGTTCGTCTTTGCAGGTTTTTGGGTCTACTTTTAGGTCCAATTTTAATAATCCGAACCGTTAATATTTTATTATTTATTCATTATATCATACCTGTAAAAAATCAAGTTGATCGGATATCAGAAAGCATGTGTTCGGAAAACTGTTTATTAAATTCTTTAAAAAATAATTTTTAGTTCAATTTTTCGAACACATGCTTTCTGATATCCGATCAATTTGATTTTTTACAGGTATGATATACTGAATAAATCATAAAATATGAACGATTCAAATTATCAAAATTGCACCTAAAAGTAGATCCAAAGGCCTGCAAGGACGGGCGCAAGGACGAGCCTGCAAGGAGAGGCTCTTGACTCTGTGGGTTGGGTTTTTCCTCTTCTAGTTCTTTGGTTATTTTAGTTTTGGATTAAAAAAAAATTTGGAAATAATTTTTTAATTTTTATGAAAAAAAAAAAAATAATTATTATAAATTGAATGTGATATTTTGTTATATTTGATTAAAATAATTTATTTTGTCCTATAAGCTTATTTTAGTCCAAACTAATATTCCAAACGGGACCTTTGATTTGTAAGAAATGTTAATTTATAATTTTGTATTAAATGATTGAGAAATATGAAAAAGTATGATAAATAATAATTAGTCCTCGTTTGGTAGGTGTGTTTTTTTAATTTTTTGACTAAATTAGTTACAAAAAAATAAAATATATTAAAATTTAATAAGATAAAATATCACATTTAAGTCATAAATATTTTATTTTTTTTCACAAAAATTAAAAATATCAAAAAAAACTAATTTAAACGAATTTTTTTAATCCTAAACTAAAATAGTTTAAAAACTAACCCACTTCTTAAATGAAACTTTAATAAGCAAAACATGAACAACTCGGGTTCCGAGAATATTCAGCGTTCGTTTGGGAAGTGGGTTGGCTTTTTGACTTTTTGACTTTTTTGACTATATGAGCCTGGGCTCAAAAGCTTAGTTTAGGAAGGACTTTTAGTTTTTTGGCTTTTTTGATTTTTTTGTGAGAGAAGAGTATAATAATTATGGAGTTGGATGGGATGTTTTGTCTTTTATGACTCATTGAGCCAAAAAAACCCAATGAGCCCTTGTCAAACCAACCCTCAATAATTTTGCCTTTGCTGGAATGGAATTTGGACTAAGTTTAGGAAGACTAAATAAGTGCACTTTTTGACTTTTTATGAAATATGGGTTGGGTTTGGGTTGGGTTTGAAGTGATGTGTTAGAGAGGTGATGTGACTTAAATAAGATGATGTGATTTAAATAAGATAGTGACTTTTTAACTTTTTAGATTTTTTAAGAGTTGTCAAACTTAGCCTTGGTATGCGCTCACTCTTCCCGGGGCTCACGCCCATTGGCCATAGTGTTGTCCCTCAGCTTTAAGTTGTGTTTGGTAACAGGTTTTTTAAAAAAATAATTTTTCAATTTTTTGATTAAAATATAAAATAAAATAATTTTCAAGAGTAGTTTTTTAATTTTTAGGTCTGTCTTTTTGAGTTTTTAATTTATATTTTTGTATTTTTAGTGATTTCTTTAAATTTTTTATTTTTATTTTTTAGATCTACTTAACCTTGATATATTTAAAAAGTATAATTTTTTTTTTAAAATCCTTAAAAATATGAAAAATAAAAAAAAAAACTCAATTTTCAAAAAAAAAGAAAAAAAATAACCAAACAAATATTTTTTGGGCTAAAATATAAGGTAAAAAAATTAAAATATTTACAAATGGCTTTTTAACTCTGTACTAAAAGACATGAAAAAGTAAAAATACTAAAAATAAATATTTAGTTTTTTATGACTTTTTAAGTGACTTTTATAAAATAAAATAAAATAAAATAAAATAAATTGTTGCTTAGTCACTTGCCAAGCGTAGTCTTAATATTCTTTTTTTCTTCACTTTATATCTTCATTTTTAAATAAAAAACTATAAAAAAAAGATTAATTATACTAAGCTTCTCTTAACTATTAACAAATATTATTTTTACTCTCATTATCTGTGAATTTTTATATATTGGCCTTCTTAATTATGACAATCATATAATATATCCTTTTTTGAAGTGATCTGAAAGAAGTAAAAGTAATATGTTATCGAGGAAATTAAAATGTATAAATTTATAAATGAATAGAACAAAATGGATATTTGCTAATAACTTAGCAGGGTTTGAGCCTTGTGCTCTTGAGACAAGTAATTTTTTGAGCATTTCTAACAAGTTTTAAAATGATTTGTTGGCTATTAGTAGATTTTACTCGTTCCCACCAGTTAGATATTACAGTAATTATTTTAATAAAAAAATTGTAGGATAGTTATATTTGAAGAGGTTTTGAAGGCTCCCTAAACAATTTGTATAGATACATAGGTAAAAGAAAGAGTAGTGTTGGAATATATAAATAAATAAATATTTAATCAAAATAAAGTGTATATGTTTTTTTGTAATAAAGAGTAATATTAGAGTTGCTAAGGTTATATTTGTTTATTGGGTTAGGTTGAATAAGATTACGAGTAAGATTTGAGTGATGGATTACTAGTAGGGTGATATTGGAATGAAGATGTTAAAAAAAAAATATATATAAAATAAATTTCATTTGGTTGTGCATTATTATGATATATTAATTGATTTGTATTTGGCTTATCCTATATAAGTCAAAAAGTCAAAAAGTTACTCCAAAATCTAAAAAGATATCACTATTCACAAAAAAAATAAATTTAAAAAATCAATTTTCTTCAAAATCACTATTCACCGAATTGATGTGTGCGGCAGTGCTGTGTGCGGCAGTGGAGGAAAAAGAAATGATTTGGTGTGGTTTTTACACACACCGTTGTTCATCCTATGGGGGTCATCACCGGTCCCGTTTTGATAATCTGAACCGTTCAATGTATAGAAATCGTCGAGTACTATATGTCTGCAAAAAATCACATTGATCGGATATCGATAACTATATGATCAAATCAGTTATGTACAACAAATGAATGGTGTTATAATTAATGATTGAAAAATAAATAGTTCTGATCAGATAGCTATCGATATCCGATTAACTTGATTTTTTATAGGTACATAGTGTTAGACGAGTTACACATATTGAACGGTTCAGATTATTAAAATGGGACCCGTGATGACCCCCACGGGCCAAACAAAACCGTCCAATACTTTGTACAAAAATTAGCCAATAATTTCCAACTCCAATTGAGTCTGCCGGTTGTAGAGCCGGTTGTATGGCTGGGGCACACTCCTCTCTTATCATCTCTTACACATTTTTTTATACAATTTTTTAATACACATTTTTTCATAAAAAGTCAAAAAGTTAACCCAAAGCTTCAAATTTTTTTTTGTCTTTTTTAGTCCAAAAAGACAAAAAGTGTACTTTTTTAAGGCACCCCAAACCAGCCCTTATGAAATTACATAAAAATCATCATCATATAAAAGATAATTTTGTTATTTTTTATAAAGTGAGGATAATAATGTGTTTGGTTTCACATTTTTGAAAATTAAATTTTTTTATTTTTCGTATTTTCTTGTTTTTAGTGAATATTTTTTAAATTTTAAGCAATTTTTTTTTTTTTTTTTAGATGTACCTTACTTAGATGTATCTAAAAAGTAAAATATTTGTGAAAAAATATTTTGAAAAATTAATAAATACACAAAAAAATGAAAAATATATTGAATTTTTGTATTTTTGTATTTAGTGAATTTTTTAAAGATTTTTTTTCACGAAAATTATATTTTTAAAGTGTATTTATGTTAGGTGTGTCTAAAAATTAAGAAAAATTGCTTAAAATATTAAAAAAAATTCAGTAAAAACAAAAAAGATACGAAAAATAAGAAAATAAAATTTTCTGAAAAATATTTTTAAAAAATTAGAAACAAACATGGTGTTTTTCACCTCACATGGCATTTATTTAATTTTTTTTAACAAACATGACCTAAGAATGTTACAAAAAATTGTTGATATAATATAAATCCTAGCATATATGTTAATGTCTCCTCCTTCTCTTTATTTCCTCTTTAGTTGTTGTGTTCTCCACTATTAAATTACAGATTCAGCTAAGATCGAAATATAACTAATCAAATCATTTTGTTAAAATAAATATTGGAGTAGTTAACCCGCTAGAGAGATAAATAAGATGAGATTAGTTATAATAATCAACAAGCCTTTTTTAAAGAGTCCGTTAATCTACCATTGTAGTGTCAAATAAGCTGGACCACATCAGTGTCTTCTTTTTCTTTTCTTTTTTTTTGGGCTATGACAACATGTATTGAGCCCATAGGTTTAGTGTTAGATTCTTAAGACCAGCCCACACAAGTTGGTCCCCCTATCCTCGCGAACCCAATGGCACTCTGTTGGGCCATCCTATGAACAAATCCAATTGAGTTAAGTTGAGAGAAGTTAAATATTTAATTCTTTTTTGGGCAAATTACATATACCTCCCTCGAGGTTTAGCTAAATTACAAATACCTCCTTGAAGTTCCGAAAATTACAGATATCCCCTAAGATTTATATTTTTATAACAAATTGCCCCCTAATTTGTTATGCAAATAGTACCTTCAGAGGGGTATCTGTAATTTCTCAAACCTCAAGAGGGTATCTGTAATTTTGCTAAACCTCGAGGGGTATATGTAATTTGCCCTTTTTTTTTGGATCAAATTTAATTATTTAATTTTGATTGGTAATACTTAAATGAGTTTTGTATTGTGTTACTAATTGACTTGTTTAATTTTTGAGTTTAATAAATTTTTATCGAGTGGAGATCCAATGTTTATTTTAAATATTTTTAAAGCTTATATAAGCATCTCTAGTTGAACTTACAAATAAAGTTTTGAGTTTTCAATTTGTTTCTTTATTTTGGGCAAATTACATATACACCTCTCGAGGTTTGGCTAAATTACAAATACCCCCCTGAGGTTTGAGAAATTACGAATTCCCCCCTGAATGCTATATTTGCATAAGAAATTAGGGGGTAATTTGTTATGAAATATAAACCTCAGGGGGTAAATTGTTATGAAAATACAAACCTCAGGGGGCGGGATGTAATTTCCGAAACCTCAGGGGGGTATCTGTAATTTAGCCAAACCTCGAGGGGTGTATATGTAATTTGCCCTTATTTTTTTTAGTTAATTTTATTAATACTTTGGTCAAATTTTTAATTTTTAATTTTTTAGATACATTTAATCCAAATGTATTTAAAAAGTAAAAATTTGTAAAGAAATCTTTAAAAAAAATTCAATAAATATAAAAAAAATTACTGATTTTTTTCCCCTTTTTTTTTGTATTTCATAGTATTTAGTGAATTTTTAAAATAATTTTTTTATAAATATTATACTTTTTAAGTGTGTTTATATTAAGTGGATCTAAAAAGTAACAAATATTGATTAAAATATTTTCAAAAAAATCACTCAAAATAAAAAAAAAATAATTTCAATTGCAAAAACTGTTTGTTAAAACTCTAAAAGTCAAACAGATTTTAAAAATTGCTTTTATTTAAAGTTTATATACTATATCAAATTGAGATAATTTGATGATAATGCTACGCCATAAAGGTTACAAATTTTTATGGTGTTTGTTATGAATTTTTATCAGACTTTGTTAAAATTTTAATTCACATAATATTTAGTTATTATTTTTTGCACTGAAATATATATTTTATTTTTGTTTATTCATGTGTTTACAACACATTTTGATATTAGTTTCGGTTATTTTAGCCTTACTAAAATGGTGGTTAGTACAAATATTTAAAATTTGTAGAATTTGTTATATTTTTTCTAAACCTCAAAGGTAGTCCATCTAATCTACCATGAAAAAAATTAGGATAAATTACAAATACACTACATGATGTTTGCTTAAAATGTGATTTGTCTTCTGTAATTTTAGAAATTATGTCTCGTCCCTTAAAATTTATAATTTCATAACAAATGTCCCATTTTATCAATCAATTAATAGGTTTTAAAGATGTCAAGAATTTATTTTAATTAATAATTCATGCGATTTTATTATTATATAGGAGAGCAATTATAAATTTTATTTTTTCAGTTAGAAAGAATTTTATTTTTTCTGTTAATTTTGCTAAATAAAAAATTCTGACATTGAGATATTTATAATTTTGGGCAAATTACATATACACCCCTCCAGGTTTGGTTAAATTACAGATACCCCCCTGAGGTTTCGGAAATTACATCCCGCCCCCTGAGGTTTGTATTTTCATAACAATTTACCCCCTGAGGTTTATATTTCATAACAAATTACCCCCTAATTTCTTATGCAAATATAGCATTCAGGGGGGAATTCGTAATTTCTCAAACCTCAGGGGGTATCTGTAATTTTGCCAAACCTGGAGGGGTGTATATGTAATTTGCCCTATAATTTTTCAAATCATATAGGGCGATTCATATTTTAAAAAAATCTCAAAAGTGTATTTGTAATTTGTCAAAAAAACATATATATATTTTATTGGTTTATATAGTAACGTTTGCATTTACAATTTTTTTTTATATTTATAAAAAATTTAAAAATTATAAATAAAAATTCTTTGGTGTCTATTTTTGTTCTTTACAAATTACAAACGATCTACAAAATTTACTAAATTCTTGTGAAAAACAAAATAAATAAAAAAAGTTTGTGCATATTATTTATGAAAATTAATTTTCATTATCATCTCCCTCTTCAACTCCCTCCGACCACCCCCACGACTTATCACCACCACCATCGACTCCCATCTCTAGTTATTATCACCAACAACCACCTTTCATAGTTAAAATCTACCTTTGATCATTGATAATCACCTCTCACAATCAATAACCCAACAACCACCTCTCATTGGCATAGTTCACATCCGACCATTAATAATTACCTTAAGTTGTCAAAAATCATTTTTTAATAATTGACAATCTCTTTTAATCACTATCTAACAATTACTTTCGCTTATCACCTCCCGCTATCTCTTTTAACTTAATTTTTAAAGCAGGCAGGAGCATTCGGTCTGTAAATTTAAATTTGAATTTTCTTTGTCTAAAAGTCCAAGCGTTGAAACACTTTGTCAAAAAAGACAAGCATAAGCAAAGTGACTAAAATGCCCCTGTATATATATGATATATACTCTTTCAACCTCATTCCACCAAATTTCTCTCTCTCTCTCTGGTTTCCAGATTTCTTATTCTTCTCCCTTCGCAATCGTCTCCACCGCCAGCACCAGCACCACCACTACCATGCGCAACTCTATCCACTTCCTTGATCCGCCGATCTATGATCTAAGATCGCTCGACCTCAACTTGTTAAATCCTTGATCTATGCTCCGTCGATCACCGCCGTGCCTTTTTCTCCGCCATCGTTCGACCTTAACTTGACTTATAACTCCAGCGAATATCCGGCGGACGAATTTGACGACGCAGATCGATGTCGACCTTAGAAATCGAAGCCTGAAACCAACAGCCCTCCCCCTCTACTCCCTCTCTCTTTCACTCACTCTATTTTTCTCTCTGTGTGTGTGCGCGCGCGTGTGTGTGTAAACGGAAGATTGGATCATCTCCATCTTCCGTCGGTAGGGCTGTGATCGTCTGAGGAAAACGTAATCCTCTAGCGACGCGCAATGGACAGCTCCAATCTACTTTCTCTCTCTAGATCTCGTCAAAAAACACTAGATCTATATATTTTTCTGGCCATCGGAGCTCTCGTCGGTAAGTGACACACGAAGTCTTAGGGTTCCAAAATTGATCTTCCTAGGGCTTCAAACTCGCTCAAGAATATCATGCTATTAGATATGTTGAAAACCTTAACCCTAGCCAATTGTATGGTAATGGAGAGGGGTGTTTGGCTACAAGACCCTGACCTAACCACTCTTATGGCCTTAATTCCCTCTTCTACTCACCCTTCTTTTTCTTCGTTACAATCCAAACCCTAACTGGGAGCCAAAAATACAAAATTGCAAGAATATTTCAATTTTTTATTTTTATTTTTATTTGTTGTTGTTGTTGTTGTTGATGATGATAAAGAAGAAGCAGATTGCAACAAAAAATGAGAGAGAAAATTTATTTGAAAATATGTTTAATTTATTATTATTATTATTTGTTGTTGTTGTTATGATAATAATGATGAAGATTGCAACAGATAGAGAGAGAAGAGAGATTTGAACATATAGAAAGAAAAAAAAATGAACAGATAGGTTTGGTTTGGCTTGGCTTGGCATTGCAACAGATAGGTTGGTTTGGCTCAACAGATATGATTTTGTTTTGCTTTATATTTCAACAGATAGAAAAAAAATAAAAAATAAAAATAAATAGATAGAATTTAGATAGATTGAATTTAGTTAGAAAATTTGAATAAATAATAAAATTTAAATAGATAAGGGGGAATTTTGAATAGATACTTAAAAAAATTTAACAAATAATTAAAAAAAAATTGAATAGATAAATAAAAATTGGAACAGATAGATGAAAAAAATTTGAACAGATAGTCAAGAAAGTCAATAGATAAATTAAGGGGTAAAATTAAAAATAAAATGTCCTTTAAAAAAACAAAAGCATTTCTCACTAAACTATTTTATAAAATGTGGACCTCTCACAAATAAAAAATATTCACTGGATCTAATACCTTAGACCCTCCTTAGGTTAGACTTTTCAACAATTAACCTTTTTTTAAATATAAAAATAAACATACATATGTTTAATTTAATATATATATATATATATATATATATATATATATGTGGGGATATATTTTCTGAATACCAACACGTGGCATGGTGACGCCGACGTGTCAGCCGAGGTGCCACGTGCCTTGGTAGTTAAGCCGAGGTAATTAAGGGGAAGCCGAGGTCATCTCCGAAGATATCGGAATCCGAGATAAGGGGCAAGAGTCCTAAGGCAAAGAGAGGACTTAACCAAGATAAGGATAAAACTCTTAGGGAGTTTATCTTTATCTCTTAAAGAGTCCAGAGTAAACAGTAAATTGGAAGTTCATAGAAGTCATACTTCTAGTGGGACTTGGATTGAGTATATTATAAAAGAGAGGCACCCCCATGGGTCTAAGGTATGCAATTTATGTTTTGAGTATTCAGTTTAATACTTGATTATCTTTGAGAGATATACTGACTTGATCGTCGGAGTGCCCCCGGGTGGAAGAACCACCGCCGAAGCTTTTCCTTTCTGTTACAGGTTGCTAAAGCCATCTATTCTACCTGTGCTCTCCAGCAGATCACTAAACGGGCAGTGTGGTCAGATTTTCACCCACACAATTTGGCGCCGTCTGTTGGAACGAAGGAAGAATAGATGGCCAGTAACGGACAGCAGGAAAATATTGGGGATGACGCCCCCACTGGGAGTGGCAGACCAATTGACCTTGACATAGAAGGAGACAACCACAGTGCAGAAGCCCGTGACCAGGGTCACAGAGAGAACGACGTCATCCCAGAAGGCGACACGTCAAAAAGAACAAACCAAGGAAAGTACTACAATGAAGACAACCTCCAGGTATGGAGGGACAGGTGCTTACGGAGGGATGAGGAAGTGAAAGAACTAGCAAACAAGTTGGCGGACCTTCAGTCAGTCGTCAACTTCATGATGCAGAATAACGTTATGCAGCCACCATACCCGCTGCAAGATACGCCCATGCCGGCGAACAACACTCAGAAGGGTGGAAGAAAAACAATCCCCGAGGTCCCTCAGCATACCAGGAGCGGAAGACATTCTCACCGGCCTTCCAGGGAAGTCGGACGGGAAAAGCCGAGGCAAGAGGAGTCCCGAAGGACACACCACATGAAGAATCCAGACCCCAAAGAACATCGACATGTTCAGGGGCAAGTACTCCATTTTGACACAACCCATGAAGAAAGATCCAAACGGACCCACCACGAGGCCGAAAGCAGTGTACCAAAAAGACTAAAATCTAAAGACAGCCGAGCTCCAGGGAGGAGCAAAGAAGACTTAAGGGACTACCTCAAGAGGAGGCAACAGAATGCAGAAGCCGAGGTAAACTCCCCAGTAAAACCGAAGACAGCCTTCTCGGTGGAACTGGACAAATTCGAACCGCCCAAGAGATTCAGTATGCCGAGGTTTCAAATCTACGATGGTAAGTCAGATCCAAACTTTCATGTTGGGCTATACCTAAATTCAATGGCATTATATAGCGGGAACGAGCCGTTGCTCTGCAAAGTATTCCCCTCATCCTTTGGGGAAATTGCATCTGATTGGTTCCATAAGTTACCAAAATGAAGCATAAAGACATGGGAAGGCTTGGCCGAAATGTTTGTGGCCAGGTTCGTGACCAACAAGCTGCAACCCCTGAGGGTTGATGCTTTGATGGCTCTAAGAATCACCAAGGAAGAAGGCCTTAGGGCCTATGCGAAGAGGTACTACGAGGTGTTCAACCGAATACCCGAATGCAACCAGGAAGTAGCAGTCGTATCTTTCAAGAACGGCCTGAAAGATGACTGCCCACTACGGAAATCTTTGGCAAAAACATTGCCAAAAAGCATGGAAGAACTCATGGCAAGAATTGAGAAATACGCCAGGGCCGAGGAAGATACATCGGGAAACAAGGAGGTGAAACAAGAAAAGGGAAACGGCTCGCCAATGCGAGGCCGAGTCAACAATGGACCGACCAAACAAGAAATAGAATTGAGAAATAAACAGGCGGTAACAACGGTATTCCGGATCCCAATCCATAAAATCTTAGATCGGATTCGAAATCAACCTTATTTCAGGGCTCCGGCAAGAGCACCGGGGGAATTCATGGGAAGGAACGTTGGTAGACGTTGTGCCTACCACAATGAAGAAGGGCATCCAACTCAAGGTTGCAGAGCCTTAAAAGCACACTTGGAGGACCTAGTAAGACAAGGCCTTCTGAGGGACCTGGTCGATGAGGCCAGAACAAGGGAAGAGCAGGCAACGTTGCCTCAAGCCCCAGCAGCACCCCCTCCCCCAGCACAACTACCACAAGCAGGAGAACCGAGGGTGGTCAATGTGATCCACTCAAGGGTCAACGAAAACGAAGTCAGAGGAGAAACCCAGAGGGTGAGACATTTACAGCATATCTACCAAGTCGGGGAAAAGAGACATCGGCCAGAAGAATGCCAGGGGCCAATGATAGCCTTTACCGAAGCCGACTTAGAACTGGTCCAACATCCGCATAATGATGCCTTGGTAGTATCCCTCCAGGTTGGGGAGTGCCAAGTAAAACGCATCCTAATAGATCAAGGCAGCTCCTGTGACATCATGTATGTCAGATGTTACAAAGAGCTAGGCCTGCACCCCGATGACCTAGAACAATCAAACGGCCCGATGGTCGGCTTTAATAGAACGCCGACATGGCCACTGGGTGCAACAAGCTTAGAAGTACAAGCCGGCACTAAAAAGATCAGGACGGAATTCCTGGTAATTGACACGCCCTCACCATACAACATCATCTTGGGAAGGCCGTGGTTGCATGCAATGGGGGCAGTTCCCTCAACGTTGCATCAACTACTCCGGTTCCCAACAGAGCATGGGATTGAAGAAGTTAGAGGGGATCAACTACAAGCCAAAACTTGCTCCATGGCAGCAATAAAATCCACCTGTAGTATACGGGAGCCAAAGAAAGCAAAAGTTGAAGATGAGGACATGGAAGTCCTAGAAGATGTCGGGAAAGAACCAGCCGAGAAAAGCGAAGAGGCGCTAAAGAAAATCCTCGTCCAGGAGGGCGACGAAGAACGATTTTTTCTTCTCGGCACAGGCCTAGCTAGAGAAGAGGAAAAAGAGCTGGAAGATTTTTTAAGGGCAAACATAGAGGCGTTCGCCTGGACACCTTATGAAATGCCTGGCATTGACCCCGAGGTCACCTGCCACAGCCTGAATGTCGACAGATCGGCAAAACCTGTGATTCAACGAGCCAGAAGGCCGACGCTAATGCACGTCGAAGCAGTAGAAGAAGAGGTAGACAGACTCCTTGAAGCCAGAGCCATCCGAGAGGTTCAGTACCCAACATGGCTGTCCAACACAGTAGTAGTAAAAAAGAAGAATGGCAAGTGGAGGGTTTGTGTAGACTTTACCAGCCTCAACAAAGCTTGCCCCAAAGACAGCTTTCCCCTGCCTAAAATCGACCAACTGGTAGACGCCACTTCGGGACATGAAAGGATGAGTTTTTTAGATGCATATAGAGGGTACCACCAGATTGCTATGTACCCACCAGATGAGGAGAAGACCGCATTCATCACCCCGAAAGGCCTGTACTGTTACAAGGTAATGCCTTTTGGACTGAAAAACGCAGGAGCAACCTATCAGAGGTTAGTGACAAAGATGTTTAAACATCTAATTGGCAAAACGGTAGAAGTTTACATCGATGACATGGTCGTAAAGACCAAGAAATCAGAAGGTCATCTTGCCGACCTAAAAGAGGTCTTTGACATACTCAAAAGATATCGGCTCCGACTCAACGCCTCGAAGTGTGCCTTCGGTGTTGGATCAGGTAAATTTCTAGGATATCTGGTAACAAGAAAAGGCATTGAGGCCAGCCCAGACCAAATCAAAGCCATCCTGGAACTACAGAGTCCGACATCGGCAAAACAAGTTCAAGTGCTCACTGGAAGGGCCGCAGCCCTAAACCGATTCATCAGCAGAAGCTCGGACAAGTGCAGACCCTTCTTTAACCTGGTGAAAAAAGCCACAGACTTCCTATGGACAGAAGAATGTGAAGCTGCCTTAGCCGACCTAAAAAAATACTTGACCACAACCCCGGTCCTTTCTAACCCAATTCCAGGGGAGGAATTGTTTTTGTACTTAGCAGTCTCTGAGCACGCAGTCAGTGCAGTGCTAATCCGTGAGGAAAAAGGGGAGCAGAAGGCTGTCTACTATGTAAGTAAGACTCTGGCTGACGCAGAAACAAGATACCTACCACTGAAAAAATTAATGCTAGCCTTGGTAATGGCTTCAAAGAAATTGAGCCATTACTTTCAGGCACACAAGATTGTGGTCCTAACAGAGCACCCGCTAAAGTCCTTATTACATCAAGGAGACTTAACAGGAAGGATAGCAAAATGGGCAGTAACACTGGGCCAGTTTGACCTAGAATTTAGGCCAAGAACAGCAATAAAGGGCCAAGTTTTGGCCGACTTCGTCGCAGAACTCACACCTGAAGCCATCACACCTCGGGCTCCGTCAAGCCAAGATGAACATCGCCCCGACAAGCAAAAAGAATCCCAGTCAAAGACAAAAAAGCAAGGGAAAGAAAAGCTCAGACCATGCAGCATATACATCGGCGATTCATTCAGACTATTCGTCGATGGAAGTTCAAACTGCCAGGGAGCAGGAGCAGGAGTACTGCTGATATCTCTAGATGGAGAAATTGTAGAACAATCCATTCGTCTGGGGTTCAAAGCCTCCAATAATGAAGCAGAATATGAAGCATTAATTGCAGGGCTAAAGCTAGCAGCAGCGGCAGAGGCAGACGAGGTAATTATTTTTTGTGATTCACAACTGATTGTTAACCAGTCAACAGGAGAATTTGCAGCCAGAGACGAAAGAATGTCGGCATATGCAAAGGAAGTCATCCGACTGGCAGCCCTATTCCAGAACTGCAGATTACTCCAAGTTAGCCGAGATGACAATACCCACGCCGACGCGTTAGCCAACCTGGCCAGCTCAATTCAAACTGGAAAAACAAGGACAATTATGATCGACTACATGTCGGCCCCGAGCATAGAAAAACAGAGCACCGAACAAGAAGCAATGTGCGTGGGCTTTGGACCAAGCTGGATGGATGCAATCATTGCATTCCTAAAAGAGGGGAAGCTGCCAGAAGACCATAAAAAAGCACATAAAATAAGGCTGAAATCAGCCAGATTCAGTCTAACAGCGGAAGGTCATCTCTACAGGAGGTCGTTCACTGGACCACTTTTAAGGTGCGTACACCCTTTGCAGGTTGAAGATTTTCTTTACGAGATTCATGAAGGAATCTGTGGAAGCCATGCTGGGGGCAGATCGTTAGCCCACAGGGCCATTACCTAGGGGTATTGGTGGCCCTACATGCAAAAGGATGCCGAAGCTTATGTAAAGAAGTGTGAACAATGTCAAAAGTTTACACCTTTGATACATCAGCCAGCTGCCGACCTAAACCCAGTATCCAGCCCTTGGCCGTTTGCCCAATGGGGCATGGATCTGGTCGGACAACTTCCCCAGGCAACTGGGCAGAGAAAATACTTGCTGGTAGCAACAGACTACTTTACAAAATGGATAGAGGCAGAACCTCTTGCCAAAATCCGAGATGTGGACGTTAAGAATTTTATATGGAAAAACATTATCACAAGATTTGGGATTCCAAGAGCAATAGTTGCCGACAACGGAACACAGTTCGACAGCAAACTTATCAAAAACTTTTGTGCAAAATTCAAGATCAAGAATTATTTCTCAACACCAAGTTTTCCTCAAAGCAATGGGCAAGCAGAGGCATCCAACAAAGTAATCCTGGATGGAATAAAGAAGAGGCTCCAGGCAGCAAAAGGAAAGTGGGTGGACGAGTTGCTCAACGTACTTTGGGCATATCGGACTACGCCGAGAAGATCAACAGGAGAATCCCCCTTTGCCATGGCCTATGGCACAGAAGCAGTCATCCCATTAGAGATTGGCATCCCAGGGATCAGAACCCAGGGAGTAGAGAATGGCACCAATGACATACTCTTAGCCCGAGACCTGGATTTATTGGAAGAACGAAGAGAGAAAGCTGCAATTCAGCTCGCAGTATACCAGCAACAGCTTGCCAGAGCTTACAACAAGAAAGTTAATCCAAGAGATTTTCAAGTTGGCAACCTAGTCCTAAGAAAAGTCGTCGGGAACAAGAAGGATCCCAGGGAGGGCAAGCTTGGCCCAAACTGGGAAGGACCCTACAGAATTACTTCAGTACTAGGCAATGGAGCATATCGGCTTGAGGACAATGAGGGCAAAGCATTACCCAGACCTTGGAATACTTGTAATTTGAAATTTTTCTATCATTAGATAAACATCATTGTTCGGCCGATTTCATCAATAAAGTCTTTTCAGAATCTTTCAACATATATGATTGATAAAGTTATGCATGGATGTTTATTGAAGACATATCAAACTCAGTCAAAGATAAGCCGATGTTATTCCTTAATTCACTTGTTGAAATTTGTAGCAATTTACAAGTTGGAATTAAGCTGATTCCTTATCTTCACTTGTTGAAATTTGTAGCAATTTACAAGTTAAAGTTAAGCCGATGTTATTCCTTAATTCACTTGTTGAAATTTGTAGCAATTTACAAGTTGGAATTAAGCTGATTCCTTATCTTCACTTGTTGAAATTTGTAGCAATTTACAAGTTGAAGTTAAGCCGATGTTATTCCTTAATTCACTTGTTGAAATTTGTCGCAATTTACAAGTTGGAATTAAGCTGATTCCTTATCTTCACTTGTTGAAATTTGTAGCAATTTACAAGTTGAAGTTAAGCCGATGTTATTCCTTAATTCACTTGTTGAAATTTGTAGCAATTTACAAGTTGAAATTAAGCTGATTCCTTATCTTCACTTGTTGAAATTTGTAGCAATTTACAAGTTGAAGTTAAGCCGATGTTATTCCTTAATTCACTTGTTGAAATTTGTAGCAATTTACAAGTTGGAATTAAGCTGATTCCTTATCTTCACTTGTTGAAATTGGTAGCAATTTACAAGTTGAAGATAGGCCGAGGTTATTGCTTAAGTTCTCATAGCAATATGTGGGTTGTTTAAACCCTAGGGAAGATGCTTAACACTTGTTGAAATTTGTAGCAATTTACAAGTTTATGTTAAGCCGACATATGATCACCCGCTGAGGTATACAGAAAGTTACAGGTTAAAATAAAGGCTAAGTATATTGTTCATTACTTGTTGAAATTTGTAGCAATTTACAAGTAGGTTAGACTAAGATTACCATTCAGTACTTGTTAAGAATTGAGAAGAAGCTTGCAAAGTTTACATTCCGAAATATATATACTTGTTGAAATTTATGAAAAGATTGCAGGACAGTTTCTTGCCAAAGTAAAAGTTTTATGGTTATACCCGAGGTATGTAACCCCGAGAAGATTGCACAAAGGAAGCAACATCCAAAAGATTTTTTCTAAGTACAAGACTATGCAGAAGCAGTCAACAGAATATCATAAGATCAAAACATCCAGAGAAAGAACTGTTGCAGTTACATATTGAAGAAACCACGTCGGCCAAAAGAAAGAGTTTTTGCATTATCCAGAAAGTAAAAAAGTACAAAGTGCAAAGTACAGAAAAAGAAGGAAAAAATACAAAAGGAAATTTTGTCAAACTTCTTCAATGTTAGCCACTGCAGGGACTGGGACCTCGGACGACTCCGGTGGTACCTCGTCGGCTACTTTTTCCTCCTGTATCTCGGCATCGATCCCTGCGATTGTATTCTCCACACTTCTTTCTACCAATAGAAGATTGGACGATAGCTGCCCAGTGGCAGTCTCCCTGGGTGCCCCCTCAACCTCATCACCCTCCTCATCCAAAGTTAAGTCCATAACCTGCTCAGCAGGAGGAGGGGACTTGGCTTGGGCAGCATCCTTGGGTTTTCTCACCAAGGCGTCACCATCATCTTTTTCTTCATCTTCATCCACAGCATCGGCCTCAGACTCTGATTCACCTTCAGGAGGAGGTGGAGGAAATGGTAAAGGAATAGCGTCGGCCTGGCGCAATGGCGAGTCAGCAGGAAGATCAAGCTTCTTTATCAAGGACATCCAACCAAGGGAAAATCCCCTGTTGCATGCCTGCCTGACTTGAAGCTTGTAGTCTTCTGCAACATCGGCCATACCTTGAGCATAGGCCTTTTCATCGGCCTCTTTGACTTCAGCCTCTTTGGTGGCCAGAGCCTGCTGGAGTTCTTTCTCCGCTTGGGCCTTCTTAGCCTCAGCCTCTCTTTTCTCGGCTTCAGCTACTTTTTTAACGGCCTCAGCAGCCCCGGCCTTCTCAAGAGCTAAAGTTTGGATTTTCGTTGCAGCCTTGGCCTGATCCTCCAGTTTTTTCATTTTTGCTTCAAGGGCCCTTATCTCTCTCTT
The DNA here is from genome assembly GCF_055761805.1 of Camellia sinensis. Classification (NCBI taxonomy): domain Eukaryota; kingdom Viridiplantae; phylum Streptophyta; class Magnoliopsida; order Ericales; family Theaceae; genus Camellia; species Camellia sinensis. Next base: position 7,921,795 of record NC_138967.1, read on the forward strand.
CATTGAAGATGCTTCCCTTTTCATATCAACCAACCTTTGACGATTTTCAAAGGATTGCATTGAAAATGAATGGGCATGTTGAATAGCCTGAATGAAAACAGAAGTGTCAGAAAGAAACAGCAGGAAAAAACGCAAATACAAATAGAAATACTTACATGAACACAGTGTTGGAGCATGAGAGCATAATTCTCGTACTCACTAAGCTTAGCATTTCGCTCCAAATCATTTGGAAGGAGAAGAGCTGTGCTAAGGGCGACACCAACGTTAATATCGTCGGCACTTTCACTGGCCATGATAGGCCTGTCCTCCAGGGTTAGTTCAGGAGCCCATGGAACATCGGGCTTCTTTGACGCCGAGGTCGTCGCAGACGATGACCTTGGCCTCTTTGTTTGTGTAGACCCTGAGGGTTGGCCCTCAGCAGACCTCTTGGTTGAAGTAGAGGCTGATTTTTTACTTTCAGCTAGTTTCGAAATCGGCAAAGCATCCTCAGCCTCGGCATCTGTAGCCTTGGCCTTAGGCTGAGCCTTTTTAACTCTCTTTGGTTTGGGTGGAAGCATTGATTGCGTTGGTGCGGCTTCGGCGTCAGTTAGGAGATCGGCGAGAAGGTCTTGGACAACAGGCCTTGGACGAACCATTTCGGCAGTCTTTACAAGCCTTCGTCGACGTTTACGTTCAGGAATTGGTATTAAGTAGGGGGCCGAAGTTGATGGAAGACCGGGTGGGTCAGATGTGGACTCTTGATCTGTTCGGGATGTAGAAGCAGTTAAGGTTGTGGCTGTGGGTGGAGAAAGACTCTTCTTCCTTTTTCTTGGGACGTCGGATAAGGTGGATTTGTATGTAGGATGAAGTTTAGTAATACCGGGGCTTTTCGTTTATGGATTGGAAGGCCAAGAAGTGTTTTCAGATCTGTTCCTGGGAAGAAGGATTGGCGAAAATTTTTTGGTGGCTGATGAAGATCTGCAAAGAAACAGACGTCAGAAACAAAAAGTATTAAAGTCTTGAATAAAAACAACTAAGTGTTGACTCAGGGCTCTTACTCTTGCCCTCTGTAATTGTTCGAGGAAGAGGGTAGAGGTGGACATCTTCATCTGGGCCAAATTCCCAATTTCCAGAAGCAATGAGAAAATCATCTCCAGCCCCCTTGTTGGAGTCTGGGAGGTCGGCTATAATTTTGTATTGAGTGGATCTCGGCTTAAGGTAATAGACAAAACCCCTATCCTTCAGATCAAGAGGGCACATGGTATAACAATATTGAAGGTCGGCTAGGGTGATTCTAAGGTTTTCTTGCCTAGCTAAGGCAATAATACCGTTAATTACCCTATAGGAATTGATAGTAAGTTGCATAGGGTTCAGCTTATAGAAATGGAGAACTTGACGAAAGAGGGGATCAAGTGGAAGCCGAAGTCCACATTCGGTAAAAGCAACTATTGGAAAAGGCATTGTGTGGTCTGTGGGCATGATGGTATCATTATCCCCAGCCAGCTTAAGATGAACGTCGGCTGGGATAGAGAATTCTTGCCTAAAGTATTCAAGTTTTGTTGGGGTATTTACCCTATGCCTCCACATACCCATTATGTCGGCTTAAACTAAGAGGAATATGTTTCAGAAGATGGGCGTTTTTCAGGTTTCCCTAAAGATTAAGGGTTCTACAGACAAATTCCAAATCTATGAAGTATGAAGATAAAGATCGAGGGCACAGATCTGGGGCAGACACAAAAAAGAGAAAACAAAGACAAAGTTTCAGATTCAAGAATAGAGGTATAGTTCTCAGAAACAATAGAGATACAGAAACAAATCAAGAACAGCGGTAAAGAGAATGATGAAAAAGCATAGAAGTCCAAGGTATAGCCACAAATTCAAGATACGAATAAATCCAAGACCTCGAACAAGATCAGTAATGGCGACAAACAGACAAAAGCACATAAAGAGAATAAAAGAATTAAAGGAAAGGGTCTTACCAGGACAAATGAAGCCAAGGCAATGCTCGCCGAGCCCAGAAATTGGTTGCAACAGCAAAAGAAGGCTTTGCAAGAATGAGGGATTAAGCGCAGTTCCAGAAGAGAGATTGAAGCGATGACAGATTCAAAGAAGAATGAGCTTTCAGAGAGAGAAAGAGCAAGAAGACGGAATGAAAAAGTGAAGAAAAGATAGAGGCAAAAGAAAAGTTTTGTCAAAAACGTGAAACGGCGGCAAAATTAGGGCAATCATTACGCCTAGGGTAACGCACGCGTCAGACGGCGCAGACGAACGAACAGACAGCTTCAGGCGCGTCACTGACACGCTCCAATAAAGACGAAACACGTAAAAGAAACAGTTAGATATGCATGACAGCTCATGCGCATGGGAGAGTACGACCGAAGCCTTGTTCTCCGAAGAGAACACGTCGGCTGAAAGTAGATAATCTTGGCTAAATAGTTTTTGAGCCATTACTCAGAAAAGAAGTGACAAAATTTCGGAATAGGTTCCATCACCTCAGAATGCCGAGGTAATAGAACCTAGGGGGCAGTTGTGGGGATATATTTTCTGAATACCAACACGTGGCATGGTGACGCCGACGTGTCAGCCGAGGTGCCACGTGCCCTGGTAGTTAAGCCGAGGTAATTAAGGGGAAGCCGAGGTCATCTCCGAAGATATCGGAATCCGAGATAAGGGGCAAGAGTCCTAAGGCAAAGAGGGGACTTAACCAAGATAAGGATAAAACTCTTAGGGAGTTTATCTTTATCTCTTAAAGAGTCCAGAGTAAACAGTAAATTGGAAGTTCATAGAAGTCATACTTCTAGTGGGACTTAGATTGAGTATATTATAAAAGAGAGGCACCCCCGTGGGTCTAAGGTATGCAATTTATGTTTTGAGTATTCAGTTTAATACTTGATTATCTTTGAGAGATATACTGACTTGATCGTCGGAGTGCCCCCGGGTGGAAGAACCACCGCCGGAGCTTTTCCTTTCTGTTACAGGTTGCTAAAGCCATCTATTCTACCTGTGCTCTCCAGCAGATCACTAAACGGGCAGTGTGGTCAGATTTTCACCCACACAATATATATTAGAGGTGTTCGCGGTTCAGTTCAGTTGCAGTTGGAGAATCTTCAATTCACTATTCGTCCACTAGATTGATAGATTGAAAAAAATCAATCAGCATTCGTCTGCCGGATTGACGGATGCAGATTGAACGGATTGGCTGATCGGTTTGGCGGTTTAAACTTTTACAAATTTTGAACATAATACAACTTGTCAACAATTTTTTTTGGATCACAATCCAACTCAACATAACCAAAAGATTATCAAGTAAATTGTCAAATACCAATAATAAATACATATAAGAAAACCATGCATTGTCAAAACTATTTCATTACTTTTTTTATTCAAAAACTATTTAATTTGATTTTTTTTAAAAAATGACAAAATTAAGTCTTATATTTTTCACACAAAAAATACTAAATATCAACATTTGCCATTTGATAAAAAGATTTTCAAATTGGAAACCCAATGGAATATCCAAACTCTTTTCAATTTAAAATATAAACAGAATATCTAAACAAATTGAAAATATAAGGTCTTACAAATTATTAGAGGTGTTCGCGGTTGAGCGATTCAGTTGCATCCAAAGGAATCCAAAACTAGGCAGATTGGAAAAAAATTAATCCGCAACTATCCGCTCGTTATCACGCATCCGTCTAAAATGCAATAGATCAGCTCGGTTTCATCGGTTTGGACAGATCTAAATATCCGCTACTCAAGCCCTAATATATATCTATTCTATTACTAAAATGGAACAACAATTTTGGTGTCATGAAATCACTCCTCATAAACTTTTTGCAATTTTTCTTAAAATGACGTTAACTTCTTACACTTACATCAATTTTAATTAGGAATAAAATGATAAATTAAAACAACCAATTCCACTTTCCCACTTCCCACTTCCCACTTCCCACTCTCCATGTCTCCTTATTGCTGTGCAGTCCTAAAGCAATTACAACATGACTGCATTTTGCATTCTTAAAAATATAACAATTGCATAACTGTCCATATTAAATTAACTTCCCACATTCAATACCTTCCCACATTTTACAAAGGTTTCACCATCGTGGACTTCTTTGTACAACTCAATTTTAACTTTTGCTAAAAACTTTTCCCTTTTCTTTTTCAAACTTTTCCATTTTCATTTGGAACTTATTCAAATGATGCTTTTTCTTTTTTTATTTGGAGGAGAAATACTAATCAAGTACATTGCAATCATATGGTTCTATTGCAAGTTGGTAGAGTGATTGTCCAAAGTATATATGTACTACTCATCTTCCAGTGTAAGTATAATTATAATTTTTATTTTCTTCATTACAAAACTCAATTATGTAATCAAATGTTTTTGGGGAAAAAAAACACACTATAAAAAATAATTAGATGCTGTTCGTTTTCAGTTTTCTGTTTATATTTACAAAAATTTTAAAAACACAAATAAAAACTTGTTTGGTAAAATTTTTGATTTATAAATCAGTGGTCTCAGTTTATAAATTTGGCCAAAAAATGAAAACACAAAAAATGTGTTTCCGTTTTGAGTTTTGAGTTTTTTTTTTTTTACCACCCAACACTAGCCACCACTAGCCACCATTTTCCACCACCGTCTTCCGCCACTACCACCCACTCCCCACCACCACCTGCCACAACCACTTACCACCCACCACCACCACCCGCCACCCGCCACCACCACCAACCAGCCACCTGTCACCCACTCGCCACCACCACCCACCCCTCGCCACCACCACCACCCACCTACCATCAACCCGCCACCACCCACCACCACCCACCACCACCACCCGCCACTTACTTGCCACCACCACCACCGACCCGCCACTCACTTGCCGCCACCCACCACCACCACACAATCGCTACCACCTACCACCCGCCACTGTCACCCACCCACCCATCACCACCACCACCCGCCACCACCCACCACCGCCCGCCATCCGCCACCCACCTGCCATCACCACCCACTCGTTACCACCTGCCACCGTTACCCACCCACCCACCACCACCACCACCACCACCGTCCTGCCACCACCCACCCCTTGCCACCACCACCCACCAGCTATCCACCCGTCACCATCCATCACCCACCACTCGCCACTACCATCCACCGCCCGACACCACCACACACCACCTACTTGCCACCACCACTCACCATCCACCACCCACCACCACTCACTCGCCACCCACCTGCCACCACCACCCACTACCACCACCACCACCACCCACTCGCTACCACCTACCACTTGCCACCGTCACCCACCCACCTACCCACCACCACCACCACCACCACCCGCCACCTACCCGCCACTACCCACCACCGCCCGCCACCTGCCATCACCACCCACTCGTTACCAACCGCCACTGTCACCCACCCACCCATCACCACCACCACCGACCCGCGCACCACCCACCCCTTGCCACCACCACCCACCAGCCATCTACCCGTTACCATCCACCGCCCACCACCCGCCACTACCATCCACCGCCCGCCACCACCACACGCCACCTACTTGCCACCACCACTCACCATCCACCACCCACCACCACTCACCCGCCATCCACCTGCCACCACCACCACCCACTTGTTACCACCTACCACTCGCCATCGTCACCCACCCACCCACCCGCTACCACCACCCGCCACCACCCGCCATTCGCCACCTACCTGACACCGCCACCACCCGCCACTCGCCACCACCACCCACTCGCTACCACCCACCACCCGCCATCGTCACCCACCCACCCACCACCACCGCCCACCCGCCACCACCCACCACCACTAGTTACCCACCGTCATCACTTTTCACCACCGTCTCCGCCGCCACTTGCCACCACTTGCTATTTCTCACTCTTTTTTATATTTTTAAATTTTTTAAAACATTTTGTCAATTACCAAACGCGTTTACAGTTTATGTTTTTCTAAAAATAAACAAAAACCAGTTTATAAAATTTTTGTAAATATAAACTGAAAACGTAAACGTTACCAAACACACCCTTAATATTTGTAAAATTTGTTTTGATTTATATACTTGTTCTCTTAATAGCGTTCAAGTTCTTTGAGGAAAAAAAAACATAGTAGAAAATATAATCAGTGTTCATAATTTTTTATTTTTTTATTTTTATACTGTAAGTGTATAACAAAGCTCTTTATCTCTAAGTGTTTTGTGTTACACGGTTCATTATAATTTTTATTCCCTTCATTAAACTTTTGTTAATTTTTGTGTATAAATTTAGTTTTTTGAAAGTTGGTTTATTTGTTTGTTTACTTTTGTGTGTGTGTGTGTCTTATTTTTTTAAAAAAAATTAGTGTTTTAATTGGATTGTTTGGTTGATTAATATTGTATGGGTGTGTTTAATTTAGTTATTTATTTATTTTTATTTTTTTTGTGTGTGTGTGTATGTTTTCACTAAAATTTCTTTGACTATGAGTGTGAAAAGTGTCATGTGTTTATACATTTCTAATTTGTGAATTTTCGTATTTTTATATATTCAATTTTTTATTTTTATTTTTAAATTGTGAAGTATAAAATGTGTGCAATTGTTTAAACTTATACTTGACTTAAATAAATTGGGGTTTTTTCTGTTTCACTTTTTTAAACTTTTGTTTGTTTAAAAAAAAAAAAAATAGATTTTGTTATTTCAGTGTGTGTGTTTCAAGTTCAGTGTTTTTGGTGTTTTAGATTTGTATTTTTTAAAATTTTGTGTGCTATTGTACTTTTATATTCAGTTTTTTTTAAAAAAAAAAATTGCGAAGCAGAAAATGTTTGCACTTTTTTAGACTTTTACACTTAAAAATTTTGGGATTTTTCCCTATTAAACTTTTTTAAGCTTTTGCTTGTTTTTGGGTATAAATTTAGTTTTTAAAATTTTGGTTTGTGTTGTTCAAATTTTTGAAATTAAATAAATAGATTTATAAAGAAATCAAATTATATATATATACTAAGAACACATACTAATAATTACAACTAAATTTCAACAGAAATACACAAAACAATAAAAGGGTAAAGAGACGAAACCGAAGCCTGCACGGAAGCAGTTTCCTTAAAACAGATTTCGCCGCCTCACTGGTCGAGTGCTTGAGGAATCCCGGCGTCTGTCTCCCAAGATACGACGGTCAAAACCAGCTACGGCAGAAGCACTCTCTGTCTAGCTTAGCGAACAAAACAATGGCAGCACTCTCTCACTGTAGGAACTTTCAGGCAAACTGACTTGTAAAATGGAAGTAAAAATTTCTGTGTTTGAGACTTGACAGGAGGGTCTCAATTTATACATGTATAGGGGAGAGAGGAAGAGCCTCCAACCTTTATGGCTGTTCATAATGCACCATTAACCTCTACAATAAAGGCAGGAGTTACAAACCTCATTAATGCACTATTAAACTCTGTAATAAATGCAGGAGTTACAAACTTCATTACCTTTTTTCCATGAAGCTAACTTCATGAGGTAATTTCTCATTCAAATCTCAATGGTTTTTTGGCCATTCACAATAGATGGTTGGGACCCACTTTAATCTTTAATTAAAGTCACCCAAAAAAAATCATTTTTCCAATAATCCCCCACATGAATAAAAATTGACCGAATGACTCGACAAACGAACACCGTTCAACAATAATGACTCGGAGAGAGAGTACAACGGACTAACCCCGACATCAGAGAAGGTAGCTTTTGGCTTTGAACCTCTCCCAGTGAAAACCTATCGAGTTTACTGGCTGATCAGTGAATATGACATCTTGAACTGCTCTGCCGTTTATGTAAACTGAGACAATAGATCTCACACGGGAATTACTCCCACCACCATTCTGTTCTCACTGGTGTGCCCTGTGTGGCCCTGGACACTAGCCTGGTTCAGCGAGTGGTTTCAAAGAATCTTGGCCTCCCAATTCTTCTAGAAGCGGCCCCACTTCACACTCACATAGGTGACTCTACTTGAGTATCCTGCTATACTCAGCTCAATAGCTTAACACATTAGAGTCATTAAAAGCTCAGCTTAACCTCTACACTTGCAGGTATCACTGATAGAAGGAATGGCTAGAGGTTTAACCTCCTCAGTGACATACCATCGTTACACGCAATTAGGTTGTCCCATTGAACCTAGATCTTGGGATCTCCAGTCAACTAGGTTGGGTTTCCATTCCGGTAACTTCCAAAGGCCTCAACCCCATTCCTTTTGACGATGTTTCGACTAACACTCGATTTAACCCTTTGGTTAGCAGATCCGCAATGTTGTCCTTAGACTTTACATAGTCTATAGAGACAGCTCCATTCGAGAGTAGTTGTCGTATGGAATTATGTCTACGACGGATATGTCTAGACTTTCCATTATACATATTACTCTGTGCCCTACCAATTGCAGATTGACTATCACAATGAATACAAATAGCAAGCACAGGTTTTGACCAACTTGGAATATCTTCAAGGAAATGGCAAAGCCATTCAGCTTCTTCCATAGTTTTATGCTAAACAATAAACTCTGATTCCATCGTTGATCTAGATATACACGTTTGTTTGGAAGATTTCCAAGACACCGCTGCTCCACCAAGAGTGAACACATATCCACTAGTGGACTTTGAGTCCTTTATATCTGATATCCAATTTGCGTCACTATAGCCTTCAAGCACCGCTGGATATCGAGTATAATGCAGCCCATAATCCCGAGTGTAGCGTAAATACCTTAACACCCGCACAATACCCTTCCAATGAGAAGCATCGGGATTACTTGTGTATCTACTAAGCCTGCTAACCAAGTAAGCTATATTCGGCCTAGTACAACTCATCAAATACATTAAACTTCCAATTACCCGAGAATATTCTAACTGCGAGACACTTTCATTATTATTCTTGGTAAAATGTAGACTTAAGTCTACAGGTGTCGATGAAACACTCGTATCTGATCCACTAAACTTCTCAAGTATCTTATCAACATAATGAGACTGAGATAGTACAATTCCGTCAGAGATTCTGGTAATCTTAATTCCCAGAATAACATCTGCAATGCCCATATCCTTCATGTCAAACTTAGAGTTTAACAACTTCTTGGTAGTTTTGATCATTTTATCGTTACTACCTATAATGAGCATATCATCAACATATAGACACAAAATGACATAACCTCTGTCAGTGTCTTTGACATAAACACACTTGTCACATTCGTTGATTCTAAACCCATTTGACAACATTGCGTTGTCAAACTTCTCATGCTATTGTTTAGGCGCTTGCTTCAAACCATACAAAGATTTGACAAGTTTACAAACTTTCCTGCTTTGCCCTGGAGCTGAAAATCCTTCAGGTTGCTCCATGTAGATTTCTTCATTCAAATCTCCATTTAAGAAAGTTGTCTTTACATCCATCTGGTGAATTTCTAGATTGCGCAAAGTAGCAATCGCAATCACCATCCAAATGGATGTTATCCTAGTAACAGGTGAGTACGTATCAAAATAATCCAGGCCTTCTCGTTGCCTGTATCCTTTGATAACGAGTCTCGCCTTAGATTTGTCAATAGACCCATCGGCCTTCATCTTTCTTTTAAAAATCCATTTGCAGCCTAAAGGCTTGCAACATGGAGGTAAATCTACCAACTCCCAGGTGTGGTTCTGTAAGATGGAGTCAATCTCACTTTTGATCGCTTCTTTCCATAATGGACTCTCAGGAGAAGTCACAGCTTCGTGGAAAGTTTGAGGTTCGTTCTCAACCATATAAGTTAAGAAGTCTGGACCAAAAGATTTGGATATCCTAGCCCTTTTACTCCTTCTGGGCTCATCTAAAACCTCAATTTGATCGTCACCTGAATCATCAATATGATCATCCTCACTAGCAAGCTCATCAAATTTCTCCAAAGACCTTGGAACCCTTTCATGGATTCGGTAAGGAAAAATGTCTTCAAAGAAACATGCATTCCTTGACTCCATAATGGTATTCCTGTGTATGTCTGGAATTTCAGACTTATGTACAAGAAATCGATATGCACTACTATTATGTGCATAACCAATGAATATACAATCCACGCATTTCGGGCCTATTCTAACCCGTTTGGGTGTAGAAATTGCCACTTTTGCAAGACACCCCCACATTCATAAGAATTTATACGAAGGCTTAACGCCTTTCCATAACTCTTTTGCTGAGCTCTTGGAACAAAACACACTATAGAGTGAGTCTGCCAAGCTGTTGAACACATAGTTCCGGCAAATATAGTCTGTCTGCTTCCATGTGTCAAGCGCCATGACTTTCTGCCTATCAGGCTCATTCTCTGCCATGGCTGGAGGATCCTCGCTCAGAACCTTTGCAAGGTTTAGCATGGTCAAGTAGAACAGCATCTTTTGCTGCCATCTCTTGAAGTTCACCCCAGCAAATTTCTCTAGGCGCTCATGATGACTGAGCGGTCCTCCTGGAATAGCCGGAGTAACGCCATGGTTGACCACAGAGGTCACAACAGTAGGGGTTGGCAACCCAGTTGCCCCGGGGTTCAGATCCCCACCAACATTAGTAGTAGCAGCAGCATCAGTGATAGTTGCCATTTCGAACAAATAAAATCTCCTTTTTAGCCAAGGCTAAACACTTTGGTTTCTATTCCAGAAAACCAAACCAAAATCCAAACTTACAAGCAATTTAAACTTGCAAACAATTTAAAATTGCTACAACCAAATACATGCATATAAAATGCGTCTAATAAGCAAATAAAACTTGCTACTACAAATTGGTAAACAAACCAACTAAATCTCAAGTAAAAAAAAAATTCTTCAAACATAAAGAGAAATAACCAATCCAATTGAGGATTATAAGTAGTCCATACAATTCCTTTCTACGCTTAGGTATGCCAACAATGAGAGTTAGTAGAAAACGACAACATAATATAAAGCAATTGTACATACAATCAAATATTATTTAACCTTCTAGCAAATCATAGAATAGCAAAATAACTAAGGAATTAAGATACTATACAAGTTACAAAACTTTATAACTTCTACATTAAGGGGTTGTTTGGGAACATCTAAAGAAGTGCACTTTTTGACTTTTTATGAAATATGGGTTGGATTTGGGTTGGGTTTGAAGTGATGTGTAAGAGAGGTGATGTGACTTAAATAAGATGATGTGACTTAAATAGGATAGTGACTTTTTAACTTTTTGTCTTTTTCAAGACATGCCAAACTTGGCCTAAATTAAAAAATTAATTGCCATAAATGATATAAGAATTTAATTCACAATAACCATGTAAATAAATATAGGCAAGTTACACAAATTTTATAACTCCAAAGAACTACATTTAATTCAAACTTTAATTCATCCAATTAAATCACACACTATTCATGGAAATAACTTATGTGTATAACTCTAGAAAACTATAAGCAATTTCACATGCAAATTAGATAGTAAAGCCAGAAGCATGCAAAATCAAAATATACATATGCAACATTAGACAAATAGGATGAAACCAAATAAGTAGCATGCGGTTTATGTAAATAATTTGAATTGTTTATATGTAATAAACTAATAACCAAGCACTTCAAGTATATAATCATTCAACCATTAACATGCAAAAATTCTAAAAATTAAATCATGTAATCTAGTCTAGAAAATAATAAGCATGTAACAAATTAAAACCTATAATAGAATAGAATTAGCATGTCAAAATTGCAACATCAATAAATTATATTTTATAACCTTAAAATTCATGCAAATCATAGAAGAGGAATGATGAACCATACTCATAAAATAATATCAGAATAATACAATTAAGTATACAAATTATGATAGAGCATTCGAATTAAATTAAACAATTAGAGAATCACATTGCATAATTGAAATAGGGAGCAATTCCGCAACAGTTCCTAGTAACATTATACAAATGCCATATAAATCTATTCAATCAATTTCATAGGAAAAACATATATGAAAAATCTGTTTTAAGCTTGTTGTTCAAATTTTTGAAATTAAATAAATAGATTTATGAAGAAATTAAACTATATATATATACTAAGAACACATGCTAATAATTACAACTAAATTTCAACAGAAATACACAAAACAATAAAAGGGTAAAGAGACGAAACCGAAACCTGCACGGAAGCAGTTTCCTTAAAACAGATTTCGCCGCGTCACTGGTCGAGTGCTTGAGGAATCCCGACGTCTGTCTCCCAGGATACGACGGTCAAAACCAGCTACGGCAGAAGCGCTCTCTGTCTAGCTTAGCGAACAAAACAGTGGCAGCACTCTCTCACTGTAGGAACTTTCAGGCAAACTGACTTGTGAAATGGAAGTAAAAATTTCTGTGTTTGAGACTTGATAGGAGGGTCTCAATTTATACATGTATAGGGGAGAGAGGAAGAGCCTCCAGCCTTTATGGCTGTTCATAATGCACCATTAACCTTTGTAATAAAGGCAGGAGTTACAAACCTCATTAATGCACTATTAAACTCTGTAATAAATGCAGGAGTTACAAACTTCATTACCTTTTTTCCATGAAGCTAACTACATGAGGTAATTTCTCATTCAAATCTCAATGGTTTTTTGGCCATTCACAATAGATGGTTGGACCCACTTTAATCTTTAATTAAAGTCACCAAAAAAAAAATCATTTTTCCAACAGTTTGTTTGTTTACTTTATTTATGTGTCCGTGTGTGTTTTTTTTTTAAAAAAAATCAGTGTTTTTATTTTTGTATTTATGTGTTTATAATTTATTCTTTTTAAAAAAATGGTTAGTTTGGTTGATTAATTTGTGTGCGTGTTAAAAAAAATATGTTTTCAATAAAATTGGTTTGTTTGTTTGCATAATTTCATGTTTTCATTTTTTTTAAAAAAAAATTCGAAACAAAAAATGTTTTATTTTCGTATTTGTGCCGGCTTCTTTGAACAATTTGCACAATTTTTTAGACTTACTTAGATTTAAACACTTTGGGGCTTTTTCCCATTTCACTTTTTTAAGCTTTTGTTTATTTTTTGTGTGTATAAATTCAGTATTTAAAAATTTGATTTGTTTTTTTACTTAATTTTGTGTGTATGTCATTTAAAATAAAATTTAGTTCTCTTAAAAAAATCATATAAAATGAGTGTCTTGGATTTTTTTTTTTTGTATTTTTTTGTACTGTTAATCATACTTTCTATAAAAAAAATTATATAAAATGTAATGTTTCATTGTGTTATCAGGTTTTAAAAAAAAATTGATTATTATTTTTCTTGGTTTATGTCAACATTTGTGTTTGTGTGTTTACAATTTATGTTTTAATTTTAATTTTTTTTTTTGGGTTTTTTATTATTTATATTCATAGATTATTATTTATTTTTTTGTATATCAAATCTTTTTTACTACAAGTATTCCAAGAATATGGGTTTGTATTTTAGTATTTTGTGTGTACCATTATTACTTACACTTTTTATTTTCTTCATTAAAAAGCAAAAAGAAAAAAAAAGTTATGTTATTAGACTACATAGTTTGTGTGTGCAATTGTCTAGTCTACATAATAGTCTAATTTTTTTATTTTTTTTTTTGGGTTTTTTATTATTTATATTAATAATTTATTATTTATTTTTTATATGTATATTATTTGAATAAATAATATAAAATTCATACTATTATAATTCTAAATGAAATTGCAGACTGCTCGGCCGCTCGTGTATATATGTATATATATATATATATATTTTTACCCATACATTCTGTCTGCTAGGTCGTCAAGATCTGCTGCTGAGAGTTGGTCGTAAAAGTCATCCCCATCTCCCATGGGTGGTTCATCGTTCCATTCTTGATCATTTTCTCCCATCACTGGTAATTCATGAGAGACGCCATGCTGGTAGTTCGGGTACTGACTTTCATCGACAAATGTCTCTTTGCTGAATGGATATCCTGGGATGGCTAAATTACAATGTATCTTTTGATGTCTATCTTCACAGACTAGATGTCCATAATTTCCATTATAGGCTAAGAGAGAGTTTCTAGCAAATTTTCTCCATTTATTGAGCTGGTCTTTGAGTGAAAATCTTCGGCATGGCCAGGGTCTCCTATTGAGAAGTCCTGGGTATCCCGGATATGTGGAGGTTCCTCTGAGGTACATTTTGTGTTTAGCTGGATTGTACCATATTTCCTTCCACTCTGGTAGTTTGTTATCTATTAAAGCTTCCACATACGGATGATGTTCTTCCATTACGCACAGTACTGCATGAGCAAGCTTGTGTCCGAAGTTATCTGTCTGATCTGGATCTGTGAAAATTAGTCTAGAGACAAAGCCGTAATCTAATAATTTTGGAGCTGTTAGATAACGAGTTTCGCCCCTAATTTCTATCTCTAGCGGCTCGAATGTAGCTAAATTTATCTGGCAAAGGCAAATGCTGAAGTCTAGGTTACACTGACATCTACCAAAATGTTCTGACCTCTTATTGCATCTTTCTTCGTCTAGGCAGGGTTGCTCTTCATCTTCATAGGTATAGGTCCATTGGTAAGCTAGGCCAGGGCAGTCAACTCTTGCTATGGAGAGATCTTGAAGAAACTGCTGAATAATGAGTAACTCGTCGTTTCTGCTATCTCCAGCTAAGGTATAAATATAGGGTTTTAGGTCTTCCATTACTTGGTTTTTCTCACAAAGGGATCGAATGATAGAATGCCTGAAGAAATACATTCTAGCACTCAATTGGTCAAATTCCTCACTGGTGAGTTGTTTGATTTCTGGGCTAGGTAAGGAGGTAGGTGTTCTTTCTGGAGCTAATTTTTTAAGCTGGTTGGTTAAGGTTCTAATGGTTGCTCTCAATTGTTTTTCTTCGTCTCGGAGCTGGTCTAGCTCTTCACTGACCTTCTTGCCTTTATCCATAATTTTCTTGAAATTTCTGGAAAGGCCTTCACAATGTCTGCACATTTGGAGCGGATTCTGGGAATCTATCTGAGGATTAGAACTACTGCTGCTTGTACTACTGCTTCCACTTGTCTGGCTAACTGGAACGCCACTGGTAGCAAAGATGGTAGATCTCATCTTGCTCAATGTGTCCAGGTAATCTTTAGCTATCTGGCTAATAAAGTAACTGGTTCCTATTTGTCTTCGGGCATAGGTACTGGCTGACTCAAAATCATAAAATCCTTTAAACTGAGGTGTGAGAAAATTTTTGACTAAAGGTTCTACTTCTATCCAATCATGGTAAATACCAGGCTTGGTTCCTTTAGCTACTACATAGAAAGAAAAACTTTTAGACAGGGGCTTGTTTTGGATTTTTGAAAAATATATACTGAGAGAGTTTAGGGCTGAAAGGCGCTTAGCTGGGTGGTTTTGGCTGGTCCAAAGGTTATCTAAAAGACACTGTTGAACTGGGTCTAGCTCAATCCCTGTTAAGGGTTTGAACTTGGTTCTGCCTTCATGAATGGGAAGAGAAAATCCCCCAAAGTTCATGGTCTTGCTGTTCTCCATTATCTGCACAAAAATTAAACTGGTTATCTTCTTTTTCTAAATAAATTTTTCTACTTAACCAGTCCGTTAATTTATTATCGCTTCCTTTAATATGCTCAAATTCTACTTTATATCCCTGTCCTACTATACAATCTAAAAATTTTGCCCATCTTCTAGTACTTAATTTACGCTCGTTTAGTTTGTTATGAAATCTAACTATGGCTTCACAATCTGTCCTTATTGTAAAAGGTTTGTGCAAAAAATAATCTAAATTTATTTATTGCGTATACTACTCCTAGTATTTCAAAATCTAGGCTGGTCATAGTTGTATCTTTTTCTTTAAATTTTCCAGAACTGTATCTACAAATGCGTTCTTTATTTTTACTGTCATATTTACTGGGTTTGGCTAATAATATTGTTCCCCATCCTAATTGACTTGCGTCTGTTTCTACAACTATGTATTCAGATTCTAAGGGAAGTTGTAGGTCTGGTAGGTTTTTACAAATGTCTTTTATTTTTCTAACCAGAGCTATATCTTGCTGATTGAAATATTTTTGTCCTGTGGGTGTGGTCTTACTATAAAGGGGTCCTATTATTTTACTAAGGTTAGGAATATACATTCGTGCATAATTTAAAATTCCTAAAAAGGATTGCAGTTGCTTTGTATCTTCTAATTTATCTGGATAGTCTAAGATTTTCTTGACTATATGAGATTGTAACCTAATTTTTCCATCTCCTAGCTCCATTCCTAAAAATTCTATGTAGGGTTTATTTAATACCATCTTTTTCTTACTGATTATTATTCCATTATTTATGAATTCTTCTAATGTTATATACAAATGATCTATGTGACTACTTTTATCTGGACTAAACACTAATATGTCATCTATATATACCAGTATAAAACTATATTTATTAAATATACTATCCATTTTGCGCTGGAATATAGAAGGTGCATTTTTTAATCCAAAGGGCATAACTAGCCACTCATAATGTCCTTGAAGGCAACAGAAGGCTGTCCATGGTATGCTTTCCTTTTCCATTTTTATCTGCCAAAATCCTGACTTACAATCAAATTTGCTAAATATCTTTGTTGTCTGTATTCTATTTATGAGTTGGTCTTTATCTGGTATATTATATTTATCATCTTCTGTATTATCATTTAAACTTTTATAATTTATCACCATTCTAACTTTTCCTCTTTTTATCTCTGCATGATTTCTAACCATAAATGCTGCACTCCTATGCAGGCTATTGCTGGGTCTAATTACTCCTAGATCTAGTAATTCTTTAATCTGTGTTCTAAATTCTTCTATGTCTGCTGGTGTATGATCTATTTGTGCTGAGGTAATCCTATAATCTTTGTTTTTTATATCTAGACTAGCTAAAATTTTATTTCTTTCCAAATATTTCATGGGGTGTTCTCCTAAAATTTCTGTTGTTTCAGCTAATCTTATTATCTCATCTAAATCATTTTCGGTTCTCCTATATATTGGTTTTTTCTTTATTTTTCTTATTTTTGCAAAAATTAATTCTAAATTAGCTGGTTGTTTAAAATCTTCTAGGTTCCAATAATCTTCCTTATTTTCAAAATCAAATTCTTCTAAATCATAATTTTCTGTATCTAAATTTTCTAAAGACATATTTGTTATCTCATTAGGTATGTATTTTTGGGCTAGGTCGGGAAAAATATTTCTACTTGGAAATAAAAAACTAGCTGGAACTGAATCGACTCCTATGGTACCACCACGCTTCGCACGCAACTCTGAGGAATAGGCGATGGTGCTAAGGGCATAAGCCGTTGGTGTATGTACAGTTCGCTTGAAGAAACTAATATTGTTTTGGCTGAGTAACATGCCACCTTGTAAGCTAAGGATGAAATTAAGTCCCAAGATGAAATGATGATTCTGTCGGGTATTTCCAACCCAAACCTGAGGTAAAGGAAACCATTCTATATGCTGATCTTGAGAACCTAGATGATGAAAACTAATCTGTGCTCCATTGATGCAATGTGTGTATATTTGTTTAGTGCCGTCTGCTATACTAACTAAAGCTGGGGTTGTTAAAGTCGTGCTCCATCCTGGGGGAACTACTTGTTGTTCAATATATGATTTACTAGCTCTTGTATCTATCATGGCATCTATACTAAGGGTTTTTGCTGCAAACTTGATTACACAAGAGATCTCAACTAGATTTGGTTTAGGTATAACCGGATAATTAAATGGTAAGGATGTAGTATCTGGTTGGGCTTTAGAATATTGACTAAAGGGTTGAGAATCAACTAGGTTGACTAATTCTAATGAATTCATATGCTCTTCAATCAGTTTGTCTTTTAAGGGGTATTTATTGTGAAATTGTTCTAGCTGCTGTTTAAGCTGTCTATTTTCTAATTCTAAACATTCTATGTCAAAGCTAGCCTTGGTTTCTATCTCGTGTATTTGTATCTTAAGTTCTCTTACTTGTAGTTCTAATTCTCTAATTGTTAAATGTAATTCTCTGCTTTCTAGATTATGATCTTCCCTAGTATTTCCTAAAGCTATCTTATGTGTCATATTTAATTTTTCTAGACAGACTACACAATAGGTTATGCTGCATAATAAACATTGAGCTCGTTTATCTTTAGCTGGAAACCAATTACAATAGCTGCATCTAGTGGTATCAAATCCTAATCCTATTTGAAAGTTATGCTGACATTTAGTATCTGCATTGCATTCCATCATAAAGAAAGTATCTTGGGAAGGTGTTAATCCTATTTCTTGGTTGAGTTGTCCTAAAAGATTATCTATATTAGTATCACTTTCTGAATCACTATCTGAACTTATGGCTTCTATTTGATATTCATAATCGCTGACTATACTATATATTTCTGAATCATCACTAGTTATGCTAACTATATCTTCTTCTACGTCTTCTATAATATGTAGTCTTTCTATCTGTTTATTGGTATTTGGTCTTTGTTTTTTTGGGCAGTTCTTTGCAAAATGATTGGGTTCTCCACATATAAAACAAATGCATTTTTTACTGTTGGGTTTTCTAACATATCTTTGTTTTCTTTTATCTTTTTCTTCTCTGGGTAATTTCTTATAATTTGTCCTATTAAAAGTTCTACTTTTTCTAATGAATTTTTGTTTTTTCCATGATTTTTTATAATTTTTCTTCCAATATTTCTCTTTTCTATATTTTCCATATTTTTTGTATTTTTTCCTATTATGTTCATCTTCATATTGTTGAGGAGTATATATTACACTGCTACAAAAGCCGTAACTTTGTTTTTTCAAGTCTTTCTGTATTTTAACTTCTATACATTTTTCTTTGAGCTTATAAAATGTAAAAATTATTCTAGGTCCTATTCCTAAAGTTCCTCTTATTCTTAATTC
Source organism: Camellia sinensis (assembly GCF_055761805.1). NCBI lineage: Eukaryota > Viridiplantae > Streptophyta > Magnoliopsida > Ericales > Theaceae > Camellia > Camellia sinensis. Next base: position 7,940,556 of record NC_138967.1, read on the forward strand.
TCCAGTAGCTATTCTTGCTGGTAAACTTGCATAATAAACTGACCATTTGTTTTCTATCTCTCTTCCTAATTCTCCTGGTAATTTTCTAAAATATTTATTTCCTATTTCTTCATCAAAGCTTTTTCCAGTTCTTGCTGCTATGGCTAAGTATTCTCTACTAAAAGGTACAATATATTTCCAACTTCCTAATGTCATTTGGTCTAACTTAGTTAATGCTGTGCTTTGAGCGGAGTCATTTCCTCTAGAAGGATCATATCCTATAAGTATTTCTTTAATAAAATTTGTAAAATTCCACGGGTTATTTCCTAATTCTTTGAGCTGTTTAATTGTCTCTTCATATTTTCCCTTGAAAGTTAAATAAATATTATAAGCTGAATCTCCTAGAAGTGTCTCCATATATTCCTACATATCTATTGATTCATAGGGACTAGTCATCCATGCTTTTACTGCATCTTTTTCCCATCTTTCTATTACTTCCTGCCATATCTGAGGGTCGAATCTAGCTAAATCTAAAAGGGTTCCTTGATTATGGACTGGCTGTAATTGTATACTCATATCTAGTTGCCTACGCTTTCCATGAAATCTATAGCTTTTATCTGGATCTGCTTGACTACGTCCTGAGCTGGCTAATGGTCTTCTTCCTCCTACTGCATACTGCATTGGTTCTATTGGATCTTCTACAGTTGGTTGTGGATTATTGGTTCCTGAGCTTTCTGTAGTCATATAAAAAGTTTCTTCTAGGTGGTTAGGTTGTTCTGGTATTCTAAATATTTTGCTGGGATGTATATTATCTTCTATGATATCATCTACATATTCTGTATGAAATTCCTGATCTAAAAATGACACTGCTTCTTCATGGGTATCTCCTCTGGCTAAGTATTCATAATATCTGGCATCTAGTATTTTATTCATGTCTTCTAAGGTGAATTTTTCTAAATTTATCTCATCAATATTATATATCTTATTTTGTGATATAGTTTTTTCTTCTGTCATTACGTAAAGCTGATTTATATCACTACGATTATCTTGATTTTCTTCCCTATCTATACTACTAAATTCATCATCTTCAGATTTTTCTAGTGCTACATAGGTATACTGAGTAAATCTTACTGCATAATTTCCATCTGCTGTTTGGTATAATAAATTATCTTGAGGGGCTAATCTCTTTTGTCCTAGAAAATCTCCTAGTTTCCAATCTAGTGCTGCATTATCTTCAGAATTAATTTTTTAGCTGGTAATGCTTTTATTCATTTTGCGCCTAATAATTTAACTATCTGATCATTAGTAAGTCTATAGTGAGTATTGCTTTCTGAGACTGCTAGACCTAAAAATCCTGTGCAAACTAATAAATTCTTTTCTCCCTTTTTCATCTTATATCCTCTACTCTTTATTCCTATTTTTATCTTTTTATGAAAGGTCGAGGTTGGTAGTAAAAAGTCTGGTGTAAAATAAACTATTCCTCCTTTTGAATTTATATCTAGTTCATAACTTCCTAAAATACTTTGTCCTACATCATCAAACCTGTCATCATAGAGACATACAAACACTTTAGTTCCTAAATTTTCTCTGGTTAAAGCCTTAACTCCTACCACTATTAATCCTAAATGAGTCATTTTAAGGTGTTCATTTACTGCATATTTATAGCTTTCTCTTTTTATTAAATTTAGCTCTATTTTCTCATCTTCTTGAGTCACGCTAATCATTCGTTCACCATAGTGTTTGAATAAATATTATTTTTTATGAATCTTACCTAACTTATACACATATTTAGCTGGAATTAATTCTAACTTTTCTTTTTTAAATTTTTCTATCTGCTATTCTACATCTATAAATTCTTCCACTTTAACATCTTCATCTTCATTACGCTTTTTACTACTACTTCCTTTTATTAGCTGTTTAAACATTTTTATTTTCTATAAATTCTACACACTGGTTTCCTAGGTAATTTAAGTTTTTCAAAATATCTAGCTATATCTTCCTCGTTTACTTGAGATTGAGGTTTGTTGGATTGTCCTTCTATTCCTTTTCCTTTCTGAAGTACTATTTTTTCTAAAGACGCTAGACGATTTTCTAGGTTATGTAGTTGTTTTGATAGGTATTCAAGTTTTTCGCACAGTCGAATTAAAAATAAAATTTCTATATTATTTTGTCTTACTGATATTTTATCTGATTGATTTATTCCTTGATAAGTACTAATTCCTTCCGGATTATTATGAAAATCTTCTGCTTATTTTAAAATAGTCTGGTAATCTCTATTAGCTTTCTTATCACTACTCATAAACGAAGACCTTACAAGTTGTTCTAAAATTTCTAATTTTTGTCTTAAATTATCTTGAATTTGATTAATTTGTTCTATTTGTTTAGCTATTTGATTTGTAGCTGAAATTAATGTTTCTATTTCTAGCTTAGTAGGAAATTTTTCTAAATTTAAATCTATTCTTTTTTGTAGGATAGAACTACACTGATCTTGAATATAATCTAATTTTTTATCTTGATTTTTAATTATACTACGATTATTACGGAGATGATCTATAGATGAAATAAAAAGATTACTAATTTTATCTATGTCCTTTTTAATATTTTCTGTAAAATTAATCTGATAATCTATAATGCTATTTAACTGAGGATTATGTTCACTATGAAGCTGATGTGTAAAAGTCTCTTCAAAATTACAACGGAAATTATTTTTATTTATGCTAAGGCGACGGTTATGGCTGCTGAGTTCTAAATCTAGATACTCTACTTTTTTCATATACAAAATTAACTCCTACTATAAAATTATTACAAGCTACTATAATATGAAATTTATAACTAAAATCTCCAAAAATAAAAACTACTCTATTACCATAAGCAAAATGCATAAACTAATTTAAACTGTCCTAAAACCGAACACTGCTCTGATACCAATTTTTGTGGTGTGTGGGGTTGAGTTAGTGGTTTACCACTATTTTGAAATTGGGCTGAGAATTATCTGACTAATTCTACAGTTATAGATCTTCAAGCTGTTGTATAGCTATTTTTAAGGCCTCTTGTTTTTCAGTTAGCTGTCTATTTATTTGAGAAATTTTTAAACTGTAACTTTCTAGGGATTTGCCAGAAGCTAATGATAAAAGAAACTGATTTTTTAAACTGTAATTTTCTAGAGATCTGTTAGAAGCTAATGTTAAAAGAAACTGATATCTAAATTTTTGATCTTCTAATTCTTGTATTAGTTCAATACTAATTTTAATTTAATTCCTAAGGTCTTCGTCTAAGGGCATATACTTTTCTTCTAATTTTTATTTCTAAAGTCTATGTTTTAAGGGCATACAAATTTTGATTTTTTAAAATTCTTATATGGACAATATTTCCTTAATATTTCTACTCGGGTTGTACTCCTTTTATTCTAAAATTCTTTTCTATGGTAAAAACTATTTTTAAGAAATGTTTGTTTTCATTACATGTACTCCCACCTTGAGACTAAGCCTCGTTCAACATAATATATTTTTATTTTCCATTTTTTACCTTTCCCTTTCTGCCTACAATTCGCCCTCCAACGCCTAACCACGGCTCACACGGGCTCTTCAGCTAAGGTCACTCAGTAATAAAATAGAAAACTGAAGATACTACGAAGGTTCAAAGCATGTAATATTAATGAGCAAACAAGCATTCCATAAACTTAATTTTTCCAAAAAAAAATAATAGAATAGAAGAGTTACCCTTTCGAAATATTTAAGGAAAAAGATAAACTACTCACACTTCATATTAATAAGAAAGATACTTACAAAGATTATATTACAGACTCTGAAACTCTGAAAAACTTAATACACTTAGAGGTTTTTTGAGAGGGGTTGGAAAATTTACAACGCAGAGTGAAGTGGTATTTTTCATTATGCTTTCTTCGTTGGCATGCAAGCCAATTTATATAACTCAAAAGAAAGATAAAAACAAAAAACCCTAATCTATGTCCTATGACTATCTTTCAAGCTTAGACTTTAGGCTTTTTAGGCTTTTTGAAAAACTTTTCTAATCTTATGCCATCTTTGACGAAAGATTAAAAATTGTGTGCATATAAAGACAAAACCTATATGTATACAATTGTATGCTTGACTCAAATCACTATTCTGGATATAGATAAATTTTATCAATAAAATATTAGGATAATGATATCGGGTACTACTTTGGGCCCCATCGCATATAATTCAATCATTCTTTTTTGACAAAATTTTGACACTATAATTTATTACAAGACACGTATAAAGATTTTCACAGCTTTTCTTTAATAAAGTAGGATAAGAGATATCTACTTTATTAAAGTAGTGATTGAAGGAAAATCCTTATGACTGACAGACTCACAAAATATCTACAAAAATCTTTTTTGTCTTTTCTTGGCGTGCATTTTTTTGATATCTGAGGAGAATCTCTATCTTCTATGATTTTTGTCTTCTTCTGACAGAGAGTCAATTATTGATGCTGACCCATGGAGTGATGTTTGTAGGCAGATTCTTGAATGTTATACAAGATTGAAAGAGTCACGTAGAAATATTACAAGATTATATGAGTGGGATCCCTTTTTTTTCTTTTTGTTTGATTCTAAGTACATATCTCAGTTGATTGAAATGCAATTGTTTGTCCCAGGTTCATCTGTACCATCCTTAGTTTCGTTGTCTACTCCATAAGCATGAAAGCTCTCTTACGAAACCAAGGTAAATTGGGCTCTTTCTTTTCTTTCTCTTCAATTTTCAACTCACAATTCGACTGTAATTCATACTTTCAGTGATTTCTCATAACCAAATTCGACTGAATTCAGTTTCTAATCCCCATTTATTTGGTGCTACAGGTACAATCTTTCACCATTATCACAAATTCTCTCTCGCATTCTCACATGGCGACAAGTTCTCATCTTCCTCCAACAACAGACCCTTTGATCAGAATTCGACACCCATCTCATCTATGGAGGTGGGTAGTCAAGGAAGTTTGCGAAAATCGGAATGGGTTAGACAAGGCATCGATAGTGTGTGTCAGATTTTGGAGGGTCGTTCATGGGGACCTTCTCTGGAAAATGCACTACCTGTGTTTGATGAAATGCCTCACACAGAGTTAGTCAATGGAGTTTTAAAGAGGCTCAAGGATTTTGATCTAGCAATGAGCTATTTTCGATTTGTTGAGACGAAAACCAACAAAGCACATTGTCCAGAAGCTTATAATTCGCTTCTCATGGTAATGGGTAGGAGCAAAAAATTTGATTGTCTTGATCAGATTTTGGAGGAAATGAGTATTTCTGGGTTTGGCCCGTCTAACAGTACTTGTTTTGATTTAGTTGTCAGCTGTGTCAAGTCTCATAAGCTGCGAGAAGCGTTTGGCTTCATAGAATCCATGAGAAAATTCAAATTTCGCCCTGCATTTTCGGCTTATACAACTCTGATTGGTGCTTTGTCTACAGTTCCTGAACCTGACCTCATGCTTACTCTGTTTCATCAGATGCAAGAGTTAGGTTATGAAGTGAATGTGCAATTGTTCACGACGCTCATTCGCGTGTTTGCCAAAGAGGGTCGGGTTGATGCTGCTCTTTCGTTGTTAGATGAGATGAAAAGCAACTGCTTTGATGCAGATATTGTCCTCTATAATGTTTGTATTGATTGCTTTGGGAAAGCGGGTAAGGTGGATATGGCTTGGAAATTCTTTCATGAGATGAAAGCGAATGACCTTATGCCCGATGATGTGACCTATACAAGCATGATAGGGGTTCTTTGGAAAGCTAATAGGTTGAATGAAGCTGTGGAGCTGTTTGAGCAGATGGAACTTAACAGGAAAGTTCCATGTGCATATGCTTATAACACCATGATCATGGCTTATGGCTCGGCTGGAAAGTTCGATGAAGCTTACAATTTACTTGAGAGACAAAAACTAAAGGGAAGCATTCCTAGTGTGATTGCATATAATAGTATTCTTACATGTCTTGCGAAGAATGGTAGGGTAGATGAGGCTTTAAGGATATTTGAGGAGATGAAGAAAGATGCAACCCCTAATCTTTCAACCTATAATATTCTCATAGGCATGCTTTGTAAGGCGGGGAAAGTGGAGGAAGCTTTGGTGATTCAGGAAGCCATGAAAGGAGCTGGCTTGTTTCCAAATGTTTTGACCATGAATATAATGATTGATAGGTTGTGTAAGGCTCAAAAACTTGATGAAGCTTGCTCTATATTTGAAGAAATGGATCACAAAGTTTGCACCCCAAATGCATATACATTTAGTTCTCTGATAGATGGGTTGGGAAGACATGGTAGACTAGATGATGCCTATAGGCTTTATGAACAGATGTTAGATTCTGATCGGGTTCCAGATGCCATTGTCTGTACATCCCTTATCCGGAACTTTTTTAAGACTGGAAGGAAGGAAGATGGTCACAAAATATACAAAGAAATGGTCCGTAGGGGTGTTTTTCCTGACCTTACCCTCCTTAATACTTACATGGATTGTGTTTTTAAAGTTGGTGAAACTGAGAAAGGCAGGGCTTTGTTTGATGAAATTAAGGCTCGGGGGTTAACCCCGGATGTGCGGAGCTATTCTATATTAATACATGGCCTTATTAAAGCAGGTTTTGCAAATGAGACTTACGGGGTGTTCTATACTATGAAGGAACAGGGATGTGTTTTGGATACCCTTGCTTACAACACTGTTATTGATGGATTCTGCAAATCGGGTAAGGTGAATAAAGCTTACCAGCTTTTGGAGGAAATGAAGGTGAAGGGTCACCAGCCCACTGTGGTTACCTATGGTTCTGTTATTGATGGGCTTGCTAAGATCGACAGGCTTGATGAAGCTTACATGCTTTTTGAAGAAGCAAAATCTAAAGGTGTGGAACTAAATGTAGTCGTGTATAGTAGTCTCATTGATGGCTTTGGGAAGGTGGGTAGAATTGATGAAGCATATCTGATCATGGAAGAGTTGATGCAAAAAGGATTAACACCTAATGTATACACATGGAATTGCTTGCTCGATGCGTTAGTAAAGGCAGAGGAAATTAATGAAGCCCTTGTCTGTTTTAATTCCATGAAAGACTTGAAATGCCCACCCAACACTGTAACTTACAGCATTCTCATAAATGGTCTTTGTAGGGTTCGGAAATTCAATAAGGCCTTTGTGTTTTGGCAGGAGATGCAGAAGCAAGGATTTAAACCCAATATGATCACTTACACAACCATGATCTCTGGTCTAGCAAAAGCAGGAAACATATTGGAGGCTAATGGACTCTTCGAAAGATTCAAGGCAAATGGGGGTATACCCGATGCTGCTTGTTATAATACTATGATAGAGGGGTTAAGCATTTCAAATAGGGCAATAGAAGCGTACTCACTTTTTGAGGAAACTCGGTTGAAAGGTTGTAATATTTATACTAAAACTTGTGTAGTACTTTTGGATGCTTTGCATAAGGCTGAATGCCTTGAGCAGGCGGCAATTGTGGGTGCTGTGTTGAGGGAAACTGCAAAGTCTCAGCATGCTTCAAGATACTTATGACATCAGTGTTGTAATTCTTGTTGATCATTGATGGATCAATATGCCATGTTTTGTTTGGTGAATTGACACATAAAAGCCCATGTCATCTTGCCAGAGAAGCAAATTATGGGACACAGAGAGGCGGTTCATATATATTCTTTGCCTTGTCAATTCTTAAAAACAGTTGAATTTGCACCCTTCAAAGGTATTTCCTTATCTGATTGGTAATCAACTACTACAAGTTGAGAATATGAAGTACAAAATTGAAGCTTTGCACACAATTGTCAGTACATGCGGAAGGCATTTAGCTATATTTATATTGGAAAATGATATTATACAGATTTTTCATATTGGAAAATGATATCTATATTCATATCTGTTAGGTAAAACAGTTAAATTTTGGTATGAAGCAATGAAAAATATCTTGTGGACAACATTCTCTGCCATTTTGAGTCCTACTATTATTGGTTTCTCTGCTCCTAACTCAGATGCCTTTCTTTTTTTATCAAAAATGCAAAAAATGCTTCTACCTTCACACTTTATTTTAGTTGTGAAACGGCATCACAAGTATACAATCAGCGTGGATACCAACACTTTCTTCCTCCCATGAACTTGTTTTCATGGTATTATGACTATTGTTAACGTTATTCTCTGAAATTAACCTTCGCAATGGACTAAACCGGCTCGTGATTTTCATGGGCTCTTGTGGGCAGTCAAGGCTCAAGAGTGCTTCACACATTTGTGTTCATGGATTTTCATGGGCTCTTGTGACCTTAAAAGGTAGATGTGTTTGCCCTAACAATATCAACACTTTATTCTGTTAAATTCTTGAAATTGCTTTGCAAAATTGTACAAGACATTGTTAGAGGTTGTGGTTGTGTTTGTATCTCCTGTATTTGACAAAGTATTCTCTGCGGTTGAAACTTCTAAAGAGTCACTATATTTGCACACGTGGCTGTTCAACCATATGCCTACGCAACCCATGTCGCTCTCTCACTGCATACCCCATTCGTTTTTGCCTTTCCTTTTGAATATTGATGCCTTCCAGAAATATTTACCTTTCCTGGCCTTTTTTTGTACTTATTCCCGGAGTTTTAAAAGCTTGCTGAAAAGTATAATCCTCCGTGTTTTTGAAAATTTTGGCAACCTCCTGTCAGCACCAGGATCATGCCACCGGTGCTTTCTTCTTTTTTTTTTCAATGTTCCTAAAATGTCAATAATATTCCTGGGATTTAAAAAATGCCAGAAACATTCTCGAAACTGGATTTTGAGGAGTTTTTGAAAAATGGCGAGAAGTTTTGCTGGCTTTTTTTCCACCTTTCTTGGGGTTTAAAAAATGCTCGGAATTTCTTTTTTGGAGGTAGTGTCTGCTAGTCCCAAGCAGGCAGACATGGAAGAATACCCGGACACAAACACAAACATACTGTGGTTTGGGCTCTATGGAAGTAAAGATGACATTTGCTTAGAAATTGAGTTTGAACGGAGAGGGCTTCAATAGATGTGTTTTTAGTCCGAGTAACAGTGCCAGTTTTACCTTTCAGTGATGCCTCCACACATCACCCCAACACTTGAAATCATGTTAAACCCTAAAATTACGATTTTATGATGAAATTGTCCATTATTTGTAACATTTATTTTGTTTGTTTGGATACTTCAGGTGGACATATAACTGGAAGATAAGCTGCATGTGTAACCGGGTGCAATCATAGGAGTACTAATATATTGGATCCCATCACAACTCCACAGTTAAGTGTGGTTGGGCAAGAGTAGTATTAGGATGGGTGATCCCTGAGAAGTTCTCGTGTTGCACCATTTTTGCACTCCTAGTTGGCCACCATAATTATCTTAAGGGCTTAATCTCAAAGGGCAGTCATCGATTCAACTCTTCTTAAGGGAGAGTTGAATTAAGAGGCAAGGCATTTGGTGCTTTGTAAGGGTGGGGAGGCTAATTCTCATAAGTACTAATCTAAATGCTAACAACTAATTTTTGCCGATCAAAAATAAAAAATAAAAAAAAAGCTGCACGTGTAGCCATCGGATTTGTAAAATTTGAAAAAAATTATTGGCCTTGTTTGGGAAGTTGGCTATTTTAATAGACTATTTTAGTTTTTAACTATTTTAGTAGGTTAAAATTTTCGTGTTTGGAAAGATGGTTGAATTTTTTTGTAGTTTGATGTGATGTTAGTGAGAGAAAAAGTGAAATGATTATAGATTTGATGTGATATTTTGTCTTATTAATTATTTTAACCTATTTTATTTTTTTGTGAATTTTAACCTAAGAAGTCAAATTTTAACCTTTGTCCAACAAGGCGATTGTTGGCGACAAGTGCTGCAATTTGGTGCACTGATCACCTGTCCCATTATGTTAACCTACTCCTGGTTTGTGAGGAAGCATAGCTCAGATTCTCCTGTGTAGCTTTTGGCTTCTTTGGTGTATACTTGATGAATATTGCTGTAACATAATTCTCTGCCTTTTTGGTAATAGAGCCGTGCTAGGGAGCTTGAATTTGGAGCCCCAGAATCCCCCGAATCAACCAAAAATCAAGAGAAGAAGAAGGAAGAAGAAGAAGAAAAAGGACTGGAGGGGGCAATATCAACCGGGCGGAGGCGGGGCGGAGACAATCGGCCAACGAGCTGCGATCGGCCAACGAGCTGCGATCGGCCAACGAGCTGCCACGAGCGATGAGTTGCCACGAGCGACGATCTACGATCTGCGATCGACATCCACCGTTGCTCGCACTGCCATCGCCACACCCACCGTCGCATCTGCCGTCTCTCTCTCTCTGTTTCCCTTCTCTCCTCTACTCCTCTCTCTTTCTCCCTCTCTCCTCTCCTCTGTTTCTCCCTCTCTCTCCCTCAGTTTCAGAAAAAAAAATAAAAAAAAAATAGACTGCCCAAAACGACGTCGTTTTAGGCAATCGAGGGATTCGGGGGGAGGAACTTTCGAGCTACAAAACATTTTTCTTTGATAATATACAAAATTCAAGTTTTTTTTTGTTGCATATTTATTTTGAACAGGAAACATTGTGTAGAGTTGGGTTAGACTAAAAGTTTCAAGGTTATGGATGTGTCTAGTGGTGATTATTAGGTTTTGTTTGGGAAGTGGGGTTGATTTTTTATTTTTTTGATTTTTTTGGCTATTTTAACTTGGGTTAAAAAGTTTGGTTTAGGAATGACTTTTTGGCTTTTTTGATTTTTTTGTGAGAGAATAGTGTAATAATTATGGATTTTATGTAATATTTTATTTTTGTGGCTAAAATAGTCTATTTTGTCTTTTATGGCTAAAATAGCCAAAAAAATCCCAAATAGCTCTTCCCAAACGGAGCCATGTGTAGAGTTTGAATAGGAAACTTGCCTCAGCTCTCGATATGTCTAGTGGCGATTATTTGCCATCAGAAAGGGGGTGATCATTGGCCCAATGGCTCGTCCATGCTGATAATTTTAGAATTAAATATTAGTGTAAAGTTTGGTCAGACTAAGTTTCAAGGTTATAATGTATTGATATTTTTTTTTTGGGTATTCATTACAAGGGAGGCTTGAAGTCCGCTATGAATCTTGTTCGATAATCCAATGTCAATAAATATCAAAATTTAGTTAGTAACATTTGCAAGTAAAAATAGTTTGTGGATTTATATGTATCTATAACATTTTTCATGCAAAATACAAGAAAATAAATAACACAAAAATATGAAAAGAAAAATAAAGTAGATTCACCTCTGCATACAACATCACAAAATGAAGTGTGGTTGATATTCAGATGTGTAGCAAAAATTTTAGAGATTTCAAAGTTTTATTAAAAATTTTACCAAATGTCTTATATGGGTATGAGATTCACATGGGACTCACACAGTGTGGGTGTCACACTTATGTGAGACATTTAGTAAAAATTTTGATAGAACTTTTAGAACTTGGAGATGGGGTCACTGTTGTGCCTCAATTTGAGGTGTATTATGGGCTTATTTTTATGATCTAAATCATTCATTTTGTAGGATTTGTTGAGTGTTTCATGCCTATTAAAATCGTATTAATCGGATATCAATAACTATATGATTGAATTATATATTTTTTATGCTATTTTTAAAAGAAAAACTTATTGTTATTTTTTTGGTTATCGATCATATAGTTATTAATATCCGATTAATATAATTTTTGGTAGACATGAAATACTCAACAAACCCTATAAAAGAAACGGTTCGAATTATAAAAATAAACTCATAATACACTTTAAATTTTATAATAATCATTATTATGCTTTTAACACAGTAGTGATCCCATTCCCTTAAAACTTCTAACATTACTCAATGAAGTGTTGAATTTGAGCAAGAATCCTAAGCGTAGACTTTATTTTATGTGCATGGATCTATGAATCCGGGTTTTGTTTTTTTTTTTCTTTCAAATTTTAAGTGTCTCTACTCTAATAGAACATAATAAATAAATAAATAAATCAACTTCAAAAATTTTAAAGTTTAATAAAAAAAGGGGAAAAAAAAAATTGCAGCTAAACAAGCCCGAGTTACTCGAAGCCACGTGTGCGCTTATATTGTAGAGACGACCCTTGGAAATTTCAACCGCAGAGAAAGCCCTTCTCCGAATGTGACCGTTACAGAAAAGTTAACGTTCCTTTTTTGCTCAACTTTTTTTCAAAATTTAAATTTTTTAAAAGGGAACGTTCAGTAGTATGTACTCTCTCCCAAAACCCAGTCCTTTAAATCAAAATTCGTTATCTTCCATACCCATCTCTCTCTCTTTCTCTCTCTCACTCACTGTGAAAAATGGCTCTGAGACCTATCGATAACGCTCTACCAATTACACCTGAAAGGCCCAAAAAGCAAACGAAAGTTGCATTACCAATCCAAAAACAATCTGATGTTACTGTAAATGACGAAAACAAAGCCCCATTTCCACCAACAACTATAGATGCCACCATTGATTACATCTCTTCTGAGAACCTCAAGCCCTTACCAGACCCCGAAATCAAAATCCAAGTAAGTCCCTCTCTCTCATGAAGCCTCACTTTCTTGAATTGATGCTTTCTGTGTTTTTGTTTTTTGATTTTTAAGCTTTGGGGATGTTATTTGGGAAGAAAGAAAAAAAAAACCCCGTTTGTGGTTTCATTCAAAATTGATGTTTTCTGTGTTTTTATTTTTGATTTTTAAGCTTTGGAGGTGTTATTTGTGGTTTCATTCAAAGTTGATGCTTTATGTCTTGAAATGGATTTTTGTTTGCATGTCTTGAAGCTTAGAAGATGTTTCATATGGTTTTCTCTTCAAAAAATTTAATTTGCTTTGATGTTTGAAAATGCAGAGCCTAGTTGAAGGGTTGGAGTCAAAGGATTGGTTGAAGGTCTGTGACTCCCTGAATAATGCAAGGCGGTTCGCACTCTATCATTCCACTCTCTTGCTCCCCATTTTGTAAGACATCACTCTCTCTCTCTACATATTTTTTTGTTGAAATTTATCTGTAAAATGGATGCTATGGATAGATGGGATTTGCTAAAATGTGGTGATGTATACAGGGAAAAAGTTATGCTGGTGCTGGTGAAGGCAATGAAGAACCCAAGAAGTGCTCTGTGCAAGACCTCTATAATGGCTTCATCCGATATCTTTAGTGCCTTTGGTGATCAGTTACTACTTGAACCCACCACTTCTGATCCATTTGACCACTTGGTATGGATCCACAATTCTCTCTCTCCCTCTCTCTCTCATTATGATCATTTTAAAAGTCTGAATTTTATGAATTTGAGGTTCCAACTTTCACCCAAAATTTTAGGGTTTAGACCTTCCATTTTTTGACGGACAACTTCATCACTGAAGTTGGAATCTCAAATTCAGTGAATCCGGATTCATCTCTAAAAGACAGATCACTTGTTTTTAGAATAAGGGTTATGATTGTGTGGTGTGCTTCATTCACAGCTGCTGCAACTACTGCTGAAAGCTTCTCAAGATAAAAGGTTTGTGTGTGAAGAGGCAGACAAGGCACTCAAGGCAATGGTGGGTTCGATGACTCCTCTTCCTTTGCTCCAAAAGCTCGGGGCGTCTGTTAGCCATTCCAACCTTAGGATCAGGGCCAAAGCTGCAATCTCTATGTCTCACTGTGCTTCCAAAATGGTAATTCTAAATACTAAGAAGTTACCATTCGTCTTGTTGTGAGGTGTCTGTATTTTGAGAAATCCAAGTGCACATATGATTTTCACATAATGGGGATATCAACGTTGAGACATCTATGTCTCATTCTGTGAAAATCTTCAATATTCCTAGCACAATTATTGTATTTTTTATTGTACACATTTTAACGGAGGGTGGAAGGCTGGCTGCTCAATATCTTAGAGCCCACATGGGGTCCGGGGCCAACAAGCCCGGTGCCTTTTTTAGAGGTTTAGGGGGGGGTTTGAGAGAGAGTGTGTTGCGAATAGTGAGTTTTGATCTCCTCCGATTTGTGTTCTATTCACTTAATTCATTTTCTTTATTGTTTTGTGAATTTGAACTATTCAATTATAGCATCACACTCCTCAAATATGTCAACATGTGCTACTTTTAGGTTGACACCAACAAGATGGTGTGTATATGTGTGAACTAATTATACATCTATTTTTTCAATTTTAGGGGATAGGAGCAATTGAAGAATTTGGGTTGGTTTCATTGGTCCAACTCGCTGCGGATTTGTTGAATGACAGACTGCCCGAGGCCAGAGAAGCAGCTCGTAGTATGGTGGCATCGATATATGAGAAATTCACAGAGAATGAAGAAGAGAAACTGGAGTCATGGCAAGCCTTTTGCCAGTCCAATTTATCAGCTATTCATGCACAGTCCATTGTTAAAGTTGTTTCGTCCCAGTAGTATTGTGGTTAGTTGAAGTTACTAGTAGCATTTGTTACAGCGCAGTACTAGTAGAACATGTTTTTACATTAATTTAGGTTTAGTTTGAGAGATATATGTACAAGAAGGAAGCATTATTTGTTCCAATAACTTCCCCATCTATATCATTTGGCTTGAATCATTTCAGAACAGAGTTTCAATTTGGCTTGAATCATTTCAGAACAGAGTTTCAATTTGCTGCTTCATTGCACTACAGTTTTCTTCAGATCACTGTAGTCTGGAAATACAAATGCTGCTTTCAAATTTTACACACGTGTTCAAGTTTTATATAACACACGTGTTCAAGTTTTACTACTGGGAAATGGCGGTTCACCATCACTGACTATCAAGGAATTAGAAATATCTGCATTGATGACAGAGGCATGTAAGACAAAAGTGTTAAACCAGAGAAGGGAAGACGAAAATTTTAGAGAACCCTAAAAATTGCTGTTAAACCAGAGAATTAAACCAGAGAATTGGCCCACTCAAGATGAACCTCATTGAAAACTTTGTTTTGATTGAAAGACTCTGGTGGTTGCATGAACATTATGCAGATCCCTGGGGTCTCGCAGTTCAGTGCCCAAGATTCCGACTACTTGAGTGGTTTGGGAGCCAGATATAGGTTTCCGTGTATTGAACCATAATGCCCAAATCATAATGGAAGTCTTAAGATGCATGCAAACACCAGTAACCATCAAAAGTCAGATATGCAACCACCCGACGCTGTAATTGCTGTTCAAACCTAAGTGTTCCCACAAAATCCAAGCATTTTAATCGAATGAAATTATGCCAAAGGGTATATACAATTGCTAAAAATAATCACCTTTTCCAATCTTGCATTTACAAGAATGTATTCTGCTCAACTATACATGCAACTGAGAAACATCAATCTAAAAAACAAAAACAAAAAAAAAGTATAAAACAAGAAAAAAGACAACAAAAAGAAACGGAAAATCAATACAACGGATACAATATGGCTTTTATAACTAAATGCGGCAGACTATTTTGTGTTTACAAGGAATCTCTGCATGGTTAATTTTGTTAAAATTCAATCAGCTCAACTCAGCATATCCTAATCCCAACTGCATTTGGTTGACTCAAAGCTCCATCAATGCCAATAGATGTGGAAAGGAATTCAATTCAGTGAAGGGGATGGTTCCCACTTGTCACCCCTAGGAAAGTTGTCCAATCAGCATCTTCTGCATGTCATTTTTCATTCCTGGTGCAGAGGCAATTCAACTTCATTTGACTAAAGAGCACAAGGCCATCTCAACTTCATCAAGTGGTTGCCCAGCATAAAGCTTGAGTTGCCCTTTCTTCACTACAACCACCTTCTTGTTATCTGATCTCACTGCCTCATCAAGTTCCTGAAAAAAGTAAGGGTTTCCTTCAATCATGTTAGCACTGCTGAAAATAAAATTCCCAAGCAAAATTAAAGAATAGCATTCCACTTCAACTATTGGGTTTGGACCATATGACATGAACACTTAAATATGAATGGTGTTTCCTAAAATATTCTCTGAACAGAGTGGCTAAGCAATTTGCAACATGGATGTATGAGTCTAAGAATCATCAACATTCCACAAATTAGTCAATAAAAATTCCCCACGTGGAACCCGTTAGAAAGTTCCAACTGATCACATAAATCTAGTCATTATTATGTAAATGCACAGGTAGGTTCAAAGTCAAGGTTCTCACTTTTATTGTCAAAGGAACAATGTTGGCACTAAAATCGCCAAGATCTTCAAAAAAGGATTGCAGAAGATGGCAGAAGTTGGCAGCATCACCACGGTCTTGAAAAGCAACAATATGAGATGAGTCACCCCTGTCCTTTGTGTAAGGTGTGGTCTTCAATGTAAATAGTCCCTTTGGTCCTTCACCATCATGACCTCTGCGCATGAAAATAGCCTGAAATAGAGGTACATAATAGTAAGAGACAACAATATCTTTCTCAGACATGTGAAAATTAAATTTTAAGGAATTACATACGAAATTGATGTAGAAGAGGGGGGGGTTTCGAAAGTTTCCCTTCTTGCAACTTGGATTTGCACTTTCCTTCATTGAAGTAACTCTATAAACTTCTATAAAATGGTTTACATAATTAACTCATTTCACATTATTCAGCCAAATATGGGATGAAAAAGCTTTAAATCAGGTAAGAAAAACTTTACATACCCAACGCATTGTAGTTGGAACTTCGAAGAACCCTTTATTAAGCTTATTTTAAACAAGTTTTGTTTCCAATATACATCTCCTATGCGGTAATGCCATAATTTTGAAAATTTTGTTACAATACCTACTAGAGCATATTTCTACAAAATGCAACAGATAACCTATCAACCGCTATCTCAGCAGTAAAAGAATAAAATTCTGTTTCAGCTTAAACAAGTTTATGTGGCTTCACATGCTTGGGACATCTATTGCATGTCTGCTTGTACAATTCATTTCAAGATTATTGTCTCTCCAGTGTCCACGTGGTAATGCCAAATCTTGAAATTTCATCGACACTCTTGTTGAAGTTTTTCATAGTTCTTATGATTTTTCCTTTGTTTCTAAATGTCACAAGCTTAAAGCAAAATTTTGTTCAGTCTAAGAGCTGAACTCAAAAGAGAGAGAGAGAGAGAGAGAGAGAGAGAGAGAGAGAGAGAAGAGGCAGAAGAACAAGAAAGAAAAAAATGTAATACAATGCTAACAAGAAGATGAAATCAACCTATTAAACATGCACAAGTTCTAGTTACGTACATTTACATAAGGAAGAGTCAACCACCACAAATCAGCCTTATCATCTGACTGTTTGCCCTTGACTTTGGCCGCTGCACGTTTGCTTCCAACTTCTCTGCTCCTTACCATGCCATTCCCTGGCAAAGTATCATGTTCATTAGATACTGTGGTAGTTTTCTGAATTTGTTTTGTCTGGTTATGAGAATTATGTGCATCTAATATGCTTGATTTTCTCAACTTTGGCCTTCCAAGACCAGTTTCCTGTGTGGCACCTAAATTTTTACAAAATAATTGAAAATGTAAAGAAAATTAATAGAAAAGTACCTCATTTCGTTGGTTTAAAAAGACACATTACAGTACTTCTGCAGCCATACTCAAAATTTATGACAAGGTAGAAATTGAAATAAAAAAAGCATTATTTTTTTCTTTTATTTTCTCAATTGTGGTCCTGGAAAAATTTATTCACTATGATAAAACTAACAATCAAATAATCTCACTATAAATCAAGGGATCCACACAACAAGGACTGATTCACAAGTAGCATAGCATTGCAACATGGAAACTTTTCTAGTAATAATGTAAATTTGAATATTCCAATGATACTATGACAAATCTACCAAAAAATTAAAGATCATAGTGGTTAACATTACCAATCCCAGGTTCAGGTTTTGCAACTCCATTTTCCTTTCCCAGCCTTGTTTTTGCCCTTTCTTTCCCCAACTTCTTCCTTGTAGTTTGAAAAGATTTGGACTTTTCCTTTGATGGTTTCCTTTCTTCCTCTAAAGGCAAAGAAACACTACCCAGCTGTTGTTCTTTATCTAACAAATTAACACTATCCTTATCAACGCTTCCAACTCTTATTGGTTCATCTTCAATAGCTGAACTACGACTTCTATGATCTTCTGAACCCTGAAACCCCTTGGGTTTATCACGCAGAATAGCTGATGGACTTCTAAATTGATACTTCTTTTTGAACATCAATGGGTCATTCACATCCTTTGGGTCCAAACTACCTCCATCAACCCCATCTTCAACCTCACTATCCTTTATTAAAAAATTAACAGGAAACACCGGCGACAACTTCTCACTGCTGTTCTGCAACCTCTTCCTCAGCTTTACTAATCTGCTATCCACCTCCTTCTCAATCCCAGTTTTAACAACACCATCATTATCCAAACCATTGGCCTTCGATTTCAATCTCTCACTCTCTCTCGCGTCCCTTGCCATTGCTTGAATTTCAACAATTCTCTCTTCCAATTCAGAGCCACCCACATACCCAATTCCACCTTGTTCGAAACCCAATTCCGCATTAAGCAAATTTCCACTTCCATTCAACAAAACACTTGATTTACCTTCATTATCACCATTTAAACCCAACTCCAAGACACTAGTTTTACCTTTACTATCCAAGTTTCCATCTTCATAGTCAGAATCAGCCGACCCAAATACCCAAACAGCACAAATTGTCTGAAACACAAAAGCCCCAACCAAATACAACCCAACTTTAATCACTAAACCAGTCGAAAATTTCCCCAAATCGTCACTGAAAACTCCAGAAGTTCCCGATTTTTCAGAGATTTCAAAATCCTGAATCTCGGACTCATCGATTTGTTCTTCCGGGGAATCGAGGGGAATTAAGGGGTTTGATGTGGGGGGTGATTGGGGAAGGAGATGATTGGGGTAGGGTTTAGTTAGGGTTTTGAGAAGCTTTAAGCGAAGATAGTTCTTTCTACTTGTGGGTTTTGATGGGAATGGAGAGGAAATGGAAGAGAGTGAAAGCACTAGTTTTTTGGGTGGTGGAGACGTGGAGTAAGAGAGTGGGACGAAGGAGGAGGTGGTGGTGGCGGCGCAATGCGCAACCGCCATTGCTAGGGAAGGAGGAGGAGGAGGAGGAGGCGGAGGTGTGTTGGTCTCATAGCCTTGAATCTGCGTTCTGTAACAAAATTTTGATAAGTCTGTGATTTCTTTTCTTCTTTTGTTTTTTTTTTTTGTTTTGTTTTGTTTTGAGTAACTAAAATTTTGATTTTTAATTGGGATTTTTTTTTTAAGATCTCTGACAATAAAATTTTATATCATAAAAGACATTCAATATTTTTATAATATCTAAAATCTCTCAATATCAATCTAGAGAAAATTCGACCTAAAAACTTTTTCTGGACTTTCCTGATATTTTCTCTCCAGAGAAATTCGAATTTCTCTACACTTCCCAAATAATTTCTCTTGGCTTCCTAGAGATTTTCTCTGCGCTTCCCAGAGATTTTTTTTGGAGAGATTTTCTCTCCAAAGAAATTTATGTTTTTACTCAACCAGAGAAAATTGATAAAAAAGGAACCTCAAGATCAATATATACCCAATCATTATCAAACCAGAGAAAATCCATTCAAAATCACATTTTTTCATTTTTTTTCTCCCTTCCAATATCTGAGCAAGTAAACAAATTAATAGAGAAACTGAAGTAACCAAATATTAAAAAGAAACCAACACATCCCGAGTTTTTCAAAGAAAATTCGCACAGTGACTAAATCTAGAAAAAATTCACACAATAGCCAAATCCAGAGAAAATTTACACTGTGACTAAATCCATAGAAAATTCACATATAATCTGTATAAACTCCCAGAATCTTTGAGTAAACAATCACCACTCCCATTTTCTCTAAACTTGAACAAAATTGTTAATTTTTGAAACTTCAACTTGAACAAAATTCACAGAGAAAATCTCACTAGAGAAATTCACATCAACCAAATTAAATTCTTCAAAATCAGAGAAAATCTCACCTCCACTTCAAAGAAAATCACTCAAACCAGAGAAATCTCCTTCTCCAACCCAAATAAATTCCCTTTCACAATCTTTTCTGGTTGAAAATCATGAACCTTAGGCAAAATGTGTTCCATGGTTCACACATTGGTTCCAAAGAGAAAATTTTTGTTAAAAAAATTGCTAATGCAGAGAAAATCCAATACCAGAGAACTTTGAACAAGAAAGAACTACCAAAGAAATTTGAACAGAGAATTTCTCTGGATTCAAACTAGAGAAAATTGAAATTTCTCTAAGTTCAAACCAGAGAAATTCTGTCCAGCCAGAGAAAATTCACAAACAATTATCACAATTAGAGAAAATGCAGAGAAATTTGACATCTTGGACTTTTAGAACTTGGACACTCGAAAACATTCATCTAATTGGGGAGCTTTTGAAACAGAAGATAGTGCCTGAAAAAATTGGTCATCACATTGTTCAGGAGCTTTTAGGGTCTGATAGTAAGACCTGCACAGAGGAGGAAAACGTGGAGGCCATATGTCAATTCTTCTACACTATTGGTAAACAGCTTGACGAGAGCACCAAGTCACGGAAAATTAATGATATATACTTCATCCAATTGGAAGAATTGTCAACAAATCCCCAGCTGGCTCCACGATTAACGTTCATGATTCATGATGTTCTTGATCGATGTGCAAATAATTGGGTTCCTAGACGTGAAGAGAGTAAAGCCAAAACCATCACTGAAACCCATTTGGAGGCTGATGAGAATTTGGAGTTGCGTCCTGGTGCTACAGTAAGCATGAGAAATAACTATGTTTTTTTGGTGGACAGAGGAGTGTCAGCCCTGTGAGTGGTTTCCCCTGCCAATGTTGACCACCATGTCACCGATGACATGATTAGTCAAATTCCTTTGTAGAAGAAACCCTAATCTCTCTCTCTCTCTATACATACATACAAATGGGTAGTGTGGGGATATATTTTCTGAATACCAACACGTGGCATGGTGACGCCGACGTGTCAGCCGAGGTGCCACGTGCCCTGGTAATTAAGCCGAGGTAATCTTGGAGAGGCCGAGGTCATCTCCGAAGATATCGGAATCCGAGATAAGGGGCAAGAGTCCTAAGGCAAAAAGGGGACTTAACCAAGATAAGGATAAAGCTCTTAGGGAGTTTATCTTTATCTCTTAAAGTGTCCAGAGTAAACAGTAAATTAGAGTTCATAGAAGTCATACTTCTAGTGGGACTTGGATTGAGTATATTATAAAAGAGAGGCACCCTCGTGGGTCTATGGTATGCAATTTATGTTTTGAGTATTCAGTTTAGTACTTGATTATCTTTGAGAGATATAATGACTTGATCGTCGGAGTGCCCCCGGGTGGAAGAACCACCGCCGGAACTTTTTCTTTCTGCTACAGGTTGCTAAAGCCATCTATTCTGCCTGTGCTCTCCAGCTGATCACTAAACGGGCAGTGTGGTCAGATTTTCACCCACACAGGTAGTAAAAGCAAAATGAAGAAACATTCGAAAGATACAAATTTCTTTGTGATATATGGGTTTGGGATTGGGAAACCTTAGACATCATAAAATAATATTGTGGATCTCTTTTATTACTAAAAATGGAAGAGGGACCTAAGACTAATTTTTCCTTTTTAATTTGAGCTCTAGTAATGTAGTATAGAAAAAAAAAAATCAAACAAAAAAGTATAAACATTATATTACATGATGGGTTCTATCATTAGAGTTTCTCTTAAAATTCTAAAATTAGAACTTTTAATCATTTTTACTTTTGTTTTGAGGTTTTAATGTGTCCAGATCAGTACATATTGATTTTTTTATTTTATTTTAAGTGATGTGTGATTGAATTTTTTTAAAAAATTAATTTATACATAATTTTTTAAATTTATAATAATGTCAGTATATTTATTTAAAAAATATAACGTATGCTTGAATTTAGTTATGGAATATTTTATTTTATTTTTAGCATATGATTCAATTGATGGTTTGAGATTTATAATTATTTTTTAGACTGAGTCTGGGCAAATATAGAGGTTTGAAATTAAGGTTAGGCCAGACATGAGCAAATACAAAATTCCTTATTGTATAGTGTTGGCTTTGTCCAAAGAATGTTTACCATTTAATTTATTATTGGGTGATTTGATTAAAGCCCCCTCATAATAAAATTTTAATACATTAAGGATAAGTACAAAAAGTTTCTCTTGAAAAATTCAACACATACCACTATTACCCAAAAATATAATTAGTGAGTAATTTAATATTTTAAATTTTAAAATAATATAACTTTTGATATAGGTGTAAGTTTTTAATAAAATTAGTATTTCAGAATCCTCTCATCAAGATTTATCAAATGAGATTTATGTTGACCATAAAATTCTTTAAAAAAAAAAAAAATACCTTTAAAATTAATATAAATAGTAATATGTTGACTGAAATTTTTTAAAAATAAAAAATAAAAAACATACCGTCAAAATTGGCATAAATAGTAACATGTTACTCTATTTGATAATAATATATTACTCTAGTTCACAGTAATATTTTACTATTACAAAAAACAGAGTGCATATTAGATGAACTAACAAAAATTACACTTCCACAATATTTTTAAACTTATATAAAATAAAATAAAAGTATTCGTCGTCAAAGGAGTTTTGTAATATATATATATATATATATATATGCATGGGTAATATTGTCTAAGAAAAAAAAATTACTGTCATTTCTCAATTACGTGTCTCCTCCTTAAAGAGTTTATGAAACAAAATAAATTGAATTGTCATTTTCACTAAACAAAGGCCTAATAAAGGGATTTTGATTAAATTTTAAAATTTCCGTTATTATTTTATTAAATTGTTTTCCCTTTTGTTAGGTAGGAGTCTTAGTTATCGTTTGACATGTACTAAAAAAATACACTTTTTTATATATATACACTTATTTTGGTAATATAAATTAACATTTATCAATATTTTCTCTATACTTTTTTATTGGGAAAATTGGCCTAAGGTCCCTCCTCTACTTTTGATATGAGGAGAGGTCCTTTATAATATGTTTTGATGACTAAGGTTCCTCAAATTTATTTTAGGTTATAAAGTACCTAAATTACCCTTCCTTTATAACATAAATTTGTTTGAATATTATATGGTTGACTTAACTGATACATTTTGGAAACCGAATTTGAAGGGGAGATTTTGTCGGAGTTTTCGTCGGAGATTTCAGTGGAGATTTTATGGTGGAGATTTCGTCGGAGATTTCAGTGGAGTTGACGAGAAAGATTGCTACGATCGTGTAGATTTTGTTGGAGATTTCGTCGGAGATTTCGTCGGAGATTTCAGTGGTGTGATAGTATATTGATCGCGTAGATTTTCAGTGGAGTTGAATCAGGTTTGTTTTCGATGGAGATAGCACATGCATTTTGATATTTGTTTTGACTTTTTGTGTAGAGAGGGGCCAGCTTGATAGAGTTGATTTTTATTTTTGGAATTAATTTTTTATTATTTGTTTTTTAATCAATTTGAAAGAGTGTTGACAGTGTGTTGATCGCGTAGGTTTTTGAGTTGAGTTGGATTAGGTTTGTTTTCGATTTAGATTCCAAATGTATTTTGATTTTTGTTTAGAGAGAGGCCAGCTTGATAGAGTTGATTTTTATTTTTGGAATTAATTTTTCATTCTTTGTTTTTTTGATCAATTTCAGATAGTGTTGACAGTGTAGGTGATTTTGATGTTTAGAGTTCATTTTTGGTGCTCTGTTTTTTATCAACATGCTGATGAATTATAGTTGTGTTCTATGTTTTTTCAAACCAGAGAAATTTCATTTTCTGCACTATTGTTTGTGTAGTCCAGAGGAAATTATAAGTGCATATGGACATATTATTAGAAGTTTGTAATGGAGATAGAATATGAGAAAGTCAATGTAAGTTCATAAATTTCTCTATACTTGTATTTGTAGTTCAGAGAAAATTGTAAGTTTGTTACTCACTTTCAGTTTGTAGTTCAGAGAAAAGTATTTCTCTGGACTTGTATTCTATGTGATTTTTTTTCTATAATTGTGTTTAATTGTTAGCAGTAAATTTCTCTGTGATTCATTAAGTTTCTGTGATTTTGTTTTTTATCATCTTGAAGGTGAATATCAGTTTGTAGATGTCTTTGGAGTTTTATTTTAAGTTCAGAGAAAATTATAATTTTTAGAAATTTCTCTGTACATTTATGTTGTTATTGTAAAGTGTTTCTGTGATTTTTTTTGTTTTTTTTTGTTTCAGTTTCAATGGACAATGCAGTGTTGTTGCTGTGCAAATATGGGAATGATACTATTGTCATTAATGTTTCATGCGAATTGAATTTTGAGGAATTGGTTGGCATTTTGTGTAAAACATGGGAGAATTTGAAACCTGAGACTATGTGTATTTCATATTCTATTTTGGGCCATCCGAATTGTATGGTTCGAAATAATATTGATTTTCTGAATATGTTGAGGGTTGTTTGTGCACGCGGTGTTGATATAGTTGATGTTTCAGTTAGTAGATGTAGTACTTCTGATGAAGAGGATGAAGTGGGGTCTAATTGGGTAGATGTTGTGGATGGTGAGTGTGATAGGCTGGTGGATGTTGAAAGGAATTCACTCTCTAAGTTTTGTTCTCACCAAGAAAATGTGTTATTGTCGGCTAGTTGGCGGAATAATATTACGAGTGTTGGACAAAAGTCTGAGGGTGGTGTGGTTGAGTTCCGTACTTTTTTATGCAAGTATGCTATTGAGGTTGGTTTTCAGTTTACGTATGTTAAAAATGACAAGCTGAGGGTTACGGCAGAATGTGCATATAAGGAATCAAGGGGATGTATGTGGCGTGTACATGCTTCTGTTGAAAAAACAAATGGGTTCTTCTACATAAGGACTTTGAACAATGAACATACGTGTGGTGTGGCGGTTCGTACGAGTAAACATTCGAGGATGACTTCCAGCTTGGTTTCTGGGCTGATACTTGAAGAGGTAAGTGCAAAACCTTTAACTCGTCCAGTGGATGTTGTGAAAGAAATGAAAGACAAGTATGGGGTCTCAATTAGTTATAACTGTGGTTGGTTGAGTGTTGAGAAAGCAAAATGTAGTACATATGGGGATTCTTGTTTGTCATTTGATCAATTACGGTGGTATTTTGATGAGGCATTGAAGAACAATCCAGGGAGTCGTTTTGAGTTAGATTTTGAAGATAACAAGCGTTTCAAAAGAGTGTTTGTGGCTTTTCATGCATGCATTGCTGGTTTCAAATATTGTCGGTCATTGCTTTTTCTTGATGGAACATTTTTGAAAGGACGATACAAAGGAGTTATGCTTGCTGCAACGGGGAAAGATGGGAATGAAGGTAATTGTAAATATATCTATTTTTATCTAAGTATGTGAATTTTCTATACATGTAGGAATTGAGTGAATGTGAATTTTCTCTGGTTTTGGCCACTGTGTGGATTTTCTATTGTTGTGGCCACTGTGAGAATTTTCAATGGATTTTTGTCAGTGTATGAATTTTCTCTGGATGTTGTCATTGTGTGAATTGTATCTGTAGGTGGTCACTAAGTGAATTTTCTCTGTATATTATGATTGTGTGAATTTTCTCTATAGCTGGTCACTAAGTCAATTTTCTCTGGATGTTGCCAATGTGTGAATTTTCTCTGGATGTTGGCAGTGTCAAACTTCTCTGGTTGTTTTATTGTTCTATTTTTCTCTGTTGTTTTGTAGGTGGTCACTAAGTGAATTTTCTCTGTATATTATGATTGTGTGAATTTTCTCTGTAGCTGGTCACTTATTCAATTTTCTCTGGATGTTGCAAATGTGTGAATTTTCTCTGGATGTTGGCAGTGTCAAACTTCTCTGGTTGTTTATTGTTCTATTTTTCTCTGCATGTGTGTACCTAATATGCTTGTTCCTATTTGTTTTGTAGGTTTTTTTCCTGTAGCTTTTGCTGTTGTTGATGCTGAGAATAAAGACAATTGGTGTTGGTTTCTTGAACATTTATATGGAGTATTAGGATCAGAAAGGGTGATAAGTTTCATATCAGATCGACATTGTAGAATTGTGGAGGGAATTGCTAGGTTTTTCCCGAACTGCTTTCATGGATTTTGTCTGGAACATCTAAAGAGAAATTTGAGGGATAAGTTGTCATGTGGAAACACAAATTTGGTTAGGGAGACGATTGTGTCCAAGTTTTCAGAATGTGCATATGCTCCAACAAAGGCATCATTTCATTTCAAGTTAAATGAGTTAAAAAGTGAGGGAGGAGACATTGTGAGTGTTTTCTTGAGAAGTTTACCATATGAAAATTGGAGTGATGCATATTTTGCAAGGAAACGTTATGGTGAGATGTATTCAAATGTTGCTGAGTCATTCAATTCATGGATACGAGAAGCTCGGCACTTGCCAATAACAAATTTGGTGGACATGATACGGTTGCAAATCATGAATATGAGGTCTGATAGGAGGCTGCTCTCTAGTAAATGGAATAAAATTTTGTGTCCTCGTATGGATAGTGTGTTGGAGAAGTCTTTTTTGGACGGGAGGACATGGAATGTGAGTTTATCATCTGATAATGTCTTTGAAGTGCATTGTTTTCCTTCGGTTATGGTTGATCTTGGGTTGAGAACTTGTTCATGTCGAAAATGGGAAATAAATGGGTATCCATGTCAACATGCTGTTGCTGCAAGTTTTAGGAGTGGAAAGAATTTGAATTCATTTGTTGAACCATTTTTTCATGCTGATATGTATCGTCAAGCATACTCCTTTTCGATTGGCCCAGTTCCAACTGTTGAAAAAC
The DNA here is from genome assembly GCF_055761805.1 of Camellia sinensis. Classification (NCBI taxonomy): domain Eukaryota; kingdom Viridiplantae; phylum Streptophyta; class Magnoliopsida; order Ericales; family Theaceae; genus Camellia; species Camellia sinensis. The sequence continues at coordinate 7,967,173 of NC_138967.1, forward strand.
CTGTGTGTAGCATTGAAGATGCTATGATTCTACCTCCATTGAGCAAGAGACCTGCTGGGAGGCCGAAGAAGAACATAATTGCTTCTACTGGAGAGTTTAAAAGGGTGATTAAGTGTAGTCGTTGTGAGAGTATTGGTCACCATAATAAGAGGACATGCAAGGAACCTTTGGTAAATAGTTGAGGATTATACATTTTATTGATGGAATAATACATTTGATGATTACTTTGTATATTTTGTTTTGTGAAATTTATTTTTTGGACAGTGTATATAATAATATCAATCAAATTCATCCAGAGAAATTTTTCAATATCAGTTAAAGTGTGTTTGTTGATATATACTATAGGCAGTGGGTTTGTAGTACCTGTCAAATTCATCCAGAGAAATTTTCCTATGGCAGAGAAAATTCTGTGTGTTGTGTTTTGAAGCTTCATATTCATCCACATAAATTTGACAATGGCAGACTAAAGTACTGTGTGGATTGTGTTTTTTCAATTTGATAATTGTTTTGTACTAACACAGTGCATTAGAGATTGAATGATCATATAGGCACCTTCTTTGGTGAGATATGAGTTAAATTTATCTGTAAATTTCTGGTAGCTTCATATCAGTCATTTCAAGAAATGTGCACAACAGACAGAGCATTCAAAAAATTATTCTACAACCAAGAAACAAAATCAAGCTCTTTTGGAATTTCTCTGAGTTGAGAATTTCTCTGGACCAGGGAAGAATTTCTCTGGACTCACTTGAACTCAGAAATTTGTGTCAAAGCCAGAGAAATTTTCATCCAGAGAAATTTTTCACCATCAGAGAAAACTATATGGGCATTGTGTTCTGAAATTTGAAATTCATGCAATGAAATTTTCCAGTGGCAGATAAAATTACTGTGTGCTTTGTGTTTTGTTGAGTTTGATGATTGTTTTGTAGCAACACAAAGTTTTACAGATTACATGATCATATAGGCATCCCCTTGGGACGATACAAGTTAAATTTCTCTGTGAATTTCTGGTAGTTTATACCAGAGAAATTTCTGCAGACAATTTTCTCTGGCAGACAATTTTCTCTGGTAGACAATTGTTGAAATTTACATTAGTCGAAATAAAAAAAAAAATGAAATTTAGATTAGTCAAGAAAGGATATATACATATACGTCAAGGATCATCATTCCTTCAATGTATCAACAAGAAAGGATATATACATATATGTGAGACAATTTTCTCTGTGTGGATATGTACATTGTCTTCCTTTCACTAGTTTCACTATTACATTTGTGGTTCTTCTAGGGGTATTTCAATTCGTTCAGTCCATGACCGGCCAACTTCGGTCACAAATCTCTCTATGAGTTCTGCCCTCATCAACCTTATCTCTTGTATGGACAATTTGGATTTGATAGGTTCATGCTTGCTATATTGTTTCATTATATAGCAGACAAAGAGGCCACAATCCAGACTGCATACAAATTATAGGTATGGTTAGTTTTAAGAAACATGCAACTGAAATTATCTTATTTATAGATGTATGAAACTTACGAATCGCTTTCTTGTTGTGGAGCATTGTTGACATACTCAAAGTCATAACTTGTGTTTTGTGAGTTAATTAATTTGAAAGAGGGTTGTGATTGAGCGTCTCTTTTAAGACAAGCTTTCAAAAAATTCTCCACGCAATCTTGCTGCAAAAAAATAATTTTTATATAACAGAGAAATTTACGGACAAGTCAATGGGATTCTATGAAAATTATCATCACATAAAGATGATGATGGATCAGAGAAATTTGCACTCGTTACCAATTGTTTTGCATCTTTGACATATTTGTCTTCTGCATTATCCCTTCTTGGCCTCAGTGAGTTGTAGAACCTCCATAAATTGTCTTGTTTGTCCAGGACAAGCAAGGTCCAGTGATTTCCATGTGTGGACTTCTCATTACCTCCAGTATTTATTGGGAAATGGAGGAACCTATAGTTCCTCCATGCTGTTTCAATATGCTTGTCAAATAAGGACACTCGAAAACTTTGATTTTCTGTCATGTTGATGAAATTCTGTGCTCAGAGAAAATCAAAAAATGGTTTTGTTAGTGACACAACTGACTTCAAGAAGTATATTAAGAAGAGAAAGTAGAAAGTAAATTCCAGAGAAAATCAAATAAAATAGTAGTAACATACTAAGCACATGGATGTGAAAAAAAATGAGGTTGGTTGTTGTTTCTCTCTGATTTGGTCAGCCAAAAGGATCTCTCCATAGCCATCAATGACCTGAAAAATATGATTTATAATTGTAATATTGTTTTATAAAGGCTGATGGAACATTGCAGAGAAATGTTGATGAAAGGGAAAGACTTACATTGTTGGCAATTTCTTTTTGCTTTATGAGGTTTCCAATGTCTTCAAAGGTAATGATATTCAACTCACTTGTCCAAATTAAAGCTCTACAAGATGACAAAAAAGGGATTGAATTGTTGTTAATGCAACATAAGTTTGTAATTTGTTGTTTGTTATGTTCTATTTTGTTTGTTGTACTTACTCAAGCGCAGACACATTTGATATGTGCTGCAAGATGTCTTTTATATGATCTTTTATCAATCTTGAAATGGGAAGAGTTTGTGGAAAGACCCAAGATTTTGTGATGTTTATAGGTTGAGGCAAGACGTATGCATCAGCATCAAGCACTTCTTTGTCCTTCGTGCTTTGCTCAACTTGTTTTGCAGCTTGTTTTGAAGCTCTAGTCACTTTCGCAACTTTCGGATATTGGAATTCTGGATCATGCTGCTTTTCCTTCCTTTCTTTTGCCTTTAAATTTTTTATCATTGAGGTTGGATCTTTTTTGACTGTAGGCAGTGAAAATATTAGAAAAAGTGAAATTTCTCTGAAGCAACAGATGATATTTCAATATGTAAATTTATTTAATTCAATATTTTGCAGTTACCATAGAGTTTCTTCTTTTGTTTCAGTTGTTGTTTGTGTGGGATTTGCTCTTGTTGGGTTGTTGGTTGTTGTTCCAGTTGCATTCCAACTATACACAGTGAAAATCAAACAAGCACCAAAAATGGAATAAGAAAATATACAGAGAAATGAAATGAGCAGTAGAAATATAACTAATGTGTTGAGAGAGATATAACTTCCAGAGAAAATTACCAATGACAGAGAAAATTATAATAAATAGAAATTTCTCTGAGTTATGATAGCACAAGGACATAACTTTTTGTGGCTCAAGATTTTCACTGACCTTGTGGTTGAAGTTGTGTTGGTGTTCGGTATGGTTGTGTTGCTAGTTGGACAGATAGTTCTTGAACTTGTTCATGCAATTTGGCATTTTCAGTTTCAAGCTCCGAATTTGAACACCTCAACTGTTGAATTGTTTTTGCATCGTCTGCTTTTTCAACCTCCAACATCCTTAGTTTCATTCGGATTGTGCTTTCTTTTTCTTGAAGTTCTGAGTTATGTGATGTCAGGATTCTTATTGAAATATCCTTTTCAGCAAGTAATTCCATCCAATTTCTGTCTTCTTCTTTTTTAGATTGAGACAGTGCCTTCAGTCTTTGACGTAGATCAGCAATTTGGGCATCCTTTGATTCCTCAAATTCTTCAGGCTGATGCATTGTTGAGCCACAAATGCCATCATGTTGTTGGTCCATCTGCTCATTATTTTCTTCTTCATCACTTTCATCCTTGTTCTCTTCTTCTTGTTCATCTTCATCTTCATCTTCTTGTTCACTGTCTTCTTCTTTCTGTTCATTTTGTTCTTTGTCTTCTGGTTCTATTTCTTCACTTTCTTTGGTGGTTTCTTCTTCTGTGCTGCTTGCTTGATGTTCTTGTCCATTGCTGGCTTCGTATTCTTCTGTGTTGCCTTCTTTTTGTTCATTCCCTCCATCTTCAGATGGATCTTGTAATGTCTCCTTGAATATGACAATTGCCTTTTTTAATTCTTTCTTCGTCTTTTTGCCAAGACAGAACTCCTCAGATGGGTTTTTGACTAGCTGCTTGTTATCAATCTGTAACAGGAGACTCTTTTATTAGAGAAATGTTACAAAATTGACTGAGAGAAAAAATTCAAATAAGGAAAATAAAATTTATCTAAATGATACTAATTGGAAACAAACTTCAGAGAAAATTGTATTGGGCCAGAGAAAATTAGAGACATGGAGTTAATTTTATGGGGCAGAGAAAATTATGAAACAGTGAAATAAGCAGTGTTTATAAGTTAATGTTTTACTATATTTGTGTCAGAGAAATTTGAATTCCAGTGAAAATTCATTAGAAGGGTAGAAATAAACAGTGTTTATCAAAGATGCAAGGCACACAAGTTATGGGCAGAGAAAATTACACACAAGGAGATAAAATTTGATGGGCCAGAGAAAATTATGTAACAAAAAACATAATTCAGATATTAGAGAAAATGAATCAGGGCATATAAGTTAATGTGTTACAATTGTGGTCAGAGAAATTTGGATGGCAGAGAAAATTGATTACAATGGCAGAAATAGACTAGTGGTTAACAAAGAAGAAAACAGAAATTGATATTTTAGAGAAAATTAATCTTAATCAATCAATGCACAAGGAGGGAAACAAAGCAGTGGTCAGAGAAATTTTGAAATTTCACTGAGATTTCGGTAGCAATAGGAATCTAACCTGTCGAGGTGCAAGAGAGTGGACTGGTGTCTTCTGCAGCTGTTTCGTCAAGGTTTGAAGGTTCCACTTGGCACATCTTGGGAAGTCTGTTGTGTTACTGTCTTCTGAGTCAATGATAGTTGCATGTTCACATAGCCAATACTGTGATGAAAATGAAAGTAAATAAAATTTTGTAAACGCACAAATTTGTAAGTATGATAACTACAAATTTGAATGGATATTATACTTACCAGCAATGCAATGACACACCCCGTAACTTTTTCTGGAGTTCTATGCAATGCCATGATAGAATCAATCAATGTTGATGTGATTGCTTCCGGCCAATCATACTGTTTCATTGATTCAAGAGGTTCCACATACTTTATAAAAACCCAACCTATTGAATTCCCACTTGTTGCAAAAAATAGGGTGAGACACAAGTACAATGTAACAATGATTGCTATATCTTTGAAGTCAGTTGGTTGCTTGCCTTTCATTGCTTTGACCAAGGCATTTTTAAGAACAGGATCAGTGAGCCTTGTGTCCTTTTGGAATCTTCTCCTGAGGAATGTAGATTTTGGCTTTTTAGAGTATCTTAATGACATGGCTCCTTTACCTCCTTCCAAACCAAAAATCAAGGTCATGTCATTTGTTGTAAAGGTCAGGTTCTTCTTTCCAACTGTGAATGCTTTTGTTTTTTCATTGTAACATTGGATTATGGCAACTACATCATCATCGGATTTCCTAGATTTCTTTGGATCCATCCTTCCAGTGGTTAGAGCTTGGATCAAATACCAGACTGGGGTCTTTTGAAGCTCTAGAAGATGTTTTGAACTGAATTTAAGTGTTTGAAAGAAGGAGACGACAGATGAGAGGTTGGATCGGAATTGAATGCTGTAGTGAGCTCTCTTTCTGTGGAGTTTAACAGGTTTTTTCCCCCTTGAACTTGAGTCTTTTGAAGTTGGGGTACTCATCTGGATGCTAGTTGCTTCATCAGCTTGGACTTGTGTGTTTTGGGAAGGAGTTTGTGGTGTTTTAGTGCTGGTTTTTGATCTTAGATGATAAGAGGACTGTGAGAGTTGTTCTTGCTTCCTTGGTGTTTCTAGTGTTTTGCTGCTGGTTTTTGATCCTAGTCCATAAGAAGACTGAGACAGTTTCTGTTTTTTGCTTGGTGTTTCTGGTGTTTCGCTGCCTTTACGTTTTGCCATTTCTAGACAATGATTAAAGCATAGAGATGTCAACATTAAATCCCAGAGAAAAATGGAAATGTCAGAGAAAATTACAGATAAGGGAAAATTACAGAAAATTTGACATGTCAGAGAAAATCAACACAGCATCATAAACATGGGAGAGAAATTTTCAATAATTGTTTAAATTACAGATAGAAGTAAACATACCAGAGAAAATGAATGATAGAAAAAAGTAAACATGGCAAGTGAAAGAAAATTTGCATTCCACAATTAGCAAAGATAAAATAAACAAAGTAATGTAAACATGGCACTGAGAAGTACACCATATTGAAATCAAGAATTGAACAAAATAAACATAGCAGAGAAAAATGCACATTCTGGAGAAAACTACACATTATTGAGGAAATTTCCATTCTAGAGAAAATTTCAATTCATAATATTAAAATGCAAGAAAAATTTACATACACAAGCAGAGAAAATTAACCATGATAGAGACACTCAATGGAGGAAAGTGGTGCGATGTGGTCAGAGAAAATTATAAATACCAGAGAAACTTAGACAGGGGCAAGAGTGTAATTGACATTGCAGAGAAGGATACATATTCCAGAGAAATTTACAAAGCAGAGAAATTCAGAGACAAAATGACAGAAACATATTCAAGAATAAGATTAAAATTCAGAGAAATAACTTTTTCTCAAAGTACATATGGCAGAGAAAATTCCAAGAAGAAACATTCATTCCAGTCCACAATATTAAAATTCCAGAGAAAATTTAAAATGACAAAGACACAAGGGAGGAAAGTGATGTGATGTGGTCAGAGAAAATTATAAATACCAGAGAAACTTAAGACAGAGGCAAGAGTGTAATTGACATTGCAGAGAAGGATACATATTCCAGAGAAATTTACAAAGCAGAGAAATTCAGAGACAAAATGACAGAAACATATTCAAAAATAAGATCAAAATTCAAAGAAATAACTTTTTCTCAAAGTACATATGGCAGAGAAAATTCCAAGAAGAAACATTCATTCCAGTCCACAATATTAAAATTCCAGAGAAAATTTAAAATGACAAAGACACAAGGGAGGAAAGTGATGTGATGTGATCAGAGAAAATTATAAATACCAGAGAAACTTAAGACAGAGGCAAGAAAGCAATAGACATTCTAGATTAAGATAGACATTGCAATTAAAAATACATATTACAGAGAAATTTACGGAGCAGGAAAATTTATAGACAGAATTACATAAACATGTTCAAGAATAAGATAAAAACACAAAAAATTGTTGTGAAAATAAACATGCCAGAGAAAATTGAAAGAAGAAAATTACATTAATCAAAAATCAGAGAAATTCAAATGCCAGAGAAATTTACAGATAAAATCACACAAATATGTTGAAGAATAATTTCAAAATACACAGAAATAAATTTTTTCAAATTCAGGGAGCTTTTTATTACGAAATTGAAACCCTAATTTATGAAAGGTTATTATAAAATGCTATTAACTGTGTTTCCAGAGAAAATCTAGTTGTATTGTAGAAAAACTGACCAGAGTTAGGATGAAACTTGAATGATGAGCTGATATGGCCCGCGATGAAGATGCGACGTGACGAAGATGGACTGAGATGATGATGAGCCGTGAAAACGAAGCTTTAACCTAGGTCAGAGAAATTTGTGAGGAAGGAATGGGAATGATTTTTGGAGAAGATAACGAAGCTGTAATGTCGATGGTGCAGATGATGTTGAAACCCTAATTCTGCTGTTCTCCTGTTCGTGAAGATGCTGGATGTTTGGAATGTAACTGAGACGTCGGAATGAGTTTGGTTCTGTGTTGATTTTGGCGAGGGTATTTTGGTCCACAAAATAATTAAAAACGCGCGCCAAGTTGTTTCAGGGACGTGAGGCATCACTATCTTTTTGTGTGTCCTTTATCCTCTAAATTGTTATTATTAAGGACCTTAAAAAAAAAAATCCCCTTTTTAATTTACCTTCTCTATTTTTTTTATCAATTTTTTATTTTTTATTTTATATATTATTTTTATAAAAAAATAAAAAATACGCTCATTTAGAACCTTTCAAACCACCCATTACTTCGCGGCATACGTTTTCTACTCATATAGAAGTTTTGTTGGTGTTATCTCTTTCTACTTTGACAAACCCACAGATTCCATTACACTCACTTAACCAATTTTAATACTTATTTGACAAATCCAATTTGAGTTTTACATTTGTTTGACAATCTTCACTGTATTTAAAAAGATTTAATTCTGTTGTGTACGAAACAACAACCAGAATATAAAGAAATAAAGAAAAGGAGAGAATATGTTTGATTACAAAAATCAAACTCGAAATAAAAATAAATAAATAAAAACAAAACAGATTTTATTTTGTTACAAAAACAAAATTAAAATCTGAATAAATAAACAAATAAAAACAACACTGAAAGTAATTAAATAACTTACTTGATTTAATTTGTTCGAATTATTTTTCTGATCAAGTCCAGTGTTTAACACTGTCTCCTTAAGACAGATTCGTCCTCTCCACGGTGCTTTCAGAATTCGGACGTCTATCTCCCAGGATGAAATGATCTTCCACAAACAATAGCAGCACTACTAATTGTTTGCCTTACGAACACACTAAGTGTTTACACTCTTTCTTTTGAAAATAAAATGCAGCAAGATGAAGAATAGAAAACAGAAGTGAAATACGAAATTTCTGAATGTAAACATCAAATGAGGGTGGTCCTATTTATAGATGTGAAGGTGGCTCTTCATTTTGAATTAAACAGGTATGTATCTCTTGGTTTTGAATTGAACAGGTATCATACCTGTTGGGTTTTGAATTCAAACAGATAGTAAAACGGGAAGGGCCCTGTTTGGGTGTGCATTAATTCCAAAACAATTTATTTCTGTTTGAAACCGGGAAGGGCCCTGTTTGGGTGTGCACTAATTCCAAAACAGTTTATTTCTGTTTTGAAACCGGGAAGGGCCCTGTTTGGATGAACAAATAATCCAAACCAATTTAATTTGAATTATGGATTTTATTTTAATAAAAAATAAAATTAAATTCAAATGTTTTTGGCCCAAAAAGATTAGAAGCCCAACCCAACCACACACCACGCACCCGCGCCCAAGCCCAGGCCCAGCCCAGCCCGCCCGACCGGACGGACGGCGGCGGCGGCGCGCGCGCGCGTGTGTGGTGATTTTTGGGTCCAATGGGTCTAGCCCATTTTGCCCATAACCTCTCCCTCTAAAACATTTGGGTACCCCTTGGGGCACACCCCAAGTATCTCACCCTAAGCCTTATAAACCCTTTCAAAACCTCCCACCAAATCAATGTGGGACAAGCCAATTTACAACCTTAAGGAATTTCCACCAAAACTCCATTTCCATGGAGCACACTTTGGCTTCAATTTCCCATTCACTCGGTAATGGTTTTGAGCAACCAAATATATACCACGTGAATCACAACGCGGCATAGAACGCGTTACCACTTTGACCCGAGTAAATCGACACTCGGGGCCCACCTAAAAATTAGACCGAACTTAGGAAAAAATTCTGGTTTTATCCAGAATTTTATAACCATTTCCAACAATCCCCCACATGAATGGAATTTGATGACAACGGAAATGCAACAATATGCAGACTTAACGAAAGAGTATAAGTCGAAAATATCTTGCATCAGGATAGGTAGTTTTCGGCCTTGAACCTTCCCTAGTGATAACCTATCGGACTTACTGGCTAACCAATGGACGCGATGCCTTGAATTGTTCAGCCGTTTGTGTAAGCCAAGACAATAGATTTCACACAAAATATCTTCTAACACATCGTGGTTCTCACTGTTGTGTTCATTTTGGCCTTGAACGCGCCTGGTTTTCATAAGTGTTTCTAGAGAATTTAGCCTTTGCATTCTCATAGAACCGGCCCCAGTTCAACACTCATATAGGTGATTCTTATTGTGAGTATCTCCTTATACTCGTCTTGATTTTATGTCTTAACCAAGATATAAGTAATCATTAAAAGCAAAGCTTATCCTTATACCCCTGCAGACAACATATGTTGCAGATATCACTCTCACCATAGGAATGGGTAGGAATTTTAATCCCTTGGTGATTTCTGGCGAGCCATACATAACTTAGTTGTCCCTTTGAACTTAGTTCTTGGGATCTCCAGTCATATAAGTAGGGTTACCATTATGACGACTCTTATGTAATAGGCTTTAATCCCATCCCCTTCGATGAACTATACACTAGCTCTTTTGTCAAACCTTTTGTTAACGGATCCGCAATATTCTCTTTAGATTTTATATAATCTATTGAGATTATTCCGTTTGACAACAATTGCCTTACGGTATTATGTCGACGACGAATATGTCGTGACTTACCATTATACATATGATTCTGTGCCCTGCCTATTGCAGATTGACTATCACAATGAATGCAAATAGCTGGCACAGGTTTTGGCCACATTGGAATGTCTTCTAAGAAGTGACGAAGCCATTCTGCTTCTTCACCTGCTTTGTCTAAAGCAATGAACTCGGATTCCATTGTGGATCGTGCGATGCACGTTTGTTTCGTGGACTTCCAAGAAACAGCAGCGCCTCCTAGAGTAAAGACATATCCACTAGTGGATTTTGAATCTTTAGTATCCGATATCCAATTGGCATCACAATAACCTTCGAGTACTGCTGGATATCGAGTAAAGTTCAAACCATGATCACGAGTAAATCTTAGATATCTAAGAACTCGAATGATCGCTTTCCAATGGTCTTCTCCAGGGTTACTAGTGTACCTACTCAATTTACTTATAGCATAAGCTATATCAGGACGAGTACAATTCATTAGGTACATTAGGCTTCCAATGATTTGGGAGTATTTTAACTGAGACACTGCATCACCTTTATTTTTCGATAAATAAAGACTGATGTCTACAGGTGTTCTAGCTAAATTCAAATCATCCTTGATAAATTTATCAAGAATTTTCTCAATATAATGAGATTGAGATAATGCATATCCGTCAGATGTTTTAGTAATTTTCATTCCTAATATAACATCTGCGACCCCCATATCTTTCATATCAAATCTTTTGTTAAGCATCTGCTTAGTTGATTTGATCATGTTTTGACTGCTTCCAATGATAAGCATGTCATCCACATAAAGACAAACTATGACATATCCTTGGTCAGTGTTTTTAACATAGACGCATTTGTCACATTCGTTTATCTTAAACCCATTAGTAAGCATTGCATGATCAAATTTTTCATGCCATTGCTTAGGTGCTTGTTTTAATCCATAAAGGGATTTTACAAGTCGACAAACTTTCTTTTCTTGTCCTGATACTACAAACCCTTCGGGTTGTTCCATATAGATCTCTTCATTTAGATCACCGTTTAAGAAAGCTGTCTTAACATCCATTTGATGTATTTCTAAATTAAACAACGCTGCTATAGCAATAAGCATGCGAATGGATGTTATTCTTGTCACAGGGGAATATGTGTCAAAATAATCCAGACCTTCCTTTTGTCTGTAACCTTTAACAACAAGTCTTGCTTTATACTTGTCAATTGAACCATCTGCTTTCATTTTTCTCTTGAATATCCATTTATATCCAAGAGGTTTAGAACCTGGTGGAAGATCCACCAATTCCCAAGTATGATTTTGCATAATGGATTCAATTTCATTATTAACAGCCTCTTTCCACAAAGGTGCTTCAGGACCTGTCATTGCTGCCTTAAAGCTTTGAGGTTCATTTTCTAACAAGTATGTCAGAAAATCTGGACCAAAGGATTTTGATGTTCTCGCTCTTTTACTTCGTCTTGGTTCATTATTAGTTAAATCCTGTTGGTCGAGACTATTACTAGTCTCTTGTGTTTGATTGTCATTAGTCTCTTGACTTTGTGTACAATCATAAGTTCTTTTCTGTGAACTTAATTCCTGTCCTTTCTTGTAAGGAAAGACATGTTCAAAAAACACAGCATTCCTTGACTCTATAATAGTGTTCACATTTATATCAGGTATATCTGATTTATAAGTCAGAAACCGATATGCACTACTATTCTGAGCATAACCAATAAACACACAATCTACTGTTTTTGGTCCAATTTTAGTCTTTTTAGGAACAGGTACTTCAACTTTTACCAAACACCCCCACACTTTTAAGTATTTGTAGGAAGGTGGTCGACCTTTCCACAATTCATAAGGAATGCTTTTGGTTTTCTTGTGGGGTATTCTATTAAGAACATAATTAGCAGACAATATTGCTTCCCCCCACAAGTTCTGTGGTAAGCCTGAACTTAGTAACATGGCATTCATCATTTCTTTTAGAGTTCTATTCTTCCTTTCAGCAATTCCATTTTGCTGTGGAGAATAAGGGGCTGTAGTTTGGTGAATAATGCCATGTTGTGCACAAAATTCATTTAATGGTGCATCATATTCACCACCCCTATCACTTCTAACCATTTTAATGGTTTTACCAAGTTGATTTTCAACTTCTGTTTTGTAGAGTTTAAACATTTCTAAGGCTTCATCTTTACTTCTAAGTAAATAAACATAACAATATCTTGTGCAATCATCGATAAATGTTATGAAATACTTTTTGCCACCTCTAGTTTGAATAAACTTTAAATCACATACATCAGTGTGAATTAATTCTAGAGGTTCGGTTTTTCTTTCAACCGATTTAAATGGAGCCTTAGTTAGTTTTGCTTCTACACAAATTTCACATTTATGATTAGGATTAATTTCAAACTTTGGTATATAATCTAAACCAATTAATCTACGCAAAGCATCAAAATTCACATGTCCTAATCTACCATGCCATAAATTTGACTCAAGAATATAAACAAAAGATGTGTTATTCTTATTCATAGCAACTTTCGGTACAACTGTCATTACATTTAACTTAAAGAGACCATCACTCATGTATCCCTTACCAACATACATACCACTCTTTGTTAATACAAATTTATCAGACTCAAATACAAGCCTAAAACCATTTTTACTTAACAAAGACCCAGAAACTAAATTCTTCCGGATGTCAGGTACATGCAGTACGTTGTTGAGGGTCAGTTCTTTCCCTGATGTCATCTTCAAGATTACTTTCCCTTGTCCAGCCACAGCAGAAGTAGAAGAATTTCCCATGAAAAGTTGTTCACCATTTGCAGCCTCATTGTAAGTAGTGAACATCTTCTTGTCCGCACATATGTGACGAGTTGCTCCAGTGTCAACCCACCACTCTTTGGGATTTCCAACCAAGTTAGCCTCAGACACCACAGCAGAGAGGTTGATGTCATTCACTCCATCAGAGATGTAATCCAATTCTGTTACATTGGCCTGATTGGTGGTCTTCTTACTTGTACTTCCATGATTCTTTTTAGGGCGGCGGCAGTCAGAAGCTCGATGTCCAGTTTTGCCACAGTTATAGCATTTTCCTTTGAACTTCTTGCTACTATCGCCTTGTTTAGGACCATCTCCAGTAAACTTTCTCTTTTTGTTATGTGGTTTATGAACTTGTTCAACCACATTTGCCTTGGACTCAATGGGATTTTTCCCATTCCTCTTTTCAGCCTTTCGGTTATCTTCTTCAATTCTTAACCTTACAATCAATTCATCCATAGTCATCTCTTTGCGTTTATGTTTTAAATAATTTTTGAAATCTTTCCAAGCCGGTGGTAACTTTTCCACTAAAGCAGCGACTTGGAATGACTCACTAAGAGACATACCTTCTGAATGAATATCATGCAAAATTATTTGAAAACTTTGAACTTGAGATATTACCGTTTGGGAGTCTACCATAACAAAGTCCAGAAATTTACCGACGACAAATTTCTTCGTGCCGGCATCTTCTGTCTTGTATTTCTTCTCCAAAGAATCCCACAATTCTTTTGCTGTTTTCAGAGGACTGTATACATTATACAGCATATTGTCAAGGCCATTTAGGATGTAGTTTCTGCACAGGAAATCTGAATGTTTCCAAGCATCTACAGCGGCAACAACTTGCCGATCACTTTCACCCTCTTTAAGTGCTGGAGCCTCTTCATGGAGAAACCGGGCCAAATTAAGAGTTGTAAGATAGAACAGCATCTTCTGCTGCCATCTCTTAAACTCGGTACCATTAAATTTTTCCGGTTTTTCTCCATGATTGATTGGTACATGAACATGGTTCTGGATAGGGACCGATGTAGGTGTAACAATAGGAGTACCACTGCCAGATGCAGTTTCAGTTGTAGTAGCCATAATCTCTGATTACAAAAATCAGAAAATATTAAAACACAAATTAATTTTCTAGTTACTAAAACCAGAAAATAATTATAACAACAAAATAATTTTATTTTTCTTGTTACTAAAACTAGAAAAATAAAATATCACAAGAATTTTCTGTAATACCAAATAATATTCTGAATTGTTAATGACACCAGTATCGTACTACTAGTAGTTGTCAAAGAAAAGAGACAGTATATTACTACTATCTGTCAAATAGCATAAATCACTATTTGTTTTTCCAACCAGAATATTAATTTGAAAACACAGAAAATTAAATACAATGAAGATACCCAAAAAGGAATCTGTCTTAAGATTGTTTGACAATCTTCACTGTATTTAAAAAGATTTAATTCTGTTGTGTACGAAACAACAACCAGAATATAAAGAAATAAAGAAAAGGAGAGAATATGTTTGATTACAAAAATCAAACTCGAAATAAAAATAAATAAATAAAAACAAAACAGATTTTATTTTGTTACAAAAACAAAATTAAAATCTGAATAAATAAACAAATAAAAACAACACTGAAAGTAATTAAATAACTTACTTGATTTAATTTGTTCGAATTATTTTTCTGATCAAGTCCAGTGTTTAACACTGTCTCCTTAAGACAGATTCGTCCTCTCCACGGTGCTTTCAGAATTCGGACGTCTATCTCCCAGGATGAAATGATCTTCCACAAACAATAGCAGCACTACTAATTGTTTGCCTTACGAACACACTAAGTGTTTACACTCTTTCTTTTGAAAATAAAATGCAGCAAGATGAAGAATAGAAAACAGAAGTGAAATACGAAATTTCTGAATGTAAACATCAAATGAGGGTGGTCCTATTTATAGATGTGAAGGTGGCTCTTCATTTTGAATTAAACAGGTATGTATCTCTTGGTTTTGAATTGAACAGGTATCATACCTGTTGGGTTTTGAATTCAAACAGATAGTAAAACGGGAAGGGCCCTGTTTGGGTGTGCATTAATTCCAAAACAATTTATTTCTGTTTGAAACCGGGAAGGGCCCTGTTTGGGTGTGCACTAATTCCAAAACAGTTTATTTCTGTTTTGAAACCGGGAAGGGCCCTGTTTGGATGAACAAATAATCCAAACCAATTTAATTTGAATTATGGATTTTATTTTAATAAAAAATAAAATTAAATTCAAATGTTTTTGGCCCAAAAAGATTAGAAGCCCAACCCAACCACACACCACGCACCCGCGCCCAAGCCCAGGCCCAGCCCAGCCCGCCCGACCGGACGGACGGCGGCGGCGGCGCGCGCGCGCGTGTGTGGTGATTTTTGGGTCCAATGGGTCTAGCCCATTTTGCCCATAACCTCTCCCTCTAAAACATTTGGGTACCCCTTGGGGCACACCCCAAGTATCTCACCCTAAGCCTTATAAACCCTTTCAAAACCTCCCACCAAATCAATGTGGGACAAGCCAATTTACAACCTTAAGGAATTTCCACCAAAACTCCATTTCCATGGAGCACACTTTGGCTTCAATTTCCCATTCACTCGGTAATGGTTTTGAGCAACCAAATATATACCACGTGAATCACAACGCGGCATAGAACGCGTTACCACTTTGACCCGAGTAAATCGACACTCGGGGCCCACCTAAAAATTAGACCGAACTTAGGAAAAAATTCTGGTTTTATCCAGAATTTTATAACCATTTCCAACAATCCCCCACATGAATGGAATTTGATGACAACGGAAATGCAACAATATGCAGACTTAACGAAAGAGTATAAGTCGAAAATATCTTGCATCAGGATAGGTAGTTTTCGGCCTTGAACCTTCCCTAGTGATAACCTATCGGACTTACTGGCTAACCAATGGACGCGATGCCTTGAATTGTTCAGCCGTTTGTGTAAGCCAAGACAATAGATTTCACACAAAATATCTTCTAACACATCGTGGTTCTCACTGTTGTGTTCATTTTGGCCTTGAACGCGCCTGGTTTTCATAAGTGTTTCTAGAGAATTTAGCCTTTGCATTCTCATAGAACCGGCCCCAGTTCAACACTCATATAGGTGATTCTTATTGTGAGTATCTCCTTATACTCGTCTTGATTTTATGTCTTAACCAAGATATAAGTAATCATTAAAAGCAAAGCTTATCCTTATACCCCTGCAGACAACATATGTTGCAGATATCACTCTCACCATAGGAATGGGTAGGAATTTTAATCCCTTGGTGATTTCTGGCGAGCCATACATAACTTAGTTGTCCCTTTGAACTTAGTTCTTGGGATCTCCAGTCATATAAGTAGGGTTACCATTATGACGACTCTTATGTAATAGGCTTTAATCCCATCCCCTTCGATGAACTATACACTAGCTCTTTTGTCAAACCTTTTGTTAACGGATCCGCAATATTCTCTTTAGATTTTATATAATCTATTGAGATTATTCCGTTTGACAACAATTGCCTTACGGTATTATGTCGACGACGAATATGTCGTGACTTACCATTATACATATGATTCTGTGCCCTGCCTATTGCAGATTGACTATCACAATGAATGCAAATAGCTGGCACAGGTTTTGGCCACATTGGAATGTCTTCTAAGAAGTGACGAAGCCATTCTGCTTCTTCACCTGCTTTGTCTAAAGCAATGAACTCGGATTCCATTGTGGATCGTGCGATGCACGTTTGTTTCGTGGACTTCCAAGAAACAGCAGCGCCTCCTAGAGTAAAGACATATCCACTAGTGGATTTTGAATCTTTAGTATCCGATATCCAATTGGCATCACAATAACCTTCGAGTACTGCTGGATATCGAGTAAAGTTCAAACCATGATCACGAGTAAATCTTAGATATCTAAGAACTCGAATGATCGCTTTCCAATGGTCTTCTCCAGGGTTACTAGTGTACCTACTCAATTTACTTATAGCATAAGCTATATCAGGACGAGTACAATTCATTAGGTACATTAGGCTTCCAATGATTTGGGAGTATTTTAACTGAGACACTGCATCACCTTTATTTTTCGATAAATAAAGACTGATGTCTACAGGTGTTCTAGCTAAATTCAAATCATCCTTGATAAATTTATCAAGAATTTTCTCAATATAATGAGATTGAGATAATGCATATCCGTCAGATGTTTTAGTAATTTTCATTCCTAATATAACATCTGCGACCCCCATATCTTTCATATCAAATCTTTTGTTAAGCATCTGCTTAGTTGATTTGATCATGTTTTGACTGCTTCCAATGATAAGCATGTCATCCACATAAAGACAAACTATGACATATCCTTGGTCAGTGTTTTTAACATAGACGCATTTGTCACATTCGTTTATCTTAAACCCATTAGTAAGCATTGCATGATCAAATTTTTCATGCCATTGCTTAGGTGCTTGTTTTAATCCATAAAGGGATTTTACAAGTCGACAAACTTTCTTTTCTTGTCCTGATACTACAAACCCTTCGGGTTGTTCCATATAGATCTCTTCATTTAGATCACCGTTTAAGAAAGCTGTCTTAACATCCATTTGATGTATTTCTAAATTAAACAACGCTGCTATAGCAATAAGCATGCGAATGGATGTTATTCTTGTCACAGGGGAATATGTGTCAAAATAATCCAGACCTTCCTTTTGTCTGTAACCTTTAACAACAAGTCTTGCTTTATACTTGTCAATTGAACCATCTGCTTTCATTTTTCTCTTGAATATCCATTTATATCCAAGAGGTTTAGAACCTGGTGGAAGATCCACCAATTCCCAAGTATGATTTTGCATAATGGATTCAATTTCATTATTAACAGCCTCTTTCCACAAAGGTGCTTCAGGACCTGTCATTGCTGCCTTAAAGCTTTGAGGTTCATTTTCTAACAAGTATGTCAGAAAATCTGGACCAAAGGATTTTGATGTTCTCGCTCTTTTACTTCGTCTTGGTTCATTATTAGTTAAATCCTGTTGGTCGAGACTATTACTAGTCTCTTGTGTTTGATTGTCATTAGTCTCTTGACTTTGTGTACAATCATAAGTTCTTTTCTGTGAACTTAATTCCTGTCCTTTCTTGTAAGGAAAGACATGTTCAAAAAACACAGCATTCCTTGACTCTATAATAGTGTTCACATTTATATCAGGTATATCTGATTTATAAGTCAGAAACCGATATGCACTACTATTCTGAGCATAACCAATAAACACACAATCTACTGTTTTTGGTCCAATTTTAGTCTTTTTAGGAACAGGTACTTCAACTTTTACCAAACACCCCCACACTTTTAAGTATTTGTAGGAAGGTGGTCGACCTTTCCACAATTCATAAGGAATGCTTTTGGTTTTCTTGTGGGGTATTCTATTAAGAACATAATTAGCAGACAATATTGCTTCCCCCCACAAGTTCTGTGGTAAGCCTGAACTTAGTAACATGGCATTCATCATTTCTTTTAGAGTTCTATTCTTCCTTTCAGCAATTCCATTTTGCTGTGGAGAATAAGGGGCTGTAGTTTGGTGAATAATGCCATGTTGTGCACAAAATTCATTTAATGGTGCATCATATTCACCACCCCTATCACTTCTAACCATTTTAATGGTTTTACCAAGTTGATTTTCAACTTCTGTTTTGTAGAGTTTAAACATTTCTAAGGCTTCATCTTTACTTCTAAGTAAATAAACATAACAATATCTTGTGCAATCATCGATAAATGTTATGAAATACTTTTTGCCACCTCTAGTTTGAATAAACTTTAAATCACATACATCAGTGTGAATTAATTCTAGAGGTTCGGTTTTTCTTTCAACCGATTTAAATGGAGCCTTAGTTAGTTTTGCTTCTACACAAATTTCACATTTATGATTAGGATTAATTTCAAACTTTGGTATATAATCTAAACCAATTAATCTACGCAAAGCATCAAAATTCACATGTCCTAATCTACCATGCCATAAATTTGACTCAAGAATATAAACAAAAGATGTGTTATTCTTATTCATAGCAACTTTCGGTACAACTGTCATTACATTTAACTTAAAGAGACCATCACTCATGTATCCCTTACCAACATACATACCACTCTTTGTTAATACAAATTTATCAGACTCAAATACAAGCCTAAAACCATTTTTACTTAACAAAGACCCAGAAACTAAATTCTTCCGGATGTCAGGTACATGCAGTACGTTGTTGAGGGTCAGTTCTTTCCCTGATGTCATCTTCAAGATTACTTTCCCTTGTCCAGCCACAGCAGAAGTAGAAGAATTTCCCATGAAAAGTTGTTCACCATTTGCAGCCTCATTGTAAGTAGTGAACATCTTCTTGTCCGCACATATGTGACGAGTTGCTCCAGTGTCAACCCACCACTCTTTGGGATTTCCAACCAAGTTAGCCTCAGACACCACAGCAGAGAGGTTGATGTCATTCACTCCATCAGAGATGTAATCCAATTCTGTTACATTGGCCTGATTGGTGGTCTTCTTACTTGTACTTCCATGATTCTTTTTAGGGCGGCGGCAGTCAGAAGCTCGATGTCCAGTTTTGCCACAGTTATAGCATTTTCCTTTGAACTTCTTGCTACTATCGCCTTGTTTAGGACCATCTCCAGTAAACTTTCTCTTTTTGTTATGTGGTTTATGAACTTGTTCAACCACATTTGCCTTGGACTCAATGGGATTTTTCCCATTCCTCTTTTCAGCCTTTCGGTTATCTTCTTCAATTCTTAACCTTACAATCAATTCATCCATAGTCATCTCTTTGCGTTTATGTTTTAAATAATTTTTGAAATCTTTCCAAGCCGGTGGTAACTTTTCCACTAAAGCAGCGACTTGGAATGACTCACTAAGAGACATACCTTCTGAATGAATATCATGCAAAATTATTTGAAAACTTTGAACTTGAGATATTACCGTTTGGGAGTCTACCATAACAAAGTCCAGAAATTTACCGACGACAAATTTCTTCGTGCCGGCATCTTCTGTCTTGTATTTCTTCTCCAAAGAATCCCACAATTCTTTTGCTGTTTTCAGAGGACTGTATACATTATACAGCATATTGTCAAGGCCATTTAGGATGTAGTTTCTGCACAGGAAATCTGAATGTTTCCAAGCATCTACAGCGGCAACAACTTGCCGATCACTTTCACCCTCTTTAAGTGCTGGAGCCTCTTCATGGAGAAACCGGGCCAAATTAAGAGTTGTAAGATAGAACAGCATCTTCTGCTGCCATCTCTTAAACTCGGTACCATTAAATTTTTCCGGTTTTTCTCCATGATTGATTGGTACATGAACATGGTTCTGGATAGGGACCGATGTAGGTGTAACAATAGGAGTACCACTGCCAGATGCAGTTTCAGTTGTAGTAGCCATAATCTCTGATTACAAAAATCAGAAAATATTAAAACACAAATTAATTTTCTAGTTACTAAAACCAGAAAATAATTATAACAACAAAATAATTTTATTTTTCTTGTTACTAAAACTAGAAAAATAAAATATCACAAGAATTTTCTGTAATACCAAATAATATTCTGAATTGTTAATGACACCAGTATCGTACTACTAGTAGTTGTCAAAGAAAAGAGACAGTATATTACTACTATCTGTCAAATAGCATAAATCACTATTTGTTTTTCCAACCAGAATATTAATTTGAAAACACAGAAAATTAAATACAATGAAGATACCCAAAAAGGAATCTGTCTTAAGATTGTTTGACAATCTTCACTGTATTTAAAAAGATTTAATTCTGTTGTGTACGAAACAACAACCAGAATATAAAGAAATAAAGAAAAGGAGAGAATATGTTTGATTACAAAAATCAAACTCGAAATAAAAATAAATAAATAAAAACAAAACAGATTTTATTTTGTTACAAAAACAAAATTAAAATCTGAATAAATAAACAAATAAAAACAACACTGAAAGTAATTAAATAACTTACTTGATTTAATTTGTTCGAATTATTTTTCTGATCAAGTCCAGTGTTTAACACTGTCTCCTTAAGACAGATTCGTCCTCTCCACGGTGCTTTCAGAATTCGGACGTCTATCTCCCAGGATGAAATGATCTTCCACAAACAATAGCAGCACTACTAATTGTTTGCCTTACGAACACACTAAGTGTTTACACTCTTTCTTTTGAAAATAAAATGCAGCAAGATGAAGAATAGAAAACAGAAGTGAAATACGAAATTTCTGAATGTAAACATCAAATGAGGGTGGTCCTATTTATAGATGTGAAGGTGGCTCTTCATTTTGAATTAAACAGGTATGTATCTCTTGGTTTTGAATTGAACAGGTATCATACCTGTTGGGTTTTGAATTCAAACAGATAGTAAAACGGGAAGGGCCCTGTTTGGGTGTGCATTAATTCCAAAACAATTTATTTCTGTTTGAAACCGGGAAGGGCCCTGTTTGGGTGTGCACTAATTCCAAAACAGTTTATTTCTGTTTTGAAACCGGGAAGGGCCCTGTTTGGATGAACAAATAATCCAAACCAATTTAATTTGAATTATGGATTTTATTTTAATAAAAAATAAAATTAAATTCAAATGTTTTTGGCCCAAAAAGATTAGAAGCCCAACCCAACCACACACCACGCACCCGCGCCCAGCCCAGCCCAGCCCGCCCGACCGGACGGACGGACGGCGGCGGCGGCGCGCGCGCGCGTGTGTGGTGATTTTTGGGTCCAATGGGTCTAGCCCATTTTGCCCATAACCTCTCCCTCTAAAACACTTGGGTACCCCTTGGGGCACACCCCAAGTATCTCACCCTAAGCCTTATAAACCCTTTCAAAACCTCCCACCAAATCAATGTGGGACAAGCCAATTTACAACCTTAAGGAATTTCCACCAAAACTCCATTTCCATGGAGCACACTTTGGCTTCAATTTCCCATTCACTCGGTAATGGTTTTGAGCAACCAAATATATACCACGTGAATCACAACGCGGCATAGAACGCGTTACCACTTTGACCCGAGTAAATCGACACTCGGGGCCCACCTAAAAATTAGACCGAACTTAGGAAAAAATTCTGGTTTTATCCAGAATTTTATAACCATTTCCAACAACATTATCTAACTACATGTTTTCCTTTTATTTAGGTGGCATATTCTCAAACCTTATTTTTTTTCTCTAAAAAAACACATTATTTCCACTTTTATCTCTATCTACTCTGACAAACTCCCAAACCCATTACACTCACTTTACCAATTTCATAAGACTCTATTTGTTGAAAAATACTTATTTGACCAATCCAATTTGAGTTTTACATTAAATTTAACTACAAATTTTATATGGATTATAGTACAAAATCTTTCCTGTATTATTCTATACAATCACAGCTAGAGCTAGGTATAAGGTTATCCGAATCGCACAACCTACCCAATTTGAGCCGATCCGTATACCGATAGGCGGTTTCGCAGACACAATGCGGACGAATGCGGTTTGAAATATGACATGATTGCGGGTTGTGGGTTTAACCTGCACTCGCAAGAATCTGCCCGCACTTAGACTTTTTTTTAAAAAAAAATAAATCTAAATCGTTAGTATTTTATTATTGCATTTTAAATGAATATAAAAATTAATGAAGAATTACTTTTAGGTAAGCTTAGGATTTCGAATGATTTTATTTTAATTGTATTGTTAGGTAGTAGATAGTGAATGAGATTGATGATCTAGTTTAGGATTTTAAAATATGTATTTGTGTCAGTTTATTATTTGATTTAAAAGTTAAAGATTTTGAATGATTTGTTTGTGTTAGGAATTGATTGTGTTGTGTTTTTAATTTTATAAGTTTTAATTTATTAATCATTAATTCTGGAGCATTTTAGAAAGTGGGAGGAAAAAAAATATTTACAAAATGAGAAAAAAAAAACTCCAAAATAATTTTTTAATGAAAAAAGTCCAATCCGCAAACCGCCTACATCTGCGAACCCTATCTACACAAACCGCAGCCTACACTGCGGGTGGTTGTAAGTTGAATTTTTTCCAAATTACATACGTACAAGTGAATCCAAACTGAACCGCAAACCATCTAAAACCAAACCGCGACCACCCTAATCACAACTCAAGAGGAAATCGGCAATAAAATATATATTCAGAGACCATTTCAGATTCTATATTGGGTTGCTCCTTCAACTGCTGTAAGTTCTTCTACATTCCTTCTGGTTTTTGATTTTTTTTTGTATTTGATTCATTGAATATGAAGATTGTTAATTTTTTCTCTCATTTGTGGTGCATCTCTCTTCTCTTTACTTTTAAATTATTTTTAATATAAAAATTAGTGCTTCTTTTATTATATTATAATTTAATATCATACAAAATTATTATATATTTATTTAAATTACATTTTTATAGTATGATAGAACTAAAATTATCAAAATAAGAGTTTCTTTTACTATGTAACTATGTTATAATTTAATATCATATAAAATTATTATATATATATATATATTTAAGTTAGATTTTTATAGCACAACAGGTCTAACTTATTAAATACACATAAATAATTTATTTAAAATTATAATTATTTTTTTAAATAACACTTTTATAAAAAGAATAGGGTTAAAATTATCAAAATAAATAGTTAGAATTATTCTTTAATTTTAAATTATTACTTTTTTTTCCAATTTTAAAAAACTATATTTTAGCCTGTGCACTGTATGAATTAATTGCTAGTAATTTACTATTTTATTAAATTAGGCCTCATCAAAATTTATTATTAGTCTTTTTTAGATTAATTAAACCATAGGCAGACTTTAAAGAAAAAAAAATCAAAATTAGTCCAATTCAAAACCCATGCTATGCACGAAATAAAATAACATATTATTTATTAAAAATTTGATAATTATGTTTAATTTTTTTATATTTTGTCTCTTGTAAATAAAATTTTATATATAAGTTAAGAGTTTTGTTTTAAATGTTAATTTATTGTAATATATAATATAGATAGATTAAAATTGTTGTATTGACAATTAATAATTAAAATTATGCTTTGTTATAAAAAAAATGACATAGTTCTAATACTTTACTATTTTAGAATAAAAATATATGAATTAAAAAAAATTATCATATTTGTTTTTTGAAAGGGAAATAATTAAAGAAATTTTAAAAACTTAATCAGTAAAAAATAATCAACATAACATATAATTTAAAATATCAAAAAAGAGTTAAAAATGAATTAGGACATTAAAAAGATGTGATTACAATTAAAATCAAGGGAAAATCGGCCTAGGGTCCCTCTCCCACTTTTCGTAATGGAAGAGATCCACAAAATTATTTTTTGATGTCTAAGGTCCCTAAACATATATCAGATGAAAGTTTCACTGGCTCCTCTCTGTCCACTCATTGAAAGACCTCTCGATCGTCTTCAACACTGGACAATTCGATTCATACAAACTCAATTTGACCGATTTAACGATCGGAAACTTCGAAACCGAACTTCAATTAGAAACCCTAGGTTTGCCCAGGATTCAACACTGCGATTACGACCTCAGTTGGCTCTAGAGGAGTTGTAAATAGCTCAAGAAACTCCAATTGCGAAGCTGCTATGCAATCGGCGATGAATCATCACTCTCATCATTCGTCGAATGCTTAATTGGTCTCCAAGAAGTGGAATTGTGGACATGTAGGGCGATAATCGACGAGGTTCCTCTTCCTCCTCCTCTTTCATACACTTTCTCATTCTAGGGTTTCAAGTTCTTGAACCCCCTAAATTTCATTTTAATTCATCATCCCCTGTTTTCCCTACTCTTCCGTCAAGCTTTTACAGTCTATTTCATACACTTTCCCTACTCTTTTGTCCCTGATGCTTTAGATTTGCACCTACAATGAACAAGTGTGATGATCAATCTAGGAAGCAAGATGCAAAATAACAAGAAATGAAATGTCTGATTGTAGGAGATGCAGTTGTTTCAGAGCTCGGGGAGACTAAGAGTTTTGGGGAGGAAAAAATTTCAACTTCTTCTATGTTTGAAACAGATGCTTCAGTTCCTGAAATTGAAAAGATTGAGAAGCAAGATGCAGAAGCACAAGCGAGCAATGATCTTATTTTGCAGGATGCTCTTTTGAAGCCCTGGTGGACAGACATGGATGAAAGATTCTGCATGGATGGAAGATTTTGGATGCTCTTTTGTATGTTTTATGGATAGAGAAAAAGTTCCTTTATCACATCATACATGGATGGAAGATTCTGCTTCTGGTGGACAGCCATCTACTTGTTGTGAACCAGAATTTCTCTGTGAAGTCCAGAGAAAATTTGACCAGAGAAATTCTCTGTGAAATGTGAAGTTCAGAGAAAATTGAACCAGAGAAAATCTCTGTAAACTAGAATTTCTCTGTGAAGTCCAGAGAAAATTCGTCTAGAGAAATTCTCTAGATCGAATTTCCCCTTCTCTAGTTGAGTCTAACTGATTCAATTTCCCCTTCTACAGCTTGTATTATATCTATCAACTACACAAATGATATGTTCTTGTACATGTGTGCTTTTGGTATTTGTTGTTGTTTCTTGGTAATAAAGTGTGTGCATCATTTGTGCTGTTTAGTTGCTGATATAGAGGTTGATGAAGATGTCGAACAAGAAGATAAACCTGGAGTTCGAAACCTTCAGCATCTCTATGTTCTACAAGAGGCAAAGCAGTCAAGTAAAAGTCCTTTTCATCTCGTTATTGCTCCGAGCCTTCACTTCCAACTCGGCCGAATCCAGTGACCGTGACGATAATTCGGGCTTAAGCATTAGCGATTGTATGGAAAAGTGCTGGAACAATTGCAGTTGTGTTGGATTCACCACAAGCAATAGCAATGCTAGTCCAGAGAAATTCTCTGGGTTCCAAATTAAGCATTCCAGGTTCCAAATTGTGAATTGAATTTTTTTTTTTTCATTTGAAGTTGAAACCAGAGAAATTCTCTGGTTTTTGAACTGAATTTTCTCTAGGTTGAAACCAGAGAAATTCTCTGATTCAAAATTTCTCTGGACCAATTTTCTCTGTGACGTGAGATGATGACAATGGTCATGATCCAGCGCTGAAGAAGTTGCAGAACTCTCCTATTAATGAAAGACTGAAGCGGAAATATAAAGGCCACGAATTGTATACGAAACACAATGGTAGAAAGAATTTTGAATTTACAGCCAATACATTGTTTTTTCTTAGGAATTGGAAAGAACTTGCATCAGGTGATAAAAGGGAAGGGGGGAAAAAAAATCATTCGTAAACTTCTTCAAGATAAAAAAGACATTTCTTGATTATCAGTGCACAAACATTCATCAAAAACATGCATGGTGTATGTGTGGCTCCCTCTGCATAAAATTCTGAGAATAATTAGATTTTCCAGAGAAATTTAGACTGAAATTTCTTTGGACCAATTTTCTCTGGACTGAAATTTCTCTACACCAATTTTCTCTGGACTGAAATTTCTCTAGACTAATTTTCTCTGGACTGAAATTTCTCTGGATCAAAGTTGAGGGACTTTAGACATTATGAAAACATTGTTGATGGACCTTAGACATCATAAAAATATTTGATGTCCTTTATGTTATAAAATCATAATATCAAGGACCTTAAAAAAAAAACCCTAAAATCAATGCCATATTTATTAATAAGTATAATTTTATTTAGATATCTATTTATACTTTAACATGCTTATTTAAAACAAAATAAAAATAAATAAAAATATTAATAATTTTGTGTTTTAAAATATGATTTTATAAACTTGATATATTAACTTTTGGAAGGAATATATAATAATTTTTTTTACAAAAATGAATATTAGTCATTGAACAAATCTTATAAAATTTAAAATAAAATTTATAATAGGAATAAATTAATGATATTGCAACATTTGCATTTTAAAAATTTTAAATTTTGAAAAAAGAAATAGATTAAGACTTTCAATTACAATTATCGTACAACATTTTTATATAAATAATAATATAAATAAATATAGGGAATAGATAGATTTAAATTAATTATAAATATAGCTATATTTAAAAGGACATATTTTGTATAGCTATATTTTAAATTTCAAAATTTATTTTTTAACTTCCTATATAAAAAGATTCAAAATGTTAAATTACATATGATTTTTTTCTAAAAAAATATGAACTCACAATGGAGTAGAGAGAAAAGTATTATAAAGGAACAGAGGAACCGGACAAATTAAAGACAAATAATTAAATAATTGACAAACACATTTAATAGTTTTGAAAAAATAGATTAAAAACAATATTTTCTTTTTATAGTTTTGAAAAACTATTATATGCTTTTGAAGTAATGCTCTGTCCCAACTGCTAATTAACACATATTATGATATCAAAAACATTAAAAGTATTTTTTTTTTTGAAAAAGTTATGATATACAAACATAAATCAATACAAAAAACTTATAAATAATGATTTTGTTTGGATTTTGATTTATTACTTTATAATAAGTGATATGTTTTTTATTATACAAATGACCCTGTCAAGCCATTTTAGTATAAAAATTATAGTAAAACAATATTAACCAGCAAAAAATAGTTATAAAAAAAAAAACAGATAATGGTTGGTAGAGAGAAGGGAGAAATAACACACAAAATATGAAATACAAAAATAAAAAATGGTCATAGATAAAAAAGAAGAAGAAAAAATGGTGTACGGAAATGATGAAAGAGTCTGTTTTCTAAATTCTCTCATAAAGAAAGTTATAAAACGATAAATTTTATCGTTTCATGAATGTAATATTTATAGAGCAAGAAAGACATGAATAACTTCGAAAAAGTATTATGCATGATGGCTAAATTTTTGGGTAAGAGAAAGAATTGGTTAGAAAAATAGTGCACAAGAATATTTTTTTTCATCTTTCTTTTTTTAAATTATAAATCATGGAATCATTATGAGATTTGAAAAAATAAAAATAAATTATATATAGTATATATATGCTTAAATTTATTTGGGAATATATTTGTGTTTAATTATAGAATTGAGAGAGAATCTAGATATAAAGTTTAATTTTTATTTTATGTTAGACTTAATTTTAGGTTTATATAGACCATATCATAAAGATATTAATAATATACATTTTATCGAAGGCAAGAGAGTTTCCTTTTCAATAGATTTATTTTAAGAGAGAGAATATTATATGAAATAAAGGTTTGATTTATTTTGAGAGGGAGGGGGGGTTGAGAATTGTGTGTGTGTGTGTGTGTGTTTTTTTGGATATCGACCGACAATATATTTGCATTAAATAATTTTGAAGATTAATATTTATGTCCTTGGGATAGCCAATAAATGGTTAATTTTTTTTATAAAAATAAAAAATTCAAAAAATTAGATTTAAGGTTTTGAAACACTTAGAGCTTCTAAGATGAAAAGTTACTTTGATATAATATACAGTATAGATAGATAGATAAATCTATCTATATCTATCTATACTATATATAATAGAATGTAGCGTTGTTCCAAAAGCCTTTAAAATGTCATTCTAAAATTCTTATAAATTTGAAAAATACGTGGCAACTTTCTTTTGAGTTTATAGTTCTTTTCCTTCCCTCTCAAAGACTTTCATAACAATAAAAACTCATACTCTTCCAAATTTCTCTCCTACTTTACGTTTCTTCCATACCCTCAAAGACTTTCACTCCCACTCTCCCACTATCCATAACTCCTATCCATAAAAAGCTGTCAACAAAAAAAAAAAAAACAAACAAAACCTATCCATAAAAAGTTGTTACTCTCCCACCTCAAACAAATCTCTCATACCCTCAAACACTTTCATTCATACTCTCTCACTATCTTACAATAGATAGATATAAAAAAAAAAAAAAAAAACCACCCATCTATCCATATCCCCTTAAACCATTACTTCTAACAATCCACTACTACAAATACGTATACTTCATCTACTTCCTTCATCAGTAGTGAACGCCAGCAGTCCGCAGTTCTCCATTGAATGCAAGTCTCGGTTTTTTTTTTTTTCTCTTTTGCTTTAATAATTTATTTTTTGTTCCAAGCATTTGAGATTTTTTGTTTTGACTACAAAGATTGCAAAAAATTGTAATGTCCATGTCTCTGTTTTTTTTTTCTTTTTCTTTTGCTCTAATAATTTGTATCTTTCCTACGTGGCAACCTTCTTTGATCGCCTTTCATGTATTCTATTTTTCTTCATTTTTTATTTGTTTGATTAATTAAAATTAAAATTAATTTCATTACTTATGGATAAAGATTTGAATTTCAAAATTCCTCCGTATAGATAGACATATAAAAAATGGAAATTAATTTTATAATCTACAGATAAAGATAAAAACTAAACAATTAATTTAAAAAAATTAATTTCATAACTTATAGATAATTTAAAATTTCTTCCCATAAATAAATAAATAAAAGTTGATAAATAACTTATAAAAATTAATTTCATGGCCTACAAATAAAGATACAGATTAAATAATTGATTTTTTTTTTAAAAAAAAAACAAAATTACTCTCTTTTTTCCCCCCTCATTTCGTACTTTAATTAATTTCATTATAGATAAACATATAAAAATTCATAAATAATTTATGAAAATTTATTTCATGACCTATAGATGAAGATAAAAATTTTAAAAATTATTTAAAAATTATAATTTCATGACTTATAGATAAATAAACATATAAAAATTGATAAATAATTTATAAAGATTAATTTCGTGGCCTACAAATAAAGATAAAGATTAAATAATTGATTTTCAAAAAATTAAAATAATAAAATTTAGATAAAGATATGATTTGTTAATCTATATATCTATCCAAAACATATATATCTAAATCTTTATTTTGATTTACTCTTTTTTTTTTCTCCTATCACATATTATCTTTTTTTATTTTAAATTTTTTATCTTATGAAATACTCTTATCTATAACTTCTTATCTTCTATTAAATTCTTAACATTCTCTTGATAATTTTTATTATTCGTTATTATCTACCAAATGATAAAGATTATAAAAAAAAAAAATTATCGCTCTGAATGAGAATAATATTAATAATGTAATAATAAAGGTTACTTAGGTGAAGGTAGCACAAAAATCTCACAAAATTAATTTTCTTCACTATATTTATAAAAGGTAATAATTTGAGATTATTTCTATTAGTTATTAAAAATAATTTGCATTAGATCATTGTTATGTATTTTTAAAATTTTTTTTTATAAGGCTGTCATTCGTTATAGTATTTGTTCAATCCCATCTCTAAATTCTCTATTTGAAATTTTTGTTTTTTCAAAAACATATATATCTAAATCTTTATTTTGATTTACTCATTTGTTTTTTCTCCTATCACATATTATCTTTTTTTTATTTTAAATTTTTTATCTTATGAAATTCTCTTATCTATAACTTCTTATCTTCTATTAAATTCTTAACATTCTCTTGATAATTTTTATTATTCGTTATTATCTACCAAATGATAAAGATTATAAAAAAAAAAATTTATCGCCCTAAATGATAATAGTATTAATAATGAAATAATAAGGGCTACTTGGGAGAAGGTAGCACAAAAATCTCACAAAATTAATTTTCTTCACTATATTTATAATAGGTAATCATTTGAGATTCTTTCTATTAGTTATTAAAAATAATTTGCATTAGATCATTGTTATGTATTTTTTTAAATTTTTTTTATTAGGCTTTCATTTGTTATAGTATTTCTTCAATCCCATTTCTAAATTCTAAATTCTCTATTTGAAATTTTTGTTTTTTCAATAATTAAGTTTAGAATCAATTTCTTATCAAATTTGTTTTCTTGATCCTTATTTTATTGAAGGATCGAGACGAATAAAACTTTCATTTAATATATGAAATTAATGAATATAATACAAAGATGATAGGGAAGTACTACATATTTGTCAATATCTCTATGTTATTATTAGTTGATTTGCTAGATTATACAATCAATTTAGAGCTCATATGATTTAATTCAATATTCATGACTCTATTTGTATTTGACCATTTTTTCGTTGAGTAACCGATTTAATTTTTTTTTTTTGGTATATAATGATTAAAGCTATCATTTGTTATATTTTTCAAGTACAATTCAAATAATTTTTTATCATTTTTTTATAAATAAAATGGATTAAAACTATTCTCTTATATAATTTTTATAATACTATGACATTCTTATCATGATTAATTTTTTTAAAATGACGTAGTAACTATACAAGTATTATTCAAAGTATGGAGAATTATTTATACTTTGATATGATATGGGTGTGTCATTGATAGAGGAAATCAAAGATAGAGACTTGCTAATATAATCAATTAATGATTTGTTTGATAAGTTCTTTTTATAAGTAAGGCAACAAACTTAGATTAAATTTTTTAAAAACTACTTATAAATTATAATTAAAAGTTGATGTTTATTCATAATTTGATTCCACAATAATAATATACACCACTGATTTAAAAGTCAAAGTAAATTTATGATAACCTTTCTGAGCTTATAGAATTTCTCTCTTTTAATGTTTTGTTTAGTTTGATACAAGTTATTTATGTTATCAAGTGATTGTGATACTATTATTCTCAACAATTTTCATAATTAATAATTTCTTATGCATATCAAATTTTATTGTAAAATTTTGTGGGTTAATTATTGTTAACATCTGCCATTCTAAAATTCTCATAAATTTGAAAAATACGTGGCAACTCTCTTTTGAGTTTATAGTTCTTTTCCTTCCCTCTCAAAGACTTTCATAACAATAAAAACTCCTGCTCTTCCACCTTTCTCTCCTACTTTACGTTTCTCCCCTACCCTTAAAGACTTTCACTCCCACTCTCCCACTATCCATAACTCCTATCCATAAAAAGCTATCAAAAAAAAAAAAAAAAAAAAAAAAAAAGAACTTATCCATAAAAAGTTGTTACTCTCCCACCTCAAACAAATCTCTCATACCCTCAAACACTTTCATTCATACTCTCTCACTATCCTACAATAGATAGATATAAAAAAAAAAAAAAAAAAATCACTCATCTATCCATATCCCCTTAAACCATTACTTCTAACAATCCACTGCTACAAATATATATATTTCATCAACTTCCTTCATCAGTAGTGAACGCCAACAGTCCGCAGTTCTCCATCGAATGCAAGTCTCGATTTTTTTTTTCTCTTTGCTTTAATAATTTATTTTTTGTTCCAAGCATTTGAGATTTTTTGTTTTGACTACAAAGATTGCAAAAAATTGTAATGTCCATGTCTCTGTTTTTTTTTTCTTTTGCTCTAATAATTTGTAGCATATTGTGTCCTTGAGGATATTCCTGGAGTGTTTGTTCCATCAATTTTGAATTTTTATTGAAGACTTAATAGGATATATATAATCCAATCTTCTCTCCGGTTCTATATCTCTCTCCCTCATCTCCATTGAAGAATCCTATAAACACAAATCTCTCTCCTCTGCCCCACTCCATAGAGCTTAATTAAGTGCACATGGCTATTGTTTATGAGGGCAACAAACATGTCTCTGTTTCTCTTTTTCTTATGCTCTGAAAATTGTAGTATTCATATCTTTGTTTTTCTTTTTCTTTTGCTCTAATAATTTATTTTTTTTCCAACCATTTGTGATTTTTATTTTCATTATAAAGATTTCAGAAAACGCAAGTGTAATTTATCCACAACTTTACGTGCAGACATAGGCAAATCAGTCTAACAAATCCAGCTGCACTTACGGTTCAAAAATTACAAGCTTAGAATAACATGCACATGGACTGCTGAAGTTGCAGATTTTAAAACCACAAATCTTTTAAGTTTTAAAAGAATTTCAATCCAAACAACTTTCAAGCCCAATTCTGTAGATTCATTATGTTTCTTCTCATTAATGGTGTACTTTTATTATTGAAATACCTTGAATACACTTGCACAAAGACACATTTTTGTATTTATTGAGAAAAGTATGGGTTTGATTTGCATTAGGAATTTAAATAGTGTTCATATACGTTCGATTTTTGGCAGATTGTAATTTAAATCGTGTTCATATAAATTCTTTTGGTTGTAGTATTGTTCTTCTTATTTTTTTATTATTATTATTTTTTATTTACATGTCTTACTTTGAGATATGGTAGGAAATGGTTTATAACGGTACAACTGTGGATGGTACTATGAGTGTTCCAATCAAAATTTAATCTTTTATGTTTTATTTTGTGTTACAAAATCCAAAATATATATGTACATACTTGGTTTGAAAATCGAAAATATTATGTTTTGAAATGAAAATTCTATCATATTAGACATGATTTCAATTCTTTTGTTTTTCTTTATAGTTTTTAATTTAAGATTAAAATTTAATTATTTTCGTTACTTCTTTAATTTCTTAGATTGCAAGAATCTATTAAATTTAATACTATATTTTGTTTATGATTTTAGTGGATAAATAATTCAATAAAAAATAAAGTTTAAGATGGTTAAAAGTATATTTTGATAGGTATTTGTAGTGTTCCACCAATAAGATAATGCAAGTTTACCATTATATTAACAATACATGTTAGTTTTATTTTTATTTTATGTTATGAAAAATAAAATCAATAATTTTACACATAATACAACTAAATTTATTTTGGGTGGAGTAAGGGGAAATTAATTAATTTTATGTATATTATAAAATATAACAGGTATTAATTTATTTGTGCATTAAACTCATAATTTTTTAATTTTTTTTTATAATTTTACACAACTTTTAAATTTACAAATAATACTCTATTTTGTTTAGAGTTTTCAAAAATAGTTTTTTGAGTTTTCAATTATTATTTTTATATTTTTAGTGATTTTTTAAATATTTTTATTTTTTAGATCCACTTAATCTTGACATACTTAAAAGGTATAAAATTTGTACAAAAATCTTTAAAAGATTTATTGAATACAACAAAATACGAAAATATATTGAATTTTCTTATTTTTGGTTTTTTTTTTTTTGGTATTTGGTGAATTTTTTTTTTTTTAAAAATTATATAAATATTTTGCTCTTTAAGTGTATCTAGATTAAGTATTTCTAAATTTTTTTTAAAAACTACGTAAAATATTAAAAAAATTACTAAAAAATAAAAACTTAATTTTCAAAAGTGAGTTAAATCAAAAGTTTTATATAAGAGAATCAAAATGATTAAAAAAAAATGAGTATAATATATATAGACAAAAAATATTTATCCCGTGCATAGCACGGGGTGAACGCTAGTTATGAAATACAGGAAATAGATAAATGCTAGGGGAGAGATTTTAGGAACTTGTAATTCAAATATATATTTTTTAAATCTATAGTTACTTTATTAGTCAATATTATTATTTTTAAATATTTTTAAAATTACAAAAATTAACAATTGTGATTTTACGTTCTTTTTAATCTGTAAATTTTTTTTATTATTATAAATATATAATTATTTTATTATGAGATGATATTTGTTTTTTTTTAATATATAATGTTTTTTTAATATATAATTACTTTGTTATGAGATGAGATTTAGGAAAAGGAGAAATATTAAGGGAGAGATTTTTGGGACTTGTAATTCAAAATTTTAGGTATTTTTTGTTTTTTTTCCCCTTCAATCTATAATTACTTTGTTAGCCAATAGAATTATTTGTAATATTTTTAAAATCACAAAAATTAGCAATTGTGAAATGAAATTTTGGAACTCTCACAAATCTTCTCACTATAAACTTTTTTTTATATATAATATATAGATATATAGATAATTTATTTTGATTATTTGACTGCTGAATTTCAGTCTTAGGGCGTGGATCGAAAATTTTGGCCATATGGTATAACCTCAATTAAAGTAGTCATGTGGCAATATAGTATTGATTGAAATTGTAATATTGATCAAATTTCTGGAATAATATGGTAAGGAAATTTCAGTTCATGAGTTGGGTTAGGATTAGGGTCGCAAATAAATTGAATTGTTCACAAACAGCTCAAGTTCGACTCGTTTACGAAATGAACGAGTTCAAACTCGAGTAGTCCTAAGTTTGGTTTGATAAGGCTCGTAAACAAAATATATATATATATATATATATATATATATTTAGTAATATATTAAATAAATGTTCAATAATCTATTTTATTTTTTATTTATATTTGGTGTTTGTGTAAATTTACATATTTGATTGATGAAATTTATTATCAATATAAGTATTATTATATATTTTAGTTATAATTTTGTATTTTTTTAATCTTAATAAGTAAATTAATTTAATATTTTTTTTGAGCTCAAGCTGAGCTCGAGTTCAATAAATATTTGACAAGTCGAACTCGAGCTTGATTTTTTAAGTTTGACTGGAGCTCGGTTCGAATTCGAGCTCAACTAATTCTTAAGAAACAAACTTGAACATTTAAAAACTCAACTCAACTTAACTCGACTCGTTTGCATACCTAGTTAAAATAGACTTCTTAGGTTAAAGTCAAACCAACTTAAGTTGGAAAATACTTGCTATGCAAGTATATTCTTAAATAGAAAATAAAACTTAAGAGGCATAAGAGTCTTATATAAAGAATACACTATGTGAGATTAGAATACACAAATTCTAATAATATTTATGTTAGGGCTATTGAATGTCTTAGTGTTTCAGATTGAGAAAGTTGCAGACTTTAGCACGTGAAGTTGAGGTACATATATTTTAATAATAAACATCTATGTTATTGAGTATTTTATGTTTTAAAGAGAGAAAATTGTTGATTTTAATATCAAAATGTCTTTCCGATTTTCATACTCTCCGGAAAGAGGCTATATTTCTAGTGAAACGATTCTATTCACAAATACATCTGACATTCAATGT
Source organism: Camellia sinensis (assembly GCF_055761805.1). Classification (NCBI taxonomy): domain Eukaryota; kingdom Viridiplantae; phylum Streptophyta; class Magnoliopsida; order Ericales; family Theaceae; genus Camellia; species Camellia sinensis. The sequence continues at coordinate 8,002,934 of NC_138967.1, forward strand.
AATTTTAAGAGAGAAAATAGTATGGTCGATAAATCTAAACCCTCCGTTTAGTGGAATTGTGGAAAAGTGATTATAATTTATAACTTAAGGTTGTATTTAATTGGGAGATTTGGGGAGAGATTTGAAAAGAGAAAGAAAAAAAGGTGTGTGAGACTATGTGAAATGTAGGCATGTTTTTTTCACATTTTACCTATCTTTTCTATTTTTCTTTCCAAATCCCTCATCAAATCCCTCAACCAAACACAACATAACAATTTATAACTTATAACTGTGAATATAAACTAATTTTTGACTTATAAATTAAGGTTCTCCCATCTCCACTCAAAGAATAAGTTAATTTTTGACTTAGAAAAAGCTATAAGCTGTATTGTTAAGCTGAACCGAACACATCAAAATAACTTAAATTAAGCTAAAAACTGAAATAAACTCTACCAAACAGGGCTATAGTACTATGCTACCAAAAAAACAAACCGAAAAAAGGAATCCTAAATTTATAATAATATTAGGGGCCTAAAGGAAATATGGAACAGAAATATCAGAAAATATGGAAATATATTGGAGTGTAGAGGCCCATAAGTAAATTTCAAATCTCTCTCTCTCTCTCTCTCCTCATTCACTGGAGAAGCTCTGTAATGAATGGAAACCACATCCTTCTCTAAGCCCTTCGCCTCCGCAAAATCTATTGCTTTCATTCCAAGCAGAGCTCTAATGGCGATTCAGTCGTCTCCTCACAGCGTAAATGTTCTTATATCTATATCTATATATATATATCTGTACACATACATATACACTCAATAATTCACAAATTCATTGCAAAACTTTCAAGTAAGTGCTATTTTGAACTCTTCACAGTGAATTTGAAGATGTTCCAACGTATTTAAACGAATTGGTGTTAGTTTGCAACGATTACATTGAGAGTGTGCATTGGACTTAGTATATGTAAATTAATCAATTTATGTGTTGATTTTCATAGGCTTGTGTTGTTTTGGGGGTGTGTATACGCAACTTATTTCAAAGTAAGTGCTAATTTTGAACTATACACGGCAAATTTGCGTATGTTTCATCAACTCAAATGAATTGATGTTAAGTGCAATTTTGAACTATTCAAAGTGAATTTGTATATGTTCCATGTACTCGAATGAATTGGTGTTAGTTTGTAATGGTTACATTGAGAGTGTGCCGTGATTTTGAGCTTATTAAATAACTTGGGTTTTGTGTTGTTTTGAGCGTGTGTTTGTATACACAACTAATTCAAAGTAATGTTATTTTGAACTATTCAAAAGAATTTATGTATGTTACATGTACTCAAACAAATTGGTGTTAGTTTGTAGCAGTTACATTGAGGGTGCACTGTGATTTGGGGCTTATTATACCTATATTTAAATAACTTAGGTTATGCATTCAGTGGGTGAAGAATTTTATCTTTTTTAGCCTTGGAATCAGTGGGTGAAGTAGAAAAGATTATGCAAATTTGGATGGATGATGCATATGATTGCAAGAAGTTATCAGAAAAGGAAGAGAACGTGCAATTATTGTAACTGCAGATTTTATTTTTCTGTGTATATATATATATATATTTATTTGTTGTTGTGTCCCTGCTGTGTTGTGTCTTGGGATTTTGAAAATTGTCATTTCAGGGTGTTATGTTACTAGGTTGTCGTATGGTGTTTGTTTCATGTCTCTATCTGTTCTTATTTGGGAAGCATGAAGGATAGGAAAGGATTTTTTATTTTTATTTTTTAAAGCATTATGGGGCATCTATTTTGACTATGTTGTTAGTGTTTGAGAGCCAAACGGAGTGTAAGGGTTTAAGGTGACACAGAGTAAATTCATAGGGTCACTTTTAGGCATCATCGGAAGATAGTGTAATACAGACTTGGTTATAGCTGGGAAATATTTGTTAGAAATAAAACTTAAATCTGTTGGTGTATTTTTAGCAAGCTAGATTAACGTAGATGTTGGTTGGATGCATTTTGGGGGTTCCACAATTGACCCTTGACTGGTGGGCAAAGATTGTTGGAAGCCATAACTTCAGAGATAGGGGCAAACTAATCTACGCACTTAGTAATAACCCAGTTTTCTGTTATGGATTCCTATTGGGTACCATAACAATAGTGACAAGCCTCTTTGACCTTAATAGTATGATCTTGGCAGCTCTCCCCATAGGTTGTTGGGTGAAAAAGTTGACAAACTATATGTTGACAACTGCTAATTTTTCCACTGTACTTCCTTTTGTTGGTTGTGATATTCTATATATGTCCACGCACCATTACTTATGCTTGTTAAGGTTGTAGTGATCATCTATTGGGCACAATTCTCAGTATTCCTGTAACAAAATAAAAGTTGAATTACTTGACATTAGATTTCTTTTCAAAAGGAAGTTGCAATCTATCTTGGTTTGGATAGATGCTGCATGTTCAAAATATGCATTGATTCATGTGAGTTACCTTTTTACCTGTACAAAACCACTCTCCCTCTCTCTCTCTACCTCCCTCTTGTGGTAATGTTTATGCCTTTTTTAGTGTTCGCATTCTCTTCTATGGGCATCAATAAAACAAGCAAAAGGCCCTAAATTCATTTATTGTATAGTTTAAGACTCATTTGGCTTGTCTTTTATCACTGAATTTGGATATCATGTTTTAATCCATCTGAAAAATACTTTTTAAGTTGGAACTGATTTAACTTGTTCTATATACTCAGGTTCTGTCGTTGAGAACTTGCTCATCACTTAGGAATACCACTTCTATTAACTTATTATATTTCAGAAGAAGCTCTTCGGTCAAAGTCTTATCTCTCTTGAACCTGGCATGCTATTCTACTTATTCCAGTGACAAATCTTGTTCCTCATCAAAGCGAAGATCTCGTGGACCTGTTATGGCGGCAAAAAAAGCGTCTGAAGGTATGGAGTCATTTATTTTAGCAGTTGACTATGAGGCTACGAGCTGATCATTGAAAGATATACTGATTATTATGTATCAAGTTTTGTAGATTTTTTGTTGCGTTTTCTGGCTACATTTCCTTTATTATCTGAGGACAGTTTACTCTTGTAGTTCAATGATGTGTTTAAGATTATTCAGGGGCAAAGCAGGAAGAAGGAAGGTACAAGCATACAGTTGATCTGCCTAAGACAACATTTGGCATGAGGGCAAACTCTTCTGTAAGGGAGCCTGAGATTCAGAAATTATGGGATGAGAATCAGGTGTTTAAGAGAGTTGCTGATAGGAATAATAGGGTGAGTTCTTTTTTAGATTGGGTTGGGATTTGTTGTACTATAGTTGCATTAATTTCTAGCTGATGTTGAATTACTTTGACAGGGAACTTTTGTTCTTCATGATGGTCCTCCATATGCCAATGGTGACTTACACATGGGTCATGCTCTAAATAAGATTTTGAAAGATATTATTAATCGCTATAAGGTGTGCTTTCCCCCTAGTTTCAAATGTAATTGTCTTACCCTTGCTTTTACATAAATGTTCATCCTTTCAAAATTGATGGCTTATGAACATATGAACTTTTCTATGCCCATGTGATCCTGCATTGTTGGGAACGTATGGAAGCAGGGATGGGAGAACATATAACATGTATGCATATGATATGATCGTGTATGTAATTAAGAAACAAATGTTTGTTTGAGTGTTTGTTTGAGAGAAAACAAAACTTAGGGAATAATAATGATATCATCCTCTTTTATATTAATCAACCAACAGTTACAAAGAAAGTCCTAAGGCACTAATTAAGGAATCACAGTATAATTTGAATAAGGAAACAAATAATAGAAAGACTTTAACATATATTGTAGCACTCCCCCTTAAGCTGGTGCAAAAATATTGCTCATGCCTAGCTTGCCAAGAGTATCATGAAATGGTTTCCTTCCAACTTCCTTAGTGAGGATATTTGCAAGTTGTTTACTAGACTGCACAAATGGAGTACATATTCTGCCACTAGTGAGCTTTTCTTTGATGAAGTGACAATCAATCTCAACATGCTTTGTCTTGTCTTGTTAAACCGAATTATGAGCAACGTTGATGGCAGCTTTATTATTACAAGATAATCTCACGGAGACTTTCTGGTCGATTCCCAGATCATGCAACAACAACTTGATACACAAGAGCTCACACACACCTTTTGCCATAGCTGTAAACTCAACTTCCGCACTAGACCTGGTAACCACATTTTGTTTCTTACTTCTCCAAGTAACCAAATTGCCTCCAACAAAGGTACAATACCTTGAAGTGGACCTCCTATTAGTGACTGATCCAACCCAATCAGCATCCGTATAAGCTTCCACACTAAGAAGATCATGTTTGAAAAAATAAAGACCTTTTCCAGGAGAAGATTTAAAGTATCCTAAAATTCTCATAATTGCCGCCAAGTGTGTTTCATGAGCAGCATGCATAAACTAACTAACCACACTAACGGCAATAGCAATATCAGGATGAGAATGGGGTAAGTAAATCAGCTTATCCACTAGCCTCTGATAACTCCCCCTATCAACGACTGCTCCCCCACTATCATCACTAAGTTTCTGATTAGGCTCTTTGCTTTCGAGCATCCCTGTTTCCTTTAATAGGTCAAGGACATATAAAAATTCCATCTTTAGACCTAGCCACTTCAATCCCCATAAAGTATTTCAGGTTCCCCAAGTCTTTGATTTTAAACTCACTTGCTAAATACTTCTTCAACAAAGGAATTTCCTCAACATCATTTCCTATAAGAATTATGTCATCTGCATATACAATGAGAGTTGTAGTCTTACCATGAGAGGAATGTTTAACAAACAGAGTATAATCAGCCTAACTCTATTTGAAGCCATATTTTAGCATGGCCTAAGTGAACCCCTCAAACTAAGCCCTAGGAGACTGTTTGAGGCTATATAATGACTTCCGAAATCGACACACCTTACCCTTAGTTTGAAGAGTTTCAAAGTTAGGAGGAACATCCATATACACCTCCTCTTCTAGGTCACTATGCAGAAAAGCATTCTTCACATCAAACTGATGAAGTGACCAATCTAGATTAGCTGTCAGAGAGAGAAGTACTCTGACTGAATTCATTTTCGCAACTGGAGCAAAATGTCTATTGATAGTCCACCCCATAAGTTTGAGTAAAATCCTTTGTCACAAGTCGAGCTTTATACCGCCCAATAAAACCATCTGCTTGTGCTTCATAGTATACACTCATTTGCGTCTCACAGTTCGTTTGCCCTTAGGTAACTCAGTCAAATCCCAAGTACAATTCGTATGAAGTACTTTCATTTCCTCCAACATGGCCAGTTTCCACTCAAGAATAGTAAGAGTATCCTGAAAATGATTAGGTAAACTAACAAAGGAAATTTTTGACACAAAGGCTTTATATGAAGAGGACAAATGAGAATAAGATACAAAGTTAGAAATAGGATGATGAGTGCAAGATCTCACACTCTTTTTCTTGGCAATGGGTATATCAAGATCAGTAGGTTCAGGCTCAGAGGTACCAATATCAGGATTTTCAAGGTTACTTGGACCTTCATCAAGAGAAGGAGACAGCAGTAATTGGTTAGAAATGGTCTCTTGTATCCAAGTAATTCTGTTCTCCGAGGGAGCTACTTTCTTCCAGAGAAAAAGCTGTCGTACTTCTTACCGGCTTAAAGGCCCTCACTAGCTTGGTTGTACAAGGAGGGGGCTACTACGCTCACCACGCACTTGCATTACCACCTGAGCTTCGCTTTTTGGGACGACTAGACATATATGTTTTTTGAAGATAGCCTATTCGGACCGGTTACTAACTCAGTAGCTCTCTCTTCCTCAGATACCTTCAGTGACTCTGGCTTTACCGCATAAGAAATGAATGCCTGAGGCATTTATTTTCTACAATCAAGCTACAAGCATTAACAACGGTTTCGTTTAACCCTTTATGTTCTATTTCTACGAGCGAATAGGACCGCAAGGAATAGTTAATTCATCAAACCACTTTGCCCTTTCCCCCCCTTGATCAGCTGGACCTATATTAGCCCAAGAACTCTAGGTATCTTTTCCATCCACTTGTGGAAGGGCTACTCTTGGAAGGCTGGCTTTAAAGGTCTATTATGGAAAGTAGCCCTTGACCCCCCGTAACGCAACAAGCCGTTTTATCTACGACCTACCAAGCACTGAGCCTTGAGCCGAAAGGATAGATTCTGTTCTCCGGGAGTCTGCCTTTCTTTATCCCTGATATAGACTTGCCCTTCTTTGTTCTTGGCAACATTGGATTCAGTATTTCTAGTGATAGATACCATTGGAGGTGGTACTGGACCAGGAATAACAGGTACCTTTGATGGCAGTACTACACCATGAATAATAGAACTAACATGACTCTCTTCTCTCCAAGGCTCCCCCTAAAGAGATGACTGGGACACTGGACTGGAGAAGAAGTAGGATTGAGATTAAAAAAAGGTGACATCCATCGACACAAACCATTTATGAGAGGGAGGATGATAACACTTGTACCCTTTTTGAGTGGGCGAGTAACCCAAGAACACACATTTAAGAGAACGAGGATCCATCTTACCTGAGAAGGAGAATGATTGTGAATAAAGCACACACATCCAAAGGTTTTTGGAGGAATGGAAAACAGAGGCTTAGAACCTAAGAGAACTTGAAGAGGTGCCCGTTTTTGCAAGACTTGTGTAGGAAGATAGTTAATGAGGAATGCAGCAGTGAGAACAACCTTGGCCCATTTGGCCCGAGGGACACCCATGGAAAAACACACACAGTGAACCATATCAAGGAGATGGCGATTCTTGCGCTTGGCAACACTATTATGTTGAGGGGTGTTAGTGCAAGATGTTTGATGGATAATGCCATGAGTGAAAAAATATTGTGCCAACCCAGAATCAATGTAACCCTATTATCAAGATACAGGACTTTGACAACTGCCCCACACTAAGTACTAACCATCTTATGGAAGTTTTGAAACATAGAAAAAAATCTCACATTTTTCTTTCATGAGATACTCCCAAGTAGCACGAGAGCAATCATCTATAAAAGTAACAAACCATCGGTGACCGTTCATAGACCATGCACGAGAGGGACCCCAAACATCCGAATGAATTAAAGAAAAAAGAATTGAACTTTTATTATTACTAGGAGCAAAAGAAGCTTGGTGTTGTTTGCCAAGTTGGCAGGACTCACAATGAAATTCAGAGACTGTATTTTTAGTAAAAACAGAAGGAAATAAATGTCTAAGTAATAAACAAGAGGGATTTCCTAGACGTCCATGCCACAACCATAAATCTTCCTTGGTGGATGGAGACTGGATGGAATGATGAGCCTACTGGTCAGTATGATTGAGGATATAGAGACCATTTTCTGTTCTGCCATTGCCAATCGTCTTCTTTGTGATAAGGTCCTATAAAAGACAAGAATCAGGGAAAAAGGTTACACTACAAATTAAGGAATCACTGTATAATCTGAATAAGGAAACAAATAATAGAAAAATTGTTAGAATTTACCATCACCTACCACCACTACCACCTCACCTACTCCACTAAACCTAACCCACTACACCACTACCACCTCACCTACTCCACTAAACCTAACCCACTACACCACTATCACCATCCACTACACACCATCCACTACACCTACATCTATATAAGGAACCATTTGTAATAGACAGAAAACACATCAATTAATCAATCAATAATACATAAATTCTTACATGGTATCAGAGCGGGTTTAGAACCTAATATTTTCGCTTCCCCGGCGGGCGGCAACCTCACCTTAGCCGCCTGCCGGACCTCAACCTAGTCCGCTAGAATTTTCTACACATACCTTAAAATTTCTTCGAGTCCACCGCCTTCACGCCCAACTCCTTCCAGTCGCTGTTCTTGACTCACCCAGTCAACCCATCACCACCAATTTTCTTCCTTGAAGCTTCCTCTGTTCTCGTCCCATTCCAGACTCTCCCACTTGAAACCCAACACAACCCCTCATTTTCTCTCACTTTCAATTAAACCCCCCAAAACACTCAAATCTCTTTTTAATGAAGCCATCATCATCATCTGTTTGATCAAATTTCCATCTTCAGATTTGTACCACACCTGCAGGGAATGAATGCTGCAAAAGATTGGCATCCTATGGAATGAGCTCCAACCAATTGGTGCTTTATTTCAAGCATCAACTCAACCAGCAGAGTGCAACTGCTGCTAAGAATCAATCAGATTGGTCTGGTAGAGGCACGCATACACACACACACTTGCACTAAACCAACCTATTTTAATATTTTACCATCCACTATCCTAACCCACACATTCCACGACAACATTTTCCACCCACCACTAATTCCTTTTATTCTTATTATTATTATGAACAACCTCAGAACCCATGTGCTCGTTGATCCCTTTTATGACACTTTCTTTATTTTATTATTTTCTTTTATCTTAAAAAAACAAAAAAACAAAAAAAAAAAAAAAAGAAAACAAAAAAAAAAAAAAAAAAAAAAAAGCACAGAGAGGCACAGATCTTCGTCAAGACCTTGCCTGGTAAAACCATCACTATGCAGGTTGCTCTCTCAACCCATTCTCTCTCACTTTTACCCTCTCTTTCCTTTCTTTTTATTTTAATCTTCACATCCCAAAATATTTTATCTTTCATATAAAGCAGCTGTGCTCTGCCAACATGAGATGATGATGTTTGTTTTAAAAATAAAAAAATAAATAAAAAAAAGAGAAAAATAAAAAAATCAATCCCTGACATTCCATCATCATTTTCTTTTATTTTTATTTCAATCCCTGACATTCCATCATCATTTTCTTTTATTTTTATTTCCATCATCATTTTCTTTTATTCTTATTTTAACCCCTCTTTATATCTTTTATCTGTAAAAACAAATACAAAAAAAAAAAAATAATAATAAAAAAAAAAAAAAACATTTCCCAACACCATTGTTGTTTTTCACCAATTCGTCCAGACTCACTCTTTCGTTTTGATTTCAATTTTTTTCTTATTCTTTTTCAAAATTCCTTTCATACCATATAGATTTACATTCCACAACCTTGTCCTTTTATTCATCTCAGGGATCAACCCCGATCACACTTACACACAAAAAAAAAAAAAAAAAAAAAAAAAAAAAAACCAACAAACCAAAACAAAACACACAGCAATGACCACCATCACCCCAACAAAGGTTTACTCTGCCGCCGGTCTCTTTTTTTTGCCTCCCTCCTGGGCGGCTCTTGACGGTGCTACCTCAGTACTTCCCACTCCACTGGGCACGATCACTCCACCCTGCTCCTCCACTACAGCATATGGCGGCCCTCCAAATCGGAACATCACGGTGGCCTTCCGCTTCAGCTCCTTATTTTCCGCCTTCAGCACACTAATCTCTGCTCGCGCATCCTTATACATGCGTTGGAGCAGAGCCAGCTGGGAGTTTAACTGTTGCACTTCATTTGTCCTGCTCTGCAGCCGGTGCGACAAGTTTGTGACCGCCGTCATGGTTTCCACACATGACTTCAGAGTATACTGATTGGCCTCAATATCAGTTTGCACCGCCATTTTTTGCTCCACCGACCGCATCGGAAAGTTCAAAGGAGCAAACCCAGAAGTGTTTAGTTGGGGTTCACTGGCCACCGCACCAGTTATTTCTCTTGTGGACTCGTTCAGTTCTGGAAAGAGCGTAAGCAGACCACGGGAAGAGGAGGCCATGTTCTGGGTAGCTGGACGGGAAGAAGAGGCCATGTTATGGTTGCTGAGTGTTTCAGAGATGGGTTGGTTACAGAGTGTTTACAGAGTGTTACCAGTGTATCTCTCTCAGCCCACGAAGAATTTTTCAGAGGTTTCAGACTGGTTTGATTTCCACATGTTCTCTCAGCCTCCGCCTTCATTTATATAGCACATGACGAAGAGGCCGACACGCGCACTGTCGATCACGTGCATCGCCGCGTGTCTGGCGCGCCTTTTGATGGCACGTCTTTTTATGGATTGGGCACGCCTTTTGATGGCACGCCTTTTTATGGATTGGGCACGCCTTTTGATGGCACGCCTTTTGAAAGATTGGGCACACCTTTTGAGGATGCGACTTTTTAAGGGTCCGACAAGACTCTGTAAACTGTCCCAACATTGATTCCGGTTAGCTCCTTTATGGGTCCGACAAGACTCTGTAAACTGTCCCGACATTGATTCCGGTTAGCTCCTTCAAGGGTCCGACAAGACTCTGTAAACTGTCCCGACATTGATTCCGGTTAGCTCCCTTATGGGTCCGACAAGACTCTGTAAACTGTCCCGACATAGATTCCGGTTAGTTTCTACAAGGGTCCGACAAGACTCTGTAAACTGTCCCGACATTGATTCCGGTTAGTTTCTACAAGGGTCCAGCAAGACTCCGTAAACTGTCACAACAACTGTCACAACATTGTCTGCTACAACGGTCCGACATGACCCCATAAACTGTCTTCTACATCGGTCTGACACCACCATACAGTGTCCTCTACCACGTTATGACACCCCCATACAGTGTCATCTACACCGTTATGACACCACCATACAGTGTCTTCACCAACGGTCTGACACGACCATACAGTGTCTCCTATCATTTTTTTTTTATGTATTTTCTTGTTTTGTTCCTCTCTTCAAACTCAAGTTGGTTAGTTTCTATCCTCCTTGAGTTTGCAGGGGGCTGTTAGAATTTACCATCACCTACCACCACTACCACCTCACCTACTCCACTAAACCTAACCCACTACACCACTATCACCATCCACTACACACCATCCACTACACCTACATCTATATAAGGAACCATTTGTAATAGACAGAAAACACATCAATTAATCAATCAATAATACATAAATTCTTACAAAAATTCTAATATATATTCTAACAAAAAAAACGATACATTCTTGCCATATCCATTTTGACTTGAAGTCATAAACACTCCTGGGATTTTAGTTCAAGATATAATGATACTGCAGTGTTCATATTGTGGGTAGCCTAATGAATATTGGAGGTTGTTGTATCCAAATGAACGATTGATGCCTGTCACATACTATGGCATGGTACGTGGATTGGTTGAGGCCTAATTTTACTAAATTTGATCAACCTTGATGTGGCCTAGCTGTAGCTCTCTTGGGAAGCTTTCTAATACTTGTTCTATTCATTGTATGGCATTGTTATGCATATTACATTTTATCAACGGTAGTATATTTTAGTACTTATTGTTCTCTTTTGCTTCCTCATCGACTCTTTTGGTCTATGCTAGTACTGAATAGGTTGGTGACATTTCTGATTTCATGTTTATGTTTTTCTTATTTATTCCCAATTCTCTTGGAAAAGCAAGAGGTAGTTTGTTGTTACTCGTTCCATTGTTGAGGTTGAATAGGTGATATGAATCATGTTATGGTTGAGATCGTTTGGTTCCATTAACTTTCTCTAATTGTGGTTTTCACTCTAATCTCTTACTTCACTATATTGTGATAATAAGAATGCTCTGTAGATTGCCTTAATACTCTATTTTCATGAGCGCACGAAACATATAGAGTTTGGTTGTCATGTTGTTCACCAACATCTTCAGGTGGGAACCATTGATATGTCTTTTGTCTCCTCTTCCTTGCAACTTTTGGACTTTTCAACAAGGCTCAACTTTTGCTTGCTTTTAATTCTTGCTTGATGAACTCTCGATGTTTGACAGGATCATGCCATGAGTTTGAGGGAATGTATACAATGTATTTTATAGGGGTATTTAGGCATTAAGCATAGTAGGATTTTATCTTTATTTATTTGTATAACTATGTAATTATGTTTTGAGGTTAATACAATTCAACTCTCTCCGATATTGTGTATCTACAACAATTTGTACATCTTGTATTGTGTATCTACAACAATTTGTACATCTTGTATTTGGGTGTAACAAAAATGAGTTAATTCTGGAGCCATATTGTCCTAGTTGTCATGATAGCTGTGGATTGATGTTTCCACCTTGGGAAAAGGTAAAAAAGAAGAAAAGTACTTGGCTGTAAACAAAGGGGAGAAGAAGAGGGGGTGGGGGGTTGAGCTTGTTTGTATTTATCTATCTATAACATCTAAATTTTGGATTGGTAGTGCCCAATATGTGTTGCGTTACTGTGTTTACTAATACATTAAACTACAAGGAAATTCAATTCCTTTGGGTAATTTGTTATTTAAAAATGTTATGATTTGAAGGTTGTATAATTTATCTGAACAGCCAATTATATCATATATATTTTACTCTCTTTTTTCTGCAGCTTCTTCAAAACTATAAAGTACATTATGTGCCTGGTTGGGATTGTCATGGCCTACCAATTGAGTTGAAAGGCAAGTATTAATTTATATGCTGTTTTTTGTAGTGTTGGCATCTACTTTCAACTCATGTTTTACAATCTGTTGATGCTGTTGCTTTCAGTTATCTGCCAAAACTGAAAACTTTATTGACTTATTATCTGTGGTGGGAATCTTGGAAATTGGAGGCTTTATGTCATTTTACTTTGGTCACATGTAACTAATTGCAGTCAAAAAAATTTACGATGCTATCTGAGTCACCAAAAATAATACTCAATAAATAAAAAATAAAAGATAATGACAAAATTAGTTATTAAATTCTAATTTTTAATATATCTTCATCAATGCCTTCATGTACCCCATCATATGGTCTTTCACAAGTTGAACATAATTTTTCTTTTGGCATTCACATAAATGGATATAATTTAATCTTAAATGAAAAAAGAAAAAAGAAAAAAAAGAATGACCAACCACTTGCTAGCAGCACAGGTAAAAAAAGAAGGGCGAATTACACTAATAGTCCCTATAGTTTGTGACTTTTGTCATTTTAGTACCTGATTTTTCAATTGTGACACATTTGACTATAAATTTTGAATCTTGTTTCAAATAAGGCCAATTGAAGATACCATTGCTTAATTTCAAGGATAAAATCGTCAATTTGATAAAATATAAACTAATTTGACAAATAATGTCAAAAAAATATTTTTAAATTTTTAAAAAAAATTTCTACTTGCCAAAGATAAAATTATGTAAAATTGATAAATCTTTTAGACATTTATTTATTTATTTATTTTACCAAATTAATTTTTATTATATGTTCGGATGATGATCATGTAATGAGTAGTTGTTAAGTTTTTAATGTGTAGTCGATACATTTAATATATGAAATGTTTTTAGTTTTGGATTTTTTGATTTAATGAATTGGTTTAATAATGATATCAAAGTTATCTCCATATTTGAATTTTGAAAAAATAAAAACTAATTTAATGAAAAAAAAAACAGCCATTCATTACATGATTATCATCCAAACACATAATAAAATTAATTTGGTAAAAAAAAATAAATGTCTAAAAGAATTATCAATTTTACATAATTTTATCTTTAGTGGGTAGAAATAATTTTTTAAAATTCAAAAATGTTTGTTTGACATTTATTTTTGTCAAATTAGTTTATATTTTATCAAATTGACGATTTTGCCCTTGAAAAATTCAATGGTATATTTAATTGTCCTTATTTAGAATAAGATTCAAAATTCAGGATCAAATGTGTTATAATTGAAAAGTCAGGGACTAAAATGACACAAGTCCCAAACTATAGGGACCGTTAGTGTAATTCACCCAAAAAAGAAACAAGAAAAATGGGTATGTTGCCTTTTTTTAATCTGGACTCAATTCCGTACCTCTACTCAGTAGCTTCCAGTGCAGGAAAAACAGTATACAAGTTATTAAGAGTGAAGAATTGTTGACTGTTGTCTACAAACCTTAATAAGAAGTCTACTATTTAAAAGATGTTTTAATTTATACCATGCAAATATCTTTTTCTTCTTCAAATTCTTTTTGCTTTGTTGCATGTGTTTCATTGATCTGAAGGATTAAGAAATAATTGCAATGATATTGTTAAACCATTTATTGTCGAAGCTTATGTCTCTTAGACATGGTTGCTCATTCCTAGGCCTATCTTTTGATATTAGAAATGTGCTTTTTTTTCCCCTCAGCATGGCTGGCAGTGATAACCTTTTAGTTGCATAGCTTTCTTGTAAACTGGAAGCTGGTAATTCTTATTTATGGTTGATTTTACTGCTGTTTTGAATTTTTCAGTGTTGCAGTCATTGGATGAAGATGCTAGAAGGGAGCTAACACCATTGAAATTGAGAGCGAAGGCAGCCAAGTTTTCAAAAGCCACTGTTAAGACACAGATGGCATCATTTAAGGTTACACTGTAGTTGTAAATTTAGTTAACATAAATTTCTGGTATCCATATTAAAACATCAAGTAATATTTTGCCATTTGTTTCTAAACTCTTTGTAAAGTTAGATATCATTAATTTTTTAGTCAATTTTCACCCCAAAAAAGTCCTTTTCATTTGCAAATCAGTGTTAATAGTTAGTTTAGCTGAGACTTGACTATGAAGATATATTTTCAACTTTTACAGCGATACGGAGTATGGGCAGACTGGGATCATCCTTACCTGACTCTCGATCCAGAGTATGAGGCTGCTCAGGTAGGTGGTACCTCATTTCTTAAAGTTTCTTTGCTAGGGATTCTTGAAATTGAATTTAAGTTGTGAACTTCCTGTTACAATAATAAACCTGTAGGATGAACTAAGGATTTCAATGGGGTGGGGTTTGGTATTGGGCTTTCCTCTCCCAACACTGCCCTGACATGAAAGGTTTGTATCATGAACCCGTTCCAAACCTGACTCAGGTTACTACTTCTCATCTCATCCCTGAATCCACAATCATCCATCGTGGCCAATCCGGTCCTGCCTTTCCTGATTCAGATTGAAATTGGGAGTTTCACTTTCCTCCAAAATCAATAACGATCTATGGATTCAAATACACAAACAAGTTGAAAGAAAGTTTTCATCTGAAAACATGCAAAAAGAAATGCAAATAAGACCCAAAAGATCAAGGAGAAGATGAAGATGAGGGGACAGAGAGAGGAAATATAGAAGGACAGGTTGTGCCCCTCTTATGTGGTGTTTTCCCAATTAAATTTTAGTTATAAAATAGAAAGTGGAAACATATATATATATATATATACATAGAGAGAGAGAGAGAGAGAGAGAGAGAGAGAGAGAGAGGTTTTTGGTTCGTCTGTGGTAGTTGTGACAGTGATGAACCAGTGACGGGATGGGTTTTGAGGTGAGGTTAACTCACAAACAACCGACATGGTGTGTATAAAGTGTGGTTTGGACATAAGAGGAGAAAGAGGAAAGTGGCCGAAGCAGGATAGTAAACCTAACTCATTCTTGTTTTATATATAAAATGGATATCGTGGAAATTAAAGTAATACCAGTGATATTTTAGTTATATGAATACATATTTGGGGTGGGGACATCTAAACCCATTACTGCCTCAAATCTACCCCTTCCCCAATTAAGATATCTCCAAGCCTGTTCTAATAGGAGCAGGTTACCTAATTTATTCAGTGTTAATTTTCATCCCTAGAATGATTTGTAACTATTTGTGGTGCCATTAATTCTAGGATTTTTATTAATATTTCTAATTGGTGAAACTCTTTTTGATATTAGTCATACCACTAGAGAGACACCCATATATAGTTGCAGGTACCCTTTGTCTTACTTAGCAGATTAAAGGGTGTTTCTTTCTTTTTCATGCCATGTTACAATTTGTTGAGCTGCTTAGCTATTGTTTCTTCTGTATCCCTTCGTTTACTAGATTGAGGTGTTTGGTGAGATGGTCCTCCAAGGTTATATCTACAGAGGCAGAAAACCAGTCCACTGGAGTCCCTCATCACGAACTGCTCTTGCAGAGGCCGAGTTGGAGGTAAATGGACCTTTTTAAGTTACTTTTTTAGCTTCCATTGAACCTATCATAGAATGTCTTATGTCATTGTTATTGTGAAAATTGATACAATTTGAAAGTGTGGTATGTAGCTGACAGTTACTGAAAAGCTTGGAATTGACTGTAATTTAAACTACATCCTTTCTATCTGCTACTGATCCATATTAGGAAATAGTATTTACCTGAATTTTGAAATAAATACGAAAGGAGTTTCTCATTTTTCTAATACTTGTATGAAGTGGATGAACCTGTTAATTGGATCCAGTTGGGTAGCAATCCTCTCTGTCACGACCCCAGCCCTAGATTTTAGGGAGTGGAAGATGTGACCGGTTAGTAGCACCTTGCTACCAAAGGCCTCACCTCACATAACCAATTCTTGTGTGTTAACATCAACCCATTGGACAAGGTTTTAAAAAGCGGCCGCAACCGTTACGTAACGCCGTTACGTAACGGTTGTGGTGGTTACCGCCACCTGTTACGGCCGCTTTTGCAGTGTGATTGAGATTCACGGCTGTGTTGGCAGTAGCGATTGCCGTAGAGGTCGTAACCAGTGTTTTTAAAGGCTCAAGGCGCACTAAGGCACTGAAGGTCTCTCGGGGCCTAGGTGCAAGGCGCAAAGCGAGGCGCGGACTTTATTGAAGTAAGGCTCACAGTCTTAGTAAAAATTAGATAAATTAACATAGATTAATCATTCATAGTACTAAGACAAATTTTTTTTTTTTTAAATAAAAAGTAATCAAGACAAATTATAGAATAATTATGCATTAACTTTAATTTGTTCATCAATTCTTTCTCTTCACTTTACATAGTTAATTATGTAGCAACTTTGTTTAAACTGTACAAATAACACAATATTATTAAACGCAATTTGTTGATTTTTTTTTTTTTTTTCCATATTAGTTTTTTATTTTCATTTATTTGAAGCTGGAAACAAATTTCATATTAGTTTCATGACAATAAAATTGTGTATAACATTGTGTATGACTTTTAAAATTATTTTCAATAGTTATTTATGTAGTTGTTTTATTTGAATGGAATGTAATTACTTTTAATTGTTTTTCGAATTAAATTTTGATATTTAAAAATTTGAATTCATAACATAAATGAAAAGAATTAATAAAATAAGTGAAGCGAGAGAATAAGAGAGATAAGAGAGACAAGAAAAAGGGTTAGAAAAATGGCAAGTGAAATTGAGACCTATTCTTATTTGTATTTCAGTGTAATATAAGCCTTATTTTTATTTTTTATTTTTATTTTTTTCAACAGAGACTAAACTGAAATTAATAAGAAGAAAAAGCAGAAGAATAAGAAGGGGAGAGAGAGAGAGAGAGTCAAAGTCGGAGTCGAAGAAGCAAACCAAAAAAAAAACAGAGCAAGTCAAAGAAGAAGCAAGCAGCGAAGAAGAAGAAGGGGGTGGGAAAAAAAAAAGGCAGCGGATTTCTTCTTCGCTGACCAGCGAAGAAGTAGAAGTAGAAGCAGAAGAGAAGAAGAAGAAGAAGAAGAAGAGTGACCTAATGAGCCGAAGTCGACGTTGAGAGAGGAGAGAAGCCCAGTCGAAGTCGAAGTCGAGAGAGGAGCTCAGTCAAAGAAGAAGAAGTGACCTGATGAGCCGAAGTCGACGTCGAGAGAGGAGAGAAGCCCAGTCGAAGTCGAAGTCGAGAGAGGAGCTCAGTCTAAGTCGTAGTCGACAGATTTCTTCTTCGATAGATTAGGGCTTTGAGTGAGTCGTATACTTAGATTGGGTTGTATTGTATTACATGAGTTGTAATCCTATGTGGTTGGACCCTCTCCCACACAGATCACAACCGTTAGATCAGATTCAAGAAGAAAAAAAACAAAGCCCTTCAGGCTCGCGCCTTACGCCTCGCTGGGCCTGGTCAAAGTCGCGTCCAAGGCGCGCGACTCTTCAAACACGCCTCGCCTGGGGTCCCCTTTAGGCGCAATGGGTGCGCCTCGTTGCGCCTTGCGCCTAGGCGCGCTTTTCACAACACTGGTCGTAACGGTGCCGTAACAGCCGTAACGGCCTATTACACAGCGTTACGTAACGGTTTCGAACTGCTTCTTTTAAAAAAATACAAAAAAAAAAGAAGCTGAAAATGGGGGAAGAGGGATAGAAAGAAGAGGGAAGAACAAGAGATAGAGAGAGAGAAGAAGGAAGATGAAGAACATGATATTGATTTGTTGAAACTGTAAGACCTATGTTATACTATTCAGCTGCTATCACTCAACCATTTTGTTTGTGTGTGTCTATCTATATAATAACAATAATAATAATAATAATAATAATAATAATAATAATAATAGTAAGTGTGGTCATTATCTTGTTTATCTTAATAGTTAGTGATTGATTTTTTGTATTATATAAAGTCATTAATTATTAAAATAAAATGTAAAAAACTTAGTTTATAGTGATTTAAAAATATGAAATATATTGGATCATACTTAAAAATTTACAAAAATTGACCAATATTTATTTTAAACCCAATAAATATGATCATGGAAAAAAATATACGTATCGGTAAATTTTTTTCAAATTATGCAAAAAATAAAAAAATTTACGGTTCCGGTTACCGCAACCGTTACGCTACGGCCTTTACATCCCACAACCGCAACCGCGCCACCGCCACCGTTACGGCGACCACAACCGCTTTTCAAAACCTTGAGAGCAAGTGTCTAAATCTTTTATCTCATGACACATGCGTTATAT
Source organism: Camellia sinensis (assembly GCF_055761805.1). NCBI lineage: Eukaryota > Viridiplantae > Streptophyta > Magnoliopsida > Ericales > Theaceae > Camellia > Camellia sinensis. Next base: position 8,021,421 of record NC_138967.1, read on the forward strand.
ATACAATGTAACAACTTGGCCTCGATGCAAATGAGCCTTGCATACATGCTATGTTACAACATCCAAGAGGCCAACTAATCACATACATACATTTGTTTGATTTCTCCTCCTACTGATCCCACAAAGGTTGCACACGCACACATTATAGTCATCTTTGAACATATAATGGTTTCACTTATTATTATTACCTCATTAATATCCAACTATTCTATGATTAATATTTTCATTCCTATTATGATTCAATTACTTTAATAAAAAACCCAATTGGTCACCTAAGGCAGTCGTATAAGTTGGATTAAAAAAAAAAGAAAAAAGAAAAGAAAAGAAAAGATACTGGTATAACTTGCAGCATAGGCGAAATTTGGAGCAGGTCACTCAAATGGTCCAGATCCTACAAGCACTTGCCTGAACACTCTTGAATGAGGGAGATCCTGTGAGCACCTTCTTTTACAGTTGTTCACAAGGTTGCTCAAGTAAAGTACAAAGTAGAATAGTTGCTAGAACAAACAGACATGAAAAAAGTACAGAAGGTGAGAATCAGTTGTCATTCTCTTCTCTGTTTTTTGCTTTAAGAATGCAATTCTATGAGAATATCTTTACAGCTTCACTAAGTTGACATGGTATGCTTTTAAAGTTTTAATGATAATCTTCCAGGATTTGTATGACCTGTTCTCTTACTTGTTTTGAAGTTCATATGCAGTATCCTGAGGGGCATGTTTCAAAGAGCATATATGCCACTTTCAGATTAGTCAACCCACCTCCAACTTCAGGTGGTTTATTGGCAGAATTTTTTCCCAATTTGTCCTTGGCTATTTGGACAACAACTCCCTGGACTATTCCAGCCAATGCTGGTAACTGTTATATGTTACTTTATTCTTTGATATTCATTATAAATTGATTTATTCAATTATTTCAGGGCTTTTCTATATTGTTTTCTAGTTATAATCACACTGCTGGTTGCTTCTATAACTAGATTTGTAGCAGAGATTGATATCATTCAATAGCAGGTTTCCTAGTTACATATTGCAATTTTTCTGTAATTGAGCTTTGTTCAAGTTTAGTCCCTTCTAGTTTTAACCTTGAAATTTGACAATATGAGAAATTGAATTACTACATAGCTTCTAGAACATTGAATTTTTCAGTTTGACTTTTAAATTTGACAGGTTGCGAAAAAGAATTACTACACGGCTTCTGAAGAAATGAAACTGGAACTATGAATGCAAACCAAAATGTTTATACTGAGGGTCTTCTAGTTTTAACTTTCAAATTTTTCATGGCAGGCCTAGAAAATATATAACTCGAATCCCGTTCTTTTGCTGTTGAAATCAATATTTATATACTTGATCTTTTAGGTGTGGTAGTTACGTGCATTTATTGCCAATTAATGTTTTCTTCAACTGATATCACATATTCACTATAACCGAGATTCTTTTTGAACTTTGAGTATCTTAACCCCTGCTGTTATTTTTCTGCTGTTTTTCGTTCTTTATTTATTTTTTGTTTTTTCTCTTTATTTGCTTGCACTGACAACATGTGTTCATCTCTCTCTCTCTCTCTCTCTCTCTCAGCTGTTGCAGTGAATCCTAAGCTTCAATATGCCGTTGTTGAGGTGCATCCACTCTTCGGAGATGATTCTGCATCTCCTGGGGATGGAAAGAAAAGGCTTGGCAATGTTTTGAAGGGCAAGGAAAAGCCCTTCCTTATCATAGCATCAGACCTTGTGTCAACATTAGAAGCAAAATGGAACACAAAGCTTGTTATGAAGAAAACACTAATGGGTTCAGATCTTGAAAACTACAGGTTGTCTGGAAATAGAAATTTTGAACTGTATTATGTCCTTTAAGAGCTATGCCATGCAAATTTAGTTCCATCACTGGCCTTTGTTTATGTAATTTTTGTAATGTCGAAGTTCACATCATAAACCACAGATCTTTAGAATATTCAGTGTAGTGAATTAGTAGTATTATACTATCTAACATTTGGATTGCAAATGCGGCATCAGGTATATTCATCCAATAGATGGCAGAGAATGCCGAGTTGTCGTTGGGGGAGACTACATTACAACAGAGTCTGGAACTGGACTAGTCCATACGGCTCCTGGTCATGGTCAGGAAGATTATGTAACTGGCTTGAAGTATGGTTTGCCCTTATTTTCCCCTGTAGATGATGATGGAAAGTTCACTGAAGAAGCTGGACAGTTTAGTGGGCTTGATGTACTTGGGGATGGTAATGTTGCTGTTATCAAATACTTGGATGAACATGCATCAATTATCATGGTAGAACCATACAGTAAGTTGTCTTCTCTCATTTTACTACAAAATTGAGGAAGTTGTCTATTGTCCTTTCTTGACTTTTTAAAGTAGGATCAGGTTGGTATGTTGGTTTGGAAGACATCATATATTTTCTTCTTGTGTAGAACACAAGTATCCATATGATTGGCGAACAAAGAAGCCTACAATTTTTAGGGCAACTGAACAATGGTTTGCGTCTGTGGAAGGATTCAGGAAGGCTGCCATGGATGCAATCAGCCAAGTAACATGGATTCCATCTCAGGTATCAGGTCCTCTATTGCGTCAAATCATGCTACACTTTGTATGTAATGAAGTGTTGCTCTAATTGACATGCAAAAAAAGGGATGGCTTTGCCTCTCTTAGCTTGGTGAAGTCAAGAGTGGTGAACTGCTTGTTTGAGTTATTGTTTAGGACCTTTAAGCATGGTACAAATTTTAATAGGTATGGTAATGACATGGAGTGTATCTGCAAGTTTATCCTCTTTTGCTATCATTGACATTTCTACTACTGATATTGTCACAGTTGTTCTCATCGCCATTGTTGTAATTTTGCTATTTTTTATTTTTTATTTATTTAAAACAAGGAAAATGTTTAGTCTAGATCTAGCAAGGGCAAACCGTGTCAACATTTCAAAGGATACAATGTATCCCTTGGCATCTTAGAGAAATTCCTTCAAGCTAAATAGATGGCTGTCTTGATAATTAGGGGAGAAAAGGAGCTAATAGACCAGTTTCTTTGTTCTGAGAAAAAAAAAAAAGGCATTAGTATCCCTTTTACATCGTACTTATATGATTGACCACTAGAATTTCTCGCTGTTAATAGTCCTGGTTGTTGTGAAGAAGTTCTATAAGGAAAACTTCAACAAATGATTGAATGAGACCATATTCCCATAGCAATCTATATAGGGTTTGGGGCATCATGCCATGTTATGGGAAGTTCTTTGTGATTTTGAAAACTATACCTGTGTTGTTCCTATTGAAACAATTTCAGAACTAGGAGTAACTACTTTGTGCAACCGAATGTCACGGACTAGGCGCTTGTCATCCTCCTGAGAAGCCGGCTCCATGAGTGGTACTGCGTACCCCGTGCATTATGCCCAAAGACCAACTCAGGTGATGCGATAGGGATTTATCCTACCTGTCTTGCTGCTCACAAACTAATGCGCTTGCAAGGTGCTTGGTGTAGAACTCACATCTCCAATAAATTGGTATGTGACGTACTACCACCACTAATCCCTGATGTCCTCGTCAAGGGGACATTACCCTGCCTGCCTCCATGCTTGTCCATTCCCCTACCAATGGGAAACCCGCCCCGCGCGGACACCACCCTTGGTGCGGACCCCACTATAAAGGTGCTTGGTGTAAGTCCCACATACCGTCCCTATCACAGTGCCCCTAGGTTGGCTCTAATACCACTTGTCATGGACTGGGCGTTTGTTATCCTCCCGAGAAGCCAACTCCATGAGTGGTACTGCATACCCCATGCATTATGCCTAAGGACCAACCCAGGTGATACGATAGGGATCTACCCTGCCTGTCTTGCCACTCACAAATTAATGCGCTTGCAAGGTACTTGGTGTAGATCTTGCATCTCCAATGAGCCTTTATGTGACACTAAGCTATAAAATCATATTGAATTATGGTTATGGATGCTTCTGTTTATGGAGAAGATTTAGTAACAGTAACAATGAAAGCAGAGGAGAAGTGAAGATTGAGAACCAAAAACTGCCTAAGAGTGAACATTTTTGTTATTTAGGGTCGATTATTATAACGGCAGGGGAGGTTATTGCAAATGTGACCCATAGGATTAAAGCGGGATGGCTGAAGTGGAGAAGTGCATTTGGGGTACTGTGCGATAAACGAATACCCAATAGACTAAAAAGAAAGTTCTATAGAATGACTATTAGACCAGCGATGTTGTATGGGATGGAGTGTTGGGTAACTAAGAAACAACATGTAGATAAAATGAGTTGCTGAGATGAGGATGTTAAGGTGGATGTGTGGCAAGACTAGACAAGACAGAATTATGAATGAGTATATTCAGAAATGAGTAGGAGTAGCACCTATAGAAGATAAGTTGAGAGAGAATAGATTGAGATGGTTTGGTTTGGTCATATTCAACGGAGACCAACAGAGGCAGTAGTGAAGAGATGCGATGCAGTGACAGTAGATGGAAGTGTTAGAGGATTGAGTATGCCTAGATTAACGTTGGCTAGCGTTGTAAATAGAGATATGGATCTACTTAATTTGACTAACGAAATGGCCTTTGATAGAGCTGCGTAGAGAAGAAGGATTCATATAACCGGCCCGATTGATGGGACTTAAGGCTTGGTTTGGTTTGGTTTATTGTTATTATTATTTTAACAATCTCTTAAGAGTGTTGTTACGGGATCAGTTGTTAGCTCTGGAATCCTATCAGTTTACTTCTTTGTGCATGTGCTTCTCATGTAGTTTTCCTTGTTTGACAAATGTTATACGGTCTGACTCTTTCCAAAATGCATATCCATTTTCAGGCAGAGAACAGAATTTCTGCAATGACTTCTAGCCGCTCTGATTGGTGTATTTCACGGCAAAGGACATGGGGTGTTCCCATTCCAGTCTTTTATCATGAGGAAACAAAGGAACCTCTCCTAAATGAAGAGACTATTAATCATATCAAGTGTAAGGACCTCCTAAAACGAGTCGTTGCTTTCTAGCTTGTTTGTTTGTTTGTTTGTTTTTGGTTTTTTTGGTTTTTTTTTTTTTACATTATTACGTGTTAGGTTCATAATTATGGTATTAACTCAAGGATCATGGTGGCTGGTGCATGTCATGTAGACGTGTTTGGACTCTATTATCTACTTTATTTTCCCTCCATAATTATTTATTTAATTTTTTTTTTTTTCTAATTTTTACCCATTACCATCTTTGATATGCTATTGCAGTGCATTACTTTCCCTCCTTTCCTGATTTCTATCGCCTCAGAGTTTCTATGAAGCTATTAAAGATTTACATCTAAATATAGTTATCTTATGCTGCTGATTTTCTGTCTATTTTGGCAGCTATAATTTCCCAAAAAGGTAGCGATGCCTGGTGGTACATGAAAGTGGAGGAGTTACTTCCTGATGCATATCGTGATAAAGCATCAGAATATGAAAAAGGAACTGACACAATGGATGTTTGGTTTGACTCAGGTATCATAACTTAATGTTACACATAACTTTGTTTACTACTGAAAAAAAGCATGGATTTTCTTCAGTATTTTTTAATTTTGACCACTGACATATTTTCTTACCTTATGGTATTATAAATATTCTTTGCAGTTTTATGATTTGTGGTCTGGCCCGTCTGGGTCTTATAAAAAGTTTTACTGGAAGTTACTTTATTTTTTTTCACTTGGATAAATAATTCCAGTAGCAAGTGAGCAACTGTTTCCTTCAGTATTTTGGCAACATCTTATTATTGTTATAACTCTACAATTGGAACCATCAAGATTCCTGTGATTCAAACCCCACGCCACAAAAAACAGAAAAAAATTGAAATTGGAACCATCAAGATTGGAAGATGAATCGATGGGATTCTTAGGAGATGCCTTTGATAAATTTTTTTGAACTATTTCATCTAGGATAATGTAAAGTAATAAGCACAAATTAAGCACATTAAAATGTTGCTGAATATAGAGAATGCTTTGCACAAAGCTTTCTCTGCAGCATCCCATCACATGTTAAAATTTTGAGTGGCTGATTTTTGTGTCTGTTTGTTTTTTGCTGGTTCAGTAAGGTTTTCTTTATTTATGTCTTTATGTTCAAAACACAATAAGGAAAAGGGGCTTTGTGGATGTTTGAGTGAAACCTCAGGGATGGCGTTTTACAAACCAGAGTGCTTGGAAGTAAGCTTTCTCAAAATAACTATTGGAATGTTTATTGTAGGCCATTCGACAGAAGTTACTTCTCAACATGTTTAGGAATATTATTATTTTATTATTTTTCTATCTGCAGAATGCTGCACATAGTTTTTGCATAAAGTGCATGTTTTTCCAAATAATTTCTTGTATCTGAAAAAATTTCCACTCACGTCTTTCATTGCTTTATGACATATATATAGTCATTAAATTGCGAAGATGGTAATAATTTCATTTGTCTTTTGATGTTTCTTTCATTACTACAGTCCATAGTTCAATTTGATAAAATGCAAACATTGGTTAATTGCTCATGATCTAGTTCAGGATCCTCTTGGGCCTCTGTTCTGGAGAAAAGAAGTGGGCTTAGTTTTCCTGCAGATTTGTATCTTGAAGGTACAGATCAGCATCGTGGGTGGTTCCAAAGTTCTTTACTAACAAGTATTGCTACCAAAGGTAATGACCGTCTGAATGTGCTCTTCATTTCCCTATTTATATTTGTTTGTGGTTCAACATTATATCATTCAGCTTTTATATTGTTTTTAGGAAATTTAAGAAACTTGAGTATTCTTTGTTAAAAGTTATTGGTGTAAATATTTAATGTGTATTCCTGCATCGATGATCTCTGTAAATCACAGTTCTCATCTTTACTTTCATTACACGGTAACTTACCTTGAAGAGATTAGCAAGTCACATTGTGTGTATATGTTAAAACCTATCACCTACTTCATCCACTAAACCTAACCCACTACACCACTACCACCTCACCTACTCCACTAAACCTAACCCACTACACCACTACCACCTCCACTTCACCTACTCCTTACCTACTACACACTCACCCTCTTCTATATATAGGAATCATGAATCATTGTAATATATATCAGAAATCAATCAATAATACAATCAATATCTATACAATTCTCTATTTCTCTTTATACATTAAATTTCTACATGGTATCAGAGCAAGGTTAAGAACTTAGTATTTTTCGCTTCACCGGCGGGCGGCAACCTCGCCTTGGCCGCCCGCCGGACCTCAACCTAGTCCGCTGGAATTTTCTACACAGACGTCGATATCAATAAGCTTCAAATTCTTCTTCTTAGCGACACACGTGTTTACCTCTGTCACGAAGCGCCTTGTAAGCTTCAATGACCAGAACCACCTCATTTGCAGACTTGGCTAGCCCATATTGCTGGTTGGGATGAGTATAGGCTAACTGAACATCGTCTCCGATCTGCATAAACACCGCTGATTGATTGAGAGAGAAATCTGCTGCTGCTGCTATTATTTCCCATGCTCATCATCAAGTTCAACAGCTCCACATGCTATCAATGCCCAACAAGCTCTCTCAACACACAGGCTCTCTCTCTTTCACCAGTACGGGGACGATAATTTCCTCACTTTACAGGGCAACTCCGATTCGATGACCACGTCGCAGCAGCAGCAGCCACGGGAGTCACTTCTCCATTCACACTTCCAGTAAAGATTATTGCACGCTGGACTCATTTCCAGCAACGGGCTGTTATGCTGTTTACAATTCTCCGTCAACTCTCATGTTTCTCACCCAATGGAAGTCCCATATCTCAGCAAGAGTGTCATTCATATGGGTCCGGTGTAATTGATGATTTTATTGAATTCAGACACAAGCTGCGTGAACTTGAAACCGTGATGCTGAGACCACTCTCGAGCTCTCTCTCTTCCTTTTGGCAGTTTGAAATCACACTTCTCACTCTCTCTCTACTCAAGCCCATGTGATAAAGTGGAGAGAGAGGGTGTTGGGTTTGCAGATGAGCATGTTTTGTGCTGGTGGAGATTGGTTTAAAAATAAAAAAGGGGGATGGGTGTGCAAAAGGTGTTGGAGGGATGGGTTGGAAAGTAGACATAGTGCTGGTGGGACCTCCCACTAGCAAAAGCAAGTTATAATCCTAATTACCCTCTCTCCACTAATTCCTTTTATTCTTATTATTATTATGAACAACCTCAGAACCCATGTGCTCTTTGATCCCTTTTATGACACTTTCTTTATTTTATTATTTTATTTTATCTTTAAAAAAAAAAAAAAAAAAAAAAAAGCCGCCCACGTGGGCTTGTCCACTCTCTTTCTTCCGTTTGATTTCCAAATCTATTATTTTTATTTATTTTCTCTAAACCCCTTTTTTTTAATCTCTTTCAAATACCCCTTTTTATTTTATTATATACTCAACATTCCCATCATTCTTTTCCCCACTCCAATATATTATACTAGCCTTCATTGATTCCACGGGCTTCCACCACTTCATTTTATTTATTATTATTATTCTTATTTTCACCACCCAAAAAAAAAAAAAACTACATTCATTCCAGTTGATTTTTCTACATTACCACACCTCCCATTCGAGTTTGCAAAAGCACACTTGTTTTATTCATATCAGGGATTCACCCTGCTCACCATTCCAAACCCAACACACACACACAAAAAAAAAAAAAAAAAAAAAACAAAAACAAAACAAAACATAACAAACACCAAAACATTTGTTTTCTTTTCTGCAGACGGTCACCCACCGACCTCACTTTCACTACTCTGCCGCCGGTCTCTTCTTTTTGCCTCCGTCCTGGGCAGCCCTTGACGGTGTTGCCTCCGTGTTCCCCACTCCACTGGGCACGATCACTACTCCCTGCTCCTCCACTGCAGCATATGGCGGCCCTCCAAATCGGAACATAACGGTGGCCTTCCGCTTCAGCTCCTTATTTTCCGCCTTTAGCATACTTATCTCTGCTCGCGCATCCTTATACATGCGCTGGAGCAGAGCCAGTTGGGAGTTTAACTGTTACACCTCATTTGTCCTGCTCTGCAGCCGGTGCGACAAGTTTGTGACCGCAGTCATGGTTTCCACACATGACTTCAGAGTATACTGATTGGCCTCAATATCAGTTTGCACCGCCATTTTTTGCTCCACCGACCGCATCGGAAAGTTCAACGGAGCAAAACCAGAGGTGTTTGGTTGAGGTTCACTGGCCACCGCACCAGTTATTTCTTTTGTGGGCTCGTTCAGTTCTGGAAAGAGCGTGAGCAGACCACGGGAAGAGGAGGCCATGTTCTGGGTAGCTGGACGGGAAGAAGAGGCCATGTTGCTGAGTGTTTCAGAGACGGGTTGGTTACAGAGTCTTACAGAGTTTCTCTCTCAGCAAAGGAAGAGTTTTTTCAGAGGATTTTCAGAAGTTTTTTATCTGCCTCAGCCTCAGCATCAACCTTGGTTAAATAGCCAAGACAGCCACGCGCATCATGCGCCGCTCGGCGCTCGACGCCAACCTGGACACACCTTTTGATGGCACGCCTTTTGATGGCACGCCTTTTGATGGCACGCCTTTTGATGAATTGGACACGCCTTTTGATGGCACGCCTTTTGAAAGATTGGGCACACCTTTTGAGGGTGCAACTTCTACAAGGGTCCGACAAGACTCTGTAAACTGTCCCGACATTGATTCCGGTTAGCTCCTTCATGGGTCCGACAAGACTCTGTAAACTGTCCCGACATTGATTCCGGTTAGTTTCTACAAGGGTCCGACAAGACTCTGTAAACTGTCCCGACATTGATTCCGGTTAGTTTCTACAAGGGTCCAGCAAGACTCCGTAAACTGTCACAACAACTGTCACAACATTGTCTGCTACAACGGTCCGACATGACCCCATAAACTGTCTTCTACATCGGTCTGACACCGCCATCCAGTGTCCTCTACACCGTTATGACACCACCATACAGTGTCCTCTACAACGTTATGCCACCCCCATACAGTGTCCTCTACAACGTTATGACACCACCATACAGTGTCTTCACCATCGGTCTGACACGACCATACAGTGTCTTCTATCCTCTTTTCTTTTATGTATTCGTCTATTTTCTTGTTTTGTTACTCTCTCCAAACTCAAGTTGGCTAGTTCCTATCCCCCTTGAGTTTGCGGGGGGCTGTTAAAACCTATCACCTACTTCATCCACTAAACCTAACCCACTACACCACTACCACCTCACCTACTCCACTAAACCTAACCCACTACACCACTACACCACTACCACCTCACCTACTCCACTAAACCTAACCCACTACACCACTACCACCTCCACTTCACCTACTCCTTACCTACTACACACTCACCCTCTTCTATATATAGGAATCATGAATCATTGTAATATATATCAGAAATCAATCAATAATACAATCAATATCTATACAATTCTCTATTTCTCTTTATACATTAAATTTCTACAGTATATGTAAATATAGTTACCTAATAAGCTGGGTCAAATGATAATAAATATCTTTATTTCATAATAGGTGGGTAAACTGAGTAACATGTAATGATCATAAGTTTTGTTGGAAAAGACCACACAATCAAATGTAACCAAGTGGTATTAGATGTATTTACAGGGCAGTAGGGTAGAAAATCTACAAGCTAGTTTCACAAGAATAATGGTAAACCCGAGAAGAGAAATTAATACCATGTTAATGTAGATTGATACGAGGAAAAATGGAATTGAGTGAAGCAAACTACAAAAGAATTTAGATGAAGCAACTTATAGGGGCTATTGCTTTGTTTAATGGTTGCATCCTCAACCATGAGAATATGTGTTCAAGTGTAAGAGCAGCCAGCAGAGGTTGGTTGTGTACAGTGTACATGGTCCATCCCTTACAGTGGCCCACATTGATTGGACAAACAGTGATAATGCTTATTTATTTTTATCCCTCACATGACCCCACAATGGTGGGACCAACCGGTAATGCTTCTTCATTTAGAGAGGAAAAAAAAAAAAAAGGAAGGAAAAACTGACTGTTACAAATGAATCAAGCACTCATGGGTAAGTGACTTTGGAGAAGAGTTTTGAATGAAGGGGGGAAAAGGTGGCTTAAAGAAGTAAAGAGGCATTCTTTTTTTAGTTCTTTGCTATCTTTTCTGGTATGTGTGTGGCATGATACTATTAGAGCCCTTGGCCTTTTCAAAAGAAAGGCTTTTCTGGCAGGGACCAAAATAATCATTTATGAGGAATATCAACAGCTATGTAGATTTTGAAGGGAAAAGAAAAGATATTGGAATCTGATATTTTTTCTGTTGATCGTTGATTGGGTGTTTGAATTGGCCTCCTTTTTCTCCAAAAGTTTTACTCTCAGCAATTGGTTGAAATGATGTGGGATTTAATGGCTTGGAAGAGTTCTCAGCAAAAATATTTTTTAGCAACTTACAAATCTTGCAAATAAGAAAAATTGAGTGCTGTATTGCAGTTTGCTACTTTCCACTTGCAAAGATAAACTAGGGACGAGCTCCATAAACTAGGGACGAGCTCCTATTAGTTTTAAGAAAGATAAGGACTTGTTTGCTATGGGCCATATCTTTCCTCTCCATAGTGGAAGCCTCTGAGTCTGGTTCTAAATCACAATCTACTAGCTGTGTTTAAACTACTTAGGCCACATTTCTTTTATTTGATAAGATGCCACATGATTTTTTTGACATGTTCTATTACTATTTTGCAGGGAAGGCTCCATATTCCGGTGTGATAACGCATGGATTTGTGCTGGATGAGAGAGGTTTAAAGATGAGCAAATCTTTGGGTAATGTTGTAGATCCAAGTACTGTGATTGAAGGAAGAAAAAACCCGGTTAGTCACTAGCTGATAATATTTAAAACATATCTTCTCATTTGTTGAATGATCAATGTTGTTTCTATTTTGTCTTGACAGGAATCACCTTCCTATGGAGCTGATGTCCTCAGACTCTGGGTTTCAAGTGTAGATTATAGTGGAGATGTGATGATTGGATCTCAAGTCCTCCGTCAGATGTCCGACATATATAGGAAGCTGCGAGGAACATTGAGATTTCTTTTGGCAAATCTTCATGATTGGGAGGTATGTTTATGTTTTCTAAGAACCATAGCAATAGTTTTCAGGTCATCTTTTGGATGAAAAATAATTTAAAATATCATGGCTCTACATTTAAAATCTTATATAATTCAGTTTACAGATCTGATATGGATGAGAATATTGTTTTATATAGTTTTGATCTGCTGTAGCTTTTTCTTATTTTATAGTCTTTTATTTGCAGGCTGATTATGCTGTTCCTTGTAATGATCTTCCCATGATTGACCAGCATGCTCTATTTCAGCTTGAAAATGTTGTAAAGAACATCAAAGAGAGCTATGAAAATTATCAGTTTTTCAAAATATTTCAGGTTTGTATTTTCTTGTTCTGATTAGCTTTATATTGTGATCGTATATGAGGTTCACACTCGATCAAGTGGTGGTTAGATTTTGAAAGCAAGGTCTTGTGATCCTCAAGCCTTCTTTAGCGTAAGCCACCTATAGATTTTGCTTGTTTTCTGTTGTGTTATATTGATCTGACATCACATAGGGTGCTGCAACAACCATAACAGCCAGAATCTGATATAGCATCTATTTTCTGAAGTTCCTTGTTAACTTCTAGGAATGTTAGATGATTTTCTTTTTCTTTTTCATGTGGTCATTGCTAAGTACATTCTATTTCATTTCTTTTAAGATATAATTTAATTGGAAATTTGAAAACAGTTAACATGCTCTTTTGTATTCTTTTGATTTTTTTCCCCTCTTCAGATCATTCAACGGTTTGTGATTGTTGATCTGTCAAATTTCTACTTTGATGCTGCCAAAGATCGACTTTATGTTGGGTATGCTTCTTACTTTGGGTTCTTTTTTTCTTACTATCCATTATAAAGAACTAAATAGTTTCTACCCAATTATTATTCCATGTTATTTTATTGAGACTGGGGTTGTTTCAATGTTGAAGGTCAATAAATCTAGATTGTCTGTTTGTAATGTGGGTTTATTACATTCAGTGTTCTATGATTCTCAGTTATCAGTGACCAGTCTAGTACGGGACATTCTATCTGAAATTTATTGATTTCCTAATGGCCTCTGCATTAAAGCTAAAATCTTACTCTGCTGCTCTCGCATAATTGATTTATAAATGCTGTAGTCACATATTGTAAAGAAAAGTAATGACTTATATGTGTATATCGAGTTCTTGATCCAATACTTCTTGCTCCCATGATGTATGGAATTTTTTTTCCTCCCATTTTAACTCCTTGACCCAATACAGAAGAATGCCCACAAGTATTGTAGCAGAACTGTAGCGGCTGTACTGTTCATGCTGCGGTAAAAATAGGGACTCAATCCATGTATCTTTTAGTTAAGTATTATGTACGGTTGATATTAAATCTTTACAATGGCTATGATTTAAACTTACTAGGGTTAGTTATGACAACTTTGTAATGGACTTCTGATGATGAATGAAATCTACTTTCTGTTTGTCTTCTTGATGAAAAATAATACTGATAGTAAGAACACCTTGAGTAGGAGATTGAGGGCAAGTTTTACAACAAGTTACACTATTTTCCAGGGGCTCAACAAGTTTTACAAGGAGAAGTTGTCAAACAGTTCTTGCAGCACATCTGCTTTCCATTGTGAGGGTAATTGCTCCAATTCTACCTCATTTGGCCGAGGATGTTTGGCAGCATCTCCCTTTTCAGTACACCACCGAAGACGGTTCTATTGCCCAATTTGTTTTCGAGTCTAGATGGCCAACGTTGAATGAAAAATGGCTTGCTTTCCCCAAGGAAGAAATTGATTTGTGGGAAAATATTCTCGAGGTATTCTCTCTTTTCCAAATAAAGATTGCAACATAAAACATTATTTTCTAATTTAAGTCACTTTGACTAGCTGCGGACTGAGGTGAACAAAGTCTTGGAGGTTGCTCGTACTGAGAAGCTGATTGGTTCCAGTTTAGAAGCAAAGGTCTATCTTCACACCTCGGATGACAGTCTGGCTACGAGATTAAATGAAATGTGTGGGGCCAAAAATGATGCAGACACATTGCCTCGCATACTCATGACGTCTCAGGTATGTTCTCAGGTCTACATCAAATTTAAATTGAGGTAAAAATCACTCAAAAATCACTCTGCTCCTTGACTCAAAACCTCTATCAAATTGAGTTTTACCAATTTTTTAACCCAAATCAAGGGAGACTCAAATGTTTACTCAAAATTTTCAGAATCATTTTGTAGATTGAAATTTTATGACTTCGCCATTATTAAAGTTTATTCCTCAAATTCATGCTTAAGTCTGAGTTTGTCCATTAGAATGTGTTTCATGTCAAATAAAGTTTCTCCTCAAATTTCATTTAAGATTTTGATTCAAGGGCTGAAGATGGATAAGTGAGATTTTGATTCAAGGGCTGAAGATGGATAAATAAAATTTTGAAGTGTCTCCAATATTTGTTTATATTTTAACATATATATTACAATATACCCTAAAAATGTACAAATGCTCTCATTGGTGTTTCCAACCTCACTATCTTCTATATGCCTCTACTCCCCAACCCATCTGCCGTTGCTCCTACTCCATGCTGCAGCAACTCCAGTTATTGCTAACGTGAGAATTCATTTAAATGGTGATCCACAGGTACAGATCCTGTCATCCTCGGAGAATGAACGGTTCGGGAACGTACCGTACAGCGGAGAATACCTCATTCAAGGAAAGAAGAGAGTTTGGGTAGGCGTGTCACGTGCAGAGGGCTCAAAATGTGAAAGATGCTGGAATTATTCTCATCAAGTTGGTTCCTTTGCCGAGCATCCCACCCTTTGCAGCCGCTGTTATAATGTTGTCCTCGCTATTCAACCCCAACTTCCAAATTTAGCCGCAGTAAGCTGAGACTTTGACAGTGAGTGAAGAATACACTGCCAAAAGCTGACTGCGAAGATGCTTTTCTCAAGTTCAAGTGATTGCTCCTCCGCTAGGCTCCATATCATACTTGAGAGCCACTTTTGATACCATTGAGTTCAAAGATTTTCGTTTCTGATTAGGGATTTATTTTCATCAAAAAAGAAAAACATACTTGGGTATATAGCAGATGGTGATGTATTTGAAAAAGATCGTGGTTATGAACGAGCCATCTTACAGAGATTTATTTAATCAAAAAATACATATATATATATATACACTTCGAGTAAGTATATAGCAGAAGCTGATCTATTTGAAAAAGTTGATGATAATAGACTTGAGTGGTGGGGGGAGGGGTTGGCGGCAATAGTGGTGGTAGTACGACGTTTAATCAGGCAAAAAAACATTTTCAACTAACATTTTTCACCCTTCAAAAGTAAAACATGTTTTTTTTTCCTTTCATTTTCTGTTATACCAAACACAAGAAATACCAAACACAAGAAAACAGACGGTGTTAGAAAATGTTAAAATCGTACCAAGCATGAGAAAAGACAGATAGCGTTAGTTCCGTATGTTCAGCTGCCCGTTTTTCAGACTTGCCGTGCAGTGGAATTTATCACACGGAAAGAACCCGAGTTAAAATTTTATCTGACATTTTACAGCACAAATCAAACAATTCAAT
Organism: Camellia sinensis; assembly: GCF_055761805.1. Lineage (NCBI taxonomy): Eukaryota > Viridiplantae > Streptophyta > Magnoliopsida > Ericales > Theaceae > Camellia > Camellia sinensis. The sequence goes on from NC_138967.1 coordinate 8,036,987, forward strand.
CTAATCATGTAAAACAAGTTACATGTTTCATTCATTATGGTAATCATCCACAGCACATCTGGTTTTCACACCAAATTGTGAACATGTTAAAGCTGTGTTTGGATTTGTAGAGAAATTTGTTAAGTCACCTTTCTTTTCACAAATTCACAATCCAAACACGGAATATTTTTGCATGAAAAACAATTACACAAAAGGGTCCGACACTCTTTAACAGTGCAAGTAGAACTAGAACCTACTTAAAATTTTCTCAATTTTCTTTCACAAACCTGAGAATTTAGTAGTTAAATCAGGCCTGATTTACCAATATAACACAATTTGCACCGAGCCAAATTGATTATTTAACAGATCAAACTTTGAAATTCTACAGGATCATGGCACAGCCATTTCAAACGATAAATAGTTCAATCAAATTTTGATCTAATTTACAGATCAATGGTGGTGGGGGAAGAAAAGGGTGATTGAACTAGGGGTGTTGATGCAAATCCCCTTGGTCTTTGGTAGTAAAGCATTAAAGACTCTGGAAACTTCATCGCACACCACCACAACTGGCACGCTTTTTTCCCCCCTTCCAGCAACTCAATGGAGGTCAGCATCCGAATTTTGAGATGGATGCAGCATGAACTCAGATCCATCTTCATCTTGAGATTGTATTTGTATATCCTGCCAATAAGTAAACCAAGTCCAATGATGCTTAGAAAACAGAGTATAGCATGGTATTGTTTCTTTGTTTCAAAACAAAACGACCATCATTACAATACTACTGACAAAATTATACTAAACCCTAAACCTGTGCAAAACGTTTGATCCAAGGTGGCTTCACAGCCATTGATCTGGGAATTTGTACTAGTCCCCCCAAGAAAATTGGCCAATTAAATGCCATCTGTTTTGCACGGGCTCATAAACGCATTACAAGTTGGGTATTCTATTCATTAGTACTCTCTAACCTTTAAAATGGCGATGTAATGAAATTGTCTTCAAAACAGAGCACCTCCGACACAAAGAATTTACATTATTGGAAACATTAAAGTAAATCACAAGGAGAAGGATGATTCAATACCTGTGTATTTATTAGATGATGTGTTGTTGGCTGATCTTGGGCCATTGAATAGGCTTGTGGTTGAGACATTCGGTAATAGGGCTCTTTAAGATCAAATTTGCAGGACGATGTCTGAAGTATTCCTCCTTGTTCAGCACCCGGGCCCCACATTTTAGCTATTCAAGTTCATTTAGGACTCTAATTAGATCATTAACGAAATGTAGTAACAAATAAACACAACTGAACAACAAGGGAACCAATATGAACACCAACCTGACAGTGTTAGATAAATAGTATAACTCTGAGCATTGTGTGCAACCATGCGGAGTCGGCCAGTAATTTCTTGTCCTGGCATGACATAAAGTGGCTGCAAGAGAACACAACGAAGCTGATACCAATGGGTCGTAGGTGCACCGGGAGCTGTGGAAAGCCACCTTTGTACAGTGCTACAGAAGTATGAAGAATGCAGTGTCAGGTCAAATAAAAAGGCAAACATTATTCATCTTTTTTTTTTTATCCAGTTTTTTAAAAGTTGTTTCTGATTTTTTTTTTTTTGTCTCTAATTAACTTTTTTTTTTCATGTTTTAATCAAATTTTTTACTTTCCAGATGTATCTAAAAAGTAAATCATTTGTGAAGAAATCTGAAGACGAAAATGTGCTAGTTTTTTTTTTGTTTTTTTTATTGATTTTTTTTTAATATAGATTTATTCACAAATATTTTACTTTTTAGGTGCATCTAAAAAGTTGAAGAAATTGATTAAATTATGAAAGTAATCACTAAATAGAAAAAATATAAAAAACAAATTTGAAAACTGAACCAAAACAAGGTTATTTTTTATCCAAGAAAAAGAGAAAATTATTGATCATCATTAAATGATTACCTCCCATTAAACAGTACATCGAACCAGCATGCCAACCCATGAATTCTAGCACCCACAGAGGCTGTGAATTTCAATGGGACATCAATTTCATATAACTCTTCTTCCTGCAGAACAAAAGTAAAGAAGAGTTTTGCAGATTAATTGACAAGCACCAAAGGCATCAGACTTCATTTTATTCTTATGCTGGTATGGATAGTTTCATAATCAAATAAGAACAAACTGAATTGAACAATAATAATATAGGAACAACATATTACATTGCCCAAACAATCCCAAAAATCTTCCAAGAAAGAGACTATAAGTGGGTATTATCACATCTCTAACATTCTGATACCCTAAACACTTTTTGTTATACATAATTTCAGCAGTTCCATAGTTACAGACAAACCATAATTTCATCGAAAAAAACCAAGGGACTGCAGGCATTTTATTTGACTGCACCAAGTTAATCCATTATTAGGCCGCTAAAATTACTATCAAGAGAAGATTATTTTTGCTGGTCGTGATATTATGATATACCAATTCACCATGACAGTGTCAACTACTAATAGCATCAAAAACCTGTTTGGGATTCCTGTAGTAACAGTCCTAGCAGACAGATTATTTTCAGCTGACAATCACAGAACACCCCCCCCCCCCCCCCCCCACCACTATCATAATCAATGGAGAATCATCAATGTTTTCAAGTCATGTTCTGCCAGGTTGGAACTTGAGTCTCCACAAGCATCAAATTCTGAGTGGGGCTTCCTTTCGTTATATATGCACTAATCAATATCAATCAATATCAATTCGGATAATGAACTGGAATGCATTTTTGGTGGGTCTATGAAATAACATTTCACATGCTAATAGAGAAAATAGTACTGTGGTAGGCAAGAGGATTCTAATCTGATAGTTAACTAATACCTTTATAGAAGTGAAGTTTATCACATGAGATATTGCAGGAGCCACCAACACCCTAGGATCAAAAGCATCCACCACAGGCTGTACAGAAAGTAAACGAAAATTGTTAAGCATGTGGAAAAAGAAAGATCGTTGAATAGAGTTCACCATGATAATAACAGGAAAACAACACAGTGGCACTCCATAAGATAATGGTAGACTAGAGTGCAGACATGCATGTACACACATCGTGCTTGAAATTTTCAAGAACCTTTCAACAGATCTAGAATTCAGTGTTGAAATTGACTGCATTTAACTTATAAATGGAAGCTGCTCTCAGCTTTTTCGTCTTTGTTATTTACAATTTCAGATTTACCACGATCCAACAATGTGATTGCTCACATTTTCACCTTAAACTAGAATCCCTAAAATAATTTGTAAAAATATATGTATTATTGATTGATATATGTTGATGTGTTACAAGATTGATTAATTACAATTCCTATACAATCTATATATAGAAGAAAATGTGGTAGTAGGTGTAGTGGAGGTGATAGTGGGTTAGGTGAAGTGGAGTGTGTGGTGAAGTGGAGGTAGGTGAAATGGAGTGTGTAGTGGAGTAGGTGAAGGTAAAGATGGGAAATTCTAACAGCCCCCCGCAAACTCAAGGAGGAGAGAAACTAACCAACTTGAGTTTGGAGAGAGTAACAAAACAAGAAAATACATAAAAATAAAAAAAGATAGGAGACACTGTATGGTCGTGTCAGACCGTTGGTGAAGACACTGTATGGGGTGTCATAACATTGTAGAGGACACGGTATGGTGGTGTCAGACCGATGTAGAAGACAGTTTATGGGGTCATGTCGGACCGTTGTAGAAGACAGTTTATGGGGTCATGTCGGACCGTTTGTAGAAGACAGTTTATGGGGTCATGTCGGACCGTTGTAGAAGACAGTTTACAGAGTCTTGTCGGACCCATAAAGGAGCTAACCGGAATCAATGTCGGGACAGTTTACAGAGTCTTGTCGGACCCTTGTAGAAACTAACCGGAATCTATGTCGGGACAGTTTACAGAGTCTTGTCGGACCCATAAAGGAGTCGCACCCTCAAAAGGTGTGCCCAATTTTGTCAAAAGGCGTGCCATCAAAAGGCGTGCCCACTTTATCAAAAGGTGTGCCGGACATGATGGCGAGGCACGTGGGCGCCTTGGCTTGCGTGCCCGTTTTGTCGGCTAGTGGCAAGAGGCGCGCGATGCGCGTGGCTGCCTCGGCTATAAGACCACGACGAAGGCTGAGGCTGAGGCATACCATTCTGAAACCTCTGAAATTTTGGCTGTCTGAAACACTCTTGAAACCCGGCGCTGAAACACTGAGCAACCCAAAACATGGCCTCTTCTTCCCGTCCAGCTACCCAGAACCTGCTCACGCTCTTTCCAGAACTGAACGAGCCCACAAGAGAAATAACTGGTGCGGGGGTCAGTGAACCTCAACCAAACGCCTCTGGTTTTGCTCCATTGAACTTTCCGATGCGGTCGGTGGAGCAAAAAATGGCGGTGCAAACGGATATTGAGGCTAATCAGTATACTCTGAAGTCATGCGTGGAAACCATGACGGCGGTCACAAATTTGTCGAACCGGCTGCAGAGTAGGACAAATGAGGTGCAGCAGTTAACCTCCCAGCTGGCTCTGCTCCAACGCATGTATAAGGATGCGCGAGCAGAGATAAGTGTGCTGAAAGCAGAAAATAAGGAGCTAAAGCGGAAGGCCACCGTGATGTGGCGATTTGGAGGTCCGCCATATGCTGCAGTGGAGGAGCAGGGGGGAGGCAACTTGCTTGGTAGTCTAGGAAGCACGGAGGCAACACCGTCAAGGACCACCCAGGACGGAGGCAAGAAGAAGAGACCGGCAGCAGAGTAGAGAAAAATCCCGCCTGTGGATGTGGTTGTTTTGGTTGGTTGTGTGTTTGTTGTTGTTTTTTTTTTTTTTTTTTTTTTTTTTTTTTTTTTTTTTGTGGGTGTAAAATTATGATCGGGGTTGATCCCCTGATATGAAGAAAATGAGTTTGGTGTGCAGTTCGTCTTCTTCTTCTTCTTCTTTTTTTTTTTTTTTTTTTTTTTTTTTTTTTTTTTTTTTTTTTTTTTTTAATAAAGTGAAAGAAAAAATAAAAATAAAAAAGAAAGAAATAATAAGAATATATGGGAAATCAAAACGAGAGAGTGTTGTGTTTGGGTAATATAGTATAATAAAAAGAGATAGATATATAGATAGAAAATAAAGAAAGTTGGGTATTTGAAAAAGATTAAAAATGATGTAGAGAAAATAAATAAAAATAATTAATTTTGAAATCAAACGGAGGAGAGAGAGGGGACAAGCCCATGTGATAAAGTGGAGAGAGAGGGTGTAGTGCATTGTAAAGGAAGATTCAAGTTTGATTTTCCCGCGGGTTTGGAGTGTAAGGGGGTTTTTTTAATACCGTGGGCCGGTTTTGGCTATCAAAATATAATATATTATATTATATAATTTTTAACATAATATTTATATAATATATTATATTTGTTTGTGGAAGTGTGCAACAGCTGGGCCGCTTTCCTGATGGGTTTGAGTGGGATGAGATGATTATGTTTTTTTTAAAAAAAATAGACACTAGTGGAGCATCTCTGCTGTGCTACCCATCATCAGTCTCACACAACAAAGGAGGAGAGAGAAAGAGCCAAAAGATCCCCCACAAAACTCTTCTAATGCAGCTGCAGCACTAAAGAAACCAATAAGATCCAGTAATTCACACTCACTAATTTTCACCGAGACAAGAGAGCGACAATTTCTTCATGTCGAAGAAGACCATCAGTGGAAAATCCAGAGCATCTGTCAAGCTTGAGCGATTGTAAAGCTCGACCACGAGAATGAGCAAGGAGCTCAAGATCCGAGTCCATCACAATCATCCGGCGAAAGTGAAGAGCCTTCAAGCAACTAAACGACCTCGAAATCTCTTCCACCCAGGGAGTCACATACCCTCCCCAATCCTCCGGAATCAGATTAAACATCGCCTCTCTCGGCTTCCCCTTCAATTTCAGCAACTCCAGGTGCTGAAAACTCCGCCACAGCATCTGCGGCGTCGTGGTATAACATAGAACGATCGTAACGTGCTTTCGCGTCGTCTTGTTCGTCTTCCAAAAGTGAAGAGAGAGAGAGAGAGAGCACATGCAGCTGGTGTATTTCTGGGTGTGTTCATGTGCGTCAAAGCACCGCACACCGTCACAGCACCGCTGGATCTTCTCCACCGCACATCTCGACAACTCCTCGTGGATGGACAAGATCAAAGGTGTCTTCACCGGATCAAAGCCCACCTCTGATTCAGACCTTGAGGCAATTGGGCACATGATATGTGGATGAAGAAAGGGCAACTAACACAACCATAGCTCTTACCTGTGATGGGTAGCAAACACCCATTACAGAGGCCTTTCCTCTGATTCATATGGAGATTCAAATGATTTTTTTTTTGGCTGAATATAGTGAGCTCCAAAGGATGTTCGTGAAGGAAGGTTGAATCACAGGCTCCATCTCACTGGAGAGAATCTCTAAAGCAGTCAAAAGCAAGAAGCAGCAAAGCATTCTGGGAGGTTTGAATTGGTTGAGATCCGGCGGGCGGTCAAGGCAAGGTTGCCGCCCGCCGGAAGGCGAAGAACACCAAGATCTTTAACTATTGCTCTGATACCATGTAAAAATATATGTATTATTGATTGATATATGTTGATGTGTTACAAGATTGATTAATTACAATTCCTATACAATCTATATATAGAAGAAAATGTGGTAGTAGGTGTAGTGGAGGTGATAGTGGGTTAGGTGAAGTGGAGTGTGTGGTGAAGTGGAGGTAGGTGAAGTGGAGTGTGTAGTGGAGTAGGTGAAGGTAAAGATGGGAAATTCTAACATAATTCTCCTAATTCTTTCTTTCCACATAGATCATATCATAGAAAAGGGGGGAGAACCCTTCTAATGGAGGACAAATCACAGATTCTTCCAATCTAAGATTTCAGATCCTATGGTTTACGACTTTACAAATCAATGGACAAACTCTCCACTCCTTAATGAAAAAAGCACCCATATGAATCGAATCAAAATTCATAAGCTTGGTAGTAATGACTAAATCATACATGAAAAGTTCTAAGAAAATATAATCATATCAAAACTCATAAGCTTGGTAGTAATGATTAAATCATACATGAAAAGGTCTAAGAAAATATAATCATTCTTTAAATGATCAATACCTACAAACATCCCAAACTTAATTAACCCAAAATATCCATCCAGTGCTTTTAAAATGGGCATTGTTCTTCTCAGTGATTTTGTATAATAGGTACATTTTGCTTAACAAAGAGAACTTCTAGCATCAGCTTTTATTCATGAAGACACCATCTTTCTTTAGTATAAAATCTTTTGCATTGGAATTATAAACTCCACCTCAATAAACCAAGCTCCACACATCAAGAAATAAATTATGAAAGGAAAAAATTAAGAGGAATAGTCAAAAGCAAATCATTGTTTCCCGAGTTCAACAAATTAAGATGCACTCTATTGCACTCGTAGACATTTAAAGCCAAAGCAAGCATACTAAGAACATCATGCTGACTTAAAATTTCAAACATATTCGTGGCATATGGAAGTAAGACAAACCTGAGAAAAGTATCCTTGGAATGCAGATCCATATAAGGGCGTTAGATCAACCCCATAATAATTTTGTTGTTGCCAAAAGAGGGACTGCATAGACAAGTAAAAGAAGGTAAGACTATTTTCATTGTCAAAAACAAAAAACCTAAAAAACTGAGTAAAATAAGCACAATACAAAGGAAACTGTTGCATTTAAGAAAAGAACAAGTGGCCAAACAAAATAACTGGTTCTAAACAGAACACAATTTATTTACTTGTGAAGCATACAAAGTAAAATAACAAAGAGCAAACCGGTGCTTTTATACAATGTTCACCTTCTTACCCAAAAATTCAAATAATTCAATGACCTCAAGTTGTTCTCAGTTCCCTTGCTGCTTGTTTTATGTACTACAGTAATAGAAACACAAGTTCACAATTTTTTGATCCATTATGTTGTCCCAATAAAATGTAATGTCCACTACAATTTGCATACAAATGGAGTAAGGCTAATTCAAGCACTCTTTAATAGGATAGATTTAAAAACATAAGCTTGCATTTAAAAGCTGATATTGGTTCTTTATATGACAAAAAAAATTAGGGAAAAAAATTGTCAACTACTGAGGCACAAATAAATTTCTCAAGTCATTCCAAAACTTGATTTTATGTGCAGAATAAATAATAGTGATAAGACCATACAAATGCTTCAATGCACCAAATTCAATTTACATACCTTATTTGCAATTTCAACATACAAATATTCATCACTGAATGGTGCCATATGTATTCTGCAGGAGCAATCAACTTTACAACATAAGGAACAACAAAAAAATGACAAATAACATAGCACATATTTATCATGGAAACAATTATGGTAAGAAACACTAGAAAACAAAAATATGTAGAAACTCACAGGGAGCCTTATTACAATGTAAACTGAATCACACATACATCCAAGTAACCTCCAAAAATAGAAAACTGACAGATACAAGTGTCCATCCAAATGAAAGAGATGAACCACAGTAATGAATATTGAAGCTATTTGAGAGAAAAAATAATTTACAGCCTACTTTAAGAGCAATGATATTCCCACTCTCCTTTTAAACTTTTCACTCTATTTTTTATCTTTTAGCCTTTCACAAGTGGAGTGTGAATATCATTGCTCTACCTCAATTACTGGAAAAAAAAAATCTACACTCAAGAGACAAATAACAAACTAATCTTAAGGGGGGGGGGGGGGGGGGGGAATTACGCCATCCATCCCAAAATAATAGTCCATTTATGGAGAATCCAACTTTTTAAGAAATCATTATTATTGCAATAATATATTTTCAAATTTCCAAATTTACCCCTAATAATTGCTCTACTCATGGTGGCAGGAAATCAATTTTGAAATTCAAAACTATCAATGTGTAGTTTTTTATTTGACCCATTGTAATTTTATTTTTTTAATTATTATTTTAATTCAAAAAAGAAAGGGCAAAATGGGAAAATCACAGAACTTTATTCATTGACTTTTCAAAATGGACATTCATTTTGGTACGTTCAAAAATAGAAAAGTGGACCAACAAAATGGGACAGAGGGAGTATAATTTAAAAATCATTTCCGCAATTCTACTTGTAGAGTAAATCTAAATATGAGATTACATAACAACAATCACAGAGAATCCAAATGATACAGATAAGATTGTCAAAAAGAGCTAATGACATGATTCTGTTAATGTAAGCAGAAGAGTCAGTGCAAGCTTACACTATGAAATCAAACAGGTAACTGAAAAGACTTCTAAAAGAATCCAGTAGTGTGTAACACAGGAAGAACGATGGAAGATTGTTTCATTGTATTGTGTAGGTAAAGCATAATAGAAAATAAGACACACAAAACAAAACCACCTTCCATTTGTAGGAAACATCTTTCCATTAGGAACGAGGAACCGATCCCTTGCAATTACATAAGTCTCCAGCATTCTTTCATTGACTAACAACGTACCTACAAGAAGAAAAAAGGTCTTAAGTAAGACTATCACTAACAATTGTACAAATTGTTTCTTTATACTGGAGGATGTTAAGAAGGCAGAGAATGGAACTTGTGAAGAGAGAAATTGGAAGGGAACACAAAATGAACAAATTCTTATCACATTTTGAATCGCAACAAGCAATGAGAAAATTTGCAGAAAATGCATGTTCAATGACAATTAAACAAAAACGACCATTTGCTCAATTTCATAAGTGACCATGGAAGCAATAAAGACAATGCACATGCAAAACTACACACAAATTGCACTTCAAACATTGTATATCTAACAATTATGAATACTGTCAAGAATATAGCTGTCCAAAATAAATATACCTCAAACATAAATATCAAAAAATAAATAACTAAATGCACCTCCAACCAGCAATACTAACCAAGAGAACCACTTTCATTTCAATCCACCATCTAACAGTTTGCAATGAGTCCATTTAAATTTGGCGGTTAATAGAGCAGAAAATATCAATGTCTCGGCCCCTACCCCAGCAATGACTTTATACAAATCCTCTGATTTATAATTAAATGTAAAGCGATAAAATATGAATCCAGAAGACTAAATCTCTTTTCGGGAGAATACCATGAAGCAAGTGTACAACACACAATAGCTACTTCAATTTCACATTGTAAGCATTTGTATGGATATTTTGCACATATTTTTCCATTTCTTATACTTGCATTATTGTGATACCATCTTACCACACGAATGGGCAGATTGCCATTCTAAAATACCATAATGTGCCAATGTTTGGGTTTTAATTTGCACTTAGATATCTTTCCAAATTTCACTTATTTGAACTTGTGTCCAAGCATATACTACAACATCATGCTAATCCTATAATTTTACAAAAAATACCAGGACAGGGTTACAAAAAATTCTTACTTCGTAACATTATACTGATGGTAGCTAATTTTAAATAACCACAAAACAAGCATGTCTTATTGTCTATACATGCTTAACAAACTAATATCACAAGAAATAACATAATCAACTAGAATGACCAAAGCACATATGACATGATAAGCTTACCCATTGGCTCAGAGATCAGAATATCTGCCTTCTCTGGCAATTCAACGTCTTCAACTTTACCCTTGATTACCTATAATTTAGAAAAAACATGCCCAAAAAAAGAATGAGAAACAGTACACTGAATACCATAGCATTTAAACTGAATTTTAAGAGAACAAACAATCTCACAGTAATTCTTTGACCAAGAAATGGGTTCCCAGCAATAAGTTTGCGGGCATATTCTGCCATTTCAGATGCCTCCACCGCATAAACATGTTTGGCACCGGCCTGGTATAAGAAAAAGGGAGAGATATAAAGAAAAAGGGAACTAGAGTTAGGGTACTATCCTACAGGACCAACAACACAGATGCATCTACTTTGCCAGTATATTTCCATGCACAACCATAGAAAAAGCTAAGACAACCTGAGCAGCAAATAATGACAGAATACCGCTACCAGCACCAACATCCACAACCACACGACCAACAAAGTCTGCACGATTCTCAATGACTGCAGCATAATAAGTTCCTGAAACAAGCATGATTATCATGTCACTCACGCATGCACCTAATAACTTATAAACGCTCAATATAGACACATTTCTTTACAATTCCGAGAACAAGCAAAATGCTAGTCAATATACAAAGCATTCTACAACACAATGGTACATATGCCTCTTTTTTAATCGTGCACCCAGAAAGTGAACACCTAAAACAAGATCAGAAATCAGCAACAAATTAAAGCTTGGTGACATAACCTGTCCTCACATAATCCTGTAGCATATTTTGCTGATGTAGCAACTGTCCATAGTAATGAAAATACATTTTGGCAGAAGATGCCTCTATCTTGTCATCAAACTTGCTTTTAGAAGCTGATAATGTTCCATTTTGTAAACATGATCCTGGAAGGAAAAACAAGAAACAATTAAGCCCCTTCAAACCATAATTTGCAACTGCTTTTGATGGCTCTGTCCTCCAATCAAGTGTGCTTTCACACTAGCAAGGAACCCCAGGATTGCACAGAATGAAAACAATTACTTTTTAATTAATAGTTTTATAGAAATAATTAGTCCTTTTATATGTTTGAACTTCACAATCATGAAACAAGTTATGTGTAACAATATTCTATATACTTCTAAACTAAAAAACAGAAAGTTAAATTTTAAATATTATAGTTACAAAATAGAACACTAAAATTTAATATGAACATTCTAGAGTGATCATCTTATCCTTAAAATCTTGTCATCGGGATGTTTTAAAAGTGCACATTGCATGCTTGATTTGTGGTTCCCATAAATGTAATACCAAAATATTCTTAAACTAGGAAATATTGGATGCCTTCAGCTATCTTGAGGAACGTCTGACATGTGTGGGCCAAGTGTCCAAAGCAATACAATTTACATGTCACCAAGATACCAGACCAAACACATGTCCTAGGAGCAGTGTTATAAAAGGCTCTAGGAGCACTGAGGCGATAAAGTCTCCTATAGCCTAAGCACGAGGCACGAGGCACGAGGCACGAGGCACGAGGCACGAGGCCAGGGGCGCACCTTACCAAATTGAAGTACAAGTAGTAGAAGAAAAGCAAAATTATAAAATAGGCGAACTTTTCAACATAACAAATATATATAAAATTTCAAAAATCATAACCATTTCAAAATAATCTTTAAACATAACATTCAATCTTCTAAAAACTATAAATATAATATCCAACAAAAGATATAAAGCATAACATTCAATCTTTTATCACTTTTTGCTCTCTTTTGACCACGTTTGGTCATTTTATATTGAATAGTTTTGAGTCCCTATGGGTATGCCCACAAAAAAAGCACTTAATCAACAATTTAGTAGAAAAATAGGTAAAGCCTGTAAAGCCCACGCCTCACGCCTCGAAAAAGAGCCCTCACCCCAGTGCCTAAGCTGCGCCTTGCGTATTGTGCCTTGCCTCGACCTGTTCGAAGAGTAAAGCTACACCTAAGCGCGCCTTTTAAAACACTGCCTAAGAGTATCCATGTAAATATTAAATGCATGTCAAATACAAGTACAAGACCAAACCAAACCAAATCAAACCAAGCCAAGCCTTAAGTCCCATCAAGTGGGATCGGCTACATGAATCATTCTTCTCTACAAGGCTCTATCAAAGGCCATTTCGTTAGTCAAATTAAGTAGATTCATATCTCTATTAACTACGCTAGTTAACGTCAATCTAGGACTACCCCGTCTCCTAGTATTTCCATCTACCGTCACTACATCGCATCTCTTCACTACTACCTCTGTTGGTCTCCGTTGAATATAACCAAACCATTTCAATTTATTCTCCTTCAACTTATCTTCTATCGATGCTACTCCTACCCATTCCTGAATACAGTGTTGTGAAAGGTGCACTTAGGCGCAGTGAGGTGCAGGCTCTGCAACTGAAGGGACCCAAGGCAAGGCAAGGCGAGGCGAGGCGAGGCGAGGCAAGGCAAGGTAGATAAGTCGAGCGCCTTTGCCAAGCCTTGGGTCAGACGCAAACAGGCACAAGGTGACGCTTAAGCGTGCCTTTTGTATTTTTTTTTTTTTTTAGGTTATGATCGGATCTGATGGCTTTGATCTGAGTTTGAATGGGGCCAACCACATACGATTGCAACTCATACTACTCAATACCCAACAGTTGAGAGTCGAAGCCCTAATCTCTATCGAAGAAAGGTGTCGTCTCTTCTTCACGCAGTCTGCAGCTCATCGCGACTTCATCTTTGCGTAGGTGAGTCTTCTTCTTCTGCTTCTGTTTCTTCTTCTTCGTCTTCAGGTGTTATCGTCTCGTCTCTTTGTTTTTCTTTTTTCTTTTTCTTTGTTTTGCTGATTACCCATCGCTGCTGCTGCTGCTGGTTCTTTCTTCTTCTTTTTTCCTTCTCCTTCTCTTCTTCTTTCTTGTGCTGTCATCTTGTCTCTCTGTTTTTATTTTTTTTTTGCCTACTTCTTCATCACTGGTTTTTTTTTTTTTTTTTTTTGCTGGTGCTGCTGTTTTTTTTTTCCCTCTTTTTTTTTCCCCTGCTGCCGTGTTGGTTTGTTTTTTTTTCCATGTCTCTATTAGGAAAAAAATTACAAATAATTAATTAATCACACATTACATTACACTGAAATTATTTTTCATTTATTAAATTTGTTGTGTAGAAAATGACAACTAAAAGTAATAGAAAAGATCCGGCGTGGCAACATGCCCATTTAGTAGAGCCCAATAATTTGTCTTGATTACTTTTTATTTTTAAAAAAATTGTCTTAGTACTATGAATGATTAGTCTATGTTAATTTATCTATTTTTTACTAAGACTGCGCGTCTTACTTCAATAAAGCCCACGCCTCGCTTTGCGCCTAGGCCCCAAGAGACCTTCAACGCCTTGGTGCGCCTTGAGCCTTTAAAAACACCACCCAAATATACTCATTCCTAATTCTGTCTTTTTTAGTCTTGTCATACATCCACCTTAGCATCTTCATTTTCGCAACACTCATCTTATTTACATGTTATTTCTTGATTGTCCAACACCTGTCCCACACAACATCGTTAGTCTAATAGCCGTTCTATAGAACTTTTCTTTTAGTTTAATGGATACTCGTTTAGCGCACAATAACCCAAATGTACTTCGCCGCTTAAGCCACCTCGCCTTAATTCTATGGGCCACATCCCCATCAATCTCCCTCACTGTTGTGATAATCGACTCTAAATAACGAAAATGTTCGCTCTTAAGTAGTTCTTAGTTCTCAATCTTCACTTTTCCTCTACTTTCATTGTTACTGTTACTAAAAAAATGCTCGGGCCTCTTAGGGCACAAGTATTTAAAATGAGTTGGCACGTATTATTTCAAATAGCAGCTTCACCTCACTTAAGGTTCCATGTGAGATGCAATCATTCTTCGTACACACTAAAAGCAAATTAGTAAAAACATTTAATGACCAAATAATACGTTATTGTGAAACATAACATAGTAGAATATGTAAGCTAAAAAAAAAAAAAGAAAAAGAAAAAAGGAGTTGCAACAACTTACGACAAGAGGATTGATCTAAAATACAACTAGATGTTCCATTTAATTTGTCTAACAAAAACTATAGCAGATATCAAAAGAGCACCTTGAACAAGTTCTTCCTTCTTCCATTGCTCAAATGCGCAATGGAAGGCTGTACTTTCCTCCACCTTTCTAAATTTAATGGTGACTCCCCTTGAATAGGATTTCTGGTCCAAAAGTAGAAAGGTTAACAAATATAAGCATTTAGGTTGTCATTAGATCATGGATTTGGATAGGGATTTAGAAATGAAAAAAAAAAAAAAAAAAAAACATATATTTCATTCACATTTGCCTTACCTTTTCCCTTTCAATTTTCAAATTACTACCCAAATCCATGATCCAAACACCTCTTAACAATGTGATACCATAATGCATCATAAATGTAAACATTGAAATGTTTTCACAAGAATGATATGTATCATCATATCAAGTGGTAAAAATTTGTCGATGTACACGTGGATTCTGGTGAACTACATTTACGAGCAAGTTAACTAAAGTAAGTAAGTTAAAAAAAAAAACTTTTGCTGCCAAATAATGAGCCCAACCCATGTATATAGGACAAAAAAATGTATATAATGTACAGACAAAATTTTAAATTTCATACCTCTTCACTGGTTTCGGAACCTTCTGATATGCATACCGATACAACAGGGCTCAACTTGAAAAGCTGAAAAGACACAGTAATTTTATGAACAATTACAGCAATTTCTAAAGTAAATATAAATAGATATGCAAATGACATTTATAATCTGTTTGGTTGCTGAGAAAGTGCAGGAAAACTAAAAGAAACTAAAATTCAAAAAACTTTTCAAATTTTCCACAAACACTACTTCGGTTAGTGAATCTAAAACGACAGACATTAAGCTCGAAGATTTTTCCTTTTTCTTTTTTCTTTTCTCGGCAACCAAACACAGACCAAAGCTGAATTCCCCGAGGAGAAATGTTAACCTGAGCAGCTCTAAGATCGATGTGAATAGCCTCATTCGATTCCGATTCTCGGTAAAATTGAAGTTCCGCAGCCTCAGAATCGAAGCTGAATCGAGCAACAACTGGCGAGGCAGAATCCACTGAAGAAGAAGACGAAGAGAGCGGAGAGACAGAGGCTATAGCGAACTTAAGCTGTTTGTGCTTTTGCTCCACTGCATCCTCCATTGCTACGTTCTTCAAGCTCAGACCTGAAACTGCTATATGCATATATATATATATAGGTATGTATAGATAGAGAGGTGGAGTGAGGAAAGAGAGTAAATTAGGGTTTCTGTAGAGAGAGAAGAAAAGCGGCGAGTTTTGGAGAGTTTATAGCCGCCGATTGAATGTAGGTGTGAAAAAGACAATCGCTTCGCTTTGCTTTGCTTTCGTCTTCTGTTTTTGGGGCAATTCGTAGGTGTACAAGGGGATTTATTTATCTTATAAAATTATAGTATAATTTTTTATAAATATTTATAAATTAATTTATAAAAAATTGAAAAATTATAATTTATATATATTTATGAAAATTTATGTAATTTTATGAGATAATTTATGCATAGAAATGGCCATTTTAATGTGATCTGCAGGAACCTACCCACACTAAGTGGGGTAAATTTTATTCGACCCGACATTTATGTGAGGCAAAGATTGATTATATTTTAGTTATCCACAATGCGGATGGGCAGGGGCGAATATCATCTCTCTCAATCTAAACTCAGCCCGATATAATTAATAATATATATATATATAATATAATTAAATATAAAAAACGAATATGTTTTGTTTAAATATAATAAATAATAATCCTAAAAATTTCATTGTTTATATATATAGAAACAAGAGAAATTATTTAATGTGTTAAAAATTTTAATGGTTTTCATTTTTTTTTAGCTATTTAAAATATGGTCAGGTATCTGTTGGAGGGGATGGAGTTTAAAATTTTCACCCATAGCGGGATTAGGGCAAGGTCGAAGTGGGGTTTAAAAGCGGAGGCGAGAATGACAAACCAGTCCCCATGACTATCCCTACTTATATATATATATATATATATATTTGTAAAAACTTATGTTATACATCTTGTACGCTCAAACATTTCCTCTTTTTTATTGTATGTCTTTTTTAGGGAAACTTATAATTATAAAAAGAAAATGACATAAATTTATACTTTTTGTGTTATAATTAAAAAGCAAATCATAATCAAATATTATTTGAAGCATAATTAAATATATCGAAATAATGCCATAATTATATAAGAAAATTAATCATAATTAAAAATGTATATGATAAAGAATGTGTATGATAGAATTCTTTCATTTTTTTTTATATAGGACCTTGCTACATCCCCCTAATTTTTGGCCCCCTAATCCCCTAAATTTCAAACCAAGGCAAAAAAAAAAAAAAAAAAATTGCTCAAAACGACGTCGTTTTAGGCATTAAGGGGATTAGGGGGGGTTTTTTAGGGGGACATTAGGGGGATTAGATGTAAATGTATGTATGTATATTGTATTGTGAATCTAATGGGTGGTTTAGAATGACCACTCTCTTTCTCTAGTTCGTCTTCAATATATATATGTATGTATGTATATTGTATTGTGAATCTAATTGGTGGTTTGGAATTATCTAAATAAGTGTACTTTTTGACTTTTTATGAAATATGGGTTGGGTATGGGTTAGGTTTGAAGTGATGTGATAGATAAGTGATATGATGTGATTTAAGTAAGATGATGTGACTTAAATAGGATAGTGACTTTTTTACTTTTTAAAGTTATGACAAACAAGGCCTAAATGTCGTCTTTGATTCTTTGCATAGTTGTTCTCTCCTAACATCTCAAATTTCAATCTCTCTCATTCTCTGCTTCTCTCATCTACACAACATGCCCTTGTTCGCATGTTGATTTGTTATTAGAATGTTGATTTCTAAAGAAATCGAGAATTTAGGGTTCGAGATTTGAAATTGTTTCCATTAATGGTGTATTTGAGCAAGTTTTCTATAATTATTGTAGATTCAAGATCCTCTGCCACCTATGGTGGTTGATTGTTGCGAAGTGATCTCCAATGGCAAAAGTGAAGAGAAGAAGTTGGAAAGGGAGATTGTGCTTAGGAACTTCTGGTCTTCCAAATCTGGTCTTACAGCTTTTGTTTGGTGTTCAATCACACTATTTGTATAGATAAAAGGCTGTGATTTGTTCAAAAATTTGATCTTTTTATTTTTTATCTTCTTAAGTTCTTTTTTTTTAATTATTATTATTATGTAAGTTTAGATCATTTTTTGTTGTTGTTGATGATGATGATGAAACATATTGCAACAGATACTTTTTTTCTTTTTCTTTTTTTCTTTTTTTCTTGTGTTGATGTTGATGATGATGAAATGAGATAGATTGTACTAGATATGGAGAACATGAATCTGAGCTGTAGATGTCGCATTGTTGGTTCCAATTGGTTTTTTATTTATTTATTACTATTTGTTAATAGATCTTAAAGTAAAATTTGACTATGATTCATTCATTTAGGATGTATTTTATTTTTTATAACAGTAAAATTTTACTCTTGTTAAGAACATGTTGATTTGCTTAACAATATAAAATTTTACTTTACATCATAGTAAATTTTACTCTAATTCAGAGTAAAATTTTACTTGAAAGTATAATTTTACTCTGAATCAGCGTAAACTTTACAATAATTCAAAGTAAAGTTTTATTATGAAATTTTACTCTGGTTAAAAGTGTGTTGATTTGCTTAACGATATAAAATTTTACTTTGAATCATAGTAAACTTTACTTTGAAATACACTGTGAGGATGGCTTTATAGGAGAGCTGATAGATATGATGGTAATATAGTAAAAGAAACAAATTTTAAAATATTATGGAGTTTTGAAAATACCTATATAATTATTGTCATTTTGAAAGATAAATTAAATAGTGAGTGATCTATCAACAAATCCCTCTTAAAACAATGCATAGAAGACATTTGTTAACATTTGCCTGGGATGTAAATTTGGGCCGGTCCACCCGGCTCGTCGGGCCTCACGGGCTCTCGCCAAAATTCGAGCCGAGCCAAAAATAGGCCCAAGCCTAGGGGTATTCGGGCCTTGGGCTCAAGCTTAGATGGGCTTGAACATTTAAAAAAAAAAAAAAAAAAATACCAAAATTTTATTATTTTCTACTAAAAAAGTCATTGCGCCTCAGGCGGTTTGGGTCTTGGGTTGAGCCTTGAGTGGGTCTTAAGCAGTCCAATGGGTAGGGTCGGTTTCAAAATGATGATCGAGGCCCTAGGGCTGAGTAAGGAATCTATGAAATCCGTAATCCGATCCAGTTCAGTCTAATCCGATAGGTTTGGATTGGTTTTTTGAATCCGTGGTTCAGTTCCGGATTGAAGAATTAAAAATCCGTAGTCCACGGATTGATTCCGAATTAAACCCCACGGTTCCGGATTGGAACCGATCCGAACCATATACAAATAGTTTATGTTTTTACTATACATCCTCCTCCATAGTATCTTCTCTTATTCCATATAAAACATAAACTCAAACCTAAACCCGCATAATATATTATTTTATTACTTTTGTTTGTTAGTTTTTAGCTTTAATTTGTAATTGTCTAAATACTTATGGTGAAACCAGTTTTCTTATAGTTGTTTAAATTCTAGAACAGTATGTCGCTTTTATAGAAAAACATGTTACTATTGTGGAACAAATATAGCGTTATGTTTATATTTTTATGAAATTAAAGTGTTATATATATATATATATTTTTATTTAATTATGTGAATCCGTGGTCCTAAACCGATCAAATCCATGTTTAAGTGGATTAGTTCGAATTGGTTCAATGATTTAAACGGATTGGATTGGTTCCAATTTTTTAGAAATCATAAATAACACATTGGTCCTGATTTTATCCCAATTCGGTCAAATCCGGACTATGCTCACCCCTACCAGGCCCAAGGCTCGGTCTAGGCCTGGGCCAGAGCCCAAACGGACCTAAACGGGGCCGGCCTACCCTGGGCCACTGGTAAGTTTCGGGCTGTCCACAAGATACGGGCCATTTTTATACTCTTACATTTGCCTTGCAAAATTTTGGGCTACCACTGCTTATGTATATAGTAGAGGCTAGTATATAAGTAACATGTGTAAAGATTTGTAGTTATGAATAAAATAAATGAATAAAAAAATATCTATATTTGTGAAATTTTGGATTTTTAAATCAATTTAATTTTTTCATTTGAACAGTTTTAATATTTATCAACTATTGTGGGCATTTAAAAAAAAAATACTAATATAAATATATGAATGAGACTTTCTGCAATTAAAGTTTTTGTTAAGTTTCTTGTGAGTTCATTTTGAATCTATTTGCATAATTCAAACTTATATTTTTTAATGTTTATTTAGTAAATTATTTATATAAAAAATTAAATTAATTAAATATTAGTTATACATAAGGTGTTTTGAGAAGTTGGTAAAAAGTTGACTTTTGACTTTTTATCAAGTTTTTTGGCTTTTTTTGAAGTGATTTGAGAAGTTGGTAAAAAATTGATTTTTTTGATTTTTGATTTAATATTTTTTAAAAGTGTCACATCACTCTAAAATGACCAAAATATCTTTACTTTTTTGCATGTCAACAATTTTTTGAATTAATTAATTATAATGTTTCAGAGGGTAATTTAGTAAATTTATAAGTGACTTTTTTAGATTTTTCCAAATGAGATCAGTGGCGTTTTTGCAAGGGTTGGCTGCGTTGCCAAAACGGCACATATATTTGCACAACTCGGATATGTATATGTTTATATTGAAAATAAATTAATATGTATTATTTGAATTATCAAAATTGATATGAAATGTTTTGTTGTTAAAACCGACGGGAATATGGTACGTCTGTTGACGTGTGAGTTTGTGAAAGGTATAGATTAAATTTATAATTTTTTTTTTTGTAAATTTGTAAATATTTTGTGAAAATATTATTTACCATATTTGTTTTCAGTTTTTTGAAAACACTTTTCAAAAAATTTTACTTTCTTATTTTCTGTATTTTTTTATTTTTATTGATTTTTTTTAATATTTTAAGCAATTTTTTTTTTAATTTTAAGACACACTTAACATAAATATACTTTAAAAGTATAATTTTAGTGAAAAAAATCTTTAAAAAATTTACTAAATACAAAAAAAAAATCAGTATATTTTTTTATATTTTTGTGTATTTATTAATTTTTTAAAATATTTTTTTATAAATATTTACTTTTTAGATACATCTAAGTAAGGTATATCTAAAAAAGTAAAAAAATACTTAAAATTTTAAAAATATTAACTAAAAACCAAAAAATAGAAAAATCAAAAAACTCAATTTAAAAAAAAAATGAATTCAAAAAATTGAAACCAAACACATTAATTGATCTGCAATGTTTTCAAGAAAAGAAGAAAAATAATTGTGCTCGATAACAATGGCCATCTTGATAAAAATGCTAGACATACTAAAAATATTATCAGATATTTTTATATTATATTTTACATTAATATAAATATTATATAAAATATTTAGTAATTTATTTTAGATCCTTAACACTACATAGGAGATAAATGTAAAATTATTTAAATTTAAAAAAAAAAAATTGAAGTCCAACCTTAGGGTACCACAAGTCTCATTCTGGTGATTTGAATGGTTTGTTTTGTAAACTCTTATGGGCAAATAATTTATTTAAATAATAAATTGATTTAATAATCGTAATCATTTAATTTTATCAGAAAATTTATCTTAAAGTTAAATTTCAGGACTTTTTCCTTTTTTTTTTGGAATTGAATTTTTTCGAGGCAAGCTTTGCAAGCTTAATTGAAGTAGAGATGGCAATTTAAAACCGGCCCGACGGGGACCCAATCCCCCGACCCCGATTAGAGCGGGTTTTCCCCGAAAATTATCCCCATGGGGTCGGGGATGGTATTAAAATTTGAATCCCCGATAATTTTCGGGCCGGGGACGGGGATAGATTTCCCAGCCCCGGCCCCGCCCCGACCCCGCCCCGAGTTATCCCCGACAATTGCCCCGAATATTCCCCGAATGTACCTAAGAGATATATATGTTTTGATTTTGACTCTGCTCTTACTCATTCACATTTTAATATTATTTCAGCCTCTCTCTCTCTCTCTCTCTCTCTCTCCCTCCCTCACTCCCTCCCTCTGCGCAGACTAACGGCGTCGTCCGATCTCCCTTCTCCTCCGGCCGATCTTCCTCCTCCTCCATTATCTTCGGCCGATCTCCCTCCTCCTCCATTATTTTCGGCCGATCTCCCTCCTCCGCTGCTGCTACTCATCACGGCATCCTCCCCCATCGCCTCTTGCGGGCCGGCCTCCTCCTCCGTCGCCTCTCGCCTCCCCCTCTCTGCCATGGCAGATCTGAGAAGATCACTCTGCCACCGTCGATTCCGTGCTTCTCCACCAGATCTGTTTCTATCTATTATTTATTTATTT
The DNA here is from genome assembly GCF_055761805.1 of Camellia sinensis. Classification (NCBI taxonomy): domain Eukaryota; kingdom Viridiplantae; phylum Streptophyta; class Magnoliopsida; order Ericales; family Theaceae; genus Camellia; species Camellia sinensis. The sequence goes on from NC_138967.1 coordinate 8,058,921, forward strand.
TTAATTTTTTTTTCGTTGATGATGTTGCTGCCAAAACCCCCTTTGACCCAAACATATTGATACTAGACTTGGCTTTCAAATAATTTGTGTTTGATGCAAAACTGTTTGTACATGCCTTGATAAGTTGATATTGTTGATGAAATTTTTTTTTTTTTTATGATGCTGTTGCTGTTAATGTCTTTGTTGATGAAAATTTTTTTTTGGATGATGTTGATGATGATTACGGGGATTTTCCGGGGTCGGGGAAACCCGATCCCCATTGGGGGCGGGGGTGGGGGGAGTGGTGTGTTCCCCGTCGGGGATCGGGGCCGGGGACGGGGATTTTTGTAGTTTCGGGGATCGGGGACGGGGAGGGTGATCCCCGGCCCCGCCCCGCCCCGTTGCCATTCCTAAATTGAAGGTGCTTTTTTAAGTTGTATTGAAATTTTGAATTTGATAAATAATTTGTGAAAAAAAAAGTAAAATAAATGAACAAGAGGTTAAATTTTTGTATATTTTTGTACGGGGAGGAAATAATTCTCCTCGTATAATCCTGTTGACCAAGTCCACGCTCCTCCGTACGACGTCGCTTTGTCACCTGAAAACACAAACGTGAGCTAGCCGGCGGGTGTGTGCCGGAAACCTCTCCGATGCCTAAGTCAGAAAACTTGACAAATAGACAAAGCTCTAAGTTCTCAGAAAGATTGTGTTCAATTACCTCCTCCAAGGTGATGCTTGTGAGCTTTTATAAGTTTCATATGGCACAATCCTAGTAGGACTTGTATTTCTCCATTAGAGTCCTCCTAGGATTCATATTCTTAAGGATAATGCTTATCCTTTCACACCCTCCCCCACTGCTTAAACCAAGTGGGATGGTTTTCTCCATAGCCGAACTACCACACGGCCGAAATAACACTGGCTATGCTGAGCCACAGAGAAGGCCGAACTATCCTTAGCTCGGTCTTCTCCTTTTAACTCATTACTTCGGCTGCCCCTGTTCAACCTTGGAGTGCTTAAATCAAACTTCCAAATAACAAGTTCTGATCGACCTAACCATTGTAAGTCACGACCGGACTAATTCCGACTGCGACCGGACTAACTCTGAAACCGGTCTTACTCCGAGTTGTCTCTGGACCGGAGTAGCCTTACTCTTTCTTGGGCCGAAGCAACTATCTCTACTTGAGCCGGAATAAACTCACCTCCTTGGGCCGAAGTAACTTTGTCTCCCCAGGGCCGGAGTAACCTTGCCCTCTAGGCCGGAGTATTCAGTACGGCCTTTTTACGTAGTCCTTCGCGTTTTGGGCCTCAATGCCCAACTCTCAGCTCGGCCCAATTTTTCCCAAAAATTACCCTCCCAATTGCCCCTTAATTCCATCTGTGTAACATGATTGGGATTACCAGCCTTTTGGCCGAGCTAGAGTTTGTTACGCTTTCTCAGCCGAGCTAAAAAACCCTTTTAGCCTTTCTAGCCGAACTAAAAAACCCTTAAGCCTTTCCAGCCGAGCTAAAAAACCCTTTAGCCTTTCCAGCCGAGCTAAGTTTACCTCGGGTATCACTATGTCCGGTCAAAACGTCTCTTCAATCACAGCGACTGTAACGCTTCCAATTCTAGTGACACGTGGCTAGCTCTGATAAGCTGTGGCCAACTGTCACGCCGTCCTTCAGAATTTTTGTACTGTTCCCGCTTCTTTTTGCCGCCTTTTTCTCTCTCCCTTTTACACAAAACAGCCCTTTCGATTCTGGAATCATTTACTCTATTGTTTTCATCTTCTTCTCTCTCTGTGCCTCTGCTTCTCCAACCTCTGAGCCTCCTGAATCTGTGTTCTTCGTTGGTTCCGTTGCTCCTGTCCTCTGCTTCATCTTTTCCTGGTAAGCAATCCTTTTTCCTTTCCTTTGTTTTGCTTTCATATTTCGTTTTCCATGCTCTGCTTGCTTTTGCAAAACATTTTTCTTCTAGCTCTAATTTATTTTAGTACTTTCTATGAAGAAACCAGTAGAACTTGTATGTGTATGAACTGTTATGTAGAAAAACAAGCCTTAGATCCAAAATCACATTGCGACCGAACTAGGATTCTGTTTGCCCCTAATATGTAGATTTCTGTAGTCAATAACCGAGCTAGAACTTGTAGGAATGCCAGTAGTTTATCCTGAATCACTCTAGCCAAGATAAGATTACCGAATAAGCTTGCACATACCGAACTAGGTACTTCGGTCTCAAACCGAGGTAAGACCTTGGGGGCCAAGCCGGCTTTCTTAGTTCTGAAACCGAACTCAGAAAGCCGCCCCTAGGGGCTCAGCCGGAGCAACTTTCCTCACACCGCAACCGGTTTAGGCCTTGGGACTAAACCAGCTTTCTTAGTTTTTTAGACCGAACTCAGAAAGCTGCCCCCAGACGTTAAACCGGTCTAAACTGCTCAAAACCGAGCTAAGAAACCTTCTGACGAGCCGAGGTAGAACCAGCCTACTAAACCGAAGTAGGATTTGTATATCTTGCTTATAATTTGTAGCGCGGTCCAACGATCTGTGCTTAACCCCTTTGTTTTCTACTTTGCAGACTTAGGTTGCCCAGGCACTCCTGCGTGTGCTCAACCGAGCTACTGAGCCTAGTTTTTGTACCGAAATAATTTATTCATAAATTATACAATAAATGGGTAAGTATAGATATTTAGTCGAAACCCCTGGTGGCCTGGCCGAATTTAGGCAAGATTACCAGATTCCTGATGATGTCCATCTGGCGCTGGCCAAAAAAGATGCTACCCCCTGGAACAATGAAGGCTTTGTGCCTTTTACCCTTCAATCCATAATAGAGACCGGACTACGGTTTCCTGTCCAACCGCTAATCTGCGAATTTCTTAGACAGACTAGGCTATGTCCCACCCAACTATCCACCAATACGTACCGTATTATCATGGGGATAGCCGCATTAAACCACCAAACCGGACTGAATCTTGGTCTAGCCGAGATCTTTCATCAATACTCTATCGGCTCAAAGAATGCTGGGTGGGTCTACTACCTTAGAATTCGCCGCCGCCGAGAGAAGATAATCAAGCACACTCCGGACAAAGATCTTAACGATGACGATTTCTTTTGGGTCTCTGGGAACTTTGAGGATTTTCAAGCTCAAATTCCTGGCCGACCTATAAATTGGAAAATGGGAGAGCCTGGTAATTTTACTTCGGTCTTCTGCTTTGTAAGGTATCTCGGTTGTTTAGTCTGTTAGCCGAACTAACACTTCTCTTTTTTGCAGATTTTGCCCATCTCCATTCCCTGTATAGCTATCCTAACCTCGGAGTCTTGCGAGCTGCTTTTCGGGTTAAAGAAAGGGATTGGGCCAAGCTTCTAAATTTCGAACCGACCTACCGTTACAGCGGTCGACGAAAAGCAAAGGTGACTGACTTCCTTCTTGAAGAGGCACCGGAACCGGACCCAACTCTGCCCGAGATAAGACTTGTCCCTTTATCCGCAGAAGAAGAGATGGCGAAAAGGAGTAGAGTCAGGGCCCTTCTCACCGAAACAGCTAGGCCCGAAGTGGCGCCTTCCAGCCAACCGCAGCCTGCTGTTGTCGCCCTTCCTTCCCAACAGCCATCCTCTTCCCGCCGAACCAAACGTGCCCGAACTTCCGAACCCGAACGGGTTTTGATTGATGAAGAAACTCCTATTCAGCCGAGCTTACCACCGAGCCCCCAACCGGAGTCATCCGACCGAACCATCGGCTGCTGGGCACCGAAATTAACCTTCAACGACCGAGACATTCTAGACACAGACTCGGTCGTTGCTGAGAAAGACCACCTGTTGGCCATCAACCTGGCCAAGAGCGTGTGTCTGCCCAAAGACATGGAACATCACCAAAAACAGTTAACCACCGAGCTGAAGTCCATCCGGTCTGCTACTAAGTCCATGATTCTGGTTAGTGACTTCGGTTGCTTTTCTGTTTATGTTTCTTTTCCTTTTTAACTCTTTCTTCGGTTAAAGGGAAGTTGTTTGCTTTGTCAGGCCATTCAAAAGAACCAAATCACCCACAGGAGAGTACTGGAGCTGAGGAAAGTGACAAGGCAAGCGGCGGCCGAGGCAGAGGCGAAATCGGCCGAACTAGAGTCGGCCAGAAAGGAAATGGCCGAACTCCGAGGTGAGGTCGGTCGTTTGACCGGAATGGTTAGTTCGGCCGAGGCCGAAAAACAAAAGACTGCCATTGTGCTGAAGGACAAGTACTTGCGCGAGTTGCTAAAACTTGAAAGAAAGAAGGATGCCGAAATAAAGGAGAAGGTAAAACAGGCTGACCAGCAGGGCTTCAAGAGAGCAGAGGACGCTTACGCCCAACAATGTAATGTTGCCAAGGATCTTTTCTTTAAGTGCGGCTGGAGGGGAGCCGTTGAGAAGCTCGGTCATGATCCTCAGACCGAGGTTTTCAACCCTCCAGCCTATTTCATACCTAACTCCTTGATGGAATATGCCACGGCCATGCAACAGCAGTTCCTTGAGGGCTCAGATGATGAAGATTCTGATGAAGACTCTGCCCCTGGGGATACTTCGGTTGTGAATGTGGATCAGATAGATCGGCCCGAGTCCAGAGTGGAAGATCTGACTATTGAACAGCCAAATGAAACTGTGGCTCCGGTCGATACCACTGTTGTGACTGAAGGAGTCCTGCCGCCAGAAACCGGTCTTCCAGCTGACACTGATGCTGCCTTTGATGCCGAGATAAATGAACTTTTCTCTTAAATTTGTACTCTTTTCTTTGTAACCGAACTAAGCCCCCTTGTAATGACTTCTCTTTGAATGAAAATTTTACTTCTCTTATTCCGGTTATTGTGTGTGTGCTTGCATTTGTAATGTCTTCTATTACTCCAAGTGTTATTTCGGTTTTTGGTTGGTTAAACTATACTTACCAGCCAACCACTCCTTAGCCGGCATAATTTACTTCGGCTGAGGAGTATTAAGTGTTGGTTTAATCCAGCCAACCACTCTTCAGCCTTACACTTACTTCGGCTGAAGAGTAACAAGAGTTGGTTTATTCCAGCCAACCACTCTTCAGCCTTACACTTACTTCGGCTGAAGAGTAACAAGAGTTGGTTTATTCCAGCCAACCACTCTTCAGCCATACACTTATTTCGGCTGAAGAGTAACAAGAGTTGGTTTATTCCAGCCAACCACCCTTCAGCCTTACACTTACTTCGGCTGAAGAGTAACAAGTGTTGGTTTATTCCAGCCAACCACTCTTCAGCCGTACACTTACTTCGGCTGAAGAGTAACAGGAGTTGGTTTATTCCAGCCAACCACTCTTCAGCCGTACACTTACTTCGGCTGAAGAGTAACAGGAGTTGGTTTATTCCAGCCAACCACTCTTCAGCCATACACTTGCTTCGGCTGAAGAGTAACAAGAGTTGGTTTATTCCAGCCAACCACCCTTCAGCCTTACACTTACTTCGGCTGAAGAGTAACAAGTGTTGGTTTATTCCAGCCAACCACTCTTCAGCCGTACACTTACTTCGGCTGAAGAGTAACAGGAGTTGGTTTATTCCAGCCAACCATTGAAGTTAGTTTTTCCAGCTGACTTATAGTATTTGGTTATTCCGACCAAATGTCCTGCAGCCTAGATCCTTATCCTGGGCTTATGAAGGATGTTGGTTAAATCCAGCCAACCTCTGAGTTAGTTTTTCCAGCTAACTTGGAATAGAATGCTTGCAATAAACTTAGTCTCTAAAGCTAACTTTTACAAAGAATAATTTGTGCTAAAAAGAATTGCTCATTTTATTGAAGGAAGAGAAAATTACATGTTTGAAAAAGAAAAGCTAAAAGTAAAATAACTTGAGATTGGCCGTATTCCATGGCCTAGGGATTGCCTTGCCATCCTTGTCTTCTAGGTGGTATGCCCCTTTGCCGGCTAACCCAACCACCTTATAGGGACCTTCCCAATTGGGGCCTAACTTGCCGTCTCCTGGGACCAAGGTGTTTCCCATTACTTTGCGCAGTACCCAATCGCCAATTTTGAATTGTCTTGGATGAACCTTTTTGCTGTATTTGTTGATTAACTCTCGTTGGTATGCGGCGATGTGGACCAACGCTCTTTCTCTTCTTTCTTCTGCAAGGTTGAGTTCTAAGGCTATGGCTTCTCCATTTAAGTCTGGATCAAAATTTTTGCTTCGAATTGTGGGGAGGCCAACTTCTAGTGGGATCACCGCTTCCATTCCATATGCTAAGGAGAATGGTGTTTCTCCTGTTGATCGCCGAGGTGTGGTGCGGTAGGCCCATAAAACATGAGGAAGTTCATCCGCCCACTTGCCTTTTGCTTTCTCTAGCCTTTTCTTTAGTCCATCCAAGACGACTTTATTTGATGCTTCAGCCTGCCCATTTGCTTGAGGATACGCCGGTGTGGAATTGTAGAACTCTCTCTTGTATTCTTTACAAAAGCTTCTGAAGATTCTGCCGTCGAACTGAGTTCCATTGTCTGAGATCAGTGCTTTTGGTATGCCAAACCGAGTGATAATATTTTGCCAAACGAACTTCTTCACATCTTTTTCTTTGATTGATGCCAATGCTTCTGCTTCCACCCATTTTGTGAAGTAGTCTGTTGCTGCGAGAAAGAATTTTCTGCCTCCGGATGCTGTTGGAAGTGGTCCTACTATGTCTAAGCCCCACATTGCGAAAGGCCATGGGCTAGTTAAAGGTAGGAGTTTTCTTGCTGGTTGATGTATTTGGTGCGCGAATTTCTGGCATTTTTCACACTTCTTCACATATTTTTCTGAGTCTGCTTGCATATAGGGCCACCAATATCCTTGTGAAATAGCCCTGTAGGCGAGCGACCTTCCCCCTTGATGACTTCCACATACCCCTTCGTGTATTTCAAACAGGAATGCTTCTACTTTGCTGGGATGAACGCACTTGAGGTAAGGCCCAGAGAACGACTTTTTATATAATGCCAAAGATGGAGATAGCCAAAACCGCTGCGACTTCGCCCTTATTTTGTTGGCTTCTTTTTTCTCTTCTGGTAGGATGCCGTCTTTTAGGAACCGGATGATGGGATCCATCCAAGAGGGCCCTAATTCTGCGCAATACACTTCTTCTGCTTCGGGGTCTTCTATGCTTGGTTTTGGTAGGAAGTCAACGAGTAATGGATGAGGGATTGATGTATCTGCCATTGAGGCAAGGCCTGCTAGCTCGTCCGCTCGGCTGTTTTCCTCCCTGCCAATTTGTTCTATCCTTACCACATCAAACTTCTTGATCTCCGTTCTGACTAGCTCTTGGTACTTGGCCATTCTGTCATCCTTTGCTTCGTATTCGCCAGAAATTTGGTTTACCACTAGCAGTGAGTCACTGTATACCATTAATTCGGTTGCTTTCATGAAGTGTGCCGACTTGAGTCCTGCGAGAAGCGCCTCATACTCCGCTTCATTGTTGGATGCTGGGAAGCCAAGGTTGATTGCTTGCTCTATAACCAGGCCGTCTGGAGAGATGAGGACTATGCCAAGCCCTGCACCATGTCGGTTGGATGCTCCATCCACAAAGAGCTTCCACATCTCCCCAACGAATAGTTTCCAGCAGGTGGAAGGGTCAGACGATGCCGTGGGGTCAAGGATGGTGATTTCTTCAAAGTCCATATTGGTTGTCTGCCCTTCGTCCTCTGTTTGAACTGCTGGTGAGCCTTTGTTTGGCTCCTCCTTGTTGTCCTTAATGTGGTCTGCCTTTGTGCTTGATGGACTACCTTCCACTAGGGGTTGCGCTATTCCGGCGTCAACTTCCGTCCCTAGTTCGGTTGATGGACTACCTTCCACTAGGGGTTGCGCTATTCCGGCGTCAACTTCCGTCCCTAGTTCGGTTGAGTCAGTCAGGTCGACTGGGCAGATATGATGACTTCCAGGAGTAAACTCTGCGACGAAGTCTGCCAAAGATTGAGCTTTTATTGCGGTCTTGGGTTGGAACTTGATGTCGAATTGTCCCAACTCTACTGCCCATTTCAAAATTCGCCCACTGAAGTTCGCCCTTTCAAACAGAGCTTTTAGTGGAAAGGCTGTGAGGACGACTATGGTGTGGGCGTGAAAGTAGTGCGCTAATTTTCTGGATGCCATCATTAATGCTAATGCTAGTTTCTCTAATGGCAAGTACCTTGTTTCGGCTCCCAATAATGTCTTGCTGACATAAAAGATGGGCAAGTGTTGTATTCCTTCTGCACGAACCAACACCGCGCTGACTGCGTGCTGAGAGACTGCCAGGTACAAAAAGAGTTCTTCACCAGGTACTGGAGTAACAAGTAGTGGTGGGGAAGACATGTATTCCTTCAAGCTTTCCAGAGCTCGGTCGCATTCTTCATCCCACTCAAACTTGGCCTTTAAAGCTTGGAAGAACGGTCGTAGTCTGTCCGACGATCTGCTTATGAACCGGTTGAGTGCGGCCGTCATACCAGTAAGATGCTGCACTTCTTTGACTGAGTTTGGTCTCTCCAACTCCTGGATCGCTTTGATCTGAGAGGGGTCGGCTTCTATACCTCGGTTGGTCACCAGGAAGCCCAAGAATTTGCCAGATCCAACTCCGAATGCGCATTTGGACGCATTGAGGCGTAGCTTGTGTTTCTTCAGGATCTGGAACATCTCGCCTAAGTCTTTCAGATGGTCATTCTCATCCTTGCTTTTGACCACCATGTCGTCGATGTACGCCTCCATTGTTCTGCCTAACAATGGTTCAAACATCTTGGTGACCATCCTTTGGAATGTCGCCCCTGCGTTCTTTAGGCCAAAGGGCATGACCTTGTAGCAATATAACCCCCTTGGTGTTGTGAAGGAAGTGACCTCTTGGTCTGGTTCGTGCATGGCGATCTGGTGGTAGCCTCTGTATGCATCCAAAAAGCTAAGTCGGTTATGTCCTGCTGTTAAGTCCACCAGTTGATCTATCCTTGGTAGAGGGAAGCTATCTTTTGGGCACGCTTTGTTGACTGTTTTGTAGTCGACGCAGACACGCCATTTACCATTCTTTTTTGGCACTACGACGGTGTTGGAGATCCATTTTGGGTAGTGCACTTCCCTTATTGCTCCTGCCTCCAACAGGTTGCCTACCTCTTCTGCCACTATTTCGGCGTGGTGGAGCGCCGATCTGCGTGTGCGTTGAATGACTGGTCTGGCGGATGGGTGGACATTGAGTTGGTGACTGATGAAGTTTGGATCAATGCCTGGCATGTCGTACGGTGTCCAGGCAAACACTTCGATATTAGAGGTCAAGAATTCCATGACCTCTAATCTCTCAGCGCTGGACAATGATGAGCCAAGCAAGAAGAACTTATCCGGGTTCCTCTCATCTATTTTTACCTCCACCAAGTCTTCCACCGCTTTCTGATCAGCCTCTTTGCCGACGTCCGCGAATAGTTTATTACTCTCTGGTTCTTCCACCGAATGAACGTATCCTTTTGCAGCTCGACTTCCATTTGCTGTGGCGAAGCACTGTTTTGACATGATCTGATCGCCATAGACTTCTTCAATTATACCGGCGTCATTGGGGAACCGCATTACCTGATGGTATGATGACGCTACTGAACGCATGGCATGCAGCCATGTTCTGCCCAGGATGATGTTGTAGGTGGAGGGGACCTTCAATACCCAGAACTCCACCTGTTTTGATACACTTCCTGCTCTGACTGGAAGGATTATTTTGCCGACAGGCCACTCAGGCATGGAGTTGAATCCAATCAGGGGAGAAACTGCAGGTGCCAAGTCTTTGTCTTGCAGCTTTAGTTGTTTGAATGTGTCGTAATACATGATCTCACATGAACTACCCTGGTCAATCAGAATCCGCTTGACGTCAAAATCCTTGACTCGGAGAGTGACAACCAGGGCATCATTATGGGGGCAGTAAATTCGTTCCAAGTCCTTATCCGAAAAGGACATGACGTTTGTTGCCTCTGTCCTCCCCTTCTTGATGGCGGGTTGGGCACTTAATACTTCCCTAAAGTGCTCAGCCTTCTTGATCGAACCTTTAAGCTCGCATACGCGCTCAGGTTCAAAAACTCCATGAATTACATTGATAATGCCTTGAGGTGGTGCATCGTTTGGCATTCCATTGGGATGGTCATTATGATCTTGGGGGGCCGGCTGTACTCCTCCTTCAATGTATTCATCCAAGTGGCCTGCTGCCACCAATTCTTCCAAGTGCTGTCTTAGTGGCGTGCAATTCTCAGTTCGGTGCCCCTTTTCTTTGTGGAAGGTGCACCGTGATCTGTCGTCGTAATTCTTCTGACCTTCCCCTAGCTTGGCTGGCCACTTGACAAAAGGCTTGTCTTTGATTTCGCTCAGAATCCGATATATTGGTTTTTTGAACACCGTTGCTATGGCAGTGCGGATTCTCAACCATCTTTTGTCTGGGTCTTCTCCGTTATCTCGTCTGCCACGCCCGTTTTTGTTACTTCGGTCAACCGTGTTGACCTTGGCAGGGGTTTTCTTTTCTGGTGCTGCGGTCGTGCTTGATCTTGTTTTAGCACGTGCGCCATCCTCTTCTACCCTGATGTGCTGATGCACTCTTTCCATCAGGGCCTCCATGGTGAGAGGTGGTGTCATGGTGATCGAATCTCTTAGTCGATTTCCTACTGGTAGGCTCTTTTATATTGCGCAATGGCCAGATTGGTGGGGCAGTCTCCAATCTAGTTGAATGTCTCCCAGTAGCGACTGTTGTAAGATCTGAGGGTTTCTTTCTCACCCATGTCGATGGAGAGTAACTGGTCTATCTCCACCGGTGTTTTAGTATTTGTCCGAAACCTTGTTACGAACGCTTCTGTCAATTGGGCCCAGGAGGCTATGCTGCCCTCTGGGAGCTTTTCGAACCAAGTCAAGCCTAAGTCGCCCAGACTTGATGGGAAGAGTATGCACATTAGGGCCTCGTTTCGCCTGTACACAGCCATGACTTGGCGAAAGTGGCTCAGGTGAGAATACGGATCCGTCTGCCCTTCATATGTATTGAACTTCGGCTGAAGGAAGCCTGATGGTAGGGGAGCGTTTTCGATTGCTGGGACAAACGGCGAAGTCTGTAGTCTTGCCAATGCCTTGTCCGTTGGTTCGTAGGCCGGTCGCGGTATTGGCATTCCAACCTCGACGCTTCCGTGCGTCCGAGGAGCCAACCGCTGTAAGGCCGAAACTCGGTGTGGATCCCTTGCCCTGGCATCCTCCTTGCATCGTGCTTTTTCTTCTAGCACGGTTCGTAAGTCGGATGACCTGGGTAGCTCGGTTTGTCTGGATCTGGTTTGGTGTGAATGTGAAGGCCAATACGTGCTTCCTTCAATGTATGATCTTTCGGATCTCGTCCTCTCAGACCTGGAGTGACGAGTTCTTGAAGATAAGGAGTGAGTGTCGCCTGTCCTGAGGCTTCTGCTCTCTCCTTGGGAGGGTGTAGTATTCCTACTACGACTTTCTGAGTGGCGAGGGGGCGTCTTGTGCTTGCGCCCCTCTCCTGTCGCCACATCTTTAGTCTTCATCTGGCGTTTTAAAGTCTCCATGTCCGCCGCCATCCTTCGAATTAGTTCATCCTGTTCCTTTACGCGATCTTCCAGGACTTGAGGATCAATCCTCCTCCTTTGCCTGTCGGGACTTTGAGAGTGACGAGGGCTGCCATTCCGCCTTCCCCTGCCGCTCCTCCTGGAATTATGTTGTTGGGGCTCCAAGTCCGCCATGGGAGGGACAGCAGGTAATCCCTCACGCCTTGCGCCCCCTTCTGGAGTTAGTCCGTCGACGGCGGACTGCGGCAAGTCTTCAATGTGTGCCATTGAATGAGAAAAGGAGAAGCTTAGTCAAGAGGTTTTTGTTCTTGTCTGTTCTTTCCACAGACGGCGCCAATTGTACGGGGAGGAAATAATTCTCCTCGTATAATCCTGTTGACCAAGTCCACGCTCCTCCGTACGACGTCGCTTTGTCACCTGAAAACACAAACGTGAGCTAGCCGGCGGGTGTGTGCCGGAAACCTCTCCGATGCCTAAGTTAGAAAACTTGACAAATAGACAAAGCTCTAAGTTCTCAGAAAGATTGTGTTCAATTACCTCCTCCAAGGTGATGCTTGTGAGCTTTTATAAGTTTCATATGGCACAATCCTAGTAGGACTTGTATTTCTCCATTAGAGTCCTCCTAGGATTCATATTCTTAAGGATAATGCTTATCCTTTCACACCCTCCCCCACTGCTTAAACCAAGTGGGATGGTTTTCTCCATAGCCGAACTACCACACGGCCGAAATAACACTGGCTATGCTGAGCCACAGAGAAGGCCGAACTATCCTTAGCTCGGTCTTCTCCTTTTAACTCATTACTTCGGCTGCCCCTGTTCAACCTTGGAGTGCTTAGATCAAACTTCCAAATAACAAGTTCTGATCGACCTAACCATTGTAAGTCACGACCGGACTAATTCCGACTGCGACCGGACTAACTCTGAAACTGGTCTTACTCCGAGTTGTCTCTGGACCGGAGTAGCCTTACTCTTTCTTGGGCCGAAGCAACTATCTCTACTTGAGCCGGAATAAACTCACCTCCTTGGGCCGAAGTAACTTTGTCTCCCCAGGGCCGGAGTAACCTTGCCCTCTAGGCCGGAGTATTCAGTACGGCCTTTTTACGTAGTCCTTCGCGTTTTGGGCCTCAATGCCCAACTCTCAGCTCGGCCCAATTTTTCCCAAAAATTACCCTCCCAATTTTCAATAGTTAACAAAATATTTATCACCAAATAAATATGTGATTAGTATAATTAGCCTCCGTTTGGAAAGTGGGTTAACTTTTTGGCTTTTTGACTTTTTTTTGACTATTTTAGCCTGGGCTAAAAGTTTGGTTTGGAAAAGGCTTTTTGGCTTTTTTGGCTTTTTTTGTGAGAGAAGAATGTAATGATTATGGGTTAGATGTAATGTTTTGTTTTTTGTGGCTAAAATAGCCTATTTTGTCTTTTGTGGCTAAAATAACCAAAAAAGCCCCGTTTAGCTCTTGCCAAACGGAGCCTTAGGATTTTTTTTCTTTTTAATTTCTAGGAATAAAAAGTGTATGTTTAAACTCTTTATCATTAATTTGCAAAAGTAACCCATTCGCAAAAGATCTTGAGATGAATCATAAACTTAAACATTCTGAACAATTATTCTTGGCGATGCGTCGGAACTTAGTACACATGGTCCAGTGGTGATTGCGTTGAATCATAAACTTGAGCATTCCAAACAATTATTTTTGGCGATGCGTCTAAACTTAATACACGTAGTCCACTAGTGATTGCGTACTATATAAAAGTAGGAAAAATGTTTTAGAATTCTAAAAGATGAGTTCTAAAATAGTATTCATTTGTCTTTTTTTTTCCTTGTGTTTTGTCCTTTTTTTTTTTTTTTTTTTGGGGGGTGTGCTAGCTCACTGGAGCTCCCTATCAAAGTCCTAAGGCCCCGCTTGTTTTGGGTTATAGCAAGGGGATTAGGATTACTAGTACCTTGGGATTAATATATGGGATGTTTGTTTTGAGAGATAGCCTTGGGACTATTAATACCTTGGGACTAACTAATACCTTGGTATTACTAATTCCTTGTTTGTTTTGAGAGATAGGGATGGTACTACTAATACCTTGGTATTACTAATACCCTTGGGGAAGGGATTCATAGTGAGGAGGTAGAGATGGTATTAGAAAAATAGTGAGGGGATTAGAAATTTTTTTATTTTTTATATATTGGAAATTTTTTTTAAAATATAATTTTTAATTTTTTATATTTTTTTATTTGTTTTATTATTTTATATAAAAATAATTTAACAATTCCTCACTACTAATCCCTTCACTATCAATCCCCTCACTACTAATCCCCTCACTATCAATCCCCTCACTAACAATCCCCTCATTAACAATCCCCTCCATTTTATCTCTGAAAACAAACGACCCTCACTAACAATCCCCTCACTATTAATCCCCTCACTATCAATCCCCTCCATTCCATCTCTTGAAACAAACGGGGCCTAAAAGTAGATCCAATATAGTGCCGACAAATGTGCAATTACAACAGGAAACTAATGGCCAAATAACTGAACAAAGAACATTTAAAAGCCTTCCAAATGTAAACACAAACAAAACCCACGGGAAGAATCGCAATCATAATCATATTTAAAAGGGTAAATTACGCTAACATCCCTTAAAATTTATATTTATTATAATTTTTTCTTATATTTAGAAAATTATATTGACTCTATATTAATTTAATTTTATGTATGATCATCATTACAGAAAGGGAGGAATTGTTATGCAACTTTAAACCTCAAGGGACAATCTGTAATAAAATTTTAAATCTCAAGGAGGGAGATGTAATTTTCAAAAGGTGAGGGGGGAACTGTAACAAACATAAATCTCAGGGAGTGTCAATGTAATTTACCTTATTTAAAAACTAAAACATATAAAACACATGTAAACGGCCACGGTGAGAGATCTAATGGATATAGTTGGACAGGGGCAATGTTTACTAATACTGTATTTGGTTGGGGAATTTAAAGAGGAATTTGAAAAGAAAAATAGAAAAGGAATGTGAAATATAAATAAAATATACCTATATTTCACATAATTTCACACATATTTTCCCTTTTCCTTTTCAAATTTTTCTCAAAATCCCCTAACCAAACACAGCATAAAGGTCCCTCAACCTATTTCTGCCCCATTGTCATCCCTAAACCAGCATTAATATCTTTGTAAAATATTTACTTGCCTTCATTTCTACAGAAGATATGTTACTTGTTATAAACAGTCACTTTATTCAATGAATTAATAAGGGGTGTTTTGAAAAGATAGTTAAAAATTACTTTTTGATTTTTTTTGACTTTTTTGTGAGACAGATAAGTGGGTTAAAAGTTGAAAAGTGGCTTTTAACCCACTTCTCAAAACACCCCTAAGGCTCCGTTTGGCAAGTTGGGTTGAAGGCTTTTTTGGCTATTTTAGCCACAAAAGACAAAATAGGCTATTTTAGCCACAAAAAATAAAACATCACATGAAACCCATAATCATTACAATCTTCTCTCACAAAAAAAGTCAAAAAAACAAAAAAGCCAAAAAGTCCTTCACAAACCAAGCTTTTTAGCTCATGCTAAAATAGCCAAAAAAGCCAAAAAGCCAAAAACCCAACCCACTTCCCAAACCAAGCCTAAGTGTCGTAGATGCACAAGAAAAAGATTGAATTCATTTGGAAAGTGGGTTGACTTTTGATTTTTTTGACTATTTTAATTTTGGGTTAAAAAGTCTCGTTTGAGATAAGTTTTTTGACTTTTTTGGCCTTTTGTAAGAAAAAAAATATAAAGATTATAAGTTTGATGTGACATTTTGCCTTATTAGACTAAAAACCCGTTTTATCTTTTTTGTGACTAAAATAGCCCCCAACCCAACCCAACCCAACCCAACCCAACCCAAGTTGCCAAATGAAGGCAAAATAAGTGTAGAATTCAATATACTTTTATTAGTTTTATAATACTTTTCTCTCATTTTAAAACACTTTTTTAATTTTTTTTTTATCATTTTCAAAATACTTTTTATATTAATCTCAACATTAAAACAATTGTAACATTTGCCTTACAAATTTTTGAGCTACTACAGTTTATGTATATAGTAGAGGCCAGTGTGTGAGTAACACGTGTAAAGATTTGTAGTTATGAATAAAAAATACAACGCTGATTGAGGGCCCGAGACTTCGGGGCTCGAATGCCCCGAAAGTCCATTTTAGGTAAGAAAAAAAAGAAAAAAAAAGAGAAAAAAAAAAAAAAAAAAAACAGTTTCCAAAATTGGAAATTAGGGGTATTAGGGGCAACTTTTTTAGGGCCACCAATCATTTTCCTAAAAAATATCCATATTTGTGAAATTTTAGATTTTTAAATTAAATTTTTTTTCTCATATGAACAGTTTTAATATTTATCAACTATTGTAGGCATTTAAAAAAAAAAAAACAAATAATATAGATATATGAACGAGACTCCTTGCAGTCGAAGGTTTTGTTAAGTTTCTTGGGAGCTCATTTTGAATCTATTTGCATAATTCAAGCTTATACTTTTTAACGTTTATTTAGTAAATTACTCATGTAAAAAAATTAAATTAATCCAATATTAGCGATTATATATTTAGATTATATTTGTACAACTCAGATATGTAAAAATAAATAAAAATGTATTATTTGAAATTATTAAAATGGATAAGAAATGATTTGTTAAATGATTTGTTGGAGAGGTTATTAGGTGATTTACAAATGTTACTCCGCACTATTAGACACTTGACACTTGTCAAGTTGTCTCTTACTAACCTAAAAAGATACACTGAATTCTATAATTTCAACCAATCTTATTGAGTTAGAGCACCATGCGACAAGATCCCAAATTTTCTACCAAATAAATAACCAAATGTCTCACATGGGTGTGGGGCCCACAAAATTGCAGACCCCACACCCATGTGAGACATTTGGTTATTTGTTTGGTAGAAAATTTGGTGTCCCTAGCATTATCCATATCCAAAATCACTACATAATTTTCGATTTGTTGTTAACACTAACAGGTATAAATGCTGACCCCCCAAAAAATTTACACTTCGTATATGTTTTCAAAATAAATAAACTTTATTAATTTTAACAATTAAAGTTACTATAAATTTTCTATAAATTTGTAAATATTTTGTGAAGGTACAGTAATCTACAATTTTGTTAAAAAAAGAAGAAACAAAATTGTGCTCAATAGCAAAAGCCATCGTGAGAATAAAAAAATGCTAGACACACTAATTATCAAATATTTACATTATATTTCACATTAATTTTTATATTACATAAAATTTTTAGTAATTTATTTGAGACCCTTAATATTACTTGTGAGATAAATGTAAAATTATTTGAATTTTAAAAAATTGAAGTCCAGCCTTAGGGTACTACGAGTCTCATTACAGTGATTTGAGTTGTTTATTTTGTAAAATCCTATGTACAAATATATTTTTTTCTTTTTTTAAAAAAAATTATTTTGATAATCTAAATTTCAAGAATTTTTTTATTTTTTATTTTTTATTTTTTAAGGAATTGAATTTTTTTGAGAAAATCTCCGGAACCTTAATTGAAGGTATTTTTTTAAGTTGTATTGAAATTTTGAATTTGAGAAATAATTTGTGAAAAAAAGTAAAATAAATTAATAAGAAGTTAAATTCTTTTATATTTTTCAATGGTTAAAATATTTATCACCAACTGAATATGTGATTAGTATAATTAGGAGTTTTTTATTTTTATTTTTAGTTATTGGAGTTTAGAGCTGTAATAACGTGCAATTAAGCAACGGGTTCTATGGAATGTATCTGGCTTTTCTATTTCTAGGAATGAAAAGTATATTTTTAAACTCTTATCATTAATACTAAAACTTTTAAATATTTTATCAAATATTTTACTAAATGTCTTATATAAGTGTGGGACTTAATGTGAAATCTAAATAGATCCTATATCTATATGAGACATTTAGGCACTGTTTGGAAAGAAGAATATGAGGTTTTTTTTTGGATTATTTTAGCTACAAAAGACAAAATAGGCTATTTTAGTCACAAAAAAAAAACATTACATCAAACCCATAATCATTACACTCTTCTCTCACGAAAAAGTCAAAAAAGCCAAAAAATCTTTCCCAAACTAAACTTTTTAACCCAGGCTAAAATAGCCAAAAAAATCAAAAAATCAAAAAGACAAAAAGTCAACCCACTTCCCAAACCAACCCTTAATAAAATATTTCATAAAATATTTGAGATTCCTAACATTACTCATTTGCAAAGAATAATACTAGAAATCTTAAATATTTTATCAAATATTCTACTAAATCTCTCACTTACGACCCATATCATGTGAATCCCAAATAGGTCCCACACCCATGGGAGATATTTTGTAAAATATTTAATAGAATATTTAAGATCTCTAATAGTATTCATAAACTTAAATATTCCGAGCAATTATTCTTGGTGATGCCTTCGAACTTAGTACACGTGGTTCATTAGTGATTGCGTACATTTGGATTTATTCTATATATAGGAATAGGGGTGCTGTTATGGTGTGCAAGTAAAGGTCTCCCAACCCATATCCGCCCGTTGTCATCCCTAAACCAGTATCAATATAAACCGAACCAAATTAAACCACATCAAAATTTAAGTTACATCAAATGAAGTCGAATGTATAAATTTTTCTTCTCCACTCGATTCCATCTAAGATCATTTCGTTAGTTAAATTAAGAAGATTCATATCTATATTTACTATATTAATACGTAACAATACAGGTCTACCCTTTCCCTTAACACTATCATTTATCGTCACTGTATCACATATCTTCACTACTGCCTTTGTTGGTCACCGTTATATATGACCAAACTATCTCAATCTATTCTCTCTCAATTTATTTTTTATCGGCGCTACTCCTACCCATTCTCAAATATACTAATTTCTAACTCTATCTTTTCTAGTTTTGCCACACATCCATCTTAGCATGCTCATCTCAGTAACACTCATCTTCTTTATATGTTGTTTCGCATTCTATCCTAAACAACATTGTTAGTCTAATAGTCCTTATGTAGAACTTTCTTTTTAGTTTAATGGGTACTAGCTTATTGCACAGTATTCCGGACGCACTCCTCCATTTAAGCCACTTCGCCTTAATTTTGGACCACATTCGCTCCAATCTCCTCAGTCGTTGTGATAATCGATCCCAAATAACGAAAATGTTCACTCTTCGGTACCTTTTGGTTCTCAATCTTCACTCCTTCTTCACTCTCATTGTGACTGTTGCTAAAATTACACTCTATGACCATGTTTGATTCACAAAACTAATAGTGAAAATATTAATAATCCTATCAAATTAGTATAGTATTTACTATCCAATTAGATTACTAGGATAAATTATTCCCTTATTCATTGTTTGATTTGCATTGAATAAGAAAACATATAAATGTAAGATTACAACTATAGTTATCTTCTTTCCCAATCTTACCCTTCATCTATGTTTCTTCACAATCTTTACTTTACCAAAATTTCTTCATAAGCACGATTTTGAAAAAAGTTATAAATAAATAATTAAATAAAAGCAAAATAAAAATACAAAATATTAAGGACATGTTTGGTTTGTTTTTTAATTTTTTTTAAATATAAATTAATTTGATAAAATAAATATCAAAAAATATTTTTAAATTTTTTACAATTACTTTTAGCCTTCTAAAATATAAAATTATATAAAAATAATAAGTGTTTTAATTTTTAGTTAAGGGTAAAAGAGTCTTTTTATTTTATTTCACAGTTCAGGATATACAATCTCACACCTACCCCATTACTGATAATCTTACAAATTTATTGGATTAATTATCCATTAGATTAATAATCCTGAAACAAAATTTCAAAACAAACACAGGATTATTGGGCTTACGGATTAATAAGCACAATCTAATGCTCTAATCATGTCAATCAAACATGCCCTATATATTTTGTCTTAGTTCTGCTTATCTTAAATTCTTTAGATTCAAGCGCTTTTCTTCAAATCTCCAACTTAGTGTTAACTTTTTCTCTAGTTTCATTCACTAACAAAATATCATCTGCAAGAAGCCTACATCATGGCACATCATCCTAAATATCGTGCGTCAATTCATCCATAATTAAAGCAAAAAGATAAGGGCTTAATGTTGATCCTTAGTGTAATGCTACAGAAATTGAAAATTCACTTGTCTTTCCAACATGCGATCTAATAGTGGTCATGACACTTTCATACATATCTCCAATCATATCAATGTAACATTTTGCCACCCCTTTCTTCTCTAACACCCACCAGATTATATCCCGATGCACTGTATCATATGCTTTCTCCAGATCGATAAAAATCATATGAATGTCTCTTTTCTTTTCTCCATGCTTTTCTATGACTCTTCTTAAAAGATAGATCACTTTCATTGTTGACCTATCAAGCATAAATCCAAATTGATTCTTTGACACCTCTGTTATATCTCACAATCGACGTTCCATCACTCTTTTCCACACTTTCATTTGTGACACATTAACTTGATTTGTTTATAATTGTTACAATTCTTAACATCTCTTTTATTTTTATTTATTGGCACTAAAATACTCTTCCTCTACTCTTTTGACATGTTTCTAATCAACAAAATTTTACTAAATAAGCTAGTAAACCAAACAGCCCTCTTTTTTATATAATATTTACTTCCCTTCATTTCTATGGAAGATATATTATAGAAATGAAAATATATTATCTATCATTAACAGTCACTTTATTCAATAAACTAACAATTAGAGTTTTGTGCCCTCTCCTACTTCTCCAGTAAGACAACACTAATACCAACACCAAGAAACGGTCCACCTAGTTATAATCAGCTTTTTGGTGAAAAACTGCTTATAAATAACTTATAAGCAGCTTTTTTGTGAGAGAGGAAGTGAATTATAATCTAAAAAGTGGATTATAACCCACTTCCCAAAATAAAAGGGCAAAGGCTAAAAGACAGCTACTATAACCGTTCTAAAGTTGCAAATGACAAATTGAAATGAAGTTGTGAAACTGTAACTTCCTAGTAACAGCAATGAACAGTGCCAAATCTGATCAAGTTATGCAAAGGATGATCCATGTGGGATTCAAAATGATTAATTATATTCCTTTTCCCATATCAATGAGAAGATTGCACTCATTATTGGTTTTATGTTATGCCTTCTTAGTTTTTGATACAAAGTGATAATTATTACATTTCCCAAATCAATGAGAACATTGCACTTAATGGTTTCATTTTATGCCTTGTTTATCACATTAACAACATAATATTCACATGTCGATATTGAAGCTCACATTTTCAACAGATTAAGGGTTCAAACAGTACAAGCATGCTAAAATCCAACCAACAAGCAATGAGTTTTTGCCTATTTACGGCCAAGATGGTGTGGAAATTAAACCTAGGTTACCAAACAGAATGGCACAACACATTTCCATCATAGAGAAAAATCGAATTATAGTTCCTACCAATCACAAAGGAAAGAGCATTGCTATAGATAAACTGTATCTAATAAATCAACGAGGTACAATTTGGAAAACAAGGTACAAATTAAACTATGCTCTCCATACAAAATCATTATAATTTAAGGATTAGTAACACAAAAAGGATTGAAATAAATTGAGTAATACAATAACCAGAGCTACCACAAGTAACCAAAGTACAACACAAAACAACATGTATATAACTTAAAAGTGCACAAAAGAATCATAATGTGGGAAGTGCACATCTCAATCTTGATTTCAAGCTTCCCTGTGCCCTCAAGATCAAGAAGACGATACCTTGACCGCTTTAAATGCTGGGTGAAGCAAACCGAGCTCATCCTTGACTTCAAGAGGATTGCTCGTCTCATTTCTCGTTCTCTTCACCCTCCTACTCGCTAGTGACTTATGCGTAAACCCATAGATCTGCAAAATCTGATTATCCCCAAAGTTGAACGCACGGTCCATCTGTTTCAAACACCTCTCAACCGGGTAATCCCCAAACTTCCCACAAGGCTTGCAACCAACAAAATGAGTCACAAGCGGCCACCTATGATCTCCAAGACCCGGATGGTAATTCTCAATCATCTCCTCATATCTATCGACCAAAATCCCCCAATAACCGTGCAAGTAATATGCACTTTCAAGATAAACCTTCTCTCCCCACTTATCCCTCTGTGTCGCCAATATATACACCATAGCTGACTGATCATCAGCTTCGAAAACCGGCCTATCCTTGAGCTCCCTAGTGAGTATCTTCCCTGCCTCGTCCCTAACTTTCCCTTTCGGCCCCATTGGAGCCCAAGCATCAAGAATGTCCAATGACCATTGACAATTCCTCAACAAGAAACTACCCGTGTTCAATCCAATCCAATTCTTTTGATCGTAAACCATCTCATTCCAACCGTGCAACACGAAGTTGTGATCCTTATACCTCTCCCACGGTACCTCAAACGCCATATCAGTAAACATAGCATCACTATCCATCCACCATAGAAACTCAATTTCAGGGTGAAACAACAAAAGCTTCCTAATCAATGGAAGCTTAGCCCAAAACCCAGCCATTTCAGCATCAAGCAAAGCCATATTGTAAAAAATTTCAATACCATGTAGCCTACAATAATCAATCTTGTTCTTAATAGCCTTCAATAGGTAATGATCGCCAACAGGGTTTTCGCAGGGTTTCGGCGACGACCCAGTAACGAGAAGAACCCTAGGTTTATTGGGTCCAATGAAATTGGGGAAACTAGGGTTTTTCCCAAGCCAATCGGCTCGTTGCTCGTCCCAATCAGAGATCTTGGGTCCGAGGCTATATGGCTTGTTTGGATCTGGCTTTTCGTCCTCACCTTCGTCCACCAAAATCTTGGTGATGTCGAATGTAGCGTAACTGTTCTCCGATGCGGTGTCGCCGCCGCCGCCGGAGGCGGTGGTTGTGGTGGTGGCGGTTTGGGCTTCTTCAAGAACGCGGCGTGGCTCGGCGCGCCGGCTAGAGTAGAAGTGGTCTCGGATCTCGTTGAAGTCCTCTTGTGGAGTTCCGAACTTTCCGGCGCCGAGATTGCTCCGAATCACGACCACTGTGAGGACGAGGCAGAGGAGAGTGAGCTTTCCGTTTCGGAGAACTCGCTTGATCTTCCATAGCTGATGAGCTTCGAAGAAACGGTCTAGCATAATTTTTTTGAATTCAGAGCTTTTTATGAGCTGAATCGAAATGGAAATTGAAATATGAACAGTGGGTTCTTGAATTCAGAGATTTTTGAGCTGAGTCAAACGATGATGAGCTCGAAAAGGGTGAGAATTGATTGGATTTCAGCTTGTGGATAATTGAATTCAGAGCATTTTGAGCTGAATCGAAAAAAAAAAGATGAGCTTGAAAATGGTGAGAATCGATTGGATTTTTTTTAGCGTGAAGAAATTAAAATGGAAAGTGGGTAATGGAATTGAAAGATTTTTTAGGTGAATCGAACAGGGATGAGCTAGAAAAGGGTGAGAATTGATTGAATTTTAGCGTGTGAAGATTTAAATGGAAAGTGGGTTGTTGAATTCCATTGACCAATGCTCGATGGGGATGGAAAGTTTGGGATTTGGGAAAGAGAGAAGATCAAGGGTTTATTCGTGAATCTCTCTCTGGATGGAGACAGAGAGGACAGCGTCGGTGGAGAGAGAGAGTAGTGAAGGTAGATTCAGAGAGATTGCATGGTAAGAGACAGAGAAGAGACACAGAGGGTGCATATTTATGTTATTTCATTTTTTCACTTCTTTGCACGTAATCACGGAAGCTACCGGAGGATTATTTATGATTCTTCGTTAGTAGTGAATATTATTTTATTTTATTTTTATTTATAAATTTATATATTTTGAATTTTATTTATAAATTTAAATATTTTGATCTATTCAATTATAAATATATATTATTTTTATCTTTGTAGAAAAAATTTACATAATTTTTATAATTGAGGGATTATATATATAAATTCATAAATAAATGGAGTAAATTAATATTTACTTATAGTTGCTGAGGTTTTAGTGTAAATAATTCATTATTTATTTGTAATTGTAACTCATGTTAAGACAATTTAAAAAAATTGTACATTTTTATTCATAAACTTATGGGTAAAATAAAAATGTGTGAATATATATATTTTTATATCGGGAAGAAAATCTTCATTATAAAATAGATAAAAGATCGGATTAATCTGATATAGTGGTATCATTAAATCTCAAAATGAGATAAAAAAATTTCATAAAATGAAGGATCCAAACTTTCATAAAGGAGGAGAAAATGTCCTCACGAGGAAGAGAAATAAACCTCTACACGGGGAAGATTATTACACTAATAAACTAAAAATAAAATATAAAAAGGGGGAAGCACTAATGAATCTCATTTTCATATCTTAGTAACCAATAAGTCTACAAAATAATCTACCCATAAATGGCCGAAATCCCTATAGTTTGAAATTATATATTTTTCAAAATTTATTAAGGATTTTTTGTATTCCTTTTAAAATGTTAAAAGAATTCTACAATTCAAATCATTCTAAATAAAAAAACACCCCCACAATTTGAAATTATATAGTTATCCAAAAGTAACTAAGAGATTTTTGTATTTCTTTTAACAACAATGCTAGGTAGTTCAAAATTTTGTGACTCAAATCGCTCAAAACGACGTCGTTTTGACAGATTTTAAGTGTAAAACGACGTCGTTTTGACAGATTTGAGCCATTTGAGCAACAAAATTTTGAGCTACCAAACATTTTCCTTCTTTTAAAATATTGAAAAATCTCACATTTTCATCCATTCTAAATAAAAATCTCACAGTTTGAAATTTTAAAGAATCTCACATTTCAAATAATTATTATACTCTTTTTAAAATATTTGAAATTTTTCACATTTCAAACCATTCGAAATCAAAAATATTCTCATATCAAGATCCATCCCAAACTTGATTTTTCCATATGTTATGTATTTTACCTTTCCAACATAAAAGAAAAAAAAGGAAAAGGAAACATAATAGAAAAAAGGTTATAACAATAAACCTAATTTTAAAGAATATATTAAATTTATCTTTTTAAAATCAATGGTATTAATTGGTCTATAAAAAATTGGGTAAGGCTAGGGATATTGAATTTTCTACTAAATAAATGACCAAATGTCTCACATTGGTGTGGGGTCTGCAATTTTGTAGACCCCACACCCATGTGAGATATTCGATCATTTATTTGATAAAAAATTTGGGCTTATATCATTTTCCAAAAAAATTTGGGATCAAACGGATTACCATTTTTGGAGATGGAATTTATGGGTAAATTTTTCTATAAAGGGATCAAATCCAAGGTATGTTGTGTAAGTGTGTTTGGTTTGAGTTTTTTGAAAATTGAATTTTTTGGTTTTCGTGTTTTTTTTTGTTATTAGTGAATATTTTTAAATTTTAATTTTTTTTTTTACTTTTTTAGATACACCTTACTTAGATGTATCTAAAAAGTATAAAATTTGTGAAAAAATATTTTAAAAAATTAATAAATACATAAAAATATAAAAAATATACTGAATTTTTATATTTTTTTATTATATATTTTTGGTATTTAGTGAATTTTTAAAAGGTTTTTTTTTCATATTTTTTTTACTTTTTAGGTATATTTATGTTAGGTATGTCTAAAAGGTAAAAAAAATTGTTTAAAATATTAAAAAAATTTAGTAAAAACAAAAATAATACGGAAAACAAGTAAGTAAAATTTTTTGAAAAATATTTTTAAAAAACTTTAACCAAGCAAAGTAAAGGTATGTGTTAGTATTAAATAAAAATAGAAAATTGATGTGGAATTGGAAATTATGCATGTGCAAGCAACAAAATCGATCCATACTTGATGACGATGAGTTTAGGCCTAGTTTAGAAACATGTTATTTTAATAATTTTTTAATTTTTTTAACTAAAATATGAGATAAAAAAATTAGTATGTTTGTGATAGTTTTTTGACTTTTTACAAAAAGATATGCAAAAAGTAGAGAGAAAATAGAATCTTTGACTTTTTGGTATAGGTTATAGACTTTTTGACTTTTTTAATAATTTTTTAACTTTTTGACTAAAATGTTAACTTGCCAAACAAGCTCTTAGTAATAGAATTATCGATCCATACTTGATGACGATGAGTTTAGTAATAGAATTATCAAATGGTGAGTTATGAATCGGCAAAATATTGCACCATTAACGTTCTCCGAATGGAGAATGATAATAAGAAGACACTCTGATAGTTAAATTTAAGAAAAAGAAAAGAAAGATATTATTAAAAAATTGATATTAAAATTAAAAATTAATTAATTAATTAATTTAAAAATTGATATTAAAATTAAAAATTAAATAATTAATTAATTTAAATTATTTTTATTCTATTAATTATAAATAGTTTCATAAAATGCATTAAACAACTCTCAATGTTGGAATTTACTAACTCCGAGCCATCTTATTGGAGAAAGGGCCATTAGGGTGGAAAATGAAAGAAAAAATGAAACTTAAAACAAGATCTGGTTCCAAAATTTGACTAGTTTTTGTGATGACAAAATTGACTAGTCCTAAAGATATTTGTTTCAATAATTTCCTCTTGCAATTTGAGGTCAACATGAGTTGTCAAAATAATAATAATAATAATAATTTTCAAATATTTTGTATGAAAGACACATGCTATTGAATAAATACCCCCAAAGTGTTGCTCCTGAAATTTAATTATCTTTTGTCTGCCCAATCATTAAATAAATAAAAAAGCTTGATTATTGGTTGACAATTTGGAGGCATCTTTCTTTATTATTATTTTAAAGAAAAATACTAACCTGGTTGATGTTAGTGTACGTGTAAAAAAAAAATTGAAGAAAAATGTTTGGGAGCATTAATTAGTGCTCCCACTAATTAGGTGGCAGTAGGTCCTGTCATTAATGATGTGATGTTTTGGTCTTGGAGTTGCATTTTTTTTTTTTTTACTTTTTTAATATATTAGTGCTATTAGTGGTGATATTTTTAGTGGGATGAATCATTGTTGAAAATTGAAATCTGTATTATAATTTAAATTTTGCTGATATTATTTGATTCTTAACGAATTTTAATGAACGATTGTTAGTATAATTTATTATTTTTTTTATAGTAAAACTCCGCATATTAATTTTAAAATTGTGAATTCAAACTTTTATTTTAAAAAATTGGAGGGTTCAAACTTGAAAATAATTAATTTGTGCAAATTAAATTAAAAATTTAGTCTGTAATCAATTTATCATTCTCGATCTATTTCACCCATACATTTTTTTTTAAAAAAAATCTATACATTCATTGATAAACAATGCAAAAGAGGACATCATAAAAGTACTTCAATAGCTAAACAGTTTCTAATCACATTCCATTCTCTTTTGTTGTCATGAGGGCTGAGAAGATAAAATAAATAAATAAAAATAAAAGAAGAGAAGCTAATCAAATCTAAATGTGCACTAGAACCATCTACGCATTGGCCTATATTATATATACAAAGCTGATTTTAGATGAAAATAAGCTTGAAATTAACAAAAGTAAGGAATGCCACCCATACCAAACAAGGCTTAACAAAAGCTCCAGCGATTGGGTTCACCGGCCGGAATTTTTGGTAACATGCCACCAATGTCCCAAAATGTACAACACAAAACAACAACCCAACATGGGAAGCCCCAATTTTGAGCACAAGGGGGTCCCAAATTAAGCTTAGGGAGACTTGAGCGATGTAGAGAGGCAACGCATCGGGTTGCCTATGAAATCCACCCTCGGCCCACACGAGCCAGGCTGACATGCCCATGAGGAATGATGAGCCAAGAGAGGCTACGTGTATGAGCCATAGACGGGGAAACCAAAATGGCTTTTGTAAGGCACGATACTTGGGCCCCGAACCAAATGTAAATATTATGATCATGGTTAGGGAGAGGGGCACCGCAAGTGCAACTGTAAGTGACTTGAAAGCTTGCCTCATCATTGGCATTTTCTTCTTTTGATTGATTCTAGCGGTGATGGTGGTGGCGATAGCGTCGACTTGAATTGATGTTGAAAGGTTTTGAAATGTTAGAGATGGAGAGTAGAGAATTCTAAGAGTTCGAAAAAAGAATGAGAGGAGAGGAAGAAAGGAGAGATTACAGGGGAAAGGAAATGAATGTTGTGGAGCAAAATTAGGATGTGTGATTATTATAAGGATTGTATGGACATGGAGTATGATTTTTGGGCTTTCAATGCTCACTCACTCATAGCATGCCATGTCATAGTTAAATATATACATACATATATATATATATATATATGTATGGAAAAATTATAGATATTTATATTTGTTTTAGATTTTTTTTAATATACAAATTATTTTTTTTAGATTTTTTGTAAAGATAATTTAACCATCTTATCACTAACCATAGTGTATGAGAAAAGTTAAAAAGGGTGCTACAGTAACTATGCACGAGTTGTATCTATAATTATTTCTATGAGGGGATTTTGACCAAAGCTCTCAAAAGGAATGTGGAAAGGCGTATAGATTGGAAAAAGTTAATAAATACTGATCAGAGAATTTTGACTAAATCAATAAATGCAGGTATGTGGATTGGAAAAAAGTTAATAAATGCTGATCAGAGAATTTTGACCAAATCAATAAATGCTGAGGTTTTTTTTTTAAAATCAAAAATTTAGAAAATTAAGATTGAAATATTGAAACTCCTACAAGACTTGGGGGTTAGAAACCCTATTTTCCTTATATATAAATAGATATAGATATAGATTAGTATATGAATAATTCTGCATATACTAACAATCTTACCAAAAATTTTACTAAAAATATAAGAAGTCAAACATGATTGATTGTTAAAAAAGTTTACTAAAAAATTTTAAAATTGATTGTTAAAAAATTTACTAAAAAATTTTTAGTAAGATTATTAATAAGAATTTAAGTAAATGTAGCATTACTCTTATTATAAAGAATAAGGGTTGGTTTGGCATGTTTAAAAAAGGGGCAAATTACAAATACCCCCTCGAGGTTTGGTGAAAATACAGATTTTTTCTTGAGATTTGAGAAATTACATCCCTCCCCTTGAGATTTATATTTTCATAACAAATTGCCCCCTGAGGTTTTTATTTTCATACAGATTCTCCCCTAATTTTTCCTAATTTGTTATGAAAATTTGACCCTCATGAGGCAATTTGTAATTTCTCAAACCTCAGGAGGAAATCTGTATTTTTACCAAATCTCGAGGGGGTGTTTGTAATTTGCCCTTAAAAAAGTTAAAAAGTTAAGTCAAGTCATCTTATTTAAGTCACATCACCTCTCTAACATATCACTTGAAACCCAACTCAAACCCAATCCATATTTATAAAAAGTAAAAAAATCACTTATTTAAATCATCCCAAACAACCCCTAAATATTTAGGAAAGTACATAAAAGATGCATTTATGGGTCACAATCATTTTAGATAAGCTTCACATCACATAAATTTTAAATTTACATCATATTATTTATTTAAGAATAATTTTATAAACATCTTTTTCATCATTTATAGTATTTCTGTATTGGGTTTGGTTTCTCTCAAATTAGAATCTCAATTTTGATAATTCAAACTGTTCACTTTTTTAGACTCATTAAATAGAATATTCATGTAAAAAATTAAAATGATTAAATATCAATAGTTATATATTTAAATCATATTTGTTTTAAAAAAATAAATGACAAGTATAATTTCAAGAATAATCATATATTTTTTATAATATAAACTTGATTTAAACATATAACTATTAATATTTGATAATTTTATCTTTTACATAAATATTCTATTCAATTAACCTTATAAAGTCAATAATTCGGACCATTGAAATAAAATTTATGATGAGCTCACGAATCCCTCAGATTCTCTCCTACTAAGATCCAATATGAGATAACTTCAACCCCTCTATATTATATATTTGTAATTTCAAAATAATTTAAATGTAAAGTCATTTACATGTCTGATTGTCCAGTCCACTTCCGCCTCATGGGGCGCACTGTACGCTCTAATCAAATTGATACTCTAAAAAAAAGACAAATTACTTACACCCCTTTTAAGCTTTAGACAAATTATAAATTTTTTCTTTAAATTTTAGAAATTATATTCTGGCTTTGAGGACTATATTCGAATAATAATTTACTTTCTGCTGTTAAGTAAATATTAGAAATTATTCTTGACGGACGATATTGCCTATGATACTTTTCTAAAATATTGAACAACCTGATTTATACGAAAATCCCTTTGATAAGTCAATAAAGTTTACAAAAGAATTACGTTAGAGGGAAAAAGAAATTAAGGCTCCGTTTGGTTTAGTTTTTGGATTATAATTTGAGTTTTGAAAAAAGAAAAATTGATTGGTTTTGATTTTTGAAAAGAGAAAAATTATTTGGTTCTGAGTTTTTGAGTTTTGAATTGTATTTTAAAATTTTTTGGGTTTATATTTTTTAATATTTAAAAATTTTCTTAATTTTATTTTTTTGGATAAATATTTTTTATTGTAATATTTTTTTTAATGTGCACTGTAATTACTATATTTGTGCACTATATTTTTTAAAAATATTTTAAATATTTTTTAATTTTTAATTTTAAATATTTTATTTAAATTTTTAATTTTTTTTAAATTTTTTTTTGAATATTTTTTAAAATTTTTTTAAATTTAAAAAAAAATTGGATCGCCCATATATATCTAAGTCATAACAAATTATTTGGTTAATACTTGAAAAATAATATTTTTTTTTGAAAAAATTAAAAGATAAAAAATATTTTTCTTCGAAAATAAAAATAAAAAAATATTTTTTGAAAAAAATAATTTATAAGAATAATTTAAAGAACAAAATCATTTTTTTGTTGAATTTATTTTTTTTTAGATAGAGTTTTGTAAAGAGTTTTCAAAAGAGTTTGGTTATGAGTTTTAAATTTTTTTATTCAAGTCATGATTTGAGTTCTAAACTAAATACTACCTAAGTTTTTGGAATCATGTTTGATTTGTTTTTTAGAAAAAATTTCAAAAAATATATATTTTTTGAAATGGAAACTAATTTAATAAAAGAGAGATGCACCAATAAATCCCAA
This sequence comes from Camellia sinensis, assembly GCF_055761805.1. Taxonomy (NCBI): domain Eukaryota; kingdom Viridiplantae; phylum Streptophyta; class Magnoliopsida; order Ericales; family Theaceae; genus Camellia; species Camellia sinensis. Next base: position 8,089,452 of record NC_138967.1, read on the forward strand.
ATCTTTATCTTTTGACCCAGTTGGTCCTATATTTTATTTTATGATCCGATTAGTCCCAATCTAATGTTAATGAAAAAAAAAATCCGTGTTACACTATGTTTAGCGCCTTTTAGTAAGGGTGATTGAGGAATACCCCAATGTGGTATTGACTAAAATGCCCAAAATCCTTACTGTGTAGATGTTTCTTTTCCCTCCAAACAGATCGTAATCGAAGAGTCGTGTATGGAAGTTTTAACAGTCCACCGATGTTAAGGGCGTAATGTTAGGAAGTCCAGTTTCAGATTCGTATTTGTCGATGTGAAATTCTTGTGGATTGGGACAATAGAATACGAATTTGTATTTTACCCTAATCCCTAGCAAATACGCAACCCCCTTCGCTCTTGATACATCCACATCGATGGAGTGGGTGGCTGTGACGCTGTTGTGCTTTGAAGCAGTGAAGAAACACCTTCGTAACCCGGTGCAAGTGACTGTGTTTGGCAATAATGGCTTCAGATACGTTATTCGTTTGTATACATCAACCCTTGCATTCGTTTGTGTTGGCGCGGATGAGATTTGTGGAAATTGTAATCTGTGTAATATTAGGCGAACTGCAGAATATTGTAGTAATGCTAGTGTTAGTGTGGAATGTGTAGTAATGTTAGTGTGGTGGTGTAGACATCCCCGAACGCCCCGGGAAGGTGAGGTCCCGTTCCGTTCGTTTTGCGGGTCTACTACAGTTCGGACTCAAATTGTCACAGTTCTTAATCTGAACCAAAGGGTCCAAATCTGGCAAATCGTTTTGAGAAAACAGATTTTTAGAAAAAAAAGTGCCAAACGTGGACTGCTTCGCCAGATACAGAGTCGCCACCTAAATATTTTATTTTGGGGAATTTAGGAAACCCTGACTCGGTGCCAAAGGCCACGTGTCCGTCATCACCAAAGTTGCCTCGGCTCGGGAACTTGGGTACGATTGGGGAAGGTCAGCTATGAGCACCCCCTCTCGCCCGATCAAAGATCGGCCTCTACTAACCGTGATATCTTGTTTTGAAAGCATTATGCGTTCTTATTCTAGTTATTAGCCTAGAATTACTATGTTATGCGCACAGCAAACAAGTATAGACCAAATCACCTAAATTGGAACAAAACATTACATGTTTGTTTTGAAAATGGTTTGCTACTCGCAAGTAGGCTAAAATGCAGGTTTTGCCACCCTCAAGTGGGCTTTAGAAAAGATGATTTTTGCCACTATCTAGTGGGCTTAAAACTCACAGTTTTAATGCATTATTCCAATTTAGGTAATTCAACCTCCATCCACAGGCATTCAAGCAGTTATATCACATAAGCAGCTAGCCTCATGGTAATCATGCTGTTATGGCAACACTCACACGCATGCAAGGATGCTAAAGCATAAATGCTTACCGAGTACTCTAAGCCAAAACAGAAACTAGTTAGTAATCATATGCATGATCCTAGTTTAAGATGGCTAATGCAACACATGCAAAATGCAACTAGAAATGGGCTCGGCTATTCTAGACATGGCATGTGAAATGCTACAACTAATCACGTATGCAATTTGGAATTGAAATACAATACAGTTAGAATGATGCGCCGAGTCCGGTGCATGCAAGACAAATGTATGAATGCACGCATGCATAGCATAAGGTATGCTAATTTAAATATGCCCTAGTCTACCATCATAAGCGGGTAAATAAAAGGGAAGAAAGACGTGGGGTTGGAAGACATACACACACTCACGCACACTTATTACACAATTGCCCTCGCTCGGAGGGTCCGAATAAATATTACAGTCCGAATAAATAATACTAAATTAATTATTACAAAAATTTCTAATCTAATTAACAAATTAAATGCAAAGAGAAGATGGCCGCAGCCCCCTGCCTCGGGATGCGTGAATGATGCATGCTCGGATTTATCTTGCCCCGAAAGCCCGTACCATACCACTGCTGCCTCTGTTTACACTGCCTTGCTTCTCTAAAAACTGCCAAAATCCTGGGACAGGCTCCCTGAACCCTGTAGGACACCATCGGCTGAAGGGAATGCCCACCGGCCACGAAACTTATCCACCGGCTGGGGTTTCATATTATCGGCCACCAATCCATGGCCGGTCGGCACTCTACAGTGCCGGTCGGCAAAAACTCCCTGCAGAAACTGGTTTTTGACAGCAACAAGGACAGACAGTGTATGGCATGGAATTTCAAGCAAATGTATGCGCGGGCACACTCCCCATCATGCAAGGGACTCAAGGGAGCATGACCCTCGACCCTCGGACCATCAATTATGCATGATGGCCTAAGAGGCCAAGTTTTGCAACTTCGATATCAAATGAAATGCAAGCACAAAACACATCAAAGGGCCCCAACCCCTATCATGATTGATCAAGAGGCAAGGGATGCATGCTCAATGAAATGCAACATAGGCATGGAGGCTAAGTATGCAACATGAACATGCAAATGAGCAATGTATACTAGGCGCGCAACCTAAACATGTAAGCAAACATGGCATGCAACAACATGCGATGATGGACTTAAAACTAACATGGATAGCTTGCAAGCATGCCAAAATCAGTGGCCATTAGATGAAAATGAGACACTCGAAATGCGTGCACGCATGCACGCAAATCGAGGACCGAATCTAAGGCATCAAATGCCACTCTACCAAAGCATGGCAAGGCATGGAATATGGTATGTAAACATACAAATTTTAGCACTGAAATATGATACAAAATAGTCCCGAATCATGGAAATATGGCACCCGATGCATGAGATGAGCCCCGAAACTCAAAACTAGGCACATATGATGGCTTACAGCTATACAAAGCGTGCATTATTTGATCATGAAGCATGAAGACAGAGTCAAGGCAGTCCCAAAACATGCATATTTCCAGTTCAAAGCATGGCCAAAAGATGTTAGCAAGATGGACTAAAATAGCATGCAACTTTGACTAGCAAACATGGGTTGTATGGCAAGTATATGATGCACATGGAATCTCACTAAACCATCAAAAATCAGTGAATAAAACATGTGAAAATAGGCCCAAATAATCACTGATATGCAACCATGGCATGCAAAAATGATGAGTTACTTTAGAGGGCCATGCAAGGAGTTATTAAGCACATGCAAGATAGACATTTAGCAAGGCCAAACCAACTCTGAAAATGAGTTCTGAGGGTCCTAAAACCCACTAAAAAATGCCTGAACCAAGCCCAAGATGTGTGCAAACATAGGCCCCTTTGTAAGGCCAAAAATGCAAGTAATGAAGACAATAAGAAGAGGGGATGACCCTCTCCTTCTTAGGACCTTAAGACACCCTCATCACCACTGAAATCTCTTAAAATTTCAGTGGTGAGGAGGCCTAAACAAGGTGGTCCCGGAGCTCACAAAAAATGCATAAAAATGAGGCCAAACAAGGCCTAAGAGGGGGTAGACAATCCCAAACACAAAAGTGTTCTTAAGAAAACTTGAAAAGGAGATAAAAACAAGACTTTTTTAAGTTATACACTAAGCTCAAAATAGAAATCAAGACAGGCTAAAAGTGTGTGCAAAAATGGGGAACAAAGAGGGAAAAGTGTGTTACCCTTGTAGCCAAAAGGTGACAGCAGCTCTTTGGTCCAGAAAATGAGCTCCTATCCTCTGAAAATAAGCCTCAAGGTGTTTGAATGGATGGTGGAGGTAGTAGGCTTGGAGGTGTAGTGTAAAGGGCCAAGAACCTCACACTTTAGAGCCCTCTAACACACCCAAATGAGGAGAGAGAGGGAGATATAGAGAGAGAGGGGGATATATATCAGATATATATGTATAGGTTTGGTTTTTTTGTTCAATCCATCAACCTTTAACAATGGAGGAGGAGAGGCCCTTAAATAGGCAATGGAAATGGCTCTAAGCTTCTCAAGGAAGTTAAGTGAAAGGGGCAAAGGAGTCAAGGCTTCTTGAGGAAGCTAGGACAGCTGGTAAGTTTCTTGAGGAAGCCAAGATAAGGGGTCAAGGCTTCCTCAAGAAACCTTGAGCAAAGGGTGCAAAAAAGGGGGTCAATGGCTCAAAACAACTACCTATGTGTATGGGGGAACGGTTTTGTGCATCCCAGCCGACACAGCTGGCATGCACCATGCTTGAGGGATGCAAAAGGGTCATATCGGCCATGAAAGGAGGTCATCGGCCAAATAAATGGCCGGTCGGCACAAAAAATGGCTGGCCTGCTATTTGTTCTGGCCGGTCGGTTAAATGGATGGCCGATAGGTGGCTGCCAAGGTCAAAAAGTGGCCGGTTGGTGTCCAGATTGAAGCCCCGGAAGTTAGCTTTCCAATGGCGCAAACCTTGCATTAAAATTTCTCCTATGAAAAAAGTTATGCCCATTTTGGTGAAGCCGGGCAGATTCGATCCAACCGGGATGATACCCAACTTCAACCAATCATATCTCCTGCACCCGGACTTGGCTCTAGGAGATTCTTGAGTGCAAAATGAAGCCCCAGAAGTAAGCTTTCCAACGGTGGTGGCCTCATAGCTAAAATCCAAGTATTCAAATGAATAAGCCCGATTCAGCGAGGGCTGCTCAACTCTCTCTTCCCCGGATTCATGCCGAACTTCTCCCAAACTAGTTTTCTCCTCTCCTTTCCTCTTTTCTTCAACTCCAAACCCCTAAACAAAGTGTTTTGAAAGATTTTTCAAATATTTCATCTCTCTTTCATTCATCTCCAACTTGTCCTTGCTCGGTTTACCGAAAAGCGCAACATTTATCGAAATGTGAGCGTCGGAACATCGTAGGAATTTTATTTTCAAAACATTTTGAAAGAGAGGATTTTAAGATCTAAAATCTTTTGATCAAGATTGTTTTGGTCCAAAAGGGGTATGAAGTTGGGATTTGACTCTCTCATTGCTGACGAATTTGAACCTTTGCCCTGCACACCTTTCTCCACCAAGTAAACCATCAGTAACGCCCAAGTCTTAAGGGCAGTCAAAAATGGGGTGTCTACAGTTGCCCCTCTTTGACAGAACTCGGAAGTTAAGAAGTGATGTGAGTGAATGTCAAAGCTCAGAGACGACCCATTTTTGACAAGGCCGAAGACTTGGACAAACAAACAAAATACCGATAAATGAATGGTTGCACCCGCAGGCTGCCTAAAATTACGTCACTGGTCAAGCGGGTAAAGAACAAGGCAAGACGGGAATTTAGGTTATCTGAATACGAATATCCTGGCATATTTAGGCGGCCACAAGTAAATGCCAATGTGAGACTAGGTAAATCGTTTGAGCCCGGGGTGATTTACAGTGTTGAGGACGTCGAGGTGGAGCGTAAAACTTGGAGTGGTTTTGGTATGAATAGAAGGCACACTGTGTGGAATATGTTGAAGGATGAAGATAAGCAACTATTACAGAGAATATACAGTTTAGAGGGGGACGAGTAAGTTGTTCGTATGGAATGTTGTAGTGTTTGACATGTAGAAGTTGTAAATTCAAATTTATGCTGGTTCTTAAATTTGGTTTATGATGTGTAGGTTAATAGTATGGGACGGTGGACACAATGGAATACAAGTGCATTTTGGAGACATCAAAGATTTGGTGCAGTAGAACTCCATCCATGGAAATGTAAGCTGGTCTCGTATAATTTACCGTTGATTTTTTTTTTTGGAAGAAAAAACCCCCTATACACATCTAAACATTGCTTCATTCGTGTCATGGTTGATGTGGCTGTGACAAAATGGCAGATGAATTTAACAACACACAGCCACGAATATGTACATACAGTCACGAAATGGTAGTACCACACAGTGGACATAAATTTACAAATTCTTATTAGTAGTGCACTGTAATGGGTAACATATGGTGTAAGTAATCGATACATACGCTGCAATGTTGATTGAAATGCATAAGACGGTGTCTGGTAGGCCAGAATATGTTGGCACATCATACATTTACACTAGCGTATGCTCGGTATGTATTGTAACTATCGTTTGATTGCACGAAATCTGAAAATAATATTTGTCGTAATGAAATCTGATACGACTAGGGTGGTTTTGGACAATTGCGCAGGATATGATGCGAAACAGTAGCGCTGTATCACGAACGAAGTACCTGAACGTTCACATGAAGGTTGCGCGAGGTTGCAGATACACACTTTTTCCAATCTACAACGCCAACCATTGGACAGTCACGGCACATGATTCAGAAAGTGGGAATTGGAAACATTACAACTCAATGAGGCCAAGACGTGGAGTGCGCGATGAGCATTACAATGAGGCTCTAAAAGTTGTAAGTACTGTTTATCAATTTTAGTTTTGAATGTGTGTAATTCGCAAATTGTAATTCTGGAAGTTTTAATGTTATCGTGTACACAACTACACTAACATGTGGAAAATCAACAAAAACAATGGGTGGCCGACTACCACAACAAATTTGTGAAGCCAAGAGTTACAGCTGCGGGTGTTGGGGCAGACCTGTTTGATGGGACTTTTGTATCTGTTATGGATTGTCCACAACAAGTGCCAGAGTCGTAAGTAATGTTTATTTTAGTTTGAGTTTATTGTTTTGATGATGTATTGTGTAAGTGACGTTGGTAACGGTGTTTGTGAGTGCAGGTGGAATTGCGAGATATACGTGTGCTTCATAATCAGGCAGTACATTCGTGGGGCAGAAGTGAATACTATGATGGACGGTCTGACCCCAACTGGCCTACGAGCTGCGATGGTGGACATGTTCTTAAGTGACCCGGGCGGAGGACTCCACGAGAGGACATTATAAGAGGTGTTCATGTTAGTCATTGCAGAAGGGGCGACAACAGTATTACAATGTTTATTTTTTGATGTTTTATGGACGTACATAAATGTTTTGCTTTTCTGTGAACACATAATGTTATGAGGGGAAAACTGGTTTCGTAGTTGTTGTACGTTACTTTTTTTTGTCATGGTGAATGCCAACGGTTTCATCGTTGGTTAGGATCCGTTAATTTTTTGGACATAAATGTTGATATTATTTGGTAAGTAATTGAAATAGTTTCTCCTATTCTATAATATCAGGTTTGAACATTATTGTCCTTGTCATTCAAATGTTGATATTACTGGTACGTAGTTGTCTTTGCGTTACCATATGGTTGAACTGCGATGGTAATGTCCAACTAATGTTAATAGTATGTTACGTTGTAATGTGCATGTGCATTATATTGTTTTTAAATGCCAGATGGACCTGGGTATGTAACTATGGCATGATCTACACAGAAGTTGACATGCTGACTGTGAGTTTGGGAAACCTGATTTGCCACCATGGGATTATGCGTGGTTTGATGTATACGGAAGTTGACATGCAAAGACAATGAGCACGTCGACCACGTGTTTAATATGGCATGCCAAAAGATTAATTTGTCATTGCCAGTTTAATTAGAATTGTGGAAACACCATTTGACCATAAGATAATATTACATTGGCATCCAATTTGTTTAAAACAGTGGGTATTGGGTTCATGTTTTGCATAATGACATTGAATTGTAAACAGACACCCAAACATGAAAAATACATTGCCATTCCGGTTATTATTTGGCAGCGTCAGTTTTGGGTGAATGTTTGGTATGATGTGCACAGATTTGAAAACAAACGGCACACATTATTATTACGGTAAAGCAACGTGAAATTGATGCCATAATATAATGACCACGGTGGTTGGGTGTTTAAAATGCAGTGTGTTCAACAGTGGGAACTGAAATGGTAGCTGGGTTAGAGAAAAAAGTATATCCTACCAATTTGATTAAACCAATAACAGAAAGTGAATGACTAATAAAAAAAATCTGGAAAAAAATTCTGAAAACCAAATATGCTAGTCCAACAGAACCCCAGTTTGTTGGAGAAAAAATGAAATCATATGGCAGACCATCTATAACGGCTCTTTGCATGTCTTCCTATTGTGATTGCCCCATTTTCCGCAACGTCCACAACGTATACGTTGCACTGCCTCGCCCTTGGACGGAATTCTCTTGCGTTTGGGCCGACCGAGAGGACGCTTAGCCGTCGGCCGTGCTATCAAACACTCAGTTGGGTTAAACGTCGGCCTGTCCACTGTTGGGATGGGGTATATAGTTCTGCTATAAATAGCTCAAAATGTATCAATGCAAAATGCAGAGTCTATCGAATCGTAAATGTTTCTCCCACTATTACGGAATGCAACGACAGCATGGGAACACGGGAAACCGTTTATCTGCCACTGAAAACAAGAACATGTCTGCTTGATGACATCAACCAACATCAATGGGTGGGAGTGGACCTCGTACACATCATCATTAGCCTGACTCACACACCATGCCCTGCTGTCGTTATACGCTGCCACCAATTTTTTCTCCATTTTTGGGCATATTACACTGGCCCATTTAGTGCATTTAACTCTACGATCCGACATCTGCTCCATTATTTGACCCTTTATCATATCGACCAATCTAGTGATAGGAAGATGTCGGGCCTCACCGACCCAATTGTTGAAAGATTCAGCAGCGTTTGAGCATATCTTCCCGTACCGTCGGCCCTTAAAAAATAGCCAAAATCAACGTTAATAGAGCATAAATTGTAACGACAAAAATAAAACGTACTGCAACAAAACATGTGGGAATTTAAAAATACTCCATAACCCATTAAACGGACCTTGAAGTACCTGAAATACGCATTACACCAGTGTTTTGGGTGCAAGTCTTTCATAAAATCTTCAATCACAGCTGGGTTGGCCTTCTTCAATACCTCTAATTTCTCATTAAAACAAGTAACAGTGGGCGCATATGCACATTCCCGCAACTTGCGCATCAACCCAATTTTGTGCGATGCATTAACATATTTCATTCGATCCCGTAAATTCATTTGGAGATGCAACAAACAATATGCATGATGCGTCGATGGAAAAATTATTGGCATAGAGTGTAATAATCCGACGTGGCGGTCAGATATGAAAGTTAATGTCCGCCCGCCTCCAACAACTTCTTTTAAATTACGAAGAAACCATTCCCAATTGGCTGAATTCTCAGAATCAACAATAGCAAAGGCTACCGGAAACAATCCTACGACCAAACATGCAACATAAAATAGTTTGCCATGAGTAAAAGTCATACAACCATCCACACAAAATAAGTGCGACACATTTGGGGAAATAAAAATGAATAAGCCTACCATTGTGTTTCACATTACAGTTCAGTTTAATTTGCGGACACCCTATTTCAATGTTGTTAAATTTTTTTTTTAAAAAAAAAAAGCTCATTTGGAACATATGAAAAATAGAAATAACTGTTTACTAGAACGTGCACAAAATATGAAAATAATGGAATAAGATAACACACCATTACCTTGATTGGCGTCTTTAGCAGTAGCTGCAAGCAAATTACTTTTAAATCTACCTTTCAAAAACGTTCCATCCAAAAACAGCAGAGGACGGCAGTGATTGAACCCATCTATACAAGCGCAGAATGATATGAAATACCTAACGAAGCTCCCGATTTTTTGGTCAAACTTAAGGTTAATGTAACTGTTTGGGTTTTTTTGCATAACAAAATTGCTATACCACCTGAGTTGGTTGAAGGACGTTGCGTGATCCCCATACACTTCGGCTCTCGCTTTCTCAACACCCAACCATGCCACCCGGTAACTAATGTCCAAACCATACTCGTTTTTCAAATCAAACACAACATCAGTGGGGCGTGTTAATGGCTGATCGCGCACCCGATCTGCAACAACGGTAGACACCAAATCAGACCCCGTACGAGGATTCCTACAAGTACGTACAACAACCCCACAAGTATGCACACTATCGAACCTCTTAATACATAACACCCCGCTTGACAGTAACATCCTCGCATGAACTGACCATGAACAATTTGTTGACGCCACAAACTTACACACTACTATAATTTGAACATAATCATTTTTAATATACTTGAATTGAAATCCACGTTCAACGGCATACTTACACAAAACTTCACGGAATTCAGTTGCTCCACCATTTAAACATTGTCCCACATGGGTAATCCCATACGCCCATTGCGTCGACAAAAACGTCTTCGATTTGTTCGGACAATATGTTGGTAACAAGTCCATCTTGTCGTTCACGCACCCATTCCGACTAACATCTTGGGAAATTCCCTCATCCTCCGTGTAACCCAGCACACCACAATTACACCCCACACCAATACTATTTTTCTGAATAAGGACATTAATGTGATTTATCCCAAACGACTTAGCAAGGCACAACATGTTTTGAATATCGTCGTCACTATCCACCTTAAACTTTTTATACCCGGGAACATCGAATAACCTACACACCACACCCGGTACCAATCCATCGAACTTCCCACAAATATCATCAACAATCTTTACGAATGATGAATCTTGATGTAACCGAACACACCAACAAAATCCCCCCGTCCATACCTGTACACATTTGGAGAACCCATTATTATGGCAACATACCCAGGAAAACAAAATAACAGAACAATTTTTGTTTACATGCAATTGGTATAACAGAAATGGGGGGAAAAAAAAATTTAAAAACAACAACCACACACCTGTTCTGATTCCTTAACCACAGCAGTGCCAACACAGGAAAACAACACCTTCAACTGTACAATTACAGTGCGAAGAATAGCAGTGGTCACGGGGAAAAATGACACCCCCCACCGGAAAAAATGGTGCTCACCGTTTTCTATCTCCGAAAAATAATGGTAAAAACAATGTTAATCAAGAAAAACAATGGTAATCAATAAGAAATGGTGGAAAACAATGTTAATCAATACAAAAACAGGGTTAATCAAAATACAGAACAATGAAATAATGTTAATCAATAAGAATGGTGGTCACCGTTTTCGGTTAGATCACAGAATTGGTGAAAAAAATGTTAATCAATAATAAAACATCCCCACGAAACGTTGACATTACGAAACCCTATGGAAATCATAATCAAATGTTTAAGGAAACAATCATCAAAAGGATATTGATGTAAAAACAAATGGAATCAAATCACACCCCCAAAAATCTGGCAATATATTAGGACTAAATGGTATGCAAAAAAACTTAAAGGGCGAAATGGTTTAACTTTTTACAGGATAAGATTATGGGTAATTTTTTCTTAATAAAATGATAATTATTTATTATTTTTATATTTCTTAATCAAGTTAATTTTTAATTTTTCTAAAAAAATTCTAAAACAAGTACTTAACAACTATTGAGTAACTTGACATGATGTATCAGCCAAATATCATCATTTCTCTACATAACACAGTTAGGGGCATTTTAGTCAATTTACTATTTCTATCAACGGCTTAATTGCAATGGAACGGGATGTAATTTTTGAAACCTCAGGAAAAATTTGTAATTTTACTAAAGCTCAAGGGGGTGTAGGTAATTTGGCCTTAAAAAAAATTCAATAGTTATAATTATATGATTGTTTTTATAAAAATATGAAAAATTAAAATTTCATCTGAACATATTTAACTATGCACTAAAATAGTGTTGTTGGTGTTGTTTCCTACCATTACTGCTGCTACTACTTTCATTCTTATTTTTTTCTCCATTGTGAATATTACCAATGTTTTCACTTGAGAAGTAGGTTGACTTTTTACTTTTTTTTTTGACTATTTTAGCTTGGGCTAAAAAGTTCCGTTTGAGATGAACTTTTTGACTTTTGTGAGAGAAAAATTAAAATGATTATGGTTTGGATGTAACATTTTATTTTATTAAAATTTTAACCTATTTTATTATTTTACTAAGGATAATTTTTTTTGATACCGCACGTGCTATGAAATTCAATTATAATAAATCAATTCAAAATGATAATATCACTCTAATTTAAAACTTCACATGGAAAGAGGAACAAAATATATAAAGAAAACTGAAATAAATAACTAATAAATTTCAAATCTTTTATTTTTTAATAAATTTATCATGAATGTAAGCTTTCCACCTCATTCACATAATTGGAGTGGTGCCTTCAAGAGTTGTCACCTCATTCTCTAATATATTTTCAAAATCAGCCCTGTTTAAAGAATAGTTCAAATCAGTTTACTAAAATATTAAATATCAATAGGAATAGTTCAAATCTTCCCAATTTGTTCACATTTTCAATTAACTCTTTATAAATAAATGAAATAAAACTAACCCAAGTTACTTTGAAGACTAACCTTATTGTTGATACCAAAATATCAGGGATGATACAACAAACCGAAACTACTTTCACAACCAGCTGTGTTGTCAGAGGTCCTGAAAAAGAGAAATGAATTCAGAAACAAACCATAAAAATAGTGCATTAAAATACACTGGTCTTTCTTAATCAATAAACATAAAATTCATAACCATGATCGAATTTTGGGGTGGGGGAACTAAAGTCAAGTATATAAAAATTAAGAGGCAACAATACTATAACATCCTCCTTCTTCAACCCACTAATAAATTATTCTTTTTCAATGTAACTCTAACATCTTGCACAATAGACACTAAATTTACACAAAAATCCATGTCAAGCATATGTGACTTCCATCAAAATATGCAAAAATACTAAATTAAATTATTGCACTTAAATTTAGTGAATTTTCAAGGGCACTTTACAGTTCACACTCAATAACCATCCATAAGGTCTAATCTTTTACATAGATAAGAGACTTTACAAAAATATTAGAAATCCATTGAAGTACATATCAGTAGGAAGTTTTACAAAAGTGGTTAATATCAAGGATACAAAAGTGGTTAACATCAAGTTTTACAAAAGTACTTTTTGTCAACTTTACAAAATGTATGCCATATTATGTCTTCAAACTTGAATGCCTCTAAAGTACTTGGATGTCTCTACAAAAACTTGGAAGCCTTTAGAAAAAGTACTTGGACATCTCTAAAGCGCTTGGACACCTTCAAACTTGTTTTCCATCACTTTTTGAAATGTCTACGTATCAGCTTCTGTGTACTTTTTCCAGTGAGGAGCATGCACAACAATCTAATATTTAAAAAACAATAACATTAGCATATTGAAACAATACGAAAAATATATATTGAAACAATATGGACTAAGGATATCTTATTACAATTCCATCGGAGTAATGTAGTCTTATTTATCCTCTTGAGCTCCATAGCTTTTTCAACCCAATCCAACAAAAGTTTGACTTGATCATTATTTTAAAAAAAGGATAATTAAAATACACTTTCAATTTATTTCCTTCTTTTTATCATTTGTATTCTTTTTTAAACTTTAATTACTTCCCTCTTCTATTTGGAAAATTTTATCTAGTGTATTGTTCTTTAAGGATGCATAATTTAGTTTGGAAATTAGTAATATTACGGATTAAAAGTACCATGCCCATCTTCACAAATTTTACAGTAAAAAAAAAATTACACATAAATTATGCATGATTCAAAATATCATATTCCTCCATGATTTTCTTTACACATGCTCCAAATCAAACTTGAAAAGAATCATCCCACTTGTGAATTTTTTATTCCCTTTCTTGAGTAGTTTTCCTTTCCTTTTTCTTTAAGCTTCTCATTTTCCTTTGCCCTTACATTTGCCTTTGCCTTTCAAAAAATAAACAAAAATTATTAAGAAAAAATATGAGAAGCAAATAAATTTGATTAGTGGGCTTACCCCACCAACATAGAGGACATTGAAGTCCCCATTCATTATGGAGCACAACACTGATATTTCTATTTTGAAGAAACCGAACCTGTGTATATATAGAAATGCATTTGAAAGGTAAAAGAAAATTTATATTAAGGAATGTAGATTAAACAAAAAATGAGTATAGAGATCTAACATTATTGTTTCCTCTAACATATCATCCACCTGTAAAGAATAATACAAAAGCATTTGATTATGAGAAAAAATATAAATAATAAGTAAGAAAGTCTCGATTCATAAACTATAAACTAAACATACATAACCAAAAATATGAATGTTGTCCATGATCTAAATTAAAATGAACTTTAAGGTTGTTGAAGAGGTCAAACACCACAAACCTGCTATAAATAGATTGGGTTTAAATAACAATGGGTTGTACAATGACTATTTGATTACTTAATTGTGCCATAATTTAAGTACAATCAAATAAAAGGAAACCCAATTCTAATTTTTAATAATCAAATAAAAAAATATATCACAGAACATTACTTTTCATGCTAAAAAATAAACCCAATTCACACATTTATCAAAATCACCCAAATCATTTATCAAAACACTATTCATATTTGAAACACTTAATTTTCATTTATGCTACCCAAGCCTATTGAAAGTTTATTTAGCAAACTTGAGAACTCCATCCACTAAACAACAAGTTCTAGACGGTAAAGGATAACTCGTTTATATAAAACACATTATCAGGAACTTAAATCTCATTATATCTAAGACCCATTATCATACACATATTAAACACATTATATTTGAAACACATTATCATAAACTGAAATCCCATTATATTTCATAAACTTCAATCTCATCCCATTTAGACTGTAAATCTATATAAATATAACAAATGGTTGGAAATTTTAGAGGTTGTTGCAGCTTAGTATTGCCAAAACCTGCAATACAAAAGTTAATTTAACTAAATACATATTAATCGAAGCAATACAAAAGTTATTTTTGTTCGTGGAAAGGTAGCAATACATAGCAATCAATAGATACTTAACATATCGATTGCTCCTACATTATTGTTAGGAATCAAACATATTGATGGCTTAAGTTTTCTTGAATTTTATTGAACTAAAAGAGGTTCAATAGAACTGCAAACTAATAACCTACCAATCATTTTCCATGAATAAAATGTCTCATTCAAGGAATTAATAAAAAATCACATAAATATGCATACGCCAAACTAATAACATACCAATCATTTTCTGCCACCAAATTTTACTAAAATTAAACAATTTATCAAAATGAGTTGTATTTACAACGAAAACTATTAATAAAACACATCAATCACTTAAAACTTTGCTTTCAAGAATCTATTTATTAAAATTAACAAATAACAACAGATTTGCACATCTACATAGTTTGAAAATAATAATTTGACTCCAAACATTAAATAAAAATAAAATAATGAATCAGTCTAATATGAGGACATTTTCATGTACTGGTGATACAATCTGACTCCAAACAACATGAAAAGAAAATATTAATGAATCTTACCATTTTTCTTACAAATTAATAAATTCTAAATTTTTTAGATATGCCACATTACCCCAACCTAGCAAAGGGTGCAAATGAGTAGAAATATATGTAGTAGTAAAGTCAACAAATATATACTTCTGCACCTAAAGTGAACAAATGGATAGAAAAGCAAACAAAAAATATATATAGACACAATGTTTAAGTAAGAACACAAATCAAATTCTTACCACAATGTTTCGATATAAAAGGTCTTAAGGAAGTCCACAATGCTTCAAACACAATGTTTTCAATCACAAACTGTAAACATTAATAAAATAATTAAATTGGACAACTTGTTGTCAACATTATTGAGTAACAAATCTGCTAGAAATTAAAGATTATTGAAACAAAAGATATCCACAAATTAGAGTAAACATTATTGAAACAAAAGATGCTGAAATAGGTGAGGTTTGAAGAGAGAGCAAGAGAGAAGTGGCATTACCTCAATGGTGGTCCGTTGAAGAGAGAGCAAGAGAGAAACATGAGGAGATGATGTTGTAGAGTCGTCGAAATGGATTTCAAATAGGATGAGCTGTAACTTTGAGCAGTGCAGTTTCATTATTAAACTGAATTGTAAACTAAATCAAAAGTCTTGTCAAAGGTATCTAAGCCAAAATCATCACCATAGAAAATGACATAGACAAATGTCCCCTAAAAAAATGCTAATAAAATGTGGGTGTTTCACAAAAGAAACCAAAACTCAACATTTGAAACCAAAACTCCATCGCCATAATCACATTGTTGAAATAAAAGCTTCAAACATGTCATGATCAATTCAAAAAAGGCAACGCCCAACTCACAACAAAAATGAATAGAAGGATATGATTATAAGGTTTGAAAAAAGTATTTTAGGAGAACAAATAAATAAAGAAAAAGGTATTTTAGGAGAACAAAAAAACTATGTGATCATTAAATACCCACTTCACTAAATGATGCTAAGATATTCATTCTATTTAAATACCCACTGCTCTAAGATCCACCAAAACCACTCACAATAAACCTACTGAGACTTCCACAATACACTTTAGACAAAAAAGATAAAGAAAACCAATATAAGAAGGCGAAACTTATAGAAGAAAGTGACCAAACTTATGGAAGAAAGTGACCAGATGGTTGAAGCAAATCATAAAAAATAAAAAATAAAAAGTTTTAACAGTACTATTTTTTTATCAGGAGCTACATTTTTGGCCACTGCTCCAAAGTTCCTTCCACTCCTAATTTTTCCACTAATTACCAGTTCTATTTTGCTTCATTGCTCATATTCTCTTTTATGCAAATGGAAAGGGGGAATTTTTTTTTAATAAAAAATCAAGTGGCTAAAATAAAAATGAAATAAAGATAAAAATACAACAGTGAATATACAAAATATGATAGCAAAATAAGATGAAAAGGAAAAATAAACATGAGAGCAAAATAAATTTAAAAAAAAACATTTACTGTATATTCTGTAATTAATTTATCTAAGTTTCTTAATCATCATGCATCCTTCTTGAGATGCAAAGCAAGTTCACCTTGATTTATCATTAATTTGATTACCAACAAAAATAGAAAAGAAACAAAAGGAATATTAAACCTACATTAAGAACTACAAGTTTAATGTTGAATGCCCTGTCAAAAGACTCTGGCTGTGTTTGGTTGTATTCTCCAAACATATTTCTACCCTATGTTTTGAGTGTGTTATTTGTTTAGAGTTTTCAAAAATTAATTTTATACTCACTTTTGAAAACTCTGTCCAAGGAGGAAAAATTTGAGCTAACTGGTCGTTCCCTTGGACGTTCGGCCGGTTGACTAGAACAGTGCATATATATATATATATATTTACAATTGGCACTTGTTATTTTTAATATTTTAAATAAAAAAAATTGGAATTTTTAATTTTTTTTTATGAGTTTTGAATAGAATTTTAAGTAGTGTGTTTGGTCATGAGCTGTAAGTTTTTGTATCAAATATCATATGTCACATCAAAAATTTCCCACTCAATTTAAAACTCTTTTCAAAACTCATTCACCAAACAAATTTTCTACACTCAAATCATAATTCCAAAACTCACAAACTCAAAATACAACTCTATTCTCAAATCATATTTAGAAAACTCTACCAAACTTAACCTCTCTTTTTCAAGCTGAAAACTTACTATATCACAAATAATTTTTAAGAGTTAATTAAAAAGACAACAGTGAATATATAAAATGTGTATCATGCACCATAATTCTAATGATTTGTGGTCTTACTTAAGAATTATGTGGCATTTAGGGTTATAAGATTTTGTGATGGTCAAATTTATAATGAACTTGATTATTAGATTTTTTGTAATGTTTATGGTTATAACCCATGGTGGTTTCGGTTATAAAATTTTGTGATGTTTAATTATAAATTTATTGGCCTTAGTTATGAGGATTTATGATATTTTTTTAAGATTATGAACTACTGTAATTAAAACTTTGGATGCATATCGTTAGCTTTTGGGGTGTATATAATGGCACTTCCAATGAGCATTTATTTAAGGTTGAACTGGAACAAATTTAAGGTTTATTGGGTTATTCTATCAAAACACTTGCAATACATGACTTATTGGGTCATTCTATCAAACACATGTGTAATGATCATAATTGATTTGAGTTCAGTAAAACTCACACCAAAAAAAATAAAATAAAAATGATTGGTTTATTTCCTGAACGCATGTTCAGGAAATGGTTTCTATATTTGAAAAAAATAATTAAAGCCAAAACGGTGCATTGATAGTTATAGTTGTGTGCCTATATATATATTTCCCAAACAGGAAGAGATAATGTTGCAGAGCCGCTGAAATGGATTTCAAACGAGATGAGTTGCAACTTTGAGCAATGCAGTTTCGTTATTAAACTGAATTGTAAACTGAATCAAAAGTCTAGTTAAAGCTATCTAAGCCAAAATCATCACCATAGAAATGACAGACAAATGTCCCTTCAAAATTAAAAAAATGGAGCTTTAAATAATTACACTTTTCAAAAAATACTAATAAGATGTGGTTGTTTCACAAAAGAAACCAAAACTCAACATTTGAAACCAAAACTCCACTGCCATAATCACATTGTTGAAATAAAAACTCCAAACATGTCATGATCAATTCAAAAAAGGCAACACCCAACTCACAACAAAAATAAGTAAAATGATATGACTCTAAGGTTTGAAAAAGTTATTTTAGGAGAACAAATAAATAGAGGAAAAGTATTTTAGGAGAACAAAAAATCTTTGTGATCATTGAATACCCACTTCATTAAATGATGCTGAGACATTCATTCTATTTAAATACCCATTGCTCTAACATCCACCAAAACCACTCACAGTAAACCTATTGAGACTTCCACAATACACTTTGAACAAAAAAGATAAAGAAAATCAATAAAAGAAGGCGAAACTTATGGAAAAAAGTGACCAAACTTATGGAAGAAAGTGACCAGATGGTTGAAGTGTAACGCTCTAAAAAAAAAACATAAAACCCATCACTTAAAACATGCATTGATATAAAAGAAACCAACCATTTATATTCATCAGAGTAATTCTTACAACTGTATTACATGTTAACAACGAAAGTAAATGCCCTATGGGCTTACAGCTTTCCAAGTCAACACCTGGTCACACAAAAGAAGAGTACTAACTCTATACAGAATAAGCCCTAGGCTTGATGTACATGTAATACAAACAAAATAAATAAAAAAAAGAGTCTTCAACTCTCATCATCATCCAAGCTATGTCCTTGGAGGTGGCATACTACCTGTACCTGAAAATAATGTCCCATATAGGGTGAGCCAACGCCCAGTAGGAATATGCTAAACACAGTATGAGCAATAACTAAGACATTAGCAATTGATAAATGTTCAATTTCCATAAATCAATTCAAAACCCTATTCCATTTCATGACCACTATGTTCATGTTTCATTTCAGTTTCCATTTCTTATCAATTTCACAATTTACATCAACGGCTCAGAACCTGGCCAACCACTTATATGAGACAGTGACTCATATTAAACGTTTCCCATTTTACAATAGATAAACATACTAGTTGTATCAACATTTCAACAGATAAACATACAAGCTGTATTCACATTTCAACAGATATGCATATTAGCTATACCAACACTTCTAAAGATAAGCATATGAGCTGTATCGATAAGCATATAAGCTGTGTCAACACATTATCTGACAAGCATATGAGCTGTATCAGTGGAGTCCATCCCCTATTTTCTCCCAAACAACATCCGGTTTAGAGGTTCATCCCCTATTTTCCCCTAAACCATGGAGTACATCCCCTATCTCCTCCCACGCACACAACGTATATACACAAAGGTCATATATACAATCAATCAATACATAACGTTAATGTATTCTATCAATCGTCATACTCTATGACATATCCAATTGATTAGTTTTAGTTTGCCTAATCACCATGCATTGTCTACAACAATCAAAACTACCCTCCACCGGTAGCCCAAGCAATTATTTCTAAACAGATAATAAAAGATCCAACAGATAAAATATCAATATTTTCAAAAGTGAGCGATTGATAAATCTAACTCCACTATTCTACCATATAATGAACCAATTTCATCATTTCCAACTCAATTTCATAAAATCACAATTTTCCCAAAATTAGGGTTTTCCACCCGATTTCCCAATATTGACCTAATGGTCTAAATATCAACAACCAATAACGATATCATTATTTTGAACCCACAATACCCATTTTAGACTCAAAATAACAAAATCCTCTTTTAACATTTTGAAACCCTAAGTCCCAAAATTTACCCAACTTCAACACTTTATCAAAACAACCAAAAATCTATGTCAAAGACCATAAGAGTGAGTAGGAATCCCTACCTCAAAAATCAGAGCTCAAGGGAAGAAGATGAAGAAACTCAACGTGCTCCAAAACTTAATATTCTCGGATCAAAGTGTAACCCTCGACGATCAACCCAACTTTTACAAAGGCCGAAGGAAAAGGAAACACTCTAACTAGATCAAACCCTAGAGAGAAGGGAGTTTCTAGAGAGAGGAACTCTCAAAATGTCTTTTTAGAAAGTAAGAGAGAGAGAGAGAATGTAAAAAGTGATTTTAAAATGCCTAGCTGCCAACTGATATACGACATTCCCGCTCGAGCGGAGAACACAACGCTCGAGCGTCAAGAACAAAAAACTAGGTACGCTCGAGCACAAGAAGACCCGCTCGAGCGCCAAGACACCAGAATAAAGTACATCCGCTCGAGCGCGAAAACCAGTCCGCTCGAGCGTAGATTTCCCCCTCCCAGAACTTACACCAAAAAGTACTACCCGTTCGAGCGCCACCGCTCGAGCATAAAGAAACTCGCTCGAGCGTGAAAAACATGCTTGCAGAAGTTCTGCAGAGCACCAAAATACTAAGAGCGTGCAATCTCCGCTCGAGCGCAACAAGGCCCGCTCGAGCGGAACGACCAAAAACCTGGCAACAAAGATTTTGGACCAAGGTTCAACCCACCTGTTTGAAACAAGCCCAACACATCCTAAAACTCAAACAAATAGAATTAAAGGAAGACAACAAGATATATACAACTACCAACTCCACGGAACCGAGTCTGAAATACAACAGAATAGTAAAGGGACAACCGAGATCGCTATATGAAGCAAATCATAAAAAATAAAAATAAAAAGTTCTAACAGCACTATTTTTTTATCAGGAGCTACATTTTTGGCCACTGCTCTAAAGTTCCTTCCACTCCTAATTTTTCCATTACTTACCAGTCCTATTTTGCTTCATTGCTCATATTCTCTTTTATGCAAATGGAGAGGGGGAATTTTTTTTAAATAAAAAATAAAGTGGCTAAAATAAAAATGAAATGAAGACAAAAAGACAACAGCGAATATATAAAACATGAGAGCAAAATAAGATGAAAAGGAAAAATAAACATGAGAGCAAAATTTTTTTTTGATAACCAACGGTGAAAGGACTGCGAAAATTGGGCTTGAAATGTTTTGAAAATATAAAGACAGTGAAATGGGTTGCTATATCCAACAGATAAGAAGACATAAAATTTGAAATTAATCTCAACCTTTAAATCTATTGCCACCTAGGATAAATGTCCCATCAGCATAGTTGTTTTGTTATATAGATATTAATTTAAAAAAAGGGGGAAAAAAGGTAAATAATCCTAGCAAAGTTTTAAATTTGCAAAAACATGCAGAGAATTTGAGTTAAGAATGATCTAGAGAAAGCAAAAAACAAATTCAAATATCAAATTTAATAACTAATAATTTCAATACATAAAGCTTTCAAACTAAATAAAGTACACCTTCATTGTTGTTGTGGGTCTCAAATTTAATTATTTTTTTTGTAATTATGACACAATTCCTATTTAAATATGATCCATTATGGTGGTTTTATTATAACTAAAAGTGGCTTAGCTTTCTACTTGAGCAGATGTTCAAGTAACCATACAGCAAACATTTCCCATTAAATAATCAAACCCATTTCATAAATCAAAACCATGTGAGAAATCAAACATTTCAAATCAATTTTATAAATTAAAACCCATATATACGTATACATCAGATTGGGATTTTGATATCAAGTAACCATATCAGATTAATTCAAAATGCATATCAGATTGGGATCAAAATGCATATATACATATACATCCATAATCATATATATATATATTCATACATATTGGAATCATATATATACATATATATACATCCAAAATGCAAATTATATATATATATATATATATATATATATATATATAATACACACAAATACATACTGTAACAACCCCGACCTCTGATTAATGTTAATCCATGATTAATTATGCCTAATTAGCAATTAAGGTGAAATTCTGAATTAAACTGCATGTGTGTGTTGCATTGTTTGTGTCTATATCTGTTAGGCGTAGAAAGATCTGTTCATGTTTTAGTTTCGATTTGCAAATTGAAAGCCTTATCGACGTCCGAACTAGAAATTGACTTGATTTATGTGCTAATTAGGATTTATAGAATTTTATGGTAAGTTTAATTGAAATTCGATTTAGTACGATTAATTTAGAATAAATTAATGCCCACAAATTAACCCTATTAAGCACATTTTTGGTTTAAGGCCTTAGTGGTCTCATTACATTTCCAGTCACTCCTTTCTTCCATCTACATGCATCTTTGAGTCCCCTAAGCTCCAAAAACGTGAGATAGGGTGAGAGTAGAGGACTTGGTTCAAGATTTGGAGATTGAGCTCAAATTCAAGGAGATGCTAAGAATTGTTAATGATTGAAGAAGATTTGGGAAGCCTCAACCTTAATTTTGTAGATTGAAGCCTCTAGGTAAGGGGCTAGACTCTTAATTGAGTAATTAACTTAGATTCTACAAGATTATTGGTGAATTAAGTGAATTTAAGTAGGAATTGCACTAGAGTTGGGGAGAAATGGACCATACCATGCATGCATGTACATTTTCTCACAAATTGAGCATGATTTCAAAGGTTTCTTTCATGCATGTGTTAACCTCACTTACATTTTGGTCATTCATCTTGTTTTCCATTAAATTACCAAGTTTGATTATATTTTGGAGTGTTTGAATTCAAGGAGGTTCTTGCATGTTGTATTAATGACATATTCATAAAGTTTGTGTTGGAATTTTGTACAATTGGCAAGCCATTGAACCATGACTTCTTGAATGGATCTTTAATTTATGTTGTTTTAAGGGTCTTCATGTATTTTCTCAAGTTTTGGCCCAGAAAAATCGAGTTTAATGCAGTTGAGGTTGAGTTTTGAGCTTGAGGATCAATCTGGAAATTCTAGATTTTTGATCTACGCTCGAACGGGGAACTTCACGCTCGAGCGTACACTCTGAGTACATGCACTCTTGCTCGAGCAACGATGTTTACGCTCGAGCGTGAAATACATATACGCAGAAGTTCTTGTGTTTTACAGTCTGCTCGAGCGGGGGAATCCACGCTCGAGCGTAGGTCGAGCGCCCGTCGAGTGTGAAAATCATGCATCTAGTACTTTTTCAAAAGTTTGAAATTCGCTCGAACGGGAAAAGTCACGCTCGAGCGGAGCTTCATTGTCTACATGTCCGCTCGAGTGGGGAAAGCCATGCTCAAGTGTGGACCTTATTTTCAGCAAGTTTTAAGAAATGTTTTCCAATGCATTTTTACATCTTCATTCCATCCTAGGCATTCCTAGGCCATGTTTAAGACTCCATAATGAAGATTAAAGGTTAGAAACACACTAAGAGCAAACGACAAAAGTTATATACAATTCAAACGTGTGTTTCAAGTATGTATCTGTTATGTGTCATGTAGGTCACGTGCCGCATACCGTTTGACCAATCTGCTCCATCTGTCTGTCTCAAGGCCAACTGTGAGTAATAATAGAGTAAAGCTACATTCAACTTTACTTATTTTCTGTGTGATGAATTAATATCTATTTTCTGAAATGATATGTTCTGTACAATGAATGATTGTCCAATTTCTGATATGTGTTCGTGACATCCTTAGCATCATGTGATATCTGTTGGTTGTTACCCGGTATCGGAGGTTCTATCATGGAACTTAATATGTCTGCACTCTGTTACCCGTACCGGAGGCCCCATCATGGGGCTCAGCGTGTTTATTCTCTGTTACCCGAATCCGAAGGTTCCTTTATGGAACTGGTTATTCGTAACCCTTACGTGTCTGCATTTATTCTGTATCTGCTCTGTTAATACTAATGGATGTAGCACGTATACTTAAGCATACCTTATGATTTCTGTATATGATCTGGACAAATTATGAATTTGATACGAAACTGAATTATGATTTCTGAATCTGTACGGATTCATTCATTGAAACCCCTTTACTCTGTTATTGTTCACTGATCTTTCGCTCACAGTTTATATTATGTATGTAGGTGAGCCGGTACGTGATCAGGGCCAGAGTTGACGGCCTTCATTTCTGTTTTTGTCAGCCAACCGTTGTGCCTCCCGAGGAGGTTCTGATCAAAGTCTAGTTACATGGTTGTTTTTGTACTTATGCTAGTCTCTGTCTGTTTGTAAAGTCGGGTCCTGGGAATTACACTTTTGTAAATATTATGTAAATATTGATGTCCTTCGACCGAGATGCTTATGTATATGCAAGTTTTGAAATCTTCTGTCCCATGTATGTTATCACAGCTCATTGGACCTTGTCTATTTTGTATAATTGCTTCCGCAGCCCCTTACTATGTGCTTATCTGTTAAGAGGCCTTTGGTAATCCACGAATTATTGGCAGGTTACGATGCTAAACCTACAGGGGCGGGTATGGGTCGTGACACATAGATATTGACTTTTAAAGAATGAAACACATTTCATAAATCAAAACTATGTGAGAAATCAAACACTTCAAATTAATTTTATAAATTAAAACCTATATATACATATACATTAGATTGGGATTTTGATATTAAGTAACCATATCAGATTAATTGAAAATGCAAATCAGATTGGGATCAAAATGTATATATACATATACATCCATAATCATATGTATGCATAAATATTGGAATCATATATATACATCCAAAATGCAAATTATATATATAATACACACAAACACATACATATTGGCTTGAGAGAGAGAGAGAGAGAGAGATAGAGGGGGTATAGACGTCCTCGAACGCCCCGGGAGGGAAATCCCCCCTCCCCCATATTGTTCATATGGGCTCACTACAGTTCAGGACTCAAATGTCACGGTCCTGTATCTAATCTCGCAGAGTGCAATGCAAGACCGATGAATCATCAAAGAGTCCAAATCCGGCAAATCGTTTTTGAAAACAAATGTTTTTGAAAGAAGTGCCAAACATGGACTGCTTTGCCAGATACAGAGTTACCACCTAAATATTTTATTTTGGGAAATTTAGGAAACCCTGACTCGTTTGCCTAAGGCCATGTGCTCGTCATCACCAAAGTTGCCTCGGCTCGGGAACTTGGGTACGATTGGGGAAGGTCACTTTGTGAGTACCCCCGCTCGCCCGATCAAAGATCGACCTCTATTAATCATGATATCGAGTTTTGAAAACATTATGTGCTCTTATTCCGGTTATTAGCCTAGATTTACTGCGTGATGCGCATAGCATACAAGTATAGACTGGATCGCCTGAATTGGAACAAAACATTTCATGTTTATTTTTGAAAGCGGTTTGCTACTCGCAAGTAGGCTAAAAATGCAGATTTTGCCACCCTCGGGTGGGCTTAGAGAAAGATGATTTTGCCACTCTCAAGTGGGCTTAAAACACACATTTCGACGAATTGTTCCAATTTTGATAATTCAACCTTTACCTATAGGCATTCAGGCAGTTATATCACATAAGCGGTTAGCCTCATGGTAAGCATGCTATCATGGTAGTCACTCACACACATGCAAGGATGCTAAAGCATAAACGTTTACCGAGTACTCTAAGCCAAAACAAAAGCTATGTTAGAAATCCATGCATGATCCTAACTATACAGAAATGCCTAATGCAACACATGTAGGAATGCAACTACAATAGGCTCAGCTATTCTAAGATGGCATATGATGATGTTACAGCTAACACGTATTCAATTTGGAATTGAAATACAAATGCAGTTAGTATGATGTGCCGAGCTCGGTGCATGCAATACAGATGAATGACGCAAACATGCGAACATAAGTATGCTAATTGAAACATGCCCTAATCTAACCACCATAAGCTGGTAAATAAAAGGGTGAAAGACGTGGGGTTGGAAGACATGCATCACACACACGCACACTTATTACAACATTGCCCTCGCTTGGAGGGTCCGAATGAATATTACACAACCAAAATAAATAACGAATTATTACACAACGCTAATTACTTAACAAATGAACTAGGTAAGCAAAGTAGACTAGTATGCTATGCTACGTACAATGGACTGCCTCAGCTCTGCTCGGAATGATAGAGGGTGTATGCATGCTCAATTTGCCTTGTCGGTAAATTCCATCGCGATGCCTTGACTCGCCTTTGTTTGCAATTGAATCCAGAAACTTGCACAAAGCTCCGAGAGGCTGAAACTCCACTCTGGGAAGCTGTGGGAGGGCCACCGACCAGCTATTGGGCTTGGAGACCACCCATCGACCAGTTTATGTGGGAAAAACCAAAAGGGGTGGTCGGCCTGCCAGAAAAGCTGGTCGGTCGACCAATTCCTACCTCCAGTTTCTGGTTTTTCTACAACAAAGGCAAGAGAAAGAGAAAGCAAGGTATTTGCAACACATGTGTGCACGACCACTCTCCCCGTCATTGCACAAGCTCTAGGGAGTGTAGTCCTCGATCCTCGTGCCACCAATCACGCATCTCGATGTATGATGGCCGAGGAATCGAATTGCACGACTCGATGTGAAATGAATGTATATATGAACGCAACAAGGCCTAAACTCCATCATGGATAATCCGGAGTGTCGGCGACCGGGAATTGAGACACGTTTTGTCACTTGGAGTACAAAACGTCCCTTGTTTCCCGTGTTTGGACTAAACCCTACTCTAAACACAATGCAATATGCATGATATGCATGAATGCAATTCTAACATGCAATCCTAGATGCAATGCCACTGAATGACGCAAACATGCAAGAGATGAAAATGCAAACATGCACCTAGCATATACAATGCTAACACTACATGGCATGCATAATGCTCATGAACTAAATGCGACTAACAACCTATGGCATACTTAATGCTACTAACAACCTAGCATACACAATGCAAGGAATGACATGGCATACACAATGCTAACAACATAACATGCACAACACATTGTAACATGGCATACACAATGCAAGGTGGACTTAAACTAATATAAGTGGACCTCAGCCACATTCAAATCAGTGGCCATATGATGGAAATGAGACAACCGAAACATATGCAAACATGCGCGATGCAAGGGACCGATCCTAAGGCATCAAATGGCACTCTACCAAAGCATGGCAAGGGATGAAAGATGGCATACAAACATGCAATTTCCAGCTCTGAAATAAGATGCTCAATGGTCCTAAATCATGGAAACATGTCACCCAATGCACGAAATAAGCCCCAAAACTCAAAACTAGGCAAATGCATTGAACCACAAGTATGCAAAGCAAGCATTATTTGACCATGAGGCATGAAAACAGAGCCAAGGCACTCCTAAACATGCACCAAATCAGTTCTAAGCATGGCCAAAAAATGCTAACATGAAGGGCTAATGCAACATGAAACATAGGCTAGTAAGCATGGTTTACATTACATGTATATGAAGCACAAGAGAGGTCACTAAACCAGCCAAAAATAGCAACATGGTATGCTAAAATATGCCCAAATAACCACTGAAACTCAGTCAATGCATGCAAATATGAGGGGCTCCTTTGGAGGGCCATGCAAGGGGTTGTTCCACACGTATATGACGGAAACACCAAATGGCAAAAAAAACTCTAGAAATAGGTTATGAGGGTCCTAAAACCCACCAAAAAGGCCCTGGAATGGGTCAATGAAGCATGCAAATGAAAGCCCCTTTGAAAGGCCTTGAGGAGGATTGCTCCACACATGCATGATAGACACAAAATATGGCCAAAGGGGCTCCGGACAGAGTTAAGGCAGACCTAAAAACTCACAAATAATGGCCTGAAACAAGACTTCAAAGCATGCAAAATGGGGGTCCTTTGGAAGGCCAATAAAGCTAGTAAAGAGAACAAGGGGTGAGAGGGTCACCCCTCTATGATTTTGAAGCTCAAAGACACATCTAAGCCACTGAAAATTCACTGGGTTTCAGTGGCTAAAAGGCCAAACCAAGGCCAATGCAAATGCTCAAATGCATAGCTCAAAACATGAGGAAATGAAGCATGAAAGGGGGTAGATGACCCCCAACATAAAAATGACCTTAATAAAACATGTTTATAAGATCAAAAGGAAACTTTTTTCAGTTTATGACAAACCTCGAAAATGCTTGCAAGTAAGGCTAAGATAGGAAGCAAAATAAGCCTACAAAGAGGGATAGAGCATACAAGGAGGTAGATGACCTCAAACAGAAAAGTATCCTTGATCAAACTTCAAGAGGAGCTCAAAATAAGACACTTTTCAGTTTAAGACGAAACCCAAAAATTCTTTCAAATAGAGCTAAACTATGGAGCAAAACAATGTCAAAATGGGAAAAATAGAGACTTACCCTTGTAGCCAAAGGGACCAGCAGCTTCTGGACCAAAATAACACACCTTCAATCTCTGAAAACCAGCCCCAAGTTGCTTAGAGTGATGGTGGAGGTGTTATGCTAGGAAGTGTAGAGCAATGGTGCAAGAACAAGGGTGTTTTAAAGCTTGGAATAGAGAGATATAGGGAGAGGTGTATGTATGAGCCTTTACCAATCTTGGAACCCTTGCAATGGAAGAGGCACCTTTCCTTTATAGAAGAGAGGGCCTAAAGATTCTTCAAGAAGCTTAAAACCAAGCTTAAACATCCTCCATACATGTGTATGGAAGATGCATTCTGAGGCTTCCAGTTGGCGCAGTTGGCTCACACTCATTGAGACAAAACAGAGGGCAGCTAGCCGACCAGGGGTCAAAGGGTTCAAGCTCCAAAGCTGGTCTTCCAAGAATCCCTTGAAGTTATCTTTCCAATGCCACAAACATTGTATTAAAATTCCTCCTGTGCAAAAAGTTATGCCTGTTTTGGTGAAGCCGCGCAGATTTGGTCCAACCGGATTGATGCCCTACTTCAACCAACCATATCTCCCCCACCCGGACTTGGATTTAGGAGATTCTTGAGTGAAAAATGAAGCCCCAGAAGAAATATTTTCAACGGTGGTGGCCTCATATCTTAAATCCAAGTATGCAAATGAATAAGCCCGATTTAACGAGGACCGCTTGACTTTTTCTCCCCTTCCCGGATTCATGTTGAACCACTTTTGACCACCTAAGTGGTCGGTCATCTGATTTTCTGGTCTTCCATGTGGTCACATTGAAGCCCCAGAAGTTATATTTCCAATGGCGCCAACCTTGCATCAAAATTCCTCCTGTACAAAGAGTTATGCCCGTTTCGGTGAAGCCGCGCAGTTTTGGTCCTACCCGGATTCATGCCGAACTTCTCCCAAACTAGTTTTCGTCTCTCTTCTTCTCTTTTCTTCAACTCCAAACCCCTAGACAAGGTGTTTTGAAAGATTTTTCAAAGATTTCGTCTCTCTTTCATTCATTTCCACTTTGTCCTTGCTCGGTTTACCGAAAAACGCAACATTTGACGAAATGCCAGCTTCGGAACATCGTAAAAACTTTATTTCAAAAACGTTTTGAAAGAGAGGGTTTTAAGGTCTAAAATCTTTTGATCAAGATTGTTTTGGTCCAAAAAGGGATATGAAGTTGAGATTTGACTCTCTCCTTGCCGAAGAAACTGAATCTTTCCCCTGCACATCTTTCTCCACCACGTAAACCATCAGTCGCGTCGAAGTCTTAAGGGCGGTCAAAAATGGGGTGTCTATAAGGGGGTAACTGAGGACGGTGATGCTCTGGCCGAGGATAGACTTCGGTCCGGTTCCGGCAGTAAGGACTTCATTTTCGACTCCCATCTCTAAATCTCTTTGATCTGTTTTATTCCGGTAGTGAGGACTCCCTTACAACCCTTGTTTCCTTGTTGATCTCTTGTATTCCAACAGAGAGAGAGAGAGAGAGGAATAGGGAAGATGAATACAGTAATAGGGGGTTTAGGGTTCAGTCGCCGACAAGGGTTGGGCTCTGACAAGGAAGCATGGGATGGGCTCAATGGAGAGAGAGAGTGTGTTCAAAATTTGAAAACAGAAAAAAATGAGAGGAAGTATGTGTGAGAGATAGGGTGTGTGTTGAAAAAGATGAGAGTGAGATGTTTTCAGCCCTTAAATTGAATTAATCTAATGGTTCAAATTTTGACAAAGGGACAAAAGCTCCATTCGGATTCAAAATCTGAGCTTCCTTGTTATGTAGATAACTATTTTGGCCCTAATCGATAATGCCAAATAAAGCCACCTTCACACATCAGTAGCGTTTGGTGAATTGTTTATTTTTATTATTTTTAACAAATCTTAAAATTTCCTTGGTAGTGGAATTCAAAGAAGGTGGGGAACTGAGGGCCTTGTTTGAAATAAGTTTTTAGCCGAAAAAAGAAAAATAAAATAAAATTAGGAAGTGATTACAAGTTGTTAAAATTTTATTTTTATTTTTATTATAAATATTAATAAAAATTCATAAAAAAATCATCTCAAATGAGCATTTTATATGATGCATTTTGAAGCTTCTTTAAGTCATGTTTGGATCATCCAATCTAATAAAAAAAAGGACAAATTACAAATACACCTCTTGAAATTTACTTAAAATATAATAATATGTCTCTGTTATTTTGAAAATTACATCCCGCCCTTCAGATTTCTTTATTTTATAACATATTGTCTCTTTTATTAATAAATTATCAAGTCACTTAACAGTTTTTAATGATATTAGAAAATTGAAAAAGACTATGGTACACTCTTTACCATATGCACCTTCTCTATATAAGAAACAATGCTGCTGCGTAGCTCGAAATTCATTTGGCCCGAATGGCTCGACTACAAAAAATGACGTCATTTTGGGCAGTTTTTTTTTTTTTTTTTTTCTATAACAGAGAGGCGAGAGGAAGAGAGATGAGGGAGGAATAGAGAAGAAAGAGAGAGGAAGTATATTTCGACACCCACAATTTCAAGCAATCAATGAACAAACCCAGAAAATTTTAAGCAATTAATGAACAACCCATGAACCATTGGTTGAGTTTCAACACAACCCATGAAGCAAAAATGGTCAATGAATCTGTGTATACACAGATCCTCACAAAGTATACCCAAAACCCGACAAACCCTCACATAGTACAATCAATCTGCGTATACACATATCTATATATATATATATATATATAAGAGTGAGAGAGCCACCCACCGGTGCCGATCACCGTCTCCTTTGTGTGTATACACACACAGATCTGTCTTAGATTTGTTCTTCCTCCTCCTTCTCTCATTTTCTCCTTCTTCTCATTCTTCTCTCATTCTCCTTCTTTTCTCCTCATTTTCTGCTTTTTCTTCTGTCTGTTTCACGGACAAAATAGAGGCGAAAAAGGGAAAAAAAAAAAAGGCCCAAAACTACGTTGTTTTGGGCAGTAAAACCATTCGAGCCAAATGCAATTCGAGCTACAAGACATAATTCTATAAGAAAATTACATGACTCCATACTTTATGAGTTATAACTAAAATAAAATAAAAAGTTATAACCAAACACAAAAAAATCATATCCAAATATCTTAAAATAATATTATAACTGTAGAAGAAAATTGATATTAACTAAAGAATAAAATGACGTAATTAATGATGCATATGATATATGGTGTGAGTCCCCTAACTTTTATACACCTTATTAGGTCCTTAAATTTTGAGTTATTATAATAAAGCCCTTAATTCGTTGATTGTTCGCAAATTAAACCCTAAAACTGAAAACGCATCATGGACGAACCCATACAAACCCTAATCGACCCTGGAAGCTTAGAAATAATTTCTAACACTCTAATATTAATTATTTAACTCTTAAATTTTAGATTAATCTCTCTAAACCTTAACTTCCGGTTTTCATAGTCTTCGTTCGGTTGTTTACCTTTAAATTCAAAGCAAGATAATACAAACCAATTTTTTTTTCCTAACACTAATTTATTAACTTTACACTTGAAATAGATACTTTAATAGAGCCCAAGCCCTCACATTTTTATTAAATCACAAATTGACCCCAAACAAGTACCATTATATATTTATATATATACTTATATTCTAAAATCTTTTTTTAACATTATATTTTACAATTTCCAAGATTTGTACCAAAAAAAATATATATATAAAAACAAGTCCATCAATTTATCATCACATGGCTAGCCATCATACCTCTTAGGCTATAATCATTGTACTTTAGTACAAACAAATCCCTTGAAATCTTGGAGCAATAATGATTTTGGTACCTATAAAGATTTGCTATATATATGAGTGTACTTCTAACTAGAAGATATTTAAATTAGCCCTAACCCTAACTAGATCATAATTAAATACATAATTAAGGTTCTAATCCTCCCTCATTCCATTACATTTAAACTAAATCAAGGCACTATTTAATTGAATTGAAACCAATGGGCATTTGGGACTTTTCACACCAAATTCTCTATAAATGCCACTTATCCCCATTTGTTGAGCACATATACACACCCACATTATATTCAAGTGAGAGAAGAGAGGGAGGAGGGTCAGCTTGGTGGAAAATAGGAGAAGAAGTTTGCTAGCAACAACTCAAGTAAGCCATAAGACAACTCTCTCTTTTATTTTCCTTTTTCAAATACATGCTCTTAGAAGTTTTAAACATTCATTTCAAATGTGTTTTGATAGTATTCCCATGTTAAAAATGAAAGAAGTTGAGCCTTGATTCTACCATTATTGTATTTCTCTTAATCAGTATAAGACTACATTTTTCCATACCAAACTCTCAAAATTTCCAAGGGTACACCTTCATCTTAAATTTCTGAGTTTAATACATATTATTTAGCAAGTTTTCATCACATGAAAAGTGGAAAATTTGCCCTAGTTGACCTATTTTCTCATCAAATTTCTATTTTCAAGAACTGTGCCAGAAAAATATATTTTTCATCAAACTTTCAAAATTTCTAGAAAAATGTATAAAAATCTTTTGGATCTCCATTTTATGTAAAAATATTCCTTAAGGAGTTATCTTTCAACTAAAATTGGTTTCATTGAAAACGAGTGAGCGGTTTGTGAGAAAATCTGATTTTCGTAACAATCAACGAATCTGGACAGCGCTGGAACATTTCTTAAATAACTAAAAATCTAGAAAAGTTATCACATTTCCAAAACATGTTCTAAAAACTAGATTAAATTCTCAAAGAGCCATAGGAAGGCCAAGTTCGAGAAAAAAATCTGAAGTATCCCTTTTGATTTTAATCTTTAAATGGTACTGAATCTAGAAATTTAGTTTTGCATGGGTGTTTTATGCTCTTGTGTACATAGATATGCTTATTTGTACATAATCATGTTTTGGTATGATATTGCATGTGTTATGGTTATGTTCCTTATCTGCTTCATTTTAATGATGCTCATGCTTATGTAGATATTACTATCTTGTTGAGTTTATTCTAACTTGACTTAAAACATTGATCCAAATAGAAAACTTAATTGGGATGGTATTGGGTTTTTGATCACTTGAATAATGAAGATATGATAATGTGTTATATATGGATTGACGGGATGTGCTCCCTAATTGGAGGTTAAGTCTTGCGCAAGCGGTTGTCGCGTAAACCCTAGAATGGAACGGACGTATTCGGACTCTCTGTGACGGTTTGATTGGTGAGATAAGGTTGGGTCTAGATGAGACATTCAGGAGGATAAATTTTTTTTGGAAGGATAACGTTGGATTCAGAAGATAAAACCTTTTTCTTTTCGCTGTCCCTTTTGAGGCCCTACGGTTGACGCTACGCGGTATATTACCGTTGGTAGGTATTTGAGGTAAGTTCTGCAACAAAGTAGCAAAAGGGGAAGTTCTGAATAGTCCGGTGTCCAATTCTCGTGGTTGGGAGGCTGAAATCTCTGTAGGGATTTCTAGAATACTAACCACTAACATTATAACCTTTGTTATCTATTTGAATGATATGTTCTTTTCCTCTATTATTGGACTTGCTATTATTGACTTGAATATCATGCTTCACTATTTGTTTGCTATAAATGTGATGTGTATTGGATTGGCAAAAAAGAACGGGGTGTGTGTGCGTTTACTGGACATTCAAAACTCACGACGTTTCATGCCAGATATTGAAGACTATTAGGCTGGTCAAAGGCAAAACTGAAGCATTTGAGGACGTAGTACGGCTACCCTAGGAGGATTAGAAACTAGTTTGTAAACGTGTTTTGAGATTATAAGTGATAGATCCTATGTTGTATTTAAGACATGATTTGTAATTTGTAACCTATCCTTATACCCCGTCAACTCATGTAGGCCTTGTATTAATACCTTGTCAAGATCTGTCAAAAAGGTAGCTTTGCTATCTAAGGTGGTTGGATTTTGAAAGGAGACTATTTTGACTCCTCTGACCATCCTGAGATCTTACTGGGTTATTATCCAAAGGACTTATTAGTGACGTTTCCTACTCTTGTAACCTTAGATAAATCCTGTATTTATTGGTTAATATATTATTTGATATTCCTGATTTTTGGGGCGTCACATAGGGTGTGTATAATAAAATTCTCCTAGTAATTTATTTTAATTAATAATTTAAATAATTTCATCATTGTATAAGAGATCAATTAAAAATTTTACTTTTTTAATTAATTTTGTTAAATAAAATATTATAATAAGAAAGTATTTGTATGAACAATTTATATTTTAAACAAATATATTTATAATTTAACCTTTAAAAAAAATAATAAAATAAAATTTTAAAAAAATTAAAAAAAAAGAGTCATGTCCCGATCATGAATTTAATTAAAAATTTGTAACAAAAAATTAATTTAAAAAAAAAAATCATATAATTTGTTTTGCCCTTTTCCTTTTTCTAACTCCTCAGCAAATCGCTACCCAAACTGTGTATCGAACTCTCACACTCGTCATCGACTTTGTTCGAAAACTTGTAAAGAATCACAAGCCCATAACCACAGAACTCGAAGATGGTACTCTCTCTCTCTCTCTCTCTCTCTCTCTCTCTCTCTCTCTCTTAATTACCTCCGATTTTCATTCGTGCATTTTAATCTATTCGCATTTCGTTAGGGTTTGAGTAATTTCAGTTTCACTTATCTAAAGATCTGTACTTGTAAACTTTTGATCTGAGATTTAATAATAATTGCTCATATGTAACATTTCATTGAAAATTTGTAGCTTCTGTTTGTTTTCATTTCTGTTTGGATGCCAAGAAAATGCAAAAAGTGCGAAGACATTAGAACTTCAGATCAAATGTTGAATTGAATCTGGCTTTGTATGTCGCTTATGTTGTGGTTATCATGTTATCATGTTGTTTTATTAGTTATTCTCAGCAACCAAGCAAGGGTTGGTGTAAATTGTAATTTAGGTCGTCTTTATAATTTGGTGTTGTGTTGATGGAGTTGGATGTTAAAATGTTCACAGGGATGTGCAGCAGTGTAGTTTGTGAAATTAGTGTACATATAATTCTAATCCAAGTAGGGAAATATTACCCAGTTTTCCTGTGCTTTGAGTCAGTAGTTTGGATGGCAATTTGTGAGAGCACAATTTTTTATGAGAATGAATTAATTTAGTGGGGATCTCAAACTAGAATTATGGGCATGCCCTCTTGTCTTAGAAAGTTTTAGGCCTATGGCTCTGGTCACTGCGCTGTTGTGAAGGATAGTTCGCCTTATGGCCACCTTAAATTACGAGTGAATTGAAAGTGATCTTATGATTTCATTTTGGAAATATAAATCCATAATTACCCTAATAGGTGGGTCTCATAGTGCAGGTGGCTCTGACCGGGTTGGGTTAATAAAGGGTTTGAAAATAAATTTTGAACTGCTTAAACATAATCGCTAAAATAAATACTAATCAGACACCAATAAACAGCCTTACATTGCCAATTTAACTTCATTCTAAGATATTAATCTGTAAACACCTTTGGAAATCCAATGGTTATAATATAAATCCCATTTGCTCTTAAAAGCCTACTAGAATCAGCTGGGGCCTTGTGCCATCTTTGCAATTTTTTGGGTTCTATGGATGGAGCGAAATCAGAGATTGTTTGAAGAGAAGTTTCGGGAGGTGGGCTGTTTGTGGGATCATGTTTGTCACTTATCTTCTTTTTGGGCGTCAAGGAACTCATTATTTAAGGGAGTTCTACTTTTTTTGTTAGTTAAAGATTGGGTGCCAGTGTGTGCTATGTAGACTTTTGCTCGTGTTTAGCTTGTTTCGGGTTATTTGCGTGTTTGTATTCTCATTGTCCTATTGTAAGAGGATGCCTTATCCTCTTTTCCTTTTCTTGTTTTATCAATAAAGCTTTTGTTGTTGATCAAAAAAAAAAAAAAAAAAGAATCAGCTGGGGCCTTTAATTTAACCATAATAGCCTACCAGAGACTGATATCTTTGATGGAAGACTACAAAAATACATTGATAATAGTAGTGTTTGGAAGGAGTTTGAAAGGCCTTGATAGGATATGGGAGGAAATTGTGTGATGCAAGGTAGACATAATGGAACTTCTGGTAAGCAATTGGCCTAATTGAACTTTGGACAATGATATATGATGTATCATGTATGACGTTTAGAATAATAGGACTTGGAGTAGCAGTCAGAAGCGCAATAACAGTCTAAATACAACTTATTGGTGACCTTTCCTCATATCTAAGCTTTTTGGCCTGAAGTCTTTCTTTAGCCTGAATATAGTAGCTGGTTGGTGATTTTGATTCAACATTTTTTTTATAAACAAAATTTTATTAACAAAAATGTATCTTAAAGTGGTCTAATCCTATACACTCAAAAGGTCAAGGCTTGTAAGCTACAAATCCATCGGCATGTTCAAATCACCTATAGATTACACATAAAAATTTAAAAAAAGAAAAAGAAAAAAAGGACAATCCTTTTGAAGCACCAAAAAGAGAGAGAGAGAGAGCAATTTGCATGCCTTCTTCTCTAACCTCTTTGTGCAACAAATGATTCCTTTCTGTGATATCAGAACCATTGTTTGTGATTAATTCAAAACATAATGATCATTGTTATAGCATCATTTTATTAATCAAAATGGAGTTTTGGAATTTCTTGAATTGTAAAAAACCCAACCATGGTTTGGAAGCCATGGCCATACAACTTTGTGAAAAAAAAGAAGAAGGTGGTTTTAGACCAAGCCAAAGCATCCTGATCACCTTGATTGATCTCTAAATCCTAATGTAGACCAAAGAATGCCTCCATAGATTGGACTACCCAATCCTCCAAAGCTCTCTGAAACCAGGGATTTCATACCGTACAACCCTCAGACACCTCTAAGTAATTCTTTACAAATGCATTGGTGTCGATTGCTAACAGCAAAAAAACTGGGAAAATCTCCCTAAGAGGTCAATGACCACACCATGGTTCAAGTCAAAACCTCACTCTTCTCATATTACCCACCTTAAAGAAGATTCTTTGGTTGAGCATTAATCAATAGGGAGAGCATTCTAAGCAACAATTATGCAGCCTTTCTGATCTATAGAATTAAAGTACATCTGTGACTGATTCCTGTAGATTGTGTTTGCATCCCCATGTCAAAGTTGCCCATATAATGGTGTTATTGACTCTGATGAAACTGTCATGTCTTGAAATTTTATTTATTTGCAAGAACAGAGGTGACTGTATTTGAACACCAGGGTGAACGGATGGTATTGCAGAAGCAAACATGCCCCCGCTTTCTCTTTTTCTCCCAACATACACAGATGTGTTACACTTATTAGAAAAGTTGTTCAAGTGGAAATATTGTATAGCAAAAGACCAAGAAATATTCGCGTGAACATCGTGCTTCACTACAACAGCTTCCCTGTGGAACTCCATTAATTGGTTCCTGGCTCTGGATTTTGCTGCTCTAGTGTTGTTTTGAACAGTGTTTCTCTTACAAATTGCTAGATGTTAAGTGGGTGTGACAAGTTGCAAAAAGTACTTCCTTTATCTGATTTAGTTGAACTTGTGACACTGATCTGAGGTTTGCCAATTTGAGTGAGAATGAACTATCCCTCAAGCCTATCTTTTTTTTATAAGTGGCTGCATATTCTGTGTTGTACAGTGATGTGTATCAATTTTCTTGTTAACATTGTACTCGGTAGTCAGTACTAACTTACTATTATGTTTGCAGGATGGTCATGATACAGATGATCCGAAACAGAGCACTGCTGATATGACAGTATTTGTGAGTTCCGTAACCATAACAAAATGCATAAGTATATGTTTCTTGTCAATTTTTTCTTGGAATTAATGAAACAGTTATTGAGAATCTGAGATAGCTCCATATGTCTATAAATGGCGGTAATGAAGGCCTGCATTCTTGGTAGGTTAGGAGTTCAAAGATCCCCTGTTCTAGTAGTTATGGGCCTCTAGAGGAACCAATATTAATTGAGCTCATTTCAGATCAGCCTGAGGTTCACTCATGACCAGGCTTGATAATATTTTGAGACTCATATAAACAAGGGAAGAAAGTTGTAAAACCACATTCTCTTCCTTATATTTTACAATAAGCATGGATCGTATCTTCTTCCTTTGAAATTGTATGCCCTTTGATTTAAGTAAATAAGCCACCGTATTTACTGAAATTTTCGTATTTGTTTTTCAGGTGCAAAATCTTCTGCAGCAAATGGTGAGTCTTTTACTTCTCAATTTTTTAGGGTTTTATATAAATACAACACCACTGTTCAAATAATTTAATTTCTTTACTTTTACTCTTGAATTTTGCAGCAATCTAGGTTTCAGACGATGTCTGACTCCATCATTTCAAAGAATATCCTTTTCATTTTCTCCACATTAATTGCATTTTACTGGTGAACGGTATACCTATGTTTCAAGGAAGTAAAACCATTCCTTTGGTGTTTTGGCATTTCTGTGCATTTAATATTGGTTATACTTTTTATAGCATTTCAATTGAATTGCTTTCCAAGATTTTGATAAGATTAGCCCATCCTGTATTGAGGTTCTTGTTAAAAAAAGAAAGATATAAAAGACATCACTTCATGTTTTTACTATGACAAATGGAGGACTAGTTTTCTTGCAATGACTGGAGGATTGGGTTGTTTGCCATAAAAGAAATTGCAATTTCTTTTCCATGATAAGATAGTAAATTACTTTCCTTCTCACATTTCTCTCTCTCTCTCTCTCCCTCTCTCGGGAAGAGGGTAGAGGGGAGCATCTTTGTTTTGCAATTTCCTTTCTGAACAACAGATTTATGTTGCCAAATGCAATAGAAAACAAACTCGTAACAGGTATCTCTCTATGAGGTGTTAAACTGTTTATGTGGTACTGAATTTTGAGATTAATAAAGTTATTGTTTCTTTAACTACGATGCACTTGATGAGATGGGCAGTCGGATAGATGAGTTGGAGCAGAGCATCAATGATTTGAGGGCCGAGATGGGGCAAGAGGGGACTCCTTCTCCTTCCACTTCTCTGAAGCCAAAAGAAGACCCCAAGGCAGCTGATGATTCGGCATAAGATTTTTCACAGCATGCTGTATTGGTTTCACTAGGTATGTTTGTCCTGGAAAATTCGTTTGCTTGCGACTTTTGAAGTATTTGAACTGAAAACCATTGTTCTACTTTGAGATCATATGAATATTGTTGAGGTCTGTAACTGAGGTATCTTTTGGTGCCTAATTTCTAAGAATTATAGTAGGACTTGTGAGGTGTGATGATCATTTGTCTGATTTTGGTCTCAAACAAATTTATTAGATCATATGAATATCTTTCATTTTAGTCTCATAAACTGTAGACTGAAGTTGCACTCTGTTTGGTTTCACTTATTTCTTGCATATTTAGCTTAAAATTTAAACAAAAATGCTTCGTAGCTCGAGATTCTTAAGGCTAGAGTGGCCCGAAGTTTCAAATCGATGTCGTTTTGAAATTTTTTTGTCTTTTTTTTTTTTTTCCTTCTCTAAAACTGATTTGAGAACAGGCGAGAGAAAGAGAGGAGGAAGAAAGTAGAAGAAAAAAAAGAGAGGGGGAATAGAGGAGGAAAATTTGTGCTGGGTTTTGTTGCTTTCTGTGAAAAATCTTGCTTCATATATCTGGATCTGGGTTGGAGGTAAATAATTTGATGATTTGTAGCTTCAGTGTTCATGGGCATTCTTTGGAAAAGAGGATGACCCACCTTCCATGGAAGCTACTCTGTAAGTGTTAGCATCAAATTGAACATTGGGGTTTGTTAGTCATCTCTGTTAGTCAAAACCACAAACACTTGGAGTGCAAAAGGTTGAAACTTAACTCAAAATCATTTGAATTTCTCAGCAATTCAAGTTTTTAGAACAGAGAATTGAAAACCCATACAAGGAAGCTGAAAGAAAATGTCAAAAAATTAAATACAATCAAGTCAAAGAAACCAGGGATAAGTCAAAATCATTATAATCAAAGTAAAAATTTCCAATTTTTGAAAATTAAAAGAGACATTTCATTGAGGACTAGTAGCCATTGACGAGTGATCTTGAGGAAGATGAAGCTTTGAGAGGGTCATAAAGATTTCAATTAAAGAATGAGGGAGGGGAGTGAAGCTTTTTGTGATGGTGGTGGCTTTGGAAATTCCTTGTTTTTGAGTTTGGGAACAAAGAGGAGTGAATGATGGCGTGAAGGGAAAGAGAACAGAGAGAGGAGAGAGAGAGAGAGAGAGAGAGAGTCCAAAGCAAAGGAGGGAGGGAGGTGGACGAAGAAGAAAGATTGAGCACAGTAAAAAGTTGATTAGAAAAGTAAATTCGGGCCACTCGAGCCATAAGGTTTCAAGCTACGTAGGGGGATTGAAATTTAAAATCATATATATTTCATAGGAAAAATGATTGAGGGCCCGAAATGGCTTGGCTCGAATGTGGCTCGAATTTTTTTTTTTTTTTTTTCTGCCATTTTCGACGCAGAGGAAGCGGAGGAAGAGAGAGAGGGAGAGGGAGAGGGAGAGGGAGAGAAAGAGGGAGAGGGAGAGGGAGAGGGGTCGCCGCCGTCTCCGATCCGTCGCCGATCGCCGCGCCTCCGCCTCCGTCGCCTCCGCCATGCCTCTGCTCGCCATGCCTCTGCTCGTCGCCTCAGCCATCGCCGATCGCCGCCTCTGCCATCGCCGATCGCCGCGCCCCCCGCCTCCGCCTCCAGCCCATTTTTTAGGCCCCCTCCAGTCCCCCTCCTCCCCCTCCCCCTCCCCCTCCTCCGTCTTCGTCTCCCCCTCCCCCTCTCCGTCTTCGTCTCCTTCTTCTGCTGGAAAAAAAAAAAAAAAAAAAATTAAAACCACGAAACGACGTCGTTTCGTGGTTTAGGGGCATTCGGGGCGGAGGAATTCGGGCCCTGTAGCATTGTTGTATTTCATAGTCCAACTTCAAAAAGGTAGGATTGTTAGTTACACTTTCATATTTTCAGCTTAAAAGCTTTAAGTAAGCTCAAAATGCTAAGGTGTCGT
This sequence comes from Camellia sinensis, assembly GCF_055761805.1. NCBI lineage: Eukaryota > Viridiplantae > Streptophyta > Magnoliopsida > Ericales > Theaceae > Camellia > Camellia sinensis. The sequence continues at coordinate 8,130,704 of NC_138967.1, forward strand.
TTGGTAACATTTACGTTTTCAGTTTTCTGTTTATATTTATAAAAATTTAAAAAATTCAAATAAAAATATGTTTGGTAAATTTTTAATTTATAAATCAATGATCTCAGTTTATAAATTTGGCCAAAAAGTGTAAACTCAAAAAATGTGTTTCCGTTTTGAGTTTTTAATTTTTTTTTTTTTTACCATCCAACTTTAGACATCACCCGCCACCCATTTTTCACGACCATCTTCCGCCACCACCACCCACTACCCACCCCCACCACCACCTGCCACCATTACTCACCACCCACATACAACCACCACCCACCCCTCGTCGCCGTCGCCGCCGCCGCCGCCACCACCACCACCACTCACCTGCTATCCATCCGTCACTACCATCCACCGCCTACCACCACCTACACGCCACTACCACTTACCACCCATCTGCTACCACCCGCCACCACCAGCCACTTGCTACCCACTCGCCACCACCACCAGCCACCACCACCCGCCATCCACCACCCACCTGCCACCACTACCCGCCATCCACCACCCACCTGCCACCACTACCCGCCACCACTACCACCATCACCCACTCGTTACCAGCCGCCACCATCACCCATCCACCCACCATCACCACTCGCCACCTACCCGCCACCCGCCCACCACCACCACCACCCGCCACCCGCCCACCACCACCACCACCCGCCACCTACCCGCCGCCACCACCCACTCGCCCGCCATCCGCCACCCACCACCCGCCACTGTTACCCACCCATCTACTACCACCCACCGTCGCCACTTTCCACCACTGTCTTCCGCCGCCACTTGTCATTTCTCACTCTTTTTTATATTTTTAATTTTTTTTAAACATTTTGTCAATTACCAAACGCGTTTGTAGTTTATGTTTTTCTAAAAATAAACAAAAATCAATTTATAAATTTTTTATAAATATAAATTGAAAACATAAACTTTATCAAACATGCCCTAATCTTTTTTAAACTTGGATTTTAGTTCTTTTAAAGCCAAAGTCAACTTTTTTTTTTTTTTAGTTTTACCAAACAAGCCAAATTTTCAAAATACAAAATAAAAACACTTTCACAAACTACACCGAACATCTTTGACCAAATAAAATATTTTATGTAAAGAGTACGTTTGTTTCTGACTCAGCTGATGTGGTGTATTTTTTTCGAAAAATGATTTGCACCCCCAATTTTGAAGACCCCCAGTGACCCCCAGCTGATGTGGCAGCACGTGATTGGTTGAATTTTTTTTTTTTTTTTTTTTTGATTTTTACTTGGTCCACAGCCTCCCACGTGGAGTGGGGGTGCTGGGGGTCACCCCCCAACTGGGGGTCCCCAGCACGGCTGATTTTTTTCATTTGTTGTTTGTGATGGGGTACAAGTAGAACATGGAAGGGCCTCAGTGGATTTGGTTTTAATTTTTTGAATTTAATTTTTAATTTTTTTGTATTTTTTTATATTTTTAATAAATATTTTTAAAATTTTAAGTAATTTTTGTACTTTTTTAAATGCATTTTATTTAGATATATCTAAAAAGTAAAATATTTATAAAAAAAATACTTTAAAAAATTAATAAATACACAAAAATATAAAAAAAAATATTGAAATTTTAAAATATTTTTTGTATTTAACGAATTTTTTTAAATTTTTTTTTACAAATATTATATTTTTTAATTATATTTATGCTATGTATATTCAATAAAAATAAAAAATATGAAAAATAGAAAATTTTAATTTTCTAAAATGTGAATTTTGAATTTCAAAACCAAACAAGTTGTATTGTGCTTGAGGTGTTAAATATCAACAATGATTAATATCACTAAAAAAAAGACTACTAATAGCACTAATGTATTGAGAATGTCAAAAAAAAAAAAAAAAAAAAAAAAGAGCCCACTACCATATCATTAATAGTACTATTAGAGTATCACTTCTAGTGCTTTCAACCATTTTTCGTTAAATATTGAACTACATTAAACTCTGACTTGACTCTATTACCTGACAAATAATAAATACGAAGATAAATTACATTAACTCAATCAACTTGTATGTATGCATAAAATTAGGGATATAATCGGTTCGGTATAATTAGTATTGTGGTAAAAAATTGTACTGAATCGGTAATATCAATTTTATTATTTCAAATATTGATACAGACTGTTTTTCCCATCAAATCGTACATAATCGACACGGTTCGGTTAGCCGTGACTTAATCAGTTAGGACCTTTCAAACTTGAGCCACTATGTTTGGCATTTCTTAAAAAAGTTAAAAAGTCAAAAAGTCACTATTCTATTTAAGTCACATCATCTTATTTAAGTCACATCACTTCTCTACTACATCACTTCAAACCCAACTCATATTTTATAAAAAGTCAAAAAGTGCACTTATTTAGAACATCCCAACCAATCCTTATATCACTAATTTATATAAAAATATTAAATTAGTTATTTATCCATCATGTCAAACATATCCAATTCATCCATTTAATAAATATTTTTCAGTTCTTCGATTAACAAAAATAAAAGTAAAAAAATTAAAAAATACTAAGGTTTCAAGAATAATGATTTATAATTAAGATTATATAAAATAAAAATTTACAAACTTAAGTGATAAAGAAGATAAGGTTAATTTATCAAAGTTAATAATTTATTATACTTATTAATATAAAACTATTATTAGATTATATATATATATATATATATATATTATAAATACAACATATATTGAAGTAGTTGGTTTCAATTTAGTTCGGTGTTCAAGGTGTTTAAACCGATGTTAAATCGAAAATCGAAAAAAATCAAATTTAAAAAATGTATAGACCGATTTTTGTTAAAAAATAGACTAAATATAGCCGATTTAGGCCTCGTTTAGGAACATGCTTTTTTGGTAGCTTTTTGGCTTTTTGACTAAAATATGATGTAAAAAAAATTAGTATGTTTGGGATGACTTTTTGATTTTTTATGAAAAGATATGCAAAAAGTAGAGAGAAAATAGAATATTTGACTTTTTGGTAAGGTTATTGGTTTCTTGATTTTTTGATTTTTTTAGTGACTTTTTGACTTTTAGGCTAAAAAGTGATGTGTTTGTTTTAGCCTGAAAACCAAAAAGGTACTAAAAAAAACAAAAAAGCCACTAAAAAAATAAAAAAGCCTATATAACATATATTAAAAAGTCAAAAATTTCATTTTCTCTTTACTTTTTGCACATCTTTTTGTAAAAAACTAAAAAAATTATTCCAAACATACTAATTTTTTACTTTATATTTTAGCTAAAAAACAAAAAAATTATTAAAATAATTTATTCCTGAACGAGACCTTAGTCTAAATTAATCAATTTAATCAATTTTTTCAATTTTTTTTACATTCCTACATAAAATTTGTACGGGCACAAAAATAATCTTCTCGTATAATTCTGTTGATCAAGTTTGCATTCCTTCAAACGTCGTCGCTTTTTTACCTGAAAACACAAATGTAAGCTAGCCGGCGGGTGTGTGCCGAGTACCTCTCCGATGCCTAAGACAACAAATAGACAATAGACAAAAGCTCTATGTATTTGAGAGTAAAAATTATGATCCCTATACATAAATCCTGTACGAGCTTTTATATATTACGCGTGGCATAATCCTAGTAAGACTCTTATTCTCCAATGTAAAATCCTCCTAGGAATCACATCTCTAACAGATAATGCTCATCTTTTAACACCCTCCTCACTGCTTAACCAAGAGAGATGGTTCAAACCTTATACTACGGTTTGCTTACAGCACAACTGAGCTAGCAGAGCCTTGCCTTAAACCAAACTTAATCGGGCTCACTCAGCTCGGTGTTATCTTGGACATCCTTTAGCTCGGTCCTCCTTCCATCGGTACCTCGGTCCAGAGCATCCAGACCAGGCCACCGGTAGCCACCTCTGACCAAGCTGACGAGATCAAGGACAAAGTTACGTAGACCATTACTTCGGCCCATAGCTCGGTCCATTTCAACATCTAGATTTTAGCTTGGTCCATCTGCAATGCATGATTATGGATTATTCTTCTCCAACCGAGCTAAGTGTACAAGCCTCTAACCGAGCTCAAATATTATCGGGCTTCCGATTCGCTCGGTCGAGAAATGTCTTATCAGTTGCTCTGCATGTCGTTCCACTACTCAAGCACGTTTAAAATGTTATTTATTCCGCTGGACACGTGGCAAGCCCCCACTAGCTAAGTACACATGTTACAGTCGTCTCTGTACCACAAAATTTTGAACAGTCCCACCAATTCTCGTGCCTATACAAAAACTCATTTCTCGAACCAAAGCACTTTTCCTGTTCATCGTCACTGTTCACCTACTTTTCGAAAAACCTCTCGCATTCTTTAACCCCAAATCCTTACTTTCTACTGCCAAGTTTCTAACCTAGCACCTGAATCGTTTGATTTGCTCATTCCAAACGCAACAGCTCGTTTTATTGGATTCAGCCTTCAATCTGTAAGTACCTTATGCCCTTTCCTTCTTTTGCTGGTGTTCTTTTTCATTTTAATTTTTATAATTCCAACACCCAATCCTCACACAAACGTGTTATACACACTAGAACATTTTTGAGTCTAAAAACCCAAAGACTTACGCTCAAGCCCAGAAGCACATTAGCTGGATTTGTAAAAACAGTGTTTTTGATCCAAAATTACGCTATGATCGAACTAGGAACTTGTTTGCGACCCTTAAGCTCATTCCTGACCGAACTAGAAGCACGCCATAACCTTGTGCATTGATCTCTAACCGGGCTATAAAACTTGAGCTGTACCTGTTTGACGACCAACTAAAGGAGGCTAAGCTGAAAATGGCCGAGCTGGAATCCGAAAACGCACGGCTTACCGAATTGGTCAATGCAGCGGAAGCCGATAAGCAAAAGGCGCTGGCCGAAAAGAAAGACCGTTATTTGTGCGAACTGGCAAAGTTGGAAAGAAAGAAGAGTGCCAAGATCACCGAGCTGCAGAAGAAGATGGAAGATGCTGAAGACCGAGGCTTCAAAGAAGGGGAGGCAACCTACGTCTTGCAGTGTGAAGCTGCCAAAGATATCTTCTTCAAATGCGGATGGAAGGCTGCTGCCGTTAAGCTCGGTCAGGGGCCAGACACCGAGATCTTTCAGAACTCTCCTCCTCACTTTATTTCTAGCTACATGTCGGACTATGCTAACGCAGTCCAATAAAAGTTTCTTCAAGAGGGGGAGGAGGAACAAAACCCTGAACCACATAATGCCCCACCTGCAAACACTGAGCCCAGTCTCCAGCCTCTTACACCAGCTCGGGTAGATCTGGGCAGCCAACTGATGCCAAGTGTAGTTGAGGGGGCAAACATAACCGACCTAGTTCAGGAGGTCACCTCTGAAATCAGCCTATTGAGTGGTGAACGTCCTGACTCCCAGTGCTCTCCGGAGATTGTAGTTGAATAGGCATTCTATTTTGTAGATCCCCTAGTTCCCTGGCATGGACATGCCTACCGCTCTGAACCACATCGGGTTCTTCAAAGTGTCGTAAAAGACCTCTGACAGCGTCCTCTCTCTTCAATGGATGTGGTTCGATACATCCGTTTATGTGGAATATCGAGCATCTGCATTGGAAGTGGAATACCTTCCTGCGTTGGGACTTCTTCTTCTCATTGCGAAGCCTCTTCTTGATCGGCTCTAGCGAACAGGGGCTGATCGATTGTGTATAACTCTGCATTTCTGATCGTCCACGGTTTGATCCTGGCGTGTTCATTTTTGTCTAAATATTCTTTGTAACTGGAAGCGGCTCCTGGGTTACATAATATAATGGTTGGAATCCCGCCCTTTATTTTCTTTGGGCGGACATATTTACAATTTGATGTGGCCGGAATAATAATTATGTGGCCCTAATGAACGGGCCCAACATGTTTTCGCAATCCTAGATGGGCCTTCAATTATAATGATTTTGGGCTTGTGTGGTCTTTAGGCCTCGTCCCTGATATTTTCTGCAACCCATTGCTGTATATCTGCTGGGATGACCCATACCATTTCTGCAAATTAATGGACGTACGACAATGGTGGAATAAATGAAATCCTATCATAATTAGAAGACAATTTGCCATCTCCTGGTACCAAAGTGTTGCCCATTACTTTGCGCAGTACCCAATCTCCAATCTTGAATTGCTTTGGATGTACTATTTTGTTATATTTCCTAGACAACTCTTGTTGGTATGTGGCAATGTGTGCTAATGCTCTTTCTTTTCTTTCTTTTGTAAGGTCGAGTTCCAATGTTATGGCCTTACTATTCAAGTTTGGATCAAAATTTTCGCTTCTAATAGTAGGGAGGCCTACTTCCAGTGGGATTACTACCTCCATGCCATAGGCCAAGGAACAAGGTGTTTCTCCAGTTGATCGTCGAGGTGTGGTACGGTAGGCCCATAAGACATGGGAAAGTTCTTCAGCCCACTTGCCTTTTGCTCTTTCCAATCTTTTCTTCAAACCGTCTAAGACTACTCTGTTGGAAGCCTCAGCCTGGCCATTAGCTTGGGGGTACGCCAGTGTAGAGTTGTAGAATTCTATCTTGTATTCTTCGCAAAAGCCCCTGAAGATTTTGCCATCGAATTGAGTGTCGTTGTCGGATATTAGAGGCTTGGGTATACCGAATTGAGTTATGATGTTCTGCCATATGAACTTTTTGATGTCTTTTTCTTTTATGGATGCAAGTGCTTCTGCCTCCACCCATTTTGTGAAATAGTCCATTGCTGTGAGAAAGAACTTTCTATTGTCGGGTGCAATTGGGAGTGGTCTTACTATATCTAGGCCCCGCATTGCGAAGGGCCATGGGCTGGTCAATGGTAGAAGCTCTCTGGCTGGTTGATGTATTTGGTGTGCGAACTTCTGACATTTCTGGCACTTTTTGACATATTTCTCTGAATCTTCTTGCATGTATGGCCACCAATACCCTTGTAAAATTGCTCAGTAAGCCAGCGACCTTCCTCTTTAGTGGCTTCCACAAATGCCTTCATGTATTTCAAACAAAAACACCTCAACCTTGCTGGGATGGAAACACTTCAAGTAAGGCCCTGTGAAGGACCTTTTGTACAATGATAGTGATGGAGAGAGCCAAAATCGTTATAACTTCGCTCGAATTTTGTTGGCTTCTTTCTTTTCTTTAGGTAAGATGCCATCTTTTAAGAATATTATGATGGGGTCCATCCAGGAAGGGCCTAGCTCTGCACAACATGTTTTGGCTGTTTCAGGTTCTTCAATGCTTGGTCTGGCTGGGAAGTTAATCAACAATAGGTGTGGGATAGATGTACCTGCCATTGATGTAAAACCGGCCAGTTCATCTGTTTTGCTATTTTCTTCCCTGCCGATTTGCTCTATCCGGACTACTTCGAACTTTACGATCTCCTTTCTGACCAGGTCTTGGTACTTAGCCATCCTATCATCCCTTGCCTCGTAGTCACCTGAAATTTGGTTGACTACCAGCTGGGAGTCACTGTACACCATCAGCTCGGTAGCTTTCATGCGAAGTATCGATTTCAAACCTGCTAGCAATGCCTCATACTCCGCCTCGTTGTTAGATGCTGGGAAGCCAAGGTTGACTACATATTCAATTGTTAGGTCATCCAGTGAGATGAGGATTATGCCCAGTCCTGCGACGTACCTGTTGGATACTCCATCTACGAAAAGTTTCCACATCTCTCCGACGAATAGCTTCCAGTAAGTGGAGGGGTCTGACGATGTCTTGGGATCAGGGGTGTTGCCGATGTCTTCTTCCAGGTTGATGTCTGTTGTTGGTCCTTGTTCCTTACTGTCTGACTGCCTTAAGACTTTGCTTTGGGCGAGTCCTTGCTAGTAATGCTGTGGTCTGTTCCTTCTTTGCATTCTTCAGGGCTGGATGGTCTGTTGTTTGATTGAGCATCCTGCTCTGGGGGCTGTGCCAATCCTGCGATACTTTTTCCCATTTTTTCGGTTGCCTCAGTCAAGTCGATTAGGCAAACATGATGACTTCCTGGTGTGAACTCGGCCACGAAATCTGCCAAAGGTTGAGCCTTTATTGCGGTTCTGGGTTGAAACTTAATGTTGAACTGCCCTAACTCCACTACCCACTTCAATATTCGTCCCAAAAAATCTGCCTTTTCAAACAAGGCTTTTAAGGAGAAAGCCGTTAAGACAATCACGGTGTGGGCATAGAAATAGTGTGACAACTTTCTTGAAGCCATCATCAAAGCCAAGGTCAGCTTTTCCAATGGCAGGTACCTTGTTTCCGCGCCCAGCAATGTCTTGCTAACATAAAAGATAGGCAAGTGTTGTATTCCCTCTGCTCTGACCAACACTATGCTGACTGCATGCTAGGAAACTACTAAGTACAAAAAGAGCTCTTCTCTTGGTACTGGGGTTACTAACAACGGAGGAGAGGTCATGTAGTCTTTTAAGCTTTCCAAGGCGTGGTCACACTCATCATCCCACTAAAACTTGGCCTTCAGTGCCTGGAAGAATGGTCGACACCTGTCTGACGATCGACTTTTGAACCGGTTAAGCGCGGCTGCTAGGCCAGTGAGATGCTGCATTTCTTTAACTGTGTTAGGCCTCTCAAGATCTTGGATGGCTTTGATCTGAGAGGGATTAGCTTCTATACCCTGATTGGTCACTAGGAAGCCCAGGAATTTGTCTGACCTTACGCCGAATGCGCACTTAGATGCGTTTAGACGCAGCTTGTAGGACTTCAAAATTTGGAACATTTCATCTAGGTCCTTGAGATGGTCCCTCTTATCCCTGCTTTTGACCACCATATCATCTATGTAAGCTTCTATTATTTTTCCTAACAATGATGCAAACATTTTGGTGATCATCCGTTGGAATGTAGCCCTTGCATTTTTTAGGCCAAAGGGCATAACCTTGTAGCAATATAGTCATCTGGGTATTGTAAATGATGTGACCTCATGATCCGGTTAATACATAGCGATCTGATGGTAACCACGATATGCATTAAGGAAGCTAAGTCGGTTATGCCTTGCTGTCAGGTCCACCAGTTCGTCTATTCATGGTAGGGAAAAACTGTCATTTGCGCATGCTTTGTTAACTGTTTTGTAGTCCACGCAAACGGGCCATTTGCCGTTCTTTTTTTGGCACTACTACAGTGTTGGAGATCCACCTGGAATAGTATACCTCTCTGATTGCTCCTACCTCCAACAAGTTTCCTATTTCCTCCGCTACTATCTCTGCGTGGTGGAGTGCCAATTGGCGAGTTCACTGTATGATTGTTCTGGTAGTTAGATGGACATTAAGTTGATGGCAGATGAAGTTAGGGTCAATGCCAGGCATGTCATACGGTGTCCAGGTGAACACTTCGATGTTAGAGGTCAAAAATTCCATGATCTCTATTCTCTCTGTCATAACCCAAACCTGCCCCTAAAAGTTTGGGCATGACCGGCCTGACTCAAGGCCTAAACTTAGTTATTGTGAATGTTGCTCAATCTTGGGGCCTGAACAGAAGCAAAAGACCGAAGAATAAACATTCATTGAGCTGTGACTAAATGCCAGGATCATGTTATAATACCATTCATACAATACATTCCTCGTACTATTCACAGTATTGAAAGCAAAAACGGAATCAACTTGTAAGTTAAGCATCAACAACTTCTATACACATGTCTACTGTTCCCAAAACTTACAACAAAACATGTTATCGAGGGATTAACCAAAATGAGACAAAGAGTCATTTCGAGTGACTAGGCAAAACGGGTTCAGCTACAGGCTTTTGGGTAGACCTAGGGTGAACCCGCTAGCTGGTTACCTACAATACATTCAGAAAAGTAAAGTGAGCAAAGCTTAGTGAATGATAGTAGTACAATCAACTAAAATATAAACATAAATTAACAATGCATTTTCTTAAATCATAAGCTTAGTCATATCTCCCTTTTCTGAACGGTCATGAGACCATATAAGACAGAACGGCCTCAGGCCCAACCGAGTACAGAACGGCCTTAGGCCCATCATAGTAGCAGAACGGCCTTAGGCCTAACAAAATACAGAACGACTTTAGGCCCAATATATTACAGAACGGCCTTGGGCCCAATACAATACAGAACGGCCTTAGGCCCATATCTTATATGTCTGGGTTCAAACACATGTATATCGGATACATTGCGTAAAACATAAGATACTCACCCAGTGAATTGGGTCTTAAATAGCATATATAAACATAAAACGTGAATAGAGCATATTATTAAGCTACTATCACTCACTGTGATATGGGTGAATGCCGGTTCCTTCCTGTGGATGCCCTACATAAAGCACATCAATCATAAGTACATTACTTTTTTCTTAATTTCCTTTCATTTCTCATTATTTAATTCACTATGCCTCACGTAATTAAGTGCATCATGAGAGGATCAAACGGACATAACCACATGTTTAAGAAGTCGAGAAGAGCGAGAGAAGATAGCAGAATTTTTCGGCTTGGACCGCACGTGCGATACCCCTGCTGAGTAATATGTTAATTGGTCCTTAATATGAGGATGATTGTGTGTTTAATATGGTATTGTGTGCCATTATGTGAAAATATGTGGTTTTGAATTTTTACCTGTTCACCATAGGAATATCTGTTTGATTTTCCGCTTCGGAAATTAAATTGAGGGCCTTATCGGCCATAGAACCCGAAATTGATTACGCCACTGTGATTAGCATAATTTTTAGAGCCTACGGTGAAATTTAATTAGAAATTGATTTGGACCAAATTAATCAGATAAAATTAATGATTTAAGTGCCCAATTGTTTTATATTAAAATAATGGTTGAGTGGGGGCCTTTATACACTCAATCTCTCTCTATCCCTAGCCTCATTTTGGCTGATCAAAATTCAAAGAGGAGAAGAGAGGGTCGGTTAGAGGAAGAGAGAATAGGGGATTGAAGGTTTGGGCAAGAACTTGGAGAATTGGAAGATTAAACCCAAGAATTTGCCATAGCTTGGAAGAATTGAGCCTCTAGGTAAGTAATTGACCTTGAATTCATAAGTTTGAATTTGTAATTTTGTAAGTTCAAGGCTTGTTTGTGATCAAGAGCATGATTTGAGTTGGTTTAGTTGAATTGGAAGACTATATATGCATGCATGTAGATAATTGCCTTGAATTTGCATGTTTGGGCTTGAAACACATGATTCATGTAGAGTTTGGTCAAAGCTCATGCTATAATCACCTTTTGTACTAACTAAGTTGAGAATGAGAGGAATAAATCACATGCATGTACAATTTGTGAAGATAGGAGCTTTGAATGCATGAATGTGTATGATGCAAGGGAGTTTAGTGTCAATTTGAGACATGCATGTGTTTAATCCTTGAAATTAAACTCCATGATGATATGTTTTGGTGTTTGTACCATGTTAGTACATAAATATATGAAGTTTGAGCCTAAAATCATGAATTGAGACCTTTGAACATCGAATTTGAACTCCAAGAACAGTTCTGGAATTTTCAGAAAGTTTGAATACCGCTCGAGCAGGGAAATCGACGCTCGAGCGTGAATTTCGTGCTCCCAGCACCTTTTGCAGACTTGATGTCCGCTCGAGCGGGATATTTCACGCTCGAGCGAGGGAGCTTTGTAGACAGGCCTTCTGCTCGAGCTCCAGAATGCACGATCGAGCGTATTTTTCATGCAACCAGTACTTTTGCAGGCCTTACGGGTCCGCTCGAGCGGGGAAGTCCACGCTCGAGCGGGGACCCTGTCTTCTGAAATTTTGAAAATGCATTATGTGTTATGTTTTCCGTTCCCTTTCACTTCTAAGCACTCTTAGGCATACATTGAGCATTGTAAATAAGTTAAAGAGATAAGAATAAAGCCTAAAGAAGAAAATGTGAATTTTGAACGGATTGAATTGTTAGTGACTCTTTTATGTCCATGACATGTGTAGGGTCGAGTTCCAGGGTGAAGCAATCAACCGATCACTGTGAGTAATATCTGAAATATGTTATTGTCCAATTACTTGCTTCCATGTAAGTTTTGTAAGGTGCATTAATTTTGAATGGTGGACAAAGTTGAAATGAAAGTCTGAAAGTCTTAAATGCCAGTTTGATTTGAAAGTCTGAAAGGCTTAAATGCCAGTTTGAAACGAAAGTCTGAAAGGCTTAAACGCCAGTTTGATTCGAAAGTCTGAAAGGCTTAAATGCCAGTTTGAAACGAAAGTCTGAAAGGCCTATGTGCCAGTTTGATCTGAAGGTCTGAAAGGCCTAAGAACCAGTCTGATATAAAGGCCTAAGAGCCAGTCTGATATAAAGGCCAAGGAGCCAGTCTGATATGAAAGTTTGAAAAGGCCAAAGGCCAGTTAACATGAATGAATTAGGGCCCAAGGCCGTTTGTTGTATAATGTTTCAATGCGCTTCCTTTACTTGATATTATTCACTGGGCTTTCGCTCACGCTCATTCATGTGTTTGTAGGTGAGCCAAGAGAGGTCCAGACCCAGCCCCAGTAAAGCCTAAGTGGATCAATATAGGTTTTGGAAAGTCAGCCCTCGAGTCTCACGTGCGAGACCCGTCTTCGCTCTTTTGTTATGTATTTATATTTTGTTATGTTGGCGAAGTTTTGTATATGTCTGTATATAGTTCGATGGGTTGACTTAGCTTGGGATGGTTCGGTCTAAACATAATTTTTCAGTACTGTATTTCAGTTGTGAGTTATTAATATAGATATGTATGGTTTGTTTTGATGTGCCATGTAAGCACAACTCTATGGACAAAGTTTTGAATTGCTTCCGTTTGGCCCCCATTAACTCTGTTAAAATACGTTTGGTTTGGTTTGAGGCCATAGGTAATTTCATGATTACTGGCCGGTTATGTCCTTAACCCACGGGGGTGGGTTCGGGTCATGACAGCACGTGCGGAGGTTATCGCCGCACGTGCGGGAAGGTTGGCCGCACGTGCCTTTTTAGTAGAATGCTCTCAACTTTCTCCCTTGTTTTCCGCACGTGCGGCTATGCCTCCCGCCGCACGTGCGGTCGTATACCCTATTTTGGGGCAGTCTGAAATTCATCAAAAAACCAGCTTCCATAAGCTTTTCAAAATCCAAATACAAGCAAGATTCCTTTTATTAACACAACATAGAGGTATAATCAACATGATTTTTAACTCTACATAGATCACAACTTAGTTAAAGATCATCCATACAACTTGAGGATTATATTACCATAATGAACCAAAAGAAAGACAATAAACATAGAAATTAAAACATGTAAATCTTGAAGCTATTTCCCAATTTAGCTCCACTTAGCTCAAACAAACCCAAAATACAAGAGTTAACCCATATTTTAAATATATGTAATGAAACATAATAATTTCCATGGATTGTACCTCAAATACATTCTCTAGGTCAAAACCCCAATTGGGTGATCACAATTTCTCAATTTAGTGCTAAATATTCATTAATCAAGGAAGATTTGGAGAATTTAGGTTGATTACACTCACCTAGAATTTCAATCTTGAATGCCCTTAAGTTATTCTTTCTCTTCTCTCTTCTTTTCTTTTTCTTCAAGTTCCTCTAGATTTTTCCACTCAACATATATGTAAAAAGATGAGCTCAAAGAGGGTTTTTATAACACTTATATAAGTCTTTAACTTATAGATTTGCCAAACGAGCCCTAGTGAATCAAACAAAATAAATTTTCAATTAAACTTCCCAAAAGGTTCTAAAAATTCCTACTAGCATGTTCACATGCTCAGTTTTAGTTTGTCGCGCCTCTATGGCTTTCAATTTTTAAGGTAACATTTTAATTTTAACAGGTATATTCCAATATTTAACAGATAGATAAACATAATCAAACAATTTCCATATGTAAACATAACTTTGCATAAAATTTTACATTAAGCATGTAATTCCTCATGAAACTAGAGAAAATAAGCATATAAGAGAGTCAGGTTATTACACTCTCAGTGCTGGACAGAGATGAGCCGAGCAAAAAGAACTTTTCTGGGTTCTTTTCATCTAGTCTTACCTCTACCAAGTCTTCTACCGCCTTCTGTTTGGCTGCCTTGTTGACATCTGCAAACAGCTTATTGCTTTTTGGCTCTTCTACCATTTGTACAAACCCTTTTGCAGCTCGGCTGCCGTTTGCTGTGACAAAATACTATTTCGACATGATTTGGTCTCCTAAGACCTCTTTAATCACTCTGGTTTCGTTGGGAAACCGTAACACTTGATGGTAGGTTGATGCTACTAATCGCATGGCATTCAACTATGCTCTTCCCAAGATTATGTTGTAAGTAGAAGGGACTTTTAATACCCAAAATTCCACCTACTTCGTCATCGTTCCTGCCTTGACTAGCAGAATTATCTTGTCCACTGACCATTCTAGTATTGAGTTGAAGCCGATTAAGGGGGACGTTGCAGGTGCCAAGTCTCTGTTCTCTAATTTTAGTTGCTTGAAGGTCTCGTAGAACATTATCTCGCAGGAGCTCTCTTGGTTAATTAGGACTTGTTTGATGTCGAAGTTCTTGACGCACAAAGTAACCACCAGTGTATCGTTGTGAGGGCATTGTAACCTTGCTAGGTCTTTGTCAGAAAAGGAGATGGCGTTCGTTGCCTTCGTTTTTTCGTTTTTGACGGTATGTTATGCACTTAGTACCTCTCTAATGTGTTCAGCCTTTTTGATCATCCCTCTGGTTTTACATACCCATTCAAGTTCGACGATCCCATGTATTACATTGATTATGCCTTGGGGCGGGCTGTCGACCGGCATCTCATCTGGCCTATTATGGTCCTGGGGGGCTGGCTGTATTCCCCTTTCAATATATTGATCCAAGTGGCCTGCGGCCACTAGCTCCTCTAGATGTTGCTGTAATGGCGTACAGTTTTCAGTTCGGTGCCCTTTTTCATCATAGAAGGTGCAATGGTACTTCTCATCATGGCCCCTTTGTGTCTCTCCCAACTTGGCTGGCCGCCGAACGAAGGGTTCATCGTGTATCTCGCTAAGAATCCGGTATATAGGTTTATTGAATACCGTGGTGATGGCAGTGCGGACTCTCAACTTTCTTGCTTGGGGGTCCTCCCTGTTGGCTCGTTTGCCTTACCCATTCTTGCTTGGTTGTTCAACTGTGTTGACTTTTGCTGCAGTTTTTCTATCTGGCATCGCTGTTGTGCCAAATTTTACTTTAGCGCGGGCGTTATCTTCTTCTACCCGGGATGTGCTGATGTACTCTCTCTATTAGGGCCTCTGTCGTAAGGGGTGGCATCATCGTCATTGAATTACTCAACTTGTTACCGGCCGGTAAACCCCATTTGTACTGTGCGATGGCGAGGTTTGTGGGGCAATTCCCAATCTGATTAAAAATCTCTCAATATCGACTGTCGTAAGACTTCAATGTTTCCTTCTCACCCATGTCAATGGAGAGCAGCTGGTCAATCTCCACTAGTGTCTTGGTGTTTATTCTGAATTTGGTCACAAATGCCTTTGCCAACTACGTCCATGAGGCTATGCTACCTTCTGGCAACCTTTCAAACCATGTTAGACCCAGGTCACCAAGGCTGGAAAGAAACAAGATACACATTAGGACCTGGTTTCATCGATACACGGCCATAACCTGGCGAAAGTAGCTTAAGTGCATGTAGGGGTCTGACTTTCCCTCATAAGTAATGAATTTGGGCTAGTGGAAGCCTGAGTGTAGCAGTGCGTTCTCAATTGCTGGAACGAACGGTGAGCTCTGCAACCTTGCTAACACTTTATCTGCTAGTTTGTAAGCTGTAGACGCGCTCGAACGTCCTGGGAAAATTCCGTTTTGTTTATTGGGCTTCACTATAGTTCGGACTCAAATGTCACGGTTCTGAATCTAATCTCGCAAAGTGTAATGCAAGATCGATAAATCACCAAAGAGTCCAAATCCGGAAAATCGTTTTGGAAAACTGATTTTTATAAAGAAGTGCTAACCATGGACTGTTTTGCCAGATACAGAGTCGCCACCTAAATATTTTATTTTGGAAAATTTAGGAAACCCTGACTCGTGCCTAAGGCCACGTGTCTGTCATCACCAAAGTTCCCTCGGCTCGGGAACTTGGGTACGAGAGGGGAAGGTCATGCAATGAGCACCCCCGCTCGCCCGATCAAAGATCGGCCTTTACTAACATGATATCTTATTTTTGAAAACACATGCGTTCTTATTCCGATTTATTAGCCTAGAATTACTATGTGATGTGCACAGCATACAAGTATAGACTAGATCGCCTAAATTGGAACAAAACATCTCATGTTTGTTTGTTTGAAAATGGTTTGAAGGTGCTACTCGCAAGTAGGCTAAGACGTGGATTTGCCACCCTCAGGTGGGCTTAGAAAACATGATTTTGCCACTCTCAAGTGGGCTTAAAACTCGCATTTCAATGAATTGTTCCAATTCAAGTAATCCAACCTTCACCCACAGGCATTCAGGCAATTATATCACATAAGCAGTTAGCCTCATGGCAAGCATGCTATCATGGCAGTCACTCACACACATGCAAGGATACTAAAGCATAAACACTCACCGAGTACTCCGAGCCAAAACAGAAACTAGTTAGTAATCAATGCATGATCCTAGTTTATGTTAAGATGCAAACTGCAACTAGAAATAGGCTCGGCTATTCTAAGATGTCATGTGAAATGCAACTTGATAATCATGTATTCAAATCGGTATTGAAATACAATGCAGTTAGTATGATGCGCCGAGCCCGGTGCATGCAATACAGATGAATGAATGCAAACATGAGAGCATAAGAATGCTAATCAAAACATGACCTAGAATTAACCATCAAAAGCAGGTAAGTAAAAGGGAGAAAGACGTGGAGTGGGAAGACATGCACACACTCACACACACTTATTACAAAATTCACCCTCTTGATGGACGGTTCGAATGAATAATACTGAACCAACTAGCTAATCTAAGCTAATCTAATTAAACTAGTTATTACACACGAAATGAATAACAAGCTACAGCTAGTTACTACACAACTCTAATTAATCAACAAATTAACTAAGTAAGCAATTTAAATAAGCATGTAAACCAAATGAAATAGGCTGCCTCAGCTCTGCTTTGGATGACAAAGGATGCATGCATGCTCGAGTCGCCTTGTTCGGAAATCCCTTGCGACGCCCCGATTTGCCTTTGTTTGCAATTGATCTCAGAAACTTGCACCAAGCTCCAGAGAGAAGAAACTCCATCTTGGGAATCTGTAGGGATGCTGCCGACCAGATATTGGCCTTGGAGACCACCGGTCGACCACTTTTTGCTGCTGGTTTCTGGTTTTCTGCAACAGAGAGTAAGAAAGGGGCATGGCAAAGTATTTGCAACACATATATGCACAACCACCCTCCCTATCATTACACCAGCTCAAGGGAGTATAGTTCTTGACCCTCGGGCCACCAATCACGCATCTCGATGCATGATGGCCAAGGAGCCAAATTACACAACTCAATATGAAATGAATGCACACACGAACACATAAAGCCTAAAACTCCATCATGTATAGTCAAGAGTGTCGGCGACCGAGAATTAAGGCACGTTTCATCACTTCAAGTGTAAAATGTCCCTTGTTTCCCGTGTTTAGACTAACTCCTATTCCAAACACAATGCAACAAAACATGGCATACACAATGCGGCTCCAGCATGCAAACATGCAATGCAACAAAACAAGCATGCAAACAACATGCAAGGGACAAGCATGCAAACATGCTGTGCAATGTAACTTAGCATACTCAACGCCAATGGCATGCACAATGCACAATGCACAATGCTAAGAACCACATGGCCCACTTAATGCAATGTGACATGATTAACTTAACAAAGCTAATGACATGCAAATTATGCTAATGCATGCATACTCAATGCAAGACAACATAAGCATGCAACAATATGAACAACAACTAGCATACACAATGCGAATGGACATGGCATACACAACGCAATGAACCATATGGAATACACAATGCTCGATGGACTTAAACCAAAATGGACTGACCTCAGTCATGCCCAAATCAGTGGCCATAACACCAAGACTAAGGCATCAAAAGGCAAGACACACATGCACACATATTGGTCCACAAGCTAGGCAACAAGAACACAACCCTTAGGGGCACTCAAGGGGTGACAAAAGTGGGAGCATGGCAAGTCTATATGCTCTGAAATTACATGCAAAGTGAAGTCATATCATACAAATAGCTCAAATAAAGCATGCCAAGAGACTTGAAATACAAAGCTAGTCAAGGGCTTTACACTACAACCATACCAAGCAATGCTCAAATGACCTAAAGCACTCAAAATAGACCTAATGCAGGTCAAAACAGTGGCTGAAATGGACTGAAATGATAGCATGCTAAGCAAAAAAAAGCATGCCCAAATGATGGCTCGCAAGCAATGCACAAAGCTCAACTCTCAAATACTATTAAAGAGTGATAAACATGAGAGTATGGCAAAGATATAAGCTCTAAAATTCCATGCCAAATGATGCCAAGGTATGCAAACATCACAAATATAGCATGCCAGGGACCTCAAAACTCAAGACTAACCAAAGCATTTGCACTATAACTATACAAAACATGAGTGATATGACCATGGCAGCCCAAAAAAGTCCTTGAACAACCCAAAATATGAATAAAATCATGCTGGAGCATAGCCAAAATATGCTAGAATGATGAGCCAAAACATCATGCATAGAAAGCTAGTAAGCAAGATTTGTTCTACAAGTATATGAGCCACTCAAGAGACAACCAAAACAGCTTTAGACAGAGTTATGACATGCCAAATAATGGTCAAAAACCCACTGAAATGGAGTCAATACATGCTAGCAAGACATGCTACTTTGATGGGCGACAAATGGGATTACACTACACATACTAGATGCATGCACAAGGTGACCAAACTAGCCACGGATAGACTTAAGGTAGGTCCTAAAAGTCACAAAAAAGTGCCTGAACCAAGCCTCAAAAGTAAAGGGATACATGCTCCTTTGATAGGCCAAAAATGCAAGCAAACAAAACCAAAAGAGAGGGGGTCACCCCCCTCTGGTTTTAGGCCTCAAAACCACATGCCTACCATTGAAAATTCACTGGATTTCAGTGCTAAAAGGCCAAACAAAGACTAGCTCAAAGGCCTTAAGGCATGGCTCAAAACAAGGCTAAACAAGACATGCAAGAGGGTAGGAGACCCTCAGCACCCAAGAGGCCTTAAACAAACATGTTAAGTACTCAAAAATAAATCTTTTTCCAGTTGAAAGTTAATCCATATGAAGCATGCAAATATGGCTAAGAGTGTAATCAAAATAGAGCTTAAAAAAGGAAAAAAGAGGGTTACCCTTAAAGCACTGCAAAACCTGCAGATTTCCGGAGCCAAAACCAACTTTTGAGCTCCCACAAGACCCTCCAGCAACTCAACAACAAGGTAAGAGTGTTTGGCTAGGAGGTTGTAGTGCAAAAGTGAAAGAATAACACTCTTTAAGGCACAAAAAATAGAGGGAGAGAAGAATATAGAGAGGGAGATGTATGTATATGCCCTAAGCCAACTTCAGAGCCTGAGACAAGAGAGAGAGCCTTTCCTATTATAGAAAAACAAGCACCAAGCTTGTTGAAGAAGTTTGAAGCTAGATGCAATCCCTCTATACACGTGTATGGAGGATGCAATCTGTGCACTCCAGCTGGCACAACTGGTATCCACAACACTTGTAAAATATGCAGGAAGGCTGTCGACCAGTTAAAGTGGTCGGCCCGCCACTTTTTCTGGTCAGCTGACCACTTTTCATGAGAAAGTGGTCGGCCAGCCACTTTTTCTGGTCAGCCAGCTAGTTTTTCTGGTCGGCAGGAAAATTCTACTTTCCAGGTTCAATTTCAAATGGCCATAACTCCTTCATATGGACTCCTTTTTAGGTCATTATTGTGTCCAAATTGAAGCCCTGAAAGTAAGCTTTCCAATGGTGGAAGTCTTGCATCAAAATTACAACTGTGAAAAAAGTTGTGTCTATTTTGGTGAAGCCGCGCAGTTTTGGTCCTATCCAGATTCATGCCGAACTTCTCCCAAATTAGTTTTCTTCTCTCCTTTCCTCTTTTCTTCAACTCCAAACCCCTAAACAAAGTGTTTTGAAAGATTTTTCAAAGATTTCATCTCTTTTTCATTCATTTCCACTTTGTCCTTGCTCGGTTTATCGAAAAGCGCGACATTTAACAAAATGCGAGTGTCGGAACATCGTAGAAACTTTATTTTCAAAACATTTCAAAAGGGAGGGTTTCAAGGTCTAAAATCTTTTGATCAAGATTGTTTTGGTCCAAAAGGGGTATGAAGTTGAGATTTGTCTCTCACTTTGCCGAAGAAACTGAACTTTTGCCCTGCACACATTTCTCCACCAAGTGAACCATCAGTAGTGCCTAAGTCTTAAGGGCGGTCAAAAATGGGGTGTCTACAATGTCCTAGGGGTCAATTGTTGTAGAGTTGAAACTCTACGAGGGTCGTGAGCCCTGGTGTCCTCCTTCTATCGGGCCCTCTCCTCTAGCACTGTTCGTAGGTCTGCTGACCTAGGCAACTCCGTGTGCCTAGATGTTGTTTGGTGCATGTGCGAGGGCCAATAACTGCTTCCCTCCGTATACGACCTCTCTGTCCTCGTTCTCTCAGACCTGGAGTAACGAGTCCTAAAGGTTTGTGATTGTGTATTGCCTGTCCTTAGGCTTCTACTTTTCGTCTAAGACGGTGACCTGCCTGTCACGATCTTCTGAGTGGCGAGGGCGCGCCCTACTCTTGCCACCTTTTTTTCCACCGCCTCTTTGGCCTTTATCTGGCGCTTCATAGTCTCCATGTCTGCCGCCATCCTCCTTATCAATTCGTCTTGCTCCCTCACGCGATCCTCCAGAACCTAAGGATCCAACCTCCGCCTTTGTCTTTTAGGACTTTGGGAGCAACGAGGACTGGAGCCCCGTCTCTCCCGTGTATCTCTCCGGGAGTTCCGTCGCTGGGGGTCTAACTTTTTCATGGGTGGGATAACAGGTAAGCCTTCGCATCTCCCACCCTCCTCTGGGGTTTGCCCATCAATAGCAAATTGCGGCAAATGTTCATTGTGCGTTATTGATTTCAACTAAAGAGGAAAACTCGATCAAAAGGTTTGTTCTTTGTGATTGTATTTCCTATAGATGGCGCCAATTGTACGAGCACAAAAATAATCTTCTCGTATAATCTTGTTGATCAAGTTTGCACTTCTCCAAACTTCATCGTTTTTCTACCTGAAAACACAAACGTGAGCTAGCCAGCGGGTATGTGCCGGGTACCTCTCCGATGCCTAAGTCAGCAAATAGACAATAGACAATAAACAAAAGCTCTGTGTATTTGAGAGTAAAAATTGTGATCCCTGTACATAGATCCTGTACAAGCTTTTATAGATTCCGTGTGGCACAATCCTAGTAGAACTCTTATTCTCTAATGTAGAATCCTCCTACAAATCACATCTCTAAAAGATAATGCTTATCTTTTAGTATTCTCCTTACTGCTTAACCAAGTGAGATGGTTCAACCCTATACTATGGTTTGGTAACAGCATAACCGAGCTAACAGAGCCTTGCCTTAAACCAGACTTAACCGGGCTCACTCAGCTCGGCGTTATCTTGGGCATCCTTTAGCTTGGTCTTCCTTCCATCGGTACCTCAGTCCAGAGCATCCAGACCAGGCCACTGGCAGCCACCTTTGACCGAGCTGAAGGATCGAGGACAAAACTACGTAGACCATTACTTCAGCCCATATCTCGGTCCATTTCAGCATTTGGACTTTAGCTCGGCCCAAGTTTACACATAAATTACCCTCTTAAAATAGTTTCTCAATTTGACCAACTTAACAATGTCATATGACTTTTTCTAAAATTATAGGCAAAATAATATATTATTATCTTAAAATTTTAAAAAATTACAGTTGCATGCTCTTTTTATGTTATGGTGCTGATTGGTGATTGGTGATTGTGATTGTGATTTCCATGTGAAGATGATAAAGACTTTTGATTGTCCCAAATGATGCTAAAGATGCCCAAATAGTTGGATCCCAATTCACTTGTTGTGATTTTGATAAAGACATATGAGGTGCGTTTTTGTTGAGGATTTTGATTAGAATATTGGGCCACTATTTATTTGACATCTATGAACATGTAATTAATATTGCAAACATCTTGAATGTAAGGGCAATTTTGTGCCACCACTAGTTTAATGCTTGTTTATATTGCCATGTATGCAATGATAAAAGCTTCAGTTTTGATTCAGTAGAGTTGAAAATGTCAACTTTACAATTACACATCTTATATTATGGGACTAATATGTAGTTGTGTTAATAATCTGACCCATTTATTACATATGACAAGTTAAAAAAAACGTACATAAAAAAAATTAGATTGATCTAACATAAGTAATTACATGATAAAATCATATATATATATATATATATATGTATATATATTACAACAGAGGGTGCCTTTATTTATACACCGCATTTGGTCTTAAGACACACCATTACTCAGTTCACACCTTTAATAATTTGAAAAAAGCATAATTTTTCTCAACACACACCACAACGTTCCATTCTTGCCCATAGTCCCATACCACTTAGTACACATTTCAAATTCAAAAAAACCCTAACTATTAGACACTTACCACCGGTGGCAGCAGCCATCACCGGCAACCACCATCAACGCCAACAATGGCCACCATCGTCAACCCTTCTTTTCATCTTCGCAACTGTCATTGCCCACTTCCTAGTCCCGTAAGTTGCCTTCATTCCTAGAGACCCGCCACCTCGTAGATCGCCGCCACCTTTCGGTGAACCACCCCTAGCCCTACTCTCCCTCTAGCGAGACTTGCCTAGCCCTTCTACTCCACTCTCGTTTCTCACCGTCATGATTTCCAGCCCCCACAGTTGAAATCCTGATCACAATTGCAATCATGTGCTGCTCATCTCCCGTGACCCTGGTGGCACACCTCCGAGTGAGAGAGATAGATAAATAGAGAGAGAGAGAGAGAGAGAGAGAGAGACGATTGCAATCGCGACCTGTACTCTCGCAATCTACGACGTGGTGGGGTTGAGGGAGGGTTGACGGCGGCGAGGGTTTGTGGTGATGGGGATTCGCCGGAGTTGAAGAGGGATGACGAGGAAACGACGATGAAATGGCAGTGGCTGCAGCAGTGCTGGCTAGGGTTAGGGTTTGAATGTGTATTCAACTAAGGTGTGTATTCAGTTGTGGTCATTTTGGTCATTTTAGGTAAGGTCATTATTGTAATAAAAAATAACTAATTAATGGTGTGCTTTAAGACCAAATGCAGTGTGTAAATAGTCACTATATAATAGATGGATTTATTATTAAAAATATGTAGGTTGTATAGATAAAAATGAACTAATAGTATGAAAATTGATGTTGGATCAATTTATTTTTGCATGGATAATTTTTTTAGTTAGTTGTATAAGATGAATTGTTTAAATCATCGAAATAAGTCTAAGTTAATATGATAATAGGTCAATCTTACCATGAAGTTGACATTTTAAACTTCAACAAATCCAGACTCTAAATTATTATTTTTTGTTGAGAACTAATATTTTTTATAAACTATTTGAGTGTTAGAATATCTCCAACACTTGTCATTTTAGTAAATAAAAACTACTAGAAAATGTTGACAAATGCAAATAAATACTTTACATACTGTTTAATAATAAAATTTATACAAACAAGTGTTTTGAAATAATAAACATTATTAGCAAGTGTTGAAAATGTTTAGGCATAGCAAAATAAAATCTAGAAATTCTCAATTCTGCTTATAAGTCAATATCGATACAAACTATAGAAACTCTCCATCTCATTTTTGTATTGTACTCAATATATGGACACCAATATGATATTGTGAGAATTTTAAAATATAACAACAATTCGAAACACCATTGTGTAATAAAAAATGCAACAAATAGAGTGGATACAAATATTTTTTAGACACATATCCCATTTAACAAGTAAACAAAATTGCTAAGATCACCAAAGATTTTTTTAATAATAAATCAACAACTAGGTATAAGTTTGGCTGTTAATTTCGAAAAGTATTTGGGGATTGAGCTTGATATACTGTCTAAAAAGAAAGAGACTTTTTATCATCTCATTGAAAGAGTAAGGTCCAAAGCCTAGGTTGGATATCTTTTCTTCTTAATAAAGCAAGTCGACTCACTCTTGTCAAATCAGTGCTGGTTCCCATCTTGATTTATTACCTTTCCATTTATCGTTTACCCAAATATGTTTGTTAAAAAATCTCTTTCATTAACTCAAACTTTATTTGGGCGGGTCATCCAAACAAGAGGTCAATGCATTGGCTAAGTTAGGAAGTAATTTGTCAGCCTTTATCCACTGGAGGCCTTGGATTAGGAGACATGTCTCTCTTCAACCAAGCACTCTTAGCTAAACAAAGCTGGAGCATCTTAACGTGTCCTGATTCTCTTTTCTCATCCTTCTTCCGAGCTAAATATTGCCAATTTTCTTCTTTCCTTTCTGTTCACATGGCTTCCTCCAGCTCTTGGTGCTGGAGAAATATTATTTTTTTAAGAGAAGCCTTGAAAAAAGGTATTCGTTGGCAAATTGGGAATGGGAAGGACATCTCTTTATGGCATGATCCTTGGCTGCCTTTATGTTGTCCTGTTACCCTCTCCTCTTTGATTGCCTCAGAGAATAATTTGTTGCTTGACAGCCTTTGGGTTTCAGATCTCATAAATCAAGATCTTCACCAATGGAACTCAACACTTTTATCAGCCTCACTTCCTCATTCCATTGTACAATTGCTACAAACAATCCCTCTTTCCAGTTTTGGATTTCCTGATATACTTACTTGGAGTCCTTCTTCTTCTGGTGAATTTTTAGTAAGGTCTGCCTATCACCTTTTAGCACATTTTAAGTCTACAAACGGTTCTATTCTGGAACAAATTTCTGGAGGTGATGTCATTCAACCTTGTTTTAGGAACACTTCTTCTCCTAGCAAAGTGATTCATCCTGCTTGGCAACTGGTAGCAACTTTGGTCCCTATCTCTACCCTTCAAGATTCGGTTTTTTATATGGCAGCTTTGCCATGATAGACTTCTTGTGAAACAAAATTTGGTCATTAAAGGCTTTCATGACAATTTAGCCTGCCTCATCTGTCATTCTGGCTTTGAATCTACCACTCACTCATTTCTAAGTTGTGAATTTGTCCAACAAGTGTGGTTTGGTTCTTCTTTGGGTTTATATACATCCTCAAACAGTGCCACTCCTGTATCCTATTGGTTGGGTTCTTGGTTTTCACATCTTAATCTCTCAACTAATAATGACCTTGAACTCTTGTTTCAGATTATTGATATCCTTTGGGCTATTTGGAAGGTTAGGGGACAGTGTGTATTTAGTGGCAAGAATTTCACAACTCTACAAGTTTTATTCTTAGTCGAAGACATCTTCTCTTCTCTCTTAAAATCTAAAGAATTTCTTAACTATTCTTCTTCTTCTTCTTCTTCTAGGATCCTCAATATTCAAAGCTCTTCTATCAGTTCTATATCATTGGTAACCCCTGCTTCTTCCTCCAATTCCTCTCATTTCTATCTTTTTAATCCTTCATAAAATTGTTGTGATTGCAACCCTCTCCCTATGGATCTTCTTTGTAGTCATGTGGGTAATTCATCTCTTTCAGGCATGGATATTGGCATGGTTGTCTTCCTTAACAATACCAGGGTGGGCTCATTATTTAAATCTTTGCACATGAATGCTCAAGATACTCTAGTTGCATCGGTTTTGTCTACTCTCAAGTGGGCTAAGGACAATAATTACTATCATATTAATGTCTTTACTGATGCGAAATTTTTGTTTGAACAGTTTAAGGGAACTAAGGACATTGAAGCAAGCTTGGCACCATAGATCTTTGATATTTGTTTTGTTGCGCAGCATCTTCACTCATGTAAAATTTCCTTAGCATGTACAAATTATCTTCATTCTGCTAAGAGGTTGGCACATTTTGCGGCATTTTCTCGTATCCCGGCTTATGGAGATGCGCATTTTTCTTTTGACAATGGTTAGACAGTCGGAAATATTTTACTTTCTTTTAATTTCCTTATTTGCTTGTAACCATAATCAATTAGTTGCTAGTATGATGTATGGACTACTATGTACTATTTTATATTTTAATTGAAGTTCTTATTTCTGCCAAAAAAATAAAAAAATAAATCAACAACTATTTTTTACACATTAAAAGGTTTATTACATGGACCAAAAATATATATATATATATATATGACACATACATTGAATAAATTTCTTATGAATTGAAATAAGATAATCAAATAACATAAGTTAAAAACATCATTCTCTATGCTTCTCAATAGTCATTTTTAAAAAAAAGTTATTTATAAGTTGTAATAGGAGTCTCCATTAGACACACTTGTACAAATTCTAATAATACCCACACAAAATAAAATTAAAAAAAAAAAAAAAACTGTACCACAAAGACATTAACTAAAATCCAAAAGAAATAATATTGAGGAACAGGTAAATTATACAGTCATCAATATTCAAATCATCTTACATATCCACCGTTTACATACAGTGCCATCAAAACCATGCACATACCCACAATGCCACGGAGCTCGAATATAAATTTGTCAAATTGGTCCAAGTTTTGACTTGCTGATTGTTCAATCAATCATCTAGATAATTACTTAGTCAATCGACTAGCAATAAGGTAACAGTGATAATTGATAAAGATAATATTTGCGGTAGATAAGTGTTGTACTAATTGTTTGCGGTAGACAAGTATTGAACTGATCATTTGGACAGTCAATCGACATGCACAAATTTAGACAATTCAAATAAAATTAAATTCGAGGTATCAAACAATTAAGTGTACATATATATGTAAAATTAAACTCTATAAATAATAAACCCATATATATATATATGTAAAAATTAATTCTACAAATAATATTTATATTGTTATTATTATTAATATTTAAATAAAATATTATAATTTATTTAGAAAATATTAATTAACGCCTGCAGCGGGTGATTCTACTGCAGCCACGAGAGTAAGGATTGGCCTGAGCTCCGGGTCGGCAATTGTAGTACGACGCCCCGCGTCTCGAGCATGGCACTGTGTTCCTCCTCAGCGCTCCGTAGCTTATGTACCTCGTCGTCGCTAAAATACGCCTGTTGATCTCCGAATCCATCTCGAACTCCTCGTCGCCCATCATCATGCACTCCGCTATCGATCCGCCGCACTCCGCCGTAGACGCCGTCGGAAACCACCCGGCCTGCTGCTGGTGGCCGCCGCGTCCGGCAGCCGATGGCGAGAGCAATATCGTCAGTATTGCACAGACTACGAGAATATCAGTTGACTTCTTCGCCATTTTTGCTTCTCTCGCGCTCTCTCTCTCTCTCTCACTCTGGGCGTTGATGGCGGTGGGCAGTTTGTTGAACTATTTGTGTATGAAGAAGCTTCACTTTATATATAGATTTTTTGAAAAAATGTAAACTATATATATTTTTTTTATAAATTTATTGAAGGGTTAATTACACTTTTGAGTATTTTGAATTATTTGATCCATATAATTTAAGTCCTTATTTGCGAAATTGATTGTTTTAATTAGTTATTTATGGTTTGTTTGATAATTATTTCATTTTCAGTTTTCAGCTTATATTTATAAAAATTTAAAAAATTGTCATAAAAACTTGTTTGATAATTTTTTTAATTTATAAATGGTTGTCTCAGTTTGTAAATTTGAGGAAAAAATATAAACTCAAAAAATGAGTTTACGTTGGTTTTTAAATAGAAATTTTAAAAATAACAAAAAAAAAATCAATTATTTTTTTTTTCAAATAATTTTTTTCTAATTAATTTTTTTTTAAATTATAATTTGTATGATCCAATTGTCATAAATAATAAAAAATATATATAAATATTTTAGACCTGAATAAATATATTTTTTAGTTTATGTTTTTAAATATTTTGTTCAAACCAAACGCTTTTGTAGTCAGGGGCGGAGGTAGCATGTGACCAGGGGTCACGTGCCCCTCCTGGATTTTGGGAATTTTTTTTTTTTTTTTGCAAACATAAAAAAAAAATTAATAAAAAATTACAAAAATATTATTAGAATGAAATGTCAATGACATTTTAAAAATTATGAAAACAATAATGATTGTTTTGATTGAAAATGATGAGACTATTATAAATAAACCATATTAACTATGAAATTTTTTGAATGTAACGACAATGTCATTATTAGTAATATGCAAGTATAAGTAATCTTACTATAAATATATGAAATTTATTAGATTGTTAGTTACATTTGACATGTGAGGTTCACTATTTATGCGTTTATTTACCATTAGTGGGTGATGTTACATACCAGTGATAACGTGGTATTACCATTATATTGAATTTTTAATCAAATTTTGTATCAAAAAATAATTTATCATTATATAATTTATTTTAAGGCTTATATCCATATTTTTTTTATATTGTCTATGATACACTAGTTACAAATAATATTTTTTTTCTTGATGTTTCCTGAAATCAATCGTAAAAAATTTACGTGAAATATTTTTGTAAAAATTATTATAATTAGTAAGTGCCTCCTCTAAATTAATTTTCTGACTCCGCCACTGTTTGTAGTTTATGTTTTTCTAAAAATAACCAAAAATCAGTTTATAAAATTTTTGTGAACATAAACCGAAAATGTAAATATTACCAAACAATACCTTAGTTTTTTTTTAGTTATTTTAACCTAATTAAAAAAAGTTGTTTTTGAAAAGTTGGCATTTTTTTAGTTGATTTGATAGTTGTGAAGGAAAAAATAATATGATTATAAGTTGAATGTAATATTTTGTTTTATTAACTATTTTAATCTATTTTGTCTTTTAATGAACTATTTTAACCCAACCCTTTTTCCAAACAACCCCTAAGTTTAGTTTTACTTTAATTTTTTTTAATCTAAATTGGAGGTTAAAATTAACAATTTTGGGATATTATCAATTTTTTAAAGTTTTAATTTGGTTCTTCTATTTAAATTACAGGATAAAATTAATAATTTAAAGACATTTGTTAATTTTCTAAAGCATACATGTAGACAAAGAAAATATTAAAAATTTGGAATGAATGACTAAATTAAAGCTAGATTTAAAGTGTAGGAACCAGATTGTTCAAATTTAAATTATAAGAATTAAAGTGAAATTTAAAGCAAATTACATGGATGAAAAGTGTAATTAATCCTTTATTCAAATATTGATTATTGAATTAAAATAAAAAATATTGATATAAATAAAATTAATTTGTTTGTACCTTCTTAATTTTTTAATTTTGTAATGGCTTTTTTATAATGGCTAAAATGATTTTTTTTTTTTTAGTGCAGAAAATAAAATTGCTATATGAGTTAGAATTTTTTAACAAAATGAATTTTTTTTTTATTTGAACTAATAATTTTTATTCAATAATTGATATTTGTTCGACTATATCTTTGCTTATATCTTTGATTAGATACTTTTTCGAACCATGATTTTTATTTTAATTTTTATTCAATAGTTAACAATTGAACTAAATGAAACTACCTGTTCCATAAAAATAATCAATAAATATCCTTATAATTCGAAAATGGGGTAGAGATTTTTAATTTTAGTGTGTGTTTTGCAAGATTCATGTACAAAATAAATTTAAACATATTTTTGAATAAAATTTTAAATATATATTTTGAATATAATGGGCTTAAAAATGATGAAAGAATGAAGAAAAAGAGAATGCTATTTGACGTTTAAAAAAAAAATGACTTTGCTTGTAATCTAAGAATGAATCCAAGTCATTCGTTCACTCATTTATTCATGGACACCATAAACAATTCTCCATTTTTGAGTAACAAACATCCAGACAATATGATGAGTTGTTGATTGAACTCTAGTGTAGTATATCATTGTTATTATTATTATTTATTATTTATTTTTTTTAAAGATGTGTTGAGTTGGATTTTTTTATTTTATTTTTTTTTTGGTGATCAAGTATTGGAATAAGTTTATGCGGATTGTAAATGTCATTTCGTTAGGGTTGAGCAGCGGATATATCGATCGATCCGTTTAAATTGAATCGATCCGTTGCATTTTAGACGGATGCGTGATGACGAGCGGATGGTTGCGGATTTGATTTTTCTAATCCGCCTAGTTTTAGACAGATGGCGGATTTGAGATTCCTTTGGCCACAACCGAACTGCCAAACCGCGAGTATTCTTAGTAATTTATAAGACTTTGTGTTTTCAATTTGTTTAGATATTCTATTTGTGTTTTCAATTAAAAAAGAGTTTAAATATTATGTTGAATATATTCTGTTAAAAAAGAGCTTTCAACTTAATATATTTTTTGAATTGAAAAAAAATAAATGTATTATTTATCTATATTTTTTTGTTTTTAAATCTAACTCTAAAAATAATGATTTTTGTTTTGAAAAACAGATATAGATGTAACAATACGGAGACATACAATCTCTACTACTGTTTTGTTCATGATTTTAGTGGTTTGAATTGTTTTTATATTTTAAAAAATAAAAATTGTAATACTTTATGTGGATGAGACATGTTGTGATTGTAATATGTGAATGAGGCATGCAGTGATTGTAATATTCTAAAGTTTCAAACTTTCTTTCTTTCGATAAGGCATCCAATGATTGTAATACTTTTTTAAGTCACGGACTGTAATACTTTTTTTTTTTTTTAAGAAGTGCACAAGTTGAATTATGTTAAAAATTTATACAATTTCAAACTATCAAATCGATTTACATCCATCCGCTAATCTGCCAATCCGCTCAATCCACATCTGTCGGATTAGCGGACGGATGCAGATTGATTTTCTCCAATCTGCCAATTTGCCGGACGGATGGTGAATTGAAAGTTCCGTGGCCGCAACCGATCCACGCCTACCCTTACATTTCATGACTCCACTTAAGAGATATATATATATATATATATATATATATAAAATAAGTTTAAATTTGATATGAAATTTCATGAAATTAAAATGTGCTTAGATTTTGTTTGTATATATAATAAATTGATCTTGAACGAGTTTTTTTTTTTTTTTTAATGAGTGAAACACTAATTAGCTCAACTTGATTTTCTAGTTTCTACATGTTTATTGAGCTAAATAGTAAGGTTTGGATTTTATTTTATCGAGTAGATAGTTTAGTTGATTAACTCGTCATAGGTCTCATTTTAATGATTTACTCCATTCATTTTCTAAGTCTATCACTGTGGATCATCCATGTAAAAAATCATATTTATTTAATAATTATATATACATGATATTATTATCATAGTGTTCAAAAAATTGGATGATTTATTTATAAAATCATACTTTTCATCCATTATTTTGAAAGGAAAATATAAACTGATATAGCTATAATTATCGAATTAATATGATTTTTTATGGACAATCTGCAGACAATGACTTCAAAAATAAATGTAATGGATCATTAGTGATTTTGTAATGGGTCCATATTTAGCTGAACTAGATGGTCTATATTTGGATTTTAGATTTGAATAGAGATTATGAAGAAAAAGAAAAAGCGAATGATATTATTTAAGGGGTTTGGATTCATTCAAGTTGGCTAATTTGAGAGAATGTTTGGGTTTGGTAAACCCATTTTGGGACTCGTTTCAAAGATCTGAATTGTTCACTTTTTATAACTCGCTGAGTATAATATTTATGCAAAAAATTAAGATGATAAGATACCGATAACTTATGTTTGAATCATATTTGTATTACAAAAAATGGATAATTTTTGAAATTATATTTGTCGACCATTTTTTTAAAACAAATATGATTTGAACATATAATTACCGATGTCCAATCATCTTCATTTTTTACATGAATATTCTACTTAACGAGTCTTAAAATATAAACAATTCGGATCACGAAATCGGTTCCAAAATAGGTATACAAAGTTATAATGCTCTCTCAAATTAAGAAGACAATGTGAGAGAATGCAAACCTATTAAAAAAATCAACAAGCACAAATAATTTAATTTATTTGATCACTCAAAAGGAAAGAGAGATGAGATTGGTATTTATTTGCAAGGGCTATCATGGGTCCAATTACAATCAAAGTCATACCATAGGGCCCAATCCACATAGTAGAATGGGCCCAATTAAATGAAGAACTCAAGCTAGGCCCAGTTTGGGCCCAATCTGTAGAGCCCAAATCGTACTGCATGCATGGGCTTCAATTTATTTGCTTATAGGAACACAAAGAAGATATTAGGAGGAACTACAGGGTTGCGAATCAGATAACCCTTTTTTTTAGTATCGTTCCTTGTTTGGTTTGGATTCAATAAAAGAAGAGAAATAGAAAGAACTGTAGGGTAGTGCATTAGGTCATTTTCTTTTTTCACTGTTGTTTATTTGAGACTGATGTTTGGATCGACAAATGAGACACTCTGTATGATGGTCACTTGTATAAATCTTTCAAATATTCTAGGGAAATTTAGCTATAAATCTCCTTTACCTTCCTTTCATTGTTAAAAGGACTAAGAAAAAAATTATATTTTCTAAACCCCCTCATAATTATAAAATTTTGCATAAAGGACAAAATTTATTATTTAAATATTTTATTAGACTATTATACTCTCAACTAAATTTTCTCACATTCTCCACTCTTTTTTCCTTCTCTCTTCCATTCCTAGGGTTTGGATTGGATTCGTTCGAAGCTCTCGTGATTTCAACCAAAACTGTGAATATACCTAAATCACTCTCAGTTGCAGAGAATTTTCTTTGAATGGCGCATAGGTTTCGCAGTGGAAGAGATCGTCGAAGATGATCAGAGAAAGCTTCGACGACGTCGACGTATCGCCTTCCAATTCTCATGAAGTTCATGTTCTTGCCGTTGATGATAGCCTCGTCGATCAAAAATTCGAATTGTGAAAGAGTATATAGACGAATTGCGCGACTGTTCAAAATTTTCATATTTGAACACAGTTCTTCAGATTTTTCATATATATATGTGTGTGTTTGTGTGTGTGTGTGTGAGGGAGAGATTTTTCATTTGGATAGTGTTGTTAAGTTCTTAAATTGATCTATTGATGAGTTGTTATTATGTTCTCTCAACTTTTTGTTGTAAAATTGTTTTTGATTTTGATAAATTTTTGTGTCGTGAGTGAGCAATATGGATTGTGTATATGTAATAGATAACAGAGAAGCCAAAGAGGTGATACGAAAGAGGCAAGTAACTGTGAAAAAACAGAAGAACAGTGGCTGTGAATGATCTAATTTCATTTGATAGAATCAGAGTAAAATTTTACTCTAGTTCTATTGCTCTGCTTTTTTCATTTGACAGAACCAGAGTAAAATTTTACTTTTAGCTTCAGAGTCTCACAGTTTACTTATTTTTTAGAGTAAAATTTTACTTTTAGTTTCAGAGTGTAAAATTTTACTCTTATTCAGAGTAAAATTTTACTTTTATACAGAGTAAAATTTTACTTTAGTTTCAGAGTATAAAATTTTACTTTTATACAGAGTAAAATTTTACTTTCATACAGAGTAAAATTTTACTCTAAAATACATAGTGAAGATGGCTTAATAGGAGAGTTGATAGATATGAGGGTAATATAGTAAAAGAAACAAGTTTTAAAATATTAAGGGGTTTTGAAAGTACTTATATAATTCTTGTCCTTTTAAAAGACAAATTAGATAGTGAGGGGTTATCACCAAATCCCCAAATATTCTATTTAGCTTATAACTTTCAATAATGCTACAGGCCCCAAATCAATGACCGAATGAATAACCAAACACCTAGCTAGGTTGCCACCTAAGAAGAGTGGATCCCACCGCTAAACAACTCTCATTTATTTCCCTCTCACGTGGTAGAAAGAAACTTTCGAGGTAAAAAAAAAAAAAGAACAAAAATTAAAAATTAAAAAAAAAAAAGAAGAGGAGAAAGAGCTGCCAAAACCCCTCAACTCATTTCAGTGCATTGAAAGTAGAATAATCATCACCGAAGAAAAGGAAAAATCATCACCGGTGGCAACCATCTTCCCCAACAGCTCCGACGACTCCCTCAACCATGCTTCCTCTTTTCTTTCTTCTTCTAGATCTAGAAAAAAACAGAGGGAGAGGACTACACTTGCCCCTTTGGCTTCACTCTCTCTCTCTGTCTATATATATATATATATGTATATATATTTATAAATCAAAACAAACAAATACATAAATAAGCAATATATGAAACAAAACATGAAATCATGGTTTAATTTTTGTGGAACTATTATGATTCTAATTCCTAAGCATGAAACAGAGCATA
Organism: Camellia sinensis; assembly: GCF_055761805.1. Classification (NCBI taxonomy): domain Eukaryota; kingdom Viridiplantae; phylum Streptophyta; class Magnoliopsida; order Ericales; family Theaceae; genus Camellia; species Camellia sinensis. Next base: position 8,164,949 of record NC_138967.1, read on the forward strand.
GAATAATGTGGGTTTCTTTACTTGGTTTGTCCAAGTTCTGGTGAGGAAATAGTTCCCCAAATATTGATCTTTGTTGATGTTGTTGTGATACTCAAATTATATACAATAAATTCATTTGTTCCATATATTTTATAGCATAAATGATGTTTATTTTGTTCAATCCCATAAACCATACTTACTTCTGAAAAATGTGTTTGAATAATGAAAGTTAAATACACAAAGAAGTGGGTTTAATTGAGAGAAGTTAGAGAGAGAATGAAATATTCTATTGGAGTTTGCTAGAGGTGGCTAGAATTGAAAAGCAGTATTGCATGTATGGATTCGAAATGGTTATTTTGAAAACTTGTTCTCTAATAGCAAGGTTGGGTGTGGTTTCTTCTAGATCTAGAAGAAGCAGAAGAAGAATGAAAGAAAGAAAGAAGAGGAAGACAAAGAAGGAAGGGGGTGGCGGCTTGCCAAAGCTGGTAGAGAGGTGGCCGGCTATGGAGGGGCGTGAGGAACAGATTGCCTCTGTGTTTTTTTTTTTTTTTTGTTCGAGAATTTTCCCCAAAACGACACGTTTTGGGCATTACAAAACCACTTTCCGAACTTGTGCATGGTGAGAGATGGTGAGTTGTTTAGCGTGGGACCCATTTTTTTAAGGTGGCAGTCCACGTAGATCTTTGGTCATTCATTCAGTCATTGTTTTGGTACCTGTAGCATTACTGTATAACTTTTGGGGCTTGTCTATAAATTAACTTAAAATTTATGGGTCTTATATATGATTTGTAAAATCTTGAGGGGCTATTGAGGTTGTCCAACAACATTCCCCATTAAGGGTTCGTTTTGGATGTGAGTTGACTTTTTGATTTTTTAGCTATTTTAACATGAGGCTAAAAAGTCTCGTTTGGTATAGGCTTTTTAATTTTTTTGATTTTTGTAAGAGAAAAAATAAAATAATTATGGTTTAGATGTGACATTTTGTCATATTAATTTTTTTAACTTATTTTATCTTTTTATGGTTAAAATAATCTTTTAATCTCAAAATTTTGTATGCCAAACGAGTGTTATGAAAGAGTTTATATTCAAAAAAATCTTAGCCGTTGGAATTTTCGTAACTTATTGCATATTTTAATTTTATATACTCAGCAATGGTGTTTGTGCTCGCATGAATACAAGGGGAGATTTATAGGGTGGTGAATTAGGAATTTTTTTTTTAATTTTTAATTTTTAAGCATTGTTTATTTGAAATTAAAAGTTGGTTTGGTAGATGAGTTATTTTTTTTCATCAAACGTGAGGTTTGGGTTTGAGTTTCATTCTTGCATGGTACAACTTGTCCTTTACTAATTTCTCATAAGAGCTTTGTATTAAAAAGACAATTTTGTCCACGAGCCTTTTGTTATAACTAAATCTGAAAAGGAAGGTTTTGGATGATCTTTTGTCCTCTAAATTTTCATCCAAATAATTTTTTGATCTCTCATATTTGTTCGTTACTTTCAACTTATTTTTTATTACTCATCTTTATGGAGTTTTAATCTCTTATATTTGTCTGTTATTTTTAACTTATTTCTCGTCACTCATCTTTCTATCCTTTTTTTGTTTTTTAGGCTATGGCTTGCACACCAATTCATACATCAAGTTGTTACCGAACTATCCAAATGTAAGTTAAATCTCCAACTGATAATCTTGACAAGTCATGATCATCATGGTTTGGGAATTATATCTATCTATCACCATCTCCAAATGGGTGGTCACAATGAGGTGAGTTTGGTTACTAAACTTTGGGTCACAAAGAAGCTTCATGATCCCCATAATAAGAGAGATCTTAATCTGGGGCTTTAATCTTTTTGGACTCTAGGTCTTGTGTCCCCACCCCATCTAGGCTTGTTTTAAGGTTGGTGGTAGTACGTAACCAATTGAATTATTTCATTTCTTTATGACTTATGACTATCATATAAGAGGTTATACATTCAAAATTTTAAGAGGCAAATCAATGGGTAAATAAGAACCAACTTCTTTCCAATTTAAGAAAAGTTGGATTAGTCGGCCTATGAGTTTTACGAGTCTTATTCTAATAATTCTAATTATTTATTATGTAGATCTCTCCTTATACATTATCTTTAAAAAAATCTAATTGATATGATAATATGCGCTTAAGTGAAAATGAAGTTTTTTTAAAATATATTTTAAAAATAAGGTGTTAGCAAGTTAGTAGGTTAGACTCTTGCTAATAGCCGTTTAATACACTTCACCATAAACTCAAAACTCTTTGTAGAAAATCAAGAAATACAATGACTTGAAGAAAAATTATTTAATACTCTTGGGATAAGTACATGTAAGGTGAATTATACTAATAGTTTCTATAATTTGGACTCGTGTCACTTCAGTCCCTCACTTTTCAATTGTGACGTATTTAACCTTAAATTTTAAATCTTATTTCAAATAAGGACAATTAAAGATACCATTGTCCAATTTCAAGGACAAAATCGTCAATTTGATAAAATATAAATTAATTTGATAAAACTAAAGGTCAATTTTTTTTTTGAATTTTTAAAAATAATTTCTACCCACCAAAGATAAAATTATGAAAAATTGATAAATCTTTTATTTATTTATTTTACCAAATTAATTTTTATTATGTATTTGGATGATTATCATGTAATGAGTGGTTGTTAGGTTTTTAATGTGTAATCAATATATTTAATATATGAAATGTTCTTAGTTTTGAATTTTTTAATTTAATGGATTAGTTTAATAATGATATCAAAATTGTCGTCATATTTGACTTTTGAAAAAATAGAAACTAATTTAATGAAAATAAAAACAACCATCCATTACATGATTATCATCCAAACACATAATAAAAATTAATTTGGTACAATAAATAAATAAATAAATAAATAAATAAATAAATATCTAAAACATTTATTAATTTTACATAATTTTATCTTTAGTGGGTAAAAATAATTAAAATTTTAAAAATATTTTTTTGACATTTATCTTTGTCAAATTAGTTTATATTTTATCAAATTGACGATTTTGCCTTTGAAATTGAGCAATGGTATCTTCAATTGTTCTTATTTGGAACAAGATTTAAAATTCACAATCAAATGTATCACAATTGAAAAGTTAGGAACCAAAGTGACATAAGATCCAAATTATAGGAATCGTTTGTGTAATTCGCCCTACATGTAACGCTGCAACTTAATTTTTATTGATTTAAACAGTGAGATCCATTATTTTAGGGCAAATTACATTAACAGTCCCTATAGTTTGGGACTCGTGTCACGTTGGTCCCTGACTTTTCAATTGTGACACATTTGACCTTGAATTTTGAATCTTGTTTCAAATAAGGACAATTGAAGATATCATTACTCAATTTTAAGGACAAAGTCATCAATTTGATAAAATCTAAACTAATTTGACAAAAATAAATGTCAAAAATATTTTTGAAATTTTAAAAATTATTGATACCCACCAAAGATAAAATTATGTAAAATTGATAAATTTTTTACACATTTATTTATTTATATATATTACCGAATTAATTTTATTATTTGTTTGGATGATGATCATCTAATGGGTGGTTGTTAGATTTTTAATGTGTAATTGATATATTTAATATATGAAATGTTTTTAGTTTTGAATTTTTTAATTTAAAAGATTGATTTAATAATGATAGCAAAGTTGTCGCCATATTTGAATTTTGAAAAATTGAAACTAATTTAATGAAAATAAAAATAATCACCCATTACATGATTATCATCCAAATACATAATAAAAATTAATTTGGTAAATAAATAAACGTGTAAAAAATTTATCAATTTTACATAATTTTATATTTGGTGGGTAGAAATAATTTTAAAAATATTTTTTTGACATTTATTTTTTATCAAATTAGTCTATAGTTTATCAAAAAATTGAGTGATGATATCTTCAATTGTCCTTTATTTGAAACAAGATTCAAAATTTATGATCAAATGTGTCATAATTGAAAAGTCAAGGATCAAAGTGATACGAGTCCCAAATTATAGAGACTGGTAGTGTAACTCACCAATTATTTTATATTTCTTTTTGAGAAACAAGTTGAATATATATATATATATATATTTTTTTTTTTTATAGCAGCAACTTGTAGTTGAAGAGTTTGAATGTTATTAGAACTATCTAAATCATAGTGTGATGTTGATCACACAATAAAAGACAAGTTAGTTAGCAAAACAAACATCACCACTATTAAAAACATATAATACAAAAATTAAAGCAAGGACACCTATTAAAAACCTTAACTAGAATGCCTATATATTAACTTGGAAAATGGTTTTTAAGGTTTTTGCTATCGCTAAAACATCTCAGGTTACTAGGTCTAGTTTGGATAACATGAATTTTAATCTAGATTAAGTATGTGATTATAAATTATCATTATTCTATCTTTATAACAAATTAGAATGAAAAAGTGATTCTTTTGAAGTTTAAATTCAAATTAAGCATAAATTTGATTCTCATTTTATCTCATGAATAATTTATTTAACTCTAAACAAATATAAATGAAATCACAATATAAAAACTATTATTATTTTTATTATAATATTAGAGAATTTTTTACTAAACCAAACATTTAAATAATATCAATACATTGAATTTATTATTAATAATAGTATTACTAGTAAGAGGTTCTCATTTTCAACTTTAATAATAAGGTACAACCATCTAACACTTTGAAGGGTCATGCACAAAAAAAAAAAATACTTTCAAGGGTCATGCACTATTCCAAAAAAGCAGCCTTCTGTAATCAAATGTGAATTAGGACAATGTCATAGACCAGTTTAAGTGGTGTTTTAAACTAAAGAGCTTTGCTACAAATGCATGTCACCATTTTTGTGCACTAAACTTCAAGTTTGGACATAATTTAAAATAAATATAAAATCACTACTAAAAAGTCTACTTTTCTTTCTATTTTTTTAATATATTTTTTCAAAAAAACTGAAAAATCAACAAAAATAACTAATTTTTAAAACAACCCAAATAGTTCTTGATTTAGATGGTATGTATGGTCCGTAAATTTTTTGCTAATAGTTTAGAAGATAATATAAAAAAATATCAATCACACACACACACACATTTATATTATTAAAAGTAATATTTTACTGATGCTTAGGTGTCACATTATAAGGGTTTGCTTTTTTTTAATAAGAGAGTCATGTTAATATGTATTTTCTTAATTATATATAAAATTCTACAAAAATCCAAACATAATTTAAATTATATTAACTTTACCTATTTTATATGGACTCTATGTCACAAATATTTTTTTCTTATATTTTTCATAATAAATTAAGATAATTCATAAATTCAATACCAATTTTGTGTTTCACGTTTTGTTCTTATTTTTTTCAAGGATATTAAGATTTTTTTAATACTAACGCTTCGTTTGGGAACAGGTTTTTTTAGTAACTTTTTAATTTTTTGGCTAAAATTTGATGTAAAAAAAAAGTATATTTTGGATGACTTTTTGACTTTTTACAAAAAGATGTGCAAAAAGTAGAGAGAAAAAAGAATCTTTGACTTTTTAGTGTAGGTTGTTGGCTTTTTGATTTTTTTAGTAACTTTTTAACTTTTTGACTAAAACGGACACTTGCCAAACGAGGCCTAAATTGCCTTTTTTTTTTTCTTATTTTTTCTGTGCATTATTCTAGACCTAATACCAATTATATATTATTCTATATTATGGATTGTCATTAAATTTTATAGTAGTTCTATATATGAAATTATACTTCATTTCCTACATTATTTTATATAATCACAACTCACAGGAGGAAAAACTTGGATAACAATAATACTCTTGAGGAATTTCTAAAGTTCGGAATTACTGCTTGAATTACTTTTTCAATTGTTGAACAATAAGTTTCTTTTATGTTTTGACATCATATTACAGATGATTAATCACTTCATACACTAAGATGTATTTATCGTTTGGATGTTTTTATTTTTATTTTTATTTTTGGGTTTATTATGTGATTCTTTTTTGGTTAGTCATTGTTAAATTTTTTTTATATAGTTGATATTTTAATTTAATTAAGAGTGTTTATTTTACAATCTTATAATTTAATATATATATCATGTAAAATCATTATATGATAATTCAACTAAAACATTAAATTTTTTTTTATTTTTTACAAAATTTTAAATAATTTCAATTTCTACGTATTTTTATTTTCCAAATAAATATAAATAATTAAATAATTAGAATTACTTTTAATTTTTTGTTATTAATTCTTCTTCTAATTTAATTATTTAATTTAAATATTAAAATGATTATTAATTTTATTAATTTAATATATATCATACAAAAATTATTATATGATAATTACACCTTTATAATATAATAGAACTAAAACTATCAAAATACACAAATAATTTAAATAAAATTAATATATATAAGTATTCACATAATAATTTTTAGAAAATGATAGTGCTAATATTATTAAAATAAATAATAAAAATGATATTTTAATTATTATTTTATAACAAATATTGTATCAAATAATGTTTTTTTAAAAAATAACACGTATATTACACAAGACAAATGCTAATTAGGAATTAAATTATAACAATACTCCAAAAACAACAAATATTTCACTTTCAACTCTTATATATTAGGCCATCTTCAATCGTTCACCAAATTCAACATCAAATTTAAATTTGATAAAAAAAAGTTATTTTTTGTGCTCTAACGGTTGCACCAAAACAGTGTCAAATTGAGAAAATATCAAATATTTTACCAAACTAAGGACGACTTGCTCCTTTCACTAATTCACTGTGCATAGCCGTTAAAGCAGAAATTTGTGAAAAATTTACACTACGGGGTCGACCACCCGGTTGACCAACCGATCGACCGGCTCATGTAAAAATTGGCCTGCGAACTAGTTCAAACGGTTCAAATTAGTAGTTCAAACGGTTCAAATTTTTTTTGAGCCGGTCGACCCACCGGATGTCCCTTTTCTTTTTTAATGTACACTACAGTAATCATAACCATTAGAGCTATGTGTATCAGATCAAGAAAATTAATTTTTTTTATTCAAATTTAATAAAAATTTTACTAAACTGTTAGATGTTCTTACCCTCACGGCTACCATAGGAACAACGTAACAGACAAAAAGAAATAGGAAAATTTGGTCACGTCACCCACAGCTACACATCATTCATGTATAATGATGACACGTCATTTAATATAAAATTTGGCCATCAAACTATTATTTTGTACAACCGATGGAAGGTTAAATAAGAGCTCGTTTAGAATGTAAGTTAATTTTTTAATTTATTTATTTTTATTTTTTTATTATTTTAATTTGAGGTTAAAAAGTTTAGTTTAAGATAAATTTTTTAATTTTTTTGATTTTTATAAGAGAAAAGTGACATGATTATGAATTAGATGTGACATTTTATCATATTTAACTAAAATAGTTTTTTTTGTCTTTTATGATTATTTTATCCCCAAGAGACATGCCAAACGAACCCTAAGAAACATTAATTCTATAGATTTAGACATAAAAATTTAAAAATTATTTAAAATTTTATATTAATGACTCAGATTTATTTGATATGTAGACTCACACTTCATTAATTTAATCTTCACTACAATTTATTTCTGGATATATTCTAGGTCACAAAATTCTGAAATCCTAACCATTTTTGAATAGGAAAATAAAAAATTACATGGCATAATAATAAAACTCAAAAAAGAGCTATAAGATTGAATTACAGAAGCAACATCTCATCAACAAGACAAATTCTTCTCTAAATCCTATATTCTAGTTCTTCCGCTCTGCTCAGTTTCAACCTTTTAAAAATGTTGTAGAATTCTAATTTGTGAATTCTAATAGTTTTAATGTGTATATGAGACTCATCCGATATGATGCTTTGGCCTTGTGTGTGTGCGTTTTTTTTTTGATTTTTTTTAGAGGGATGCATCATTATTGTTCAACTTTTTAAAGTTGGTTTGGAGTATACTTAAAATAAATAATTTATTAAATTATTAGGTTACTTTTACTTTTTTACCCTTCTTTTTATAATAAGTAAAAAACAAAAAATAAGCCATATCTTTTTGGTAATTAAACCCAAAAAAACTTATTTAGTGTGATTGGTTTCAATTTTTGGAATTTAATTTTTTGAAAATTGAGTTTTTTATTTTTTGTATTTTTTTTTTGTTTTTAGTGAATATTTTTAAAATTTTAAGTAATTTTTTTTACCTTTTTAGATGCACCTTACTTAGATGTATCTAAATAGTAAAATATTTATAAAAAAATATTTTAAAAAATTAATAAATACACAAAATTACGAAAAATATATTGAATTTTCGTTTTTATTTTTATTTTTTATTTTTGATATTTAGTGAATTTTTTTTTTAAAAAAAATTCACAAATATTATACTATTTAAGTGTATTTATGTTAGGTGTGTCTAAAATTTTTAAAAATTGCTTAAAATCTAAATTTTTTTTAGTGAAAATAAAAAAATATGGAAAATAAAAACTAAATTTTTTTGAAAAGTGAATTCTGAAAACTAAAAACAAACATATTGATTCATTTTCAACCAAAAAAACTAACGTTGAAAGGAAAAAGAAAGAAAAAATTAACTGCAAATTCTTACCCTTTCATTCAATTATCGTTATCTTCTTTGATTCGTTAAATGCGAGTGTCAAACAATTTTAATTTATTTTGTATACAAATCCTAAAACAAGACTCCGTTTAGTTTTTAAATTCAAAATTTGAAATTTCAATTTGTAATTTTTATTTTTATAGATTTTTATTAATATTTTGGTTAATATTTTTTATTTTTTTAGATACATCTAATCTAAATGTATTCAAAAAGCAAATTATTTGTGAAAAAATCTTTCAAAAATTCAATAAATACAAAATATTCTAAAATATATATATATATATATATATATATATATATATTTTGTTGTATTTTGTAATATTTATTATTATTTTTAAAATTTCTTCACAAATATTTATTAAAAAAATTAACTAAAAAAATATAAATTAAAAATAAAAAATCTATTTTTGAAAACTGAAACAATGTTCCCTAAGAACATAAGCAAAAATCTGTTAAGAAAAAAAAAAAAATGAAAAAACTTATTTGCCCCTCTTGGAGGAACGACTCCCCTCCACACTCTTCCATACTTTGAGTTTTTGAGCTCCATTTTAGGCTTACATGAATAATTTAAACCGTCCATCTTGTAATCCCAACAATTTAGATGACTCATGCAAAAAATTGATTTCATCGAATATTATTAGATATATGAATAAATTGTATCTTATTTTTTTTTAAATGGACAATAATTATGAGTTTAAACTTAAATCTTTCATTTCATAAAACAAAGGTGATTTGTTTATGTATTTATCAATATCCAATGAAGTTGATTTTTTGCATAGATGGTCTCCATCGTGAGATTTACGAGATAAATAATTTAATTTATCATTGTGGACATAAAATGAAATTCAAAAAATAAATATAGAAAAATATGAATGATAAAAATATAGAGAGAAGATATAAATCTCACATTCTCACGTCATGTCACCATGTCCTAAAATTGCAAAATAACTTCTCCAAAGAATGAGTGACCATTTCACATGTGAGTCCAAATAAAACTGGAAACTGGCCTATTTTGGAAGCAACGATAGAAGCTGCTATCAAGTTGTTTTGAGCCAAAAAAATCATTTGAAACGTTGAAAATTAGTCAACTTTTATAATTATCAAAATATTCTTTTGTGATGTGGTATTAAAATACTCTTATGTTATAATAAAATTATAATTTCACAGATTGTATGGGTTAATATGATGAATTTATCTATTTGTCTACGGTTGTGATACGATGAATGAATAATATTAGAGAAAACAAAAAAATTTCTAAGGTTTTGTTTGGCATCTTGATTTTGAGTTAAATAGTCACAAAAAAATAAAATAGACTAAAAAATTAATAAGACAAAATATCATATCTAAACTAGAATCATTTTATTTTTTTTCTTATAAAAGTTCAAATAAATCAAAAAAATCTATCCAAATAAAACTTTTTAACCCAAAATTAAAATAATTAAAAAGTCAAAAATCAACCCACATCAAAAACAAGGCTGAATAATTTTATGAATAAATAAATAAAAAAACACTAGAATATAAACAAAAAAGCAGCTTATAAAGTTATATTCACGTTCCCAAAATAGGCTTACCGTTACTTTTCATTCGAATCAGATCAAAGTGAGAGATCTCAATCAGAGACCCAAATAATTAAAATTCTCTCTAAAATTGTCTCCAACTGTCTCTCTTCCTAACCATTCAATTTCATTTTCCCCAATCTAATATAAAACTCCCGTCTTCTTCGACACCCACCTCTTATATTCTTCAGATTCTCTCCTTTTCTGTACTGCTTTCTTCAGAGTTCAACGATCTTTATATACATATAATATAATTCAGATTCTGGACACAAAGCTCTTCATCTGCGATCTGGGTTTTGCTTTTTGAGGTCAATAGAGGTTGGTTTGTTTGCTAATCACTCAGATTTCAGTTTCGATTGTTGATTTACTTCTGTTTATGTGTTTTTACATGTGTGTATTGTGTTTGGTGGTTGGAAAATGGATTATCTGGTGTAATGATATGCCAAAAAGAGAAATAAATCCATGAAAAGATTAGGGTTTTTTTTGTTTTTGTTTTTGTTTGTTGTGTAAGATTGTGTTTTTTTACTTTCCATTTACTTCATGAATAGATTAGTTGTTTTTTTTTTTTTTTTTTTTTTTGTTTAAGATTTTGTGTTTTTTTAGTTTTTAATCATTTATGTCAGCAGTTATTTTTCAAATTAACCCGCGAGTGTTCAATTATGAATCACAACATGTGGAGTTGTGGGCACTTCAAATTATTCACTTTTTTTCACCCTAAGAAAGTGGTTTTTTGGGCTGTATCTATAATATTTAATTGGAAAATTTACTCTTCAAAGTATCAGACAACATAAATTGATCAATTCCCGAGTTATCATTTGAAATTGTTCATACTATACAGTGCCGGCAATGTAAATTTAATTCTGTATTAGCTAAACTTTTTCTTGTGTGTCAAATGATAATTCAGAAAGGAAAATGCTATGCAAAAAAAAAAAAAAATTTACAAACTTTTCTTACAAACTTTGGAATGTGAAATGAGGCCCAACTTACTAATATTCTAGGTGACACATCAGTTTGTAAGGAAAGTTTGTTTGTATAGCACTACTCATTCAGAAATTGATCAATTTACGTTGGCAAGATTCCTATCTCATGCTATTTAAGTCCTAATCTCATGCTATTTATTGATCCTTGGCAGTGAGCCACTTGAGCATGTGGTTCCTTCAATATTTTGATCTATTGCAATATCAGAGGTTGTAGTTTTATCTGTTAATTAGATTAGTGATGGAAACAAAATTATAATGTTTCAGACATCAATGATGTTTGGAGAAACAACAAATGACTCTGGTGGAGAAATTAAGGTGAGTTTCGGTTATCAATGCAACGATAAACTAGGTAATTCTTGTGACGTTCCCAGTGGATATGAAACTTCTTCCGGGATTAAACTCCGAAGAGCCAGCAGTTCCTTCTCTTGCCTATCCGGGGCTGCCATAAGTGCCAACGCCACGCTTGCCAACACTAACATCTGCAATGGCTTAATCGGGGCGGAAATACTTCGAACTTGGGACTCTCCCAAATCATTTCGAAGAATTCCATCGTCACCCTCTGTGTCAAAGTTGGATCTACTATCATCATCTCTCCAAAGCAGTATGTCGAACCTGAGTTGTAGTCCTTCGACTCCGAGTGAACACGATTCGTTTTTGTTAAAACCCATGAGCGCTCCTTCCAGAAGTGAAGGTTTCCTAAATGCTATGGAAGTACAAGTGGCAGGTGGTGCTGCTGGCGAAGACAGAGTTCAAGCTGTTTGTTCCGAGGAAAATGGGTGGCTTTTCTGTGCAATCTATGATGGTTTTAATGGAAGAGACGCAGCTGATTTTTTGGCTGGAACGTTTTATGAGACCATTGGTTTCTACCTTAACTTATTAGATTGGGAACTGAAGAAAGATTCTGTTGGAGAGTCTGATTGTTTGGATTCAGATGGGTCCCTCCAATATGTTTTTGAAGATAATGATGTTAATAAGATGCAACGATCATCACCTTCGTTCAAGAATAGGGTTCTTGATAGCCTCCAACGTGCTCTTAATCAGGCCGAGAATGATTTCTTGTACAGGGTTGAACAGGAAATGGAGGACCGACCTGATTTAGTATCAATTGGATCTTGTGTTTTGGTTGTACTTCTATATGGTAAGGACTTGTATATACTTAATTTAGGTGATAGTCGAGCTTTATTAGCAACTTATGGCGAAGGCGGTAATGTGAATGAGAGCAAGAAACTGCAAGCTATACAACTCACTGAAAGTCATACGGTGGACAATGAAGTTGAAAGAAATCAACTTATACATGATCACCCAGATGACCCTGCACCAATTTTTGGTGGAAAAGTGAAGGGAAAGTTGAAGGTCACTCGCGCATTTGGAGTTGGTTACCTGAAAAAGGTAAGAATTTTTGTTGTATCTTTCTATAATTAGGGCAACAATTACTTGCATCTTTTTCATTGTAAAGGCGGTTTTTCATCTGTAAGACTGTAACTGAGAATTTAACTAACAAAAGTCAACCACACTGGCAGTACGCCACATGTTCTAAATTGTGATAGACATCTAGTTTTCACACTAAGAATTTAAGGTACTTGTACTTTAGAGTATTTTATTTATTATTATTGTTTTTTTAACAATTAGACATCTAATAAAATTTAGTCTCCCCCCCCCCCCCCCTTTTCCCCCCCAAAAAAGAAATAAATAAATGTTTCAACACATTTCTATGAGCTAATTCACTCATTTTTTATGTTTTATCATGTCAAAATTTATCCATCTTAAATTTTAGTTAATTATATTTGATTTTTTTATTCCTATGAAAACCTTTAGGTAAATATTGGAAAAAATTGGGATCGCTTGGGATATCTAAATTTACCATTTCGGAATGAAAATGTACCATGTTTTAAAATGTGCATTCCAAAATGTAATTCGCTAGGATCTTAGCTTTTTCTGGTAACACTGATCATGCGTCTTTTACACCAATGGTTTTGATCATTTTTTGTGGGGTGAAGTATTTCTTGAACAAAAACGTTATGGTGGTATTGTTGAAAAAAAATTCTCTTTCTTAAAGTACCACATTGCCTCATTTGATCTTATTTGTTGAAATGGATCCGAGAAGTGTATAGATGGTTTAACAACAATAGGCAAGCAAGTAGGAGAAACTTAATGGTACCAGAAGGCTTTAAAACTGATCTAGTTTTGACATAGTGAGTAGCTTGATGGTCATGCACTTTTATTGGACTTATACCTGAACATGGAACACATAAATCTAGTTTCTTTGTGCAGAGAAATATGAATGACACTTTGATGGGCATTCTTCGAGTTCGTAACCTTGTAAGTCCTCCATATGTCTCCATTCAACCATCATTGAACGTCCACAGAGTCTCGAGTTCTGATCACTTTGTTATACTCGGGAGTGATGGTTTGTTCGACTTCTTCACCAATGATGAGGCTGTAAGTCTTGTACATTTCTATATGTTGAACAACCCTTCTGGGGATCCAGCAAAGTTTCTATTGGAGCAACTTGTAGCCAGAGCAGCTGATTCTGCAGGTAAGATATCCCCCACTCAGAATTTGCTGTGTATCTGTTGAATTAGGTTTGTTCATAATGGATAATATCATACTACTATTAGGTATTGTTTGATTCACTAGAATGTCATGATCACTTCATTAGAATGTCCATCCTCACATTTGGTTCACTAAACAAATGATGAAAAATGTATTGCAAATTGAATCATTATTCACCATTATAAGGGAGTGGTCATTCTATTTCATTCCACTTTTATTTGAGTGACCAAACACACCACTATTGTTTTGTTACATTAGAAGTTGAACCTTGAGCAATCATGCATGGAGTAGGAGCTTGTAGGAGATCCCACAAAAATGGGCTTTTAAGTGCTCTGGGGGGCCATGGTTTTAAATAACAGTATCAGTGAGTATCGATATCAAAAACCTAATTCTGATATATACATATTAATCGATATTTAAAACCCGAGAAAATTCCCCTAATGTTGTACCCACATGTAATTCGCCTTTCTATATTAGTGAACCACTCTTATCAGAAAATTACCAATGTACCACTGTGTTTGGTTTGAGTTTTCTGGATTAAGTTTTTTGAAAACTGATTTTTTTGATTTTCGTGTTTTTTTGTTTTTAGTGAATATTTTTAAAATTTTAAACATTTTTTTTACTTGTTTAGATGCACCTTACTTAGATGTGTCTAAAAAGTAAAAAAATTGTGAAAAAATATTTAAAAAAATTAAGAAATACATAAAAATACAAAAAATGTACTAAATTCTTGTATTTTTTTTGTATTTTTGGTATTTAGTGAATTTTTAAAAGATTTTTTTTACAATTTTTTACTTTTTAGGTGTATTTATGTTAGGTGTGTCTAAAAAGTAAAAAATTTGCATAAAATATTAAAAAAATTCAGTAAAAACAAAAAAATACGGAAAATAAGAGTGTAGAATTTTCTGAAAACTGTTTTTAAAAAATGGGAACCAAGCAAAGTGTTGTAACTCTCTCTACAAGTTTGAGCCAATAGTTGGCTCACAAGGATGAAACTCCAAAAATCTAAATCCTGATATATACATATTAATCGATATTTAAAACCCGAGAAAATTCCCCTAATGTTGTACCCACATGTAATTCGCCTTTCTATATTAGTGAACCACTCTATCAGAAAATTACCAATCTACGATTGTAACTCTTTCTACAAGTTTGAGCCAATAGTTGGCTCACAAGGATGAAACTCCAAAGTAGCCTTTTGTCCATCATGGAACTACTAATTTTATGAAGATTGATGCTTAAATCTGTCAACATTGATGCACTCCATTTCCTTGTATTGTTGCCTAAAAAGCCAATTAAACCAACTAAACTCACAAGATGATTTTGATTTTAGCATAGTACAAACTTCCTGGTTTAGAAACTTTGTAAATTAAAACAGTGTTCAGAGAACCAGAGAAGGAAACTAGGGTTCTGAAATTTCAATCAATATTCACTCATACACAGACACAAGTGTTTTTCCATACACAGACCCTATATATTAGCATGTTATTGAGTGACTACCACACTAGGTTTTCAAAGCCTGCAGTTTCACCATTGCAGGTTTCAGTACAGAAGAGTTGATGAGTATACCAGCTGGTAGGAGAAGGAAATACCATGATGATGTAACTGTAATTGTGATCATCCTGGGGATGAATAAGCGCACTTCAAAGGCATCGACTTGCCTGTAAGTCAATTCTATATTCGTTTTCTGATGATTTCAAATGTTTCATACTCTGTAATAATAGTGTTGGGCTTGTATATATTTCATACCCTCTCTCTCTCTCTCTCTCTCCATAAGTTTACCATGCAATTTTGAAAAGCATTGAAAACCTTCTTGAGCATGTAAACAAAAATTTTGTTCTTTTATTGTATTATGTTGAAGTAAATCTTTTCAAAATGGTACAAGGGTGAGGCTTGGCAAAGATGTTGAATGGCTTGCAGGGACCTTGTTGATAATTAAGTGTGATTGAGCTTATGTTTGGATCACAAGAATTGAACAGAAAGAATGGGAATTCCATTATCAGGAATCATATTGTGAGGAATAAAATTTATGTGTGAATATTATTCGAGTCTTTGTTTGTATAGGAACTAAAATTGATAAATTGCTATCTCCTTCCACATCAGAGGTGGTAGATGACTCAAATTTTAAATATTTTGGGTTTGTTTATTTATTTATTTATGCTCTTAAATGATTCACAATCTTCTAGAAATTGAGATTTCCATGAAAGAGTGTGGGGTTTAAGGTGACTTCATGTGACACATGGACAAGGTTAATGAAGTCAACTGATTTGTCTGAATTTAAAAGCCTCTTGTGAGCTATATTTGAAAGGCTAGGTGACTTCATGTGACATATAGACAAAGGTGTTTTCAAATTTATAATAACCATGATAATTGACACATATAGACCAAGGTGAGCTATATTTGAAAGGCTAGGTGACTTCATGTGACGTGTAGACAAAGGTGTTTTTTGAGGGGTGACTTCATGCTATATTTGAACGGCAATGCTAGAGGGCCACAAAATCAGTGGCTTAAATGGCTCAAAACTGTCAAAACGACGTCGTTTTGCGTTGTTTTGCACTCAAAACGACGTCGTTTTGACAGTTTTGAGCCATTTGAGCCACTGTTTTTGTGGCCCTCAAACATTTTCTATATTTGAAAGGCTAGGTGATTTCGTGTGACATATAGACAAAAGTGGTTTTTAGGGGTGACTTCATTTGACACATGGACAAAGGTGTGATCTTTTCTTACACTTTGTTTGGATTGAGGGGTGAAAAAAAAAATTTATATTTTCTTATTATCATGTTTGGATGAGTCAGAAGAAAAAAACATGGATGTGTGAGGTTTTGTTTTGTTTTGTTTCATTTTTTTTTTTTTTTTTTTGTCTTTCCTCTTTTGTACTTTGATGCTACTCTTGATTAATATGCAGCCAAAACAGTTGGCTTCTCATCAAATTTTACTATTTTTAATGAGACTCGGGTTGTAGTGTAAGTGGTCATGGAGAGGGTATTTAAATGTTAGGGTGAGATTTCAGGTTCAAGTCTATGGAGAGATATTTTTTCTATTTCTTAAAAAAAAAAAAAAATTGAGATATGAAAGTTGAGTGTTCTCTCCATTTCTTAAAATTTCATATCTAATTTCTAAGCCAAACATGGGATTATTTTTTCTAATAACACTACTCAATTGCCAATAATGCTCTTTGAAGGGGAATACAACCCACATATTTTAATTTAATTTAATTTAATGTTTTTGGAATGGTGGTATATAGTATTGGCCGATTAAAAATCGCAGCATACTTTTTGGCAAAAAAAAAAAAAATCAAATGTTCACATCAAATTTTTTTACTAATCAAAGAATATTTTTTTATTAATTTTTCCAACACATTAACTTTTTTAGTCTCTAACGTAAAAATTAAAAAAACAAATCTCAAACTCCCTCTAGGCTAGCTTTGCTTTGGCTAAATAAGCTAATTTTTGGCAAAATAATAATAATAATAATAATAATAATAATAATAATAATAATAACAATTCCCAAACACATCAGATTTTAAAATTTTAAAAAACTAATTTTTAAAAAAAAATTAAATTCCACCTTAAAATCTTTTTTTTAAAATGGAACTTTGTAAGAATGACTTCGTAAAAAGACTTTCACAAGAAAACTTGTATTTGAAGAAATTTTTCTGAAAGTCGTTTGAAGCCAATTTTCAATGTAAAACAACCAAGCATTATGTAGGTCATCTAATTCCAACATCTACACAAGATATCAAACACGACCTCAATATTATATATATATATATGGAATTAACAAATATATTATTTGAAAAGATGAAATCTATCACTAAAAGAAAAAAGAAAGATGTGTATATTATATATTTGAAAATAACAAATGTATCATCAAAAATAAAAAATTGAAGAAAACTATGCGCGCCAGCTCTCCAAGCTTAAAATGTTGTGGATTAAGGGCCTGTTTAATTGAACTAATGAATAGGATTAGGATTATAAATCTTTGGGAGTTATATTCTATGACGAATTACATTAACAGTTCTTATAATTTGAAATTCATATCACTTTGATTCTTGATTTTTTAGTTATGTCACATTTGACTTTGAATTTTGAATCTTATTTCAAATAAGGACAATTGAAGATACTGTTGCTTAATTTTAAGGGCAAAATCATCAATTTAATAAAATATAAACTAATTTGATAAAAATAAATATCAAAAAAATATTTCTAAATTTTTAAAAATTATTTCTACCCACCAAAGATAAAATTATGTAAAATTTGATAAATCTTTAGACATTTATTTATTTATTTTTTTACTAAATTAATTTTTATTATGTTTTTGGATGATAATTATGTAATGGGTAATTGTTACAATTTAAATCGATATATTTAATATATGAAATATTTTTAGTTTTGAATTTTTTGATTTAATGAATTGATTTAATAATGATATCAAAGTTGTTGTCATATTTGACTTTTAAAAAAATAAATATTAATTTAATGAAAATAAAAACAACCACCTATTACATGACCATTATCCAAACACATAATAAAACTTAATTTAGTAAAATAAATAAATAAATAAATGTCTCAAAGATTTATCAATTTTACATAATTTTATCTTTAGCGAGGGAGAAATAATTTTTAAAAATTCAAAAATATTGTTTTAACATTTATTTTTGTCAAATTAGTTTATATTTTATCAAAATAACAGTTTTGCTCTTGAAATTAAACAATAATATCTTTAATTGTTCTTATTTGAAATAAGATTCAAAATCCTGGGTCAAATGTGTCACAATTGAAAAGTCAAGGACCAAAGTGACATGAGTTATTTTTATGATCTAAACCGTTCATTTTATAAGATTTGTTGAGTATTTCATGTCTATTAAAATTATATTAATTGAATATCAATGATTATATAATCGAATTATATTTATCAAAAAAAAATAAACAATAATTTTTTTTTTTAAGAAATAGTATAAAAAATATGTAATCCAATCGCATAATTGTTGACATCACTAAGTCAGACATTGGATAGGCACCTAGATAAATCTACGCACCTTAGGTTGGGCAGGGGGAGTACCACAAATAGTAGCACTTACACTGTGTTTCGAAATTTAGGAGAGAAAAAAAAGGGAAATGATTATTTAAGTTATAAGAAAAAAGAATAGAAAAAGAAAAAGAAATAGAAATGATTGTAATTTCTCTCATTCTTATTTAGATAAGTAAGAAATAAAATAAAAGAAATGATTGTAATTTCTCTTATTTTTATTTGGTTAGATTTCATAAGAGAAAAGAAAAAAATTATTTTATGTTATATTATCAAAATAACTTTTTTATATTTTCAATCATTTTATTTCTTTTATTCTTATAGGGAAAAAATTGGTATTATGAAAATATTGATTTTTTTTCTCTCCCAATCTCTCTACTTTTGGAAAGATTGAAAATAAAAGTTATAAGAGACATGAGTTTCTCTCTGTTTCTTCTCATTTCTCTCCACTAGCTATCCAAACAAGTAAGAGCATCTCCAACGGTGAATCAGATTTTTCACCAAATTTGGGTAAAAAATGACCCATTTTACCAAATTTGATACCACTCGCTCAAACAGTGCACTTTCATCAAATTTGTGCCGGGGACAACTAGTTGGTCGACCGGTTAAGCGAAAAATTTGTTTTTTTTTTGTTGAACTTTTTGAACCTTTTAATGGTTAGGCAAATTTTTTTTTTTTTTACTGTTTGAACCTTTTCTTCGAACTGTTTGAACCTTTAGGCGGTCGACCGGTTGGTCAATCGGCCGGGCAACCGGCTGGTTGACCGGTTGGTCTCTTCCAACGGTCAGGAACAGTGATTTGGTAAAATGCTTCGCCTGTTCTCATTTTGGTAAAAGATTTGCTGAATTCTCGATTTGATATCGATTTGGTGAAACCGTTGGAGCTCAAAAAAGTAGCTTTTTCATCAAATTTTGAATTTGATACCAGGTTTGATGAACCATTGGAGATGGTCTAAGAGAAATACATATCTCTCAATTTTTTTTTCTTCTTCTCCAAATCACTCATTCCAAACACAGTGTTAGGGTAAAGCTTCACAAAACCTGACTCGCTGAGATTCTAATCACAGGACAACTGATTTTTGGCGAAGGATTCACATATGATGGATGCGATGTCAGTTGTTGTGTACCACTCAGCCTAAATGCATACCATTTATGACAGCTATGAGAAGCATGCGAGGACCCCAACACACCACTAGCATGTTTGTTTTGTAGTCCGAAACATGTTACAAACAAAAGATAAATAAATGTCTGTTGCAAACAATTTAAGACTTGAACATCTGGATGGGAATTCCTGACACAAAATCCTAATGTAGTCATTGATTGTCGATTTTCCCATGAGCCATTGCACCAACCTAATTGAGAAATTTCAATGAGGAACAGTTTACAAAAAGAAAAAAAGAAAACTAACTCAATTTGTAAAAGTAAAGCTAATAGAATTCCATTCCACAAAAACAAGACTAAATTTGATCATTGCTAATTGTACCAATGTAATCTCATAAGCTTACAGCCTTCTCCGAACTAAACGAAAGGCCTGAGGAACACCATTGCTTCATGTCATGCAAATAGTTGTACAATGAATTGAGAAAACTGCATAAATTTCAAAGGCTTACCTATTATGCGGGAGTTTAAAGGTAAATGCTTAGCCACGAGGTTCTCAATAAGACGCATAAGTTTCTCACCCTTACCCTTGCTTTGATACTAAACTTCTGCAACAATTGTGCTGTAAACTTTGTAAAAAGTTAAGATAGTAAAGTAGAGGAAAATCATAGTGCAAAAAAAATATTGCAGATTGGAGAGTGAAAAAGCTGATATCATTCAACAAGGACGACTCAACACATCATGTCACAAAATGGCCCCAAAGTTTCCGGTATGCGTGTATGTGGTTTAACCTTAATAAGAACACCTTGAATAGTTTTGATATAGATCGCTTGAACCCCACCGGCCATACAAAGTCGACTACTCATAATTTCAAGGAGAGTCTGAACATATGAATCCGGATCCTCAGTCGCCTTTGCCTGTAGCACTTTCCTGTAGCGCCCCAAAACGACGTCGTTTTGGGGTAACTTTTCAAAAAAAAAAAAACAAAAAACAAAAAACAAACAGAGCAGAACTCAGACCCATCTCTCTCTACTTTTACATGCTCTGTTTCTTCCAGAACCAGAGTATGAACTCTCTCACTCTCTCCATCTTCTTCTTGTTCCTTTCCATCATCTCACTTTTAGGTAAAAATGGCTTCACTTTTAATTTCTCTACATACACATTGTGTTTTATAAAGCTTTAATTTATCTGGGTTTTTAACATTTTCATGCTACATTTGCAGATGGAGGTTCCATCGGAGATTCGGAGTCAACTACGGCCGAGTAGCAAACAATCTCCCATCTGCCGTAAAAGTAGTCCAACTCCTCAAAACTCACGGTATTGAACAGGAGAGAAAGAAAGCTAAAAACAGAATCAGACCCATTTTCTACCCAAAAAATTTCAATCAAAAATTTCAAACCCAAAATTTCCTCTTGTGTTCAAACCCAAAATTTCCTTATGTGAAATTTCCTCCTGTGTTCATCGCCCTTAACTACCCAAAATTTCAATCAAAAATTTCAAACCCAATCAAATCCATTTTCCTCCTGTGTTCATCGCCCTTACCTATCCAAAATTTCAATCAAAAATTTTCCTCCTGTGTTCGACGCCATTAATGGGTTCTTCCCCCTTTCTGAGTTTTTTTTTTGTTTTTTTGAAAAATTGTCCCAAAACGACGTTGTTTTGGGCGCTACAGGAAAGGGCTACAAGCAAAGGCGACCGAGGATCCGGATTCCTGAACATATATGTAAGATTTGCAGAAAGGACATATGAGACAAACATGAGCATAGATAACAAAAAGTATAGATTTTATCATTGAAATGACCCGAGCTAAATTTTACCCCAAAAGCCATCAAATGGAAACTAAACCATAAATTCCCCCTTTATAAGTTGATAGCTCAAGAGATGGTAATGTGCAAACTTGGTCAAAGACTACCAATTATTATTAATTTTTTTATCAGCAAGGTGAAAATTTTATTAAAAATATGAAATTATAAGTACAGGAAGATGTAATACATCGATAGAGATTTGGACGGTACAAAATACCCCTATTACTGTTACTCGTATACATACAATCAACCCCTTGGCCTCACTATTTTTTAATTTTATTTTATTTTACTTTTTAAACAAAAGAAAACAAAATAAAACCAAAACAATAAATAAAAAGTTAAGAAGGACTTAATTAAAAAAACCAAAAAACTTGAACCCCCAAAGTCAAAATCACACAGACACTAACAGGCATTGTAGCACCCATAAGCATACTCTTTAACTCCCAAGGCACAACCCCACTACTCCTAAGGCACAACCCATGAATCCTAGTGACCGCAAATTGAATTACACAATTCACTCAATTTTCAATTTAATAGCACGATTTGAATTGTTTTGATAGAAATATGTATCGAATTGTATGAATCAAATAGTAAATCACACAATTCTAACAAGCATGCCTAATATGAAAGCAATTTAACACAAATTATGTTTTTTTCTAAGCAAAAGCTTACTTACCCTCCCAATGTAAGCAGGCATCAGTGAAGCTTTATCAAGCACAAAGATAACCCCAGGTTTCAGATTCTGACTAGAAGGCACTAATGGAATCTAAGGAAGTACACGCATAGAGTCATTCATCTTTTTCTCTTTCATCCATTGATAGTGTTTTGAGAGTTGAAAGAGAAGAGAAAATTGTAACTCTTGTATATTCAATCTGAGAATGAAATAGGTACACACTCCTTTATATAGAAGAGAAGAGGCTACAAACATCATCATGGGAAAGGGGCCTAAAGGAGAAGCACTCAGCCGAAAAGGAGAGGCTTTAATCATGCTATCTATCTGTTATACATCATATACAACATATACACCATCATTAACATCATTAACAATTAACATCTTTAATAGCCCCCCTCAAACTCAAGGAGGATAAACATTAACCAGTTGGAGTTTGGAAACAAGCTCAACAAAGTGGCCAGGAGAATGAGCTTTGGTGAAGATATCAGCAGGTTGATCAGTAGAAGAGATTGGATGGAGATGAATAGTACCATGAGTGATGTGTTGACGAATAAAATGATAGTCAATTTCAATGTGCTTGGTGCGATCATGAAAAACATCATTGTGAACAATTTGAATAGCACTTTGATTGTCACAAAAGAGGTTAGTAACTCCAGAGGGGGTAACATCCATGTCAGCAAGAAGCCAATGAAGCCAGAGAAGCTTTTGAGTAGTATCAGCAAGAGCACGGTATTTGGCCTCTGTACTAGAACGAGCTGTAAGAGTTTGTTTCTTGCTGTGCCAAGAAATAAGAGAATCACCTAAGAAAAAATAGAACCCAGTAGTAGAGCGGCGGTTAGTAGGATTCCCAGCCCAATCAACATCACAGAAAGCACGAAGCTGAAGAGAGGAGTGGTCGGAATAATGAAAACCATAAAACAAGGTGCCTTTGAGATAGCGAAGGATACGAACTAAAGCAGCATAATGAGGGGTACAAGGAGCCGACATATATTGGTTGACAATATGAATGGCATAAGCAATATTAAGACAAGTAACAATGAGATAGACAAGGCTGCCAACCAGCTGACGATACAGGATAGCATCAGAGAGGAGAGTGCCAGCAAGAGGAGTAAGATGACTCTAAGTCTCCAGGGGAGTGGAGGCAGTCTGGCAATCTGTAAGACCAGCATGGGCGAGAAAATCAGAGGTATATTTCGCCTCAGAGAGAAACGAACTCGTGGAATCATGAGAGATTTCAAGACTCAAGAAATAGTTGAGAGGACGAAGGTCTTTCATCTCGAAATGATGGCTAAGAAACTATTTGAGGCGAAGAATACCAGCCACATCATCACCGGTGATAATCATGTCATCCACATAAAGTAAAAGCAGGGTGGTCCCTTGTGTAGTTTTGCGCATTAGAAGAGCACTATCATAAGAACCGGAGATGAAACCACAATCTTGAATAGTAGAGCTGAACTTGGCAAACCAAGCTCGCAGGGCTTGCTTAAGACCATATAAGGCATGCTGAAGTTTGCAGACCTTATGAGGGGGATAAGTAGACCCAAGGGGAGGTTGTATGTAGACCTTCTCGAGAAGAACACCATTAAGTAAAACATTTTTCACGTCCAGTTGGTAAAGCTCCTATTGACGAGCGGTAGCAACAGCAACCAAGTTACGAACAGAGGTGAGACGGGTAACAGGAGCAAAGGTCTCCTCATAATCAATACTATATTCTTGGTTGAAGCTTTTGGCCACAAGGCGAGCTTTGTAACGCTCAATAGAGCCATCAGAACAGATCTTGATTTTGTACACCCATTTGTAGCCAATGACAGTTTTGCTAGGAAGAAGATCAACAACGTCCCAAGTATGAGTTTTTTCTAAAGCCTGCAATTCATCAATCATAGCACGCTGCCAAAGAGGATTAGAGTGAGCCTCAAGATAAGAGGTAGGTTCATGATTAGTTGTGGAACCAACAATATAATCACGAAGATGACTAGAAGGTTGGGTTCCCTAGTGTGGTCGAGCAAAGGATGGAGGAACCAGAGGGCATGAGAGAGATGCAACAGGAGGGGAGGAGCTTGAGGGAGCAAGAGCAGGACCATCAGAATGAGCAGGCTTACGGGAAAGACCAGTAGGTAAGGGGGCCTCTAAAGTTGCAGGCATGGGTTGTGGATCAAACTCATCAGAAAAGAGATCGGTGGAAGGGTTAGTAAAAAAGAGAGAGGGTGAGGGATAGAGATGGCAATTCGAACTCGGGCCGATGGGGACCCGACCCCCTGTCCCCGATAAAAGCGATTTTTCCCTGAAAAATACCCCCGACGGGCCGGGGATGGTATTTGAAATTAAATCCCCGATCAGTTTCGGGCCGGGGACGGGGATCATTTTCGCAGCCCCGGACCCAGCCCGTCCCCGGCCCCATTTCTCCCCGAAATGAAATTACCATAACACCCCTCTGTCTATTTAGATATATAACCCCCTCTGTATAGTTTTTTTTTTGAACAACCCCTCTATATAGTTTGGTCTAACGTGTCTCTCTCATCACTCTCACCCTCACTCTTTGATCTCTCTCTCACTCTCTTTCTTCTCTCCGCAGTTAGCTCTGCCTCTTGTCCCCCCCTCCACTACTACCTCCTCCTTCTCCAGGCCACCGCCTCCTCCTTCTCCTCCTCCTCCGTCGCCTCCTCCTCCTCCTCTTCTGATCGTCCGCCTCTGTCGTTGCACTCACAACCACCCATCACCTCCGAATCTCTGATCGTCCTCCGTCGTCCATCGCCACTGTCAGCGACGCCGACCGTCCTCCTTCGTCCACCATCGCCTACTCCGTTGTCCATTGCCCCCGATAGTCCTCTCTCTCTCCCTGTCTCTGTGACACAGATCTCAGATCTGTTTGTATTTTTTTTTTTTTTATGATCTGTTGATGATTGGGGATGTTGTTGATAGGGGATATTGTTGATAGGGGATGATGATGATGTTGTTGTTGATTGTGTTGTTATTGAAACAGATTTGAGGGGCGGGGAGTCTTCGGGGTCGGGAAAACCCAATTCTCGTTTGGGGGCGGGGATGGGGATGATAGTAGGTTCCCCGTCGGGGATCGGGATCGAGGCCGGGGCCGGGGAGATTTTCCCAATCGGGGATCGGAGACGGGGAGTGCAATCCCAGGCCCTGCCCCGTTGCCATTCCTAGTGAGAGAGTGGATAAACCGAATTGAGAGAGAGAGAAAAAAACATTTTGTGTTCCCAAAAAATCACATAACGAGAGATACGGAGGCGCTGGGAGATAGGATCCTAACAACGATACCTTTTATGTTCAATACCATACCCCAAGAAGGAACAAAAACGTGAACGAGGTTCAAGTTTGTTGTGTTCATGAGGTTGGAGAAGAACAAAACAGGCAGACCCAAAGACCCTAAGATTGGTGTAAGGGGGACGAGTGCCATGCAAATGTTCATAGGGAGTGTGATTATGAATGACAGGCGTAGGGATATAATTGATAGTGTAAGCAGCAGTGAGAGCTACCTCTCCCCAAAACTGTTCCGAACTAGAGAAAGAGAGAAGGAGAGCTCGAGTAGTGTCAATAATATACCTATGTTTCCGTTCAGCACGTCCATTTTGTTGAGACGTGCCTAGATAAGAACGATGGAGTTGAGTACCATGACGCTGAAGAAAAGAAAGAAATTCAAAATCTTTATATTCCATGGCATTGTCAGAGCGAAAAATCTTAATAGTTTTAGAAAACTGGGTTTGTATCATTGTAGCAAAATTGTAATAAAGTTGTTTGAGTTCAGAGCGATTCTTCATAAGAAATAACTATGTAAAACGAGAAAAATCATCTATACAAACAATAAAATAGCATACGCCTCCCATAGTAAGAGTAAGGGAGGGGCCCAAAATATCAGAATGGATGAGATCAAAAGGTGCAAAAGAAACAGAGCCACTTTTATTAAATGATAAAGCAGGTTGTTTGACAAGTTGACATGACAAACAATCTAAAGTATCAGAACCAACAGGGCCTAAGTGACTACTAGAAATTAAAGACTTTAACTGACCAATTGAAAGATGGCCTAAACGACAGTGCCAAAGCTGAAAAGGAGATAAAAGAGGAGCAATGGTAGGAGCTGCGAGTTAAGAAGAATCTGGAACATGAAGATGAATGAGCTCATAGAGACGTCCATGCTTACGGCCGATCCCAAGAGTCCGTCTCGTTCGAGGGTCCTGCACCAAACAACCAGTAGGAGAAAAGGTAACAGTTAGACCATGCTCACTCAATTGATTAATGGAGATAATGTTTAAGGTAAGAGCAGACATAAGATACACATGGGATAAAGATAAGTGAGAGGTTGACACAGAACCAACATGACTTACAGACAAGAGAGACCTGTCAACAATATGAATAGAAAGAACATGAGGATCAAAAGACAGAGAAGTAAAAATAGTAGGGTCAAAGGTCATGTGATTACAACAAGTTGAGTCAAAGTACCAGGAAGTGTTACCTGAGGTGACAGACAAAGCAGTAGAGGGAGGAATACTGGAAATGGAAAGAAATTGTTGGAACATAGCTTTGATATCGGTTTGAGAAAAGACTGGAGTAGAAGGGTCTATAGGCACAGAAGAAGGTAAATCATTTGAGGCAGTAGCAGTAGTTCGATGAACAGGGATAGATTTAAACTGATGTCCAGAACGTGGAGAGTTGCCCCGTGAAAAATTCCCGATAAAAGGACCATGGCGAGAAGAAGAACCGGGAGAGGCTCGTGCGGGATTGTGGAAGCAATCTTGCTGCAGATGACCAGGACCAGTCTTGTTGCAAAACCGACAAAGGCGAATTGGACAATGAACCAGAGAATGAGTAGATAGAAGACCTCGGTTTTGACAATAATTGCAGGCAGTGGACCACTGTAGCGAAGGAGAATTCCGAGTTTGGGGAGTAACAAGAACAGAGTCCACAGGGGGCGGATAGAGAGTACCAAGCCGAGTTTCCTCTAATAGGAGTTCAAAAATAGCCTGCTCAAGAGTGGGTATAGGAGTGCGATGAAGAAGAGATGCGCGCATTGGCTCAAAATGGGGAGTGAGAGCCATAAGAAGCTGAACCAATCGTTGTTGGTCACGATAAGTAGTAAACAAGGTAGCATCCTCAGTATGAGACTATGGAGGTTCAAAGAGAGCGAGCTGATCCCAAATAGAATAAATTTGGGAGAGGAAATCATTAATAGGCTGACTTGGCTTTTGGCGCATACGGTGAAGATGACTCTGAAGCTGATATTGGTGAGCAAGACTAGTTGTCTGATATCGGTCTTTCAAAAAATCCCAAATGTCCTTTGCTGAAGTGGAAACAGAGTCAAGTTGGAACCGATCAAACTGAAGGCTGATGGATTTTGTAGATGTATTCTGAAGCCAAGTGATCATCTGATAGTTCTTATTGTCCCAATCCTCCAAGCAGTCCACATATTTGTCAACTGATTCAGCGGTCTCTTGGATGGGTTTGCGTACATCCCCAGTGATAATACACCAAAGTTTTTTACCTTTGAGAAAGTCAGACATGGTTTGTGCCCATAAGACATAATTGGTCCCGTCAAGAATGACGGAAATAGGGTGATGAGAAAGGTCTGAGATATCCATGAAGTAAAAGCAACACGATAGAAGAAGAATCTGAAAAAATAGAGGGCACCAGTGAATTCAGAAGGTCGAAATTAGTGGGAATAGGATTGACCGGACCAAAAATACGTTTAGAAAGGCACTGAATCGGCTTAGTCAAAGTGGGTTGACCAAGCTGGGCACTAGGGCTGATGTCAGCAGGCAGCAGGGTTGATGTCAGCAGGCGCGGCGCACGTTAGCAAGGAAGTACGCGGCGTATGATAGCATGAGAGACAAAGCGGCGCATGGAAGCAACCAGGGCTGAAGTCAGAAACACGCGGCTCACGTTAGCAGGTGAGGTGCGGTGCACAATAGCACGGGACAGATGCAGAAGGAGCGTGGTGCGCGTTGGATGACGGGACAACGTGTGGCCAATGTTCTGACGGCGCGTGGAGGCGCGTGGAGCATCGGATGAAGATGAATCTGGTGGCTTTGGTTTCGTCTTGAGGAGACGAAGAGGCTGGTGTTGTTCAATCTGTGAAAAAGAAAAGGACGGGAAGAAATCTTCCAGACAGATAGAAAAATGTGATGCTGAAGAAAAGAGAGCCAGGAAAAAATCCTAGGCTCTGGTATCAAGTGTTGAGAGTTGAAAAAGAAGAGAAAATTGTAACTCTTGTATATTCAATGTGAGAATGAAATATGTACACACTCCTTTATATAGTAGAGAAGAGACTGCAAACATCATCATGGAAAAGGGGCCTAAAGGAGAAGCACTCAGCCGAAAGGGAGAGCCCCTAATCATGCTATCTATCTGTAATACAGCATATACACCATCATTAACAATTAACATCTTTAACAGATAGTAAGGTATGATCTTCTTTCGTCCTTTTAACGTGGCGTATTTTGAAAAGTTTGTTATAATTCACTTTTCAGATTATAATTCATTTTCTCTCTCACAAAAAAATTGCTTATAAGTAACTTTTTACTAAAAAATTGATTATAACTATCTTCTCAAAATAGCGCAACGTCCATAATTTCATCTCCCATCTTCAGTACAAATTTGATAAAAATTTTAAGACATTCTCAATTTAATATTAAATTGATTTTATGATTAGAGTACCAAAACTTGACTTTTTTTTATCAAATTTAAATTGATCAAAGAAAAAAATAAACGTTGGAGACACTTTAAAAAAGTTTAGGTTCATATATTATTCATTCACTTTTTTCACTTGCCAATATTCTAGTTACATAAATAATAAAAACTACTCATGGTAGGGGTGAGCAGCGGATATACCGATCCGCCAAAACCGACCGAACCGAACCGATCCGCCGCATTTTGGACGGATGCGTGATAATGAGCGGACGGTTGCGGATTGATTTTCTCCAATCCGCCAATTTGGCGGACGGATGGCGGATTTGAGATTTTTTGGCCGCAACCGAACCGCCAAACCGCCAAATCGCGAGCACCTGTAGTAATTTATAAGACTTTTTATTTTCAATTTGTTTAAATATTATGTTTGTGTTTTCAATTGAAAAAGAGTTTAAATATTCTGTTGAAAAAAAGTTTTCAACTTGATTATATTTTTGAATTGAAAAAAATAAACGTATTATTCATCTATATTTTTTAGTTTTTAAATCTAACTCTAAAAATAATAAATAGAAAATATGATATATGCTGGTTGATTTTTGTTTTCAAAAACATATGTAGATGTAACAATATAGAGACATTCAATCTCTACAACTGCTCTGTTTATGGTTTTGGTGGTTTGAATTGTTATTATATTTTAAGAATTACAGATTGTAATACTTTATAGGGATGAATCATACTGTGATTGCAATATGTGACGAAGCATGTAGTGATCGTGATATTCTAAAGTTTCAAACTTTCTTTCTTTGGATAAGGCATACAGTGATTGTAATACTTTTTTAAGTCATTGACTGTAATACTTTTTTTTTTCTTTTTTTTTAAGGAAGTGCACAAGTTGAATTATGTTAAAAATTTATAAAATTTTCAACAGCCAAACCGATTCACATCCATCCGCCAAACCGCCAATCCGCTCAATCAACATCCGCCGGATTGGCGGACGGATGCGGATTGATTTTCTTCAATCCGCCAATCTGGCGGACAGATGGCGGATTAGAGGTTTCATGGCCGCAACCGACCCGCGCCCACCCCTAACTCATGGGTAGCATGAACCCAGTTTGAGCATTGATCATGCATTCCCAAGTAAAATTTAAATAGATCATGAGCATGAGCATGAGCATGTACTATATATATTATGCTCATCATAAAATTTTAAGCATATTGTGAAAAAAACTTATTAAATATTTGACCCAAACAGATTATCCTCTAAAGCATATAAATTATCCCATTATACAAAATTTAATAGGGACAATTACACACACAAAAAAAAAAAAAGAAGGAAAAAATCAGGTTTGAGATTTCTAACAAAATAAATCTGAAATTTTAATTTTGTCAGTTTAAATTCTAATCTTTTGATTTTTTTCTTTCAATTTAAACAATTCACTTATTTTCGTTGACAAAAACCGACCAGAAAAGAATATTTTAATTATTAAACTCAATATAAATATACATACAATATCTTAAATACTCTTTTTCTTGAATTTAATGATTAAAATATCTATTTTTTATCGATTTTAGTTGACGAAAATAGTCAAATGGCTTAGATTGAAAACAAATAAAAAATTTAATATATAAATTGACAATTAAAAATTCAAGATTTATTTTATTACAATGGTCAAACCATGAATTTTATTTTATTGTTATAATTTCTCTATTTTGGCAACTGGATTAAAAGCTAACTTTTTTACTTTTTAATTTTTTTGAGTCACGCCACCTCTGTACTTGTTTTTTTTAAAATATGTTTAAAAAAAAAAAAGTTTTTAACCACCTTCCTAAAAAAAATTTCTGAGCTGTTTTTCTTGGTCCATAGCTTTTTGCTGTGGGGGCAAGAAATCGCCCAAACCTTAGAATAATATATAGGACAAAGATATGAATATATTGAACAACTGAATTGCAAAGATTAATTACGGATGAAAGAACAATTATGAATACATATTCGTTTCGTCTATAGATACATTGCGCGCACACATATATATATATATATTTGTTTCCAAAGGCTAGGGCAAAGCACTAGTTATTATTACAGTATATTTAAATTTTGTATTTTGATAATTTTTAAATATTAAAATATTATTCTATGAAATTGAATAAAACAAATTATTAGATATATGATAGAATTATGTGGTGTGATTTATATCATTTTTTGCATATTATTTTGGATAAATTTATGAGTCTTTAACATTTCTTTCGAATTTATAAAAAATAAATAAATTATGGTGTATAACTTTCTCAACAGATAAATATAAATCAAATACTAAGATAATTCTCTCATCTAAAAAACATATTAAGATAATTTACTGAACTAATAAAGAGCAGAATAAAATACGTATATATATATATATATACAAATGATTAATTTAATTAATACATAAATCATACTCGCATTATAAATGATCAATTTTATTAATAAGTAAATAATTAAATAAATTAAAAATTTTTAATGGTATGAAAAATATTTTTCAATTAACCATTTTGTTAATAAATAAATCATTAAATCAACTAATAGTTTTTAATGATATGAAAAATATTTTTCAATAAACAATTTTGATAATTATTATTACATAGGATAATAGTTTTTTTTTTTTCCCCTGAGTATTGTGTTAAATTAAAATTTATAACAAACGATAGTTGCAATTTCTAGTATTATAGGACGGATTCATATTTTAAACAAATTTTATGGGTGTATTTATAATTTGTTAAAAAATAAAATATTTATATTTCATAATTGACCAAGAATATTTTTGTAATTACAAAAAAAATCTATTTCATTATTGACCAAGAATGTTTGCGTAATTACGAAAAAAACCTGTTTCATAATTGATCAACATGTTTGCGTAATTACAAGAAAACTTTCACTCAACATATAGATCACCAATAATAAATTATTCAAAATAAAAGGATAAAATTAAAATGAAAAGATGAATTTCAAGCAGTTAAGCGGTTCTTTTATATATATATATATATATAGATAACTAGAGAGAGAGACGGATTTCAAGCAGTTAAGCAGTTTTTATATATATATAGATAGATAGATAACTATAGAGAGAGAGAGAGAGAGATTTCGCGTGGCCATTTGGGAATCATAGTAAAAAGCTGCGTTTTGCAACTTCACAAAAACGTCATGGCAGCTACAAAAGCAACAAAAACCATTTGGGAAGTGTGCAAAATGCAGGGTGTGAAATTACGTAACTACCCTTCATGTTTACATCTTGAGGGCTATGACAAAATGTAAATTTCCTAAGTTAGATGGGATATTTTGGTCATTTTATTGTGATGTGATATCATAAACAAATATTAACTCGAAAAGTAAAAAAACAGTTTTCTACTAACTTCTCAAATCACTTTCTAAAAATGCCAAAAAACTTGGTTAAAAGCTAAACATTTTTCCAAAACACCCCTGAGCATAATTGAGAGTGAGGATGTGAGCATACTGGAATGGTAGCTAGGAATGGCAATGGGCCGAGGCTGGGGTCAGGGCCAGGGATTACACTCCCCGTCCGCGATTCCTGAAGGTATAAAATTTCCCTTCTCTTTTCCCATTCCCGCCCTCGCCCCTACCCCTCTCCCCAATCTTTGTCGGGGAATCCATCACCCTCTGCCCCTGCCCCTGCTCCCTAACGAGAATCGGGTTTTCCCGACCTCAAAAAATCCCCGTACAAAAACAACAAAATCATCAATAACAACATCATATTCCCGATTTGTTTCATTTCATCAACATCAACAACAACATCATCAAAATCAACATCAACAACCAAAATAACTATAACTACACATAAACATACACATACACAACAGATTAACTATCCAAAAAAAAAAAAATGAGGCAGATAGAGACACACATACATACATGTATACATACACATATACATGAGATCTGAGTGTGTATCATCAACACAGATCTGAGATCTCTGTGTGTCATCAAACAGATCTGAGATTTGTGTATCTGAGTGTGTCACAGAGAGAGAGAGAGAGAGAGAGAGAGAGAAAGAGAGAGAGATCTGACTAAAGAGATTATGCCGTGTGTTGGCGGCGATGGACGACGGAGGAGGATGACGTGAGGTGTGAAAGAAAGTGAATTGACGTTGGCAACATCTATAACTTCTGTCCACGTCTGCTCAGATCTGTCGTGGCGGAGGGAACTGACGTTGGAGTATGGAGGTTTGACGACTTTGGCATTGCGGCAGTAGCGGTGGCGCAGAGGAGGATGCGATGGTGATTGCGTCACTGTTTAGAGAAGAGAGAGAGTGAGAGAGAATAAAAGGATGTGAGAGAGAGAGAGAGAGAGAGAGAGAGAGAGAAGGGTATATATATAAATGGATGTACGGGTATAATAGTACTTTTAGTTTGAGAGAAACAGGGATGGGAACGGGACGGGTCGGGGATGGAGTTGGGGAACATATTACCGTCCCCCGTCTAAAAATTATCGGAAATTTATTTTCGAATACCATCCTCGGCCCGTTAGGGGTATTTTTCTAGAAAAAATCGTTCTAATTGAAGTCTGGAGGTCAGGTCCCCGTCGGGTTGGGTTCAAATTGTCATCCCTAATGATAGTGAAGAGAATCGTACCCTATCCCTGAATATGTGAGTCTCTCTCTAAATTCTTTAAACCTTTTAAGCAAATTTTAATTTCTATTTATTCTAAGGCTTTTAAAAAATCAATATAAAAAAAAAAATTTGAGGATTCCTTTCATTTTTTTTTGTATTTTTTATTAAAAAATACCTTTCAAACATTTTAAATTTTTTAACCTTATATTTTAACTAAAAAATAAAAAAAAATTATTCTCCATATGATTCTAAAACATAATAGTAATTAAATTTATTTATTTATTTATAAAAATGTGATTATTAATTATATTTTTTATTTAACAAAAAAATAAAAAAAATACTCTTTTTAATAGAAACTTAATTGTTAACAACATTTTATCCTAAATTAAAAATAAAATTTAACCACACACTATTTGTTGACAAGTGCTCTTTTGTTTTATTTTTTATTTTTAGATAATTTTTTGTTTATTTTTAATATTTTGGTAATATTTTAATTAACTTTTTGTATTTATAGATGCAATTAATCAAGACGTATTTAAAACGTAAAATAAATTAATTAAAATATTAAAAAATTATTCAAAATAGGCGAAAATGGAATGTGTCCTATTTTGAATAAAAAAATGTAAAATGATAAAGGGCGGTGATTGAGGGCCCGAAATGGAGAGCCCCGAATGGCTCGAAATTCCATTTCGGGTAAAAAGAAAGAAAAAAAAAAAGAAAAAAGAAAGAAAAAAAAAAACAATTTCCAAAATTGGAAATTAGGGGTATTAGGGGCAACTTTTTTAGGACTCTCAATCATTTTCCAATGATAAAAGAGTTCTATAGAACAATAGTTGTTCCTTGTGAAAATTGAATTAGTTCATTATTAAATAAAAAATTGTAAAAGGGTAAAAGACTTCTATATTTTTTAATCTAAATCATACATAATATCTCATATATAATAACAAGGGTCAAAACATTCGAGAAGTATATTTTACCAAGTCCGAATTTGGCGCGTACAAGGAACACGTCGCCGTTTCAACGCCTTTGTCTTGCCTTGAAACGTTCATTCCTTCGCGGCAAAGTAATAAAACCCTCCAAACAGAGCCTTATAAAAATGCTAATGTCTAGACCAACACACGAAATACTTCTCTCTCTCTCTCTCTCTTCGATCGTTGTTGTTTTTCATTTCTCTCTCTAAAACTCGGAACTCGGACTAGGGGTGAGTTACAGAAGATGGGTCAGGAATCGTTCGTATACAGCTTCGTGGCTCGCGGAACAGTGGTCCTGGCCGAGTACACCGAGTTGACTGGGAACTTTCCGGCAATCGCGACTCGGTGTCTCGATAGACTTCCGGCTTCCAACAAAAAGTTCACCTACAACTACGAACGCCACAACTTCGATTTCCTCGCCGAGGACGGTTACGGTAATTCCCAATTTTCTCTTCATTTTCTTGGGAAACAAACAAATTACAATAATATGGGAGCCATATTTGACTGTCCCTGTTAGATATAAGGTTGTTGAATTTGTTTGGGTGGACGTGAAATTTTGGAATAATAATTTAACAAAGTAAATAATATAATGTTTGATTAAAAAATTTAAAATTCGGATCAATAATTTATCCGGACATGATATCTAATGGGAGAATTAAATAAATTAATTAAATTATAAAAGTGATAAGATTTTATTAGTTCTTCTTCTAATACTAAGTCAATCCACACCCTAGATAAGGTATACAATCAAAAGAATTAATAATTCCAAGATTGACCGTCCTAGGAATGCTAGTCTAATCTGCTTAAACAAACACCTACGGAAAATTATTGATTAGTTTGGGCGCCATGTGCCATGTGCCTATACTCTACGCCAATCATAATTCACCATGTCCTTGTGATCTTCTATAATCCAATATGAATTCATGGTCCCACATTCTCCACCAATCACAACATTATTGGGTATAAGTGACTCAACATGAACATTATATTTAGGCTATGAGATGGATTTCTATTTTTGTTATGTTTGGTTAGGACATGATATATTTAGGACAAAGGGTGAGCTACGTATACATGTTTTGAGATTTACTTAAAATATAAATTGTTTCATGTGATTTTGAAAATTACAAATATCCTGTTTTAGAATTTTTTATTTAACAAATTTTTTTTTAAAAAATAATTATTCTCCTATACAATAGTAAAATTATTAGAATTGTTAATTGAAATATATTTATGGATCATCCTCCATTTTGTTGCAAAACCTAGTTTTTTTTTTTGGGTGAATAACAAAACCTAGTTTTAACTATATGTAATTGCAGTAAAAACTATTAATTAGCTTAATGATTTATTAGTAAAAGGAGTCATTTGTTATGCAATTAGAAATTTGATAGGACGAGATGTAATTATCAAAATCACAGAAGATAATTTGTATTTTAAATAAACCTTAAGGTGTACTTTTCAACTGAATGGTGGGTGACCAATGGATGAAAGATAGCTTGGTTGTATATATTGAGAAAGACATTTTTAATTGCATTCCAAATGAGGCTATATATCATGCATCATTTTCAACTTCCAAACATATGAAAAATTGTAGTATGTGATCAACAATGTGTGAGTTTTGATTTTTATTCTTTTGATGGTCAATTGAGAAACAATAATAGAGTTCTCATTTGTAAATCCAATGCTATGTTTCGTTTACTGGAATGAAATGTTCATTTTTATAATTTTTTTTAGTGAATTAAACATAAGATTCAAGCTCATTCCAATGAACTAAACATAATATAGGTGGCCTTAGTAGTAGAGTTTTGAAGTGTTTTGGTTCAACTCACTATACAAGGTTGTTTGTTGGAATTTTGCAGCTTATTGCATTGTCGCCAAAGAATCTGTTGGGAATCAGATTTCAGTCGC
Source organism: Camellia sinensis (assembly GCF_055761805.1). NCBI lineage: Eukaryota > Viridiplantae > Streptophyta > Magnoliopsida > Ericales > Theaceae > Camellia > Camellia sinensis. The sequence goes on from NC_138967.1 coordinate 8,201,388, forward strand.
ATTTTTGGAACGGTTGAAGGCAGATTTCAAGAAAAGATATGGTGGTGGTAAAGCAGATACAGCTGATGCCAAAAGTTTGAACAAGGAGTTTGGGTATGTTTAAACAAGTTGCCAAGGATCATAAGTTGTTGTCGGTTTGGTAACATTTATGTTTATTATTTTCTGTTTATATTTATAATTTTTTTTTTTTAAAAAGCGTCATTTAGTGTCTATTTTCGTTTCTAAAATATTGTAAACAGTAAATTTTGTAACAAATTTTTTTTTCCCACTTGTTTTGAAAGTTTTTCATTCCTTCCTCCCTGTCCCACCCCCTTCGGCCACCACCCACTACCTATCACCACCACTATTGGCTACCCCCATCTCCAGCCACTATCACCGTTGACCTCTTCCGGCGACTATCTCTGGCTACCCTATCTCTAGTCACCACCTTTTGCAGCCGACAACCATCTCCTGCCGCCACCAATCACCTCTAGCTGACTACAACCATCTTTTGCTAGCAACCACCTCCAACCATCACCTCTGGTGCTGAAAAACACCTTTGGCCATCATCTCCAACCTTCAACAACTACTTTTGGCCACCGCCTCCCACCAACAACCCATCCTCTCTCACTTTTTTTCAAAACAAGTTTTAAAAACAAGTGTGTACTAAACATGTTTTTACCAAAAATAAATATAAACATGTTTAATGTTTTCTGTAAATATAAAAAGCAATAAATTGTAATTTTATCAAATGGCACCGTGATATTCCTATGCCTTTAGTATGATTGCACTATAAAAAAAAAAATTTGAATTGAGACAATTCTTTCAAATGTACAGGCCACTTATGAAAGAGCACATGCAGTACATAATTGACCATGCTGAAGAGATTAACAAACAGTTCAAAGTGCAAGACCAAGTTTCACAACTTAAAAACATTATGCAGGAAAATATTGCCAAGGTATGTCAGGTTTCTTTGAGAAGGAAAACAAAAAGGGTTAAGTAATTTATTTATATTTTGTTGTTTTTTTAAATGTAGTGTGTTATTTAAATTTCTAATAGAATTAATGTTGACAGACAGGCTATCTTGTACATCGACATCCTTTCAACCAATATTTTCTATTTCTCTTTTCTTTTCTTACATATATTTTTGTTTTAATTGTTTATTTATTGAATGAGACACCCCACTGTGTGGTTAAATATCCTTCTTACATTTTTTTTTAAAAACTAATATATATATATATATATATATATATATATATATATAAAGTTGTAAATATTGAAGCATTGGTAACAAGAGATGCCTTCACTGCCTCTGTACGCCTTCACTCACCTCTTTTGCGTTATGTTGGTCATTTTTTTTTTTTTCTGTTAAATTATGTCCTAGAATCTTTTTTACTCGGTTGATTGGTTTGTCCTAAGTCCAAATTCATTAATAAAAAATTCTCACCGATTTGATTTGAATTCTTAGAAATGTCAGGGCACGATAAGGGTTGTAGAGTTGATTTTTTTGTCCCCGATTTGAAATGCAACTTAATTATGTGCTACAACGAAATTACCTTTTTAAGACTAAAAGGTTTATTGTGACGCGTGACTTGTGAGCATATAGGTTGTTTTACCACACCAAACTAAATTGTTTCTTACACATATTAAGAAAGAATGTGTGTAAAGGTGACATTAGTCATTCATTCAGTGGCATTAAGGCTTACAATTTCATTCTAGCACTTAATTATCTGTACATATTGATCTGCCCTTTTGCCTGAAGTGTGTCATTCTTTTTTATTTCTTTCTTTTTTGGTAAGTAAGTGTTTCAATAAATTGTGCTTCTTTTCGAACAATACAAGTTTCATCTTGTTTTTTTTTTTTAATGCTAATATACAATTTTCAGGTTATTGAAAGAGGGGAGAACCTAAACGATCTATCTGACAAGGCTCACGATCTGCGTGATTCGGTACTTTGATCGTATATACTTTGAAAGAATAATAATTCTGTTTTTTTTTTTTTTTTTTTTTGGAACATACGGTGAACAGAGCTATTCTTTGGTATTTTTCAGGCTGAAGGATTCAAGAAAGTCTCGGACCAGATCAAGCGAAAAATGTGGTATCAAAATATGAAAACAAAGTTGATTGTGCTCGTAATCTTATTAGTGCTGGCCCTGATAATCTGGCTTTCTATTTGCCATGGTTTCAAATGCACCTAAAGGAGACTCATTTCGGAGTTTTGAGTTGAGCAGAGTTGTTTTTGGTCTTATTATGTCGAAATTTAGCAACTCGGATTTAATTCAGTGGCCAGAATTCTTGTACCTTGCTAGAAAGTCACGTTGGAGAGACGAGTTATATGCTTCCAAGTTTATTTATTTATTTATTTTTCATATAGAAGTGGTGGGGGTGGAGGAGGCATTTAGGATTTGTAATTGATTGTGCTATAATATAAATTGTTTTAATTTTTTATTTTATTTTGTTTTTAACATAACATGCACATTGTTTGTGTTCTTTAATTCTTTTTCTTCTGTAAATTTGTGAAAAAATAATGGAATAAGATTTTGTTGCAGTGTTTACTTCATTAGTCGTCTTTCTTTTTTATGTGGAGCATATTATGGTAAATTCTGCGAATTTTGTACCCAAAACTATTTTTGAAATCATTTTTGAAATTTTTGAATTTTTAAAAATTATTTTAACCCAAAAGTAAAAAACAATATTTTCAAGCTATACGAGGAGTCTAATGGGATAGCTTCTTTTGAAGCTCCCCTGTTGCCCATGGATTAGCAATGTAACATGGTGGGAAAATGTTTCCCCCTCCCTCTTAGAGTTTTAAAACCAATCAAATTGCTTAAATTCAATTTGTTAAAAACTCGATTATGATTAGTTTGTTACGTAAATAAATCAAATATCAACACATTTTCAAGTTTGTTAATTTTCTAAGTTCGACTCGATAAGTTTCTATGTTCTATATAAAATAAAGTTAGTTGAACTCATATTTATTAAAGCTTATTTGGATCTATTAAAGCTCCTTTGAAATCCACACAAAAAGTAAGCAAGTCAAGTTTAAATAACTTATTACTCGCCTAGACGTCACATCACTCCTTTACGGTCCTACTCCCGCTTCCCTCTTTTATTCTTTTATCCATTCCATCTAACCAGATGAGATGATCCTATTTTGTGAAGCATTTGTTCAACTATTACAAAACATGAAGGATTTAATGGAGAAATTTCATTCAAGTGTTTGTATTTTTTTTTATTGTTATTCTTTTCATGACAATTTTGATCGAGTACGGAATTATCTATCCTACTCCCTATATCATCCACTGTTACATATTTTTAACCTATGATTTTGACAATTTGATAATACGAGATGAATATAAGATAGAAGATGAGACATGGAGTAAGACAGGTGATATATACTCTACTGGTTGTGTGGATGCTACGAAAGCATTTAGGGCTATCAACATTGCTAATTGTGTTCTACTTTTGAGAAATTTCTGTATTCGGAAAATGTATTATATTGCTCATGATGAGGCATTTCAATCACTATTAAACAACGCATGAACTCTTGTGTGTTTTCTTTTCAAGTTACACTTTTAGCTTCTTTTTATTGCCTTTACACATTAGAAAGTTAGAATGTTGACTTTCCTAAAGTAGAGTGCATTACCAATGTGATTAGTTTATCTCACTTAATTAATTAATTAATTAAGAAGCAATCAAAAAGTCATGGATTGCCAAACACATTGAAGCTTTTTAATCATCTTTTCATCATAACTCATCAACCTTTCGGTTAGAGAAGAAGTCTCTGTCCCATGAAATTAAGGTAGGCGCAGGTTGAAAAGAATCATTTGGAGGTGTAATTATTTGCTCGGAACACCACGTCACATTTTGGTTTTGATCAATTAAAAGCGGTCACCTTAACAAATGAAAACTCAAAGATGTTATATTTGTCTGGACCCATTTTCTCAAATATGCAATAATTGAGATCTTGAGTTTTATTTGTCAAGATGGCCACTTTTAGTTGGTCAGGATCAAAACTTGTGGTGTTTTTAGATTTCCACTTAAAATTTAGGTCTCAAATCACAAGTCGACATTTAAACAAATATATGCTTGAGGTCTCACATTTATAGGATTTATATATATACTAGATGGTGCGCATATCAAATGGATATGTCATGAAAATCAACAATTTCAATGGAGAAAAAAAAATGAAGAGTTATCATGATATTCGAAATAAAAATTTGAAGTAGTTAAATATAAATAGTTGCACATGGGCAATTTAGGAATGAAAAAAAGTATGACAATTTACACCCAGAAAGGTATAGGGAGCTTCTATTTACACGGATCAAGTTTGTACTTACGAATTTATGCATTGTAATACTTGTACTTATGAATAAAAGTTTGTACATGTAAGTGGAAAGAGGTATTAATGTGGTGTAATTAAAAGTAATAAAAAATGTATACTTTATATGATAGAATTCATATATATATGAACAGGTGATATTGGCCCATTCAAGTATGGCGTGTGCAGACTTGGATAGATTTAAACAGAACAGAAATATCTAGATTTATTTTTTGGAGGCGGCTCAAAACTATTTGAGAATATAAGAAATTTAAACGAGGCATTTATATATGAATAATGCTTGGGACTCCCTTTTGGGGTTACCCCCTCACCCCCCTTTGCCACGTGGCGGGTGGTGATTGGAGGAGCAGGAAAAAAAAGAAAAAGAACAAGAAAAGGTAACCAATGAGAGAGAGAGAGGGTCAAAGGGGGTGTGGGGAAAAGGGGGATGAATCATTGTTGTTTATATATATATTTTTTGCAGTTTGGTTACTTGAAATTTACTTTTAACCTTTTAAAAATGCAAAATTTTATTTACATATATCATTAAGAAGTACAATTGACTATTTCTAATGCAACACTACACACACAAAAACATTACTCCCTGTGTGGGAAATTTTCCGACCACACTGCCAACTCAGTAATATCCCCACAATCCCTTTTTTTTTCACCATTATTTTCATGTTTATGTGATATATACCTGGTATACCATAAAAAAAAATGTGCCTTTTTTGTGAAGAAGGCATAGACGAATACCTTATTTATCGAACTGTCGAGACAATTTTTTTTTTTTTATATAAAAATTGTTTTAATTATTATTTTTGATAGGGTGGTTTTAACTATGGCTAGCATTATTAGACATGTGTTTATAAGAATATATATCTCAACAACCTTTGCAGCACAAGCACATGTTGTTTGGAGCTTTCCATGCATGCATTGTTGCTGTTCTCCACAACCTCAGCATAATATTTACATGCAGGAGAGAGAAACTGACCATAAGAAGATTAAAAAGGAAGTTACAAATCAGTGGTATTTTTTAAAAAAATAATTATAGATTTATGAAAAATTTATGACTTTAATCATTAGTTTATGATGAATTTGTAATTATTTTTTAAAAGTACTACTGATTTGTTATTTTCTTCAGATTAAATCTATATTATTAATTTAAAATTTTGAATTATTTTTTTGCTCCATATACTTTTTCCTTGCTAATATATGACCTTAAAGTCTCAAAACAAATGTGAAGTTGACTGGTACAAATGAAGTAAGTTAGGGTTATTTATGCGAAGATCCATTTAGCTGTTAGTGAATATCACTTTTTTTTCTTTAATTACGAGAATTATATAAATATATCTCTTTTAGAGGTGGTTTAGAAAGGGTTTGAAGGAGGTGAAAGTGATATTTTTATAATTGAAAGTGTCAAAATACACGAATTTACAAATAAAAATGATAAGTGATATTTGTTAATATTTAAGGGAATCTTAGTGTAATTAACCACATAAATTATGACATACAAGAAAGCAAATGAAGAAACAAACAACCACAATTAACATAGCAAAAGACAAAGCCAAAGCAAGATCTTTTCTTCTTAATTTTTGTTTTTTTTTCTTTCTCTTTCAATGCATTTTAGTTATTAAATTATATTTTGAAATTTATCTATCTCAAAATTTTATACGATTTAATAATTGGAAATGAATTAAAACACAGGTAAAAAGATTTGTGGATAGAGAATTCTTAGCCTACTTGATATAGTAATTAGAACTGTGTGCACACTATGCAGAAAATCATGGGTAAGAGTGGAGATAGAGTCTGTATAGTGGATAGTAGTTATTGGTTTAGTAATTTTACATTTTTATCTTTATAGTAATTGTTAGGCAAGATAAATATTTGGAGAAAATATAGTATTATTGTGAATTTTTTTAGAATCAAAATTATGTGTCAAAATGTTCATATCAAGTGAATTGTGTGCTATCTTCTATCTTCTATCTATTGTGCTATCTTCTATGTTGTATCTTCTATCTGCAGTAGGTTTTAATTTTTTGATTTTTTTAAAATATCTCAATAGCAGATACATGGGTAATCTTACATAGGAAATTTTGCATCGGGCTGAAAATAAATTATCATAAGAGTGTGATTTGTGGTATTGGGATTGGTGATGGACTATTGCAAGAGTTGGCCTCTAAGAGTATGATGTATTTGGGACTGCCATTGGGACTGCCATTGGGGGTCAACCCAGGTAGGAGAAGTACTTGGAAACTGGTTCTTGTAAAATTTAAGTAGAAATTAGCTAACTGGAAGAGAAGGCTACTTTCTTTTGCTGGGCGATTAACCTTAATCAAGTCTGTGATGTTCAATCTGCTTGTGTACTATTTATCATTGTTCAAAATTTCGATAGGGGTGGCTAAGGAGATTGAGAAAATGCAATATGCTTTTTTGTGGGGTGGATCCAACCTCAGAAGAAAAGTGCATTTGGTCCGTTGAGAGGTGATTGCCAAGAATAATAATCTAGGTGGTTTGGGCTTGAGGAGGATTAGAACTTTTAATGAATGCCTGTTGCTAAAATGGTGGTGGAGGTTTGGTGCTGAGAATCACACTTTTTGGAAAGAAGTGATCTGCTCTAAGTATAATGTTCAGAATGGGAAATGGTTTCCAACTTTGGAAGGTAGAGGATCTAAAATCTGGAAGGATATTTTTAATGCAATTTTGTTGAATCCTGACTTGCATAATTTTTATCTCCATAATTCTCAAATAGTTTTGGGGGATGGGAGTAGAGCTCAATTTTGGTTGGATAAGTGGATTGGAAATGTTTGAAGAATTTCCTACACTCTTCTCTCTATCTAATGATAAGCATGGGGTGGTAAGGGTGTTTTTTGAGAACAGGAGTGCAGATGCTGTTTGGATCCTTCAGTTTAGAAAAAACCTGTTTGTTTGGGAGGAGGAGGAGGTCCATAGATTTGCCTGTTTGCTTAGGTGTGCACCAGCTCTTTGCATTGATAAATCTGATGAATTGAAGTGGGTAATAGATTCATCTGGACTGTTCAGTGTAGCATCAGCTTATAAATGGAGTGAATCCCTTCTTGGGCCTGTTCAACCAATGGCAGACTCTATTTAGAATAATTTTGCTCCTCACAAAGTGCAATTTTTTGGGTGGTTGGCATGGCTTGGTAAGGTGAAAACTTCCTGCTTTCTTTATCGAATTGGTATACTTGATGGGAGTGTTAATCTGGAATGTGTTTTCTATTATGAGGATATTGAAACTGTGGAGCATATTCTTCTCTTCTGTCCTTTTGTTTGGAGGCTGTGGTCAAACATTGTAAGATGGTGAGGCTTCCAGTGGGTATTGCCAGGTTCGGTAGATAGACTATTGCAGTGGTGGTATGGCTGCAATATGTCAAAATTGGAGAAGAATATATGGATGGCCATCCCTTTGGCAACTCTTTGGTCTGTATAGAGGCATAGAAACGAATGTGTTTTCAATGGGTCTTAACTAGACTTTGAAGCTCTATGTGACATTGTAAAAGTGAGAGTAGCTTTGTAGGTAAAGGCTTCGCCATTACCTGTGGCAACTTTTGTGAATGATTCGGTTTATAATATGCAGCAAGTTAAGTTTTGTCTCAGGCCTAGTGGCTGAGTGTAAGGTCTGGTTCTACAGCAGCAATGGTGATTGAGCCTGTGTATGGCTTGGTTTCTGAGGTATGATCTGGTCTACTTTATAGGTACAGTTTCAGTCTGTTTTATCTATTCTGTTTCTGTGCTTATATGGCTTACAAATGGACTAAGGCCTTGTTGATTTTTTGATTATGAATGTGGAATATTGGTCTTGTTTTTGTCGGATCTTGGTATTGTTGATCTACACTGTGATGCATTGATGCACTATGATGCATTGATGTTCTAGTTTATATTTTGGTGGCTGATGTGCTGTAGTCAAGGTTTTAAAAAGCGGCCGCAACCGTTACGTAACGCCGTTACGTAACGGTTTTGGCGGTTACCGCCACCCGTTACGGCCGCTTTTGCAGTGTGATTGAGATTCACAGGTGTGTCGGCCGTAGCTGCTGCCGTAGTGGTTATAACGGCGCCATAACAGTTGTAACGGCCTGTTACGCACCGTTACGTAACGGTTCCAAATTGTTTCTTTCGAAAAAACACACAAAAAAAAGCTGAAAATGAGAGAAGACAGAAGATAAAAAGAGAAAATGGAGGATCAAGAGATAGAGAGAGAGGAGGGAAGATGAAGAACATGTTATTGATTTGTTGAAGCTGTATGACCTATGCTTTTCGATTCAACTGCTATCACTAAACCATTTTATTTGTATGTGTCTATCTAGATATATTGTTTGAAAATAATAATAATAAGAGTGGTCATTATCTATTTGGCTTGGTTAAAATATGTGTATATATATACATATTTAGGCTCTTATTTATTCTCTTATTTTTGTTATTGTTTATCTTATATATAATAGTTAGTGATTAATTTTTTGTATAATGTAAAGTCATTAATTATTAAAATAAAATGTAAAAAACTCAGTTTATAGTGATTTAAAAATATAAAATTTATTGAATCATACTTAAAAATTTACAAAAACTGATTAATATTTATTTTTAACTCAATAAATATGATCATGGAAAAAAAATATGCGTATCGGTAAGTTTTTTTCAAATTGTGCGAAAAATAAAAAAATTCACGGTTTCGGTTACCGCAACCGTTACACTACGGCCTTTACACCCCGCAACCGCAACCGCATCACCACCACCGTTACAGCGACCGCAACCGCTTTTCAGAACCTTGGCTGTAGTGAATATATGAATTGATGGTTGATCTGATTCTGGTATCTGAATTGATGCAATGGGTGTTGAGTTTGGTTTGGGAGATGAATCTGATTTTGGTATCTGAATTGATGCAATGGGTGTTAAGTCTGATTTGGGGAATCTACACTGTTGCACTAATGTTTTGTAGTGTTATCTATTTCTGGTATTTGTTTTGATGTTGAGTCTGTTTTGGTGGATGAGTCTGCATTAAGGCATTAATGAGTCTGTCTCTGTGAATATATAGATGCTGGTGTTGGTGCTGGTGCTTTGGTTTGGTGCTCTGCAATTAGGCTCTGTTGCTCATGCTGGTTGGCTGTAGGTGGTAGTTGGTGGTTGTTCTGTTTTTTCTATTTCCTTGGTTGGTTGCTCACCAACACTGGGAGTGCTAACAAATGATAGGATGGGTTTTTTGGTGCCAACATAATTGGGATGATTTAGCGTATTATGATACTTTTGTACTTGCCTTTCTTTATTGATATAATTTGTTTTGTACTTTGTACTGTGCTTTACATCAATGAAGTTTCTTTGTTTTGCCGATTGAAAAAAATACCAGTTACATGGCCAATTATGAATTATTATTATTTTTTTTTCAAATCTTTGAATTATAGATCCTCTTTTATCATTTACACATCCATCGCGCCACCTCTAGTCGTATAGATATTTAACTCCTTCACTTTCATTTTTGAAGGATTATAGAGCTTCAAATGGAGATTTTCATTTTCCATTTCAATGCATGAGATTACAACACATCATCAAAACTTGAATTCAATTATTCATTTCACAATCTTTTTATTTGTGGAATTTTGATCACTTGTCCCCAACCTCGTGAATTAATAAAATATAAGGAGACCAAAAAAAAGTATAAACAACATGTTTATTTGGACGGACTGAATATAGAGAATTGGAATCTATCGGATTGTAATCTTGGGATTCATAGTCTTGGGACTATTTGCTTGGATAAGATATGTATCTTACGTTTGTTTAGTCATATGATTACATGTTAGGAAATGACTATTTGGTTGGATAGAATATGAATCCAATGTTTGTTTGGGATATTATGGAGAATGATAAATGCTCAAATAACATTTTTACCCTTTTCAATTATTTACTAAATAATAGCAATATTAAACGTGTCTTTAATATTTTAATTATTTTTAGTTAGATTAAATAAAAATTTATTTTATTTTATTTTTTACACAATTAAATAAATTTTTTAAAAAAAATTAAATATCAATCAAAATATATTCTATTTTTTTAATTAAAATTTTTAATAATTTTATTTTAAAAAACAATAATAATTAAATAATGAAATTAAATAAAACATCTATTAAAATTTAAATAATGAAATTAAATAAAATATCAACAAACTTTAAAATAAAACATCAAAAAAATATCTATAAAAAATTATTTAAAAAAAATTAAATAAATAAAACATCAATAAAAATGAAATAAAATTATTTTATTTTTAAATTGAGACTACTTTATTAAGTATAATTAATACCATGAGGAAAAATATATTTAATAGTAGAGGGTTAACAATGTAATTTGACAAGCTAATCTCATGGGATCAGTTATCTCATGATTTGTGTCCCATCCCCCAAGGGATACAATAGTCTAACAGATTTGGAATTAATTGTTTGGTACAAAAAATTTAAAACAAACAATACGGACTATTAGTCCAGATAGACTATTAGTCTAATCCCAGCCTTCAATCCCACCAAACAAACATGCTGAAAATGTATTAGGTGATCTTGATCAACAATACTACAAATTTAAAAAAATTATCCAGAAAAACACATCTATAAATTACAATCATTCTAGATTTAATTTATATTTTACTAACTTTAAATCTATATATTTACAACTTCTTTAAAAGTAAAATTCGAAACAAATTTTTATAATTCGTAACATATTTCGAGCTTGATTCCTATTTGTGATCATATGTATACATACTTCCCTCTCTCTAAATATTAGATAGATAAGGTCCAGTAGGAGATAAACACGTGACATCTCTACGTTGTTAGCAAGCAAAGCTAATGGTTGGCTAACCTCTCACATGAATCCCTCTGTTTTTCCGTCACACCACACCATTTTTAGGTCACTTTATAGCTAAAAGATATCAATTTTTTATGGGGGAGTAGTTATTCTCACTCCACTTTATTTTAAATATATTAATTATTTTTATTTTTATTATATATAACATGAAGTGTATATGGAGTAAAATAGAATGAGAATAGTAATTATGTATGATAAGAACAAAGAAGAGTGTATTTGGAGTAAATTACGGTAAGAATTTTTTTTATTAATACCATATTTAATATAATATGACACAATATAAATGTATAAATATCATCACTTATATTTATTTTTAATGTAATATTAACGCATAAAATAATAAACATAATATGATAAAAAATTGATAATTATAACATTACTCATACTACTATTACTAAAAAAAATATAAATCAATTTTGGGGGTGAAATTTCTGTAATTAAATTTTATTTTAACTAAAATTCTATTTCAAAATGATAAGTTGTTAATATAGTCACATCATTTTATATATAAGTATATTATTTGTGTTTTGGATACCAATTTTTTTTCTTTTTTCTTTTCAATATTCTCTCAAATCACATCATCAATCATTCAAAATGTACAATAATAAAATCACCATACCACATTTGTACTAGAAAAAAAAGATGAATAAAAATAATATATGATGTTTCACATTTGTTCACATTTATAATTACAAACAAATGATTTTGGTGATCAAAATTTTCGATAATTGTATTCGTTTGTGCTAACATAAAGGTGAAATTAGAACACACAAAGCAACCCAAATTTCATTACAGAATCACTATATATATAATTTACACAACATTGACAACAAACAAGTGCTTCAAACTCCATCAACTTCCTAAGCACACAAAACTAAACCTAATAAATTACATTACAAAGACACCATAAAAATTAAAAACAATTCAAACCAACTATATATGTCACTAAACACCCCTCAAACACAACTGAAATTCAAAAAACAACATAAAATAAAATTTTAACACACGAACACGCGTAATTAAAATCTGGCTTCTCTCCAGTTGATTGGACAATCCAGTCCAGGTGACTAGGAGTCCCTGACTTCAAAAATGTTGCGATTCTTGACAACGATATCGTACATGTGCATGGATCTGAACCTGTTGAAGTCAAGAGGGAGAGAGATGAGGTGAGGTGTGGACCTCTTGTGGAACTGAAGGAGGTCCGGGTCGTCGTAGTACCTCTCCCAACCCAGTGAAGTCAGCTTCTCCTCAAGGACTTCATAGGAGGTTATGACTTCATCAGTTGGGGTGTGGACTAGCACCTTTCGACGCCCTCCACTTGAGCCCTGGTCTAGTCGGACCACGCCGTTCTTGAACACCCAAACACCTGACATTTTTGAGGGGGAGAGAGAGAGTGAGAGATTGAGAGAGGAAGAAGAAGAAGAAGAAGTAGTAGTGGTAGTAGTGTATGCTGGTTTGGTGATGGGCTTGTGGGGTGGGGAGACTTGGGGTATATATAAAGGTAGCTGTGGAATACAATGCATACGATAAATATATAATTTGTAGTAGTATTTGTTTTTGGGGGTTTTATTATCATGTTCGGGTGTGGTGGTGGGTGTAGGTGTAGCCAAGGTGGGACTTATGTTGGACAAGTTAAAAGTGTTTGGAACGACTGAGAATATTCTGTTTTATTTTATTTTATCTTTTTGTTTTAAATAAATTTTTTATTATACGATTTTTCTTTTTGACTGTAATCTTGTGATAGAGAAGAAACTTGGAATAAAGTGACAGATGAGAGTAAATTAGGCTGAGAAGCCTATCTGAAAAATTCTCTTTTCCAAATTCTCTATCCTCTTACCCTAATTTTTTATTTTTTATTTTTTATAGAACGTCCTCTTACCCTAATTTATTAATCGTTGTTTGATGATTACTGAAATTTTCATACTTCAAAATTTCGACATGATAGAGTTTTTAGGATAGAGGATCCCTGCCCCAATTAACCATATGTGTCTGAGGGGATATAATTAGACTTTTTTGGAAATTAGCTGAAAAGTTAGTTTATTGACCAAAAACAACTTACAAAAAAAAAGAGTTAATGTTAAAAAAGTTAATTAGTTTAGCCCATATATAGTTTTTTTTTTTTTTTTTGTGGCTTTTCTAATTATTCTTAGAGTGGCTAAAATAGATCACATTTGGTAGCACTTATAAGTTAACTTATATAGCTTATTTTCATTAAAAAATGTTAACAGGTGTTTTGTTGCAATTTAAGCTTATTTGAATTTTTAGCTTATTTTCAAGTTATTTGGAACTATTTTTTTTTTTTTTTTGTTTTTTGATTAGCTAAAAGAGAGACTTTATTGATGAAAACATAATTACAAAGTAATGAGATATACAAATAAAGAGGGAGGGGGGGGGGGAGGCAAGTGCATAAGCATCCCAATAAAACAACCCCATCTCAATTAGGTTGGCATTGAGAAGCAAACCCTATCATTTGCAAGCACTAATCCTCAGAAGTTGGTGAGCTACCAACAAGACAGCAACAACAGAGACAATAATAGAAACAGCAAAATCAAACAGAGAGTAACACCATCCCAAAAAACCAAAGCACCAATATATAGACATAAAAATCCCATTTCTTTTGTAACAATTATAACTTTTGAGGGATTTTTGGATATTTATACAACAAAAAAGTTATGTGATAATTTATTTAATCAACCATGTTCAATTTTTTCTTGATAGGTTATTAAAAGCTACACCAAATATATTTACAACTTGTTTTAAGTTTTTTAAGTTAATAATATAATAATGTATAATTATAAAAACCAATTTATAATAGGAGGGAGTAAAGTCTTACTTTATATTTGTCAATTCATTTCTGGTTTACACGACTTCAGGCAGATAAAGTAGCTATAAAAGCTATGCCTATCAATTGAGGAGGTGATTTTGGATTAGCTCCTAGGCCTACCAGAGACAGAAAGTGGTAAACAAAATGCCTTATACTGACCGAGAAAAACAAGTTCTAGAGGCATCCTCCATTCATATCGATTTAGGTTTTTCCGCACCATATTTTGATATGCCTCTTCTTCAATCGGTGAAACCAAACAGGCCAAAATCTCAAGTTGATAATGATGCAAAATGATACAAACAATTTTTTTATTAAACTTTTTTTTTGGTTAAGAGTGATATGACACTTGTATTATAAAAATATTACTTGTATAACATTAGAATAATGGAATTGAGGGGAATTATACTTTCATTTTCAAAGACTTCAACCCAACATGGGAATCCTTGTTCTCCAAAAGGGATTGGCTTCCCTCCAGTCTGTGATCGGATTGGAGGGTGCTGTTGGGCCCGTAAGGGTCCACCATGGGTCTCATTTCGATAATTCCAATCATTCAATGTATAAAACTCGTCGAGTACTATATGCTTGTAAAAAATCACGTTGATCGGATATCGATAGCTATTTCATCGGATCAGATTTCTGTCAACCGTTTATTTTTTCACCGTCTATTTTTTTTATATACAAAATTGATTTAATTATGTAGCTATCGATATCCGATCAACGTGATTTTTTATAAGTATATAGTACTTGACGAGTTCTAAACATTGAACGGTTTAGATTATCAAAATGGGATCCGTGGTGGGCCCTCACAAGCCCAACAAGACTCTTTAGTTAGATCAGATTGGAGAGAAGCCAAACCCTCTCCAAAAATATGTTTTGAGATTGAGACTTTTCTATGTAAAGTCTAATGGAAAATGACCTTATTCAATGTATTGTTTGTGTAAGGTATAGATCAAATTTCTTGCACATGTATAGTTTTAGTACTATCATCTTTTTGATATTATTCCTTATACCATTCTTAAAATAATTCAAATTAAACACGAAATAATGAGTTATATATATATTTATTAATGTGCGTTTCCTATCTTTGTATATATTGGTTTAAAAAAAATTGGTAAAAAATGTCATGTGTTTTTTAATAAATTAAAAAAAATTACAGTGCAACTTAAATGAGTTGTTTATAACTTATATTAATTTAGGAGTTTGTACCAAATTATTTAGTGCAATTTCTACATATAATTTATAGGCAAAATTAACTTAAATAAGTTGAAAAAAGTCCATTGTTTAAAAGTTGGGAGAGATATATTTTTTATTTCAATTTTTTGATTATAGATTTTCAACTTATAATAACCTATACCAAACAAGTCCTTTATCCACCGAGACAACTCACTTAATTTCAAATAAGATAGAATTCAATAATTGTGATGAAATTAAGTTTCTAGAATTGAAAAGACGGAGATGCTTGTGTAGGTTGTGTTAAAAGTTTTAGTAAAAAGCTAGTGATCAAGAAGTTTGGGTGGAGCATTCTATCTGTGTTGTTTTTTCAGTTTCTGTTCCTTTTGTTCCCTTGCTATATGTTTTTGTTTGGTTTCTCACCAAACTTGGGTGCTACCATATGATTGTACATTTATTTTGGTGTCAACCTAATTGAGATGGTTATATTCTGCTATAATGCTCTTGGCATCCCCCCCCCCCCCCCCTTTTTTTTTTATTGATGTATTGTTGCTGTATTTGTATGGTTTTGATTCATCAAAAAAAAGTTTTTTATTGATAAAAAAAAAAAGAAAAAAAAAAAGAAAAAGGAATCAAATGTAAAAACTCTTACAACTCACGACGATAATTTGAAACGTTCATTTTATAAGCCTAACAATAAAGATAAGTTCATCAGATATCACTAGACAAATGAACAAATTACATTTTGATTTTTAAATAGACAGACAATTATGAATTTAAATTAAAACGTCTATTTTATAATAAAAAAATGCGATTTGTTCATCTATTCATTGATATTCGATAAAAATAATTTTTTACACAAATGATTTTTATTACAAGATTTACATTATGAGTCTAGATTGAGGCATACAAAATAAGATATAAAGGGATATGAAGGGTAATGGTATGAAGATGACCTATTCCCCTGTTTATAAGTTTAAATGTCTTTTTCCATTGTATGTGCGAAGGAGTACACATTAACAAATCTTGCAAATTTTTTTTTATTAATTAATGTATCATACAATAAAGAAAATTTGTAATTTAAATTTAAAAAAAATAAAGAAAAGATATTGTACATTACTCATGTGTGAATGAGCAAGTGTTGGAAAATTCAAAAAACAGTGTTGTAGGTGGGACCAAAAAGAAGAGGATTCTACATTCTGATTGTTTTGGTACTGTAAGTGATCATTTTACATTAATACATGACCAATTTGTGGTTGTCCCAAGGCCTTTATTTTTTGCCTAACTCTTTTGACTATTCATCTCATTTCCCTCATATATTATTGCCATGCATGTGAGAATTTTCTTACACAAATTACTATTTTATTATTGCATGATTATGTTAGAACACAAAAAGTAAGATTGCATGTTGTATTCACACTTGGTCTAAATTGATGTATAAAATAATTTTCACAATGGTCATTAACACAACAACTGCCACTCAGGTTTTCATCTATGCGGTAATGACACATCACTGTCTACTTGTTATTTTTTTCCAAACTTTCAATAAACAGGAGTATTGTGAACTTGCTAAGAACATGGTTGGTTCTATGCATGAGCTTCACAAATGTTGAAATGAAAATGATAGTGACATGTTTGATGCAATTTATTGAGCCGCTTATAAATTTTTTTTTTTTTTTTTTTTTTTCTTTTTGAGAATTTATATTGGAGTGTTTGATGAGGTTTCCAATGCTTCTCCACACCCAACAAGATGCATTAGGATGCTTTACTCCTAACTCACAACTTCAGTTTATAACTTATAAGATAGAAATAAATATGGTTATTAGAATCCTGATCCGGATTGTAAGATCTTACGATCTTATGATCTTAGTTGGCCAAATGATCCGGATCACACTAGGATTTTAAATTTTGTAGGATCTTAAAGTGATTATATAAAATCGTGTAGAATCGCACACGATCCCAATTTATTACGATTCTAATCTTACAATTTTTTTTGTTATTATTTATTTCTTATATATATGTATGTATATATGTATATACAAACTCTTTTTTCATTCGTCTCTTGCAATTTATATTAACATGGAAAGTGCATTACATCAAATTTATTATTTTCTTTGTCTTTTTAAAATTGTGCAACATACATTATCATTATCCATAACTTTTCATTTTATTTTACGTTGAAAGTAGAACCTTACGATCTTAAATCCGATTTTACGGTCCGATTCATGAGTCTCTCCTAACGATCCCGCTTAGGATTCCGATTTTAACAACCTTTGAAATAAATTAAATAAGTTGATTATCAGAAAGTTTGTACAATGATACTTATACTAAAACAAGTCACTATATAACTCATTGTAAAAAGAAGAAGAAAAAGAAGAAGAAAAAAAAGAGAAAAAAAAAAAGAAAAAGAAAAACTGAAAGAAGAAATGAAGAAGATAAGAAAAGAAAATAGTTAATCATATATATCCACAACATGCCACATTAGCTTTACTTTTTGTTTCTTTGTTCATGCAAAAGATACAATCAGAGAGGACAATTTTTGAGTTTCAATCAGACAAAGAGTTTCCAACATTATTGCTTTAATCTTTACATCAAGGTGACAATTATAGAGGAATATGATCATAGAGAGGAAAAACTCTCTCACCTATAATGTTCTAGATACCATGTTTTTTTTTTTTTTTATTAGCAAAAAAACTTTATTGATAACCATGAAGTGAAATAGAATGATACAAAGTAATACATCAATAAAAAAGAGGCTAATGCACAAGCATCACACTCCATGTGTCAATCCCCCAACTAGGTTGACACTCACACGCAAGCTCAATCATATGTTCTAGATACCATGTGTGCCCATGATCAAGATGTTTCATATATTGTATAGGTTAGGATTGTCTCCAGTTAAATTAGCCATTCGATTTAGTTTTTGTAAGACAGCAATATTACAATTTCAGAAGAAAAAAAATCCAAAAATAAACTTAGAATTTAGAATCAATGAATAAGATTCACTAAGATATGGCCTCACAACAACTATTTTAAATGTAAACTATTGATGTGAAATTCATAATAATTTTTTAATTTATTTTCTGATTCTATAACTTTCCTTTGTAAGGCTTAACGGGGTCTTAGATCACCCAGACATATTGTGGGAGTCACAAACCCTATCACAAAAAAATAGATTAGATGTCTAGTTCAACAAAAACAAAGCCAAACTCATTTGTAAATTTTTTTAATGAATTTTGTTGATGGATGTTCTTATGACACTCATAAACATTTTTAATTTGGTTGTGCATTATTATTCCATAAAAAATGAAAAATTGATATAATCAATAAAGCTTTCTATTTTACTGATAAAAAAAAAAAAAAAACTGTACAACCATTTGATATTTTGTTAATAAATAATTTTAGACACTCGTCGCCAAAAATGAAACCTTTTTTTAAAGGACAGAAATACAAGATATATAACCATTTTTATTTTTTTTTCATCCTAATCTGACTCAAGTTGAGCCAGATTAGGATGTGCTTGGGAGAAGCTATGATTTATTGAGTTGGGGGTGTTATGCTAATGGGACTGGCCCAGGGAGTGGGCTGTTTGTTTTTATAGCTCTGTTTTGCTTCTGTTTTTGTTCTCTTGGTTATATTGTTGGTCTTTCACCAACTTTGGGGATGTGTTAGTATATGATTGGATAGGCCTTTCAGTGCCAACATAGTTGAGATGGCGTAGGTCTATTGTGATGCTCTTTGCATTTCTTTATCTTTGTTGATGTAATCCAAATAATTGTACATTTATTCATCAATAAAATTCTTTTTTAGCTGATAAAAAAAAGGAAAGATATATAACCAGTTATTTATTAAACTTATTCATCAGATGCTAGATTTTAATCCTAACCTCTCATATATTAGAGTGTTAGGATGATGCTACAGGATTAAAAACCTTTTGCCGAAAGTCATCTTATTATATGCATGTCTTTCCAAACCTCAAATTATTTATTTATTTATTATTATTATTGTAAAAAAGCAATGATTCATCTTAATTAGTACATTCCTAAAAAGATCAAAGTTGTTGGGCATTTTGTGGGGGGGAAAATGCCAAGATTTGTCTAATTGGAATTTGAAAGATTTCCAAGTATTTTGTACAAAGGTGATGCTTTAAATATATTTGGAAACTAGGCATAATCAAGAATATAGCTGCACTAGATATAAAGTTTAGAATCCTAAATCTTAAATTAGAAGCCTTAACTCAAACTTCATCTTTCTTTATGTTGCTAATGAAAGTCTTGATCCCACTATAATTTCGAATTTTAGAGGTAGTTGTAAACCACTAGGCTAATGACTGATTGTATTTTTTTCATTGTATAAAAAATTTATTCAAAATGATGTGAAAATGCCATTAATGAACTTATTAGCGATAACGGTGAGTGTTTTGGTTTGAAATAAAAACCTCACAAATAACTACATTATTTTGTATGAAAATTTTGTACAAATATTATGTTTATATATCATTACTCAATTATTTTACATATCAAATGGAATTTTGTCTAACAAAGTAAGCTTTGGAATAATCACCCATCTTAATCATACGAAGGGTATCTTCCATTAGATTAACAAAACATGAATTTATTCCCCATAACACGATAGTTAACTATATACTACATAAACTTCATTGGGTACTGTCAAAGTTGAGTGTTTTGTGAGGTATTTGTTTAGAATACAATTGGAATTTTTCTTCAAAAAGTTGGAGAGAAAAGTGTGTTTGTAGTTTTGCAATAAAGGGAATAACAATAAAGCCTAAAGAGAATGTTTTGGTTATATCTATGATTATAGGTTTATGCTTCTACTTTTGTATTAAAAAAATTTAAAAAATAATGGAATTAGACCCAATGAAATATAGATTATGATGAGAATAAAGCCCTAAAACGTTTCGAATGAAGGATAAATTCCATTTCATGAAAACAAAATTAGGAGAATTTTGTGTTCATGCATTCATGATGCATTGATAATGACAGGATCATTGCATTGTAATAATCAAAAATTAAATTATTAGGATAAGGTTTAGAATTCGTAATGCTCACGTACAACAAAAAATTGTATGTTTTTGCATGCATGGAATATAATTTTACTTTTTATTTATTTATTAATGTTTGCTTTTTTTTATATAATTAGTCAACCAATAGATGGAACGGAACAACTCATAAATTAGAGTTGGTAAACCGATGGCTTATGTTAATATATATATGGTATACTTTCTTAAATATATTAGGTATTGATCTCTTAAATATATTTGTATTATCATAGTTAGGTTTGTAGGATTCTCTTTCTCATAATTAGGTTTCTAGTAGGATACTCTTTCTCAATTTATATACAGGCCTGCTATGTAAACATAATTTCAGAACACAAAACCTTATGCTTTGGATTATCTACCATGTGTATCATCAAGAACTCAAGAGAAAAACGTACTCGAATCCATTGTTGAACGGAAGCGTGATTATCAATTGCCTTTTGTTATTGCCTTCCAATCCTTTCCTTTTGAGTGCCTTAAGTTTCTCCTTGAGAGGATATAGAAGAAATTGGCAGTTCTTTACTCTAGGCAGGATTAGGGACCATAACAACTTAAGGTTAAAATAGATTTTCAAAAAGAAAACCGTGTGGCAGTTTTTGGAAGAGAATGAAAACCGACTTAACCAATTTTGTTTTAATTTCTATTTCTGCCCCTCATAGAAATAGAAATTACTCAACTAGTATCTACACATTAGGTCCATGACACATATACCCTTAAGCCTATTGACTAAATTGAATCACTTAAATTGTAGGCTTCTTATAAATGATAACACCACATTTAAATATGTGGTCCCATTGAGACATTATCTAACAATCTCCCACTGGACCACATATGTAACCTGAAAAATGTGCATAACTTTAGTGAGCTCAGAAATTTGTTATCATGACCTGAGGGTATCCAAACAATCTTGTCCATTAACTATATTGATATAGGATCAAAGCGGTCTTCGTTACATTAATCGTAACTCGACCCACCAATGGTCACGTATATCAATACAGCTAAATGACATAGATCAATCATGGATGTGTAGCATGGAAATTGCATGTAATGTGATCCATACATGCCTATTTCCAACTGGTCCTACTTAACTTTATTGAGATCAATACTTCACAATACGTAACAGAGTGTAATAAACTAAATACTTCATTTCTGCAGAAATTAATCTAATTACATAGATAAAACTCAAGGCTGACATAAAGCAGTAATATAAATACAAACTCCCACTAAACCAAAATGTTCTCAAATAGAACAACACCCATATGAGCAGTGTGCTCATGAAAGACCTTGGGTGGTAGTCCCTTCGTAAGTGGATCCGCTATCATGGAGTTTGTCCCAATGTGCTCTATGAAAATCTGTCCACTCTGCACTCTTTCTTTTATAACTAGGAACTTGATATCAATAAGCTTTGATTTTGTCGAGCTCCTGTTGTTATTGGAATATAAAACTGCAGACTTATTGTCACAATATAACTTAAGTGGTCTTTCAATGCCTTCCATAATACGCAACCCAGTGACAAAATTCTGCAGCCATATCCCTTGGTTTGATGCCTCATAACATGCTACAAATTCTGCGGCCATAGTGGATGAAGCTATGAGCGTCTGCTTTGCAGGCCTCCAAGAAATTGCTCCGCCAGCTAACAGATAAATATAGCCTGATGTGGATTTCCTACTGTCTTGGCATCCAGCAAAATCGGAGTCGGAATATCCAATGACCTCTAACTTATCCGATCTCCTATATGTGAGCATATATTCTTTTGTTCTCTGTAAATATCGCATAACACGCTTGACTACTTTCCAATGATCCATGCCAGGATTACTTAAATATCTGCCTAACATGCCAACTATGAATGCAATATCCGGACGCGTACATACTTGGGCATACATTAGACTCCCTACAGCCGAGGCATAAGGAATCTTCTGCATTTCTTGAATTTCAAGACTGTTTTTCAGGCATTGGCTGAGACTAAACTTGTCTCCCTTAGCAATCGGGGTTTCACCTGATTTACAATTTTGCATGCCAAATCTATTGAGTACTTTTTCGATATAGCTCTTTTGTGATAATCCCAGAATACCCCGAGAACGATCGCGGTGTATTTCGATTCCTAATACAAAGGAAGCATCACCAAGATCTTTCATTTCAAAATTCTTAGATAGAAATCTCTTGGTGTCATGCAATAAGTTTATATCGTTTGTGGCAAGCAATATATCATCAACATATAAAACCAAAAATATGTGTTTACTCCCACTGAACTTGTGATACACACATTCATCAACAACATTAGTTTCAAAATCATACGAAGTGAGAACTTAATGAAATTTGAAGTACCACTGACGAGAAGCTTGTTTGAGTCCATAGATGGATTTAGTCAATTTGCAAACCATATTCTTTGGGTCTCCAGACACAAAGTTTTCTGGCTGCACCATATAAATTGTTTCTTTAATGTCACCATTAAGAAATGCTGTTTTAACATCCATCTGATGCAACTCAAGGTCAAAATATGCAACAAGCGTCATAATTGTCCTAAAAGAATCTTTTGTAGAAACCGGAGAAAAAATTTCTTTAAAGTCAATTCCTTCCTTTTAAGTAAAGCATTTGGCTACAAGACGTGCTTTATACCTCTCCACATTACCATTTGAATCCCTTTTGATTTTAAATATCCATTTACAATCTACGGGCTTCGCACCAACTGGTAATGGGACAAGTTTCCAAATTTTATTGTCTTGCATAGACTTATATTCTTCATTCATGGCTTCTATCCATTTATGAGAGTTGGAACTTTCCATGGCTTGATGATAGTTGATTGGGTTATCTTTCGACATTCCATTTTCTACCTCATGTTCCTGGAGATATACAAGATAATCATCCGAAATCGCAAATCTCCTTTCTCTTGTGGATCACCTTAGTGGCACAGGTTCTTAAGGTTGAGGTTGTAGAGTTTGTTCCTCAGGAACAATTACCTCATCTTGAATGAGGGATTGAACTATATTGTCTTGAACAACATTGTCTGGTTGAGGATCCGAAGTTACTTCTCGAGCAATGATAGGTATAGGAACCTGTAATTGGTCAAAAGTAGTAGTTGGAAGTGGGATTACTCCTGCTTCCTCCTCAAAGACAATGTCTCTAACTGGATTTCTCCCCCCAAACTCAACATCCTCAAAAAATGTTGCAATTCCCGTCTCAAATATTGACCTATTTGTGGGATCATAAAACTTGTAACCCCGTGATCGTTCAGCATAGCCAATAAAGTAGCTGCTAACAGTTTTAGAGTCCAATTTTCTTTCATGAGGTTTATAAGGCCTCGCTTCAGCAGGACACCCCCACACATGCAAGTGTTTTAGACTACGCTTTCGCCCAACCCAAAGCTCATAAGGTGTTTTTGCAGCTGCTTTAGTTGGCACCCGATTTAAGATATAAGTTTTTGTCTTTAGAGCCTCACCCCAGAGGGACTCTAGTAAAGTAGAATGACTGATCATACTTCTTACCATATCCTTAAGAGTCCGATTTCGTCTCTCAGATACACCATTCATGCTAGGTGATCCTGGCATGGTGTATTGTGGGATGATTCCACATTCCTCCAGGTATTTTGCAAATGGTCCTGGACGTTGTTCACCTGATCCATCATATCTGCCATAGTATTCACCACCACGGTCAGACCTGACACTTTTTATCCGTTTATTGAGTTGTAACTCAACTTCGGCCTTAAATTTTTTGAATACTTCCAAAGACTGAGATTTCTCATGGATAAGAAATAGATACCCATATTTGGAATAGTCGTCTATGAATGTGATAAAATATTGTTGACCATTCCAAGACGCCATAGGAAATGGCCCACAGATGTCCGAATGAATTAATTCTAAGACATCTGTAGTCCTATGGGTACCATATTTCTTCATTTTGGTCTGTTTTCCCTTGATACACTCAATACATACATCAAATTCTGAAAAATCAAGAGAGTCCAAAATTCCATCAGACACAAGGCACTCAACTCTAGATTTAGAGATGTGACCTAGGCATTTGTGCCATAATGAGGCTGAATTTTCCTTACGCTTTGTACCTCGTGATTCCACGTGCAAGGTTTCATTATAAGATGCAATAGTTTCTAGCAAATATAGATTATCAATCACATTAAGTAAACCAGTACCAACAACATTTGAATTAATAGACATACTAAACTTCATATTTCCAAAAGAACAACAATATCCCAATTTGTCCAATACAGAAACAGAAATTAAATTCCGTCTAAAGGACGGTACAACAAAAGTGTCTATTAAATCCAAATAATAACCAGTTTTCAGCAATAATCTAAAGTGCCCTATTGCCTGCACTTCTATTGACTTGCCATCACCCACAAAGATGTATCTTTCAGCATCAGTTGGCTTGCGGTAGTTCAGGCAACCTTGCATAGAAACACATATGTGAGTAGTAGCGCCAGAATCTACCCACCAAGTGTTTCTTGGTACTGAAGCTAAATTTATTTTAGAACAAACCAAAACATAAAATGTACCTTTCTTTACACGCCAGGCGACGTATTTGGCACAATCCTTCTTTCTGTGTCTGGGCTTGCCACAAAAGAAACAAGCATCCTGCACTTTCTGTTTCTTTGGTTCCGGACCCTTAGGAGCAGCAACTTCCTTTCCTTTATGCTTTCTTTTGCCCGTATGCTTGGAGGTGCTTGCCAGATGAGCACTTTCAGTCCTTTCTTGCTTCAATCTCTTTTCCTCTTGCACACAAAATGAAATGAGCTCATTGAGAGTCCATTTCTCCTTCTGGCAGTTATAACTGACCTTAAATTGGTTAAATTGTGTAGGAAGAGAGATGAGAACTAAATGCACGAGCAAATCATCAGATAGGTCGAGCTTTAGGGCCTTAAGTTTTGAAGCAAGATGAGACATTTCCATGATGTACTCGCGAACATTACCCTTACCTTTATACTTCATTGAAATCAAGCTGGCTAAAAGCGTGCTTGTTTCAGCCTTATCATTTTTAGCAAAACGCTTTTGAATTTCTGAAAGAAATTCACCGGCAACGGTAACATCCTCTGTTATTGCACCTCGAAAGACTTCTGGAATCCCATGCCTCATGATCATAAGGCTTATCCTGTTAGAACGATCCCACTTTTCAAAGTACACAATTTCCTTAGGAGTACTTTGTTTAGTGAGATCATTCGGTTTTGGCATTCTTAATGCCAAGTCTATGTCCATGCAGCCGAGAACAATCAATATGTTCTTTTTCCAGTCCTTAAAGTTTGTTCCATTTAACATTGGAACATTGTTCATGTTGGCAGAGATTGAAGTAGTCGACATTAAAGTTGAATAGAAAATAAAATAAAAGGAATAAACAATTATGCTCACATTAAGTTACCAAACAAATAATCTCTAAATAAATTAATTTAATGACAACATCTTAAGATACCTAGTACAACATTAATACCAAGCCTTTGGGTAGTGATATTAACTGTAAGTGGTATTCGTGGTGTAATGATCAAACATTGACAATAAGTTATGTCAAATAACAAATCTATCTTTTGATGGATTTATTATTCACATTAGGTTTCCTTGACAATTGACACATGTTTATCACCACAAAATGTGTGTGTAATTCTGCCAAGTATTAATCATGTCTTTGGACCGATAAATACCCGCATGAGATACACATACATGAACATCAAAACATTCCATATAAAACAATCTAGACAAGAGAGATCCCTTTTGTGACATCTTGTGTGAATTGACTTATATTTAGAATGTTAGAAAATTAAATTTCAACTGTACATGTTGTATGAAATGACTTTAAATTTAGAGATTTCTTAATGTGTTACCCCGTATATCTTATATAATTTGCAGCAATCCCAATTATATATACATATATATATATATATATATATAATTGACGAGTCCAAAAAAAAAAGAGTTTTCTTTTTTTTTTTTTTAAACCACAAATCACATGCATCAAGTGAAAAAATCCAAACCAATTCTTTATATGAAAATTAGAACACAATAGTGCTCGGTTTTCAAACACCCAGAAAATGCCAAAGATCAAGCCACAAATCACATGCATGAATAGATTATTAAATTTCAAAGACCAAGACACTTCTTTATTGTGAAAATAATAACACAATGGTGCTCTGTTTTCAAACACCCAGAAAATGTAACGCAGACGGAAATATATATATATATATATATTTTATGATGTTCATAATTATAAACCTCATGAAAATAAATATATATATACATGATTCCATAACTTTGAAATATAGAATCCAAATGCAAACTGATGCATTAGAAGGATTTATAAACACATGCATTCATAATATATATAACTGCGGAAGCCCATTTCAACATAATAGTGCACTGTTTCACACATACAATCATCCATATATATATATATATATATATTAACACATGCATTTATCCATTAGAAGGATGAACTACCCACCGAATCCATCTCAATTATTTTACATTTCCAGAAACCAAACAGAATTTGCAGCAGAAAAAAAAAAAAAACAGAATTCGAAAACCAGGAAACCAAATTGGATGAATAAAGCATATCAATTTCTAATAATACACATGATATAACTGCTCTGATACCACTTGTAAACATAATTTCAAAACACAAAACCTTATGCTTTGGATCATCTACCATGTGTATCATCAAGAACTCAAGAGAAAAACGTACCCGAATCCATCGTTGAACGGAAGCGTGATTATCAATTGCCTTTTGTTATTGCCTTCCAATCCTTTCTTTTTGAGTGCCTTAAGTTTCTCCTTGAGAGGATATAGAAGAAATTGGCAGTTCTTTACTCTTGGCAGGATTAGGGACCATAACAACTTAAGGTTAAAATAGATTTTCAGAAAGAAAACCGTGTGGCAGTTTTTGGAAGAGAATGAAAACCAACTTAACCAATTTTGTTTTAATTTCTATTTCTGCCCCTTATAGAAATAGAAATTACTCAACTAGTATCTACACATTAGGTCCATGACACATATACCCTTAAGCCTATTGACTAAATTGAATCACTTAAATTGTAGGCTTCTTATAAATGATAACACCACATTTAAATATGTGGTCCCATTGAGACATTATCTAACATTCGATTGTATAAAATGAATTCATTAAATACAATATATATTATTTCCTTCCTCTCTCTCTCTCTCTACTATTCTAACATGGTATCAGAGTTTGGTAAAATACTTAGTAATTTCGCTTTATCGAAAGGCAGCAACCTTGCCTTGGTCGCTCGCCGAACCTCAACCTATTTCGCTGTCATATTTTTCTGTCAGTATCGCTTCATGGTGATCTCTTCTTCTTTCCGTTCCTACTTATATATATTTTACTCGCAATCCTTCTTATTTTTTTGTTTGTACTTTTGCTCCACTCTGTTTTTTTCTTTGTTTCAACCTCAAATAGGTTTCTATCTTCAAATCTATTTGCGTTTGAGGAAGGGTATTATACCTATATCATGGTGAACATGGTTATACACCATGCAAACCACCAAAGCTGCCTCCTTTGGCGCACTTTCTAAGCCGTCTCATTGGCACATTACCTTAGCTATCTCTTTTTGGTGCACTCTCTAATCCATCTCATTGGCGCACTACCTAAGCCGCCTCCTTGGCGCACTCCCTAAGCCGCCTTCTTTGGCGCACTCTTTAAGCTGCCCCATTGGCGCATTACCTAAGCCATCTCCGTGGCTCACTTCCTAAGCCGCCTCATTTTGGAGCACTTTCCAAGCCACCTCCTTTTGGCGCACTCTCTAAGCCGTTTCCTTGGCGCACCAACAAAGTCGCCCTTTGGCGTACCATCCAAGTCGCTCCCTAGCGCACTTAGTCATCTGTTACCATCATCGTTCAACACCATATCATAAGTTATGTGTGTGCCATACTTACTGGTTCAACATCCAGTCTTTACAATGGTTTGACATGACCTCTTAAACTATCCCAACATTGATTTCAGTTAGTTTCTACAACGGTTCGGCATGACCCCGTAAACTGTCCCGACATTGATTCCGGTTAGCTCCTACAACAGTCTGGCACGACCTTAAATTGTCTCGGCATTAGTTTTGGCCAATTCTACAACAGTTCAACGCAACCTTAAACTGTCCTAGCATTAGTTCTGGCCAATTTCTACAACGGTCCAGCATGATCTTAAACTGTCTTGACATTAGTTTTGGCTAGTTCTTACAATGGTTCGACATAACCATATACTATCTTCCGACATCAGTTTTGTTTCCCGGCATTAGTTATGGCCTCTGATCTATCTTAAGTGCTCTTGCGCTCCCGTTCGAACTTTGCAATCTATTTGTCTTTTATTTTATTTAATTTTATTTCGTGTTTTAGTTTCTTTCTCCAAACTCAAGATGTTTATACTCCTTGAGTTTGAGGGGGATGTTAATATATGTATATATATGGTATACATTTCTAAATATATTGATCCCCTAGATATATTTGTATTACCATAGTTAGGTTTCTTGTAGGATGTTCTTTCTCATAATTAAGTTTGTAGTAGGATACTCTTTCTCAGCTTATATATGCAGGCCTTCTATTGTATAGGATCAATTCATTAAATACAATACATATTATTTCATCTCTCTCTCTCTCTCTCTACTATTTTAATAGGTTAAAATGGTTTATATATTAAAACACTCCAATCTAATAAATAAATTTAAGTAGGTTGGATTGAATTGAATATAAGTTGGACAAATTAATTTGACTAATATATTTACTTTATGAGGTGATGGGATGGTACTAACGATGGTGCTAACGGTGAGGGAATGGTGATAGCAATAGTGTGATAGAGGCGGTGGTGGAATGGTAAAGTTGGTGGTGATGATGGTGGTATGTTGGAGATGCATCTTCTTCATGTATGTTCTAGAATATCTATTCTGAATGTTAGTGTCTCCTTATTGTGAATCATTCTCCTGTCATCGCAATTAGGGGCTAATTTTGAGAATTGAAAAGTGTGTGAGTGAAAATCTGACCACACTGCCTGCTTAGTGATCAACTGGAGAGCACAGGCAGAATAGATGGCTTCAGTAACCTGTAACAGAAAGAAAAGGCTCCGGCGGTGGTTCTTCCACCCGGGGCACTCCGACGATCAAGTCAGTATATCTCTCAAAGATAATCAAGTGCTAAACTTAATACTCAAAACATAAATTGCATACCTTAGACCCATGAGGGTGCCTCTCTTTTATAATATATTCAATCCAAGTCCTACTAGAAGTATGACTTCTATGAACTCCAATTCAGTGTTTACTTTGGACTCTTTAAGAGATAAAGATAAACTCCCTAAGAGCTTTATCCTTATCTTGGTTAAGTCCCCTCTTCGTCTTAGGACTCTTGTCCCTTATCCGCTTATCTCGGATTCCGATATCTTCGGAGATAACCTTGGCAACTCTGAGATCATCTCGGCTTAACTACCACGACACGTGGCACCTCGGCTGACACGTCGGTGTCACCATGCCACGTGTTGGTATTCAGAAAATATATCCCCACAACTGCCCCTAGGTTCTATTACCTCGACATTCTGAGGTGATGAAACCTATACCGATATTTCGACATTTCTTTTCTGAGTAATGGCTCAAAAACTGTTTAGCCGAGATAATCCACTTCCAGCCGATGTGTTCTCTTCGGAGAACAAGGTTTCGAACGTACTCTCCCACGCGCATGAGCTGTCATGCACTTCTAACCGTTCCCTTCAAATGCTTTATTTTTATTGGCCCATTCCTGCGACGCGCCTTAAGGCTGTCTTTTCATCCGTCTGCGCTGTCTGACGTATACGGTGCTCCAGGCGTAATAAATGCCCTATTTTTGCCGCCGTTTCAAGTTTTTGACAAAACTTTTCTTTGCCTCTTTCTTTCTTCACTTTTTTATTCTGATTTCTTGCTCTTTCTCTCTCCGAAAGCTCTTTTTTCTTCGAATCTGCCATTGCTTCAATCTCTCTTCTGAAACTGTCTTTAGTCTTCCATTCTTGCGAAGCTTTCTTTGCTGTCACAACCGATATCTGATCTCGGCGAATATTGCCCCGGCTTCATTTGTTCTGGTAAGATTCTGTTCCCTTCTCTCTTAGTTCTCTTTATGTGCTTTCGTCTGCCTATTGTCATTATTGCTTTTGTTCAAAGCCTTGGATTTGTTTGTATCTTGAATCGTGGCTACATCTTGAACACTTGCACTATTTCACCACTTTTCTTGCCACTGTTCTTGATTTTTTCATTTCTGTATTTCTTTCGTTTCTGAGAACCATACCTCTGTTCTTTGATTCTGAAGCGTCATCGTTTTCTGTTTTTCGTATCTGTCCCAGATCTGTGCCTTCGATCTTGATCTTTATAGTTCTTAGGCTTGGGATTTGTGTGTAGAACCTTTAAGTTTTAGGGAAAATTGAAACAAGCCTTATCAGTCATTTCCTAGACCTTTGTCGAGGTTTTTGCAATCCTTCTAAAGCGCCCATCTCCTGAAACACATTCCTCTTTGTCTAGGCCGACGTAATGGGTATGTGGAGGCACAGGGTAAATACCCCAACAAAACTCGAATACTTTCGGCAGGAGTTTTCCATCCCATCTGATGTTCACCTCAGACTAGCTGGGGATGACGATTCCATTATGCCCACAGATCATACGATGCCCTTTCCTATAGTAGCTTTCACTGAATGTGGACTTCAGCTTCCACTGAATCCCCTGTTTCGTGAAGTTCTTTATTTCTACAAGCTGAACCCCATGCAACTTACCATCAACTCCTATAGGGTGATTAACGGTATTATAGCTTTAGCTAGGCAGGAGAACCTTAGAATCACCCTGGCTGACCTTCAGTACTGTTATACAATGTGCCCCCTCAACCTGAAGGAAAGGGGCTTTGTTTATTACCTTAAGCTGAGGTCTACCGAGTTCAAAATTGTAGCCGACCTCCCAGACTCCAACAAGGGGGTTGGGGATGACTTTGTTATTGCATCGGGAAATTGGGAATTTGGCCCAGACGAAGATGTCCATCTCTACCCTCTTCCTCGATCAGTTAAAGAGGGCAAGGGTAAGAGCCCAATGCCAACACTTATTTGTTTTTATTTAAGTTTTTAAAATTTTGTCTGTTTCTAAAGTCTGTTTGCTTGTCCTGCAGATCTTCATCAACCACCAAAAAACTTCCGTCAATCCTTTTTCCCTGGAAAAGACTTGAAGAAGCTTCTTGGTCTTCCAATCCATAAGCGCAAGGCTCCCCTGTTGCTGAACTTCATTCCAACATATAAATCCACTTTACCTGACGTCCCAAAAAGGAAGAAAAAGAGTCTTTTTCCACCTACTGCCACAACTGTAACCGCGTCTTCATCCCGAACAGATCAAGGATCCACTTCTGACCCAGCCGATCTTCTATCTACTTCGGCCCTCTACTTAATACCAATTCCAGAACGTAAACGTCGACGAAGACTTGTAAAGACTGCCGAGATGGTTCGTCCAAGGCCTGTCGTTCAAGATCTTCTTGCCAACCTTCCAACCGACGCTGATGCTGTACCAACACATGCGATGCCCCCACCAAAGCCGAAGAGAGTAAAAAAGGCGCAGCCCAAGGCCAAGGCTACTGACGCTGAGGTTGAGGATGCTTTGCCTATTTCTCAGCTGGCAGAAAGCAAAAAATCAACCTCTGCTTCCACCAAGAGGTCTACTGAGGCCCAACCCTCAGGGTCTACTCAATCAAAAAGGCCGAGGTCATCGTCTGCGACGACCTCGGCATCCAAGAAGCCCGACGTTCCATGGGCCCCTCAACTAACTCTGGAGGACAGGCCTATTATGGCCAGTGAAAGTGCGGACGATATCAACGTTGGTGTCGCCCTCAGCACTGCTCTTCTCCTTCCGAAGGATTTGAACCGAAATGCTGAGCTTAGTGAGTATGAGAATTACGCTCTCATGCTCCAACACTCCGTTCAAGTAAGTGTTCCTGTTTGCACTTGTGATTTTTCCTTCTGTTTCTTACTGAGAATATTTTCTAACACTTCTGTTTTTCTTCAGGCCATTCAGCACGCCCATTCATTTTCAATGCAATCTTTTGAAAATCGGCAAAGATTGGTTGATATGAAGAGGGAAGCATCTTCCATGGAGAAGGAGATCAAATCTCTTGAATCAAAGATGAGAAAACTGGAGGACCAGGCCGAGGCTGCGACTAAGGCCCAGCAGATGGCTGAAGAGAAAGTGGAGTCTGCTGAGGCTATCCGAAAAGTAGCTGAAGCTGAGAAGAAGGAGGCCGAAGTGAAAAAGGCCCAGGCTGAGAAGGAGCTCTAGCAGGCTTTGGCCACCAAGGAGGCCGAAGTCAAAGAGGTTGATGAAAAGGCCTATGCCCAGGGTATGGCCGACGTCACAGAGGATTATAAACTTCAAGTCAGGCAGGCATGCAACAGGGGTTTTTCCCTTGGTTGGATGTCCCTGATAAAAAAAACTTGATCTCCCTGTTGACTCGCCCTTTCGTATTGCCGATGCCATTCCTTTACCATTTCCTCCTCCAAGTCAGGTTGAAGACGAATCAGAGACTGAGGCTGATGCCGAGGATGAGTATGAAGGGAAAAATGATGATGAGGCCTTGGTGAGGAAACCCAAGGATGCTGCTGAAGCTAAGTCCCCTCCTCCTGCTGAGCAAGTGATGGATTTAACCTTGGATGAGGAGGGTGATGAGGTTGGGGAGGCACCAAAGGAAATTGCCATCGGGCAACTATCATCCGACCTTCTTTTGGCTGAAAGAAATCTGGACAATACGCTGGCTGAGATTGATGCTGAGATAGAAGTAGAAAAGGTTGTCGAGGACGTTCCACCAGAATCGTCCGAGGTCCCAGTCCCTGCAGCTGTTAATACTGAAGAGTCTTGATTTAAAATGTCTTTTGTGCTTTTTCCTTCTTTTTCTGTACTTTGCTCTTTGTACTCTCTTTTAATTTCTGGATAATGCAAAACTCCTTCTTATGGCCGACGTAGCTTTTTCAATATGTATCTGCAACTGTTCTTTCTATGGATGTTTTGTGATGTTCTGTTGATTGCTTTTGCATAGTTCTACACTTAGAAATTTTTGCATGCTTTTTCATTTTGCTTCCTTTGTGCAATCTTCTTGGGGTTACATACCTCGGGTATAACTACAAAACTTTTACTTCGGCAAGATACTGACCTGCAAACTTTTCATAAATTTTAACAAGTATAAAACATATACTACTTAATGTAATCTTTGCAAGCTTCTTCTCAAGTTTCAATAAGTATTAAACAGTGATTTTGGTCTAACCTACTTGTAAATTGCTACAAATTTCAACAAGTGTTTAAACAATATACTTAGCCTTTACTTCAACCTGTAAATTTCTGTATACCTCAGCGGGTGGTCATATGTCGGCTTAACATAAACTTGTAAATTGCTACAAATTTCAACAAGTGTTAAGCATCTTCCTTAGGGTTAAGCAACCCATATATTGCTATGAGAACTTAAGCAATAACCTCGGCTTAACTTCAACTTGTAAATTGCTACAAATTTCAACAAGTGAATTAAGGAATAATCTCGGCTTAACTTCAATCTTGTAAATTGCTACAAATTTCAACAAGTGAATTAAGGAATAATCTCAGCTTAACTTCAACTTGTAAATTGCTACAAATTTCAACAAGTGAAGATAAGGAATCAGCTTAATTCCAACTTGTAAATTGCTACAAATTTCAACAAGTGAATTAAGGAATAATCTCTGTCTTTTCTTTGTCCCCAATGTGAACCTGAGTTTGACTTGGGTTCACATTAATTATGTCTTCAATAAACATCAATGCATAACTTTATCAATCATATGTGTTGAAAGAATTCTGAAAAGACTTTATTGATGATATCGGCCAAAAAATGATGCACATCTAATGATAGAAAAATTTCAAATTACAAGTATTCCAAGGTCTGGGCAATGCTTTGCCCTCATTGTCCTCAAGCCGATAAGCTCCATTGCCTAATACTGAAGTAGTTCTGTAGGGTCCTTCCCAATTTGGGCTAAGCTTGCTTTCCCTGGGATCCTTCTTGTTCCCGACGACTTTTCTCAGGACTAGGTCGCCGACTTAAAAATCTCTTGGATTGACCTTCTTGTTGTAAGCTCTGGCAAGCTGTTGCTGGTATACTGCGAGCTGAATTGCGGCTTTCTCTCTTCGTTCTTCCAACAAATCCAAATCTCGGGCTAAGAGTACGTCATTGGTGCCATTCTCTACTCCCTGGGTTCTGATCCCTGGGATGCCGATCTCCAATGGGATGACTGCTTCTGTGCCATAAGCCATGGCAAAGGGGGATTCTCCTGTTGATCTTCTCGGCGTAGTCCGATATGCCCAAAGTACGTTGGGCAACTCGTCTACCCACTTTCCTTTTGCTGCCTGCAGCCTTTTCTTTATTCCATCCAGAATTACTTTGTTGGATGCCTCTGCTTGCCCATTGCTTTGAGGAAAACTTGGTGTTGAGAAATAATTCTTTATTTTGAATTTTGTACAAAAGTTCTTGATGAGTTTGCTGTCAAACTGTGTTCCGTTGTTGGCAACTATTGCTCTTGGAATCCCAAATCTGGTGATAATGTTTTTCCATATAAAATTCTTGACGTCCACATCTCGGATTTTGGCAAGAGGTTCTGCCTCTATCCATTTTGTAAAGTAGTCTGTTGCTACCAGCAAGTATTTTCTCTGCCCAGTTGCCTGGGGAAGTTGTCCAACCAGATCCATGACCCATTGGGCAAACGGCCAAGGGCTGGATACTGGGTTCAGGTCAGCAGCTGGCTGATGTATCAAAGGTGCAAACCTTTGGTATTGTTCGCACTTCTTCACATAGGCTTCGGCATCCTTTTGCATGTAGGGCCACCAATACCCCTGGGTAATGGCCCTGTGGGCTAATGATCTGCCCCCAGCATGGCTTCCACAAATTTCTTCATGAATTTCGTAAAGAAAATCTTCAACCTGCAAAGGGTGTACGCACCTTAAAAGCGGCCCAGTGAAGGACCTCCTGTAG
This sequence comes from Camellia sinensis, assembly GCF_055761805.1. Lineage (NCBI taxonomy): Eukaryota > Viridiplantae > Streptophyta > Magnoliopsida > Ericales > Theaceae > Camellia > Camellia sinensis. Next base: position 8,236,555 of record NC_138967.1, read on the forward strand.
AGATGGCCTTCTGCTGTTAGATTGAATCTAGCCGACTTCAGTCTGATTTTATGTGCTTCCTTATGGTCTTCTGGCAGCTTTCCTTCTTTTAGGAATGCAATGATTGCATCCATCCAGCTTGGTCCCAAGTCTACGCACAATGCTTCTTGTTCGGTGCTCTGTTTATCTATGCTCGGGGCCGACATGTAGTCGATCATAATTGTCTTTGTTTTTCCAGTTTGAATTGAACTGGCCAGGTTAGCCAACGCGTCGGCGTGGGTGTTGTCATCTCGGCTAACTTGGAGTAATCTGCAGTTCTGAAATAGGGCTGCCAATCTGATGACTTCCTTTGCATATGCCGACATTCTTTCGTCCCTGGCTGCAAATTCTCCTGTTGACTGGTTAACAATGAGTTGTGAATCACAAAAAACAATTACCTCATCTGCTTCTGCTGCTGCTGCCAGCTTTAGCCCTGTAATTAATGCTTCATATTCTGCCTCATTGTTTGAGGCTTTGAACCCCAAACGGATAGACTGTTCTACTATTTCTCCATCTGGAGATATCAGCAGTACTCCTGCCCCTGCTCCCTGGCGGTTTAAACTTCCATCGACGAATAGTCTGAATGAATTGCCGATGTAGATGCTGCAGGGTCTGAGTTTCTCCTTCTCTTGCTTTTTTGTTTTTGGCTGGGATTCTTTTTGCTTGTTGGGACAATGCTCATCTTGGCTCGACGGAGCCCGACGTGCGATGGTTTCAGGTGTGAGTTCTGTGACGAAGTTAGCCAAGACTTGACCCTTTATTGCTGTTCTCGGCCTGAACTCCAAGTCAAACTGGCCTAGGGTTACTGCCCATCTTGCTATCCTTCCTGTTAAGTCTCTTTGTTGCAACAAGGATTTCAGTGGGTGCTCTGTTAGGACCACAATCTTGTGTGCCTGAAAATAATGGTGCAACTTCTTTGAAGCCATTACTAAGACCAGCATTAATTTTCCAGTGGTAGGTATCTTGTTTCTGCGTTGGCCAAAGTTTTACTCACATAGTAAACAGCCTTTGCTCCCCTTTTTCCTCTCGGATTAGCATTGCACTGATTGCGTGTTCTGAGACTGCTAAGTACAAAAAAAGTTCCTCCCTTGGTACTGGGTTGGAAAGAACCGGAGTTGTGGTCAAGTACTTTTTTAGGTCGGTTAAGGCGGCTTCACATTCTTCTGTCCATAGGAAGTCTGTGGCTTTTTTCACCAGGTTGAAGAAGGGTCTGCACTTATCTGAGCTTCTACTTATGAATCTGTTTAGGGCTACGGCCCTTCCAGTAAGCATTTGAACTTGCTTTGCCGATGTCGGGCTCTGTAGTTCCAGGATGGCCTTGATCTGGTCTGGGCTGGCCTCAATGCCCTTTCTTGTTACCAGATACCCCAAAAATTTACCTGATCCAACTCCAAAGGCGCACTTCGAGGCGTTGATTCGGAGCTGATATCTTTTGAGTATGTCGAAGACCTCTTTTAGGTCGGCAAGATGACCCTTTGATTCCTTGGTTTTCACGACCATGTCGTCGATGTAGACTTCTACTGTTTTGCCAATCAGGTGCTTAAACATCTTTGTCACTAACCTCTGATAGGTTGCTCCTGCGTTTTTCAACCCAAAAGGCATTACCTTGTAACAGTACAGGCCTTTAGGGGTGATGAACGCGGTCTTCTCCTCGTCTGGAGGGTACATGGCAATCTGGTGGTACCCTCTGTATGCATCTAGAAAACTCATCCTTTCATGTCCTGAAGTAGCATCTACCAGTTGGTCGATCTTAGGCAGAGGAAAGCTGTCTTTGGGGCAGGCTTTGTTGAGGCTGGTAAAGTTTACACAAACCCTCCATTTGCCATTCTTCTTTTTTACTACTACTGTGTTGGACAGCCATGTTGGGTACTGAACTTCTCGGATGGCCCTGGCCTCCAGGAGTCTGTCTATCTCTTCTTCTACTGCTTCGACGTGCATCAACGTCAGTTTTCTGGCTCGTTGAATCACAGCCTTTGCCGACCTCTCGATATTCAGTCTGTGGCAAGTGACCTCGGGGTCAATGCCAGGCATTTCGTAAGGTGTCCAGGCGAACACCTCTATGTTTGCCCTCAAAAAATCTTTCAGTTCTCTTTCTTCTTCTCTGGCTAAGCCTGAGCCGAGAAGAAAGAAGCGCTCTTCGTCGCCCTCTTGGACGAAAACTTTTTTTAGTGCCTCTTCGCTCTTTTCGGCTGGTTCTTTCCCGACGTCTTCTAGGACCTCCATGTCCTCATCTTCAACTTCTGCTTTCCTTGGCTCCCGTGTACTACATGTGGATTTCATTGCTGTCATGGAGCAATTTTTTGCTTGCAGTTGATCTCCTCTGACTTCTTCAATCCCATGCTCTGTTGAGAACCGTAGTAGTTGATGCAACGTTGAGGGAACTGCCCCCATTGCATGCAACCACGGCCTTCCCAAGATGATGTTGTATGGTGAGGGCGTGTCAATTACCAGAAATTCCATCTTGATCTTCTTAGTGCCCGCTTGTACTTCCAAGCTTGTTGCGCCCAGTGGCCATGTCGGCGTTCCATTAAAGCCGACCATCGGGCCGCTGGATTGTTCTAAGTCATCAGGGTGAAGGCCCAGCTCCTTGTAACATCTGACATACATGATGTCACAAAAGCTGCCTTGATCTATTAGGATGCGTTTCACTTGGCACTCCCCAACCTGGAGGGATACTACCAAGGCATCATTATGCGGATGTTGGACCAATTCCAGGTCGGCTTCAGTAAAGGCTATCATCGGCCCTTGGCATTCTTCTGGCCGATGTCTCTTCTCCCTGACTTGGTAGATATGCTGTAAATGTCTTACCCTTTGGGTCTCCCCTCTAACTTCGTTTTCGTTGACCCTTGTGTGGATCACATTAACCACCCTCGGTCTTCTTGCTTGTGGTAGCTGTGCTAGGGGAGGTGGCGCTGCTAGTGCTTGAGGCAACCTTGCCTGTTCTTCCCTTGTCCTGGCTTCATCGACCAGGACCCTCAGAAGGCCTTGTCTCACCAGGTCCTCCAAGTGTGCTTTCAAGGTTCTGCAACCTTGGGTTGGGTGCCCTTCTTCATTGTGGTAGGCACATCGTCTACCAACGTTCTTTCCCATGAATTCCCCTGGTGCTCTTGCCGGAGCCCTGAAATAAGGTTGGTTTCGAATTTGATCTAGGACTTTATGGATTGGGATTCGGAATACCGTTGTTACCGCCTGTTTACTTCTCAACTCTGTTTCTTGTTTGGTCGGCCCATTGTTGCCTCGGCTTCACTTCGGCGAGCCGTTTCCCTTTTCTTGCTTTACCTCTTTGTTTCCCGATGTATCTTCTTCGGCTCTGGCGTACTTCTCAATTCTTGCCATGAGTTCTTCCATGTTTTTTGGCAATGTTTTTGCCAAAGACTTCCGTAGTGGGCAGTCATCTTTCAGGCCGTTCTTGAAAGACACGACCGTTACTTCTTGGTTGCATTCGGGTATTCGGTTAAACACCTCGTAGTACCTCTTCGCATAGGCCCTAAGGCCTTCTTCCTTGGTGATTCTTAGAGCCATCAAAGCATCAACCCTCAGGGGTTGCAACTTGTTGGTCACGAACCTGGCCACAAACATCTCGGCCAGGCCTTCCTATGTCTTTACGCTTCCCTTTGGTAATTTATGGAACCAATCAGATGCAATTTCCCCAAAGGATGAGGGGAATACTTTGCAGAGCAACGGCTCGTTCCCGCTATATAACGCCATTGAATTCAGGTATAGTCCAACATGAAAGTTTGGATCTGACTTACCATCATAAATTTGGAACCTCGGCATACTGAATCTCTTTGGTGGTTCGAATTTGTCCAGTTCCACCGAGAAGGCTGTCTTCGGCTTTACTGGGGAGTTTACCTCGGCGTTAACATTCTGCTGCCTCCTTCTGAGGTAGTCCCTCAGCTCTTCTTTGCTCCTCCCTGGAGTTCGGCTGTCTATGGATTTTAGTCTTTTTGGTACACTGCTTTCGGCCTCGTGGTGGGCCCATTTGGATCTTTCTCCATGGGTTGTGTCGAAGCAGAGTGCTTGCCTTTGAACATGCCGATGTTCTTTGGGCTCTGGATTCTTCATGTGGTGCGTCATTCGGGACTCTTCTTGCCTCGGCTCTTCTCGTCCGACTTCCCTGGAAGGCCGGTGAGAATGCCTTCCGCTCCTAGTATGCTAAGGGACCTCGGGGATTGTTTTTCTTCCGCCCTTCTGGGTGTTGGTTGCTGGCATCGGCGTATCTTGCAGCGGGTATGGTGGCTGCATAACATTATTCTGCATCATGAAGTTGACGACTGATTGAAGGTCTGCCAACTTGTTCGCCAATTCTTTTACTTCCTCATCCCTCCGTAGGCACCCGTCCCTCCATACCTGGAGGTTATCTTCATTGTAGTACTTTCCTTGGTTTGTCCTTTTTGACGTGTCGCCCTCCTGGATGACGTCTTTCTCTCTGTGACCCTGGTCACGGGTTTCTGTATTGTGGTTGTCTCCTTCAATGTCAAGGTCAATTGGTCTGCCACTCCCAGCGGGAGCGTCATCCCCAATTTTTCCCTGCTGTCCGTTACTGGCCATCTATTCTTCCTTCGTTCCCACAGACGACGCCAAATTGTGTGAGTGAAAATCTGACCATACTGCCTGCTTAATGATCAACTGGAGAGCACAGGCAGAATAGATGGTTTCAGTAACCTGTAACAGAAAGAAAAGGCTCCGGCGGTGGTTCTTCCACCCGGGGGCACTCCGACGAACAAGTCAGTATATCTCTCAAAGATAATCAAGTGCTAAACTTAATACTCAAAACATAAATTGCATACCTTAAACCCACAGGGGTGCCTCTCTTTTATAATATATTCAATCCAAGTCCTACTAGAAGTATGACTTCTATGAATTCCAATTCAGTGTTTACTTTGGACTCTTTAAGAGATAAAGATAAACTCCCTAAGAGTTTTATCCTTATCTTGGTTAAGTCCCCTCTTCGTCTTAGGATTGTTGTCCCTTATCCGCTTATCTCGGATTCCGATATCTTCGGAGATAACCTCGGCAACTCCGACATCATCTCGGCTTAACTACCACGACACGTGGCACCTCGGCTGACACGTCGGCGTCACCATACCACGTGTTGGTATTCAGAAAATATATCCCCACAAAAAGTATGATATAGGTTTCACAAACAAAGTCATTAGTTAAAGTTAAAAACGTTTTTTTGGGCCATCAATCATCCCTGATCAACCACGAAAAATTGAAATACTTATTCTGAGTAAGTTTCTTATATATGTTACCCATATGGGATGGTTTTTTTTTTTTTTTTTTTTTTTTTTTTTTTTTTTTTTCTTGAAAAGTAAAATTGTTTAATGTTCTTAAAATATTGCTTGATGCCAATAAAAATGTGTCTCACTAACAAAACTCCAACATATAATACTGGGTCCCACTATGCACACATTGCGAGGAGCTTCCGAAACACCGCAACAACCTCTCTAGCCTCATTACAAAATAAAAAATAAAAAATCACAGAACTATGCCATCCTTCCAATAAATTTAATTCACACATTATTTTTTCGGGATAAAATTTGATTCATGATGGAAGCATCTACTTGATTGATTCATCTGAACAACGTGAAACAGAATCTAATTTTGTTCACATATTCTCTCAGTATCTAAGTGGTGTTTTGAAAAATTAATAAAAAGTTAATTTTTTTGACTTTTTAAATTTTTTAATGACTTTTTTGATAAAAAACTGGATTATTTTAAATAAAAAAATTGATTTTTTTAGTTAAAAAAAATTAAAAAACTAAAAAACTGACTTTTTTTTTTGATGTGTTTCCAAAAGATCCCTAAATAATACACGCATTTTTACTAATTTAAAATAGTGTGGCCTACCATTTCAGGTGGGGTCATCACACCTTTTTAGGTATAAAATTTACATATTTACACCAATTATATTTTGTGTATTGTTTACGCATTAAAAAAACTTGTGTGAACAAATTCATGGACAGACCAACCAGGTGAATATGGTTGGGCTCGGCTTGAAAATGGCCAGTCCAATCTTCAATGGAGGCCCAAATCATTATATTAAAGTAAATGGCTTAAATAATAGGATAAATTATATATAGATTTATTTAAAATATGAATTATCTCTTATGGTTTACAAAATTATAAATACTTTTTTGTTAGAATTTTTTATTTGACAAAATTAACTGAAAAATAAAATTTCTTAACTGCTCTTATATATAGTGATAAAATTACTTGAATTATTAATTGAAATAAATTTCTGACATTATTAGAAATTATTAATTGACTTGATAATTTATTAATTAAATAGGTCATTTGTTATGAAATTAAAAACTTCAAAAGGTAGGATGTAATTTCCAAAACCATACAGGCAAATCGTATTGCAATTAATTTATCCCAAAACATAGAATAAAATGTTAAGATTTTATACAACTTGCCGAAAAGCGCATCTGGTGTAGTGGTATCATAGTACCCTCCCACGGTACTGACCAGGGTTCGATTCCCTGGATGCGCATTTTATTTGTTGTTATTATTATTATTTTATTTTTGATAAATTATAAATGCACTCATTAAAATTTATTTAAAATATAAATTGTTTTTTCTAATTTGAAAAAATTACAAATATTCTATTATTAAATTTTTTTATTTAATAAAATTAATTAAAAAAATAAAATTTATAACTCTTTTCTATATAATAATAAAATTATCTGAATTATAAAATGAAATAAATTTTTCACATGATTAAAAATTATTAATTGACTCAATAATTCATCAATAAAATATGTTATTTATTATGAAATTAAAAATTTCAAAGGACGAAATATAATTTTTAAAAATACAAAGGCAATTCATATTTTAAATAAATCTCATGTAACATGTGATGTATTTATAATTTATCTTCTTTTTTTTTTATTTCTTTTTATTTTATTTTTATCCTTCTTTTTCTCTCACAAATAATAGGAGTTGGGCCATGTAAAACCAGTTAATCTGTACAAGCGGTACAAGCGGTCCAGAAGGGTCACTAACCCATCCGATCCCTCGTTATTTTGGTCGATATAATCATAATTTTTTTATTTTTTTTTTTTATCACATATTTGATTCTGAAAATTGAAAAACAAGTGTATTTTTTAAAATAAGTTATTCATTTTTTTAGACAAAAATGATAAAATGCAAAAACCTGTGATTATCAAATCGATTTAATTTTTTTCATAAACACAGAATATTTTATAAAATGAACAATTTGAATTATCAAAACATAATCTGTAATAAAACTCTTAAGTCAAAATATGATGATCGAATTTAAAATTAAAATTGGTAAAAACCTCACCCTTATAAATTTCATTTTGTGAACCAAAATTCATCAAATCAATATCATGAAAGAATTGGACTTAGATCAATTAGTTTGTGGATGGGAAGCTACCTAGACTAGACATCCTCCAAAATATCAATCATGGGTGTCAATGTCACCAAAGTTTGAATAAGTCTTGTATACGGAGGTTAGTAGTGTTGGAGGTCTTATTGGGCATTCTCATTATTGGAGCTAAATTTTTAGGTATAGTTTGTTCCAGATGTTTAGTCTTTTTTTTTTTTTTTTTTAATTTATATCATAATAGTTAATACAATTTTCGCTAGTAGCTTATGAGAAAAAAAAATAACTTTAATAAATTGAAAAACAAATGATATTTGACAAGCAGATGAGGAATATTTTAATATTTATTATCAACTTCTTTTTTTATTATTTATTTATTTATTTTAAAGTAAACTATTTCCAACTTTTAGCTTCCAACAAATCGTATCAAACAAGTCCTAGAAAAACAGAAAACAAAAACAAAAAACTTCTTATATTTGATATGTGAAATGAAGAATGATTTTATTTATACTTTCTGATTATCAAATTATAATTTGTAAAAAATTGAACCAAACAGAAAAAATTCAGTTGTATATAAATATTTCATTAAATGGATCATGGAAGAGAGATGGACAATGCACTCTCGTACAAGGCATGATATTTAGGTTCGAGTCATGCTATCGCGAGTTTAACTTCCTATGAATCATAAAATAAATTTAAACAAATAAATTACAGAATAAAGATAAAAAATGAAAAGTCACCATTCTATTTCTCTAACCATTTTGTAAATTATTTCGGTACAACTAGCACAACTCAGATTTTTATGTGATGCAAAGGATTTGATTGATTAATTTAACCAAACTCTCATGTAAAAGCAATAAAAGTGGTGGTTTTTTTTACCATATTTTAATAATGATTTAAATTAAAAGATTATGGTTGTTCTTTCTCCAAACTACAATCCATGCGTATGAATGCCAAAGGCAAGGAACTAAAAACCTTTTAACTTGTTTTCAATGTCTTAAATGATTTTTGGAGTATTCACCATCTCCTCCAAGGCATTAATTCTTTGATAAACTCATTTTCACTCCAAAAATATGTTTCATTTTCTCTTTTCATTTGCTTATGAATGGATTTTTTTTTTTTTTTTTGAATAAATTACGCGACCAATTCCTTGATTGTTATAGATTTTAAATGTTATACAATTTTAAAATCCCTTAAATATAATATTGATTCACTTTCACCTCTCATTTCTACCAAATTTATACTGATGGATTTAACCGTATGCATTTTAGATTAAATGATAAATTGATATTTATTAATAATTGATATCATCTTTTATGTAAATTGACTATATTTTTTAATGTTCTTCCTTTTAGTACCCGAAGTCTTGATGACATGTGGTTGTTTAAAACAAGGTCATTTATTGAGGAAACAAGGTCATTTATTGATGACAGGTCCTGAAAGAGTAATGCTAGAGATCCCAAATACTCTACTAAAAATTTTACCAAATGTTTCACATGGGTGTGGAACCTACACAATGTGGGTCCCATGTGGGTCACACTCATGTGAGACATTTGGTAAAACTTTTGGTAGAATTTTTGGGGGCCTCTAGCATTTTTGGTCCTGAAAACTAAGTTTCATCTAAAAAAATGCCACATCCTTGTTTCATAATTTCCAAAACTTTGGGTTACATACCTTTACTTTCTTGTTTAGTTTTGTTTTACATGTTTTTGTCATGGCATAACTTTTAAGCAAGAGAAAATGTTCTAGTGTGCAAATGCACCAGGAGAATTTTCCTTAAGGGCAAAATATTTCTATTGTATTGCTCTCATCAATCAAAATTCAACAACTTTACCAACACAAAATTCATCACATATAATTAATCATATAAAATAATTTTGACCACAACCCACCATAAAAGATGAAGTTTTACTTAGATACTTCGCTCCAGCTATAATCAATCAGTGTCTATGTCCCTAAACTAATTGAGGAACAACAATATTGCAAATATGTATAGAAAAAGTTATAAAAATATGCAAAGAGAACTTATCAAGATAATCTCTATAATCTGATGTGTATTGAAGAGTACAATTGGGTTTACGAAACTTACTATGGGTTTCATTCCAATGAATTAATCCATCTTTTTCCTTTTACAAGTTCTTCTCAGATTGATCAAATAATTATAGTCAAAGATTAAACACATTATAAACCAAGTTGAAGTTGGGAATGAGTACAAGTCTTATTAATTTGAATATCAGAGATTCAAATTCAGTGTTTACAAGGACTCATACATGATTACAATTACAACATGGCGCCACAAGACATTTTCATTTTGATTTTGAAATGAATTTAACTTCATCAAATAATTAAACAAAAGCATAAGTGAAATACATTAACAAAACGATCAAAACATTAAAAACACAGTCATATATTGTTCAAAATCACCCAAAAACTAAAATTCCTAATCTTAAAATCAAAACCCACCATCAAACCCGCCGTCGAACCCACCATCCGAAATCATATCGCCTATCAAAAGCCCACCAAGGGCCCCACCTAACAACCCGGCCCCCAATCCTAACCCTAACCCATTCTTATTCTGCCGCTGCTGCTGCTGCTGTTGAGGTGGGTACCCGTACCCTTGCTGCTGAGGCGGTGGATACCCATAACCCTGTGGGGGAGGGGGATACCCACCATATTGAGGCGGCGGATATCCATATCCCGCCACAGGAGGAGGAGGATATGCTCCACCACCATATGCAGGTGGAGGAGGATATCCTCCTGGTGGTGGATAAGACCCAGTTGCACCCGCATACGGCGGTGGCGGGTAAGCAGAACTGGGTCCCACCATGGGAGCCGGATACGCAGTAACCGGTTCCCCACCCTTCACCTCATATGAAGCATATGAAGGTGGAGGGGCAGGCGCAGCCAATTTCTCACCCCACTTATACGAGAAATTGAGCTCGCCTTTCGGCTTCCCCGACGGGGTCCGAACCTGATACGTCAAAAACTGCAACTTACCTTCATCAGCGTCGGCGATGAAGTCCTTGAGCGGCACGTGGACTTCTCCGATGTCTTTGTCGCCGAGGTTGCGCTCGCAGCGGAGCTTGAACACGACGGCGATGCGGTGGCGCTCGGCGGCGGAGTCAACGACGGTGAACTTCATGGGGTGGTCGTTCCAGGTGGGGTGGGTGTGGCCGTCTCTGTCGACGGAGGTCCTCTGCTTCGTCCTCTTGTCGCCGGAGATCGAAACAACGACGTACACGCTCATCTTGTCGATTAGGTTAACTTGCTTTAGATCTTTTGCTGATAACACCTTGATCTCTAGAGTCCTGTACTCCATGTTTGATGAGAGAGAGAAATTGGGACCTCAAGGTATCAAAGTTGTGATATATATCTATCTGTTTGGGAAGTGGGAATCTTGCGTCAACGGTTGAGAAAGTTCTTAACCTGATGGGTTGGGTTAAAGCGATGGAAGTAACCGTGTTTTGGGTTAAGGAATGAATAGCGTGTGGACTTTTAACTATGGTTAAGGAATTCTAGGGGAGGGCTGAGTTTGAATTGAACAATTCAATTGGAGCAATAAACGCCCAATGGGTTACCTTTGACGCGATGGAATAATGAAAAGGAAATTGGATAGTTACTTGGACGGATATCACCTCAATTATTTATAAATATCACATGAAATTTTCATATAATTTTTAATATTACTCATATGTTTATCTTCACAAATAAATAATTTTTAAAATTTTTTCAACATGTTTGATATGATAAAAGATAAAAAATAAAAAATAATTATATTTAGGCCAAGTTTGGTAAGACTAAATAAGTGTACTTTTTGACTTTTTATGAAATATGAGTTGGATTTGGATTGAGTTTGAAGTGATGTGTTAGAGGGGTGATGTGACTTAAATAGGATAGTGACTTTTTGACTTTTTGAATTTTTTGGATAATGCCAAACTTGGCCTTAGTTAAAAAAAATTGGAATCAATTCCATGGGACTTACATACTAATGGCTGTTGTACAATTCATGGGGCTAGTTTTCAGTTCTGTTTTGATAATTCGAACTGTGCATTCTTAAAAAAAAATATTAAGTAAAACATATTTATAAAAAATCAAATTGATCAGATATTCATAATTACTTATCAAAACACATCTGTACATATAAATATGTAAATATTAAATTGAATACAAATACAAATTGATGAAGAATCTATCAATATTCAATCAACTTAATTTTTTGTAAATATGTTTTATTCGATTTTAATTAAAAATTGAATTGTTCGGAATATCAAAATAAAGCTCGAAATAATTCCCATGAATCGTGTAAACGTCACTACTGTGCAAGCAGCACAACAATGACTCCAAATCTATTAAAAACTATTTCTCACTTTTTTATTTTTATTTTTTATATTTAAGATGTTTATTTTAAAATATGAAAAATATTTTTTAAATTAAAATTTTATCAATATCATAACAATACGAACTCCATCATTACTTCCATCGTCCAGTCCGCGACTGCTCCCTTATCTTAACCACCCCACTAATTAGGAGTGTAATTTGGACGGGCTCAACCTGAGCCCAGTCTGAATTTTTTAAAGACTTGGACAAGATATTTTCAAATTTAGTACAAATTTAGGTAAAAATTCAAAAGTTCGAATTAAATTTGAACGAACTTGGACAAAAACATCAAACAACCCGAGCAACTCCAAACCCGAATTATAAATATATAGAAATATAAAAATATTAAATATACATATAAATTATTAGTCATTACATGATATTAAAGTAATTTAGATTATTAAATCATATTGAATATATATTATATATACAAATAACATAAAATTTTACTTTTTTTTTTTTAATTTTTACTCATAAATTATAAAGATTACTATAGCGGCATCTCTATTACATTATATAAAGTGGTGTTTTGAGAACTTGGTAAAAAGTTGACTTTTTAGTTTTTTAGCTTTTTTGGTGACTTTTTTGGCAAAAAAATGGATTGTTTTGAGTAAAAAAACAGACTTTTTTGACTAAAAAAACAAAAAAGCCAAAAAACTGACTTTTTACCGTTGTTCCCAAAAGATTCCAAATTCTTTGTTTTGATGATATTAATGATTTTTTATATAAAAAAAATATAAATAGCGTTAAATTTTAATAATTTAATAATGTAGTTACAAAAAAAAATTGAAATTCATTTACAATTCGGGCAATTCAGGCAACTCGGGTTTAACTCGGACCAGGCTTGGATACAAAACCTTGGGTTACAATTCGGGTCTGGGTGGATCTGGACAGGTCTCAATGCAACTTGGATTGAGTTTGGACAATCTTTCAACCCGACCAAAGCCGCCTGAGTTAAACCCCTACCACTAACCACTACCAATGCAATTTTTGGTACATATTTTTTGATAGTAACCAAATATAGAAACATCTTCTAAAAAAAAAAAAATTTATTTCATTAGAAAATATTTTTCACAAAAATAAACGAATGTATATGACCTCACTTATTTCAAATGTTACAAAAAAAAATTTAATTGATTGAAATTATTAGAAGCAATAATAAATACCCAAAATTTTTATATAAATAGCAGTGTGATTTATATTTATCAATAAATCTTACAATACATTAATTGAATCTAAATCATGTTTTTCCATTCTACGTAATATAATTGACAAAGCTTCTCGATAAGTAGTATTAGACTTTCATTTTACTTCTTAAAATTTTTTTTTTAAATAAAAAAATAAAAAAATAGTTGTTGCCAATGATTATTCGCTCCACTTGGCTATCCAACGTTTACCGTAAACACAATAATTGAATTTTTAATGATGCATATTTAATTGAAAAGCTAGCAGCTAGAATAGGAACTCTAAACTAACAACTAGAAGAAGTCAAGAGAAATCCTAACATTTTGGAAGAATTTGCAAATGGACAAAAACTTAGCCAATATTTATGCGAACTCCCTTTACTTGTAAATTATATTAAAATAATAATAATAAATTTATCATAAGGTGGAGCTCATGATTTTTTATCACCATTTCTAACTTGTCCACTTGGGCAATAGGGATGACTTGCTTTCAATATAAGCTATTCTCCCATTGAAGAATCAAAACAAAAATACTAAAAAACCAAGTCCATCTGATATTGAGATTCAACTTGATTAAAAGAGGAGAGCATTGATCCTTCTGCAAATAAGATTATGCATGTCATAGATAAAATATTAGGAATGTTTGAATTTTAAATTTGTTAAATGATTTGGGAAAGGAAAAGAAAAAATAAAAAAGAATGATAGTAGTTTCTACTTCATTTCTCATTTTTCTTTTCTTTTTTCTTTTCCTCCACAAATTTAACATCCAAATGCAACCTAAGAAATTGCATGCATTAGTCACTGCAAAGACATACGACCTGGTTGGTGTAACTTTTCTCAATCTAAAAGTTAACAATTAAAAAACAAAAAAGCTAAAAACACCCTTCTTTTAGCTCTCAAACAATTAACATTTCTTTTAGCTTATTTTTAGTTACGTTTTACTCAAAAGCTATAAATTGAAGTTACACCAAACAATCTATAAACTTTCAAAATAAAAAAATAAAAAAATAAAGAAAGAAAAAGAAAACGAAAAGAAGTTAGCTTCAAAGCTGCATTAAACAGGACCACAGAGATGGTGCCGACCCAACAAATCCATGGGTGTGGGTGCATAGCTACACCACAATGACATAAACATTCACTAGCTACAGATGCTTCACATAGTCTATGCTCATCAAAAATGAAAGCGACTAAAATTTAGCATTGCCAAAGTTCAAAAACAAATAAAATAAATAGCAATCATTTCATATAATTCTTTTAAAATTTTAAGAGCTTTTAATGAAAGCTTAATTGCAAAAGTCAAGTCACTAGCAGCTGTGAGACAGACTACTCCAATAATAAAAGCAAAAATGTACATAAATAATGACAGATCAAATGTTCCTATATCTCTTCTTTTTTTCAAAGCATGTTCTCTCCAAACTCTACATTAAGGTTGCATCTCGCACTGATTTCATCAGGTTTAGGGTCAATCCAAGCCCAGCTCAAATCTGACTTCAAGCCAGACCATGACCAAATAAAATTTGAATTAGCAAATTCAAGCCCAGGCCCGGATCAAATTTAGAATTAACCTAACTAAGCCCCTAAAATTTTATGAGTTAAAAGTTGGGAACTTACTGATAAGTCCCATGTACCAAGTTCAAGATCCAGCTAATCCTAAAACAAAACACTTGCACCAATTAGTACAATACATTTTTAATTGTTAACAAAAAATCCTTTTTTTTTTTAATTTACAGACACTGTTCACATCTTACTACCATCGGACTTTCGTCAAACGGTTGCCGGAGACTCGTCGGAATGTTCAACATCACCGGGAAGTCGCCGGAGTCAAATTAATCAAACTGAAAAACATGTTATGAAACTGTAAAATTTTACAGTTTTATACCATGATTCATTCCAGTACCAAAAAAATTTGAAACTGCAAAATTTTACAGTTTTTACCGCCTGTAACTAAAACTCGAAAACTACTTGTTCAGAATCTGTTATTCTCTCCTTCTTCCTCTATTATTAGTTTTTTTTTTTTTTTTTTTTTTTTTTTTTTTGTGTAAATTTGGTAGATTTGTGTATTTTGATTTTTTAATTTAAATTTAGGTTTTGATTTTGATTTTTTCGAAGAGCAGGGTTGCGATTTGGATGAAGACTTCTACAAAAGGATTGCATTATTCAGTGAATGACTTCATATATAATCTAGATCAAGTGAGATATTGCGCCAGTGGTAAGTAATTTCAGAAATGGAGAGAGCATGAGTGGAAAGAACATGATTTGGTAACGGTGGATCTTGACTTGGAACTTGGATGCTGCCAGTTTTATTTTTGCTTTTGTTGTTATCCTCACGTTTGGGTAAAGCTGGATTGCTCTGCTGCTGCTGCTGAAAACAGAGTCAGAGGGGAAGGAAGAAAAACGAGAGAAGAAAACGTAAAAAGGGAAGCACAAAGCAGAAAGATAGAGGAAAAAGGACTTTTAGGTGTACTCAAAAAGTTATGGGATTAAATGGTGTTCACATGTTCCACATGGGACCTATGGGTAATTTCCCCTTAAAACTTGGATTGTTCTAATTGAGCTTGCCCGAGTTGTACCCTAACTATAGTTTGACTCTCTTCACACAAAACATGTATATTTTGCTTTCTATTCTCAATCCAGAACAAATCAGCCCTACTCGCACAACTAAAGTCTGTGAGACACACTACCCCAACAACCAAAGCCAAAAAATATATAAGCAATAAGACAGATCAAATATAGGTAAGGCTGCAACTCCCATATGTTCTAAACTACACTATAGATAAATAAGTTTTGTCAAACAAGGTACATTAAATTCTAACTTAGAATTGCATTTGAAGTAAAATAATCCTCTCAATTAGGGTGATGGCGTGACTTGAACCACCCATATACTTCACCAACTGTAGTGACCCTCATCCTTGTCTTAGTCATGTTCATGTGCATCTGCATGTTTTTGTTTTGTTAAGTTGCAATTGTAGGTTCGAACTTGTTTTGCTTTAAGTAAGGTCCCTGCCTTGTCTTGTACTTATGTGATTTTGCTTGTGCATTGCTTGCATGTTTTGTTTCTTACTTGGCGTGTGTAGCCGAGGTGGTCCTAAGCCTAGGTCGCACCTTTAAACCTCTTACGCTTAGTACTATCTTGGAACCACTTTGGTTGACCTCCCCTTCCACCCTGGCGTCTTGGCCGAGATGTCATCTAGGCCGAGATGTTACCACCTAGGCATTCTAGATCTTGATCCTTGCACCTAGTGGTCTTGTCCTGGACCGGTATAACCTAGGTCGAGGTGTGGCACATCTAGGCCAAGGTGTGGCACATTTGGACCATGCGTTATCCATCCTGACCGAGATCATTGGGACCCCTTTTGCCAGAGCCGATGTTTTAACCCGAGATCTTCTCCTTGCCAGAATGCCCATACCACCTTGCTTGTTTTATACACTTTGTCATACCTTTTGTCTTGTCATTCAGTCACCTTTTCAAGGAGAGCCAACCAGTCGTCGCCACGTGTCCCAACAGAGGGTTAAGTCTGTTGGCAGTAGAGAAAACACATCATTTTGTCAATCTTTGCCTTTGAAGAGAGAGAGAGAGACTCTAGGAAGAGGAAGAAGGAGTTCTTGGGCGAGAGGTAGATTTCCAAGCTTGATCTTTAGAGTTTGAGCCGTTTGATCTGTGTTTTGAGGTTAGAATCTTGATTTGCTCTTTTTATTCTTATGGTTCATCTAGCTGCATTGCATGATCTAGCATGATTCATGAGCCATGCATTGTTTTAAAGTTCGGTTTAGAAAGAGAAAATGGTGTTCTTGAGTTTTTGAAGAAAAATCTTGTTTTGATCCAAAAGTTTACATCAAGTTCCGAGCTTTTGTGTTTGTTTTCATGGAATCTTTAAGTATGGGTACCCAGGTCCATGTTTTCGAACTCATTTCACGAAAACTCTGATTTTGAATAAACAAGTTATGATTTTAGCATTTATGTTCTTCATGTTCTTCATCTTCTTCATCTTCAAAAAGAAACCCAGAATTTCCAGACTCCATTTCCTTGAATGTGGTCGCCGGGACCATACCTCGGCCAAGAGGTGTTGGACCTCGGCCAAGACCTGGCTGGTACCCAGCATGTTTTCCGAGATAAAAAACAGTGTCTTAAATCCCAGCACGTGTCTTGCTTTGTTTTGACTTGGTTTTAAAAGAAATGCCGAGATCCTTCCCTGTCATGTAAAGCTTGTATTAAGGATGCATTTCATATCCATCTTTGAGCATCTCGTCTTGTCTTCTTGAAATGCATTCAATGGGATTTATTATGTACTTGTAGGCCTTGGATCCTTGCTTGTAATCCCCACATCCGAAGGACTATGTGAGTGGTATTTTTAATAAAGTTATGTTATAAAGTTTTGATAAAGTTTTGCTTCATTTTGGAAAAGTATTTGATTAAGCATGAATGATTGTTGCTAGTTTTGTATAAAGTATTAGCTTTGTTTTGATGACATTCTGGGAAAGTCCTTAGTGCCAGGGGACTATAATGCAACTGCACCCTTGTTTTGCCATTGACGGTTTTCCGCGTGGGTTTGTTTGTCCGGAATGTCGTCGTTTCGTATTATGTAGATGCTATTAACATCCAAAAAGCTTTGAAAGATTTGATAGATGAACTTGGTTCATCCCTTGAATTTGTACAAGTTATTATATGTATTGTTTTGACAAGAATCTTCGATATCATTCATTCAAACCTTTATTTCTAATATCATTCACTGAATATCCAAGCTCACCCTCTCTATATATATGTAGGTGACGAGTAGGAAGGCGGCGACGCCTAGATGATTATTGCAACTTGTTTTGGACTTGCATTTTTGTGGCATCTTGAAGATCATGCTTCTTGGCTTGTAGTTATTTCTTTTGTACATGTCAGCTTGAGAAGCCTTTTGATCAAGATGTATTATGTACTCATTTTATTTGTACTTAAGTTGTAAGACCATGATAAAGTGTATGTTATTTCATTTGATCTATGCATAGCTCTTATGGACTATTTAGATTTAAATTTATTGCTTCCGCATATGTAAGCCCCATATGTATACTCTGATTATGTGTGAACCTTGGTAAGTTGGCCTTCGGTAATCTCGGATTACTGGTCATCATGGCACCATTCTACTAGGAGCGGAATGGGGTCGTAACAGATTGGTATTAGAGCACGAGTTTCTTATAGTACGTTATTCACACACTTTGAGTCCTAAAGAGCATATGATTTCCCTTAGAATGATCTTAGGATTGCATCATATTGCTTGCTACTTGACAAGATGTGCATCATCTCGGCATGACTATTCATTACTTGCATACATGTCTATTTGCTCCTTTGTTTTAAAGTTATATTTCGCATACTCTTAGCACCATGAGAAGGGGTAGACCTCTAGTTGGCCGAGATTATTTTGAAGATAGATTAGACAGACTAGAGAGGTTGGTCGAAGGTTTGGTCTGCGAGTTGAGACAGCCTAGGCCACAAGACGCCAGTACTACCTCTACCCAGGCCGAGTAGACAAAAGGCCGACATACAGTTCCTCCTCCACCTCCTCCCATGCTGCAAGTGCCTCCACAGCAAGCCTTATATGGGGACGGCACAATAACCTCGATCAAGGAGTTCAAGAACATGAAACCACCGAGATTCCAAGGGGGTATAGAGCCGTTGAAAGCCGAAGCATGGGTTTTGGAAATGGAGAAGTTGTTTGAGATTTTTCCTAGCACCGACGCTCAGAAGGTGTCATTAGCAACATTCACATTAGACGACGACGCACGAAGATGGTGGATGATGATCTGAGAAGGTAATCTGGGTTTGACTTGGGCTAGGTTTTTGGAGTTGTTCTACAACAAGCATTTTCCCCTTAGTGTCCGGGATCGCAAAACCACAGAGTTCCAAACTCTGACACAAGGCAACAAGATAGTGATGGAGTACGACCGTACTTTTACCTAGTTGGCGAGATACGCGCCTCACATGGTTAACAACGAATACAGAAAGGCTAGGAAGTTCGAAAGTGGCTTGCGTGGACCGATATAGGACCGAGTAAACATGTTCAACATGCTGACTTACACCGGAGTACTAGACAAGGCCATCTTGGCAGAAGCTAACTTAAACTGATACCAGAGTTCGAGAGAGAGTCAGAGAAAGAGGCAGAATTATGATAATCGCCGAGTTTCGTTCAACAACAAGAAGAAGGCAAACATGGCAGTTCCAGCAACTCAAATCAAGAAGGTGATGCTAAGCCGACATGTGCGAATTGTGGGAAGCCACATTTCGGGGTCTGTCGTTGGGCGTCAGGGGCTTGCTTTCAGTGTGGCGAGATGGGTCATCGTGTGAAGGACTGTCCGAAGACAAAGGCTGACGATAGTAAGAAGAATGGAAGCACTTTAGGCTCTGCACAGAAAAACAACGTCGGAAGGGCACAGGCGAGGCAGGGCAGAGTTTTTGCATTAGTGCTAGGAGACACCCAGAGTGCCGAGACAGTAGTGTCAGGTACCTTTCCTATTTGCTCTCAAGATGTATACATATTGATTGATTCGGGTTCCACACATTCATTTGTATCTGCTAAATTTTCTGAAAAGTTGAATAAGGAACTAGAACCCCTTGGTTATGTGTTATCTGTGTCTACTCCATCTGGGAGAACCATGACTGTTTCATCCATTTATAAGGCATGTGTTGTTACAATTGAGGATGTAGAATTATTAGTTGACTTGATGCCATTGAACATAACCCACTTTGATGTCATATTGGGAATGGATTGGTTAGTAGGAAATCATGCATCCATTAACTGTGTCTCCAAAAGTGTCACCTTGAAACACCCAAACCAAGCCGAAGTTACGTTTCAGGGTAAGGGAGTAGTATCCCCACGTTACTTGATCTCATCCATGAAGGCCTATAAGTTGATTCAAAAAGGGTGTCAAGGTTATCTGTGTAGTATACTAAGTGATCTGAATGGAAGTGTTGAATTAGTCGACATCCCCGTTGTTAGAGAATTCCCCGACGTGTTTCCAAATGATTTTCCTGGCCACTTAGTCGATAGAGAAGTAGACTTTACTGTTGACGTTATGTCGGGAACCCAGCTTATCTCCAAAACACCCTATAGAATGGCCCCAGCAGAGCTTAAAGAATTGAAACTTCAATTACAAGAATTGTTGGATAATGGATTTATTAGGCCGAGCACTTCACCATAGGGAGCACCAGTTCAATTTGTCAAGAAAAAGGATGGTACACTTCGTCTTTGTATCGACTACCGAGAATTGAAGAAGGTAACCATTAAGAATAAGTACCCATTGCCGAGGATCGATGATTTGCTTGATCAACTACAAGGGCCACGAGTCTTTTCTAAGATTGACCTCAGGTCGGGCTACCATCAGCTGAAGGTTAAAGCCGAGGATGTTGAGAAGACTGCTTTCGGGACAAGATATGGCCACTACGAATTTTTGGTAACGCCTTTTGAAGTGACCAATGCTCCTGCAGCATTCATGGATTTGATGAACAAAGTCTTTAAGCTGTACCTAGATGAGTTCGTGGTTGTTTTCATTGACGACATACTGATCTATTCCAAGAGTGGTGATGAGCATGAGAAGCATTTGAGACTAGCCTTACAGATTTTGAGAGACAGAAAGTTGTATGCCAAGTATAGCAAGTGTGAGTTTTGGCTTTCCCGTATCTCATTTTTGGGGCATGTGATTAATGAAGAAGGTATTTCGGTTGATCATAGCAAAATTGAAGCCATCGTGAATTGGCCGACACCGACTAATATGTCTGAGGTTCGTAGTTTTCTGGGTTTGGCAGGTTATTACAGAAAGTTTGTGAAGGACTTCTCAAGGATTGCAGTACCATTGACACAACTAACTCAGAAGGGAGTGGCGTATGAATGGACCGAGGATAGAGAATCAGCCTTCCAGGAGTTAAAGACGAGATTGGTCACAACGCCGATCCTTGTACTTCCATCAGGGAATGAGGAATTTCAGATTTACAGTGATGCTTCACATAAGGGTTTGGGTTGTGTATTAATGCAAGGGGGTAAGGTTATAGCATATGCATCTCGTCAGTTGAAACCCCATGAAAAGAATTATCTTACCCATGATTTGGAACTAGCAGCCGTGGTATTTGCTTTGAAGATTTGGCGTCATTACTTGTATGGAGCTTCTTGTCAAGTTTTCACAGATCACAAGAGTTTGAAGTACTTATTCACTCAGAAGGAATTAAATATGAGGCAGAGAAGATGGCTTGAACTATTAAAGGACTACGACATGCAGATTCAGTATTATCTAGGTAAAGCAAACTCAGTGGCTGACGCTTTGAGCAGAAAATTAGTTGGGAATTTGGCCTGTTTAGCAATGACTTCAGCGGACCCGACTATTATTGAAGAAGTGAAGACCAGGCAGATGGAGGACGGATTCTTCAAGAGGGTAGTTGATGAATTTGTCACCAAGCTGAGGACAGGGTATACCATTGAGAATCAGGTACTTAAGTTTGAAGGAAGATTGTGCGTGGCCGACGTCCTAGAGTTGAAAAGAAGAATTTTTCAGGAAGCTCATGGTTCCAGATTTGCCGTTCACCCAGGAAATACCAAGATGTACCAAGATGTGAAACAAACTTTTTGGTGGCCAAATATGAAAAGAGAGATAGCCGAGTTCGTATCTCAGTGTCTATATTGCCAACAAGTGAAAGCAGAGCATTAGAGGCCAGCAGGACTTCTTCAACCATTGTTAATTCCAGAGTGGAAATGGGAACACATCTCCATGGATTTTGTTGTCGGGTTACCGAGGTCACAAAAAGGTACGGATTCGATTTGGGTTATAGTTGATAGGTTAACTAAGTCAGCACACTTCTTGCCTGTTAAGACTGCATTTAATGTCGATCGACTTGCTTCATTGTATATGACCGAGATTGTGAGACTTCATGGAGTGCCGATGTCCATTGTATCAGACTGAGATCTGAAGTTTGTTTCTAGATTTTGGCAGAGTCTACAAAGTGCCTTGGGAGCCGAGTTAAGGTTTAGCACAACTTTTCATCCCTAGACCGATGGGCAAACAGAGAGAACAATTCAGACACTTGAAGATATGCTTAGACTATGTGAACTGGACTTCAAGGGAAGTTGGGAAGTGCATTTGCCACTAGTGGAATTCGCCTACAACAACAGTTATCAAGCTAGCATTGGCATGGCGCCGTATGAAGCTTTGTATGGAAGGAAGTGCAGATCACTGATTTGTTGGACTGAAGTAGGAGATAAAGCTTTGATTGGTCCTGAGCTAGTTCAAGTTACGACCGAGAAGATTAAACTCATTCGACAAAGGATCAAAACTACTCAGAGTCGACAGAAGAGTTATGCCGACCAGAGAAGAAAAAAGTTGGAATTTGAAGTTGGGGATCATGTATTCCTGAAGGTTTCGCCGATAAAAGGAGTTTCAAGATTCGGGAAGAGAGGTAAGTTAGCACCTTGTTACATCGGGCCATTTGAAATTCTTGAAAAAGTTAACCCAGTTGTTTACAGACTTGCTTTGTCGCCAGAACTAAGTCAAGTCAACAATGTGTTTCATATTTCGATGTTGAGGAAGTATATTCAGGATCCACTACATGTGATTGATCACCTCGAGATTAGGATTTGCGAAGAAGCCGATACGGATTCTTGATAGGCAAGTGCAACAGTTGAGGAACAAGTTGATACCGATGGTGAAAGTCGAATGGAAAGAGCATTATGGCAAGGATGCTACATGGGAAATGGAAGAAGAAATGAAAATTCGTTATCCGGAGTTGTTTTCAGGGCAAGGTAACTTAAGTTTGGGGACCAAACTTCTTTAAGGAGGGTAGACTGTAGTGACCCTTATCCTCGTCTTAGTCATGTTCATGTGCATCTGCATGTTTTTTTTTTGTTAAGTTGTAATTGTAGGTTCGAACTTATTTTGCTTTAAGTAAGGTCCCTGCATTGTCTTGTACTTATGTGATTTTGCTAGTGCATTATTTGCATGTTTTGTTCCTTACTTGACATGTGTAGCCGAGGTGGTCCTAAGCCTAGGTCGCACCTTTGAACCTCTCACGCTTAGTACTATCTTGGAACCACTTTGGTTGACCTCCTCTTCCACCCTGGCATCTTGGCCGAGATGTCATCTAGGCCGAGATGTTACCACCTAGGCATTCTAGATCTTGATCCTTGCACCTAGTGGTCTTGTCCTGGACCGGTATAACCTAGGCCAATGTATGGCATATCTAGGCCAAGGTGTGGCACATTTGGACCATGCGTTATCCATCCTGGCCGAGATCATTGGGACCCCTTTTGCCGGAGCCGATGTTTTAACCCGAGATCTTCTCCTTGCCAGAATGCCCATACCACCTTGCTTGTTTTATACACTTTGTCATACCTTTTGTCTTGTCATTCAGTCACCTTTTCAAGGAGAGCCAACCAGTCGTCGCCACGTGTCCCAACAGAGGGTTAAGTCTGTTGGCAGTAGAGAAAACATATCATTTTGTCAATCTTTGCCTTTGAAGAGAGAGAGAGAGAGACTCTAGGAAGAGGAAAAAGGAGTTCTTGGGGGAGAGGTAGATTTCCAAGCTTGATCTTTAGAGTTTGAGCCGTTTGATTCGTGTTTTGAGGTTAGAATCTTGATTTGCTCTTTTTATTCTTATGGTTCATCTAGCTGCATTGCATGATCTAGAATGATTCATGAGCCACGCATTGTTTTAAAGTTCGGTTTAGAAAGAGAAAATGGTGTTCTTGAGTTCTTGAAGAAAAGTCTTGTTTTGATCCAAAAGTTTACATCAAGTTCCGAGCTTTTGTGTTTGTTTTCATGGAATCTTTAAGTATGGGTACCCAGGTCCATGTTTTCGAACTCATTTCACGAAAACTCTGATTTTGAATAAACAAGTTATGATTTTAGCATTCATGTTCTTCATGTTCTTCATCTTCAAAAAGAAACCCAGAATTTCCAGACTCCATTTCCCTGAATGTGGTCGCCGAGACCATACCTCGGCCAAGAGGTGTTGGACCTTGGCCAAGACTTGGCTGGTACCCAGCATGTTTTCCGAGATAAAAAACAGTGTCTTAAATCCCAGCACGTGTCTTGCTTTGTTTTGACTTGGTTTTGAAAGAAATGCCGAGATCCTTCCCTGTCATGTAAAGCTTGTATTAAGGATGCATTTCATATCCTTCTTTGAGCATCTCTTCTTGTCTTCTTGAAATGCATTCAATGGGATTTATTATGTACTTGTAGGCCTTGGATCCTTGCTTGTAATCCCCATATCCAAAGGACAATGTGAGTGGTATTTTTAATAAAGTTATGTTATAAAGTTTTGATAAAGTTTTGCTTTATTTTGGAAAAGTATTTGATTAAGCATGAATGATTGTCCCTAGTTTTGTATAAAGTATTAGCTTTGTTTTGATGACATTCTGGGAAAGTCCTTAGTGCTAGGGGATTATAATGCAACTGCACCCTTGTTTGAAAGTCCTTAGTGCCAGGGGACTATAATGCAACTGCACTCTTGTTTTGGAAGTCCTTAGTGCCAGGGGACTATAATGCAACTGCACCCTTGTTTTGCCATTGATGGTTTTCCGCGTAGGTTTGTTTGTCCAGAATGTCTTCGTTTGGTATTATGTAGATGCTATTAACATCCAAGAAACTTTGAAAGATTTGATAGATGGACTTGGTTCATCCCTTGAATTTGTACAAGTTATTATATGTATTGTTTTGACAAGTATCTTGGATATCATTCATTCAAACCTTTATTTCTAATATCATTCACTGAGTATCCAAGCTCACCCTCTCTATATATATGTAGGTGACGAGCAGGAAGGCGGTGACGCCTAGATGATTATTGCAACTTGTTTTGGACTTGCATTTTTGTGGCATCTTGAAGATCATGCTTCTTGGCTTGTAGTTATTTCTTTTGTACATGTCGGCTTGAGAAGCCTTTTGATCAAGATGTATTATGTACTCATTTTATTTGTACTTAAGTTATAAGACCATGATAAAGTGTATGTTATTTCATTTAATCTATGTACAGCTCTTATGGACTATTTAGATTTAAATTTATTGCTTCCGCATATGTAAGCCCCATATGTATACTCTGATTGTGTGTGAACCTTGGTAAGTGTGGACGTCCCCGAACGTCCCGAGAGGATGAATCCCCCGTTCTGTTCGTTTTGGGCTCACTACAGTTCTTAATCTGAACCAAAGAGTCCAAATTCGGCAAATTGTTTTGAGAAAAACATATTTTTAGAAAGAAGTGCCAAACATGGACTGCTTTTCCAGATATAGAGTCGCCACCTAAATATTTTATTTTGGGAGAATTTAGGAAACCCTGACTCGGTGCCAAAGGCCACGTGTCCGTCATCACCAAAGTTGCCTCGGCTCGGGAACTTGGGTACGATTGGGGAAGGTCAGCTATGAGCACCCCCGCTCGCCCGATCAAAGATCGGCCTCTACTAACCATGATATCTTGTTTTGAAAACATTATATGCTCTTATTCCGGTTATTAGCTTAGATTTACTACGTGATGCGCACATCAAACAAGTATAGACTAAGTCGCCTAAATTGGAACGAAACATGTCATGTTTGTTTATTTGAAAATGGTTTGATGGTGCTACCCGCAAGTAGGTTAAGACATGAATTTTGCCACCCTCAAGTGGGCTTAGAAAATATAATTTTGCCACTCTCAAGTGGGCTTAAAACTCATATTCAATGCGTTGTTCCAATTTAAGTAACTCAACCTTCACCCACAGGCATTCAGGCAGTTATATCACATAAGCACATAGCCACATGGTAAGCATGCTATCATGGCAACAATCACACGCATGCAAGGATGCTAAAACATAAATGCTTACCGAGTACTCCAAGCCAAAATCGAAACTAGTTAGTAATCATATGTATGATCCTAGTTCATGTTAAGATGGCTAATGCAACACATGCAAGATGCAGCTACAATAAGCTCGGCTAATCTATGGATGGCATATGATGATGCTACAACTAACACGTATTCAACTTGGAATTGAAATACAATGCAGTTAGTATGATGTGCCGAGCCTGGTGCATGCAAGACAAATGTATGGATGCACGCATGCATAGCATAAGATATGCTAATTTAAATATGACCTAATACTAACCATCAAAAACAGGTAAGTAAAAGGGAGAAAGAAGTGGGGGTTAGAAGACATGTACACACGCACCCACACTTATTACAAATTCGCCCTCGCTCGGAGGGACCAAAAGAATAATACAAACCAAATAAGTAATTAACTACTCTAGCTAATTAAATATTACAAACCCTTAATTAATTAAACAAATTAACTAAGCTACTAAAGCAGTAAAATAGCCTCGAGAAGAGGGATGAATGCATGCTCGGATTGGCTTCGATCGAAAATCCATTGCCATGCCATTGTTGCCTCTGTTTACACTGTTCTACTCCTCTGAAGACTGCCAAAGTCCCGGGGTTGCTTCTTTGGGTGCTGTGGGACACCACCGGCTGAGGGGGAACACCATCGGCTGAGGGGGAACACCATCGGCCGAGGGAAATGATCACCGACCACATATTGATCCATCAGCCAACAATAGATGGCCGGTCGGCACTGTATTTGGTCAACCGGCCAAAACTTCCTGCAGAACCTGTTTTTGACAGCAGCAAAGGGCAAAACTTGGCATGGCAATGCATTTCAAGCAGATGTGTGCACCACCACATCCCTTATCATGTTTATGACTCAAAGGGACATGGTTCTCAATTCTCGGACCACCAATTGCGCATTTCAATGCGTGATGGCCCAAGGAACCAAGTTGTGCATTTTCAATGTGGAGTGAAATGCACATAAACAAACAATGGGGCTCAACCTCTATCACAATCAATTCAAGAGGTTAAGTATGCGTGCCAATGTGATGCAACCTAGGCATGTGAACTAGCATGCAATCATGGAAATGCAAAGAAGCATACAAGGCATACAACAATCATGCAAGGCATGAAGCAATGCAACCAACAAGTATGCAAGACACAATGTGGGTGTTCAAGCATGCAAGCAAGCACGTGACTTCATTCAATCATGCAACTTCAATCATGCAACAACACACAAATATGCAACAACATACAGGGTGAGCATGCAACGGTCATGCAAAGGAGGGGCTTACACTAGTTGGGTAGCTCTATACTAAGCCCAAAACAGTGGCCAACATGCTCAAAAATAAAGTCAAAATGACATACAAACATGCATGCACACATGGACCAACACTTAGGCATATAGAGACAACTCTCAAGCACACTTAAGAGGATGCAAACATGGACAAATGGCATGCATATAAAGCTCTGAAAATCATGTTGTAAAGGTGCCAAACCAAGTAAACAAGACAAGCTAAACATGCAATAATGGTCCAAGTACTTAAGGCAAGCCAAGGAGGCTTAAACCAAGGCTAAGTCAACCAAGCCTCACAAGGCAAAGGGGACTTAAAACAGGTCCAATGCAGACCTAAACAAGGCTAAGGATGCACCTAGATGGCATCTAAGTGGTCTAAATATGCAAGCATACAAAGAGGCACATTCATGGAGCATAAGGCAACAACCTTTTAACGCATTGAAGGGGCATCAAATGCAAGCATATAGACATGTTGTAAGGACTGAAATAACATGGTAAGTGGTTCCAAACCACTGAAACAGTGCAAGTAATGCATGCTCATGGTCCATGCACTTGAGGCTCACAAGCCAAGAATGCAAAGAGGCTATGCAATGCATGTCATGGTCGACCAAAGCAACCAAAAACAGAACTTCAGCATCCTAAAACAAGCACAAAAGCTTCACAAAGCTAAGCCTAAATCATGCTAGAACAAGGGTCTAAACCTAAATCATGTTAAGGCAAAAATGTGGCATTACAAGACATGTATGCAAGGCATGCAAGGTGTGTCTAAACCAACTTAACACAATGCTATATCATGGCAATATAAGCACAAAAATCAGTTAAGGCATGATCAACATGAACCTAAACTAGATGCTCCCTCAAGAGGCAAAAATGGCCATTTTCAAGGACAACAAGGAGAGGGGGTGACCCCCTCCTTCTTGGGACCTCAAGGCACCATCCTCACCACTGAAATCCCTTAAGACTTCAGTGGTGAGGAGGTCCAAACACAATGGTCCCGGGGCTCACCAAAATGGCACAAAAAAGAGGCCTAACAAGGCTTAAGAGGGGTCAAACAACCCCAAAGCTCAAAACACTCTTAAACAAATATTTAGAGGAGGCAAAAATATAACTTTTACATGTTATACACTAAGCTCAAAAACAGTTGTAAGGTTGGTTAAAAAGCTATGAAAAAATGGAGAATAAAGGGTAAAGTTCTTACCCTTGATGACCCTCTTCACAAACGATGCTCTAGCTGGTTCTTCAAGCTTGAATCCACTCAAGAACACCAAGAACAGCTCTCTGGCCCCTCAGAAACCAAGAGAAGGTGTAATGGTGGGTGTTTGTGTGCAATAGTAAGACTAAAACACACACTTATGCACTAAAGAGAGAGACATAGAGATAGAATAGTTACAACTATGAACTAACCCTAAATCAGACCTTTGGAGCTTTTTTCTCTAACCCTAATGGAGGGAGAAGATGCCTCCTCTTATAGAAGATCCCTCTTGCAAAGCTTTCCAAACAAGCTAGTCAAGAGGGAGATCCCTCTATACACGTGTATGGAGGGGAGCAAAGTGTATGCTAGCTAGCACAGCTGGCATAAAAATATCTGCAAAAGCAGATGAATAGTGATCGGCCAGTCAAAAATGCAACTTGGCCAAAATAGATGGCCGGTCGACCATCCAGAGTGCTGGTCGGCCAAATATATGGCCGATGGCAACAAACCACAGCCGGTGGCCTCAAGCCATGGCCGATGGAGTGTGGGGATGGCCAACAAGCCATTCCCTGCCCTCCAAAGCAAAAACACAAGTGTTTGGTGCAAAACCAAACACAAAACAGTCGAGTCAAGGGATCCTGAGGCAAGGCACGTAGCCGAGACCTTCGGGAACTCAAGACGAACACTAACAAGGATGATCACCAAGTGTTCAAACGGTGACGTCCAAGTCTTGAGGACGGTCAAAAATGGGGTGTCTACTGTAAGTTGGCCTTCGGTAATCTCGGATTACTGGCCATCACGGCACCATTCTACTTGGAGCGGAATGGGGTCATGACACCAACTAAGCTAGTTAGCATCTTCAAGAAAATTGTATCCTTCTTTAAGAAATAAATTTGATTGATTGACATTTGTATGGTTGATGCTCCTGAATCCACTGCAAAGAATTGAAGAAATGTCTGTTCCATTTGTTTTGACCAAAACCATTTTCTAACATTTGGTTATGACCTTGAAACAAGTATTAGAAGTGGTGGTAGGGTGGTGGAGATGGAGGTAGCTGTAGTGGTGACGGTGATGACGGTGGTGGGTGTAGGTGGCAGTGGTAGGCAGCGGTGGCAGTCGTGGTAAAGGTGGTGGTGAGGCAGTGGTGGATGTGGCAATGGTGATGGTGGTGGTAGTAGTGGTGGTGGTGGTAGTGGCTGTAGCAGCAAAGGTGATAGCGTGATAATATTGGTAAGCCTTTAATTTGAAAAACTTACCACTTTCTAAAAGTGAAAAACATTGTTTGTCCAAATAAGCTTGTTTTTCGCTGACTTTTGTTTTATGTCTTACAAAACTTTAAAAAATGTGAAAATCGTTTTTCAGAAAATGTGTTCCACCAAAACAAATGGAGCAATGACTTCGCTTACATTAAGTATTTACCAAAGCAAAACTCAAGAACTCCTCACCATCAAACCCACCCAATCACAAAAAAGGCCCTACAATTTCATATGTGAAGATGTCAAGCACTCAGCCAATCCATGAATTCGCACATCACATTTTCTTTAGATCAATATTTATTGCTCAACAAACAAAAAATTTCTGTTAGTAAAACAAAACTGAAAGGTTAAAAGCCAGTAGTCATCACTTACCATTTCTCTCTTTGCTGCTATCCTCCGGAGGTAACGAAACAGATTAGAGGATCTTTTGGATCTGCACAACATCAATTCGAAGCTTGTCGGCAATCTTGGTGATATCCATGTGCCCGTTGTGATCATCGGCCTTGCCTTGATGCAGGAGGGTGATGTGTTGTAGCTGTGCCACATTCAGGGTCCTTGGAGGAACAGGTCTTTCCTCATATTTGCTGGACTCCGGTGACGTATTTCTCAATTTGGGCATGGGCCTTTTATTCTTATCTACCACAGATGTCTGCAACATAATCCTAAAAATCAACTCAACAACACCTTATAAAGTATAATCTCTACTAAAATGAAGTATTTCCACTTCAACTGAAAAATTATGTCCACTTGCAGCAAATTCTCAACAAAATGGAAAATATATATAGAGATATATACATATATATATATATATATATATAGATTTTATAAAGCTTCATGCCACTATGTTAGGACTATTCCATCATTTATGTGAAGATTTAGAGTTTTTTTATTTGGTTGTGTTTTAATTTTCTAGAAAACACATAAAACTTGTTTCACAAATTGTGTCTCAAAATTGATTTTGGGAAAAAAAATTCAAAAACAACCCACTTTTTAGAAAACATGCAAATGTTTTTTCAAAACAAATTGCTCATACAAAAATGAAAATGATGGGTGTTTTTCAAACTTTTTCATTGTTTTTATCAGAAAACATGAAAGATAAAAACGGAAAAAAATGAAAGTACCACCAAACTGGCCTTCTACGGTTTTTTAATAGCTGCTAGCAAATATTTCATTCTACAGAGTGCCAGAAAGTGTAGGCCATATAATATTCCAATGATGATTTACCTCATATCCCTAAACTGTTTTAACTGCTTCTGTGAAGTCTCATATGCATCCATCCCATGAGCTGCTTGGGTTGCCACAGGAACAACCAAACAGCCTTTACAATAACATAGATGAAATTCTTAACTGAGCTTATGGCATAAAGTAAATGAGATAATGATAATTACTCATGATGAGATTTTGTACTAAAAACAAAAATATTTCCATAAAGCATGCATGGAAGCTCTACTCAGAGCATTAATGCTACTATGCAAAACCAGTAATAACACAAAACCTTTTTACTATCCAAGGCTTATAAATTGTTAGATTTATCCCCAAATACTTAAAACTAAGAATAAATCTCTTGCACAAGAGTTGAGCTGCAGTAAATACTGAGAAATAGCAATGAGAATTCACAAGAGTACTTGTTGAGAAATTTAGAGGAATAATATGAGCTTCCATGAACTCACCTCACCCATCTCAAGTTTCCCTCCAGGTTTGGATCTAATTCTTCCCCCCATTTGACCAAGCATAGCATCATATTGTGGATCCCGCTCTTCAAGGATGTTTTCTGCATTAATTCTTGTTTCAACCTCTACAACAAAGAGAGAAATGAGAAACCACCAATCACAATGATGACACAAATTTTCTCAATAGTAAATATAGATCAGGTAGAATGGGGTCAGGGATTCATAGTAGGATTAATGTTCATAGGGATTTTTACATGCTAGTTATCAGATTACCTGGCATGCAACCCTCCTCCTTTATCTGGGTTTGGGCCTGGCTGTATAAAAGATACAACACTAAACACGAGTTGAGTCATGTAAGCTAACTTATATTCCTCTTATGTATATTTCATGCATAAGCCTGGAGATGTTGAGGTGTAAGCTTTTCATCTTTTGAATTTTGATATTAAATACATACTCCATCCATCTCTTTTTGGGATATGTATCGATATCGGCAATACAATCATATATTAGCCGATATTGGAAAGTTTCGGTCAATATATCGATGAGTAATGGTATCAAAAGTCCAAAATCCCATTACGTATCAAGCTGATACAATGCTTTAAAGGCCCATATTTAAAACCCTGCCACAGACACAATTTAAGGAAAACTGAAAACAAAAGAACACATCAGCTAATACGTAAATCAATTCTTAAGGAAACAATTCAAGGAAATCAATTCTTAAGGACACAATTTAAGGAAACCTAAAAATGGGTGTTGTATTTAAACATATATTTGTGACCAGTTACAATGATATTTTCATGTAATTCGCTATCTTCTTATTTACTGTGATTTATGTGTGATTGTCATAGACATTTCATGCTACAATCATAATTGGCAACCCATTGGAACATAAAACCTCGTTCAAATTTTTTTTGAAATATCTTTAATTGGATTGAATCAATTGAACAAGGGGTCGTTTGTTAACATTTTTGTTTCTTACTTTCTATTTTTGTTTTTGCTTTTGTTTTCATTTTTTTAAAAAAAAACTAAAAAAGAAAACTATTTGGTATATTGTTTTCATTTTCAAAAAAATAAAATTAAATTCAAAGTTTTCAAAATTTTGAAAACACAAAAAAATTGTTTGAGCTTGTTTTTAAAACAAGTTTTTACTTTCTCCACTCATCCACCACCCACCGCTACCACCAACCACAACCACCTGCCGTCGCTGGTAGGTGGTGACCTTTGGCCAGTGGCCAACCTCCGGTGACTCTCCGGTCGGTGGGCCGACACCATCTTGATTTTAGGCCACCTTTTGGTGTCCTTCCAGCCACCTCGTGTCCTTCAACGACATATGACCACTAACTCCAGCAGACACCTTTGGCTACCCACCACAACCGGTAATCACATCCGTCTACCCTCCATCTCCGGCCATCAAATCTGGCAACTTATCAAATATATTTCTCTATTTTTATTTGTATTTTTTTTCAAAATATTTTTTTACGCCAAACAAGTTTTCTGTTTTTGTTTTTTAAATGAAAACCTATTTCTAGTTTTTTGTAAACTAAAAACTGAAAATGTTAACAAATGATTTTTTTTTTAAATGGTAATTTTGCTTGTAGTTTTGCATATTCAGGCCCTCTAGGCACAAACTAGCTTGCCTTAACATTTTCACAAATAATTAAAAAACTAAAAACATAAATAAGCAAATATGCCTTCATGATGTGAACACATACATATACCTTGATAGATAGAAAATAATGTGTGGGGTTTATGTAGAAACTGCCAACTCACTCCGTTCTAAACTATCCAAATTAAGACACAATGAAATAGTTCATAATTCAATCTGAATTCAGAGTATGAAAGTATAATACATAAAAATCATGAATATATGTATGTTCTTTCTAATTAATTTGAATTTGAATTTGAATTTGAATGCTTGAACTGTCAACAATTGTGTTAAATCGCTTGTTCATTGCCCTAAATTCTGAATTGAGGACAAAGACACTCACCGCCACCATGACCGATATTATCTCCGCGACCTTGTTGACGGAAGCCACCGGTGGCCGGCTATCAACGGCTTTCTTCGACGACGGTGGATCAAAACCCTCCGCTTCTCTCTCCAGATTTGTTTCCACTTATGTGTATGTAGTAGCGGATTACACACAATGCTGGTGTAATTAGATAAATAAAAATAAATAATAAATAATAAAAAAAATATATTATAATATATAAGAGCATCTCCAGCAAGGATAGTCAAAATAACTATTCAAAATTTTACCTTATTATTTTAGCCAGTAATTTTTTAATATACACTCCAATAAGGCTATCTATTTTAGTTATCTTCTATTAAAATATTCTTGTACTTTAGCTACCTTCTTTCCCATCTAAAAAAAAAGAAAAGAAAAGAAGCTAACTTCTTTCAAATTATTATTATTTTTTTCATTCTTTTAAATATAATTATATTTTTGTGAAAGTTACATTTTTTTATTGTCGTATTTTTCAAACGGTCATATTTTTACAATTGTCATATTTTTCTGGCGATCATATTTTTACAACGGTCGTATTTTTTTAACGGTTATATTTTTGCAACGGTCATATTTTTTAATTTTTCAATTATAAATAAGGCATTCCCTCTCATGTGATTTTACCCCCAAATCAATTTTCTACTTCATCCAAACTTCCATATCTCTCTCTATGACTTCCAATTCTCTTTATGATATGCTTGTAAATGACTCTGACTTCTCTGAATCTGATGATGATTTGGAGATGCTCAAAGCTGTTACTATGGATGAAGAACTACTAGATAGTGAGATAGGATCAAGCTCACATCGTGGTTCTGTTCGAGGTCGTAAAGTCATTCATCGTGACCATATTCAAGGTCATGAAAGGCTTTTTCTCGACTATTTTGCTGAATTGCCTGTATGTCCTCCTGAGCTATTTCGAAGAAGGTTTCGGATGAAGCGTTTACTTTTTCTTTGAATTCAAGATGCAGTAGAAGTGCACGATCCATACTTTCTCAAAAAAAAAATTTGTGCTGGAAAGCTTGGTTTGTCTTCTCTTCAGAAGATAACTGTTGCACTTAGGATGCTTGCTTATAGAGTAGCCGCTGATTTTATGGACAAATATGTGAGAATTGGAGAAAGCATTGCAATAGAAAGCTTAAAATATTTTGTTAAAGCAGTTGTTGATATTTTTTCTAATGAGTATTTGAGGTCACCAAACAACAATGACATCGCTAAACTACTAGTGGTTGGTGAAAGTCGTGGATTTCCTGGGATGCTGGGGAGCATTGATTGTATGCATTAGAAATGGAAAAATTGTCCGACTGCGTTGAAAGGTATGTATACTGGACATATTCATGAATCAACAATTATTTTGGAAGTTGTTGCATCATATTATCTTTGGATTTGGCATGCGTTTTTTGGATTACCTGGGTCTCATAATGATATCAATGTGCTAGAAAGGTCTTTTGTATTTACCGAACTTGCTCAAGGGCGTGCTCCTGCAGTCTGTTGGAACAATCTTCAGTGTAAATAAAATAAATAGAAACTAAATCAAACAAAATAAAATAAATAACTTACAGAATTTATTTTATCAAACCGAATGAAAAATGAAAGACCAAGTCGAGTGTGTGACACTCTGTCCTTAAGACAGATTCGCCTCGCTACGGTGCTTACGGTTGAGTGGCGTCTATCTCCCAGGATACAATGATCTTCACAAATTTGTAGTAGCACTCCAAACAAATTTGTCCGGCAAACTAAAACCTTGTGTTCTATAACTCTCTTTAATTTTTCCTAAAATAATATATGAAGAATATATGCAATAGGGCAAAGTTAGACAGCAAGAAAATGAAATTTTCTATCCATTTTCTAGATGCAAAAGACTGCAGAAATGGCCTCTATATATAGGCAAAAGAGCAGACTCGAACAGGTACAAAAAAGGAAGTGAACAGGTGTTAATTCAAACTGGACAGATACTGTTTGAAATTCAAACAGATCTGTTTGTAATTGCTGCACTGTTTTGGATAGATTTGAACCTGTGACTACAAATATAGTTACTATTTTGAATCTATAACTGTCTGGCAGTTTATGAAATTTTAAATCTGTTCGATAGATTGAAAACCTGTTTGAATTTCGAACTAGAAATGGACAGAAATCTAAAATTCAAATTTTGAATTAATTTCCCACAATAATTTTTGGAAAAAATTCAAATGAATTTTGTCCAAAAAATTAATACAAGAATCGACCCGACCCACAGCCCACACCCGTGCTCGACTCGGCTCGGCCGGTTGGTCGGACAGACGGCAGCGGCAGCAGCGGCGGCGAGCGCGTGTGTGTGGTGGTTTGAGCTAAGGTTTACTTTGTCCATAACTTCCCCCTTCTACAAACTTGGGGTGCCCCTTGGGGCCCAACCCAAGGTTGTACACCTAGAGCTTATATACTCACAAAAGCTCTCTTCAAGTTTCAATGTGGGACAACCCATATAAGGAAACCCACATTTAATTCTTGAGTTTTTTCAATTCCACGAATCTGAAAATGACGTCAAATTTCCATTCACTCATAAATGATTTTGACGAACCGTCTTCACCGTATGACTTGCCATGCGGCAAGGAACACGTCACCTTTTCGGACCCACCCCAAAAGACATTTTGGGGCCCACTCTATTTTGGGCTCAAAGTTGGCCTAAAATAAGCCTATATAAAACCAATTTTCCAACATAGTCAATTACACCATCAATGGTAATGAATATACAATGGGATAGTATCTTGCCAATGGTATATATCCCCAATGGTCAACATTTATGAAAACAATTCCTTTCTCCTCAGGGAAATAAGAAAAAACTTTTTGCTGCAACTCAAGAGGCGACAAGAAAGGATGTAGAGTGTGCATTTGGAGTGCTTCAAGCACGATTTGCAATTGTGCATCGACCGGCACATTTTTGGAATACTAAAATGCTTAAATATATTACGAAGGCGTGCATAATTCTACATAATATGATCATTAAGGATGAGCGAGATGACAATGGAGTAAAAGACTTCAATTATGATAAAATCGATGACAGTTCCCATATAACGGTGTTACAGGAGAGAACTACTGAACTTATGGAATTCATTCAATGTCACCATAACATTAGAGACATGCAAACACATTCTCATCTCCAATCGGACCTTGTTGAACACTTGTGACAATTACACAGCCAGTCGTAAAAGCTTTGAATTTGAAGTTTCATTTTATGTAGCATGTTATTAGTTTTGAGTGTAATCGGTATATGCTTTTGATTTATGTGTAATTTTATAATTCTATATGCCTTTTAATTATATGGTTTTCATTTTAATTATATGCCTTTATATATATATATATATAAATCATTAGCAATGCAGAGAAAGTACAACACATATGATGTTTAGATAATCTATACACCACTTATGATGTTTGGAAATATGGTGTTAATGTTTCAACCTTGGCAGCAACACAACACAAAGAGCAGCAGAACAACGTAGCACAAACAACATAAGATTAGACAACTAAAATTGTGTACCAAAACATTGCTGAGTTCAACATCTATCCTAAAAAAAGCAGAACCAAAAGAAATACTAGACAAAAGCATAACCAAAATACTAGTAAAACCAAAATACCATATACCAAGTTTCTAGCCTACTAGACAAAAGCCAAAATATCATAAGGAGCAAAGAGAGAATGAATACTAATTCATTCTTCTTTTCTTAATGATTTCCATCTGCCGAGCACGATAAAATTCTTGTTGGATTTCCAGCAAGCCACTGAGATCCATCAAAATAACTCTTTCGTCCTCTTTGAAAAGTTCCATTTCATGCTTTTCAAGTTCCACCTCATGCTTTTCTTGCATGATACGAAGTTCCACTTGTTTTTGAACGTATACTTTGTTAATCATTTCAATTTTCTTGTCAATCATTTTCTTTTTGTCTTCCTTGATGTCCTCCAAAGTCTTTGTAATACTCGAATGTACGCTTTCTTTGTTCTTTCGTTTATTCAATCGCTCATTTTCAGCCTTCCTACCGGTTGGTCTCTCCAAGTCTACAAAAGCATTAGGTGAGACATTATCTTCCCCTAGATTTATCGAATCCGGAGTACAAGGAGAAGAGGTTGTCCCTGTTCTTGGTCTTTTGGTTGTTTTTTCTTCTCAGACTCTACCACCCATTTTGGTTGATCCCTTAACATAATCCAACAGTGTTCGAATTGGAATGTAGATTTCTTGAGTTACTTGTACATAATTTTCGCATTGCAAATCTGAAAGTTAAATAAATAAATAATATTTAGCAACTTCACAAATAATAATAATTGTAAATGTACAATATTCAATACCTTGTCATCCTCATTTATGCCACTTTGATGCAATGATTCAATTTGGGCGTAGCACCCACAAAACTTATTCATGGTAAGCTGAATGGTTGACCATCGATTCATAAGAGAATTCTCATTTCGATTAGACTCAAATTTCTTGTGCTCATGGAAAAAATCCCACACTCTTCTCCAATAGGTAGAGCGTTTTTGCTCATTCCCATGTACCGCATCTAAACTAATATTAAGCCAAGCCGATAAAAGGAGTTTGTCTTATTCTATTGTGAAGTTTCCTCCACGTTGAGGTTTCTTCGACAAAGATTCAATTTCAGCAGTAAATTGAGACTCCTGGGTAAAGACTCGAGTATTTTCATTCAAATATTGAGATTCCATCAGATAATGTTCATCAATGTTGGGCCTTTCTTGTAAAAGATTGGTAAAGTAACCATCTTGTTGTGAATCCATACCTATGATTGAATAATATATAAGAATTAAAATTTAAAAAACAAAGCTTATAGCAAGCTGCAACAATTTGAATAGTACCAAATACAAGAAAGACGACTTCTATATTTTTTCAAGCTAAGAATAACTCTCAGAAAAAGGAAGAGAACACTGCTCTGGTAGTTATAGATACAAACATTGCTCTGCTCTTGTTTTAAAAACTTTGTTAATTCTTACTACATTTACTATTAACCACAGATTTTTAAAACAAATAATTAACCTATCGTCTATCTACTAATGATAGTTAACTTCAGAAACATTTAATTTCCACATCAAATAAATAAGTCGTAATTTTAAATTCATACTCAATTGGTACAAACATTATTGATGTAATTAACTTGGAGAAGAATTGGTACAAAGAGATGTAGAAAATCACAAATCATTCCTGGACATATGAATTTTTACACCTTAAACTTGATCTAATCAACTTATCATCTCTCTACTATTGAAAATATAAACTTAAGGCCAAAACGTTAAACATGGAAAAAACAAATAAAATTATGATTTTTACTTAACAAAAAAAGTACAAAAACATTAAACATTAATGTTTAAAAAAAAATACCCAACAAGTAAGTTAAAAATAAAATAAAAAAAAGTTGCGTTGACCGGTTGACCGGCCGGACTTCCGGGCGGATGTTCGGTAACACCCTCATGTATAAAGAAGCAACCCAACAAGCAATTTCCCAACAAGCAACAAGCAGTTGCTTAAGAACAATTTCCTTTATTTTATCTCAAGCCTTCAAGTTTTTATATGATACCCTTGACCAAATAAAAGATATGGAAATACAAATAAAGCTGAAGGAAACATAAGAACTTGTAACAATGAAAACAATAGTCAACAGGATTTCTTTAAGGTGGATCCCTTGGCAGCACCCTTATAGATTATACACTGATAGCTTCTTTCTTTTTTTAATTTTGTTGTGTAGTGGGCCACTTAATTTTGCCTATTTTTTCTATACCCAAGAGAGAGAGACAGAGATAGAGAGAGCTCTTCAAATTTTTTGCCATTGCATTTTTACTTCCATCCATTCACGCGCGTTGTTATGTTCTACTAACTGCTCTTATTTACTCAATTTCCTTTCTATAATTGCATTCAAACTTTCTGGAGCTCACTAGCCCAATTTTATATCATGTCCTTATGTTCAATCTTCAAGCTAATATGTAGTTTCATCAAATGAGTCGGTTAACTCTTGATGCATACAATTTCTTAAGAAACTATTTGTTACTTTAGGTACAATTAGGTACAATTTATAATATCTATTCTAACAAAAATTAGGTACAATTTATAATATCTATTCTAATAGAAATTACAACAAACATATGGTGTGCAATACAAATACATAGTATTTCCTTTTTTACAAGTGGTAAAATCATGACCTATTGATTAAGAACATGGAGCCAGAACTTGCTGCAACCATTTGTGAGATGAGATTACAAATAGGAGAAGCCACAAAGCGAAGGAGAAAATATACATTCACATGGATTTCCTTCTATAATCACAAATGACAAAGAAAATGTGTAATATTTTTGCCAACATCAACAAATAATGAAACAAGAATGCAACAATTTGAACATTTGCTTTCATATTCTCCAATTTCTTATCCACTATTCATGGCATAAACAAACAGAAATGACAAAATTTATTACCTCCCTTGAGCAGAAAGTTTGAGAAGAAGATAGAGAGGATAAGGGAGTTTGTGAGATTTGGAATGCCTTCTCTATGGATTTGTTAGGGAGGTACTGATAGAACTTTTAGCACCAAAATAAAGGAAAAAACTTTACTGCCGAAAACAAAATTCAGGAGGCAAAAAAAAATAAAAAATTGAAAGGCCCATGAACAGTACCTCACTTGTCTTGGCGAGGTACTGTAGCTTACAACCATCTTGGCGATGCCTAAGTGAGTCTGTTGGAGCAGTCTTTCACACTTCCAAGCTCGCTTCTATGACTGAAAAGATAGAATAGCTATATTGCTGGAGATGCTCTAAATGGCTTAAATGATAAAGTGGTGGAGTGAGAAAAATTGTTCAAGACACTTATTAATTATAATTTCAATTTTTTTTTCTTCTCATAATCAATAATAATAGATAATAATTTTTTTAATTAATATTAAATACAAAATTTTAAATGTTAATATATAAGTTTTAATTTTTTTTTTCAATTGATCTTGTGAAATGTCATAATTAGAAATATAATATTACTTGTAATTAGTGTATTATAAGCAATATAAAAGAGTCTTTTATGTTTTATTATATAAAAATATAAATAATAGTGATATCACATCGTCATCTGTATATGATCATTAATCAGTAGTAAAATAATATATGGAGAGTCAATCTTACTTGTCAAATATAATTAACAATTCAATAATTCCACATTGTCGTAGATTAACTATGTTTACATGTAAATGATGATGTGGTATCATTATTGCACTGAATTTCTTTTACAAAATTTTCATACATAATAATGTGACTTTTTATAATTTTTTCATTTTCAATCAAAATAACTACCATTATTTTCGTAATTTGAAAAATACTATTAAAAAATCATTCTAAATGTTATTTCTATTGAAAAAAATTTGTTTGTTGTAAACGTCCCCGAACGCCCCGGGAGGATGAGTCCCCCCTCCCGGTTCTGTTCATATTGGGCTCACTACAGTTCAGGACTCTCAAATAGTCACGGTTCTTAATCTGGACCAAAGAGTCCAAATCCGGCAAATCGTTTTGAGAAAACAGATGTTTAGAAAAGAAGTGCCAAACGTGGACTGCTTTGCCAGATATAGAGTTGCCACCTAAATATTTTTTATGGGGGGATTTAGGAAACCTTGACTCGGTGCCAAAGGCCACGTGTTCGTCATCACCAAAGTTGCCTCGGCTCGGGAGCTTGGGTACGATTGGGGAAGGTCAGCTGTGAGCACCCCCTCTCGCCCAATCCGAAGATCGGCCTCTACTAACCGTGATATCCATTTTTGAAAACGTTATGTGTTCTTATTCCGGTTATTAGCCTAGAATTACTATGTTATGCGCATAGCAAACAAGTATAGACCAAATCGCCTAAATTAGAACAAAACATTTCATGCTTGTTTTGAAAATGGTTTGCTACTCGCAAGTAGGCTAAAATGTAAATTTTGCCACCTTCAAGTGGGCTTTAGAAAAGATGTTTTTGCCACTATCTAGTGGGCTTAAAACTCACAGTTTTAATGCGTTATCCCAATTTAGTTAATTCAACCTCCATCCACAGGCATTCAAGCAGTTATATCACATAAGCAGCTAGTCTCATGGTAATCATGCTATTATGGCAACACTCACACGTATGCGGTATGCTAAAGCATAAATGCTTACCGAGTACTCTAAGCCAAAACAAAAGCTAGTTAGTAATCAATGCATGATCCTAGCTCATGTTAAGATGGCTAATGCAACACATACAAAATGCAACTAAGATAGGGTCGGCTACTCTATAATGACATGTGAAATGCTACAATTAACACGTATTCAATTTGGAATTGAAATACAAATGTAGTTAGAATGATGCGCCGAGCCCGGTGCATGCAAAATGAATGAATGGATGCAGACATGCTATCATACTGTATGCTAAATGAAACATGCCCTAGACTAACCATCGAAAGCTAGTAAATAAAAGGGCTCGGGAGCTTGGGTACGATTGGGGAAGGTCAGTTGTGAGCACCCCCTCTCGTCCGATCCGAAGATCGGCCTCTACTAACCGTGATATCC
Organism: Camellia sinensis; assembly: GCF_055761805.1. NCBI lineage: Eukaryota > Viridiplantae > Streptophyta > Magnoliopsida > Ericales > Theaceae > Camellia > Camellia sinensis. The sequence goes on from NC_138967.1 coordinate 8,278,230, forward strand.
ATTTTTGAAAACGTTATGTGTTCTTATTCCGGTTATTAGCCTAGAATTACTATGTTATGCGCACAGCAAACAAGTATAGACCAAATCGCCTAAATTGGAACAAAACATTTCATGCTTGTTTTGAAAATGGTTTGCTACTCGCAAGTAGGCTAAAATGTAGATTTCGCCACCCTCAAGTGGGCTTTAGAAAAGATGCTTTTGCCACTATCTAGTGGGCTTAAAACTCACAGTTTTAATGCGTTATCCCAATTTAGTTAATTCAACCTCCATCCACAGGCATTCAAGCAGTTATATCACATAAGCAGCTAGCCTCATGGTAATCATGCTATTATGGCAACACTCACACGCATGCGGTATGCTAAAGCATAAATGCTTACCGAGTACTCCAAGCCAAAACAAAAGCTAGTTAGTAATCAATGCATAATCCTAGCTCATGTTAAGATGGCTAATGCAACACATACAAAATGCAACTAAGATAGGGTCGGCTACTCTATAATGACATGTGAAATGCTACAATTAACACGTATTCAATTTGGAATTGAAATACAAATGTAGTTAGAATGATGCGCCGAGCCTGGTGCATGCAAAACGAATGAATGGATGCAGACATGCTATCATACTGTATGCTAAATGAAACATGCCCTAGACTAACCATCGAAAGCTAATAAATAAAAGGGAAGAAAGACGTGGGGTTGGGAGACATACACACACTCACGCACACTTATTACAAACTTGCCCTCGCTCGGAGGGTCCGAATAAATATTACAGTCCGAATAAATAATACTAAATTAATTATTACAGAACTTTCTAATTTAACTAACAAGTTAAATGCAAGGGAAAAATGGTCGCAGCCCTGCCTCGGAATACGTGGGTGATGCATGCTCGAATCCGTTTTGCCCGGAAATCCGTACCATGCCACTGTTGCCTCTGTTTACACTGCCCTGCTCCTCTGAAAGTTCTAGCAAGTCCCAAGGGTGCTTATGTGGACACTGGGGAGCATCACCGACCAGGTGAGGACATCATCGGCCAAAGAGGATTTTCACCGGCCACTGATCAAGCTTATCGGCCAAAATTATTGGTCGGTTGGCACTCTTAGTAGCCGACCGGCCAAAATTTCCTGCAGAACCTACAGTTGACAACAGCAGAGAGCAAGCAGTGTATGGCATGGAATTTTTTGAACAAATGTGAGCATGGACACACTCCCTATCATGCAAGGGACTCAAGGGAGCATGACCCTCAACCCTCGGGCCATCAATTGCGCATTTTGACGCATGATGGCCTAAGAGGCCAAGTTTGCAATTCAATGTAAATGCATGCAATCGAAAAAGATGAATGCCAACACCCTATCATGTTGAGGTCAAGGAGATTGACGACCGAGGGTTGAGACGTGTTACATCACTTGGAGTATGAACACTTCTCAATCCTCATACTTAGTTTGACACCCCAAGCCAAGCAAAATGTAATGCATGGATGCGATATACAATGCAAAGTGATGCAACTCATGCAAGGTAACATGAACATGCTAAGCTCTGAAAATGAATAGAGAATGATGCCAAATCAAACAAAACATGCAAGCAAGGCATGCAACAATGACCAACACTTGAAGCCAGTAAAGGGGGTCAAACCAAAGCTATGTCAACCAAACCTTAAAGGACCAAAATGACCTAAAACAGTCCCAAGGGACTCCAAAACAAGACTAAAGCATACATAGATCATGGTCAAAACATGCCAAGAAATGAGTCCAAAACAAGGGCATTCAAGGACACAAAAGGGAGCATTACTCAACACCTCCCCCAAGCAAACATGGCATGAATTTTTCAATACAAAACAGAGTTTTAGCATGCCAAAAGGGCCCTCAAAACCCACTGATATGACAGTCTAATGTCTAAACACATAGGTATGTACAATGACCATATCCAAGGCACAAAAGAACAGCCCTTCAAAGCATGAAAGAGATGATGAATGCAAGCATATAAGCATGGATTAGGGACTGAAATGGCACGTGAAATGACTCCAAATCAACTGAAACAACCCAACTCAAGCATGCTCATGACTCACACACCCGATGCCAACATGCTAGAATGCAAAGGGGCTATACAAAACATATCAAATACGACAAAACCAGCAGCCAACAGACCTCAATCATGATAAATCATGGCCAAAAGCTTCACAAAGCTAGGCAAGAATATGCAAGCATGATGGTCTAATGGCTAGATGCATTTCTAGGCAAAATGGGGGAATACAAAGCAAGTGTATTAAGCATGAGAGGGGCCAAAAAACCAACATGGGACAGAGGTAAAACATGCTAAATAAACACCAAATAACCTCTGAAATTAAGCCAAACAAAGCTAGGCATACATGCTACCCTTATGAGCCAAAACACAAGCACATGAGACAATGAAGGGAGAGGGGTGTCCCTCCCTTATACAAGACCTCAAAACCACTTCATCACCGTTGAAAATCCTCTAGACTTCAGTGGTGAGAAGACCAATATATGAAAGTTCCAAAGCTCAACCGATAAGGCTCAAAATGAGGCCAAACAAGGCCTAAGAGGGGGTGGACGACCCCCAACACCAAAATAACCTTAAACAAACATGTTAAGCATGCAAATACAAAACTTTTTTCAGTTTATAGCTAAACTCGAATCAATATGCAAGATAGTCTAAAAGCTTGTACAAAAAAGAAGGAATAAGAGGGTAAGTGTCTCACCCTTGAAGACCTCTTTCAAAACACCAAACCAGTAGCCCTTTTGGATCAAAAAAAGGCTTCAAATCAACCCAAAAATCACCCCCAAGGACCTCAGCCCAATAAAGGGAGTAGAGAGCTAGGTGTTTGTGTGCAAAAGTGCAAAGAAAATGCACTTTTGAGCACAAACAAGCCCTAAACTTTAGAGAGAGAGGCAGAAAAATGTAGAGAGAGAGAGAGAATTTTTTTTGCTCCAAGTTGTATCTCTCTTTTTTGTTATCTTTTGAGAGAGCTTGATTGATATAAATATATCAATCTGCAGCTCCTCAGAACTCCCACGTCCAGGCATGGGCTGGGGTATGGCCTAGAATGACAGCTGCCAGCTGTCTACAGAGATATCTGTTGAAAATCACACTTGGCCGACCGGCCATCAAAGTGGCCTATCGGCAGTCAAACTGGCCGGCCGGCCATCACATTTGGCCGATGGAAACAAAACACAGCCGTTGGCCTCAAGCCATGGCTGGTGGAGTGTGGGGATGGCTCAAAAGCCACTCCTTGCCCTCCAAAGCAAAAACACAAGTGTTTGGTGCAAAACCGAACACAAAACAGTCGAGTCGAGAGATCCTGAGGCAAGGCGCGTAGCCGAGGCCTTCGGGAACTCAAGACGAACACAAAGGATGATCACCAAGTGTTCAAACGGTGACGTCCAAGTCTTGAGGATGGTCAAAAATGGGATGTCTACAGTTGCCCCTCTTTGACAGAACTCGAAAGTTATAACAATGACGGGAGTGAGTGTCAAAGCCCAGAGACGACCCATTTTTGATAAGGCCGAAGACTTAGGCAAGCATGCAAGACAATAAAGATATGCGCCCGAAGGCAGGGGCAAAATGCAACTGACAATGCAAGGAGCCGAACATAACTTATGATCATGCAAAGAAAGCTGTAACGAAGCATAACATGCGACAGTTTTAAGCTAGCATACACCAAACTACACTACAATGTAGAAAGGATGTAAGAGAATTATGTAATTCTCATTGCGTTTCACACGGAGAATATAGTACCTGCACGGTTCGTCTGGTTGCACCAGCCTCAAATGAATCGTATATACAATATCGTGCCTGCAAAGAAAGCAAACTTAACAGGTACAATATTGTTAGCAACATACCTAATAATGCAATCGAAAGTGCGTGACAACGCAAGTCGAGTGGGGCGCATAACAATGCTGTGAAGGCACAAACACATGCAAGTAAAGAACACGTGACAGCGTGCACAATGTGTATGAAGAAATTTGGACACATGTAAGTAAAGCATGCGTGTCCACGCAAGCAATGTGTATAGAAACTTGAAATTGAACACATGTAAGTAAAGCGTGCGGTCTACGCAAGCAATGTGTAGAGAAAGGAACTTGAAATTGAACACATGTAAGTAAAGCATGCGGTCTACGCATGCAATGTGTAGAGAAAGGAACTTGAAATTGAACACATGTAAGTAAAGCATAACGCGACAACGCATGCAATGTGTATAGAAACTTAAAATTGAACACATGTAAGTAAATCATGCGGTCTACGCAAGCAATGTGTATAAAAAGGAACTTGAACACATGTAAGTAAAGCATAACGCGACAACGCATGCAATGTGTATAAAAGGAATTTAAAATTGAACACATGTAAGTAAAGCATGCGGTCTACGCAAGCAATGTGTATAAAAAGGAACTTGAACACATGTAAGTAAAGCATAATGCGCCAACGTATGCAATGTGTATAAAAGGAATTTGAACACATGTAAGTAAAGCATGCGGTCTACGCAAGCAATGTGTATAAAAAGGAACTTGAACACATGTAAGTAAAGCATAACGCGACAACGCATGCAATGTGTATAAAAGGAATTTGAACACATGTAAGTAAAGCATAACACGACAACACATGCAATATGTATAGAAACTTGAAATATGGTAAGGACCAATTATTCATGATGTTGAAATGCCAAGCACTGTAACATGGTATAATTGAAGCGATTTGTGGAATTCACAAGATACAAAAAGGATATAGGAAGGGACGTTCCTTGCGCGTACCGAGTATCGCTCATGGAAGACACGGCTTGAGGTCAACTCGAAGGCCTACTAATGTTCCGAAAGTGTACTTCTTTGTACTGTTTTGAGAAATGAAGGTCCCAAACCACATAGCTGACCCGAACAAGGGTGTGGGAGGTGCATTGACCGCAAGGGGAGGTTACCGGTATCAATTCCGATACTTTGCTACCCTGCTCTTCTTTTGCTTTACTTTTCTTTTTACTAGTAGTTTAAGCACATTGCACTACCTCAGGCAGGTTTTACTTTTTCAAGAGTGTGCATTTTTGCAAAACACATGGGGGAAATGAAACAACTATTTTGTTCAAAAAGGTGTTACATTTGTGCATTCTATGCATCACATCGCATGGTATCTCATAGCAATGTGAACGAAATTGAACTTGGTTTGAAAATTGAGCACTTGCATCGTAATAATCAGGTAGTGAACCGACTTACAACTCGATAAGCAAAGAAACTCGATTAGTTAGCCGAAAGCGAGTACAATTCGACAAGCAACAAAGACTTGAAAAGAGTGAAACACAACTCGATAAGCAAATTTACAATAACTCGATAAGCAAATGGGCGTGACGCCGCAAAATCTATCATCGGAGGGCCTTGGAAGTGGTGGCATTCCCCAAATTCTCAGCATGTTTCAACATATAAACAGCTTAGGGAGCAAAGAGGAAGAACACCGGCCACGGGAGAAAGCCACCGACCTCAAGAAACGGCCATCGGCCAGAATCTTTGATCGATCGGCCAAAAGTGGTGGTCGGTCGGCACTATATTTGCCCGGCCGGCCGGCCATGAATGAAAGAATCACTAGAATGTTGACACCTGTCCTCCACTCAATGTTATCCCCTACAAAAAGGCCTCAGCTTCGTAGTTCTACTCAATTCAACACTGATTTGCTCGAAATGAAGGGATTTCTTGCCCAGAATCTCTCGTCTTGGATTAACAACTTGGATGGCTCGGAAAAGCTGAATTTTCGGGGTTTCGGCATAAATGCACTATTCACTCTGAGTCGCACTCCACTGCACTTTCCATTTCTTCATGCCGCAGCGAGGTTTTGGAACCCGGTGACTCATGTCTTTAGCTTTAGCGAGCAAGAGGTATGCCATACCTTCGAAGATTTTCAAGCTTTAATGGAATCCGAGTGCAACGAGGAGATCTTACCCCAGCTTAACTTTGGTCATGTTCAAACCTTAGGGCGAATGTGTGGACTCACTATGCATGACGCTCGGTCTCTGATTTGTGACGGAATGCTAGATATTCCGAGTTTGATTCATCGGTTTTTGGATACCGGTGACTGCGGCAACCATCATTGGCAAGGCTTCCGGCGACATGCCCTCTGTTTGTGCATGCTATCTCATTTTCTATTTTCCTCAGGCTCCGGGGGATCTAGCGTCCAATTGATCGAGGTTGCCCAAGGCTTGAAGGAGGGCAAGAGCTGCATTCCCATGACTCTGGCAGAGATGTTGATGGGCTTAGACGCCTTTTATCATCGAGAGACGACCAGATTTGCGGGGAGTCCACTACTGTTGCAGGTAATGTTTCCCTCCCAATTTTACATGTATACTACTCACACCGCTCGGCCCTCAAACTCGTTTTCTTACAAAACCCTTTTCTCACTTTCTCTCTCATCGTACATCTCTCTATTCTTTATTCTCTCATCTTTCATCCCTTCCCAGGTGTGGTTGATGGACAAGTTGCAGGTTGTGGACTCTTGCCCAACATACTCAGCTCGCGGCTACTTCTTCAGGCAACGTCTAGTCAACGCTCTTGACGAGGGATGGTTTGATTGGATGTGTAGCCTGTCCGTAGACCGCATTGCTTGGCGGTGCCCTTGGCTCAATCTACTGGCAATAGGCTACAGCATGTCCCGACAGATTGGGATTCAGTTGATTGGCTTTACTCACTGTGTGTTCTATTTCCCGTTCCGGTTCCTGCGCCAGTTCGGCCATGATTAGATCTGCTCGGCAGAGGGGATAGAGTATCCAGCTGCATTCCCAGCCCGAGGTGCACAACTTGCTCGGTAGGCCGCAGCGTGGAGGACTAGAGAGCTCCTGGCCCCGCTCCTACTTTCAGTTATACTTTGTCTGATGAGTGCATAGATTGGCTTAATGAGGAGGCGCAGATTAGGCCCAGCTTGGCACCGGGGGCTTCGACCAGCTCTGGGAGGGGGCGCAGGAACACCTGACTTGACTATGCCCCGGATTTATTGCTTTATTAGTACTTTCAAGTTTTCCTTATGAATGTAATAAAAAGTAACTTCAATTTGTATGCAAGAGTAGGAGGACTCTGTACTAAAATCAATGAATTTGAAAGTTGTAGTACTGAAAATTTCCCGTTTTGGTCCAGAGATGGTCTTAGTTGTAAAAAGATTAATTTGAACAAAGTCAACTTTATCAAAACTTTTCAAAACTATTTTCGAATATGGATCAGAACTGGACACGCCTGAGATCTGTCACTGAGATGCACAAACCTCGGATCCCAGCAACTGGAAAGGTCCCTCTGGTCTGAATAGTACCGCAGCACTTCATGGCAACGGAAAGTTGCCCCTAGTCTGAAAAACACTGTACCGGAGATTATGACCGAACTCTTGAATGCTGAATAGACAAAGATGACTGAGATGATCAAATGGACAAAGTTGATCGGGGAAAAGTTTATGGCTGAACTTCAGGATGAAGCTGCCTACGTATCCCAAAGATGGGAATCAAGCCTTACGTAGTTCAGGCTTAGGTTCACTCGAGTATTTTCACTCTCCTTTTACGCTCTAATTTTTGCCAAGGCCGCCCTTTGCGGGTTTTCAACCTTGCGAGCTCAGTTTTTATAATTTCAAATTTTCTATGTTCTAACTTTTGCCTAGGTCGCCTTTTCGGGTTTTCGGCCTAGCGAGCCTCTCAAGGGTAATATTTCTTCAACTTGTCCATGTTGATCGGTTGTGAGAACTCCAAGCCATCTAGATCCATCAGAACCACAGCTCCACCTGACCAAACAGACTTAATGATGTAGGGACCAGTCCAATTAGGTCTGAACTTGCCCCTTGGGTCGTGGATGGGAGCTCGGTTGTCCTTGAGCACCAAATCTCCTTCCTTTAGATTCCTGGACTTAACTTTTTTGTTAAAAGCCCGGGCAATTCTGCGTTGATAACCTTGAACATGGTACAGTGCTTTCAGTCTTGTCTCATCAAAGAGCATGAGTTCCTTGAATCTGCTCTGCTACCAATCTGCTTCGGCTATTTGACACTCAGCCAATACTCGCAATGACGGAACCTCAATTTCGATAGGTAGAACGGCCTCCATCCCATAAACCAATGAATATGGAGTCGCTCTAGTAGAAGTTCTGATTGAAGTCCGGTAGCCCCACAGAGCAAACGGCAGTTTATCTGGCCAGTCCCGGTAGGTCTCCACCATCTTGTACAATATGTGTTTGATGTTCTTGTTGGTGGCCTCAACCGCCCCGTTGGTTTGCGGCCGGTAGGTAGATGACCTATGAAAAGCCACGTTGTATTTTTCCAACAAGTCAATCACTTCCTTCTTGAAGTGGGAACCATTATCTGAAATGACCTCGTTTGGGACCCCATAATGACAGATGATGTTGTTTCTAATAAACTTTGCAACATGTGACGCCTTCAACACTGCATAGGATTGGGCCTCAACCCACTTTGTGAAATAATCTATTGCGATCAAGATGAACTCATGCCCATTCGACCCCTTTGGAGTAACAGCCCCGATCACATCGATTCCCTAAATTGAAAATGGCCATGGCGAAGTCATATTGTACAGCTTCGACGGCGGAATGTTCATGCGGTTCGCATGGATCTGACACTTGTGGCATCGCCGTACAAAACCGATACAATCCTCCTCCATGGTGGACCAATAGTAACCCTGTTTGAGGATCTTCCGTGCTAGCATTACCCCGTTCATATGTGCCCCGCATTCCCCTCCATGGATGGCCTCCATCAGGCGCTTTGATTCCTTAGCTTCTACACACAGCTTATGCATTCCCAGATGACCTCTCTTATACAGTTTACCCCCGCAGATGATGAACTGAACGACCATTCTTCTGATTGCCCTTTTATCCTTGGCATTTACCCCTGGCGGGTATGCTTCTTTCTCCAAGAAATTCCAAATGTCGTAATACCAGGGGTTTTCGTCTTGAACTTCATTTATGGTGGCGATCGACTCGTATGCTGGCACGAATTTCTGGTCAATGATGTCTGGACGCATCCAGACCCCAGACGGGATGTTTATCATGGAAGATAGAGTTGCTAATGAATCTGCGAACCTGTTGTTCTCTCTTAGTAGGTGAGTGAAGTTTAGCTTCTCAAATCGAGGAATTAACAAGTCCAAGTTTCGGTGATACGTCATCATCTTTTCTTCTTTGACTTTCCAGTCTCCTTTTGCTTGAGACACAACAAGGTTCGAGTCCCCGATGACGTCCAACCGTCTTGCCCCTAGTTCCAGGGCTGCTTCTAGACCGGCAATGCATGCCTCATATTCTGCTTCGTTGTTCGAGACTTTGAACCGGAGTTTGAAGGCTAGAGGAATACGGGAGTTGTCGGGTGCTATCAACAACACTCCTATTCCATGTCCGTATTGGTTTGACGCTCCGTCAAAGTGCATCGTCCAAGTTTCATCGTCGATATGCAAAATGGCCTCGTCTGGGAATAAGTACTCGACTGCTTCACCCCCTTCCATTGGATGGTCGGCTAAGAATTCTGCTACTGCTCTTCCTTTGACTGATTTGCGGGTCACATATTTCAGATCGAATTCGAAAAGCAACAGCAACCAACGAGCTAGCCTACCCGTAAGTGGCGGTTTCTCGAAAAGATATTTGATGGGATCGAGTCGTGAAACCAACATTATGGAGTCAGCTAACAGGTAGTGCCGCAACTTCCTGGTAGCCCATACCAAAGCTAAGCAAGCCTTCTCCAACGTTGTGTAGCGAGTCTCATACTCTAGCATCTTCTTGCTCAGATAGTAGATGGCTCTCTCCACTTTGTCCTCTGATTCTTGCGCGAGCATGCAGCCCATTGTAGTCTCGGTTACCGAAAGATACAATGTCAACGGTTTCCCCAGCTCAGGCGGTAACAACACGGGCGGGTTCTGTAAGTATTCCTTGATTTGTTCAAAAGCAGCTTGGCATCGGCCGTCCCACTGGAATTTCTTTCCTTTCTTCAGGAGGCTAAAAAGTGGTTCACAAGTCAAGGTTAATTTTGAGATAAACCGTCTTATGAATTGCACCTTACCCAGAAAGCCTTGCACCTCCTTTTCAGTCCTTGGTGGTGGCATTTCTAGGATGGCCTTGATTTTGGAAGGGTCGACTTCGATACCTCTCTGTGTAATAAGAAACTCCAGCATTTTCCTTGCTGTAACACCAAACGTACACTTCTGAGGATTCAAACGCAACCGGAATTCTCTGATCCTTTGAAAGAACTTTTGCAAGGCGGTGTAGTGGCCCTCTCTTTCTTTGAATTTGACAATCATGTCGTCCACGTACACCTCCACCTCTTTGTGGATCATGTCATGCAATATTGTGGTCGCGGCCCGTTGATATGTAACTCCAGCATTCTTCAACCCAAACGGCATCACTCTGTAGCAGTATGCCCCCCACGGGGTGGTGAAAGCAGTCTTTTCCCGATCTTCGGGTGCCATCACTATCTGATTGTAACCTGAGAAGCCATCCATAAACGAAAGCAAACATGCCTTGTTGTGAAATCCACCAACTCATCAATATGTGGCAAGGGGAAGTCGTCCTTTGGACTAGCTCTGTTCAAATCCCTGAAATCTACGCATACTCGGATTCTACCGTCTTTCTTTGGCACTGGAACAATGTTGGCCAACCAGGTCGGGTATTCGGATACCAGCAGGAAGCCTGCATCGATTTTCTTGGTGACCTCTTCTTTAATCTTGATGGCCCAGTCTGGACGAATCCTTCTGAGCTTCTGTTTGACAAGTCGGGCCTCAGGGTCAAGAGGGATCCAGTGCTGTACAATCTCAGGATCGATTCCAGGCATGTCTTCGTAGGACCACACGAAAACATCTTTGAAATCTTTTAATAAAGCGACTAAGCGCTCACGTTCCTCCGAAGACAACGTGGACCCGATCTGGACCAGCCGCAGGTCCTTCTCAGTACCAATATTCACAGTAGTGATTTCATCAACTAAAGGTTTAACAAATCTTTCCTGATCTTGATCAATTAGTCGTTGCAAAACCAGAGGAATTTCTCCCTTGTCGTTTTCGTCAAAATTTTGAAAGTCCTGATTTAAGCAATATATCAAAGGCACAGAAAAGTACTCAGAAACCACATCCACATTATTCTCATTAAGTACTTCCAAACCGTCTGATTCTTCTGTTACAACAAACTCAAAAGAGAAAGAAAAAGACGACCTGGACAGGACTGTGGCATCCGGGTTGTCGCCCCCAGGAATACCGGACTCAGACTCAGTCGAGCTGGAACCTGATTCCGACTCACAAGACACGGTGGAATCAGATTCCGGCTCACTACCTGACCCGGTGCTGCTTGATAAAAATCCCTCTTCATACTGCAAAATGAGAGAGGGTGCGATGGATGCATCCAAATGGTTGATGATAGGCCTGCAGCCGTTTCATTCCCGATCACGCATACCGAGAAGTTATCCCCTAAGAACTTCTGTTTGATCGGAGGATCTGAAAGTAGACATACCAGTGCTACCCCCATTTCAAGTTCGGTGTCCTCAGACTCCATTTCCCCACTATGCTCAGCCTCAACTGTCGGGTCTGTTTGCTCTCTGGCAACATCGTCCCTAGATAATTGTAGGTCAAAGAAAATCTCGAACCCTGGTACGCGCTTCCTCTCCGCGTTCAGCCACGGCTCCGGAAAACCACAGAATGGAAAATCTTCCCCCTCTCGGACGAAGCATCCGTTTAGGGTACCCTGGATGGGCCGGTGCATCAACTCAAAAGGCTTCCCCGTCTGTTTCGCTCTGGCTCTTCCAGCCATTTCCTTTCCTTTCCTTACCCAATCCTCCTTGGTGGGCAGATAACCCAAGACAAAGGTATGAGGGTTATGTGGCACTTCGGCCAATGCTGCGACGCCCTTCTGGCCGCTCCTTCCTAATCCCATCCCGGGAATGTGTTGAAGCTTGTCCATGAGGTATACTGCTTGAGCACTGACATATGTCCCCTCATCAGCTGCCATGATGTTCTGCACGACCCGAGCCTCAGCTAAGGTAAAGCCTGACATGAACACATTCTCCATTCCGTGCTCTATTTCCAAAACTGGCGTAGATACTTCTGGTGGTGGGTGGATCGACGAATTTCTGAAAACAATGGCTACTCCCTTCCCATGGGGGTATTTCACCATCTGATGTAGGGTGGATGATACTGCCTTCACCTGATGCAGCCACGGTCGTCCCAAGTGTAGATTGAAAGTTGCAGGAACCTCTAAGACATGGAAATCTATCTCATGTTGTCCTGGCCCAACCTTGGTCTGAATTTTCACTGTCCCCATGACTTCTCTTCTTGTGTTGTCGTATGCCCGAATCACCTGGGTTGTTGGCACAAAGTCCGCGGTCTTCAAGCCGATTGCATAGGCAGTCCTTGCTGGACAAAAGTTGATGGCGGATCCGGTATCGACAAGTACCACGGGTATCCATTTGTCTCTGTACTCTACGGAGATGTAGAGTGGCTTGTTATGGTTCACCCCCTCAGGTAGCAGCTCTTTGTCAGAAAAGGTCAACATCGGGGTAGCTCCTCCCGGAAAGACTAAGCCCACCAGTTGTTCAGGCGTGGTGTCTATTGAGAGCTTAGCCTTGTCCATGGCCGATAAGACAGCTTGTCGATGCACTCGCAATGCCATAAGCAGTCCCCAGATGAAGATGTCAGCTTGTATCTTTTTAACTGTTTGAGCACAGCCTCCTCTTCAAGTTGTTTCTCTTTTTGCTTCTCAGCCTCCCTATCTTTCCCAGACGCCTCTGGCTAATCTAGATGTGGAGGCTTAAAATACCGTCCACTCCTAGTCATATGGTCGACTTCACCAATGTACCAAGTATCGTCTGGTTGATTGCTCCCCCAATCTTCATCTGTGTGGGCAAGACATAGATCATCGTCCTTCCACCACATTCCGTCGGCAGCTGACAAACACCTGTCTGGCTCCGGTATAATTGTACTCGCAGTACCTTCCGCCCACATGCTCGCAGCCTCTTCTGTCCTTATGCACACAGCAGTTTCAGTTCCCACATGGGCCTTAGCTTTCCTGATTCTCTCAGAATCCTCAAACCTTTCCTGTTCCAACTGTGTCAGTATAGCTGGCTACTCAATAATTCCTATATTCAGAATGTTCCAATCCCGAGCAAAATTCTCGACACCGACGCTCTCCGGTGATGTATTCTGCTCTTCGGCCCTTCCAGCCGTCACTGACACCCTCGCCCCTGCCGGGCCCTGTTCTAGTTGGCACTCTTTCGCCACATCTGGTTGATCATCTAGCCATCCGGTAGCCTCTGCCGATTCCTCATAGTCAAACCAGTTGATTGCTGTGCCCCCTGATTCTTGGTCATCGAAAAACTGTAGGTAGGCCAAGTCCTTTTCTACAGCCGCCACGTCATCTGTTCCCTGCTCAAGTCTATCCCCTTGGATCACACACAGTTCTCCCTCTGTTGGCAATTCCATATCTAGCCCATCTCGGCCTATTGATGAAATGTAGTCACTCGGACTATATGTCTTCTCAACACGACTCCTAGATTCTGCAGATTCTGCAGATTCTGACTCAACAAGCTTCTTCTCCTTTGGGATCTCTTCTCTCCTGTTCTCGATAGTCACCACCGTTGGCTTAGGTCGGGTTATGGAGATGTCCATCATGCATAAGTCGGTGCAGTCGGGAAGGAATATCTCCGGCTTAGGCAGGTGGGAAGGAGTGATATAGATGCTAGGATCGTAAGGCACGACCCCAGTTTGGATGAAGTTAATCCTTTTAGGCGGTGGAGCTTGGTTATGTGTGGGGAGAGGGTTTGTTGTAACATTGGGTTTCTCAGGAGGCAGAATCACCCCGTTATCAATGAGATCTTGAATCTCATGACGTAATCGGAAGCACAGATCGGTGTCATGACCGTGCTGTTGGTGAAATGCGCAATATTTGGCTGGGTTGTGGGTAGGGGGAAGTTTTTCTGGTAAGGGCCACGGTTCTAGGGGCTTCAAATGCCCTTTTCGGATTAAAACCCCCAGAGCTTTGGATAGGGGCATATATAGTGGAGCGAAGGTTCTTGTATTCTTGGGTGGGTATTTGGCTATTTGGGTATGGCTTCCGGACGCACCGGAGAATGACGCAGCTGTCATGGTTCTTGGAGGGGGGTTGGTGGTGACCATGCTCACTTCGGAGGCTCTTGTAGTTGTAGTACTGCTCGGGCCTGCATTAGTGTTGCGGTTGAAAATTCTTCGGGGTTGTTCCCGGTTATTATCAATTAAGCCTTGTTTTAAGGCGTCCTTAATCTGCACCCCCATTTCATGTAGATCAGAAAAGGTAGGGAAGGGGAGTACAATCATCTTTTGCATCAACTTCGGCTGAAGATTGCGCACAATCATCCGAATCTGGTCTTTGTCTGTAGGCCTTAAGGTCATCATCGAAGCCTTGGCCCTCCATCTGGTTACGAATTCTGAGAAACTCTCTTTAGGCTCTTGCCTTGTTGTCTCGAGATCACGGGTCGTAATCTCGATTTGTGTATTGTATGAGTATTGCGTAATGAAGGCCTCGGCCATCTCGTCGCAGTTTCTCTTGACATCATCTTCTAATTTGGCATACCATATGGCCGCCACACCCGACAGGGTTCGGCCGAACAGAGACAACTTCTAAAGTCTGCTGAGGCCCATTGGCCTTAAGATGTCTGAAAACAGGCTCAGGTGCACCATGGGGTCCCCGGACCCATCAAATCGATCAATGTGCGGCATTTTGAATCTGTCAGGCAGCGTCACAACTGCGTCGGTATATCCATCTTCAATGTCAGGGATGGTTTTGACTCCTTGGGATCTCTTGAACAGCTTTTCGAGCTTGCTCAACTTTAATGCTCTGGGGTCTGTCTCGAACTCAAAGGGAGAGTCCTGTAGGTTGGTGGGTGTTTTGGATAATTGGGGTTGGATTTGGGGTAGGATCGGGGGTAGAGGTGGTCCCGTGGGAATGTCCGTATCATTTTGAACATTAGTTGTCTCCCCGGGGGTTGAAATTCCTGGCGGGGGAGGAGCTTGCCGCGAAGCAGATGCTCCGGTTTGCTGCTGTAACCTCACGATTAACTCTGCTTGTTCATTCATAACCGTGGCCTGTTGCTTGGCGAACTCTGCCTGTCGGACAGCATCCTGCTGCATCATTTTCATACTCTCTTGGAGCTGGCGCACCGTCTCCTCTAAATTGGCCATACTGTTCTGCTCTGACTGAATTATCGGTATATGTTCCCTTTCTGTGGGAGAAGTAGAATCCTGATCCCTACTGTACACAGGTGGGGTAGACAAAGCCATCTGTACTAACTGTTGAACTGATATCCTCTGCTTAGCTGTCCTCCGTCTAGTGACCGGGGGTAGAGAGTGGTACACTGGTTGTTCGTCTACCAGATCGTCAGATCGATGGAGTCGACGACCTCTAATCCAGAGTGCTTGGGGAATATCTACTGGGTTAGAAGTAATTGTGCTCGACTACCTAGTAAAAAGATAAATAAAACGTATAAATAAACAGGCAATTGGACAGCGTAACAACGTAAAATAAACACAACACACAGCTGGGTATCACAATAAATTGCCAACAAGCTGAATGTACTGTTCCTTAATCATTGATCACTGTTTCCAAATTATTGTCCCTAAGTCTGAATCTGATACCCGTAGATGACTGATTCCCAACACTAATGCCCATAGGCTTGATACGCAGACTTGTGAACTGATATGTGTGTTCCCCTGCATAGATACACTCTAAAAACACATAGCAAGTAGAGAGAGCCAAAACACCCCTATGTTGGGGTAGGGTTTCCCTGTCCTATTTTGTCAGGAGCTAGGGTTTCACTACGCACGCAGCGGTTTCAAACAAGCTATGATCGGGTAAGCAACCTGTCCTAGTTTGGAATAGTCACTATGGATTTCGATATGCACTAGGTCGAATGGTCGAAAAGGGTGCCTCGGTAAAACCGTGGTTTGTGTTCCCGTACTGTCAGAGCCCACAACCGGTCAGCCTTATGGCATGCTTTGACAAAGTCAAGCCTCCGGTAAACTGTTCAGGAATGGCAGATGGCAAACACGGTGTTCTAGGCGTACCAATGCACATGCAATGCAAAGAGACACATAAATGAAATCAAAACAGGATATCACGAGTTCGAGTCAAGCTCTCTAAATCCCCAACAGAGTCGCCAGAAACTGTAGACGTCCCCGAATGCCCCGGGAGGATGAGTCCCCCCCCCCCCCGTTCTGTTCATATTGGGCTCACTATAGTTCAGGACTCTCAAATAGTCACGGTTCTTAATCTGGACCAAAGACTCCAAATCCGGCAAATCGTTTTGAGAAAACAAATGTTTAGAAAAGAAGTGCCAAACGTGGACTGCTTTGCCAGATACAGAGTCGCCACCTAAATATTTTTTATGGGGGGATTTAGGAAACCCTGACTCGGTGCCAAAGGCCACGTGTCCGTCATCACCAAAGTTGCCTTGGCTCGGGAGCTTGGGTACGATTGGGGAAGGTCAGCTGTGAGCACTCCCTCTCGCCCGATCCGAAGATTGGCCTCTACTAACCGTGATATCCGGTTTTGAAAACGTTATGTGTTCTTATTCCGGTTATTAGCCTAGAATTACTATGTTATGCGCACAGCAAACAAGTATAGACCAAATCGCCTAAATTGGAACAAAACATTTCATGCTTGTTTTGAAAATGGTTTGTTACTCACAAGTAGGCTAAAATGTAGATTTTGCCACCCTCGAGTGGGCTTTAGAAAAGATGTTTTTGCCACTATCTAGTGGGCTTAAAACTCACAGTTTTAATGCGTTATCCCAATTTAGTTAATTCAACCTCCATCCACAGGCATTCAAGCAGTTATATCACATAAGTAGCTAGTCTCATGGTAATCATACTATTATGGCAACACTCACACGCATGCGGTATGCTAAAGCATAAATGCTTACCGAGTACTCCAAGCCAAAACAAAAGCTAGTTAGTAATCAATGCATGATCCTAGCTCATGTTAAGATGGCTAATGCAACACATACAAAATGCAACTAAGATAGGGTCGGCTACTCTGTAATGACATGTGAAATGCTACAATTAACACGTATTCAATTTGGAATTGAAATACAAATGCAGTTAGAATGATACGCCGAGCCCGGTGCATGCAAAACGAATGAATGGATGCAGACATGCTATCATATTGTATGCTAAATGAAACATGCCCTAGACTAACCATCGAAAGCTAATAAATAAAAGGGAAGAAAGACGGGGGGTTGGGAGACATACACACACTCACGCACACTTATTACAAACTTGCCCTTACTCGGAGGGTCCGAATAAATATTACAGTCCGAATAAATAATACTAAATTAATTATTACAAAACTTTCTAATTTAACTAACAAGTTAAATGCAAGGGAAAAGTGGCCACAACCCTGCCTCGGAATGCGTGGGTGATGCATGCTCGAATCCGTCTTGCCCGGAAATCCGTACCATGCCACTATTGCCTTTGTTTACACTGCCTTGCTCCTCTGAAAATTCTAGCAAGTCCCAAGGGTGCTTATGTGGACACTGGGGAGCATCACCGACCAGGTGAGGACATCATCGGCCAAAGAGGATTTTCACCGGCCACTAATCAAGCTTATTGGCCAAAATTATTGGTCGGTCGGCACTCTTAGTAGCCAACCGGCCAAAATTTCCTGCAGAACCTGCAGTTGACAGCAGCAGAGGGCAAGCAGTGTATGGCATGGAATTTTTTGAGCAAATGTGAGCATGGACACACTCTTTATCATGCAAGGGACTCAAGGGAGCATGACCCTCGACCCTCGGGCCATCAATTGCGAACTTCGACGCATGATGGCCTAAGAGGCCAAGTTTGCAATTCAATGTAAATGCATGCAACCGAAAGAGATGAATGCCAACATCCTATCATGTTGAGGTCAAGGAGATTGACGACCGAGGGTTGAGATGTATTACATCACTTGGAGTATGAACACTTCTCAATCCTCATACTTGGTTTGACACCCCAAACCAAGCAAAATGTAATGCATGGATGCGATATACAATGCAAAGTGATGCAACTCATGCAAGGTAACATGAACATGCTAAGCTCTAAAAATGAATAGAAAATGATGCCAAATCAAACAAAACATGCAAGCAAGGCATGTAACAATGACCAACACTTGAAGCCAATAAAGGGGGTCAAACCAAAGCTATGTCAACCAAATCTTAAAGGACCAAAATGACCTAAAACAATCCCAAGGGACTCCAAAACAAGACTAAAGCATACATAGATCATGGTCAAAACACGCCAAGAAATGAGTCCAAAACAAGGGCATTCAAGGCCACAAAAGGGAGCATTACTCAACATCTCCCCCAAGCAAACATGGCATGAATTTTTCAATACAAAACAGAGTTTTAGCATGCAAAAAGGGCCGTCAAAACCCACTGATATGGCAGTCTAATGTCTAAACACATAGGTATGCACAATGACCATATCCAAGGCACAAAAGAACAACCCTTCAAAGCATGAAAGAGATGATGAATGCAAGCATATAAGCATGGATTAGGGACTGAAATGGCACGTGAAATGACTCCAAATCAACTGAAACAACCCAACTCAAGCATGCTTATGACTCACACACCAGATGCCAATATGCTAGAATGCAAAGGGGCTATACAAAACATATCAAATACGATGAAACCAGCAGCCAACAGACCTCAATCATGATAAATCATGGCCAAAAGCTTCACAAAGCTAGGCAAGAATATGCAAGCACGATGGTCTAATGGCTAGATGTATTTCTAGGCAAAATGGAAGAATACAAAGCAAGTGTATTAAGCATGAGAGGGGCCAACAAACCAACATGGGACAGAGGTAAAACACGCTAAATAAATACCAAATAACCTCTGAAATTAAGCCAAACAAAGCTAGGCATACATGCTACCCTTATTAGCCAAAACACAAGCACATGAGACAATGAAGGGAGAGGGGTGTCCCTCCCTTATACAAGACCTCAAAACCACTTCATCACCGCTGAAAATCCTCTGGACTTCAGTGGTGAGAAGACCAATATATGAAAGTTCCAAAGCTCAACCGATAAGGCTCAAAATGAGGCCAAACAAGGCTGTAGACGTCCCCGAACGCCCCGGGAGGAACGAGCTCCCGTTCTGCTCATATTGGGGTCACTACAGCTTAGGACTCTCAAATTTGTCACGGTTCTAAGTCTGAACCAAAGAGTCCAAATCCGGCAAATCGTTTTGAGAAACAGATTTTTGAAAAGAAGTGCCAAACATGGACTGCTTTGCCAGATACAGAGTCGCCACCTAAATATTTTATTTCGGGAAATTTAGGAAACCCTGACTCGTTGCCTAAGGCCACGTGTCCGTCATCACCAAAGTTGCCTCGGCTCGGGAACTTGGGTACGATTGGGGAAGGTCACTTCGTGAGCACCCCCGCTCGCCCGATCAAAGACCGGCCTCTACTAACCATGATATCTATTTTTGAAAACATTGTATGTTCTTATTCCCATTATTAGCCTAGGTTACTATGTGATGCACACAGCATATAAGTATAGACCGGGTCGCCCGAATTGGAACAAAACATTTCATGTTTGTTTATTTGAAAGTGGTTTGATGGTGCTACCCGCAAGTAGGCTAAGACGTGGATTTGCCACCCTCAGGTGGGCTTAGAAAAATATGATTTTGCCACTATCTAGTGGGCTTAAAACTCACAGTCAATGATTTGTTCCAATTTAAACAACCCGACCTTCACCCACAGGCATTCAGGCAGTTATATCACACAAGCATATAGCCTCATGGTAAGCATGCTATTCATGGCAGTCACTCACACACATGCAAGGATGTTAAAGCATAAAACTCACCGAGTACTCCAAGCCAAAACAGAAACTCATTAGAAATCATGCATGAATCCTAAGTATACAGAAATGCCTAATGCAACACATGCAAAATGCAACTATAGCAGGCTCGGCTATTCTAAGATGGCATATGAAATGCTACAGCTAACATGTATTCAATTTGGAATTGAAAGTACGATGCAGTTAGTATGGTGCGCCGAGCCCGGTGCATGCAAAACAGATGAATGAATGCAAACATGCTATCATACTGTATGCTAATTGAAATATGCCCTAATCTAACCATCATAAGCGGATAAATAAAAGGGAAGAAAGACGTGGGGTTGGAAGACATACAACACACACATGCACACTTATTACAGTTGTGCCCTCGCGCAGAGGGTCCGAATAAATAATACAGTCCCAAATAAAAGAATAGTACAGTCCAAATGTTACAGTCCAAATAATACAAATTCCTAATTAATTAACAAATTAACTAAGAAAATAAATAAACTGGCATGCAAGCTAGGGACTGCCTTGCTTCTGATGGATGATGCATGTCCGGGTTGTCTTGTGCGGAAATCCACTGGGATGCCCCAATTAGCCTCTGTTTAGCAGTTATTCTTGGAAAGCGTGCCAAGTCCCGAAAAGTTGCTGATTCTTCATTTTGCTGCAACAGAGAGCAGGAAAGGGGCATAGCAATGTATTTTCACAAATATATGCATGCCTCGATCCTCGTGCCACCAACCACGCATCTCGATGCATGATGGCCGAGGAGTCGATTTGCACAATTCAATATAGGATGAATGCACATGAAAACACAGCTAAAACCTAACTCCATCATGGGTAATCCAGAGTGTCGGTGACTGGGGAATTGAGACGCATTCCGTCACTCGGAGTACGAAATGCACCTCGTTTCCCGTGCCCGGGCTAACTCCTATTCCGAACACGATGCAGTATGCATGACATGCATGAAATGCAACTAAGATACAATCCTAGTATACACAATGCTATGAAAATGAGATGCCTCAAAATACGTGCACACGGGCACGCAAACTGAGAAAATGACAGAATGCGATCTAAGATACAACCTAGTATGCACTATGCTGTAAAAATGAGATGCCTCGAAATGCGTGCACACGAGCACGCAAACCGAGGCAATGGCAAAATGCGATGCAAATGCACGAAAATGGCATATGGGCTTATACTAACATGAGAGAGCCTCAGCCACACTCACATAAGAGGCCGGTAGATGAAAATGAAGTGCCTCGAAATGCGTGCACACGGGCACGCAAACCGAGGCAATGGCATACGCAATGCAATGGCATGGAAAATGCAACATGGACTTATACTAACATGAGAGAGCCTCAGCCACACTCACATAAGAGGCCGGTAGATGAAAATGAAGTGCCTCGAAATGCGTGCACACGAGCACGCAAACCGAGGCAATGGCATACGCAATGCAATGGCATGGAAAATGCAACATGGACTTATACTAACATGAGAGAGCCTCAGCCACACTCACATAAGAGGCCGATGAATGAAAATGAAGTGCCTCGAAATGCGTGCACACGGGCACGCAAACCGAGACAATGGCATACGCAATGCAAATGACATGGAAATGACATATAAGCATGCTAATGGATTTTCAGCAATGAAAAGTGGGGGAAAACAGCCCCGAAACGAGGCGAAAGTACACCCGATGCACGGAATGGTCCCGAAACATGAATTTTGGCACCCGAAATGGCCTATAGCTATACCAAATATGCACAATATGGACGTGGAATGTAAATACAGAAGCAAGGCAGTCCCAAAATGAGCACTTTTCCAGTTTAAAGCATGGCCAAACAGTGGACAAAAACAGGGCAAAACAAGCATGCAAAAATGGGGATTAAAAGGGAGATAAAGAAGCAACTCACAGCTGCTATCCCCAAACAGGTTCGGGCCCTTCAACAACATTGAAGAGGGGCCAAAAATAAGCATATTTTCAGAACTATAAAAACCCTAAAAACAATCATAGACAAGGCTAAGTTCTTATGCAAGAAAAAGGGCCAAAAGGTGGCCAAAGAGGCAAGTGGTATATGCAATGCCCAAACTGAAAAATTCCATTCTACAACATTGAAGAGGGACAAAAAATAAGCATATTTCCAGAACTGTAAAAACCCAAAAACAGTATACAAACATGCTATAAATGCAATGCAAAATGAGGCTCAAAAGTGGCTACAACACAAAGTATGCAAAATATTCCACAAACAGCCAAAGACCCTTAATGAAACATGTTAAGAAGGTCAAAATAAGGCCATCTCTAGGCCTGTAAAAAGACCAAAAACAGAAGCATGATAGGCTGCCAAAGCATGCAAAAATGGGGACCAAAAGAGAGATATAACATGAAGTGACATATGGAGGTCCCAAACAGGGTTGAGCCCTTCTTCAATATTGAAGAGGGGCTCAAAATAAGCCTATTTACAGAACTGTAAAATGCCCAAAAATGGAAGCATAATGGGTTGCCAAAGCATGCAAGAAAATTGACATTTAAGGGGATATTGAAGCAAGTGCAATATGGGGGCCTCAAACAGGGTTGAGCCCTTAATGAGACATGAAAATGAGCTCAAAAAAAAATGGCCTTTTCAGTTTTGGTCGGAGCTCAAATATTCAAGAAAGAGAGGCTAAGAAATGATGCAAAAATGAGCTAGAAAAGAGGGAAAATGGACTCACCCTTGAAGATCAATACTTTTGTTGCTTCTTGGACCAAATTTGTTGCCTCTTAGCTGTTGGAATTCCTCTCCTTGCTGCTGGAATGGAGTGGTGATGGTAGAGCTTGAAGATGATGAAGAAATGGAGCCCAAAACTTGAAGGAAATGGGGTGATATGTATCTATCTCCTCCAAGCAACTCTTGTAACCCCTTTTCTTGAGTTGGGAGGCCAGCAATATCCAAGAGAGAGGGAGAGAAGAGTCTAGCCAAGGTGGTGCCAAAATCAAGCCTTTTGTTCCCCCACAAAATATCCCCCGGATATAGATATTTTCTGGGGGAAACAGCTGCACAGCTGTAAAGTGGAAGCTGAGAGGAAGCAGGCCGGCCCATTACTTTTGCTGCAGGTGGCCGGCCGGCCACCACCCCTAGTCGACCGGCTAGGGGTCAAAAAGGTCAAGAATAATTAGTGGCCGGCCACCACAAAAAGGTGGCCTCCCAGGTCTCCTCTTCACAACCCTGTGGTTCGAATTTGGAAACTCTAAAACAGGAGAGAGAACAAGCCATTTTGAGGAGGGGTTCAAAAGGTTCAAATGGAAATAGTGGCCGGCCATATGATATTAGGATCCTCCCATGTGTGTACAACACAAATATGTGGTTCAAAGTTCAAGAAAAAGGGCCCAGGTTGTTCAACATTGGCTCGGAAGGAGGAGTTCAAAAGGGTCAATTGGATTTTCTGGCCGGCCATGAACTTTTAGGGTCCTCCCATGTGTGTACATCACAAATATGTGGTTTGGGTTTGAAGAAAATGGCTCCAAGGTGTTCAACATTGGCCCGGAAGTGCGAAAAACGGGTGTCGGAGGGCGAAAATGGAACATAACTGGTTGCCAAGATAATTGCTGGCCTCCCACCCTCCGGTGACCTTCCTGGTGATGAAACAGAGGCACCTGCCAAAAATGAACAAGAATCGATGCAAAATGAATGTTCGGGGGTCGAAATGCGTAGTTCGGAGTCCCGAAAATGGGCTGTTAAGCACCGAAAGTGGCATTCGGCCACGAAGTGGGTTTCTCAGACCCCAGTGTCCCTCAAAAGGGAGAAAATAAGACAATGCCAAAAATCAGAGCAAATGGAGATGGTTAAGCGGTCCCAAACCGAGGCACACGGCCTGACAGCTCTGAAAATCGGGAACCGGACTCCGAAATGGGCAAAATGACCTACGGCCACCAAATGTAGCCCACGGCCACTGAGAGATGGTCTGCAGGACCTCTCCCTCCCCTCAGGAAAAGAAACAAAGAAAATCGAGCCTGGTTTGCAAACCGAGGCAAAGCACAAAAGAGGGTTCGGAAGTCCGGAGGCAGGGCTCACGGCCGCAACTCTGAAACTTCTGAACGAGCACATTATGAAACATCACCAAGCGCTCAATCAGTGACGTCTGAGTCTTAAGGTCGGTCAAAAATGGGGTGTCTACAGTTGCCCCTCTTTGACAGAACTCGGAAGTCATAAGAATGACGGGAGTGAATGTCAAAGCCTAGAGACGACCCATTTTTGACAAGGCCGAAGACTTAGACAGACATACAAGATAAACAGAGATGTGCCCGCAGGCAGGGGCAAAATGCAAATGATATGCAAGAAGATTTTGAAGATTGGACTTATACGCTACGCGAGGCCGGTTTTGAAAGTTGGACTTATACGCTACGCGAAGCCTATTTTGAAAGTTGGACTTATACGCTACGCGAAGCCGGTTTTGAAAGTTGGACTTATACGCTACGCGAAGCCGGTTATCACTCATGATCATGCAAAGAGAGCTGTAATGAAGCAATTATGCGAAATAAATGCAACATTTTAAGCGAATGCTAGGCAAGCAAGTTAACTCGAGCCAAACTACACTTCGTGCAGAAAGGATGTAAGAAAATTATGGAATTCTCACTGCAAATACAGTGTGCATGTGTGATAGATACACAGAGCGAACATGTGATTGCTACACAAAAAGGTGAGCACAAAGTGTGATGGATGCACTAAGTGAACAAGTATGATAGATACAGAAAGCGAGAGTGTGTGATTGATACACAAAAAGGTGAGCACAAAGTGTGATGGATGCACTAAGTGAACAGAGTATGATGGATATACTAAAAGCGGACACAAAGTGTGATAGATGCACTTAGTGAACAAGTATGATTGATATAGCAAAAGTGAACACAAAGTGTGATAGATGCACTATGTGAACAGAGTATGATTGATATACTAAAAGTGAACACGAAGTGTGATAGATGCACTTAGTGAACAAGTATGATGGATATACTGAAAGTGAACACAAAGTGTGATAGATGCACTATGTGAACAAGTATGATGGATATACTGAAAGTGAACACAAAGTGTGATAGATGCACTATGTGAACAGAGTATGATTGATATACTGAAAGTGAACACAAAGTGTGATAGATGCACTATGTGAACAGAGTATGATTGATATACTGAAAATTAACACAAAGTGTGATAGATGCACTATGTGAACAGAGTATGATTGATATACTGAAAGTGAACACAAAGTGTGATAGATGCACTATGTGAACAGAATATGATTGATATACTAAAAGTGAACACGAAGTGTGATAGATGCACTTAGTGAACAGAGTATGATTGATATACTGAAAATTAACACAAAGTGTGATAGATGCACAATGTGAACAGAGTATGATTGATATACTGAAAGTGAACACAAAGTGTGATAGATGCACTATGTGAACAGAATATGATTGATATACTAAAAGTGAACACGAAGTGTGATAGATGCACTATGTGAACAGAGTATGATTGATATACTGAAAGTGAACACAAAGTGTGATAGATGCACTATGTGAACAGAGTATGATTGATATACTGAAAGTGAACACAAAGTGTGATAGATGCACTATGTGAACAGAGTATGATTGATATACTGAAAGAAGTGTGATTGATACGCTAAACGAGAATGTATGTGATAGATACACAAAAGTGAATGAAGAAAAGTGTGATAGATACACTAAAGAAATGATGTTAAACCAAACTTCTTTGAACGAACCGTACATACAATATCGTGCATGAATGAGAAAGAAACTTGATAGGTACAATGCAATACAATGCATGATGTTTAATGAACGCAATAAACAAGCGTAGCGGCGCTTTAGAAAGCACCTCATGGGGTGAGTGGCGGTGAACCGCTCTTCTCCGATGGGAATCTTCCCCTGTGCTCTTCGAACACTTACCTTCAACTTACAGTACAAAGGCTCTGAAATACTGACAAGGGTTCTTCATGTAGAACACTTTGGACGTTGCCTTTCTTCCCGATCATATTCACAACTTTCCTTATTCTCCAACGGGGTGACAGACTAGGTTGGTTCAGTATCCAGAATTGAGGTGCATACACGCTATCTCAACCTATGGGGCTTCCATACAGATTTCAAGCCGAGGACACACCTCTGGGTATTTAAACTAGACTTTAGTCTCGGAAATCCCGAACCTTTACGTTCTAGGCATCGGCCATTCGAACTCTAGTTTCCACCGTCGCAGTTGGTCTCCTAGGAACTCATTGCGAACATAGCCAAGATGCCTCTGGCAGGGAATGGTACTCGAGAAGAGCACTTCTAATTGCCATTTTGGCTTGAAGCAGACTTGATCTTGAGCTTGAGGTAGAGGCACACTCATATGTCGGAGCTTTGGCAAGACTTGAAGGGGTACACACGGAATGTAGTCTTGGAACTTACTGAAGTTGAAACAAACTCAGATGCTCGACATTTCCTCTTTTGCTTTTGCTTTGTAGTCTGGAACCCATATAGCTTCAAATAGGTCCTAGTTCTATTGTTCTCGCATGACCTGGGTTGAACCCTGCGGTTTTATGAAAGAACGAATCTTGTTTTGCACAGATGTGGAGAACGGCACGGCACTCGGAGCACAAAACGATTTTATTTTGGAATTGGTAAATGAGCTTTTGACCGGGTATCAAGCCTACGACTGAACATAGCAAAACGACTCAATAAGGAAATAAAAGGCACACAACCTAAACACAACGAGACACGCTCGGAACGACCCAAAGCAAGAATTGAGATAAACAAAACAAAAGACACGACACACAGACGTGCACAGGGAGCCTGTTTCACCGGGTAGTGTTTCCCACCCTTTCTCATTTGTGATCCTCACATCACTCGGCCCTCAAGCTCTGTTTTTTTGAAAAATCCCTCTTCTCACTTTTCCTCTCATTGCACGTCTCTCTATTCTTCAATCTCTCATTTTTCATCCCTCTCCTGGGTGGTTGATGGATAAACAGCAAATTGTGGGCTCGTGCCCCTAGCATTCTGCTAGATTCTCTTTCTTCCACTCACAGCTAGTGAATTCCTCCCACGGAAAGGTTGTGCTACAACTGGGTGTGTAGCAAGTCTGTAGCTAACATCAGTTGATGATGCTTTGCTGGGGAGTTTGGACGTGATAAGATCTGTCCAGATGATGGAGTGGAATATCTTGCCCCATTCTAGTTCGTGCTTCGCACTTTGCCTGATACCTCGTTGCTTGGAGGATGTGAGAGCTTTCTGCCCTTTGTTGTGCCCTTCTCTGGCGAATACGGTGCCCTTTCCGACAAGTAGAGTGCCCTTCTTGGCAAGTATGTTGACAATGGGAAAGACAGGAACACCTGACTCAACTGTGCCCCTAACTCATCATTTTGACCATTTTTTGTTTTTGCTTTCTACTAAAACAGTTTTGACCAACATGAGAGTTAGATTAACATGCTTGTTCGATTTTCTGATTTAAAATCATGCAAGTTAGGCTGTGAGCACTGAAAATTTTCCTCTTTTGGGTCCAAGAAATGGTCCGGTTTTGAAAATGGAATACTTTTCGAGAAGGTTAGTCAACCTCAGTAAAAATTCTCAAAACTATTTCGCAAACGGTCACTGCTCAACGAGCATGGAACCTACTCTTGACATGCACAACTTCGGATTTGAAGGAAGATTGCCCCTTGCTTGAGGGGAACTGCATGGCAACGGAAAGTTGCCCCTTGCTTGAATGGCACCGCAGCGCATTGTAGGCAATCCTCAGAATGACGAACACAACCAAATCCTCAGATACAGAGAAGACAAAGATAACTAGAACCATCGCATGGACACAATCGAATTGTTTTACGGCTGGACTTCAGAATGAAGTTGCCTACGTATCCCAAAGATGGGAATCAAGCCTTACGTAGTTCGGGTTAAGGTACACTCGGGTATTTAACCTCTCCCTTTTATGCTCTAACTTTTGCCAAGGCGCCCGTTGCGGGTTTTCGGCCTTGCGAGCTTTGTTCTTCTTTTCTTTTCAATTCTTTTCATTTCTTTTCCTTTTTTTTGATTTTCTTTTTTTTGCTCTTTTTTTTGCATCTTTCTTTTGTTCTTTTGTTCTTTTTTTTTTTTTTTCTTTTCATGCTCTAACTTTTGCCTGGACCGCCCTTTCGGGTTTTCGGCCTAGCGAGCCTCTCAAAGGATAAAAGTGTGACAAGTCTATGCCAAATGGTTTTAGGATCTCGAAGCCATCTGTATCCAGGAGAATGGCTGCTGTTCTAGCTTCGTAAACTTCTTCTGATGAGACCTGATCTTCTTGACCCGACTTCCTTGCCTCTTGTTCGAGGGCTGCTTTGAATCTGGCCACACAGGCCTCACATTGTAGTTGACCGTTGAACGTTCTGAATGGGCCTAAGGTTTGAAAGCAAGGGCTCGAGTCTCGAGGTTGAGAGCGATCCTAAGCTGCACAATCTCAAGAGCGATTCCACACAAGTCTTCGCAGGACCGCGCAAAACATTTTGTTTTTGAAAATTTTTAAGAAAGCGACAAATCGCTCGCGCTGAAGATAGTGTAGAACCAATCTGGATCAAGCCAGGATCTTTCTCAGTACTCACACTAACAAGCATGATTTCATTCATTAAGGGGCTTAGCACGCCTCTCTTTCTCTCATTTGATCAAAGTTTTGCAAATCCCGAGGAATTCCTTCCTCCTTGTTTTCACCGCGGTGTTCAAAAAGTTTTGAAAAAACTTAGGTCAATGCAATGATTTTGGGGTGCAGAAGAGTAGGCGAAAAGTACTGCCGTTTCATTCAAACTTTCTGGCACAATTGGCACATGGCCGAGGCGAACACAAGAGTGTGAAAATTACCGCTGTTCCATTCAAATCTTTTGGTGTTACTGGCTCTTTGGCAGAAACAGACTCAAAACAAAACGAAAAAGACAGACACAAAACAAAATGGTGATGCCCGAGGTAACACCCCCCGGAATCACCTGACTCCTATACAACAGGACTGACTCGATACAGCAAGACAGACCCAAAACAAAAAAGGGACTGACTCAAAGCAAAAAGACAGACTCAAAATAAAACAACAAGACTGACCCAATACCCAAGTCAGAAACTGGCATTCGCAAATGCTCAAAACAGTGCCTGTCCTTCCCCCATCTGGAGTAAATTGAGTGCCACCCGCAGCCGGTTCAATCTTTGATCAGATCACATTATCCACCCACAAATTCACTGATCGAGTGCCGATAGACTTTGCTGGACTGGCGCGGGAATGACCCCGTTGTCAAACAGATCTTGTACATCATGGCGCAGACGAAAGCAACTGCCGGTGTCATGACCGGTTTGTTGATGATAGGCGCAGTATTTAGTCTGATCATGCTTTGCAGGGATAGAATCAGGTAAAGGCCGTTGTTCCAATGGCTTCAGATGTCCTTTTCGGATTAAGGCCTCTAGAGCTTTTGACAAAGGCATATAAAGCGGGGTGAAAACCCTCTTGACTCGGGGTGGATATTTGGTTCCTTGTGAGCTACTTCCGAACGCACCGGTGAATGGGGTAGCTGTTTTTGATACGGTGGTAGCCACCATGCCCACATCAGAAGATCTTGCAGCTGCATCACCACTAGTGGTCGCATTTGAATTGCGGGAAAACGCCCTCCTGGGCTGCTCCTTCTCCTGGTCAAAGAGGCCCTGCTTCATAGCATCCTCGATCTGCACTCCCATCTCATGTAAATCTGAGAAAGTAGGGAAGGGGATCACGATCATTTTCTGCATTAGCTTGGGCTGGAGATTGCGCACAATCATCCAAATCTGATCTTTGTCAATGGGTCTCAGGGTCATCATTGAAGCCTTGGCTTTCCAGCGGGTTACGAATTCTGAGAAGCTCTCATTCGGCTCCTGCCTCATCGTCTCAAGATCACGGGTCGTAATCTCGATTTGGGTATTGTATGAATATTGTGCGACGAAGGCCTCAGCCATCTCCTCCCAGCTTCGTTTCACTGAATCCTCTAATTTGGCATACCAGGTGACCGCAATACCGGACAGGGTCCTGCCAAAAAGGGAGAGCTTCTGCAACCTTGTCAAGCCCATCGGGCGCAAAACATCTGAAAACAAGCTCAGGTGGACCATGGGATCTCCTGACCCATCAAAACGGTCGATGTGAGGCATCTTGAACCTGTCCGGCAGAGTTACAGCTGCGTCGGTGTACCCGTCCTCAATGCCCGGGATGGACTTTACCCCCTGGGATTTCTTGAACAACTTTTCAAGCTTGCTCAACTTCAACGCTGTGGGGTCGACCTCGAACTCGGAGGGAGAGTCCGGTAGATTGGTAGGTGTTTTGGATAGTTGAGGTAAAATTGGGGGCAGAGCCGGCCCTATCGGAATGTCCGTACCTTCCTGGACATTTGGCATCTCCCCAGGTGCTGGGACTCCTGCTGAGGGAGGAACTTGTTGTGAAGCGGACGCGCCGCTTTGCTGTTGCAGCTTGGTGATGAGCTCGGCTTGCTGGGCCATGATTGCAGCCTTCCGTTTGGCAAATTCCTCCTGACGGGCAGCATCCTGCTGCATGAGTTTCATACTCTCTTGCATCTGGCGCATTATTGCCTCCATCTCTGATGTGTTCGGCTGATCCATCTGACTGGTTGGTATCTATCCCTGCAGTAGAAACTGAGACCTCAGCCTGACTGTTCACTGGTGGGGTGGATAAGGGCCGCTGACCTGGTAACTGCTGAACCGGTGATTTGAGCCCGACTAGCCCTTTTTACCCTGCCTCTGGTAAAGGAACACTGATTGCCCTTGAACTGAATCTCTGACCTGACAAAGTCTATCAGCACAAGTTCGATGAACCTCGGGGGATATCGGAGCCTTCTGAAGCTATGGCTCCCAGACTACCTAGCAAAAGAGAAAACAGACAGCATCTTAGCCTGATTCCATCTGAACAGATACGAGCAAAGTTGAATGAGTGTGCCCTCTACTGAATTCTGCCCCAAAATTCGGCCTCAAAATCTGAGTCTGATACCCACAGGTAAAGCTGACTCCCAAATATTGATAGTAATGCCCGCAGGCCTGATGCCCAAACTTGTAAACTGATGCCCGCAGGCCTGATGCCCAAACTCATACACTGATATATGCATTTCTGTAGAGACGCACTCTAAAGCACATAACAGATAAGTGAGAGCCAAAAACACCCCTATGAAGGGGTAGGGTTTCCCTGTCCTATTTTGTCAGGAGCTAGGGTTTCACTACGCATGCAGCGGCTTCAAACAACCTATAAACGGGTAAGCAACCTATCCTAGTTTGGAATGGTCACTATGGATCCGAATATGCACTAGGTCGAATGGTCAAAGAGGGTGCCTCGGTAAAACCGGGGTTCATGTTCCCATACTGGCAGAGCCCACAATCGGTCAGCCTTATGGTCATCTCTTGACAAGACAAGCCTCCGGCAAATCGTTCAGGAATAGCAGATGGCAAACACGGTGTCCTAGGCGCACCAATGCAAATGCAATGCAAAGAAACACACAAGTGTAGTCAAAAACAGATATCATGAGTTCGAGTCAAGTTCTCTAAATCCCCAGCAGAGTCGCCAGAAACTGTAGACGTCCCCGAACGCCCCGGGAGGAACGAGCTCCCGTTCTGTTCATATTGGGGTCACTACAGCTCAGGACTCTCAAATTTGTCACGGTTCTAAGTCTGAACCAAAGAGTCCAAATCCGGCAAATCGTTTTGAGAAATAGATTTTTGAAAAGAAGTGCCAAACATGGACTGCTTTGCCAGATACAGAGTCGCCACCTAAATATTTTATTTCGGGAAATTTAGGAAACCCTGACTCGTTGCCTAAGGCCACGTGTCCGTCATCACCAAAGTTGCCTCGGCTCGGGAACTTGGGTACGATTGGGGAAGGTCACTTCGTGAGCACCCCCGCTCGCCCGATCAAAGATCGGCCTCTACTAACCATGATATCTATTTTTGAAAACATTGTATGTTCTTATTCCCGTTATTAGCCTAGGTTACTATGTGATGCACACAGCATATAAGTATAGATCGGGTCGCCCGAATTGGAACAAAACATTTCATGTTTGTTTATTTGAAAGTGGTTTGATGGTGCTACCCGCAAGTAGGCTAAGACGTGAATTTGCCACCCTCAGGTGGGCTTAGAAAAATATGATTTTGCCACTATCTAGTGGGCTTAAAACTCACAGTCAATGATTTGTTCCAATTTAAACAACCCGACCTTCACCCACAGGCATTCAGGCAGTTATATCACACAAGCATATAGCCTCATGGTAAGCATGCTATTCATGGCAGTCACTCACACACATGCAAGGATGTTAAAGCATAAAACTCACCGAGTACTCCAAGCCAAAACAGAAACTCATTAGAAATCATGCATGAATCCTAAGTATACAGAAATGCCTAATGCAACACATGCAAAATGCAACTATAGCAAGCTCGGCTATTCTAAGATGGCATATGAAATGCTACAGCTAACATGTATTCAATTTGGAATTGAAAGTACGATGCAGTTAGTATGGTGCGCCGAGCCCGGTGCATGCAAAACAGATGAATGAATGCAAAGATGCTATCATACTGTATGCTAATTGAAATATGCCCTAATCTAACCATCATAAGCGGATAAATAAAAGGGAAGAAAGACGTGGGGTTGGAAGACATACAACACACACATGCACACTTATTACAGTTGTGCCCTCGCGCAGAGGGTCCGAATAAATAATACAGTTCCAAATAAAAGAATAGTACAGTCCAAATGTTACAGTTCAAATAATACAAATTCCTAATTAATTAACAAATTAACTAAGAAAATAAATAAACTGGCATGCAAGCCAGGGACTGCCTTGCTTCTGATGGATGATGCATGTCCCTGTTGTCTTGCGCGGAAATCCACTGGGATGCCCCAATTAGCCTCTGTTTAGCAGTTATTCTTGGAAAGCGTGCCAAGTCCCGAAAAGTTGCTGATTCTTCATTTTGCTGCAACAGAGAGCAGGAAAGGGGCATAGCAATGTATTTTCACAAATATATGCATGCCTCGATCCTCGTGCCACCAACCACGCATCTCGATGCAGGATGGCCGAGGAATCGATTTGCACAATTCAATATAGGATGAATGCACATGAAAACACAGCTAAA
This sequence comes from Camellia sinensis, assembly GCF_055761805.1. Classification (NCBI taxonomy): domain Eukaryota; kingdom Viridiplantae; phylum Streptophyta; class Magnoliopsida; order Ericales; family Theaceae; genus Camellia; species Camellia sinensis. The sequence goes on from NC_138967.1 coordinate 8,311,112, forward strand.
ACCTAACTCCATCATGGGTAATCCGAAGTGTCGGTGACTGGGGAATTGAGACGCATTCCGTCACTCGGAGTACGAAATGCACCTCGTTTCCCGTGCCCGGGCTAACTCCTATTCCGAACACCATGCAGTATGCATGACATGCATGAAATGCAACTAAGATACAATCTTAGTATACACAATGCTATGAAAATGAGATGCCTCGAAATACGTGCACACGGGCAAGCAAACTGAGAAAATGACAGAATGCAATCTAAGATACAACCTAGTATGCACTATGCTGTAAAAATGAGATGCCTCGAAATGCGTGCACACGGGCACGCAAACCGAGGCAATGGCATACGCAATGCAATGGCATGGCAAATGCAACATGGACTTATACTAACATGAGAGAGCCTCAGCCACACTCACATAAGAGGCCGGTAGATGAAAATGAAGTGCCTCGAAATGCGTGCACACGGGCACGCAAACCGAGGCAATGGCATACGCAATGCAATGGCATGGAAAATGCAACATGGACTTATACTAACATGAGAGAGCCTCAGCCACACTCACATAAGAGGCCGATGAATGAAAATGAAGTGCCTCGAAATGCGTGCACACGGGCACGCAAACCGAGACAATGGCATACGCAATGCAAATGACATGGAAATGACATATAAGCATGCTAATGGATTTTCAGCAATGAAAAGTGGGGGAAAACAGCCCCGAAACGAGGCGAAAGTACACCCGATGCACGGAATGGTCCCGAAACATGAATTTTGGCACCCGAAATGGCCTATAGCTATACCAAATATGCACAATATGGACGTGGAATGTAAATACAGAAGCAAGGCAGTCCCAAAATGAGCACTTTTCCAGTTTAAAGCATGGCCAAACAGTGGACAAAAACAGGGCAAAACAAGCATGCAAAAATGGGGATTAAAAGGGAGATAAAGAAGCAACTCACAGCTGCTATCCCCAAAAAGGTTCGGGCCCTTCAACAAAATTGAAGAGGGGCCAAAAATAAGCATATTTTCAGAACTATAAAAACCCTAAAAACAATCATAGACAAGACTAAGTTCTTATGCAAGAAAAAGGGCCAAAAGGTGGCCAAAGAGGCAAGTGGTATATGCAATGCCCAAACTGAAAAATTCCATTCTACAACATTGAAGAGGGACAAAAAATAAGCATATTTCCAGAACTGTAAAAACCCAAAAACAGTATACAAACATGCTATAAATGCAATGCAAAATGAGGCTCAAAAGTGGCTACAACACAAAGTATGCAAAATATTCCACAAACAGCCAAAGACCCTTAATGAAACATGTTAAGAAGGTCAAAATAAGGCCATCTCTAGGCCTGTAAAAAGACCAAAAACAGAAGCATGATAGGCTGCCAAAGCATGCAAAAATGGGGACCAAAAGAGAGATATAACATGAAGTGACATATGGAGGTCCCAAACAGGGTTGAGCCCTTCTTCAATATTGAAGAGGGGCTCAAAATAAGCCTATTTACAGAACTGTAAAATGCCCAAAAATGGAAGCATAATGGGTTGCCAAAGCATGCAAGAAAATTGACATTTAAGGGGATATTGAAGCAAGTGCAATATGGGGGCCTCAAACAGGGTTGAGCCCTTAATGAGACATGAAAATGAGCTAAAAAAAAAATGACATTTTCAGTTTTGGTCGGAGCTCAAATATTCAAGAAAGAGAGGCTAAGAAATGATGCAAAAATGAGCTAGAAAAGAGGGAAAATGGACTCACCCTTGAAGATCAATACTTTTGTTGCTTCTTGGACCAAATTTGTTGCCTCTTAGCTGTTGGAATTCCTCTCCTTGCTGCTGGAATGGAGTGGTGATGGTAGAGCTTGAAGATGATGAAGAAATGGAGCCCAAAACTTGAAGGAAATGGGGTAATATGTATCTATCTCCTCCAAGCAACTCTTGTAACCCCTTTTCTTGAGTTGGGAGGCCAGCAATATCCAAGAGAGAGGGAGAGAAGAGTCTAGCCAAGGTGGTGCCAAAATCAAGCCTTTTGTTCCCCCACAAAATATCCCCCGGATATAGATATTTTCTGGGGGAAACAGCTGCACAGCTGTAAAGTGGAAGCTGAGAGGAAGCAGGCCGGCCCATTACTTTTGCTGCAGGTGGCCGGCCGGCCACCACCCCTAGCCGGCCGGCTAGGGGTCAAAAAGGTCAAGAATAATTAGTGGCCGGCCACCACAAAAAGGTGGCCTCCCAGGTCTCCTCTTCACAACCCTGTGGTTCGAATTTGGAAACTCTAAAACAGGAGAGAGAACAAGCCATTTTGAGGAGGGGTTCAAACGGTTCAAATGGAAATAGTGGCCGGCCATATGATATTAGGATCCTCCCATGTGTGTACAACACAAATATGTGGTTCAAAGTTCAAGAAAAAGGGCCCAGGTTGTTCAACATTGGCTCGGAAGGAGGAGTTCAAAAGGGTCAATTGGATTTTCTGGCCGGCCATGAACTTTTAGGGTCCTCCCATGTGTGTACATCACAAATATGTGGTTTGGGTTTGAAGAAAATGGCTCCAAGGTGTTCAACATTGGCCCGGAAGTGCGAAAAACGGGTGTCGGAGGGCGAAAATGGAACATAACTGGTTGCCAAGATAATTGCTGGCCTCCCACCCTCCGGTGACCTTCCTGGTGATGAAACAGAGGCACCTGCCAAAAATGAACAAGAATCGATGCAAAACGAATGTTCGGGGGTCGAAATGCGTAGTTCGGAGTCCCGAAAATGGGCTGTTAAGCACCGAAAGTGGCATTCGGCCACGAAGTGGGTTTCTCAGACCCCAGTGTCCCTCAAAAGGGAGAAAATAAGACAATGCCAAAAATCAGAGCAAATGGAGATGGTTAAGCGGTCCCGAACCGAGGCACACGCCCTGACAGCTCCGAAAACCGGGAACCGGACTTCGAAATGGGCAAAATGGCCTACGGCCACCAAATGTAGCCCATGGCCACTGAGAGATGGTCTGCGGGACCTCTCCCTCCCCTCAGGAAAAGAAACAAAGAAAACCGAGCCTGGTTCGCAAACCGAGGCAAAGCACAAAAGAGGGTTCGGAAGTCTGGAGGCAGGGCTCACGGCCGCAACTCTGAAACTTCTGAACGAGCACATTATGCAACATCACCAAGCGCTCAATCAGTGACGTCTGAGTCTTAAGGTCGGTCAAAAATGGGGTGTCTACAAAGGCCTAAGAAGGGGTGGACGACCCCCAACACCAAAATGACCTTAAACAAACATGTTAAGCATGCAAATACAAATTTTTTTTCAGTTTATAGCTAAACTCGAATCAATATGCAAGATAGTCTAAAAGCTTGTACAAAAAAGAAGGAATAAGAGGGTAAGTGTCTTACCCTTGAAGACCTCTTTCAAAACACCAAACCAGCAGCCCTTTTTAATAAAAAAAAGGCTTCAAATCAACCCAAAAATCACCCCCAAGGACCTCAACCCAATAAAGGGAGTAGAGAGCTAGGTGTTTGTGTGCAAAAGTGCAAAGAAAATGCACTTTTGAGCACAAGCAAGCCCTAAACTTTAGAGAGAGAGGCAGAAAAATGTAGAGAGAGAGACAGATTTTTTTTTGCTCCAAGTTGTATCTCTCTTTTTTGTTATCTTTTGAGAGAATCTTTTGAGAGAGCTTGATTGATATAGATATATCAGTCTGCAGCTCCTTAGAACTCCCACGTCCAGGCATGGGTTGGGGTATGGCCTAGAATGACAGCTGCCAGCTGTCTACAGAGATATCTGTTGAAAATCACACTTGGCCGATCGGCCATCAAAGTGGCCGACCGGTAGTCAAACTGGCCGGCCAGCCATCACATTTGGCCGATGGAAACAAAACACAGCCGGTGGCCTCAAGCCATGGCCGGTAGAGTGTGGGGATGGCTCAAAAGCCATTCCTTGCCCTCCAAAGGAAAAACACAAGTGTTTGGTGCAAAACCGAACACAAAACAGTCGAGTCGAGAGATACTGAGGCAAGGCGCGTAGCCAAGGCCTCCGGGAACTCAAGACGAACACAAACAAGGATGATCACCAAGTGTTCAAACGGTGACGTCCAAGTCTTGAGGATGGTAAAAAATGGAATGTCTACATTTATTAATTATTTTTACCCAATTTTTTTTTTACAAAGTTGAGGGGTGGGCATGTGCCCCTGGCCTCTTTATAAATCTGTCATTGAGTATATTCTTAATAAAATTCAAGATTTTCGATTCAAATCTTATTTATATTGGAGTATAATAATTTTGTATTTTAACATATAAAAATTTATCACATGACATGAAAAGAAGGTTTAGAGATTTGGATACCAAGTCTAATATTCACATATATACACGTGACATAAAAAAAAAAAAATTAGAGATTTAAACAACAAATTTAATATTCACATATATAATATAGATACATGCGTATCTCTCTAAAATTACAATTATAACTGAAGTTTTTGGTTATAAAAGTTTACAACAACAGTGATATTACATACACTAAGGCCTCGTTTGGGAACAGGTTAATTTAGTAACTTTTTAGCTATTTGGCTAAAAAGGTAGGTAAAAAAAACTTGTATGTTTGAGATGACTTTTTGGCTAATTACGAAAAGATGTGCAAAAAGTAGAGAGAAAATAAAATCTTTGACTTTTTGGTATGAGTTGTTGACTTTTTGACTAATTTAATAACTTTTTGATTAATTAATTAAAATAACCTCTTGCCAAACGAGACCTAATTGTTATATTACATACACTAATTGTTGTGTATAGTCTTACCACAATTGTACGCGGAAACGAGTTTGAAGAAGGGAGTGTCCACGTGGCTGCGATTAATACGGACCACGTATGGGATCCTCGTGCAATTGTTTAGGGCCAGGTCGGGAATTTTAACAAGGCTATCAGATTTGACGAAATAGCAAAATGGGACTAAGACTTTTAAGAAACTTGATCGTAGCCCCAGGTAAATTTATTCTTTCAAACACGGACCTACTTCTCTTTAGCATGCATTAAAAACAACTCAGTCCAAAAATGCAGGGCGGGCCCATCGTTAAGGCAGTGCCTAGGGCCCCCAAATGACAAAGCCCCAATTGTTAAGGTAAATTACTTGTTAAGGTCTATTTACATCTATATAAGGAAGACTTCACAACGAAGGCCCAAAAAGGAAAAAAAAAAAAAAAAATACTCAATATTTTGGAAATTAGGAAAAAGTCAATTTATTCACATTAACTATTTATTTTTTTTATACCTTTAATTTTTTTTTCCTACTTTCTAAAATAAGTCTTATATATTGAAAGGAAAACTCACATGTATTTTTAAAAATAATAAAAGGGAATTTGACAGTGAAAAAAAAAAATACAAATATGAAGGGATGCAAGTGAAACTTGCACCCTCATAACTTTTTCTTTGCACCCCTCATATTTTTATAAATTTTTTTTTATGCCCCAGTAATTCCCCAACAATGAAGGCCCACGTACTTGATTGCTTGTAAGTCTATTCATGATAGGCATCAGGCATCCAATCACTATAAAACAAAACAATAAAGTTATAAAAAAAAATAATCGCTATAGTTTAGGTTTTGCGTCACTTTAGTTTTTAATTTTTTAATTGTGATACATTTGATTCAGAATTTTAAATCTTGTTCCGAATAAAGACAATTGAATATACTATTACTTAATTTTAAGGACAAAATTATCAATTTGATAAAATATAAACTAATTTGATAAAAATAAATGCTAAAAAAATATTTTTGAATATTTAAAAATTATTTCTACCCACTACAGATAAATTATGTAAAATTGATAAATCTTTTAGACATTTATTTATATCAAATTAATTTTTATTATGTGTTTGGATGATGATCATGTAATGAGTAATTTTTATTTTTGTGGGGAAGTGGTTTTGGAAATACTCTATTGATCTAATGAGACGCTCGAGATCCTCAACAAGTTACCTGAAAAAGAATGAACGCTCCGGTTGGGGGTGTCGGAATTAACACTCCGACGGACAAGTCAGTGTATGCTCTCATGATAGCTTGTGTTTTAAGTTAAAGTGTCAGTTCTCATATATCTCTCTTTGGTTGATATTTTTCTATTTATATCTTTTTTTAGGCCTTTGGGTTGGGCCCACCTTTAATTCATCGTACAACTACTTACTTGGCTTCTTTTTTCGTAAACCACTCTTCACTCGGCTCCTCGCTCAACTAGTTATATGGCTGATTAGGATACTTCTGAATTTGTATAGGATGGGGCTGAATGCAACGTGTACATCTCGACTCTTTAAGTTCACTTATTCGGCCTCCTTATGTCCTCCTTTATTTGGCCTCCACAATTGCCCCCCAAACACTCCACTAACAACAGTTAGCTGGTGTGTTTGGTTTCGAACTCGAAGAGTCAGAGCCGAAATTCGGCGACTATCCTCATTCCAATGCGGATGTCAGAGCTCACACGCCTTTCGGTCATCATTACAACTTCCCGCCCCTTCGTACGCTTTTTCCATTTATTGTGATTTAAAATTTTGTCGTCTTTTCGAATACATACACATTTTTGAATGCTTGAAGCTCTTGGAGTGCCCTCCGACTTTCCTCTGCAACCTCCTTTTCTCTCACTGTCCTCTCCGTCTTTTGTAAGTTCTCTTGCTCTCTACTTTGAATCCCTTTTCCTGATTTGTTTCTAGTTTAGCAAACTCCGTAGACTGACGAAAATGACAAAGCATTTGAAAGACCTTCTCTTTGCGGATCGAGTCTCTGGCTTTCGACGCCATTTTTCTATCCCTGTTGACGTCCGTTTGTCACTCGTGATGGACGACACCCTTGATATGGAGAGGGCTGACGAAAGGACAATCGTCTTCCTTTTCTTATCAATTGCAGAGGGCAGAGTCCGTTTCTCCCTTCACCCATTCCTTAGGGCTGTCCTTCGCCATTGGGGCCTAATCCCTTTCTAACCTAATGTAAACTTTTTTCAAATTGTAATGGGGATTATAGCATTAAACCGTCGCCTTAGGATTAATCTCGACATACCTGCTATTCGGCATTGTTATGCCTTGGCCAAGTCTTCTGGCTGGCATGGGCACTATTTCCTTAGGGCCAAACACCGACCATCAATTAATGACTATGCTTTCCAGCTTTGGCAAGCGAGTTGATGATGTCATGGTTGTTGTCTGAGGTAACTAGGAATTCGGCGAAGGTAAGGATCGCCTAGATCTTATTCCTAGACGGTGGGGCGAACCAGGTGGCCATATAGCTCCTTGCATTTATTTTTCTTGTATTTACAAGGCTTTATCTTTGCGGTCTCATGGTTTTGCTTGTGCAGGAAACGATTTGAAGAAAGTTTTGATTTCAACCGACGACGCCGTTCTTACGGAGATTAAAGTCGCGCTGAAATACTTCGGCCGTGCAAGCCTTCAGAAATAAGGGAGGGCGGCCTATATTCTTCTTCGATACGAGCCGACGTATACGACGTTCTCAGCGGCAGAAAACAACCCAATTCCAAGGGGTGAAGAGTTTCTTACGGCTCTTATTTTAACCAACTTCAAAAACTTGCGGCAAGTTGGTTTCGACGGATCTGACTCGGAGCGGGTGGAAGTAGCGGAGGAGGTCGCTGAAGAGTCAGGCCAGTCCAAAGTCGAAGTAGACGAGGCTTTGAGGGTGGCCTTTAAGGAAGTCGACCTCAATTCAGCCATACCTCCATCCACTTCGGGCCAAAGGGACGTTTACGACAACATCTTTACCGGATTGGAAGACCTTCCCGGTGCGTACCCTGAAGACATGGCCGAGTTGTCACTCACACAACTTGCCAAAAAGAAAAATGCCGAACGAATGGCCGTGCGGCGGAGAGTAGAGGCCATTCGATCTAAAATGCCACCCGCCGCCGATGCTGAGCCCTCTTTGCCTATTATCGAGGAAGAGACGGCTCAAACCCGAGATACTGAGTCAGAGCCGGTTGTGCCGGCGAATCAAGAGGCTAAGCGAAGGGCGGAGAAATGTCCTGCCGAGGACGAGGCTGGCTCTGAAGAAAACCCTGCTGACAAACAGTCGGGTTTAGAGAAGTCGGATGCGGTTGTGCCTTTTGTCGTTCAACCAAAGATAAAAAACATGCCAATCTCCTCTGACGTATCGGCTATGAAAGACCCAGCCGTGGCGCTGAGTATGGCTTTGTCGGTCTCATTGCCGGCTGACATGGCGGCTTTCCGGGCAGAGCCGAATCTGTTGGTAATAGCATTCGTCGCTCAATCGGCTCTTCTAGTAAATAACTTGATCTTGTCTTTCCCTTTTATACATATATTGTTTTGGTTTTAATTTCCTGTTTTGTAGACGGTCGGAAGGATAGCCGAGATAGGCTGTCGCCAGCATGACGCCATTGAACGAATTGGCCGTTTACAATATGAAGTTGAGGGCCAGAGGAGTAGGGCCGAGTTCAAAGCGGCGACGGCGAAGATGGAAAGTGCAAGGGTCGAGGCCGAGGCTGAGATGGAAAGGGTAAGAAATGCAGACCAGCTCAGATTGGCCGCCGAGGAGAGGGTGAACGTGAGCGAAGCTGCGCTCAAGTTAGCCCAAGAGACGATTGGCAAACTGGAGGCCGACTTGGAAGAATCGAAGAAGGCGAAGGAAATGGCCGACTCCGAGGCTTCCAAGGCGTACGAGGCTGGGCAAGGCGTTGCCCTCGCAAATTATGTGGAAGAAGTCCTCAAATTTGAGAATCGGGGATTCAAACACGGCTGGCTCAAAGCCCTTGCTGCTGCTAATGTGACATTGGCTATGTCGATTCCATACGAGCAAGTGGACGTTGAGTCGCTGGGGTCTGACTCCGAGGATTGATTAGGGCGACACTAGTTTTTGTTTAAGGATTTTGAATGTATTCCTGTAGCTTTTCGTTTATTAGTTTTTATGTGTAAAATGGCTATTGTTTTTTAAGTTTTTTCAAGGCATTTCCATGCAAACTTGTGGCTTTTTGGTTTGTAGTTTTCATATGTAAAATGGCTACTGTCTGTGCCTAATTTACTAATGAAAATTTCCTTTGTACTTTGTTATTATTTGTGCTTAATGTTGCTATTGATGAATAGTATTGCTTTTTGCTACTTTGGATAAAACATCCGTGTACACTTGCCGATTAGATAACTAGGCAATTTGGAAATTTACCTTTCAATTTATCCGAATAAGTGAAATGGCATAGGGCCTCGTCGAATAGCCGATCAGATTAATAAATTTGTCCTTGCCCTAGCCAATGTATGAACTACAAAGGCCGAATGCCATTAGTTCATGTAGTGGTTGCGGCACACATCGATCGACAGGGGGATTAGATATTTGGCTAATCGGATTAGTAAATCTGTCCTTGCCCCAGCCAATGTATGAAGTGTAAAGGCCGAATGCCCTTAGTTCATGGAGTGGCTATAGCACACATCGATTGGCACCGGGCTTAGATATTTGGCTGATCAGATTAGTAAATTTGCCCTTGCTTCAGCCAATGAACTGCAAAGGCCGAATGCCTTTAGTTCATGGAGTGGTTGCGGCACACATCGATCGGCACCGGGCTTAGATATTTGGCTGATCAGATTAGTAAATCTGCCTTTGCCCCAGCCAATGTATGAACTGCAAAGGCCGAATGCCCTTAGTTCATGGAGTGGCTGCGGCACACATCGATCGGCACCGGGCTTAGATATTTGGCCGATCAGATTAGTAAATCTGCCCTTGCCCCAGCCAATGTATGAACTGCAAAGGCCAAATGCCCTTAGTTCATGGAGTGGCCGCGGCACACATCGATCGACACCTGGCTTTTGAAGTTTAGCATTAGTGAAATTGCCTCGGGGGTGTTGTATGCATTAGGAATAAATGGGGTGGGTTCTTCACGCCCGTAAATCCACTTATTGTGTTTAGACTCAATTTAGACCAGCTTATTGCGGAAGGTCAGCTAAGTACGAATGTCAAATAGGCTATTCTTCAACAGCAGAGGGGAAGGGCGGACATTTGCTGAGCTTGACACTGAAATGAATCGCGGCAGTGAGCCCACAAGCACGGGAAATAGGATGTCGAGGGAACGGGAGAAACGTCTGCCCCCAAGTAGTTGAAGTAGATCACCTAGAAGGGAAAAACAACAACGGGGTAGCTCCCCTTGAACGCGACCGACAGGTGAATCCGATGCGACACCACGATCGTTGAGTTTTACGATTTTTGTGGGGAACAAACCGATGACGGAGGCGGATTCTATTGTTCGTGACCCAGGTGTAGAAGTCGAGTTCGCTCGACAGATTTTTCCACCGGAAGTCTAACAGTCGATGGTTGGTCGACAGGATTTCGAAGTTTTTCGAGAGGGCATCCATGGGGTGGTGAAAGGACTGTATACCGCCTATGAAATCGGCATACGTTGACATGCCACGTGGCGGGAGATAGAGTAGAAGGACGAACGAATTCGAAGCTTGAAGGCTCGTACGGAGAAGGTCGAGCGTGAGCTAATGAAGGCCTAAACCGCCGAGCCTTGTGCGGCCGGACAATCTAATCCGGTCGTGGAGGAAAGAGTGACCCAACGGCTTATAAGTCATGCTATTGCCGATCGAGATATGGCAAACATGTTTGCAGTAGAGATTGCAAGATCCGTGGGCTATGAGAAAGGCTTCCACGCCGGCAAGAAAGTCGGGATAGACAAGACAAAGGAAAAACTTGCCGAAGAGGTATGTCGATGCGAGAATCGGGGTTTTAGACACGGGTGGATTAAGGCCCTCAATGCCGCAGAGGCCCTCCAAAAAGCAGGCGTTGAATCGGTGTCGCCATTATACCAACGTCATCACTTCTCTTTTGGCGCATTCGAAATTGAGAAGAGTGACGACGAGGGTGACACCGAATAAAATTGAACATATTGTAAACGCTCCACCGCAGATTGGGCGCCAGCTATGTATTTATTGGTTATTTTAATAAAATACTCTGTTTTAAATGTTTGTGTGCTTCAACTTATGTTTACACGATTTGTGCCGACTCAACTTAATGAAGAATTTAATTTTGAACGCTTGCATGCTTTAATTTACGTGTATACGACTTGACCCCGTTTAATTTAACAAACCATTTCATCTCAGATGCTTGCATGCTTTTATTTTCGCCGTGTATTGTGGCAACCTCGAGGGGAGTACTTATTCAGCCCAGGCGCGTCGGGGCTCCGAATTCGGAGGCTTCTTCATATTGGCCATTCGTGATATCTACGAAGGGTGCTCTGAATCCGGAGGCTTATTCGGCCCAATCGTGATCTGCATGGATGGGGCTCCGAATTCGGAGGCTTTTTTACTTGGCCAATTGTGATATCCACGAAGGGCGCTCCGAATCCGGAGGCTTATTTACTTGGCCAATCGTGATATCCACGAAGGGCGTTCCGAATCCGGAGGCATATTTACTTGGCCAATCGTGATATCCACGAAGGGCGCTCCGAATCCGGAGGCTTATTCGGCCCAAACGTGACCTGCACGGATGGGGCTTCGAATTCGGAGGCTTTTTACTTGGCCAATCGTGATATCCACGAAGGGCACTCCGAATCCGGAGGCTTATTCGGCCCAAACGTGACCTGCACGGATAGGGCTCCAAATTTGGAGGCTTTTTACTTGGCCAATCGTGATATCCATGAAGGGCGCTCCGAATCTGGAGGCTTATTCGGCCCAAACGTGACTTGCACAGATGAGGCTCCGAATTCGGAGGCTTTTTTACTTGGCCAATCGTGAAATCCACGAAGGGCGCTCCAAATCCGGAGAACTGAGTTTCACAATGAGAAAATACGAAACTTTGCATTGCAAAAATGAAATCTGTACATGGTGAATCATCCAAAACAAATATCATGCCCCACAGGTCGAGTTCAATGATAGAATTTATGCAAATGCGAGGAATTCCAAGGGCGTGGCAAATTCTTGCCAGACATGTCTTTGAGCCAATAAGCTCTCGTTCCTATGATTGAGTCGATCTGGTAGGGGCCATCCCAGTTAGGACCCAATTTCCCATCAGACGATTTCTTGGCAGCTGGAAGCACTTTCTTCAGGACCAATTCACTTGGTACGTAGCCGCGTAGCTGAACATGTTGGTTATATGACTTAGCAAGCTGCTGCTGGTATTGTGCCATGGATGCAAGGGCACGGTCTCTTCGGTCTTCAATCAGAGTTAAATCCAAGGCCAACATCATGTCATTTTGGCCAATATCAAAAGCCTTCGATTTCAAGGTCGGGAGCCGATCTTCAAGGGGATGATTGCCTGTGTTCCAAAACACAAAGCGAACGGCGTTTCCCCAGTGGACCGTCTCGGGGTAGTGCGATAAGCCCATAATACACTCGGTAATTCTTCGACTCATCCGCCTTTAGCTTTCTCCAGTCTCTTTTTGATGCCATCCAAAATGGCTTTGTTGGAGGCTTCAGCCTGGCCATTACTCTGTGGATAAGCTGGGGTGGAGGAATAGGGCCGAATACCATACTTGCTGCACAGTTCTTGGTAGACACTGCAATCAAACTGGGTGCCGTTGTCTGATATAAGTGCTCTTGGAATGCCAAATCGTGTTATGATATTTCTCCATTCAAATGCTTCACGTCGGTATCTCAGATGTGCGTTAGTGCCTCCGCTTCTACCCATTTTGTGAAATAATCTATTGCAACAATCAAAAATCGCTTGTTACTCGGGGCACGGGGCAATGGTCCGATGATGTCAAGTCCCCATTGGGCGAACGGCCAAGGACTAGTTATAGAGCTTAACTCTTCGGCAGGAAAATGGGTTAAAGGAGAGAACTTCTAGCACTGCTCATATTTTTTCACGTAACATTCGGCATCGGCTCTCATTGTCGGCCAATAATACCCCTGCGTTATAGCTCAATGAGCCAAGGAGCGCCCGCCAGAATGGGCACCACAACTACCTTTATGTATTTCAGTCAGGAGTTCCTCGACTTTATCCGGATGAACGCATTCTAGGTATGGACCAGAAAGGGATTTTTTGTAAAGCTTCCCTTGCGGATCCAAGTAGTATTGTAGGGCTTTGTTTCGCAACTTGTGCGCTTCTTTCTTGTCCGATGGGAGCTGTTTGGAAGACAGGAATGCAGCAATGGAGTCCATCCAACTCGGTCTTGGCTCTATGACGATGACCTGGATTTCCTCCGAAGAGCCAATGCTCGGCTCTGGGATGAAACCTACTTCAATGGTCCGTTTAATCTCTAAGTTAATGGCGGAGGCTAGGTAGGCCAGGGTATCTGCATGTGTGTTCTGGTCACGGGTTATTTGGTTCAGTTCATGGTGGTCAAATTTTGCCAGCAAGGCATTTTCTGTTTTCATGTAAGCTGCTATACGGTCGTTTCTGGCTGCATACTCCCCCTTTAGCTGATTAATCACCAGTTTCGAATCGCAAAATAAAAGCAAACACCAAGCACCCAAAAGATGTGCATTCCTTAAGCCGGTTAGCAGGGCTTCGTATTCGGCCTCATTGTTCGATGCTTCGAAGCCGAGTTTGATGGCCTGCTCAATTATTACTCCGTCGGGAGACATGATCACTACCCCGGCTCCACTACCCCGTTGGTTGGATGACCCGTCACAATACAATTGTCAAATGTCCCCAACACAAATTCTCCAGTTCGGCTTGGGTTGAATCTGGTTAGACTTGAAGTCGGCCAGACCCCCCGTGAATTTGGCCACAAAATCAACATGTACTTGCCCCGTAATTGAGGTTCTAGGAAGAAACTGAATATCATACCGGCTGAGTTCGAGAGCCCATTTTGAAACTCGCCCTGATGCTTCTGCACTACGGAGTACTGACCGAAGGGGTTAATCTGTTAGTACCCCGATGATGTGCCCTTGGAAGTAATGCATCAGTTTTCTTGCTGTCATGACGAGGGCTAGGATGAGTTTTTCCAACGGAAGGTAACGGGTTTCGGCGTCGACCATTGCCTTGCTCACATAATACACTGGTCGTTGCTCCCCAAGCTTTTCCTTTAACAATACGGCGCTGACGGCCCGGTCGGAAACGGCCAGATATAAAATGAGCGGGTCACCTGCCGATGGTGTTGTTAATAGTGGAACTGATCGGAGATAAGTCTTGAGACCATTGAAAGCGGCTTCGCACTTAGAGGTCCATTCAAAATCTTTACCTTGCCGTAAGGTATGAAAGAATTGTCGGCAGCGGTCCATGGAACGACTAATGAACCTATTGAGTGCGGCGGCCATCCCCATTAACTTCTGAACCTCCTTGACTGATCGAGAGGAGCCGAGTTCCAGGATTGCCGTGATTTGCCTCGGGTTGGCTTCGATTCCTCGGTGGTTGACAATGTAACCCAAGAATTTACCAGAGCCAATCCCAAACGCACATTTGGAAGCGTTCAGCTTCATTCTGTACTTGCGTAGAATGCTGAATGTCTCTTCTAGATCGGCTAGATGATTTTTCTTTTCTTTGGAATTGACCACCATATCATCAATGTACACTTCCATAGTATGGCCGAGTTGCTCCTTGAACATGACAGTGACTAGCCTTTGGTAAGTTGTCCCTGCATTCCTCAGCCTAAAAGGCATGACCTTATAGCAATATGTTCCTCTTGGGGTGAGGAATGCAGTTTTGTCTTGGTCCTCCGGATGCATGGCAATTTGATGGTAGCTTCTGTAGGCATCAAGGAAGCTCATACGCTGATGACATGCTGTTGCATCCACAAGTTGATCTATTTTGGGGAGGGAAAAACAATTCTTGGGGCAGGCTTTGTTTAAGTCAGTGAAATCCACGCAGACTCGCCAAGTCCCATTTTTCTTCTTCACAACCACAGTATTCGCGAGCCATATAGGATAGGTCACTTCCCTGATCGCTCTGGTATTAAGCAACCGTTCAACCTCTTCAACAACGGCGTCAGTGTGTTCTGCGGCTGATCGCCAGCTTTTCTGTATAATCGGCTTACATTTGGGGTCAACATTTAAACGGTGTTGAGAGACAGACGGATCTACCCCCGTCATCTCATACGGCGACCATGCAAATACATTAAGGTTGCTGAGTAAGAAGGTAATTGGCTGTTGTCTATCGACTTCATTCAGGGAGGCACCGACCATGAAGAACCTGTCAGGATCCTTGGCAATTTCAACTCGATCCAGCGCTTCCGTGGCCTTTTCACTTGGGAGCCGTCCATCATCGTTGAGGCTCTCTCGATTCGGCGCCTCAATAGAATTCACTTCTAGCTCTCTTGGTGTGTTCGCGGCTAGGAGATAACATGCTTGTGCCAATTTCTAGGAACCACAGATTTGTTCGATGCCGCGTTCAGTCGGGAAGTGGAGCAATTGATGATAGGTACTTGGGACGGCCTGCATGGTGTGCAGCCAAGTTCGTCCCATGATGAGATTGTACAGTGATGGCAGCTTGACAACCAAGAATTCCATATCCACTGTTCGGGAGCCCGCTCGAACTGGTACTGTGATTTTGCCCAACGGGTATTCGGAGTTGGTGTTGAAGCCGAATAACGGGTAAGGAGCCGGTGACAGGTCCGACTCGGTGAACCCGAGTTTTGTGAAGGTCTTGTAATACATAACTTCCGAAGTACTCCCCTGATCGATGAGAACGTGTTCAACAGTAAATCAGTTTACGCGTAGTTCGATGACCAATGGATCAATGTGGGCCAGGGTAACTTCGATCAAGTCAGAATCTTCGAAGGCAATACTCGGAGCTTCATGGGGCCGTTTTGCTGGTGTGATCTGCTTGGGGTCAGGATGCGGCTAAATTGTATGTACTGTGGTTGACGTCGGCAGGCTATATATCATATGGATTACGCCGAGTGGAGGTGAATCCAGTCGTAAAGCTACCGCTTTTGTTGAGTTGTCTCTCCGGACGTACTGCTTAAGCCGACCATCCTGCACCAGTTCCTTAAGGTGATCCTTTAATGCATAACAACTATCTGTATCATGGCCGTGGTCTTTATGATACTCGTACCGCCTATCCCGTCTCCTGGTGTCGGGAGGTCCCACCATTTTGGATGGCCATTTGAAAAATGGTAGGTGTTGGACTTTGGACATAACCGTGCTGATCGATTCTGACAACTCCGTATATTTCTTATCCGCACGCCTTGTGTGCCTGCAATCTACTTGAAGTTGCTCACTAGCTCAGTGGGAACATTGGTCATTTGTTCAGCGCGAATCCCATCTCTTGTCTTGTTTAGCCCAACTCCGTGATTCAGGGCTCCGTGATGGTACAGAGTTTATCGGCTGAACAATCTCAGTAGGGGCCGTTTTGTTGGCTTTGTTACAGGCTTTAACCTGTTGAGCGTCATCTTCCACTTTGCAGTATTCCTTGATTTTCTTTATCAACGACCAGACTATTTTGGGGGGCCTTCTAGTCAAGGAACTGTGGAGGGCACTATCAGGATGCAACCCCATTTTAAAGACGGTGACAGCCATGGAGTCGTTGCAGGCGTCATCTATAAGATTAAAGCATTCCCAATAGCGCCGAATATGCTCGTAAGGTTTCCTCTGGCTGAATTTGCATTGCCTAGAGAGAGTCGACTTGCTTCGGTTGGACCTCATTAGTGATGAATCTTGCCCTGAAGGATTTCTGTAGCTGATGGAAGCTCTTTATTGACGTCAGCTCCAACTTGTAATACCATCTGACGGCCAATGGTCCCAGACTACTCGGAAATATTCGGCACATAAGAGCCTCGTCGTCTGCATGCAGCGTCATAGCTAGCTTGTAATGACGGATGTGGTTGGTAGGATCCGATTTACCGTCGTATAGGGTGAATGATGGAGCTTTGAACTTTTAGGGCAGTATTACCTTTGCAATCCGTCGCAGAAAGGGGTCATGTCGGTTCTCTTCATCTATACCGTTTCTTCTTCGCTTATGGCGCGCACGTGGACTCTCTTCAGAGGAACTGGTGGTCTCGACTTGTCACTTCTTTCTGGGTTATGGGGATAGTGAGTCAGAGTCACTATCACTGTCTTGTTGTTGGGCTCGAAGTTGTTGACCATCTGCCCTCAGAGGTCGTCCTGGATCTTGGCGTAGAGCTTGTTTGGATTTCGCCACTTCCAAGGCCAAATCTTGACGGAGACGCTCGTTCACAACGATCATGTTTTTCAACCTCTGTTTGTTTTGCTTTGCTTGTTGCATGATTGCTTACATTGTCTCATGTACTGAAGTCGAGGGTGAGTTGAAGTTCAAGGCGTGTCTTGCGGTGATATTCTTCGGTCCCAGCATGTTTGTTGGAGTGAGATCATCTCTCGGTGTGGTTTCGTCAGCAATTATCGGAGGATCTTCCATTACGCCCGCCATGGATGTAGTTGAGTATTCCCACAGACGGCGCCAATTGTGGGGAAGTGGTTTTGGAAATACTCTTCTGATCCAATGAGACGCTCGAGATCCTTAGCAAGTAACTTGAAAAAGAATGAACACTCTGGTCGGGGGTGCCAGAATTAGCACTCCGACGGACAAGTCAGTGTATGCTCTCGTGATAGCTTGTGTTTTAAGTTAAAGTGTCAGTTCTCATATGTCTCTCTTTGGTTAATATTCTTCTATTTATATCTTTTTTTGGGCCTTTGGGTTGGGCCCACCTTTAATTCATCGTACAACTACTTACTCGGCTCCTTTTGCTGTAAACCACTCTTCACTCGGCTCCTCGCTCAACTGGTTATATGGCCGACTAGGATACTTCTGAATTTGTATAGACGGGGCCGAATGCAACGTGTACATCTCAACTCTCTAACTTCACTTATTCAGCCTCCTTATGTCCCCCTTTATTCGGCCCCCACAATTTTCATTAAATTAGTTTCTATTTTTTCAAAAGTCAAATATGGCGACAACTTTAATATCATTATTAAACCAATGCATTAAATCAAAATTCCAAAACTAAAAACATTTCATATATTTAATATATCGATTACAAATTAAATTCTAACAACCACCCATTACATGGTCATCATCCAAACACATAACAATAATTAATTTTGTAAAATAAATCAATAAATAAATGTGTAAAAAATTTATCAATTTTACATGATTTTATCTTTGATGGGTAGAAATAATTTTTAAAAATTAAAAAATATTTTTTTGACATTTATTTTTGTCAAATTAGTTTATATTTTATCAAATTGACGATTTTGCCATTGAAATTAAGCAATGGTATCTTCAATTGTCCTTATTTGGAACAAAATTCAAAATTCAGGTCAAATGTGTCACAATTGAAAAGTTAGGGACCAAACTGACACGAACCCCAAGCTATAGGGACTGTTAGTGTAATTCGCCAAAAAATAAATAAATAATAATAATTTAAGGGAAATAACACCATAGTTGACAGTCAAAATAAAAATTGTAAATTAGTGAAAAAAATTATACATTTAATAATTAAAATAAGAATTTTTATTGATAAATCTCATTTAAGGGTGTTCTAACCTAATAAATTTATAAAGGAAATTTATAACCTGATTAGTCTCATATATTTATACTTTTATTCCATGAGATTTTTTTTTCCTGATTTACATTATTTGTTGGACTATTATTGTCACGACCCAAATCCGCCCCTATAGGTTTAGCATCGTAATCGGCTAGTAATCCTGAAATTACTGAAAGCCTCTGAAACAAATTAACAAAATTAAAGGGGCTGGCGGAAGCAGATATCAAAATATAATATCCATTGAGTTGTACAGACATATATGTGACATAAAATTTAAAACTTATATTCACATATAAATAGTGATGTCATATATATACATCAGTCTTACATCACTCGTACACAAAAACAAAACAAGACTTAGCCTCAAGTATAAAGTACACAGATACCTGTTTAACAAACAAAAGAAAGTAAAGTTGGCATTGATTTTACAAAAGTTAAAACACTTGGAAATCTCCTTGGGAGGCATGGTGGTTGGCTTTGACAAAACAGAATTCCAAGCTAGCAACTTAGGCTTGGTCCCGCGTCTGATCACCTACATACATAAAAAATATAGTGAGTTAGAGCCTAGTGAATAACAACAGAGTAAAGGGTTTATGAATGATGTCCATCACAGATTTAGAAACCAGAGTTCATATTAGAAACAGATTCAGATTCACATACTTATACAGAATTCATAAGCAGCTATATGTGGTACACCCATTAGCTAACAGATCAGATTGGTCATAAGACCCACATGCATAGTACGTATTGACGACCATAAGGTCAACATTTTTGTGCACATATAACCAAGGTATTATATCTCCCAGGCGAGGTCCATGTGAACATAGGCCATGGTATTGTTACCCCTGGGCGAGGGATGGACGAGGGCCACATGAACATATGCCACGGTATTGTTTTCCTCGAGCGAGGGCTACGTGAACTAAGGATGCCACAAATACATTTTAGAGAAATGGACATTCATTCATGATTCATAAAATAGCATTTCAAAAAATAGATCATATCATTTCAATCAGAAAATACTTATAATCAAACATAGCGTTACAGAATTGTTACTCACAGATAGCTCCAGTAATAGTAGGACAGATCACTTGAACAGAACATACTGATCAAACGGGCGATAACACAAGTCCTACACAAACACGTGATAGATACACATTGAACACACGTCTTAAAGGTGGTTAACTTATCATTTTTCTTCGTTAGCGTGTGTTTCTAACTCTTATCCTCATTATTGTAGCTTGAATATAGCCTAGTGTAGCTCGGCTTTTTCGCACCCCCTTTCGGAAGGTTTGAAAGAAAACCCTGCAGTTCGGACTCTCGTGGTTCTGAATCTAATCTCACAAGTGCAATGTGAAACTGATAAACACCAAAGAGTCCAAATCTGGCAAATCTTTTTGAAAAATCGATTTTAAATCAAATAATGCCAAAATTGGACTGCTTTGCCAGATACAGAGACGCCACCTAAATAGTTTTGTTTTGGGGAAATTTAGGAGACCTTGACTCGTGCTAAAGGCCATGTGTCCGTCATCACCAAAGTTGCCTCGGCTCGGGAACTTAGGTACGAAGGGGGAAGGTCATGAATTGAGCACCCCCTCTCACCCGATCAAAGATCGACCTCTGCTAATCATGATATGATTTTTATGTACATTATGTGTTCCTATTCCGATTATTAGCTAACATTACTATGTGATGCGCACAAGCAAGTATAGACTAAAATTGCTAGAATTGGAACAATTCAATTTCAGGTTTATTTTATGAAAAGGGTTTGAATTTGCCACCTTAAGTGGGTTTAAAGTTGCGAATTTTCCACCAAACAAAGTGTGCTTAAAACATGATTTGCCACTCAACAAAGTGGGCTTAAAACACACATTTGTTGAATCGTTTCAATTCAAACAACAAGCCTTCATCCACAGGTATTCAAGCAGTTTATCAAGTAAGCACTTAGCCTCATGGAAAATATGCTAGACAGGGCAACATTCACATTCATGCAAGTATGCTAAAGCATAAAACTCACATAGTACTCCAAGCTAGGAAAGAAATAAGTTAGAAAAACATGCATGATTCCTAACTATACAACATGTCTAATGCAACATATGCAATATGCGATTTAATAGGATCGGTTACTAATATGACATATAGATCGATTTGATAACATGCGGTTAAACACGTATTCAAATAAGATATTGAAATGGCAATGCAGTTTGAATGATGTGTCGAGCCTCGGTGCATGCAATACAAATGAATGGATCCAAGCATGCGATATGCTAATAAAAACATGTCCCTAAACTAACCATCAAAAGCGATTAAATAAAAGGGAGAAAGAGATGGGGTTGGAAGACATACACACACGCATGCACACTTATTACAACATTACGCCCTCGTGAAGGAGGGTTCGAATGAATAAGCTAACTAACTAGCTACGCTAATTAGGGCTAAGCTAATTAAACTAATTATTACAACACTTGAATAAATAACTAGCTAAACTAATTAACTAATTATTACAAAATTTGAATTAACTAGTAAGCTAACTAATTAAGTTACAACACAAGTCTAGGTAAACTAAGTAGTTAAGTTACGCAACCACTGCTCCGCCTCGGGAAGTGGAAGATGCACATGCTCAGTTTTCGCCCCGAAAAGACCACTGCTATTGAAAGTCTCTATTTGTAAAGTTGAGCATTTCCAGAACCTTTCTAGTCCACTTTACTGAAATTCTGCTGAGGTTTGCATAATTGGCCAGCCGGCCATGGATGGATGCTGCTAGCTATTTGCCGGCCAATAAGATGTTCTGTTAGCCAGAAATGATGCACTATCGGCCATAGATGGTGGCCTGCCGGCCATGGATGATGGCCTACCGGCCACTGATGCACTGGGTCATCATACTGCAACAAAGTACAAATAGAGCAACAAAAGGGTTTTTCCATGGATTTGTTTGTACTGTATCCCTCCTTATCATCTCAATATCTAAAAGGAGTGACACATTTGGATCTAAAAACCACTAATCAAGAAATTTAATTGCATGATGGCCAAAGATCCAAGTTATATAATTTCGATAAATGCAAAAATATGACCAACAAGACCACCACCCTATCATGCATGATCAAGGGCAATGGAGACCTAGGAAAGTGACACATTTCATCACTTTTGAGTATGAAATGTCCCATTTTCCTTGTGTTCAAATTAACGTCCAATTTGAACACATGCAATGCAACATAAAGAAGTTCTTATCTTGTCACTTTTACTTGTCAATTTTGTTTACCCTTTTTAATTACCAAACCATTCTTTAATCAATTTGTCCATTGGTGAGTGTCCTCTAAGGTGAAGGACATGTCAACCAAGGGATAGTGTAAGGCAAGAGAGAGATCATGCCTTTGATAATGAATCCTCAAAGAGGATTAAAGCATTAACCATGACCTCAATCTCAAGCTTAAAGGATCCCAAGCTTGAAACAACCCTCAAAAGCAAATGAAAGAGTGAAGCAAAGAGGGAGGTTGCAGAGACTTAGGTGCTGAAATTAAGTAATAAAAGCACTAAAAACATGCAACCAAGTCACACCAATGATATTTAAAGACTTAAAACAACAAGCTAGTGCAAGGACTTACACTATAACTACACAAAACAAACCTCAAATGAACTAACTAGCCCAAAACAGAGCCAAAACAGGTTATTTCAGAGGCAAAAGCATGCTGGACTTGAGCTAAGTTAAGCTAGAAAACACTGTAAGAAAAAACACTTTTGGCGACCATCTATTTTGTTTGGTCGCAAATAGTCCACTTTCTGCAACTAAAATTTAACTTTTGGCGACCATAATTTTTTGGTCCCGAAAAATCATCTTTTGGCGACCAAAAAAAAAAGTTGGTAGCGAAAAGTATACCTATTGGCGACCAAAGGCTTTTTTGGCCGCGGAAGATCACCTTTTGGCGACCAGAAAAAAAGTTGGTCACAGAAAGTATACCCTTTGGCGACCAAAAAAAAAAAGTTGGTCGCGGAAAATATACTATTGGCGACCAAAGGCTTTTTTGGTCGCAGAAGATTACCCTTTGGTGACCAAAAAAAAAAAGTTGGTCGCGGAAAGTATACTATTGGTGACCAAAAAAAAAAGTTGGTCGCAGAAAGTATACTATTGGCGAGCAAAGGCTTTTTTGGTCGCGGAAGATTACCCTTTGGCGACAAAAAAAAAAAGTTGGTCGCGGAAAGTTATGGCGGGATAAATTTTTTAAAAAAATGATACTACTATAATTACATGCTATTTTTCTGTTTAGGCATTAAAAGTTTTATAAAATAATAAATAACCCAATTTTTATGGGTTATATATATTTTTTGCCAAATATGAACAAGAAGCATGTTATTGGGAGAGTGGATTGGGTGCATAGTGACTCCTTGGTCAGGAGTTCAAGTCCTAGGCAACACAAAAGAATTAATTTTTTTGGGTCAAGGCGCTGACTTTTGGTGACCAACTTATCTTTAGCGACCAACTCACGACCAACATATTTTGGTCGCGAAAAGGTTTTAGCGACCAAATATGGTACTTTTCAAGACCAAAAAGCTGGTCACGGAAAGTGTTTTTTCTTGTAGTGAAAACATGCTAACATGTGAAGCTATCTAGGCATGCAAACAAGGAACAAGGAGGGGAGGCTAATCCCTCCACTTTTGGACTTCAAAATGAGTTTTTTGCCACTGAAAAACTTCTAAAATTCAGTGGTTAAAAGGCCCAAAAAAGTTGGTTTGAAAGTAATAAATAAAGGCACAAAAGCTTTACAAGCAAAGAAACAAGAAGGGTGAACCACCCCTTAACTGAAAATGGCCTCAAACCAACACTTTTAGGTCACAAAAACAGAGTTTTTTACAGTTCAAAATCAGCCCAAAAACAATTGAAAAGGATAGAAAAGCAAGTATTGAAAACAAGCTAACAAGACTAGTATTCTACCACTTGAAGCAAAGAACACTTTTAGGCACAAGTTCAAGCCAAAACCACCTTCAAGAGCTCCAAGAAGGCCCTAAGGAACCTCAGCTCAAAGGTGAGAGGATTTGGTTTAGGAGATGTAGGCAAAAGTGTAGAGAAATTAGGCAAACACACACAATTTTGCAAGAGAGAGAGAGAGAGAGATCTAGGGATAGAGAAAATTTTTGTGTCTCAAATTTTTCTAACCCTCACACATGAGAGAGAGGGGTCCTATATATAGAAAACACAAATTTCCCTTACAAACATCCAGCCATACACGTGCAGGAAGATGCATGAATCTACGTAAACAGTTGGCACAAAATATCACAAAATATTTGCAGTATACAATGGTGGCTGGCAAGGCTTCATTGATGGTAGGCAATGCATATCAATGTCCGGCAAAGGAGAAGTGGTGGCCGGCAGCCTCCAAGGATGGCCGGTAGGTCATTAGAAACTTCAGGTTGAAAAAACCCAGGCATGGTCCAAAAATGGATGCAGGGTTTGAAATGCTCAAAGTTGTGGCATTCTGCTAGAGACTTCGAGCATTCGGCAATCAAATAGACTCATTATCGGATGTACCTGCAAAAACATCCAAGTCTTAAAGGGCCGTAAAAAATAGAGTGTCTATAATTGCTCCTCTTTGATAGAACTCGGAGTCATGAAATGACGTGAGTGAGTGTTAAAGCCCAGAGACGACCCATTTTGACAAGGCTGTAAGACTTGGACAAGCAATCAAGACAAAAATAAATTGTTGCGCCCGTAGGCTGCCTATGTATCTCTTTGAAAGGAATCAAACCAGCGTAGTTCTAGGGCAAGATGCAAATGATATGCATGATGCAAGAACATAACTCATGATCATGCAATGAGGCTATGCAATGAAACATTTAAATGCAAATGTAAAGCAATGAAAATGCCACAATTAAACAGACCAAAATAGGGCACAAAAATCTCAATCATGAAAAGGAGTAAACAAACACGCCACGTGTGGGAATTATGAGCCAAACCACATTTCATGCAGAAATGATGTAAAAAAATTATGCAAGCTTAACTACGCGATGCGCAGGAAAGACGAAGAGCAACAAAATCATCCGGTGTACTTGAGATGTCAAATAAGATCCTAATATGTTGCACGCGGAAGAAAACAAGGATGGTGTGAACATCGGGACGCACCCGAATGTTTTTAACCGAAGGATGGTAACCGAAGGACTGTATAAACATCAGGACGCACTCAAATATTTTTAACCGAAGGACGGTAACCGAAGGATGGTATGAACATCAGGACGTACACAAATGCTTTTAACTGAAAGATGGTAACTGAAGATGGTATGAACATCAGGACGCACTCAAATGTTTTTAACCGAAGGGCAGTAACCAAAGGATGGTATGAACATCAGGACGCACTCAAATGTTTTTAACCGAAGGGCAGTAATCGAAGGATGGTATGAACATCAGGACGCACTCAAATGTTTTTAATTGAAGGATGGTATAAACATTAGGACACACTCAAATGTTTTTAACTGAAGGACGGTAACCGAAGGATGGTATGAACATCAGGACACACTCAAATGTTTTTAACCGAATGACGGTAACCGAAGGATGGTATGAACATCAGGACGCACTCAAATGCTTTTAATCGAAGGATGGTAACTGAAGGATGGTATGAATATCAAGACGTACTCAAATGTTTTTAACCGAAGGGCAGTAACCGAAGGATGGTATGAACATCAGGACACACTCAAATGTTTTTAATCGAAGGACGGTAACCAAAGGATGGTATGAACATCAGGACGTACTCAAATGTTTTTAACCAATTTGCAATCCCGCGTTGCATGCGAGAGGAGGGAGAGTAAAAGGATATGATTCGAAGGGCACTAATGACTTTACCCGGAACTCCTCTGAATGGACTGTACATACAATATCGTTTGTTTGCGCTGGCTCTACTGAATGAACCATACATACAATATCGTGCCTGTGTACAAAGGCGTGCTATGTAACAACAGTGCATTTTCTATGCATGAAACAAGAATGAAAGCATATTCTATGTAACAATAGAGAAGTGCATATTTTATGCAAGACAACAACTAAGATATAATGGCATGTTCTATGCGAACCAAACAATTTGAGAGCATATTCTATGCATGATTGGTAACGGGAGCATATTCTGTGCATGATTCAAAGGCAAATGCATATACTCCATGCATGATTCAAGAGCGAAAGCAATAAGCATGTTTTGTGCATAATGCAAGAGCGGAAGCACATTCTATGTGTAGCTCGACTTTTTTGCGCCCCCTCTTGGAAGGTCGAATTGGTCCTACAGTTCGGACTCCTGTGGTTCTGAATCTAATCTCACAAGTGCAATGTGAAACTGATAATCACCAAAGAGTCCAAATTCGGCAAATCGTTTTGGAAAATCGATTTTCAATCAAATAATGCCAAAATTGGACTGGTTTTCTAGATATAGAGTCGCTACTTAAATATTTTTGTTTTGGGTAAATTTAGGAAACCTTGACTCGTGCCAAAGGCCACGTGTCCGTCATCAACAAAGTTGCCTCGGCTTGGGAACTTAGGTATGAAGGGGGAAGGTCATGGATTGAGCACCCCCGCTCGTCTGATCAAAGATCAGCCTCTACTAATCATGATATGGTTTTTATAAACATTATGTGATCTTATTCTGGTTATTAAACTAGCTTTACTATGTGACTCGCACAAGCAAGTATAGACTAGTTTGTTGAATTTGGAACAATTCAACTCATGTTTGTTTTACGAAAATGGTTTGAATTTTCCACCCGCAAGTGGGCTTAAAGATGCGGATTTGCCACCAAACATAGTGGGCTTAAAACATGATTTGCCACTCAACAAAGTGGGCTTAAAACGCATATTTGTTGAATCGTTCCAATTCAAACAACGAGCCTTCATCCATAGACATTCATGCAGTTTAGCATTTAAGCACATAGCCTCACGACAAGCATGCTAAACATGACAAAATTCACATTCATGCAAGTATGCTAAAGCGTAAAACTCACCTAGTACTCCAAGCTAGGAAAGAAAACAAAGTTAGAAAAATGCATGATTCCTAACTATACTAAATGACTAATGCAACACATGCAATAATGCAACTGAATAGGCTTGGCTATTTAATCATGGTATATGATTCAATTTGATAACATGCGGTTAAACACGTATTCAAAGAATTATTGAAATGACAATGCAGTTTGAATGATGCGCCAAGCCTCGATGCATGCAATACGAATGAATGGATGCAAGCATGCGATATGCTAATTGAAATATGACCCTAATCTAACCATCAAAAGTGGGTAAATAAAAGGGAGAAAGACGCGGGGTTGGTAGACATGCACACATGCATGCACACTTATTACAACATTATGCCCTCGCGAAGGAGGGTCCGAATGAATAAGCTAACTAATCTAATTAAACTAATTAGACTACTTATTACAAATCAAACGAATAACAAGCAAACTAATTACTAATTATTACAACACGTTAATCAACTAGTAATCTAATTAATTAAAACAAAGCAAATGTACACTAACTAAGCATGCAAGGCATTAAACTATGCTGCTACTACTTTGCCTCGGGAAGTGGAAGATGCATGTGCTCGGTTTTCAGCCCGAAATGGCACCGTTTTGCCACTACAAGCCTCTTGTAACAACCCTCATACTGTTTACCGACTTATGACTGATTGATTACCGATAACCATCGATTACCGTTAAACTGAATTGATTATGACTGATAATTGAACTGATTAAAGTACTGAACTGACTGACTGAAATTGGAAACCGAATTGATTGAGTATATGTTAGTTAAATTGCATTTTATCTGTTTGACTGTATGATTATCTGTTCATGCTTATATGTTTAAACTGCTAATTGAAGGCCATATCGGCGGCCGAATTAGAAACCGATTGATGTTCCTTGACCCTCGTAATTAATGTGATTTTATGGTGTATTTACCTGAAAACTGATTAGGTATGATTAAATTAGATTAAAATAAGCTAATTAAAGAGTTTGACGTAATTACACTTTTGCCATCTAGTGGGGCCTTTGTTTACTCATATTTGAAGCCTTGTGTATGCTTTATCAAAACATTTCATCAGCCATTTCTTCTTGTTCTAGCCGAATTTAGAGAGAGAGGAAGTGAGAGTCTTGAGTTCACTTGTAGAATTGTTTGGAAATTGAAGAAATTGTTAAGGAGATTGCATATTTGAGCTCCCTTCTTGAACTACAAGACTAAAGGTAGCTCCATTGTCTTCTTGTTCATGTTTTAAGTTGATTCTTGCATGGTTCATGTCATATTGATGGAGTGTAGAGCCAAAACATGGTTTAGATGTTGAATTGTGGCTTAATTGTTGCATGCATGTACATATATTGAAGTTTTGAGGTTGTAGTCCATGTTTCCCCACATGCATGTCCATCTTTTGGTCATACTCCATGAGTTCATCTTGTTTTTGAAGGTTTGAGCTCTTTTGAAACAGCATTAAAGCTTTGAAAATGATTTAAGATCATGCATGTTTGCATGTTCTCCATGTTCTTGGAAAATGGTTTGAAATTGGATTTGAATTAAACACCCTTGGGCTTTGATTTCTCAAATTGAGCTTTGAACCATGTTATTCTATGTGTTTATAAATGTTTTCTGGAAATTCAGCCCAAGAGGATCGGTTTTGATGCATTTAAACTTGAGTTTGAGCTTGGAGGTGCAATCTGGGTTTTCCAGATTTCGCACTTCCGCTCGAGCGGGGAAGTTCCGCTCGACCGTGGAATCCGAGCATCCAGCATCTCTCTGCACTATTTTACAGTCCGCTCAAGCGGAGGATCGGGCGCTCGAGCGGAGTCTTGTCTCAAGCTCGAGCGGGCGTCGAGCGGAAATTTCACCCATCCAGTACTTTTACAGTACGCTCGAGCGGGAAAGTTTACGCTCGAGCGTGTACCTTTATTGCATGACCGCTCGAGCGGGGAAACCTGCGCTCGAGCGGGACTCTGTTTTTCTGAAAATGCTTTTAAGTGTGCCTCCTTGCATCCTCATCCCATCCTAGGCATTCTTAGGCCTAGTTTAAAACATCTTATTGAGGATATAGAGGTAGAACACACCGAGGCATTAGGGATTTAGTTGTTATATTTCCCGACTGCGTAGCTTAGTGTGTTCAATCTGTTAACTGTGTAGGGTTGGCGACTGGGGAGACACGCTCTAGCTTACTGTAGCCCGAACTCTGTGAGTAACAATTGTGTAAAGATATGTTCAAATGATTATCTTCTGAATACTGAACTGAACTGTTTACTGAACTGATATTGTTTACTGAATGAATGTATGTCCTATCTTCTGAACTGTATTGTGGCATCCTTAGCACCTACTGTTTACTGTTACTGTTACTGTTACCGTTACAGAGATCTCTATCGGTTCCCTCGTGGAACCACTACTGTTTACTGACTGATGGCCATCATTACTGTTCGGTCTTTTAAAACCTACTGTTACTGTTAGGCTAATGGATGTACCACATATGACTGTTTGCTGTACTGAACAACTGAAATACTGATTGAATTGAGCTGTTTTCATTACTGTAAGGACATTCATTCTAAACCCCTTTACGCTTTATGTTATTCACTGGGCTTTAGCTCACTGTTTATATATATATGTAGGTGCTCAGCCACCAGACTGGAGCTAGGAGCGTGGGTTAGACTCCAGTTTTGTCAAGCCAGCCTATGTGCCTCACTGCGAGGTTCTGAGCCTATCGTGTTAAGGCTTAGGGGTGTTTTACAATTCCCCCTTCTGTACTGTTTCACTGTTTTGTATAGACTGAACGTTACCGTATTGTTGTTAAGGGATTAGGTCCCTGTACTGTGTGACTGTAAGTTTTGTATAGACTGTACTGTTTATATATGTGAATACATGAAAAGTCTTTTTGCATGCAGACTGTCACAGCTCATTGGGCATTGTTTATTTACTGTATTGGCTTCCGCCAGGCCCTGTACTCTGTTTTACTGTATTACTGTTAAGCAGGCCTTCGGTAATCTCGGATTACTGGCCGGTTACGGTGCTAAACCCATAGGGCCGGGTTTGGGTCGTGACAGAGTGGTATCAGAGCGATACTTACCATGAGTTATACCGCACACACGTGTCCAAATGAGCTATAGGGTGTCCTAGAAAAGTTATTAGGGCATCTCATGAGCATGATAAGTGTGTGGTTATGTTATGACTGAATACATGCTAATGTGGTAAACTGTTAAACAAATGACTACTTATGTTTAAAACTGTTATAACTGCTTATAGTGAAATGGACAATGCAAATGAACCTGAGTCCTCATCTACTGAGGCAAGAATGGAAAGAATGGAAAAAATGATGGAACTGATAACTGCTAGACTTGAACAACAGAACCAACAGCCTCCTCCTCCTCCGGTATAGCCGGAACCTAATGTGAATGTGAATGATGGGGATATAATTGCTCTGACCCAGAAGTTCAGCAAAATGAAACCGCCATCCTTTCAGGGAGGCCTTGAACCGTTAAAAGCTGAAGCTTGGATTCTGGAAACAGAAAAATTATTTGAAGTGTTTCCGTGCTCAGAAGCGAACAAAGTATTGTTAGCTACCTTCACCCTACAAGAAGAGGCTAGAAGGTGGTGGATGTTGACCCGTGATACAAATACTGTTATGACTTGGGCTCAGTTCAAGGAGTCCTTCTTTGAAAAGTACTTCCCACAATGTGTCAGGGATAGGAAAGTAACTGAGTTTGAACAACTGAAACAGGGCACCACGTCGGTTGCCGAATATGAAACGAAATTTACTGAACTTGCCCGTTATGCACCGCATATGGTGGATACTGAGTATAAGAAGGCCAGGAAATTTGAAGGTGGCCTTAATGTTGCAATTCTTGACCGAATAAATGTGTTGAAACTACCGACTTTTGTGGGTGTTCTCGACCGGGCATTGATGGCCGAGTCGAACATTGCAGCAGTGAAACAATCTGAAACACCAACAACCGAATGGCATGGTAAAAGGCAGGGTTTCAAATTCAAGAAAGGCAAGCACAACCCAGCCAACAAGAAACAGAATACGGGGTCGACAACTAGCCCCAGCCAAGGGAGTGGGTTCATACCACCCTGTCCTGAGTGTGGCAAGAAGCACAAGGGGGTCTGCTACAGAATATCTGGAGCCTGTTACAGGTGTGGCAAGGTGGGCCACATGGTTAAAGACTGCCCCTCTGCTCCACAAGCCAGTAGTAAAGCTGCACCAAGCGCAGCAGCATCAACTGTAGCACCAAAGCCTAACCCCAGAGCTACCGGGAAAGAGCCCATGAGGCAGGGCCGAGTGTTCGCCCTAGTACCGGGAGACGTGCAAAATACTGAGACCGTTGTGTCAGGTATCCTCTCTATCTGTACGCAAAATGCATATGTATTGATTGATTCGGGGTCTACACATTCTTATGTATCGCATGCTTTCTCACGGAAATTGAATAGACCCTTAGAACCTATGAACTATCTGCTAGCCGTATCATCACCCGTAGGGGGATCCATGACATGTGCTTATATGTACCCCGCATGTGAAATTATTGTTGGGGATATGCATCTATTTATTGATTTACTGCCATTGAACATTGATCATTTTGACGTAATATTGGGGATGGATTGGTTACAAAAATATCATGCCACTATTAACTGTGTGACCAAGCAAGTTGTTTTCCGTCCACCTAGTTTGCCTGAATTTGTGTTTAATGGGAGTGGAGTAGTACCCCCACCGTATTTGATTTCGTCAGTGAAAGCTGTTAAATTAATTAGAAAGGGGTGTAAAGGATATCTGTGTTCTGTACTGACTGTGTCTACTGATGATAGTGTTAAAACTGATGTGAATTGTATTCCTATAGTCAAAGAATTTCCAGATGTTTTTCCAGATAATCTTCCTGGAGATTTGACTGACAGGGAGATTGAATTTACCGGTGATGTGATTCCCGGAACACAACCAGTTTCTAAAGCTCCTTACCGAATGGCTCCAACTGAACTGAAAGAACTGAAAGTACAACTGCAGGAACTGCTGGATAAGAAGTTTATCAGGCCTAGCACTTCGCCATGGGGCGCTCCTGTTTTGTTTGTCAAGAAGAAAGACGGCTCACTAAGACTGTGCATTGACTACCGTGAACTGAACAAGGTAACTGTGAAAAATAAATACCCATTACCGCGCATTGATGACTTATTTGATCAGTTACAGGGTGCACAAGTGTTTTCCAAAATCGATCTCAGATCGGGGTATCATCAACTGAAGGTTAAACCGGAAGACATTGATAAAACTGCTTTTAGAACAAGGTATGGCCATTATGAATTTTTAGTTATGCCATTCGGAGTCACGAATGCCCCTGCTGCATTTATGGACCTTATGAACAGAATTTTTAAACCATACCTTGACAATTTTATTGTTGTATTTATTGATGACATATTGATTTACTCCAAGAGTATGGAAGAACATGAACACCATCTGAGACTTGCCCTACAAACCTTAAGAGAACAGAAACTGTATGCTAAACTGTCTAAATGTGAATTTTGGCTTGACCGTGTTATGTTTTTGGGGCATGTTGTTAGCAAAGATGGGATTTCTGTTGATCCGCAGAAAATTGAAGCTGTAGTGAACTGGCCTAGACCGACAAATGTGACTGAAGTCCGAAGCTTTTTGGGACTGGCTGGATATTACAGAAGATTTGTCAAAGATTTCTCCAAAATTGCCCTACCATTGACTCAATTAACTTAGAAGGGGACATCATTTGACTGGACTGACCAAAGAGAATCTGCTTTCCAGGAGCTGAAAACTCGATTAGTGACTGCACTGGTTCTTACCTTGCCTTCAGGTACGGATGGTTATACTGTATTTAGTGATGCTTCTCATAAGGGTTTGGGATGTGTTTTAATGCAGAATGGGAGAGTTATTGCTTATGCTTCCCGACAGTTGAGACCACATGAAAAGAACTACCCGACCCATGATCTGGAACTTGCTGCAGTAGTATTCGCACTGAAAATCTGGCGTCACTACCTGTACGGGGTGACATGTGAAGTATACACCGACCACAAGAGTTTAAAATATTTCTTCACACAGAAAGAACTGAACATGAGACAGCGGAGATGGCTAGAACTGATTAAAGACTATGACCTACAGATTTTGTACCATCTGGGAAAAGCCAATACTGTTGCCGATGCATTGAGCCGAAAGTCAATTGTCAACTTAGCTTGTTTGCTCACCGGACAGAAAGAGTTGCTTTGTGACCTTGAAAAATCTGAAATTGAAATTGTTTTGAGAGACCAAGGTGGAACCTTAGCTACTATTTCTGCTCAACCGGCACTGATTGAAGAGATTAAAGAGAAACAGCAACTGGATGACTTCTTGAAGAAGATCATCGAAGAAAGAGAATCTAAACCGAGACCGGGATTCAAATTTGAGAACAATGTACTGAAATTTCATAAGAGACTGTGTGTACCGAATGATACTGAACTGAAAAGAAGAGTTCTGCAAGAAGGCCACAATTCGAAATTATCTATCCACCCGGGGAATACGAAAATGTACCAAGATCTGAAACAGAATTTCTGGTGGCCGGGAATGAAGAAAGAAATTGCTGATTTTGTATCCAAATGTCTTCATTGCCAACAGGTCAAAGCTGAACATCAACGACCTACCGGACTATTGCAACCCTTACCCATACCAGAGTGGAAATGGGAGCATATCACAATGGATTTTATCGTTGGGTTACCTCGCTCCAGAAAAGGTATGGATTCAATTTGGGTTATTGTTGATAGATTAACCAAATCTGCTCACTTCTTACCTGTCAAGACAATCTATAACGCGGACAAATTGGCTGTTATCTATATTGATGAGATTGTAAGACTGCATGGAGTGCCTGTGTCTATTGTTTCTGACAGGGATTCGAAGTTTACATCGAGGTTTTGGCAAAGCCTACAAACTGCACTGGGTACTGAACTGAGACTGAGTAGTGCCTATCATCCTCAGACAGATGGCCAATCAGAAAGGACCATCCAAACTCTGGAGGATTTACTGAGAATGTGTGTCCTTGATTTTCAGGGAGACTGGGAAAGTCATCTGCCATTAGTTGAATTCGCCTACAATAACAGCTACCATTCGAATATTGGTATGGCGCCCTTCGAGGCATTGTATGGCAGAAAATGTAGATCTCCGATTTGCTGGGCAGAAGTTGGAGATGGGCCTTTGCTTGAGCCCGAGATTGTGTATGAAACAACTGAGAAAGTGAAACTGATACAACAGAGACTGAAAACTGCACAGAGTAGACAGAAGAGTTATGCTGATATCAGAAGACGAGACAGAGAATACGAAGTGGGTGATCACGTATTTGTGAAAGTGACACCAATGAAAGGCCAGACTCGTTTTGGAGTCAAAGGCAAGTTAGCACCAAGATACGTCAGACCGTATGAGATTATTGAGAAAATTAATCCAGTGGCGTATCAAGTTGCGCTCCCTCCTGAAATGGAGCATATGCATAATGTCTTCCACATTTCCATGTTGAGAGACTACCTCCGGGATCCCTTCCATGTGATTGAGCTTACTCGGATAGTGTTGAGTGATGACTACACTTACGAGGAACGGCCTATACAGATTGTAAACCGACGGATCAAGAAACTGAGAAACAAAACGATCCCACTGGTGAAAGTTGACTGGCAAAACCATGGTGGCGTGTATGCCACTTGGGAAAGGGAAGATGACATGGCCAAAAGATATCCTGAACTGTTTCCACTGAACCCTGTTTTCTTCCAGAATGAAGGTAACTCGAGTTTAGAGGACTAAACTCTTTATAAGGAGGGGAGACTGTAACAACCCTCATACTGTTTACCGACTTATGATTGATTGATTACCGATAACCATCGATTACCGTTAAACTGAATTGATTATGACTGATAATTGAACTGATTAAAGTACTGAACTGACTGACTGAAATTGGAAACCGAATTGATTGAGTATATGTTAGTTAAATTGCATTTTATCTGTTTGACTGTATGATTATCTGTTCATGCTTATATGTTTAAACTGCTAATTGAAGGCCATATCGGCGGCCAAATTAGAAACCGATTGATGTTCCTTGACCCTCGTAATTAATGTGATTTTATGGTGTATTTACCTGAAAACTGATTAGGTATGATTAAATTGGATTAAAATAAGCTAATTAAAGAGTTTGACGTAATTACACTTTTGCCATCTAGTGGGGCCTTTGTTTACTCATATTTGAAGCCTTGTGTATGCTTTATCAAAACATTTCATCAGCCATTTCTTCTTGTTCTAGCCGAATTTAGAGAGAGAGGAAGTGAGAGTCTTGAGTTCACTTGTAGAATTGTTTGGAAATTGAAGAAATTGTTAAGGAGATTGCATATTTGAGCTCCCTTCTTGAACTACAAGACTAAAGGTAGCTCCATTGTCTTCTTGTTCATGTTTTAAGTTGATTCTTGCATGGTTCATGTCATATTGATGGAGTGTAGAGCCAAAACATGGTTTAGATGTTGAATTGTGGCTTAATTGTTGCATGCATGTACATATATTGAAGTTTTGAGGTTGTAGTCCATGTTTCCCCACATGCATGTCCATCTTTTGGTCATACTCCATGAGTTCATCTTGTTTTTGAAGGTTTGAGCTCTTTTGAAACAGCATTAAAGCTTTGAAAATGATTTAAGATCATGCATGTTTGCATGTTCTCCATGTTCTTGGAAAATGGTTTGAAATTGGATTTGAATTAAACACCCTTGGGCTTTGATTTCTCAAATTGAGCTTTGAACCATGTTATTCTATGTGTTTATAAATGTTTTCTGGAAATTCAGCCCAAGAGGATCGGTTTTGATGCATTTAAACTTGAGTTTGAGCTTGGAGGTGCAATCTGGGTTTTCCAGATTTCGCACTTCCGCTCGAGCGGGGAAGTTCCGCTCGAGCGTGGAATCCGAGCATCCAGCATCTCTCTGCACTATTTTACAGTCCGCTCGAGCGGAGGATCGGGCGCTCGAGCGGAGTCTTGTCTCAAGCTCGAGCGGGAGTCGAGCGGAGATTTCACCCATCCAGTACTTTTACAGTACGCTCGAGCGGGAAATTTTACGCTCGAGCGTGTACCTTTATTGCATGACCGCTCGAGCGGGGAAACCTGCGCTCGAGCGGGACTCTGTTTTTCTGAAAATGCTTTTAAGTGTGCCTCCTTGCATCCTCATCCCATCCTAGGCATTCTTAGGCCTAGTTTAAAACATCTTATTGAGGATATAGAGGTAGAACACACCGAGGCATTAGGGATTTAGTTGTTATATTTCCCGACTGCGTAGCTTAGTGTGTTCAATCTGTTAACTGTGTAGGGTTGGCGACTGGGGAGACACGCTCTAGCTTACTGTAGCCCAAACTCTGTGAGTAACAATTGTGTAAAGATATGTTCAAATGATTATCTTCTGAATACTGAACTGAACTGTTTACTGAACTGATATTGTTTACTGAATGAATGTATGTCCTATCTTCTGAACTGTATTGTGGCATCCTTAGCACCTACTGTTTACTGTTACTGTTACTGTTACCGTTACAGAGATCTCTGTCGGTTCCCTCGTGGAACCACTACTGTTTACTGACTGATGGCCATCATTACTGTTCGGTCTTTTAAGACCTACTGTTACTGTTATGCTAATGGATGTACCACATATGACTGTTTGCTGTACTGAACAACTGAAATACTGATTGAATTGAGCTGTTTTCATTACTGTAAGGACATTCATTCTAAACCCCTTTACGCTTTATGTTATTCACTGGGCTTTAGCTCACTGTTTATATATATATGTAGGTGCTCAGCCACCAGACCGGAGCTAGGAGCGTGGGTTAGACTCCAGTTTTGTCAAGCCAGCCTATGTGCCTCACTGCGAGGTTCCGAGCCTATCGTGTTAAGGCTTAGGGGTGTTTTACAATTCCCCCTTCTGTACTGTTTCACTATTTTGTATAGACTGAACGTTACTGTACTGTTGTTAAGGGATTAGGTCCCTGTACTGTGTGACTGTAAGTTTTGTATAGACTGTACTGTTTATATATGTGAATGCATGAAAAGTCTTTTTGCATGCAGACTGTCACAGCTCATTGGGCATTGTTTATTTACTGTATTGGCTTCCGCCAGGCCCTGTACTCTGTTTTACTGTATTACTGTTAAGCAGGCCTTCGGTAATCTCGGATTACTGGCCGGTTACGGTGCTAAACCCATAGGGCCGGGTTTGGGTCGTGACACCTCTGTTTGCACATTTGATCACTGAAAATTCCACCAACTTCCAGAACACCTCTGCTCTACCACAGGAACACACTGCAAATTTCATTGGTGGCCGACAGGGGGCCTGTCGGCTACTGGTGGTGGCCGGTTGGCCACTGATGACAAGAAATTCTCCTTTTGCTACAACAGAGAGTAGACAGAGCAAAACTTTGTATTTTCATATATTATTTGCACATTTTGCCTCTCATTTTCATGGGAAGATCAAAGGAGGGACAAAATTAGGGTTTCACAAACCATCAATCAAGCAATTTCATTGCATGATGGCTTGTGTAACCAATTGTGGAAGTTCAATGAATGCAAAATGAGACTCAAATGTCCACCACCTTATCATGCATGATCAAAGGTAATGGAGACCAAGGAAAATGACACATTTAATCACTTTCGAGTATGAAATGACTCATCCCCCTTGTGTTCAAATTAACGTCCGATTCGAACACATGCAATGCAACACAAAAGATGCTTATCTTGCTTCTTTTATTTGTTCATTTTGTTTACTCATTTTAAATTACCAATTTATTCTTTAATCCATTAAGTCCATTAATGAGTGTCCTCCAAATGGAAAGATGACTCAAACAACAAGTTGCTTTGGGCATGAAAGATGCATTACACTGTTGGTAATGAACCCCCTAAGGGATTAAACCATTAGGTGCAACACCTTCATTTCACACTTAGGCAAATAAGGGGTTTGAAACCAGTTTCAAAGCAACACAAAAGAGTAAAAGATTGAGGGGGATTGCATAGATTTTAAGTGCTGAAATGAAGTGTAAAATAACACTAAAACATGATATTAACTCAAAACAATTATGATTAAAGCATTAAAACAGCAAGCTAGTGAAGGAATTGACACTACAACTATGTAATACAAGCCTCAACTGAACCAACCAGCCCAAAATAGAGCCAAAACAGGTCATTTCAGAGGCAAAAATATGCTGGACTTAAGCTAAGTTAAGCTAGGAAAACATGCTATCATGTAAAGCTACCTAGGCATACAAACAAGACATAAGGAGGGGAAGCTAACCCCTTCAATTTTGGACTTCAAAACAAGGTTTTTTCCACTGAAAAACCTCTGAGATTCAGTGGTTAAAAGGCCCAAAAAAAGTTGTTTTGAAAATGGTGAAAAATAGTACAAAAGCTTAACAAGCCAAGAAGCAAAAAGGGTGTACTATTTCTTAACTAAAGAGAGCTCAAACCACCATTTTTAGGCCACAAAAATAGAGGTTTTTACACTTCAAAACCAGCCTTAAAATAGTTTAAAAGGAAAGTAAAACAAGTATACAAAGCAAGTATAAGCAAAGTAAATGGTATACCTTTGAAGCAAAGCACCAAATAGGCACAAATTCAAGCTTAAACTTCCTTCCCAAGCTCAAACAAGACTCCAAGGAACTTCAGCCCAAGGATGGTCAAGTTTGATTAAGGGTTAGTGTGCAAAAGTTATGGATTACTAGGCAAACAAGCACAAAATAAAAAGAGAGAGAGAGAGAATTCTAGAGAGAGAGAGATAGATATTTTTGCTCTAAAATGTCTAACCCTCAAAAATGGGGGAGGAACCCCCCTATATATAGAAAAACACCCCTTGAGCTTAGAAACATTTCACCATACACGTGTAGGGAGATGCAGCTTAGTGAGCAACAGCTGGCACAACTGTTAACAAATATTTGGAAAAAAGCACTGGTGGCCGTCGACCACCACTGGTGGCTAACAACAAAACCCCCTGGCCGACAAGGCACTAGGAGGTCCAGACACAAAGTTTTGGTCCAAAACAAGGTATAAAAAGAACAAGGTTAAAGGCTCAAAGACCGGGCATTCCGCCGAGGACTTTGGGCGCTCAAAACGAACACAAACACACACAATCATCGAGTGCACAAACGATGACATCTAAGTCTTGAGGATGGTAAAAAATGGAGTGTCTACACTATACAGCTCGTGTAAGAGCATGTTCTATGCGACAGTATAAGTGGAATACACGTTCCATGCAACAACAAAGAAAAACATATTCTATGCAATAACAAAAGCATATTCGTCAAAACCAATTCAAGAACAACTTCTGATTTACCTCTCAGAAAAGTTTCAATATGTTAAAAAGGATACACCTTGCTTATGTTAATAAGTGACAAACATCGTGCACTGGAAATGCAGTTCTGAGCTTCCATAGAGGCATTCTGAACTCAATAATGAACAACCCCTTCAATTTTGAGATCCAAGGACACAAAATAGAACCATGGACACATGGGAGACCCTTGGAAACCCGTCGGCCACAAAAGGGGGCCGCCGGCCACCTGCCGACCACTGGTGTGCCTTGCCGGCCGTCAATGGTGCCTTGCTGGCCATCAATGGCAGTTCGGGGCAAAGTTGTCTTTTCATGAACATGCCTTTAAATACAAGCCACTAGGGCTCATTTGCTCACACTTTCTTGACCGAAAATGCTCTCTTTCTTTCCAGATGCTTTCCTTCTCTAGATCTGAGCCTTTTATGTGTTTTCCAATGCCCCACACAAACTTTATTTGTTAAATCCTCCTAGTTCTCTTCGCTTTGAACTGATTGGAATTTGATTTCGACGCTTCTTTCCTCATTTCCACCATTCTAGGCTCATTCCCCTCGAGTTCTGTGCACTTTTCCTGGCTTTGACTTTTTCCTTCATTCTCTCTCTCTTAGGGTTGACTTTTTCCAAGTTTACCTTTTTTCTTCACTTTTCTTCACTTTTCACCCATCTCGCACCTATGTTCAGATGGCGGATGATTTTCCTCATGATGGGGCTCCTCCCAAGCTTCCCCCAGTAGACTTTGAGGTGGACATCGAGGCTAAGCCAGAGGCCGAGCTAGAGCCGTTACTGTTGAGTGTACGACCTTTTGATCCAGCGAGATATCATCCTTAGACACACATATTGCCCACTACCAGAGGCATCAGATGTTTTACTAGCAACACACCCTTTGTTTGTGTATGCTAGCACATTTCCTCCTTGCCTCTAGTTTCGGAGGGTCTAGCATTCGACTAGTTGAAGTGGTGCAAGGCTTGAAAGAAGGCAAGAGTTGCATTGGTTTGGTGTTGGCCGAGACTCTGATGGACTTAGATACCTTCTATCCGCGAGAGACCACCAAATTCGCAGGGAGTCT
The DNA here is from genome assembly GCF_055761805.1 of Camellia sinensis. Classification (NCBI taxonomy): domain Eukaryota; kingdom Viridiplantae; phylum Streptophyta; class Magnoliopsida; order Ericales; family Theaceae; genus Camellia; species Camellia sinensis. The sequence continues at coordinate 8,350,764 of NC_138967.1, forward strand.
ACTACTTTTACAGGTAATGTTTCCTACCCTATCTCATATGTGTTCCTCATATCACTCAGCACTTATACTCTGTTTTTCTCTCAAAGCCCTTTTCTCACTCTTTTTTCTTAACATGCACCTCTCTATTCTTTAATCTCTCTTTTTTTCATCCCTCCTCAGATATGGCTTATGGACAGGTTGAAGGTAGTGGATTGTTGCCCTGCATACTCAGCCCGGGCATACTTTTTTCGTCAATAGCTAGTTGATTTCCCGAATGAGGGTTGGTGGTGCCATTGGATGTACAATATGTCTACTGTTGACATTACTTGGTGTTGCCTATGGTTTGATCTGCCTGAGATGAGCTATAGCATGACTTGGTAACTTGGCATTCAACTGATTGGCCTGACACACTGTGTATTCTACTTTCCATTCCAGTTCAGGCATCAGTTTGGACACAATCAGATTTGCCCAGAGGAGGGGGTAGAATACCCAACTTGATTCTCAATCTGAGGTTCACAGTTTGCTAGATACCCCGCTGCTTGGAGGACGAGAGGGCTTTTGGCCCTTGCTCCTAATTTCAGTTGTGTACTTTCTGACGAATGCCTGACTTGGCTCGAAGATGAAGCACAAATTGAGCCCACTTTGGCATCAGAGGGTTCCACAAGCACAGGGAGGGGACAAAGGAGCACTTGACTCAACTATGCCCCAAATTTATTGCTTTGATCTTACTTTTCAAGTTTTTCTTTTTGAATGTAATAAAAGCAACTTTTATTTGTATCGAGAGTTAGAGAACTCTGTATTGAAATCAACGAAATTAGAGTTGTGAGCACTGAAAATTTTTCTTTTTGTCCAAAAATGGTCTAAGTTGTAAGAAGATTAATTTGAACAAAATCAACTTTTATTAAAACTTTTCAAAACCATTTTCGATAAGGATCACAACTTGAGACACACAGAATCTATCCTCGAGATGTACAATCCTGAATCCAAAAACAATGAAAAATTGCCCCTTGTTTGAATAGTACTGCTTAGGACTGTAACCAGCTCTTCTCTCAGCATAAGGGTCACAACCGAGCTTTCAGATAATAGACAAAGATGACCTGATCAACATATGGACACAATTGATATGGAGGTGTTTACGGTTGAATTTTGAAATGAAATTGCCTACGTATCCCGAAGATGGGAATCAGGCCTTACGTAGTTCGGTTCGGGTTCACTCGAGTAGTAACGCTCTCCTTTTGCGCTCTAACTTTTGCCAAGGCTGCCCTTTAGGGTTTTCAACCTTGCGAGCTCAGTTTTTCTTTATTTCTAATTTTTTGTGCTCTAAGTTTTGCCTAGGTTGTCCTTTTGGGTTTTCGGCCTAGCGAGCCTCTCAGGGATAATATTTATTCAACTTGTCCATATTGATTGGTTGGGAAAATTCTAGGCCATCCAGGTCCATGAGAATAATAGCTCCACTCGACCAGATGGTTTTGATGATGTAAGGACCAGTCCAATTGGGTCTGAACTTGCCCCTAGGATCATGGATGGGAGCTCGGTTGTCTTTTAGCACCAAATCCCCTTCTTTGAGATTCCTGGACTTAACTTTCTTGTTAAAAGCCCTAGCAATCTTGCGTTGATAACCCTGAACATGGTACAGTGCTTTTAGCCTTCTCTCATCGAACAAACATCAGCTCTTCGAACCTGCTCTACTACCAATCTGCCTCTGCTATCTGACACTCAGCCATAACTCGTAGTGACGACACTTGTATTTCGATTGGCAGAACAACCTCCATCCCATAGACAAGAGAATAAGGAGTTGCCCTTATAGACGTTTGGATTGAAGTCCTATAACTGAGAGTGCAAATGGAAATTTGTCTGATCAGTCCCTGTAGATCTCAACCATCTTTTGTAAAATGTGTTTAATGTTCTTGTTGGCAGCCTCCACAGCTCCGTTGGTTTGCGGCTGGTATGTGGATGACTTGTGAAAAGTCACGTTGTATTTCTCCAACAAGTCGATCACCTCTTTCTTGAAGTGGGAGCCGTTGTCTGAAATAATCTCGTTTGGGACTCCATAGCGGCAAATGATGTTGTTTCGGATGAACTTAGCCACATGCGTTGCTTTCAACACTGCATAGGACTGAGCTTCCACCCACTTCGTGAAATAATCAATTGCCACCAGAATGTATTCATGCCCATTTGACCCTTTCGGTGTAATTGTCCCAATGACGTCAATTCCCTAGACTGAAAAAGGCCATGGTGAAGTCATGTTGTACAGCTTCGACGGTGGGATATTCATGCGATTAGCATGAATTTGACATTTGTGGCATCGCCGAACAAAACCGATACAATCCTCATCCATGGTAGACCAGTAGCAACCTTGCCTGAGTATCTTCCGGGAAAGCATTACTCTGTTCATATGCGCTCTGCACTCTTCTCCATGGATGACCTCCATTAGGCACTTCGATTCCTTTACATCGACACACAACTTGTGCATTCCCAGATGACCTCTTTTATACAACTTACCCCCGCAAATGATAAATTGAACGGCCATTCACCGTATTGCCCTTTTATCTTTGGAATTTGCCCTTGGTGGATAAGCTTCCTTTTCCAAGGAGTTCCAAACATCATAGTACCAAGGGTTTTGATCTTACGCTTCATCTATTGTGGCTATAGTCTCGTAGGCCAGCGTATATCTCTGCTCAATGATGATCGGACGCATCCGGACTCCAAGCAGGATGCTTATCATAGAAGATAGAGTTGATAAAGCATCAGCGAACCTGTTGTTCTCTCTTAGCAGATGCATGAAAGTCAGCTTCTTAAACCTAGGAATTAGAACATCTAGGGTCTGGTGATAAATCTTCATCTTTTCTTCTTTGACCTTTCAGTCTCCTTTTGCTTGAGATATAACTAGGTTTGAGTCCCCAATGACGTCCAACCTTTTTGCCCCTAGTTCTAGGGCGGCTTCCAAACCAGCGATACACGCCTCGTATTCAGCTTCGTTGTTCGATACCTTGAATCGGATTTTGAAGGCTAAGGGTATATGGAAGTTGTTGAGTGCTATCAACAACACACCTATCCCATACTTGTACTGATTAGACGCTTCGTCAAAGTACATTGTCCAAATTTTTTCCTCGACTTACAGAATAGCTTCGTGTGGGAATAGGTATTCTACCACTTCATCTCCTTCTACTGGGTGATCTGCCAGGAACTCTACTACTGTTCTCCCCTTGACAGACTTATGAGTAACATAATTCAGATCAAATTCAGAGAGGAGACGCAACCAACGGGCTGGCCTACCCGTAAGCGCTGGCTTCTCATAGAGATATTTGATGGGATCTAATCTCGAAACCAGAATTACGAAGTGAGCTAACAAGTAGTGCCTTAACTTCCTGGTAGGCCATACCAAGGCTAAGCAAGCTTTCTCCAGCAGGGTGTAACGGGTCTCATAATCCAGTATTTTCTTGCTTAAGTAATAGATGGCTATCTCAACCCTATTCTCAAATTCCTGGGCAAGTATGCATCCCATTGTTGTGTCCGTGACTGATAGGTACAGAATCAACAGCTTCCCTGGCTCTGGCGGCGACAACACAGGCAGATTTTGAAGATACTGCTTGATTTGCTCAAAAGCGAATTAACATCGATCATCCCATCGAAATTTCATTCATTTCTTTAGGAGACCAAATAGTGGTTCACAAGTCAAGGTTAATTTTGAAATAAACCGTCTTATGAATTGTACTTTACCTAGAAAGTCTTGCACCTTCTTTTCAGTCTTTGGTGGTGGCATTTCTAAGATGGCCTTGATTTTGGAAGGATCTACCTCGAAGCCCCTCTGTGTGATCAAGAAACCCAGCATTTTCCCTGCCGTTATGTTGAAAGTACATTTCTGTGGATTCAACCTCAGTCTATATTCTCTGATTCGTTGAAAGAATTTCTTCAAGGCGATGTAGTGGCCCTCTTTTTCCTTAGACTTGACAATCATGTCGTCCACGACACCTCGACCTCTTTGTGGATCATATCATGCAGAATTATGGTTGCAGCCCGTTGATAGGTAGCCTCAGTATTCTTCAGCCCAAACGACATCACTCGATAGCAGTAGGTTCCCTACGGCGTAGTGAATGCAGTTTTCTCTTTATCCTCGGGTGCCATCGGAACCTGGTTATACTTGGAAAATCCATCCATGAAGGAGAGTAATGCATGACATACGATGAAGTCCACCAATTCATTGATTTGCGGTAGAGGAAAGTCGTCCTTCGGATTGGCTCTGTTCAAATCCTTGAAATCCACACACACCCGAATTCTGTCGTCTTTCTTCAGCACTATGACAATATTGGCCAACCAAGTTAGATACTCAGTACTCAGATAGTAGCAAGAACCCTGCGTCTGTATGCTTGGTGACCTCCTCCTTAATCTTCAAAGTCCAATCTGGGTGTATTCTCCGCAACTTCTGTTTGATGGGTCAGGCCTCGGGGTTGAGAGAGATTCGATGCTGTACAATCTCAGGATCGATTCTAGGCATGTCTTCATAGGACCACGTGAAAACATCTTTGAAATCTTTTAATAAAGCTACTAAGCGCTCGTGCTCCTCCGAAGACAACGTGGACCCGATCTGGACTAGACGCGGATCCTTCTCAGTACCCACATCAATTGCAACGATTTCATCAACAAGGGGTTTTACAAACCTCTCATCCTCTCAATTAATCAGATGTTTCGAAACCAGAGGAATTTTTTCCTCATCGTTTTCATCAAAATTTTGAAAATCATAATCAATGCAATATATAAGAGGCACCAAAAAGTACTCAGAATCTACAGCAGCATTTCCATTCAAAAGGTCGAGCTCATCCAGTTCCTCAGTTACAACCGACTCAAAAGAAAAGGAAAAAGACGACCTAGACAAAACCTCGGCATCCGGGTTATCAAGCTCAGGAATACCGGATCCAGACTCAGAAGAACCGGAATTTGATTTTGACTCCGCAGACTCTGTGGAATCAGATTTTGGTTCACTACTCGACTCAGAACTGGTGGATAGGTAGCCCTCCTCGAATTTCCAAACAAAGGTTGGTGCGTCAGATGCATCCAAGATGCTGCTAGATGGGTTTACACCCGGTTGGTTTCTGATCATAGAAACAGTCAGGTTATCCCCCCAAGCTCTCTAAGTCGATTTGAGGATCTAAAAGGAGACATGCCAGTGCTGCTCTTATTTCAAGTTCACTACTGTTGGAATCACTTTCTATGCTCTTTACAGCCTCAGCAGTCGGTTCAGCCACTTCCTCTGTATCATTGTCTTGCAGCTGCAAGTCAAAGAAGATTTCGAAGCTAGGAACACGCTGCCTCTCAAAATTGAACCAGGGTTCGGGGAAACCACAGAATGGGAAGTCTTCACCCTCCCGAACAAAATGACCATGCAGGGTTCCCCGGATAGGTTGGTGCACAAGTTCATAGCGCTTCCCAGTTTGTTTAGCTCTAGCTCTTACAGCCATCTCTTTTCCCTTCATAACCCAATCGTTTCTGGTAGGCATATAGCCAAGACCAAAGGCGTGCAGGTTATGTGGCACATCGGCCAATGCAGTAACGTCCTTCCGATCGCTCCTTCCTAATCCCATTCCAGGCATATATTGTAGCTTGTTCATGAGGTATACAGACTGGGTGCTGATATACAATCCCTCATCAAGAGCTAAGATATTCTGCACTACACGGGCCTTAGCCATGGTAAACCTTGAAAGGAAAACATCCTCTTCACCATGCACAATCTCCAGCACAGACATAGTGACCTTTGGCGGAGGATGAATAGATGAATTCCCGAAGACCATGGCCACCCCTTTTCCATAGGGTACTACAGCATTTGGTGGAGGGTGGAAGAAACAGCTTTCACTTGGTGTAGCCAGGGTCGCCCAAGCAGTAGGTTGAAAGTGGCTGGAATGTCCAGGATGTGGAACTCAATATCCTGCTGTGCCGGGCCGACCTGTACTTTGATCTGCACAATTCCCATCACCTCTCTGCTCATATTGTCATATGCCCGGATCACCTGGGCCGTAGGTACAAAATCTACTGGTTTCAGGCCAATAGCATAAGCCGTGCAGCATGGACAGACATTAATTGCTGACCCGGCGTCGACCAATACGACTGGTATCCACTTTTCTCGGCATTCTATGGATATGTATAGAGGCTTGTCGTGTGTAGAGCCTTCCGACGACAATTCCTTTTCTGAGAAGGTCAAAGTCGGCACAGCACCCCTCAGGAAGACTAGTCCGACCAGTTGTTTAGGAGTTGTTTTAATGGACAATTTTGCTTTATCCATTGCTGACAGTACAGCCTGTCTATGGACTCGCGAAGCCATAAACAGACCCCATATAGATGTATCTGCTTGAATCTTTTTCAACTGCTTCAGGACAACCTCTTCCTCTAACTGCTTCACCCTCTTCTTCTCAGCTTCTCTATCCTTTCCTGATGCCTCGGGTTGGTCCAGATGCGGTGGTTTAAAATATCGACCACTTCTTGTCATATAGTCGACTTCTTCCATATACCAAGTATTGTCAAGAAGGTCTTCACCTCAATCCTCATCATTATAGGCAAGATGCAAATCATCATCTTCCCACCATATTCCTTCGGCAACCGACAAACCATTGTCTGGTTCCGTCCTGATCATTCTCACATCCCCTGTAGGGTGTTGGGCTTTTCCAGCCTTCTATTTGTCTTGATTCCTTTCTTGTTCAAACCGTTTCAGTGCGGCTTCTTGCTTTGTATTTGAAGTGCTGACGGTGCCTAGTTCTTGAGCTAAATTCTTGATACCTGTGCTCTCCGGCAATTTACCTTTTCCATCGACCATTCCGGCCATTGCAACCGCTCTAGCTCCCTTTTTTTCAAGTTTTGGTTCAATTCCTTCATCTACATCAGGTTCATCACTTAACCAACCAGAGTTATCTGCTGACCCATTTAGATCGAACCAATCGATATGTATGTCCCCTTGATCCTATTCATCAAAGAACTGTAAATTATTCATATCTTCCTCCAGGTCCGCTAGATCATCTAATCCCTGACTTGGTCCATCTTCTCGGACTACACTGACCTCTATCCCAACTGGCAACATCACTTCTGGCTTAGCCTGATTGATTGGCACAATATAGCAGCATGGGTTGTACATCCCTTCAAATAAGTCCTCAGAGCCCTCGGGCAACGGACTGACGTTTCCCACTAAGGTTAACTTTCCTTCATCTACCATTGTCACCACCACAGGTTCAGGTTTAAGCGTAGATGCGTTCATAACGCACAAGTCTGTGCTCTCAGGAATGCACAACATCGGCTTAGGTAAGTGGGAAGAGGTGATGTATATACTAGGGTCATAAGGGTTGGCCAGTGTGTAAATGAAGTTTATATGCTGGGGTGGAGGGACTTGATTATGTGGTGGGAGAGGATTTGTAGTGACGTTGGGTTTTTGAGTGGGTGCTATCACCTTGTTATCAATAAGATCCTAGATCTCATGACGCAGCCTATAACATTGATCAGTATCATGACCATGCTACTGGTAAAAAGCACAGTATTTGGCCGTGTTGTGTTTCGGGAGAAGGGGATCAGGTAAAGGTCGAGGCTGTAGTGGCTTCAGATGCCCCTTTTTGATCAACATGCCCATGGCTTTGGATAAGGACATGTATAGCGGGGTGAAGACCCTCTGGCCTCGGGCCTAATGGCTTGAGGTTTGTGAAGTTGTGTTGGATGTACCGGCAAAAGGGTGGGTAGTCTTGGGTGTGGTGGTGACAGTATTCACGTCTGAAGCCCTTGCAGCTGCGTTACTGCTAGTAGTCGCATTGGAACTGCGTGTAAAAGCCCTCTTGGGTTGCTCCTGCTCATCATTTATCAAGCCTTGTCTCATTGCATCCTCAATGTGAACTCCTATCTCATGAAGATTAGCAAATGTAAACAAGGGCAAGACAATCATTTCTGGCAGCAATCTCCCCTGCAGGTTGCGGACTATCATTCTGATTTGGTCCTTTGCTGATGGCCGGGTAGTCATCATCGAGGCCTTAGCTCGTCACCAAGTCACAAAGTCTGAGAAGCCCTCTTTGGGCTCCTGTCGGGTCGCTTCAAGATCATGAGTGGTGACCTCAATCTGTATGTTATATGAATACTATGCAATAAAGGCCTCAGCCATTTCATCCTAGCTCCGTTTCACAGAGTCTTCCAATTTTACGTACCAGATAGCCGCTATCCCTGACAGGGTTCGGTCAAAAAATGACAACTTCTGCAGTCTAGTGAGACCCATTGGTTGTAGGATATCAGAAAATAACCGTAGATGGACCATAGGATCCCCAGAGCCATCAAAGCGGTCTGTATGCGACATCTTGAATCTGTCTGGTAGAGTCACTGTGAAGTCTATGTACCCATCCTCAATGTCAGGGATTGAAGTAACACCCTGTGCTCGTCGAAAAAGCATTTCCAACTTGTTGACTTTCAATACAGTGGGGTCAACCTTGAATTCAAAAGGCGCCTCCATTTGGTACATTGGTGCCTTGGAAGTCTGAGGTGGAATTGGATCTGCCAGAATGCCTGCATTTTCTTGGACATTAATTCTGACCCCCGAGTGCTGGAATACCCGCAAGGAGTGCATGGGATCCAGAGGCTACTGCCGGTTGCAGTTGCTGTTGCTGTTGCTGTAGCCTATCTATCACTTCTGTTTGGTGGGCTACAACCTCGGCTTGGTGGGCTGTGACCTCAGCTTGGCGAACAACATCTAGCTGCATAGTTTCAATGGTCTGCTGGAGTTGACGAAGCATATCTTTCATGCTGACTGGAGGATTTTGAACTATCAGAACTAGTGAATACTCTCTTTCTGGAGTAGAACTTGAAAACTAGGCCTGACTGGGCACAAGCGATGTAAAAGGTGACTGTTGGATCGGTGAATTCTGCCTGATTCTCCTCCGTCTGGGAGTGAAACAAACACTGGCTGTCCCCTAACAAGATTCCCAGATCTACAAATCCTTCTCACTCAGGTCTAGAGTGCTTGGGGGGTAACAGAATCGTCCGAAGCAAAGATGAAAAACTACCTTGCAAAAAGAAATAAAACAAAAATCAGAAACCGCACAACACCTCGGCTCAGATACCAATAACACACAATTGTAAACATAAGCTGTAGAACTGTACTCAACATTGATTTCAGCCACCAAAACTGATATCTAGACTTGCATCTGATAGGTACGTTCCTGCAGAGTTTCACTCTAATAGCACGCATCAAGCAAGTAAGAGCCAAAACACCCCTATGATGGGGTATGGTTACCCTGTCATAATTTCATCAAGAACTAGGGATAACTATTCAAACAAAGTGGTTTCACCACAATCCTGCATTCGGGTAAGTATCCTATCCTAGTTTGGCACACTCTCTATAGCTTTTCGATATGCAACTAGGTCGATTGGTCAAAAAGGGTACCTCAGCAAGACTACCTAATATACCTCTCACACCTAACACCGAGAAATGAAAGGAGGATCAAACGGTACAACGACAGTCTAGATCCAAGGGTTGTTTTCCCATCGTGGCATAGCCCGTAACTGATTAGCCTTTTGGCAAGCTTTTCCAAGCAAGCCTCCGGCAAACCGTTCAGGAATAGTAGACGGCAAACACAGTGACTTAGGCGCACCGATGCAAATGCAAAGAAACACATAAGTGTAGATAAAATAACATATCATGAGTTTGAGTCAAGTTCTCTAATATCCCTAGCAGAGTTGCCAGAAATTGTAGTTCGGCTTTTTTGCACCCCTTTTTGGAAGGTTTGAAAGAAATCCCTATAGTTTGGACTCCTGTGGTTCTGAATCTAATCTCACAAGGGCAATATGAAACTGATAAACACCAAAGAGTCCAAATCCGGCAAATCTTTTTGGAAAATCGATTTTCAATCAAATAATGCCAAAATTGGACTGCTTTGCCAGATACAGAGTCGCCACCTAAATATTTTTGTTTTGGGGAAATTTAGGAAACCTTGACTCGTGCCAAAGGCCACGTGTCTGTCATCACCAAAGTTGCCTCAGCTCAGGAACTTAGGTACGAAGGGGAAAAGTCATGAATTGAGCACCCCCGCTCGCCCGATCAAAGATTGGCCTCTACTAATCATGATATGATTTTTATGTACATTATGTGTTCTTATTCCGGTTATTAGGTAACATTACTATATCATGCGCACTAGCAAGTATAGACTAAAATTGAAAGAAATTGGAACAATTCAATTTCATGTTTGTTTTATGAAAAGGGTTTGAATTTGCCACCTCAAGTGGGCTTAAAGTTGCGAATTTGCCACCAAACAAAGTGTTCTTAAAACATAATTTACCACTCAACAAAGTGGGCTTAAAACACCCATTTGTTGAATTGTTCCAATTCAAACAACAAGCCTTCATCCGCAAACATTCAAGAAGTTTATCAAGTAAGCACTTAGCCTCATGGCAAGCATGCTAGACATGGCAACAGTTACATTCATGCAAGTATGCTAAAGCATAAAACTCACATAGTACTCTAAGCTAGGAAAGAAATAAGTTAGAAAAACATGGATGATTCCTAACTATACAAAATGTCTAATACAACACATGCAATATGCGATTTGATAGGCTTAGCTACTAATGTGGCATATGGATCAATTTGATATCATGTGGTTAAACACGTATTCAAATAAGATATTGAGATGGCAATGTAGTTTGAATGATGCGCCGAGCCTCAGTGCATACAAATGAATGGATGCAAGCATGCGATATGCTAATGAAAACATGTCCCTAAACTAACCATCAAAAGCGATTAAATAAAAGGGAGAAAGACGCGGGGTTGGAAGACATACACACGCACGCACATTTGTTACAACATTACGTCCTCGCGAAGGAGGGTCCGAATGAATAATCTAACTAACTAGCTATGCTAATTAGGGCTAAGCTAATTAAACTAATTATTACAACACTTGAATAAATAACTAGCTAAACCAATTAACTAATTATTACAACATTTGAATTAACTTACTAGCTAACTAATTAAGTTACAACATAAGTGTAGGTAAACTAAGCAGTTAAGCTACGCTGCCACTGCTCTGCCTCGGGAAGTGGAGGATGTACATGCTTGGTTTTCACCTCGAAAAGACCACCGTTTTGCTCTCGAAAGTCTCTGTTTGTAGAGTTGAGCATTTCTAGAACCTTTCTGGTCCACTTTACTGAAATTCTGCTGAGGTTTGTATCAGTGGCCAGCCGGCCATGGATGGATCCTGCTGGCCATCTGCCGGCCAAGAAGGTGTTCTCCCGGCCAAAAATGATGCACTGCCAGCCATAGATGGTGTCCTGCCGGCCATGGATGATAGCCTGTTGGCCACTGATGCACTGGGTCATCATACTGCAACAGAGTACAAATAAAACAACAAAAGGGTTTTTCCAAGGATTTGTTTGTACTACATCCCTCCTTATCGACTCAACATCTCAAAGGAGTGACACATTTGGATCCAAAAATCACCAATCAAGCAATTTAATTGCATGATGGCCAAAGATCCAAGTTATACAATTTCGATAAACGCACAAATATGACCAACAAGACGACCACCCTATCATGCATGATCAAGGGCAATAGAGACCTAGGAAAGTGGCACATTTCATCACTTTTGAGTATGAAATGTTCCATTTTCCTTGTGTTCAAATTAACGTCCGATTTGAACACATGCAATGCAACATAAAGAAGTGTTTATCTTGTCACTTTTATTTGTCAATTTTGTTGACACATTTTAATTACCAAACCATTCTTAAATCAATTTGTCCATTGGTGAGTGTCCTTTAAGGTGAAGGAAGTGTCAACCAAGGGATAGTGTAAGGCAAGAGAGAGATCATGCCTTTGATAATGAACCCTCAAAGAGGATTAAACCATTAAGCATGACCCCAATCTCAAGCTTAAAGGATCCCAAGCTTGAAACAACCCTAGAAAGCAAATGAAAGAGTGAAGCAAAGAGGGAGGTTGCAGAGATTTAGGTGCTGAAATTAAGTGATAAAAGCACTAAAAACATGCAACCAAGTCACACCAATGATATTGAAAGCCTTAAAACAACAAGCTAGTGCAAGGACTTACACTATAACTACACAAAAGAAGCCTCAAATGAACTAACCAGCCCAAAACAGAGCCAAAACAGGTTATTTCAGAGGCAAAAACATGCTGGACTTGAGCTAAGTTAAGCTAGAAAAACATGCTAACATGTGAAGCTATCTAGGCATGCAAACAAGGCACAAGGAGGGGAGGCTAACCCCTCTACTTTTGGACTTCAAAATGATTTTTTTTCCACTAAAAAACCTCTGAAATTTAGTGGTTAAAAGGCCCAAAAAAGTTGGTTTGAAAGTAATGAATAAAGGCACAAAAGCTTTACAAGCAAAACACTTTTGGGTCACAAAAATAGATTTTTTTATAGTTCAAAATCAGCCCAAAAACAATTGAAAAGGATAGAAAAACAAGTATTGAAAACAAACTAACAAGACTAGTATTCTACCTCTTGAAGCAAAGAACACTTTTAGGCACAAGTTCAAGCCAAAACCACCTTCAAGAGCTCCAAGAAGGCCCTAAGGAACCTCAGCTCAAAGGTGAGAGGATTTGGTTTAGGGGATGTAGGTAAAAGTGTAGAAAAACTAGGCAAACACACATAATTTTGGAAGAGAGAGAGAGAGAGAGAGAGAGAGAGAGAGAGAGAAATCTAGAGAGACAAAATTTTGTGTCTCAAATTTTTCTAACCCTCACACATGAGAGAGAGGGGTCCTATACATAGAAAACAAAAATTTTCCTCACAAACATCCAGCCATACACGTATAGGAAGATGCATGAATCTGTGCAAACAGCTGGCACAAAATATCACAAAATATCTACAGCATACAATAGTGGCTGGCTGGCCATCAGTGGTGGTTGGCAAGGCTTCATTGATGGCAGCGAATGCACATCAATGGCCGGCAAAGGAGAAGTGGTGGCTGGCAGCCTCCAAGGATGGCTGGCAGGTCATCAGAAACTTCTGGTTGAAAAGACCCAGGCATGGTCCAAAAATGAATGCAGGGTTTGAAATGCTCAAAGCTGTGACATTCCGCTAAAGACTTCGAGCGTTCGGCAATCAAACAGACTCATCATTGGATGTACCTGTAAGAACATCCAAGTCTTAAAGGGCCATAAAAAATGGGGTTTCTACACCTAGGAATGCCTTAGATGCAATGAGGATGCAAATATACATTTTGAAACACGTAGCCAAATTTCTGAAAATAGGGCAGTTCGCTCGAGCAAAACTTTGGTCGCTCGACCGGTTTAGAGAGTCTATAAAAGTACTAGATGTTCAATTTTCATGCTCGACGGTCGCTCAAGCCAAGTATGAGAAAAATGATGGTCGATCGAGAGCATATTCGGTCGCTCGAGCCACCATGCAATTGTTTGCAAAACTGCTGGGAGCTTGAATTTTACGCTCGTGCTAACTTTTTGTCGCTCGAGCCAAGTTTGAAAACAAATAGTGGTCGCTTAAGTGCAACTTTGGTCGCTCGAGCCAACCCCCAAACTCTGTAAAACTTCTGAGAGCTCGAATTTTACGCTCGAGCGACGGTTTGGTCGCTCGAGCGATGTGACCAAATTTTGGAATTTCCAGATTTGTTCTTCAAGTTCAAAACCCAACTTAAACTTATCAAAACTCATAATTTTGGGCTAAAAGTTTAGAAAACATGTAGAAACTTATGGAAAAACATGAAATAAAGCTGAATTCACAAAATCAAGCCCCAAAAGCATTCAAATTCTTCAAAATTAAGTTGCAACTTTGTATGTATATAACATGCATGTATTGATTCAAGCTCTTAATTTTCCAAAACATGATCTCTTGAAGTAAAATGGTATGAAAATTGATGAATTTCCAAAACCAAGCTAGAATGACTACATGCATGTGAGAATTCTTGAAATTAAGTTCAAAATGTAAGGAAATATCCATGCATGCATGGTATGACTTAAATCCCGTCATTTCTAGCTCAATTCTTATACTTGTTCACGAAGTCTTCTTAAATTCTCTTCATTAATGACTTAGATACAAAGATTAGGAGTCAATTACTCACCTAAGGCCTTCAATTGATTTTTAATCAGCAAATTCTTGAGCTCCTACAAGCCAAACCTTCAATTTCCAAGCTAGAATGCCAAATTCCAAACCTTTCTCACTTACTCTCTTCCTTCACATGTTTTTTAGACCAAGGATGATGAGAAGAAAATGTTTTTCTCAACTAAAGAGGTCTATTTATAGGTCTAATTAAATTAGCTTAATTAAGTTGGATGAATTCTAATAAACCTTACTTATATCTAATTAAATCTAATCATTTTATTTTAATTATTTGATTCCGAATCGAATTGTAATTAAACTCATCATAAAATTCTAACTAACACATAGGCTTAGTCAATTTCATGTTCGTATGCCAATAAGGCCTTTAATTCGCATATTAAAATTCAAACATATATAAACACAAATAACACAATCCACAGGCAATTAACTCAGAATTTCCTCTTAATTACTTATTAGGCATTTTTAATCATGGTTTATTGACTAATCACAATTCGAGGTTGTTACAGTCTTCTCCCCTAAAAGAGTTTGGTCCTCCAAACCTCAACACATTAGTTTCAACTGTAAATCCTGGTCTCAGTGTAGAGCAATTTCTTCCACAATCTTTTTTAAACATTCATCTTCTAATTGCTTTTCTTTAACGTCTTCAATTATGGCTTGTTGTGCAGAAATGACAGCTAGAACCCCACCTTGCTCACATAACACAATCTCAATTTCATTTCTTTCTAAGTCACACAACAATTCCTTCTGACCGGTAAGCAAACATGCTAAATTCCCAATGGATTTTCGGCTCAAAGCATCTGCAACTGTATTTGCCTTTCCCGGATGATACAGAATTTGCAAATCATAATATTTTATCAACTCGAGCCATCTCCTCTGTCTCATGTTCAATTCTTTCTGAGTCAAGACATATGTAGACACCCCATTTTTGACCGCCCTTAAGACTTGGGCGCTACTAATTGCTTATTCGGTGATGAAAGTTGTGCAGTGCAAGGGTTCGATTTCTTCGGCAAGGAGAGAGTCAAATCGCAACCTTACACCCCATTTTTGGACTAAAACTATTTTGACTAAATATTTTAGACTTTAAAACCCTCTCTTTCAAAATATTTTTGAAACAAAGTTTTTACAATGTTCCGAGGCTCGCATTTCGTTAAATGTTGCACTTTTCGGTAAATCGAGCAAGGACAAAGTGGAAATGAATGAAAGAGACATGAAATCTTTGAAAAATCTTTCAAAAAACCTTTTCTAGGGGTTTGGAGTTGAAGAAAAGAGGAGAGGAGAGAAGAAAACTAGTTTGGGAGAAGTTCGACATGAATCCGGGAAGGATCGAAACTGAGCGGCTTCACCAAAATAGGCACAAATTTTTCATAGTTGGAATTTTGATGTGAGGCTGCCACCATTGAAAATATTACTTCCGGGGCTTCAATTTGGACACAAGAATGACCTAAAAAGGAGTCCAGATGAAGGAGATATGCCCATTTGAAGTTTGACCTGCAAAGCAGATTTTTGCTATCGTCCAGAAAAGTAGCCGGCCGGCCAGTTGAGGTAGCTAGCCGGCTAGTCACTTTTGTCAAAATTTCATTTTTTTTGCATATCTTTTTCCTCTAACTGTTCTACACTGTTCTAGATATTTCCAAACTAAGATATTTTGACCAAGGCTCCATTTTTGCTATATATTGAGGCCATTCTCTACATATTGAAGGGTTAGAACATTTTAGCAAGTTTGGAAGCTTCTCACACTAAAATCCCTCTCTCTCTACAAAATTTTCAGAGCTAACTCTCTGCCTCTCTCTCTAGAGTTCACTCTCTCTTGCACTTTTGTGCATGAAAGCTTAGATACACCATACTTTTGTATACACATTCTTGATCAAACTTGACCACCATTGGGCTGAGATTCCTTGGGACTTTGTTTAAGCTCCAAAAGGTGGTTTTGGGTCAAATTTTGGCTAGTTTTGCTGCTGTCCTTCAAGGGTAAGCACTAGTTTGCTTTATCCTTCTTTTCCCATTGTTTTGTACTATTTTGGGGCTGGTTTTGAACCATAAAAAACTCTGATTTTGAGGTTCTAAAATGGTGGTTTAAGCCTTGTTTGGCTAGGGGAGTGTTTCCTCCATTTTGCTCCTTGGCTTGTAAGGCCTTTTGAGCTATCTTTCAAGCTTTTCAAACAACTTATTTTTGGCCTTAAAATTACTAAATTCTAGAGGAATTTCAGTGGTGGAAAGGTGGTTTGGGGGTCCAAAATAGGAGGGGGTGGTCCCCCCTCCTCTTGTCTTGTTTGCATGTATTGATGGCCTACCAAATGAGCATCTATTTCTCCCCTTTTGTGGCCTAGTTTGAGTATGTTTTTGCCACTAATTTGCCATGTTATAACTCTGTTTTTGGCTGGTTTGGTCACCTCTTGCATGCATCTTGCACTTGTAGTGCAATCATGCTCACTAGCTTTACATAGTTTGATGTTTTGGCCTTTCATTCTAACTTGTATTGGCTACACTTCAACATGTTTTAGGCATTATTTTAACATGCTTTAGGACTGTTTTGAGCCTAGTATTGTATAGCTATAGTGCAAATGCCTTCATTAGCTCATTGTTTTGAGGCCTCTAATGTGTTTTGCATGGGATGATTGCATGTTGTAGCATCGTTTAACATGTAATTTCAGAGCATGTAGCCTTGTCATACTCTCATGTATATCACTCTTTAATTGCTTTTGAGAGGTGAGCTTTGTACCTTGTTCATAAGCCAATGCATGAGCATGTCTTTCTTGCTTTTCATGCCACGATTTCGGATTGTTTTGGTCACTATTTTAGCATGGTGTAGGTCTTTCCATAGCTGGTTAGGCCATTTGAGTTTGATAATGCATGCTTCTAGTGTAATACACTTCACTAGTTTTGATGCTTTATGCCTCTAACATGTATTACATGAGTTGTTTGCATGTTTTTGAGTCATTTAGCATGTTATTTTAGTGCTGAAATATGTGTCATTGCACTCCATTGTTTCAATCTTTCATTCACTTTGAAAGTAGTCTTAGGCCCCTTGTTGGCTTGAGCATGAAATTGAGGCTCTCATGCCTAATGGTTTTAGCCTTCTCTTGAGGGTTTCTACTAACCAAAAGCATGAGGCTTCTTTCATGCTCAAGGTGCTTGTGGCTGAGGCCATCTTTCCCATTAGAGGACTATCACTTTGGACTTAACTGGTTAATGGACTAATTGGTAAGTTAAAATGAGTAAACAAGAAATGAACCAAGTAAAACATGCAAGATAAGCATGTTGTTTGCATTGCATTATGTTTGGATCGGACGTTAATCCAAGCACAAGAAATGTGGGACGTTTCATACTCAAAGTGATGAAACGTGTTGCATTTCTTGGTCGCCAACCCTCTTGATCATGCATGATAGAGGTGGAGGCTCTTATGTGTTGTTTGTGCATTCACTAACATTGTGCGAGCTTGGCTCTTTGGCCATCATGCATTGAGATGCGTGGTTGGTGGCTTGAGAGCCGAGTACTAAGCTCCTTTGAGCTTAAGAAATGATAAGGAGAGTAGTTGCACACACATTTCCATGCAAATGCATTGCTGTGCCTTTGTTGATTTCTGTTGCAGCAACGTTAGGATTATGGAAAGGGAAGTGGCTGGTTGGCCATTTGCACTAGCCTGCCGACCACTTGTATTGGCCGGCCGGCCAGTTGAGGTAGCCTACCGACTAGTTGCAGCAAATTTTCCAAAATGCTCCTATTTTGAGGCAGATGCAACCTGAAAATGTGTTTGATGTTCTGAGATCACCGTGAGTGCAAACAGAGGCAACTCATGGCAAGACAATGCATTTCCAAGCAAAGTGAATCGAGCATGCATGTCTCCCCGCCCTCGAGGCCATTTAACTGCTTTACTTAGTTAGTTAATTTACCGTTTTCTATAATTAATTAGTTAATGTGTTTAGCTAATTTAATTCATCTTTGTAATATTCTAAATAGCTTAGCATAGCTAGTTTCAATTCGGTTTGTAATTAATTACCTTAGCATAGTTTATTAGTTGGTTTGTAATAAGTAGCTTAGCTTAGCCTAGCCTATTTATTCGGACCCTCTGTCGAGAGGACACAATGTTGTAATAAGCGTGCGTGTGTGCGTGCATGTCTTCCAACCCCATTTCTTTCTCCCTTTTATTTAACTGTTTTCGATGGTTAGATTAGGGCATATTTCAATTAGCATACCTTATGCTTGCATGCGTGCATCATTCATTTGTATTGCATGCATTGGGCTCGGCGCATCATTCAAACTGCATCGTATTTCAATACCTACTTGAATATGTGTTTCAAAGCATGTTATCAAGTGTTGCATTCATATGCTATTTAGATAGCCGAGCCTACTTAGTTACATTTTTGCATGTGTTGCATTAGGCATCTTGACATAGTTAGGATCATGCATATTTCTAACTAGTTTCCTATTTTGGCTCGGAGTATACTGTAAGTGTTTACGCTTTAGCATACTGCATGAGATGTGTATGTTGTCATAATAGCATGCTTGCCATGAGGCTATCCGCTTAAGTGTTTAACTATATGAATGCCTGTGGATGAAGGCTTCATTGCTTGAATTGGAACAATTCATCAAAATGTGAGTTTTAAGCCCACTTTGCGGAGTGGCAAAATCATGTCATTTTAAGCCCACTTGAGGGTGGCAAATCTGCGCTTTAGCCTACTTGCGAGTAGCACTTTCAAACCATTTTCACAAAGAAACATGAGATGTTTTGTTCCAAATCGAGTGATTTAGTCTATACTTGTGTGCTGTGCGCATCACGTAGTAATGATAGATTAATAACCGGAATAAGAACACATGTGTTTATAAAAACAACATATCATGTTTAGTAGAGGCCGATCTTTGATCGGGCGAGCGGGGGTGCTCATTTCAGGACCTTCCCCTCTCGTACCCAAGTTCCCGAGCCGAGGCAACTTTGGTCATGACAGACACGTGGCCTTAGGCACGAGTCAGGGTTTCCTAAATTTCCCAAAACAAAATATTTAGGTGGCGACTCTAAAATCTGGCAAAGTTGTCCATGTTTGGCGATTTTTGATTCAAAATTGATTTTTCAAAGCCAATTGCTAGATTTGGACTTTTTGGTGATCTATCAGTCTTACATTGCACTTTGTGAGATTAGATTCAGAACTGTGACAGGAGTCCGAATTGTAGTAGCTAAGAACCCAATTCGCGCCTCTCCAAAAGGGGGGCGCGGAGAGAGTTCGGGCGGTCTACAACATATTTTAGGCTTTTGTGGTCCGTATACACTTCACAAGTCACTCCATATAGATAATGGCGCCAGATTTTCAAAGCAAAAACCACAGCTGCAAGTTCAAGGTCATAGGTCGGATAATTCTTCTCATGTGGATGGAGTTATTGAGAAACATATGCAATTACCTTACCATTTTTCATTAGTACATATCCTAAGCCTTTGTACGAAGCATCACTATAGATTTGGAACCCATCAGTACCATTAGGTAAAGTCAAAATTTGTGCAGTTACTAATCTGGTTTTTAATTCTTGAAAGGCATATTCTCTTTGGCCATTCCAATCAAATGGTACATTTTTTTTTTGGTGTCAATTGAGTCAAAGGCATGGTAAGTTTGGAAAAATCTTTCACAAACCTGCGGTAATAGCCAGCAAGCCCAGAAAACTTCTAAGTTCTGATACATTTGTCGGCCCTGGCCAGTTTACAATGACTTCAATTTTTTGTGGATCAACTGATATGCCATCTTTAGTGATTACATGTCCTAGAAAGGTCTCATTGTCAAGCCAAAACTCACATTTGGACAGTTTAGCATACAGTTTCTTTTCCCTCAAAGTTTGTAGCACAATTTTCAAATGATTTTCATGATTTTCCCTTGACTAATCATAGTTCGGGATTGTTACAATTATACCCTTATATTTATTGTTGATATATATTACAGATAAAAATGATATACATTGTGAGACCATGAAATATCCTCTCACATGGATGTTGTAGAGATCCAATGAAGAGAAGAGCTTCACCGTTGTAGATCTGCAATGATGAACATAGTCGGTGCCACCCAACCGGGGTTGCCAGCCGGGAGTACTCTGATGATAAAGTTAGTCATTGAATCAAGAAGTAAATAGTATACATATTAGAAGGGGTGTGTGTTATGTAGAGAGAGATGAGACATACCTCCCAATTGGGATGCCCCCCCTTTATATAGATGGGGGGTGTGATATTTGTTTGGGCTGGACCCATTGTAGGCTTTGTTTGGGTTAGGCCCAATAAGCTAGTACCTATATTTTTTTGGCTCCCACAATTGCCCCAAAACTTTCATAGTCTTCGGTAGAAGGAATGAGAGTTTTTATTGCCGAGTTATGCTGTTCAAATACATGTTAGGTCCTTTGACAAAGAATACATTTGATAAATGAATAACATAAATGAATGAATGGTTGGATGAATGCATGTATGTATGAATGTATGTACAAATACATGTATATAGAGGAGAAAGGTGAGCTAAAGCCTAGTGAGTAATACCATCTCTATAACAATAGGCCACGGTATTATAACCCCCGGGTAAGGGTGTAGGCCGCGGTATTATAACCTAGGGCAAGGGTGTAGTATATTGCCGAGTGCAAAGATTGCTTCCAAATATGGACTTTCGTGCCGAGCTAGAAATATTTCTATATGCTGAGCATGGAAATGATTGCCTGAACCAAATAAGACAGATTAAATAAGGTAGATATATCAGCCAATAGATGGACCACGGTATTATTACCCCCGGGTGAGGATGTAGACCTGCGGTATTATAACCCCCGGGTGAGGGGGTAGGCCTGTGGTATTATAACCTCCGGGCGTAGGTGTAGGCCGCGGTATTCTAACCCCCGGGCATGGGTATAGGCCGCGGTATTCTAACCCCCGGTCATGGGTGTAAGTCGCAGTATTCTAACCCCCGGGTATGGGTGTAGGCCGTGGTATTCTAACCTTCGGGCGTAGGTATAGGCCTTTGCTGATGGTGCTCCTTGCCGAGTGCGAAGATTACGCTGTACTCAGAGACTTTACTAATTTTAAGTGGCGACCAAGTGCCAATATGGCAAGGGCTTTGAATAACACATCCTGTGTCAGTGATGGCTAGTACCGAATGAGGTAGACGTGTTAATCACAAAGAATATTGCTCCACTTGTAAGAAATTGCTAAGTAGAAAGTGGGCCAACTATTTAATTGCCAAGTTGCACAGTTTGCGTTTAGTCTAAGGTAGACTAGTCCCATTGCCTTCGAATGACAGGTGTTAGTCAGAAGGAATGCAGATTGGACTTGCCCTATTGCCCTATGTTGCAGGGGAAATTCGGCTTTGGTAAAATGACGGCGCGCAAAAATATGCGAACTGCCGACTGCCAAGTGTGTAATGTATTGCCCTAAAAATTGGCGCTTGCTTCGAGCTGTGTGAAAAGGGGCGGGAGTTTGTAACTCAAGTAAATGTCGTTGTAATGTTTGGACCAAGTTGGCCGAGTATGCATGTATAGCAAAGGTGCCGAGAAGATGATCAGCTGATGTGCCCCAATTGAAAAGCAGAAAATTGACTAAGATGTCCCAGTGGACAATTGTTTTGCCGAATAATATTGTTAGGCAAATAAAGTTACCGAATATTGTGGCCAATATTGCTGCATAAAGTTGACAATGCATAAAGTTCACAAATAATGTTGGTTAGCCGAATAAAGTTGATGCACGACCGAATAATGATCATGCATAATGTTGAATTAATAATGGTGCCGAGTAAGGTTGATGCACTGCCGAGTAACTAGTGTCAAAATATCGGTGTCCGTTTGATATATAATGTGACTTTTTCGAAAAGTTGGTCAGCTACACTTAGGTCGGTGATTGTGACGATCTTTTGGTCAGCGATTTTTCTTAGCTTCGTGGTGTGTCGGGATCCCTTTAGAGTTTGATTTGCTAAGAACTTGGTTGGCAATGGTTGCCAATTTATTGAAGTTGAGTTTTTTGTCCAATGTATATTTGCCCCATTGTTTCTGAATAAGTGGTTATTCAGAAGGAATCCAAAATGGACTTGAGCCAAAATTGCCAAATGATGCGGGTTGCTATAGTGGCGGGAAGATGCCAAAATTATTGAAAGTGGCATTGATCAAATGCTAGGCTTGGCGGTAAAAGTATTGTTTGAGTTGCGATGGATATTTTCTAGTTATTGAATTTGCAAAATCAGATCGTACGGATGTGTACAACAAGCTCCAAATAGTTGGAAACGACTGTTGGATCATTCAAATTGGGCTCCGGATGGCATAATAGTAGCCAAAATGAATTTAATGGCTCGGATCGGTTGAGAATTGTAAGTGGTTGACATCTGCAAATTTAGGGTATGGAATTTGCAAAATCGGACTATACGGATGTGTTCGAAATGTCCCAAATAACTAGAAATGACTATTGGATCATTGTGATTGGACCGCGGATAGTGCGATTTGCATGTTGTTGAGCCGAAAGTAAAAGAAATCCAAATGGGTCTTGCCATAGTAGGCGGTATACGGCCGAGTGATAAATGAAGGATCGGGGAAGATGGATAATTGTGTCCTAACTTCATGAGCCTTCTGTTAAAAATGCATGCCGATCAGATACAACCTGACCGTTGATCTATCATGTAATGCTCCCGAGTTGTCGATCTGTTGATCCTAATCTGAGACTCAGAATTTGCAAAATTGGACCTCAAAAATGGATTCTACATGGCGAAAAACTATAAGGTAGGCATACTCGAAGTTATTGGTCCATCCGATTAATTAGAATGTAGTAAGATGCAACGAAGCACTTTGTACAGAGAAGCGCAGGATAAATCCTTATTTCATCATCTTCATCTTCATGCTGCATGTTGTGGAAGGCATAATGGTCCAGTTTCAAACTCGTGACTTTGAGGCCCTGTATCTCCTTCATTTGAAGTCCGATTTTGACGCGGTCTGTTGTGTTGGACTTGTCTCAATAAGTGCTTCACATTGGTATAGTCAAAACTAGCTTTCGACAACTTTTAAAATTTTAGTTTTCTATAAATTTGGTCCGTTTCGCAACTACCAGCAAACTTTGGTGACCTCTTGGCTCCTCGGGTTGGTGGGTTTGGACCCCTTGAGTTGACACGAATCCTCTGGTATATTCAGATGTTGATTTCGATAGGCCGAGATGCTAGTTCCATGCTGAGAGAGAAATGCCGATCAATATTGCTACTGAGAAATCATGAGATTCGAGCCGAAGAGGTAGGTGAATTGATAGTGTTTGATCGTGTTTGTTCCGAGTGCCCAATGTTGTGGAACATGTTGCCGAGATGTTACTTAAAGAGAACAACTAAATCTATTCTCGGCATTGCGGTTGAGCTGTCGAATTTGTTCTCAGCATTGTGCAACCAAATTTTGACAATCGAAGGTAGTCTTCTTAAACAGCTGGTTAACGTGACATAGTTGTCGAGTAGAAAGCTCATGCATGGACATGCCGAGTAGCTTTCTGCAAGTTGCGCTGCCACTACTGGGTTGCTTAGATGCCAAGTAACAATGGGCAGCTTGGGTGAACTGTAGTGATGCCGAGAAGGGTAATAGCTGCCAAACAGACTAATAGGGTTGCTGAACATCTCCATTGTCGGTTTGCCGAACAACAACCTTTGTTGAACTTGTGATTCTAGTTTAAACCAAAATGATTGGAAAGTTGAGGAACTTAAGTTGTGTGCCGAGAATCCAGAAATGGTTGAACGGTTGCGTGAATTTAACAAGGTGGTGGCCGAATAACTCATTATTGGCCGAGTAATGTGATGTAGGAAATGTGAATTTTTGAATAATGCTGTTGACTAAGCAACTTGATAAAGTTGCCGAATAATGTTACTACTGTAAAAAAAACAATTTATATATAAAATTCTAATATATATAAAATTCCTAAAAAGGCTTGGTACTTGATAAAGTTGCCAAGATCACTGTATTAGTTAAAAGCAAACTGATATATATACCCACTGGAGTAAACTGATCAAGTACCGAGGTATTAGTCGGAAGCAAACTTGATAAAATTCCTAATAAGCCTTTAGATTTAGACTTCATTTCATTTCATTTCATTATGCAAACTGATATATATAAAATTCCAAAAAAAGGTCTCGGCAAAAAGGTAAGGGAAACAATGTTTTCGGCAAACTTCTAATACCATAATATATATAAAATTCATTTTAATAGCAGAATTGATTGTACCCACTGGAGTGCTCCATGGAAAAGTAGGTGAGAAAAGTTAGTTCCCAATTTTTAGAGAGAGAAAGTAAAAACCAAGTTTGGAGTCCATAGAAATTGTTAGTATAGATATATATGTATGTATATTCCAAGAAAAGATGAAATTTCATCAATCAACTTGAATAGTGTGAAGTGCATTTGCATAAGTTGGTAACGTGCCGATTAATAGCTTTAACAGATTCAACAAGAAAATTTCATCACTCAGCTTTAATATGCCGAAAAGATGCTCTCTACCAGAAAAGTGAACCCATTTGTAGAGAGAGAAAAAGGAGATGCAAAAGATTTACAGTGAACAAAAAGCTCTATTTTGTAAGCATAAACATATGTATATGCAATCCAAGAACCAATCTTAAAATAATTTTCAGAGAGCAAATAAATCAAAAGTGTTGTTAAATTTGTACTTACAAGAACATGTTTGTTGTGTTCTTCGTTGATCTCATTCAGTCGTTCCCACAGCCGGCGCCAATTGTGAGACCATGAAATATCCTCTCACATGGATGTTGTAGAGATCTAACGAAGAGAAGAGCTTCACCCCTGTAGATCTGCAATGATGAACATAGTCCGTGCCACCCAACCGGGGTTGCTGGCCAGGAGTACTCCGATGATGAAGTTAGTCATTGAATCAAGAAGTAAATAGTATACATATTAGAAGGGGTGTGTGTTCTGTGGAGAGAGATGAGACATACCTCCCATTTAGGATGCCCCCCCTTTATATAGATGGGGGGTGTGATATTTGTTTTGGCTGAATCCATTGTAGGCTTTGTTTGGGTTAGGCCCAATAAGCTAGTACCTATATTTTTCTAGCTCCCACATACATGTTTCCTTTTTTTATTGTCCTTTTGTTTTGACATTACCATGACTCATGTTTTTTTTTTATTATTTTTATTGTGATTCAATTTCACTCTCGTTGTGGTGTTACTTCGTTGTCTAGGGTTTTGTTGGTGCTAAAAGAAGATGACGGATCAAGATTGCATTAGTGTTGTTTGTTTGTGCTCTATTTTTTTTTACATAATTTTACGAAGTCAGACATTGATCAGAGGGAGAGAATGAGTAAATAATTTCGTCTCAAGGTTAGTATTATTTTGTTTAGGGATGCATGTTCATTTATGTTTGGATTTATATAAAGAATTGTATGCTCTATTGTTTTTGCTTTTGACTTCATTTTTTGGAATAGATGGATATGCAAGTTTATTTTTGTTGTATAAGGTTATAATTTTTGTCTGGTAATGCGTTCTTATAGGGCTTTGTTTTTTTGGATGTTGTGAATGTTTACATTGCGTGAACAATGTGAACATTCACATATTATTGGTTATATCATTATGGGAAAATGTTTGCATATTGTTTATTGCCATTATATTTGGTGGCGTGAATTTGAACTTGTCTAATCTATAATGATGTGTAATGATGGCAATAAAGTTTTTAGTTTGGGATTAGCAGTGCAAAATATGGACATGGGTATATTTTTTTCAATATGTGAATGTTCACATATTATTGGTTATTTCATGTTTATGGTATTATGTGGTTATAATGTGGGTGTTCATTTCCTTATTTTTGTATTTTTGCAGCAGATGGATACCTTCATGTATCGGTGTATGTATGCTTATTGCGTGAGTATTTTAGTGAATGTGAATGTTCACATTCACTGAAGTTATTATTGTTATGACTTTTAATATTTTAATAGTTTACATTTTATGATGTGAATTTCAACGTTAGAAGCATGTGATGGTTGCATGACGTGCAATGTAGAGTAATAATTGCATGGTTATTGCATAATATGAATGTTTACATATCACTGATTATTGTATGAGTTTTGCATGATTATTACATGGTGTAAATATTCATATTGTAAAGAGTCATTGCTTGTTATGAATTATTACATTTTAATGTGTTGCAATTGGTGTTGTGACATTCACATTATTAATCAATGTTACTATTCACATTCATAAATTGTCATACATGCGCAAACATTGATGTGTTAGTTTACTAACATACATTTGTAATGTGATGGCATGTTTGATTGGAAGGATTAGAGTATGGGATTGGGATTATTAATCCGCGGGCCCAATTATCCTATGTTTGTTTTGACATTTTGTTTTAGGATTATCAATCCAATGGATAATTAATCCAACAAATTTGTAGGATTATTAGTAATGGGGTAGGGGTGGGATTGTGAATACCACACTAATTTAATTGGATTATTAATACTTCACTATTAGTATTGTGAAATCAAACATGGCCTGAAAGTTCATATCAACATTTATTTACCACAACTCATATTAAGCCAATTATTATGTGTATATAAATATAATCAACCACCAGCAATGTAGATGCTCACAATGTCTACACTTCGATCGATGTGAATATTTACAGCGTTGCTTCTTCACGTTGGAGTAAAGTAAACGATTTAGAATTTTGGGAATGTGAGAGATTTTTTTCTATAGAATAAATGAGAGATTTTCTTCATGAAATAAGGGACATATTTTCTCTCTAGAATGAGAAAGAAATTTTTTCCATAAAATAAAAGACTATAATTATTTTTTATTGTATATTAGTTTCAAAATGGAAACACACCAAAAAAGTTTGGAAGGGTGATTTGGTCATATTACCTTAAACATGACATAATGAAATATTAAAAAAGAAAATGGGTTAAATGGAACATAACATTTAGGAATAGGAAAAATAACCCATTAAAATATTATATTTTTTTCATAATTTTGTTTGTTTTTTTTTTTTTTTGTTTTTTTGTTTTTGTTGTCATCACTGTGCATTTATTTTCCCCCCTTCAAATAAAAAAAAGCAAAAAAAAAAAAAAAAAAACTCCCATCAATGGAGAGAGAAAAAGATTGAAATATTTTATTTTTAATGAAATTTAAGTAAAAATTTATTGATTGTAAAGGTTAGGTGTGGTTGGGTAATTTCCAAGGCCAACAAAGAATTATTTAAGCTGTTTGATTTTTCTTAATTGAAATATATTTTAATAATTAAAATATTATATTTTTTTAATAATATATATATATATATATATATTTGCTGTTACCATTGTGTAATTCTTTTTTCAAAAAAAATCCCATCAATGGAGAGAGAAAAAGATTTAAATATTTTTATTTTTAATGAAATTTAAGTAAAAATTTATTGATTGTAAAGGTTTGGTGTGATTGGGTAATTTCCAAGGCCAACAAAGAATTATTAAGTTGTTTGATTTTTTATTTTTTATTAAATTTTTTTGGGGAGGCTATTTGGACTTTTACAAATCAGATACATTATTCTACACTTTTAGAATTTAGTATTTTTAATTATATTTCCAAAAATAAAAAATAAATAATCGGGTAAATTGGTTAGTCTTGTTTGAAACAAGTCTATTTAATAAATAGATTTACACGAATTGAATTGAATTATATATGGTCTGAACAAATGAACTTGACATTAATCATTTTATTTTAATATTTTATTGAATTTTTCCCCTTAATATATGGACGTCGTGATAGTGGAATGGTGGGAACAATAGTAATGGTGGTTGTGATAGTTGTTAGGGTTGTAAATAAGTCAAATTGTTCATAAGCTTGACTCCACTCGGTTTGTTAAGTAAACAAAACAAGTTTGAGCCTAACTTTTTGGTTCATTGAGTAAACGAGTCAAATTTGAACTCAAACAAACTCGACTCGCTTATTTTTATTTAATTTATTAAATAATATAAAAATTGTATAAATAATAGCATACATATTATTTATGAGTAATGCTAGAAGCCCCAAAAGATTTATCAAAATTTTTATCAAATGTCTCACATGGGTGTGAGACCCGCATGAGACCCACATGGTATGAGTCACACACCCATGTGAGACATTTGGTAGAAATTTTAGTAAATCTTTTGGGATCTCTAACATTTTCCATTATTTATAGGGCACTTGAGTCAAAAGTCCAAAATTAAATTTTCTTTATTAAAAAAACCAAGCGCTGAAACTTTATGTCCATAAGAACAAGCTTGTATGAAATGACCATAATACCCATTCTCATTCACACGCATTCTAACAAGGGGGATTTGGTGATAGACCCCTCATTGTCTAATTTATCTTTCAAAAGGAAAAATATTATATAAGTATTTTCAAAACCCCCTAATATTTTAAAACTTGTTTCTTTTACTATATTACCCTCATATCTATCAGCTCTCCTATTAAGCCATCTTCACAGCGTATTTTAGAGTGAAATTTTACTCTGAATCAGAGTAAAGTTTACTATGACTCAAAGTAAAATTATATATTTTTAAGCAAATCAACATGTTTTTAACTAGCGTAAAATTTTACTTTGAATCATAGTAAACTTTACTTTGATTCATAATCAGAATAAAGTTTACTATGATTCAAAGTAAAATTTTACTCTGAAAGTACAATTTTACTATCATTGTATAATTCAAATCTGCAATGAATTGATAGTAAAATTTTACTCACACTAGGAATCCAAAAACAAATAACAGAAGTACACAATAACAGACTAAAAGTTTACTATCATTGTATAAAAAAATAACAAAAAACAGAACAGATAACACCAAAGTAAAAGTTTACTCTCATTTTATCAAACAAAAATAGAGTACATACCAGAGTAAAATTTTACTCTCATTTTATCAAACAAAAACAGAGCACAAACCAGAGTAAAATTTTACTTTCATCCTGTCAAGCAAAAACAGAGCACAAATAATTGGCAGGTTTCCCTGGGTTTTACCTAGTTTGTGCTCTGTTTTTGCTAATCTCATTAAGAGACATTTAAAAAATGGTAACAATTTTATTCATCTAGGCTTAATTCAAGTCGGTGTTAAACCATTAACCCAATAAGGTAAAAATGCTTCTGTTTTGTTATGTTTACGAGATGCTCGTTTTATTGATGAAAATGATAGTCTAATTGGGATGATGGACACTGGTCTTCATAAAGGTCCAGTACATTTTAATTGTTTTCCTGATTTTACACTTAGTCTACGTGATCCCCATATTTTAGATGCATTAACTTTAAATATCCAATTAAATGGTTCATTTACTAATATGAAAGAAAACGTTCATAATATTGCTTTGATTTATCGTGTTCACTATAAATGCATGAAAACCAATTTAAATGTTCAAGCTTTACACAAGAGTCCAAAAGATAAGACCTTGTTAATTCAAAGTAGTAGTACTGATTCACATATTAATGTTCCCCAAATGATTGAATGGAAAAATACTACTCTCTCTGATCAATGGATCACTGTTAATGAAAATTACAAACATAATCAACAACAATCTTCAGTTCAAGATATTCAAGATATTCAACAATATACTGATGGTTCAGTCCGTATTAAATTTAACTGAAGTCAATCCTCTAGACATAGGACATCTAGTGCCCCCACTGATGTAGAAACTAAAGATGAGATATTTAATACCCCATTGCTTCGAAGAAATAGTCAAATTCATCTTGGTCAAACTTGCCATAGTAAACTCAAAGGAATTGATAACTCTGTAACTTCTCAAATTAGTAAACCTGTTTATTCTACTCACACACAATTACCTGAAGAAGATACTACTTCTAATAATTCTCCAACTCAAACTGGTTTTGAAGAATTTGTACCTCCTGCTAATCCTCAATTAATGACAATCAAAAAAGATTTTGCTCCTGATCTTGATAAACTTCTTATTGAATTTAGATCTAAAGAACATAGAACTCAATGACATGCTTATCGTGCTAATCAACAATCTCGAATAACTAGAAAATGGTATGATTTTATGATTGAATGTAGTATAGAATTACCCTTCTTTGAATATTATGAAAATTATTACAAAAAAGTTAACACAATCACAAACACAAATGGAAAACTTCTCCCAATACTTCTGTTAACTCTAGTCATTCACCTCTATCTAATATAATTATTGAATGTCAAGGTTCTGATGTCCCAGCTTCTACTTTTAAGTTGCCTGGCACTGACCCTAAAATTAAGAAAGTTATCGAATAAAATAATTATACTAATCAATGTTTAAACACACTTGGTAAACAATTAGATAAATTAGAAAATCATTTAGACTCAGTACATATTACTTCTACTAAACAACCTCTCGATCAACCTTTACTTAATCTCCCTAATAATCCTTCCAAAAGAACTAGCTTAATTACTCAAGATCATTCTACTGTTAAAGCTATTGAAAAACTATTAACTCAACTCAATACTTCTGAAACAGCCTCTCCTTCTAAAGATAAAGGTCTTACTGTTTTAAATCAACAACTTATTACAGACAATGTTTCTGATAAATCTGAAACTGATACTGATACTACTGATAATGAAATAAATCAATCAGCTCAACAATTTCAATCATCTACTCTTAATAAAATTCATTATCCTAAAGTTAATTCTCAGACTACAAAGAACTGGTATTCTCACCCTACTCTATCTGATCTCCAATATGAAGAAACTAATCTTTCTAATCAATTTTCTGTTTCTGCAAAAAAATTATATGAATGGAATATTGATGGTCTCAGTGAAGATCAAATCCTTCAAAAATTAAATCATTTGTCTATGGTTACAAATAGTTATCTTAGTAACTACCCTGACTATACTCAAGTTGAAATTGTTTTATTAATTGCTTCTGGCTTTACTGGTATGCTCAAATCTTGGTGGGAAAATGTCACGACCCCAAACCGCCCCTAGTAGTTTGGTGCCGTGATGGCTAGTAATCCGAGATTACCGAAGGCCAACTTACAAAATTCACACACACACAGAGTATAGATACATGGGGCTCTCAAGTGCGGAAGCAAAATTTAGAATACAAGTGGTCCATAAGAGCTGTGCATAAGTCAAATGAGATAGCAACCATTTACATATGGGTTACAACTTAATAACAAACAGGCAAAGTGCAAGTTATATATATATTTTTTTCGTATTAGCAAAGGGCTCCATAAGCCGACATAAACAAATTATACGAATTACAGGTTTAAGTACACAATCTGCCAAGTTGCCGACATCTTCTTTGTCGACATAACAATCATACAAAAACATACATCTTGATCAAAAGGCTTCTCAGCCGACGTGTTCGAAATACAAATATTATGAATCGAGAAGCATAATTTTTAAGACTGTCGACGTAATTACAGGTTAAGCCGACATAATCAAAATCCAAAATAAGCTCCAGAATCACATCTAGGCGTCACCGCCTTCTTGTTCATCACCTATATATATATATATATAGAGGGTGAGCTTGGATACTCAGTGAATGGTATAAATAATAAAGGAGTTTGCATGAATAATAGCCAAAGTCCTTTCAAAACAATACAAGACAAAACTTTATATATAACAAGGAATGGACCTCGTCCATCTAACAGATCTTCAAACTTCAAGGGATACTTACTAGCATCACATATTACAAATATTAACATTTTGACAAACGTATCCATGCAGCAACTGTCCGTGGCAAAGCAAGACAAAGCAAGAGAGGCATCTCAATATGAGGGTGCTACTAAAGTTTAGAGTCCTCTAGCACAAGGGACTTTCAAGTCAAGATGTGCTGCGAAAGTTTAGAGTCCTCCAGCACGAGGGACCTATGTTACAAAGGCCCGTAGCCCTTTAACACCAGAGTACAAATCAAGGGTGCTGCGAAGTTTAGAGTCCTCCAGCACGAGGGACTTTCAAACAAGATGTGCTGCGAAATTTTAGAGTCCTCCAGCACAAGGGACTTTCAAAACAAGATGTGCTGCGAAAGTTTAGAGTCCTCCAGCACAAGAGACTTTCAAAACGAGATGTGCTGCGAAAGTTTAGAGTCCTCCAGCACAAGGGACTTTCCGAGAAGGTCATTAAGACAAGATCATACTTGATACACAAAACAGGGACAATTATTCATGCTAAACAAACACTTTCAAAACAAAGCAAAGCAAGGTCTTTATCAAAACGTATAACATAGCTTTATTAAAAATACCACTCACCTAGTTCTTCAAACGTCGGGGTCAAGGCAAGTCCAAGTCCTACAAACACATGGCAAAGTCTATTGAATGCACTACTCGAAACGAGTCTAGCTTACATGCAAATGACCCCGGCATTCTTCAAAAACTAAGTCAGCCAAATCGAAACACAGTTTCTTATCTTTGGAAAAACACGCTGGGCAACTACCAGGTCTAGGTCGAGGTCCCACACCTCCTTGCCGAGGTGTAGCCTCGATAACCACATTCAAAAGTGAAGTCGGGAAAAATCTGGGTTTCCCTCTTGATAAACATGAAGAACATGAACATGAGGAAGATGAATACAAAGATCAAAACTTGCTATTACAACAGCTGAGACTTCATGCTATAAATTCAAAAACATGGACCTGGGTACCCACACTCAAGGATCTTATCAAAACAAACACAAAACATGAGTTTCAATGCAAACTTTCGGATCAAACGAGGCTTTTCTTCAAAAACACATGAAAACCGTTTTTCTCTTTCTAAAACTAACTTTAAATCGATGAATGGCGTGCGGAACAGGTTTGATCGTACAATGCAGCTAGATGATCAATAAGAACAACAAGAATAGGTTATGATTCTAACCTCAAAACTCGAATCTAACGGTTCAAGCTCCAACGATCAAGCTTGGAAGTTCACTCTCTCTAGCTTAAACTTCTCCTTCTTCTTCCTAGACTTTCTCTCTCTAAAAGGCAAGATTGATACAAAAAGATATGCTCCTCACGACAATCACTGGCTTAATCCCTCTGCCGGGGCACGTGGCATCGGCTGATTGGCTCTATCCATAAAAGTGACTGACTTGACAAGACAAGACCAAGACAAAGTGTACTCGACAAGCTAGGCGGCAAGAACACACCAGCAAGTAACGACATCGGCTAACAATAAGACTTCGGTAAGCAATGATCTCGGCTAAGGCAAAGCTTCGGCAAGCAGGGTAACAATGACATCGGCTTGGAAGGACAACACTTGACTAAGCTGTGCCGCACCTTGGCCTAGATGTGCCACATCTCGGTCTAGGTCATACCATTCCATGAACAAAATCACTCATGCAAGGATCAAGGGTCTAGAACGCCTAGATATTAACATCTCGGCCCAGATGATGCAAATCTCGGCCTAGGTGACGCGCACCTCGGCCTAGATGGTGACATCTCGGCCAATATGCCAGGGTGAAGGTGGAGGTCAACCGAAGGGGTTCCAAGATAGTTCTAAGCGATGAAGGTCTCGAAGGTGTCTAGGCTTAAGATGACCTCGGCAACACACCAGTGAAGAACGAAGCACGCAAGCAATCATTCAAGCAAAACAAGACAAGATTTGCAATGCACATATCAAAACAAGATCATCCATAAATGTATGCAAGTATGACTAAGTCAAAATGAGGGTTGTTACAGAAAAATACCTTACTAAAGATCAACGCGAATCAATATTATATGTTAATCAAATAGATGAAAATGATCTACCTATTTTTGATGAAACTACTGACTATTCCAAACCTGATGGTATTAATACTTTAATCTATACCATAGTCAGACATTTCATAGGTACTCTTACAAATATATATTCTCGCATACATGATCAACTTAGTAATCTTACCTGTCCAACCTTAAGTGATTTTAGATGGTATAAAGATGTTTTTACCTCTAGAGTTATGTTAAGAGACGACTGCATTAAATCATTTTGGAAAGAAAAATTTATTCATGGATTACCTAGTCTTTTTGCTCATAAAATTAAAGATGTTCTTAGTCAACCTACTGGCGTTATTGAATATGATAATTTAACATATGGCGATATAATTAGCATTACTCAAAAAGAAGGATTAAAAATGTGTATTGATCTTAAACTTACTCAAAAAGCTGCTAAAGATAAACATAAGGCTAAATATGAATTAGGAAATTTCTGTGAACAATATGGTTTACCTCCTGTAGCACCCTCTCGTAGAAAATCACATAAATATTCTAAACATAAATCATCTTATAAATATTCTAATAAATACAAAAAGAATTATACACCTTCCAAATCAAATGATAAATTTTATACTAAACCCAAAAAGAAATATTACAAAAAATCACATCCAAAATCTAAATCTGCTAGAGATATTACCTGTAATAATTGTGGCAAAAAAGGTCATTATTCTAATAAATGTAATGAAAAACAAAAATTAAGAGATAGAGTTAATCAACTTCAAATTAATGATGAATCTAAAAATCAACTTTATGAAATCTTTCAATTAAACCAATTTGTTAGTAATTCATCTTCTCATCATCCTGATACTTCATCTGATTACAATTCATCTAGTAATACCTCTGATCATAATATTGAAATATGTTGCAATGATGTTTGTTGTAAACCAGTTAAACAACTTACTGTTCTTACTAAACAAAATCAAGAAGAATCTGCTCTTATTGAATTAATTAGTCGTTTAGAGGATCCAGCATTAAAACAAAAATATACTAATAAATTAAAATCTTTATTAACCAATCCTGATAAGCAACCTAAACCGGATAAACCTATTATTTGTCTATCCAAAACCTTAGAAAGATTTAAAACTAAACATAAAGAAATTACATTACAAGATTTACAACAAGAAATTAATCAAATTAAACAAACTATTAAAGATTTACAGAATAAAGATAGAGCTTTAGAAGATGAAATTATTTCATTAAAACTTAATAAAAGTTTAGATAATTTCCAAGAAAACCATAATGAATCTCCTAATGAATCTAAACATGATTCTGATCCTACTAATCCGGAAAATCTATTATTTGATAATCGATCCCACCAATCTCAATCTCATAATCTTGAAAATAAAAGAATAAATCTCATTAATAAAATTCATATTCAGAAATGGTATTCCAAAATTAAATTAGTTATTAATGATTTTGAATTAAATGTTATTGCTTTGATTGATACCAGTGCTGATCTTAATTGCCTTCAAGAAGGATTACTTCCTACTAAATATTATGAAAAATGCCATGAAAAGTTAACTTCTGCTAATGGTAGTAAAATGCATATTAAATATAAATTACCCAAAGTTCATGTTTGTCAAGATAATGTATGTTTTAAAACCTCATTTGTTTTAGTTAAAAATATGACTGATAAAGTAATTTTAGGAACTCCATTTATATTTTTATTATATTCATTTACTACATCCAGTGAAGGCATAACTACTCATGTTTTGAATCAACCTGTTACTTTTAAATTTTTATCTCCTCCTGAAATGTTCTAATTAAATCAATTAAAAGATTGCTCTATTTCTCACACTATTAATTGATTAACTCGACAATTAAATTTTCTTAAAGAAGAAATCAATTATAAAAGAATTGATCAACAATTAACTGATCCCGTTATTATTTCTCAAATTAATGAATTTAAATTAAAATTAGAATCAACGGTTTGTTCCACTTTGCCTACTGTATTTTGGCCTAGGAAAAAGCATGCAGTTACACTACCATATATTAAAAATTTTAATGAAAGACAAATTCCTACTAAATCTAGACCTATTCAAATGAATCATGAATTACTTGACATGTGTAAAAACGAAATCAATGAGTTATTAAAAAATCGAATAATTAGTCCTAGCAAATCACCATGGTCTTGTCCTGCTTTTTATGTTAATAAAAATGCTGAATTAGAACGAGGTGTCCCTCGATTAGTCATCAATTACAAACCATTGAATCAAGTTTTAGATTGGATTCGATATCCAATTCCTAATGAAAAAGATTTGATTAAGAGACTTAGTCAAGCTGTTATTTTTAGTAAATTTGATTTAAAAAGTGAGTTTTGGCAAATTCAAATTCACCCTAAGGATAGATATAAAACTGCTTTTACTACACCATTTGGTCACTATGAATGGAATGTGATGCCATTTGGATTAAAAAATGCTCCTAGTGAATTTCAAAATATAATGAATGACATATTCAACCCATTTAGTCATTTTTCAATTGTTTACATTGATGACATACTGATTTTTTCCAAATCAATTAGTGAACATTGGAAATATTTAACTGCATTCTTTTACACCATTAAAAGCCATGGTTTAGTGATATTTGCTCCTAAGATTAAATTATTTCAGACTAAAGTCCGCTTTTTAGGTTATAATATTCACCAAAATACTATTTTGCCTATTAGTCGCTCCATTGAATTTGCGTCTAAGTTTCCTGATGAAATTCTTGATAAAACCCAATTACAACGATTCCTAGGTTCTCTCAATTACATTGCTGAGTTCAACAAAGACCTTAGGAAAACTTGTCAACCCTTATTTGATAGATTAAAGGATAATCCTCCTCCTTGGTCTTCTGTCCATACTGCTATTGTTCAACAAGTCAAACAATATGTTAAATCTCTTCCTTGTCTTGGTATTCCTACTGAGAATTCATTCAAAATTATTCAAACTGATGCTTCTGATATTGGTTATGGTGGCATTCTTCTTCAGAAAGCCACACCTCACTCCTCTGAACAAATTGTTCGTTATCATTCTGGTGTTTGGAATAAAGCACAATTAAATTATAGTACTATTAAAAAAGAAATTTTATCTACTATTTTATGTATTAGTAAATTTCAAGATGATATTTTCAATCAAAAGTTTTTACTTCGTGTTGATTGCAAATCTGTTAAATATGTTTTGGAAAAAGATGTTCAAAATCTTGCTAGTAAGCAAATTTTTGCTCGTTGGCAATCTATTTGAAGTATTTTTTATTTTGATATAGCCTACATACCTGGTTGTCAAAATTCCATTCCTGATTTTCTTACCCGGGATTATTTACAGGGGGGTATGTGATGAGTGCTACTCCGCATATTCCCTACCTTAAATCACAAATTACCCATTACAAAACCCTGATACACCATGTTAATTACCGTATTGCTCGCCTCAAATTCGCCAAAAAAACTACTAAACGTGCTCAGTATATCAATTACCACCAGATTCAAGCTCGTCGCCATTTACTTGCTGATTACATTAACTGTTTAAATTACTACCATAATTATTTAGATCTTCTTTCTAGTTGTTAATCTTTGCTGCTAATCTTGTTTTAATTCTCCAGATGTCTCGCCCAAGGCCTCATTTGAAGGCTTTGGTCCCATCTTCTGATAAACCTCCATTTATTCCTCCTTTGGAATTAGTAACCCAGTACCATCCAATTGAAATGATTAACCGATACCAAGTTCTTGGTAACATTCCAAGACCTAATTACTCTTCTGCTTTGGCTACTGATCCTTTTACTTCTCCCAGCCAAGCAATTTTCGTTACTCCATTTCCTGCTAACCCAATCTGATCTGCCCGTTCTGATTATGTTAAAACCACTACCACTAATCTCTTTTTCAAAGAGCCTAGTCACCCCAAGAGTCAAACTGTTTCTGATCTTGCTAAATCATTATTTGGCCCTGGATGGCATTTTGTCCCCATGCATCCAGAAAATCAATCACCTTCTATAAAGACATTTTCTTCAATCATCAATCAATCTTGATCAAACCTATCTATGATCGAACCTATGCTAGTAAGGTTCCGTATCATTCTTGTTATATTCACAATATTGTTTCCTTAGCTGAGTGGGGTTCTTCTTCTCAGTTTCGTGATTTACCTGGTCATTCTATTCAATACAATTACCATGATTACATTGATGCTTGGTTCAAGGTCTTCTTGTACCAAAATGAAACCTTCAGTCACTCCTGGTTCATTCAATTTGATCAAAAGTTCAAATCAGAATTACCTTCTTGGTTTCTGAGATGGTAGTCTCATTATGGAGCCATTTCTGATATCTTCCCTGATATTCTGATAGAACAAATTAACTATTTTGCAACTGTTAAGGCCCAACACACCCTAACTGCTGCAATCAATCAAGGAAGTCCTAGTCTTCCTCCAATCAACCTTGGAAGCCCCTCATCCAGTGGTTCCAAGCCCATGTCACCAAAGATCAAAATTGATAAATCAAAGTCCAAAGCTGTTTAGCCAGCCCAATCAAAACCCAAATCAAAGGCTAAGTACAAAGCTCCTGAAGTTCCGGCTCAGCCCAAAGATTAATCAAAGTCAGCCCAATCTAAGTCCAAGGTTAAACCTGGATTAGCCAGTGATCAACTGCTACAAGTGGCCCGTCTCCTAATGGATCAGGCCCAAGCCCAATTAAAAGATGAACCGTCTGATGATGAACCTCTTGTACCGGCCTAAAAGTCCAGTTCAGAAGAAAGCTCTGACAGTTCACAAGGATCAACCAATCAAGACCTATATGGACCAGAGTTCCAAGATGCTCAGGATTCATTTGCCTAATCAACTCAGTCAATATTGGATTCCATATAAATACAAATTAGCTTCAATCAATACTCTTTTGAGAAAAGCTGCCAATTTGTATTTATATTGATTCCCTAATCACATGTTCCACCGAAAGTGATGAATAGTAAAAGTTACTTTTCACTCAATCAACTTTTGATAAAGCTGCTTAACTGTTCAATCAATCATTCGAAAGCAACCGACAGCCTGGTCTGCCCCATATGCTGCCAACTGCCTTCGATCAATCAACCAAGTCACATGCTGCTTTGCTTTTCTATTCTATATATTGTAATCACTTGTATGCATTCAAGCATCCTTCATGTTATAAAAAACCTGAGAGTTTTGAGTGAGAATCAACACCTCTTGTTTGTAACCTGTTAAAGATCCTTGCATTTGCAACAATTGTAATTGTAAGTTATTTTTTGTATTTTAATTAAAAGTTTTATATGTTTTGATAATTAGTGCATTCCAATTCTGTCAATTTTGCGTTTTGATTTCGTAATCTGAGAGTTTTGAGTGAGAATCAACACCTCTTGTTTGTAACCTGTTAAAGATCCTTGCATTGCAACAATTGTAATTGTAAGTTATTTTCTGTATTTTAATTAAAAGTTTTATATGTTTTGATAATAATTGACAGAATTGGAATGCACTAATTAATAATTGACAAAATTGGAATGCACTAATTATCAAAACATATAAAACTTTTAATTAAAACACAGAAAATAACTTATAATTACAATTGTTGCAAATGCAAGGATCTTTAACAGGTTACAAACAAGAGGTGTTGATTCTCACTCAGAACTCTCAGGTTTTTTTCTAACATGAAGGATTCCTGAATGCATACAAGTGATTACAATATATAGAATAGAAAAGCAAAGCAGCATGTGACTTGGTTGATTGATCGAAGGCAGCTGGCAGGGGCAGAGCAGGCTATCGGTTGCTTTCGACTGATTGATTTAACAGTTGAGTAGCTTTATCAAAAGTTGATTGAGTGAACAGTAACTTTTACTATTCATCACTTTCGGTGGAACATGTGATTAGGGAATCAATATAAATACAAATTGGCAGCTTTTCTCAAAAGAGTATTGATTGAAGCTAATTTGTATTTTTATGGAATCCAATATTGACTGAGTTGATTAGGCATATGGATCCTGAGCATCTTGGAACTCTGGTCCATATAGGTCTTGATTGGTTGATCCTTGTGAACTGTCGGAGCTTTCTTCTGAACAGGATTTTTGGGCCGGTGCAGGAGGTTCATCATTAGACGGTTCATCTTTTAATTAGGCTTGGGCCTGATCCATTAGGAGACGGGCCATTTGCAGCAGTTGATCACTGGTTGATCCAGGTTTAACCTTGGACTTGGATTGGGCTGACTTTGATTTATCTTTGGGCTAAGCCGAAACTTCAGGAGCTTTGGACTTAGCCTTTGATTTGGGTTTTGATTGGGCTGGCTGAACAGCTTTGGACTTTGATTTTTCAATTTTGATCTTTGATGACATGGGCTTGGAACCACTGGATGAGGGGCTTCCAAGGTTGATTGGAGGAAGACTAGGACTTCCTTGACTGATTGCAGCAGTTAGGGTCTGTTGGGCCTTAACAGTTGCAAAATAGTTAATTTGTTCTATCAGAATATCAGGGAAGATATCAGAAATGGTGCCATAATGAGACCACCATCTCAGAATCACTCTTAGGCTGTGCCGAATCTTGCACTGCCTCAATCTTGGATGTATCAACAAACACCCTTCCCCGGAAACCACATGGCCTAAGAACTTAACCTCTCTTAGCCAGAACTTACACTTCCCAAACTTGGCATACAGCCTATGGGCTCTAAACAACTCAAGCACCACTCTCAAGTGTTCCTCGTGCTCTTCCTCCGAAGGCGAATAAATCAGAATGTCGTCCACAAAAATGACCACGAAAACAATCTAAGAATTCTCAGAATATCTGGTTCATCAAGTCCATAAACACTGCCGGTGCATTGGTGAGCCCAAAAGGCATCACCAGAAACTCATAGTGGCCATACCGCGTACGGAATACCGTCTTCGGAATATCCTCCTCCTTGACCTTCAACTGATGGTAACCCGATCTCAAGTCTATTTTAGAGAAACAACGGAACCCTTTCAACTGGTCAAACAAATCATCTATACGGGGCATAGGGTACTTATTCTTAACCGTAGCCTGATTGAATTTCCGGTAGTCAATACAAAGTCTCAAGGCACCATCTTTCATTTTAGCAAAGAGGGCCGGTGCTCCCCACGGCGAAACACTAGGGCGAATGAAGCCCTTATCCAGCAACTCCTGGAGTTGAATCTTCAACTCACTCAACTCGGCTAGGGCAAAACGGTAAGGTGCCATAGAAATCGGCCCCGTGTCGGACACTAAATCGATCGAGAACTCAATCTCTCGGTGAGGTGGCAAACTAACAAGATCCTCAAGAAAAACATCCAAATACTCACAAACCACTCTCGGCAATACAATCTGGGTCTCATCACACTCATCACTCATAAAGCTGGTGAGAA
The DNA here is from genome assembly GCF_055761805.1 of Camellia sinensis. Taxonomy (NCBI): domain Eukaryota; kingdom Viridiplantae; phylum Streptophyta; class Magnoliopsida; order Ericales; family Theaceae; genus Camellia; species Camellia sinensis. The sequence goes on from NC_138967.1 coordinate 8,391,710, forward strand.
GACCACTAAGCTCACTCCGCTCTCGCGGATCATACACCGGTGGCAACACACTATCAACCCGATCCCCCAAGAAATGGAAACAATCCCTGCTCAAGGTACATACTGTGACCTTCTGGTGGTAACAATCAATAATAGCCTGGTATGACGATAGCCAGTCCATACCCAAAATCACATTAAAACCCGACATAGCTATAACTACAAAGGAAAATGGAAGCCGGCGGTCGGCGACCTCAATATCGCACCCTCTACACCCTTGTTTCAAAATCAATTCGCCCCCAACAAGTGATACTACACAAATAGGAGATGCTAATTGTGCCAACTCCAAACCCAAAACAGATGCAAATGCAGCAGATATAAAAGAATGGGATGCACCCGTATCAATCAACACATTGGCAACCGAGTTGCAAAACAAGAAGGTACCTCTCACAACCGACGGAGCCGGTACAAGATCCTATGCGGTAACAGCATACACGCGCCCTGAAAGCCCCTGATCTACCTGCTCACCTCTCGGAGCAAAAGACTGCTGCACAGACTGGGACGATGAAGCCCCCTGATTGGCCCTCGAGGCCTAAACTGACTGAGCTGGCTGAAAACCCTGTATCTACCTAGAACCAGATGCGCCAGATGTGGCACTCAACTGCGGGCAAAACCTCTTCAGGTGCCCCGCCTAACCACACTGGTAACAAGAGAGCGGCTGGCCTCTGCCCTGACTCTGGCTCTGAGGTCGAGCCGAAGATGAAGCTGCTCTCTGACCTCCTCCCCTCTGCGGGCAAGCTGGAAACTTGTGGCCCAGCTGACCACACTTGTAACAAGTCACATCGCCCTGACTGCCTCTTCTAGAGCCTGCACTCAACAGTGGAAAGGTCGATCTAGCAAAAGCACCCTAGAACTGCTGAGGTTTAGGACCCCTCTGCCTCCTACCGTCCCCCTGACCATCCTGACTCCTCTTGGAGCCCCTCTGTCTCTTCCTCCTCTTCCTGCATCATAATCTCCATATGGGCCGCAGCATCCACAAGGCGCCTATAGTCCCGGGTCATAGAACCCCCAACTCTCATCTTGAGGCCATGCCTCAACTTCCTCTCAAACTCGATATAACGGCGTTCCTCAGACGCCACAAGCTCAGGTGTGAACCTGGATAAGCTAGTAAATGGGGCCTCAAACTCGGCCACTGATAAACTCAGCTGCTTGAGCTGACAAAACTGGTCCCTCAGCTTCTCCCTAACAGCTGGAGACAAGAACTTCTCTTGGAAAGCATTTACAAAAGCCTCCCACGTGCCACCAATACGACCCCTCATGTACTTCCACCACTGACATGCATCCCCCTTAAGCTGGAAAGATGCCAAGGTCACCTTCAAAGCCCCGTCTTCGATGCCAAGCATCTCAAACGTCTTCGTCATTTGCTCTAGCCACTCATTAGCCTTAAGTGGCTCCTTAGGATCCCCAACAAACTCATCCGGATTAGAACGGAAGAACTCCCTCTTCAGAAAGGAAGGCCCTGCATCAACAACCTAGGCCTGAACTGGATTCTCAGCTCTGAGAATGCCTGGGTCTAAACTTGCCCCTAGGGTCGTGGATGGGAGCTCGGTTGTCTTTGAGTACTAGATCCCCCTCTTTTAAATTCCTGGACTTAACCTTCTTGTTGAAAGCCCTGGCAATTCTTCGTTGATAACCTTGGATGTGATACAGTGCTTTCAACATTCTTCTATCAAAGAGCATGAGTTCTTTGAACCTGCTTTGCTGCCAATCTGCCTCAGTTATCTGATACTCAGCCAATACCCGTAATGACGGAATCTCAACTTCGATAGGCAGAACAACCTCCATCCCATAGACCAAGGAATACGGAGTTGCCCCAGTAGAAGTTCGAATTGAAGTCCGGTAGCCCCAAAGAGCAAATGGCAGCTTATCTAGCTAGTCCCTGTAGGTTTCCACCATCTTCTGCAGAATGTGCTTGATGTTCTTGTTGACGGCCTCTACTACTCCGTTGGTTTACGGCCGATATGTAGATGACTTATGAAAAGCCACGTTGTACTTCTCCAACAAGTCGATCACCTCCTTCTTGAAGTGGGAACCATTATCTGAAATAATCTCATTCGGGACCCCGTAACGACGGATAATATTGTTCCTGATGAACTTAGCAACATGCGATGCCTTCAACATCGCTTAAGATTGGGCCTCGACGCATTTCGTGAAGTAGTCTATCGCTCCCAAAATGTACTCATGCCCGTTGGAACCCTTTGAAGTGACAGTCCCAATTACATCAATCCCCCAGACGGAAAATGGCCATGGCGAAGTCATGTTGTATAGCTTCGATGGCGGAATGTTCATGCGGTTTGCATGGATCTGACATTTGTGGCATCGCCGGACAAAGCCAATACAATCCTCCGCCATGGTTGACCAGTAATAACCCTATCTAAGGATTTTCCGGGCCAACATTACCCCACTCATGTACTCCATGGATGGCCTCTATCAGTGCTAGGACTCTTCAGTATCAACGCATAGCTTATGCATCCCGAGATGACCCCTCTTGTACAGTTTACCCCCGCAGATGATGAACTGAGCAGTCATTCTTTGAATTGCCCTCTTATCTTTGGCATTTGCCCCTGGTGGATACACCTCCTTTTCCAAGAAGTTCCAGATGTCGTAATACCAGGGATTCTCATCTTGTACCCTATCTATGGAAGCAAACAGCTCGTAGGCTGACACGAATTTCTATTCAATGATGATCGGACGCATCCAGACTCCGAAAGGGATGTCTATCATAGAAGATAGAGTTGCCAATGAATCAGCGAACCTATTGTTCTCTCTTAACAGATGAGCGAAGTTCAGTTTTTCAAACCGAGGAATCAGAACGTCCAAGGTCTGGTGATAGATTCTCATATTTTCTTCTTTAACTTTCCAATCTCCTTTAGCTTGAGATACAACAAGGTTTGAGTCCCCGATGACATCCAACCGTTTTGCCCCTAGTTCCAGGGCGGCTTCTAGTCCAGTAATACATGCCTCATATTCTGCCTCATTGTTCGACACTTTGAACCGGAGTTTGAATGCTAAGGGTATGCGGGATTGTCGGGTGCTATCAGCAACACCCCTATCCCATACCCCGTATTGGTTTGACGCTCCGTCAAAGTACATAGTCCAGGTTTCTTCTTCAACATACAGAATGGCCTCGTCTGGGAATAGATATTCAACTGCTTCATCTCCCTCTACTGGATGATCGGCTAGGAACTCTGCTACCGCTCACCCTTTCACTAACTTGCGCGTCATGTACTTCAGATCAAATTCGGAAAGCAGAAGCAACCAATGGGCTAGCTTACCCATAAGTCCTGGTTTCTCGAAGAGATATTTGATGGGATCTAATCTCGAAACCAGTATTACAGAGTGAGGTAACAGGTAGTGCCTCAACTTCCTGGTAGCCCATACCAAGGCGAGACAAGCCTTCTCCAGTGGAGTGTAGCGGGTCTCATAATTCAGCAATTCTTGCTCAGGTAGTAGATAGCCTTCTCCACTTTGTCCTCAGACTCCTATGCAAGCATGCAGCCCATTGTCGTTTCAGTCACTGATAGGTACAGAATCAACGGTTTCCCCGGCTCAAGGGGTGACAACACAGGTGGGTTCTGTAAATATTGCTTGATCTGTTCGAAAGTAACTTGGCATTGGTCGTCCCATTGGAACTTCTTTCCTTTCTTCAAGAGACCAAACAGTGGTTCACAAGTCAAGGTTAATTTTGCAATAAATCGTCTTATGAATTGCACTTTACCTAGAAAGCCTCGCACCTCATTTTCAGTCCTTGGTGGTGGCATTTCTAAGATGGCCTTGATTTTGGAAGGATTGACCTTGATACCCCTTTGTGTGATCAAGAACCCCAGCATTTTCCCTGCTGTAACACTGAATGTACATTTCTGAGGATTCAACCGCAACCGATACTCTCTGATCCGTTGGAAGAATTTCTGCAAGGCGGTGCAGTGGCCCTCTTTTTCCTTGGACTTGAAAATCATGTTGTCCACGTACACCTCAACCTCTTTATGGATCATGTTGTGCAAGATTGTGGTCGTAGCCCGTTGATACGTAGCCCCAGTATTCTTCAGCCCAAACGACATCACCCTATAACAATAGGTTCCCCACGGGGTGGTGAAAGCAGTCTTCTCCCTGTCTTCGGGTGCCATCAAAATCTGATTGTAGCCTGAAAACCCATCCATGAATGAGAGCAGCACATGCCTAGCAGTGAAGTCCACTAATTCGTCGATATGCGGCAGAGGAAAGTCGTCATTAGGACTAGCTTGTTCAAATCACTGAAGTCCACACATACCTGAATTATCCTGTCCTTCTTCGGCACCGGAACTATATTGGCCAACCAAGTAGGGTATTCAAATACCAACAAGAACCTTACATCAATCTACTTGGTGACCTCTTCTTTGATCTTCAGAGCCCAGTCCGGGCGGATCCTTCGGAGCTTCTGCTTAACAGGTTGGGCCTCTGGGTCAAGAGGGATTCGGTGCTGTACAATCTCAGGATCTATTCTAGGCATGTCTTCATAGGACCACGCAAAAACATCTTTGAAATCTTTTAATAAAGCGACTAAGCACTCGCGCTCCTCCGAAGACAACGTGAACCCGATCTGGACCAGCCGCGGGTCCTTCTTAGTACCAACATTAATTGTGGTGATTTCATCAACCAAAGGTTTTACAAACCTCTCTTACTCTTGATCAATCAAACGTTGTAAAACCGGAGGAATTTCTTCCTCGTCGTTTTCATCAAAATTTTGAAAGTCTTGATTAATGCAATAAATTAAAGGCACAAAAAAGTACTCGGAAGCCAGAGCCGTACTATTCTCATTAATAACATCCAGTCCGCTTGATTCCTTTGTTACAACAGACTCAAAGGAAAAAGAAAAAGTCGACCTGGACAGGACAGTGGCATCCGGGTTTTCACCCTTAAGAATACCGGACTCAAACTCAGACGAGCTGGAACCAGATTCTAACTCCACAGACTTAGTGGAATCAGATTCCAGCTCACTACCTAACCCGGAACTGCTCGATAAAAAGCCCTCCTCATATTACCAGACGAGGGAGGGTGTTTTGGATGCATCAAGAATGCCTGAAGATGGGCCCACAGCCACATCATCCCCGATCACGGAAACTGAGAAATTATCCCCCAAGCACTCCGGTACGATCTAAGGATCAGCGAGGAGACAAGCCAGCGCTACTCCTATCTCAATTTTTGTGCCCTCGGAATCCTCCTCCTTGCACTGCTGAGCCTCAACTGGTGGGTCTGTCTGCTTTTCGGCAACTTCTTCCACGTAAGCTGGGCAAGCACCGCTTCTCTGAATTCATCCAGGGCTCCGGAAAGCCGCAAAACGGGAAGTCGTCCCCCTCCCGGACAAAGCGTCCGTTCAGGGTCCCTGTAGACGTCCCCGAACGTCCCGGGAGGGAAATCCCGTTCTGTTCGTATTGGGCTCACTACAGTTCAGACTCAAATTGTTGCGGTCCTGTATCTAATCTCGCAGAGTGCAATGCAAGACCGATGAATCATCAAAGAGTCCAAATCCAGCAAATCGTTTTGGAAAACAGATTTTTTAGAAAGAAGTGCCAAACATGGACTGCTTTGCTAGATACAGAGTCGCCACCTAAATATTTTATTTTGGGGGAATTTAGGAAACCCTGACTCGTTTGCCTAAGGCCACGTGTCCGTCATCACCAAAGTTGCCTCGGCTCGGGAACTTGGGTACGATTGGGAAAGGTCAGCTATGAGCACCCCTGCTCACCTAATCCGAAGATCGGCCTCTACTAACCATGATATCGAGTTTTGAAAACATTACGCGTTCTTAATCCAGTTATTAGCCTAGAATTACTATGTGATGCTCGCAGCAAAACAAGTATAGACTGGGTCGCCTGAATTGGAACAAAGCATTTCATGTTTGTTTTGAAAACGGCTTGCTATTCGTAAGTAGGCTAAAATGCAGGTTTTGCCACCCTCAAGTGGGCTTAGAAAAGATGGTTTTGCCACTATCTAGTAGGCTTAAAACTCACAGTTAATGCATTATTCCAATTTAGGTAATTCAACCTCCACCCACAGGCATTCAAGCAGTTATATCACATAAGCAAGTAGCCTCATGGTAAGCATGCTGTCATGGAAACACTCACACGTATGCAAGACGCTAAAGCATAAAAGCTTACCTAGTACTCCGAGCCAAAACAGAAACTATGTTAGAAATTCATGCATGATCCTAACTTATACAGAAATACCTAATGCAACACATACAGAATGCAACTAAGATAGGCTCGGCTATTCTAAGATGACATATGATGATGCTACAGCTAACACGTATTTAACTTGGAATTGAAATACAATGCAGTTAGTATGTTGCGCCAAGCCCGGTGCATGCAAGACAAATGTATGGATACACGCATGCATAGCATAAGGTATGCTAATTTAAATATGCCCTAATACTAACCATTGAAAGCAGGTAAGTAAAAAGGAGAAAGAAATAGGGTTGGAAGACACGCACACACGCACGCACACTTATTACACAATTGCCCTCGCTCGAAGGGTCCGAAATAATAATATAGGCCGAATAATGAATTAACTATCCTAGCTAATTAATTATTACAAAACTTCTAATTAATTAACAAATTAATTACAAAAAACAGCCTAAATATGAAACTAAAGAGACCGCCTCAGCTCTGCCTCAGAATGCGTGGATGATGCATGCTTGACTCGCCTTGCTCGGAAACCCGGTACCATGCCACTGTGGCCTCTGTTTACACTGCCTTACTCCTCTGAAAATTATGAAAGTTTCCAGGACCCTTCTGAATAACTCCCTGAGTGTTGTGGGATGCCACCGGCCATGATAGAGCATTACCGGCAATGAGAATGTGTCCATCGGCCAAAAATTGAACCACCGGCTAGACTTTGGTAGCCGGTCGGCACTGTAAGTGGCCGGCCGGCCATTCCTTCCAGCAGAACCCTGTTTTGACAGCAGCAAAGGACAGACCGTGCATGGCATGGAAATTTCAAAGCAATGTGTGCATGGTCACTCTCCCAATCATGCTATGGACTCAAGGGAGTGTGGCCCTTGGTCCTCGGGCCACCAATCACGCATTTCGATGCATGATGGCCAAAGGCACCAAGCTTGCAAATCAGTGTAAATGCATGCGACAAAACAAATGAATGCCTCACGCCCTATCATGTTGAGATCAAGGGCATCGGCGACTGAGGGTTGAGACGTGTTTCTTCACTTGGAGTATGAACACACCTCACCCCTCTTGCTTGGTTTGACACCCCAAACCAAGCAAAATGTAATGCATGTATGCAACATGCCTCAAACATGCGAAGTAGCTCAAGTATGCCATATGGGACTAAGGTAATGAACATGCCAAATGCAATATGCCAAACATGCAAGATGCAATGCCATGCAATCTATCATGCAAGCTAGGATATGAAATGCAACTAGCTAAACAATATGCAAATGTGAAAACATGATAAAATGCAAGCATGATACCAAAGCAATGCAACACATCAAACATGTGATTATATACAAAGATGGACTTAAACTGAGATGGGAAGGCCTCAGCCCATCCCAAAACAGTGGCCAAGAACACTAAAATAATGGTGCCAATCATGCAAAATAAACATGCCAACCGAAGGGCCTAAGACTAAGGCATGAAAGGCAACTTCCAAGAACACTCAAAGGTGACAAAAATGGACATTAAGTACTCATGTTAAACTCTGAAAAGCATGCGAAGGATGATGCCAAAACATGCTAGGGAATGGGTGCGAGATAGAAGACATTCAAGGCCGCAAAGAAAGCATTACTCAACACCTACCCCAAGCAAACATGGCATGGATTTTTCAATGCAAAACAGAGGTTTATCATGCAAAAATGAGCCCTAAAAACCTCTGATATGGCAGCCCAAAGCCTCAAACACATAGGCATGCACAAAAGCCCCAAACATGGAGTATAAGACCACATCTCTTCAAGGCATTGAAAGGGTAACAAATGCAAGTATGTAAGCATAAAACATGAACTGAAATGGCATAATAAGTGACTCCAAATCACTGAAATAGCCCAACTAAAGCATGCTAATGACTCACACACCCAAGGCTCACAAGCCAAAATGCATGGAGGCTATACAAATCATGGCAAGCATGGCCAAATCAGTACCCAACAGACCTTAAGCATGGCAAAAGAATGCTAAAACCTTCTTGGAACCAAACCAAAATCATGCTAGAATGTCATCTCATAACATAATACATATTAGACCAAAACATGAGATTATAAGGCAAGCATATAATGCATGAGATGGACCATTAATCTGACCAAAAACAGTGATATAATATGACCAAATAACATCCAAAAACCTCTGAAATGGAGCCAAAAAACAACTAAGCATGCATGCTACCCTTGTGAGCCAAAAAAAAAAAAATGAACAAATGAGAGACCAAGGGAGAGGGGTGTCCCTCCCCTATGCAAGACTTCAAGACCCCATCACCGCCACTGAAAATCCATTGGATTTCAGTGGTAAGAAGGCCAATACACAAAAGGTTCCAATGCTCAACAAAAGAAGGCACAAAAAGGGCCAAACAAGGCCTAAGAGGGGGAGGTCGACCCCAAACACAAAAGAGACCTGAATGAAAGATCTTAAGCATGAAAATACAAGAATTTTTTCAGTTATACACAAAGCTTAAATCAATATGCAAGATAGGTTAAAAACTAGTGCAAGAATGGGGAATATAAAGCAACTATACTCAACCTTGAAGAACACTTGAAGAACAGTGAGTCCAGCCCCTTTTTCTGATCAAAACCAACCCAAAACCTCCAAGAACAATCTCTCAACACCTCAAGAACCGAAGTATGGTGTAATACTATGTGTCCTAGTGCAAAACTAAGAACAAACCACACTTTTGAACTCTCAAACACACACAAATGAAGAGAGAGAGGGAGATATAGAGAGAGAGAGAGTGGTTTATAAATCAGATATATATGTATTATCTCTGGTTTTGCTGAACCTCTTCAAAGGAAGCGGAAGGTCCTCTTATATAGAGCAAGATGAAGGCTTGAAGCTTCTAAGGGAAGCTAAACAAAAGGGTCAAGGGGGTCAAGCTTCTCAAGGAAGCTAACCTAAAGGCCCAAGCTTCTTGAGGAAGCTAAGACAAAGGGTCAAGCTTCCTCAAGAAGCTTGAGCAAAGGGTCCAAGCTTCTTGAGGAAGATAGGACCAAAAGGGTGCAAAGGGTGCAATTCCTCTATACACCTGTATAGAGGACAAATCCGTGCACTCCAACTGGCACAGCTGGCATGCATAATGCCTGAAAAATGCAAAAAGGTGGTACCGGCCAGAAAAGGAGTCCATCGGCCAAATAAATGGTCGGCCGACCATCACCAATGGCCGGTGGCAAGAAGACACGGCCGGTGGCCTCAAGCCATAGCCGGTGAGGCGTGGAGATGGCCAACAAGCCATTCTCTACCTTCCAAAGCAAAAACCAACAAGTGTTTGGTCAAACCAAGCACATGACAACCGAGTTGAGAGATCCTGACACAAGGCGCATAGTGTAGCACGTCTGCGAGGGACCCCGCTACAGTAGTTCGGACTCGATTTGTGTCACGGTTCTTAATCTTGAACCAAAGAGTCCAAATCTGGCAAATCGTTTTTGAGAAACAGATTTTTTGAAAAGAAGTGCCAAACATGGACTGCTTTGCCAGATACAGAGTCGCCACCTATATATTTTTTATGGGGGAATTTAGGAAACCCTGACTCGGTGCCGAAGGCCACATGTCCGTCATCACCGGAGTTGTCTCGGCTCGGGAGCTCGGGTACGATCGGGGAAGGTCAGCTATGAGCACCCCCTCTCGCCCGATCCGAAGATCGGCCTCTACTAACCGTGATATCCATTTTTGAAAACTTTATGTGTTCTTATTCCATTTATTAGCCTAGAATTACTATGTTATGCGTACAGCAAACAAGTATAGACTAGATTGCCTAATTTGGGAAAGAAACATTGCATATCCGTTTGTTTTGGAAAAATGTTTTGGAATTTGCTACTCGCAAGTAGGCTGAAATACGGATTTCAACGAGTTTTTCCAACTCAAACAATCCAACCTTCACCCACAGGCATTCAAACAATTTATAACACATAAGCGTCTAGCCACATGGTAAGCATGCTATCAGGTTAACATTCACACGCATGCGAGATGCTAAAGCATAAATACTTACATCGTACTCCGTGCCAAAACAATAAACTAGTTAGCAAACATGCGTGATCCTAGTTCATGTTAAATGCCTAATGCATCACATACAAAATGTCACTAGAGTAGGCTCGGCTAGTCTATGAATGACATGTGAAAATGCACAACTAACATGTATTCAATTTCCGAATTTGAAATACAGATGTAGTTAGAATGATGCGCCGAGCCCGGTGCATGCAAAGCAAATGTATGAATGCACGCATGCATTGCATAAGGTATGCTAATTTTTAAATATGCCCTAGTCTACCATCATAAGCAGGTAAATAAAAGGGAAGAAAGAAGTGGGGATTGGAAGACATACACACCACTCACACACACTTATTACAGATTTGCCCTCGCGTGGAGGGACCAAATAAATATTACAATCCGAATAACAAATAAATTAATTATTACAGAATTTCTACTTAATTAATAGAACGAATGCAAAATGAAGGAGAGAGATGGCCACAGCCTCCGCCTCGAGATACGCGAATGATGCATGCTCAAACCGGCCTTGCCCGGAAAGTCCGTACCATACCAAGGCTGTCTCTGTTTACACTGCCCTATCTCTCTGAAAAATTCCAAAGTGCTGGGACAGGTTTATTGCATACTGCAGAGGACCACCGGCCGGGGGAAATTCCCACCGGCAGTGCATAATTTCCACCGGCTGCTTCTGGATTTATCGGCCATTTACCAAAGGCCGGTCGGCACTGAATTCTGCCGGTCGGCAGAAACTTCCTGCAGGAGACAGTTTTGACAGCAACAGAGAACAGACAGTATATGGCATGGGATTTCAGGCACATGTGAGCATGGTCATGTTTCCCATCATGCTTTGAACTCAGGGAAGCATGGCCCTCGATACTCGAGCCATCAATGGTGCATGATAGCCCAAGAGATCGAGCTTGCCACTTGATGTAAAAATGCATGCAATCACACGAATGAGGACCAAGACCTTATCATGTCGAGATCAAAGGCCCCGGTGACCGAGAGTTAAGGCACATTACATCACTTATAGTATGAACGCCCCTTAACCCTCACACTTGGTTTGACACCCCAAACCAAGTAATGCAATGCATGTTATGCAAACATGGCTCAAAATGCAACATGATATCAAGATACAAGGCATACCAAGTGTCATGCAACTAGTATGGCAAACATGCAATGTTAGGCATACAAGATGCAAATGCAATGTAAATATGGACAATTTAAGCAATAGAATAATCATGCTACAACACCTAATGAAGCAACCATGCAACAAACATGAACAAAGCATGCAATGGTGGCTTAAAATGGTAAAGGGGCAGACCTTAACCCACCTCAAAACAGTGGCCAAAAGTGTCCAAAAGGTGGACCAATACTCATGCCAACAAGCAAGCCAATGGTCCTAAGGTTAAGGCACAAAAAGGAGGCACTTCACTCCCACCAACATGACCACTCATGGCAGGACTTGGACGAGCCAAAATAGAATTTTAACATGCAAAAATGGACTCCAAAACTTCCTAATATGACAGCTTAGGTGGCTCCCATGAAGTGCATCCACCAAGACTCATTTCTAAGCATAAAAGGGTACACCCTAAGAGCATGGAAGAGGTCACAAATGCAAGCATACAAGCATGATTTATAGGCTGAAATATGACCCTAAATGATGGTAAATCATGAGGATGGCCATAGCTATGCATGCTAGAGGTCAATATGCTCAAAGCTTACAAGCCAAAACACAAAGAGATGATACCAAACAAGGCAAGCACGACTGAAATGGACGGCCAACAGACCTTAAACATAGTAAAATAATGCCAACACCTTCATGGAACCAAGCCAACACATGCAAGAATCATGGCCTAAACACAAGATACAATTCTAGGCCAAATGGAGGAATGTAAAGCAAGTACATTAAGCATGCAAATGGGTACAAATCCGGCCAAAAACAGAGATCACATATGACCCAAAACACCCAAAAAACTTCTGAAATGGGGCAAAAAATGATCAAGCATGCATGTTACCTTTTAAGCCAAAGCGCAAGGAAACAAGACAATGAAGGGAGAGGGGTGTCCCTCCCCTATGCAAGACTCCAAACCACCTTCCTCACCACTGAAAATCCACTGGTTTTTAGTGGTGAGAAGACCAAAACACTTAAGCAAACAAGGCCTTACCAAAGAGGCAACAAAAAGGCCAAATAAGGCCTAAGAGGGTGAGTTTGAACTCAAATCATGAAAAACTCTTAATGAAAGTTCTTAAGCATGAAAATACAAGCCTTTTTTTATGTTATGCACAAAAACTAAATCAGCAAGTAAGATAGGTAAAAGACTAGTGCAAGTTTGGGGAAACTAAAGTAAAATGCTCACCCTTGAAGCACACTTCAAGAACAGCCAAGGCAGCCCCCTTCTTTTGATCAAAAATAGCCCAAAAACTCAAGAATCAACCCTCCAAGTCCTCAATCTCAGAGCAAGGTGTAATAGTGTGTGTATTGGTGCAAAAGTAAGGTAAAATCACACTTTTAGGCCAAGAAACACACACAAAGGAGGAGAGAGAGGGAAATATAGAGATAGGGTGTATCTATATGTGGAAGCTCTGGTTTTGCCTTCAAAGTCTCTAACCTAGAGCAAAGAGAAGGCCTCTCCTCTTATAGAACTCCCTCTTGCAAAGCTTATACAACAAGCTTGCTTAGAGGGAAATCCCTCCATACACGTGTATGGAGGGAAGCAGAGTTGGTGCCAGCTATCACAGCTGGCACAAAATATCTACATAAAGTAGATGAACAGTGGTCGGCTGCCCAAAAATGTCATTTTGACAAAATTTAGTGCCGACCGGCAACAAACAGTGCCAACTGGCAACAAAAAGTGCTGATGGCAGCAAAAACCAGCCGGTGACCCCTAGCCACTGCCGGTGGTGTGTGGGGATGCCTCACAAGGCATTCCCTGCCCCTCCAAGGCAAAACACAAGTGTTTGGTGCAAAACCAGACACAAAACGGTCAAGTTCGGAGATCCTAAGGCAGGGCGCGTGGCCGAGACCTCCGGGAACTCCAAACGAACACAAACAAGGGTAATCACCAAGTGTTCAAATGGTGACGTCCAAGTCTTGAGGACGGTCAAAAATGGGGTGTACATAGCCGAGACCTCCGGGAACTCAAAACGAACACGAACATGGATGATCACCGAGTGTTCAAACGATGACGTCCAAGTCTTGAGGACGGTCAAAAATGGGGTGTCTACAGTCCCCTGGATAGGTCGGTGCACCAACTCATAATGCTTCCCGGCTTGCTTTGCCCTGGCTCTTCCGGCCATCTCTTTTCCTTTCCTCGCCCAATCTTCTTTGGTAGGTAGATAACCTAAGCCAAAGGTGTATGGGTTGTACGGCACTTCGACCGATGTTGCAACGCCCTTTCGGCCACTTCGCCCTAATCCCATCCCGGGGATGTGTTGAAGCTTGTTCATAAGGTAGACAAACTGTGCACTAACGTATAGCCCCTCATCAACAGCTAGCATATTTTGTACAACCTGGGCCTCAGCTAGGGTGAACCCTAACAAAAATACATCCTCCGCACCACGCTCAATCTCCAAAATTGGTGTAGAAACCTCTGGCCGTGGATGTATCGAAGAATTTCCAAAAACGATTGCCACCCCCTTCCCGTTGGGGCACTTCAGCATTTGGTGTAAGGTGGAAGAGACGGCTTTCACCTGGTGTAGCCACGGCCGCCCAAGGAGTAGGTTGAAGGTTGCGGGAACATCCAAGACATGAAACTCAATGTCCTGTCGTCTTGGACCAACCTGAGTCTGAATCTGTACAGTCCCCATCACCTCTTGGCTGGTATTATCGTAGGCCCGTATCACCTGGGCAGTAGGCGCGAAATACGTAGGCTTCAACCCGATAGCATATGCCATTCTTGACGGATACACATTGATAGCAGATCCTGTGTCAACAAGGACTACCGGTATCCATTTCTCTTTACACTCGACAGAGATGTAGAGCGGTTTGTTATGATTTGAGCCCTCAGGCGACAGTTCCTTGTCGGTGAAGGTCAAGGTCGGGGAAGCTCCTCCCTGGAAAACCAGCCCTACCAACTACTCAGGAGTTGTATCGATTGAAAGTTTAGCCCCGTCCATTGCAGAAAGGACAACTTGTCTGTGAACTTTTGAGGCCATAAGCAGTCCCCAGATGGGGATGTCTGCTTGAATTTTCTTAAGCTGTTTCAGTGCAGCCTCCTCCTCGAACAGTTTTTCTTTCTGCCTCTTTGCTTCTCTGTCCTTCCCAGATGCCTCCTGTTGGTCCAAGTGTGGGGGCTTGAAATACTGCCCACTCCTACTCATATGGTCAACCGCCTCAACATACTAGGTGTCATCTAGTTGGTTCTGCCCCCAATCTTCGTCAGTGTGGGCAAGACGTAAGTCATTGTCTTCCCACCACATCCTGTCGGCAACCGACAGATAGCTGTTCGGTTCCGTTGCAACTGTTTCTGTGCTCACAGCACATTTCGTCCCCGTAGGGGCTTTGGCCTTCCTAGCCCTCTGAAGATCCTCAAGCTTTTCTTGCCCAAGCCACTTCGATACAGCCTCCTGTTCAGTGTCTATAGTACTTAAACTGCCCGGATCCCCAGCAAAATTCTTCGCACCGGTGCTCTCCAGCGATGCTTCCTGATTCTCAGTCATTCCAGCCACTGCTGATATCCCAGCTTCTGATTGCCCTTGTTTTGGCTGAGGCTGCTCAACAACATGTGGCTCGTCACTGAGCCAATCCATCTGAGTCGAACCAGTTGATGTTCACATCCCCTGAGTCCTGCTCGTGGAAGAACTACAAATTGGCAATATCCTCTTCCAACTCTACTAGGTCATCTAACCCCTGACTAGGTCCATCCTCCCGAACCACACTAATCTCTGCCCCAACCAGCAACTCTACTCTTGACTTATCCTGATCTGTTGATGTGATATAACCACTCGGGTTGTACCCAAAGCTCCCAGATCCCTCAGGCTTTGAACCAACATTCTCATCTACCTCCAAATTCACCCCAGTTCTGCCTTCGACGGTCACCACCACCAGCTCAGGTTGGGTTAGGGAGGTGCTCAACATGCACAAGTCTGTGCTGTCTGGGATGAACACCTCAGGCTTGGGTAGATGAGAGGGTGTGATATATATGCTTGGGTCATATGGAATGGCCGAGGTTTGGATCAGGTTGATGTGTTTGGGTGGTGGATCTTGGTTATGTGGTGGGAGTGGGTTGGTGGTGACATTCGGCTTTTGTGGTGTTGCAATTACCTCGTTGTCAATAAGATCCTAGATCTCATGATGCAGTCTATAGCACTGGTCGGTGTCATGACCGTGCTATTGGTGAAAGGCACAGTATTTAGCCGGGTTATGAGAGGAAGGAAGTTTGTCTAGTAATGGTCGTGGCTCCAGGGGCTTCAAATGCCCTTTCCTGATTAGAACCCCCAGAGTTTTGGACAAAGGCATATACAGTGGGGTATAAGTCCTCTGGCCCCGGGGTGGGTATTTGGCTGTTTGTGAGCTGGTTCCGGATGCACCGGTGAAGGGTGTAGCTGTAGGTGTTTTTGGGGTGGTGGTGGTGACCATGCCCACATCAAAAGTTCTAGCAGCTGCAGCACTACTCGTGCCTGCATTCAAACTGCGGGTAAATGCCCTCTTAGGCTGCTCTTTCTCGTGGTCAATCAGACCCTGCTTCATGGCGTCCTCAATCTGTACCCCAATCTCGTGTAAATCAGCAAAGGTGGGGAGGGGTAAGACGATCATCTTTTGCATCACCTTGGGTTGGAGGTTGCGCACAACCATCCATATCTGATCCTTCTCGACCGGCTTGGTGGTCATCATAGAAGCTTTGGCCCTCTACGAGTTACAAAGTCAGAGAATCCCTCTCTCGGCTCCTGCCTGGTTGTCTCGAGATCATGAGTTATGATCTCGATCTGTGTGTTGTATGAGTACTGGACAATGAAGGCCTCGGCCATTTCTTCCCAACTTCTCTTGATAGAGTCTTCCAACTTCGCATACTAGATGGCCGCGACACCGGACAGGGTCCGGCCGAAGAGGGAAAGCTTTTGCAGTCTAGAGAGGCCCATTGGCCTTAGGATATCCGAGAACAATTGCAGATGTACCATGGGGTCCCCAGAACCGTCAAATCGGTCTATATGCGACATCTTCAACCTGTCCGGCAAAGTCACCGCCGAATCGGTGTATCCATCCTCTATGTGCGGAATGGAATTAACGCCTTGAGCTTTTTTGAACAGCTTTTCTAACTTGCTCACTTTCAGCACTGTTGGATCCACCTCAAATTCAAACGGTGTATCCACTAGATTAGTCGGTGCTTTGGACAACTGAGGTAGGATTGGGGGTGGAACTGGCCCCGTCGGGACGTCCATATTCTCCTGGACGTTTGCAATTTCCCCGAGTATTGGAACTCTAGGTGGGGGTGGGGGTGGATGTGAAACAGATGCTCCGGCTTGTTGTGGTTGCTGCTATTGCTGAAGTCTAGCAATCAGCTTTGTCTGTTGAGCCACAACCTTTGCTTGACGTGCGGCAAACTCTGCCTAGCGGGCAACATCCCGCTGCATGGCTTGCATGGTCTCTTGGAGCTAACGCGTCATGTCCTCCATACTTGCCATAAGGTGTTGATCTAACTGAACAACAGGTGTATCTCTCTCTATGGTAGAAATGGAAACCTCAGCCCGACTACTCACTGGTGGGGTGGATAAGGACCGCTGATCTGGTAACCGCTGTACTGATGAACTGTGCCTAACTGACCTCCGTCTAGTAACCGGGGGTAATGAAAAGAACACTGCTTGTTCATCAACTAGATCCTCGGATCGATGAAGTCTTCGACCTCTAGTCCAGAGTCCTCGGGGGGTATCTACCTTTTCGAACGCAATTATGCTATACTACCTTGCAAAAAGATAAATACAGCAAAATAAGAAAACAATAAGCAAAAAAACGAACATCACTTCGGCTTGAAATAAAGACAACACACAGTTGGTAATTGTAAGCTCAGTACTGATCACTGTTCCCAAATCACTGCCCCAAATCTGGTACCCTCAGGTAAAACTGATTCCCCCAAATATTCATGCCCACAAGCCTGATACCCAGACTTGCAAACTGATACATACAACCTGTAGAGACACACTCTGACAGCACATATCAAGCAAGTAAGAGCCAAAACAACCCTATGATGTGGTTGGGTTTCCCTGTCCTATCTCGTTAGGAGCTAGGGTTTCACTATGCACGTAGCAGTTTCAAACAACCTACAATCAGGTAAGTAACCTGTCCTAGTTTGGAATGGTCATTATGGTTTCCGATAGGCAACTAGGTCGAATGGTCAAAAGGGTGCCTCGGTAACAACCGAGGTTTGTTTTCCCATCGTGGCAGAGCCCGTAATTGGTTAGCCTTATGGCACGCTTTTCCAAGCAAGCCTCCGCAAATTGTTCAGGAATAGAAGATGGCAAACACTGTGACTTAAGCGTACCAATGCAAATGCAATGCAAAGAAACACATAAGTGTAGATAAAACAACATATCATGATGTTCGAGTCAAGTTCTCTAAATTCTCAGCAGAGTCGCCAGAAACTGTAGACTGCCCGAAACTCCGTTCCGCGCGTGAGGGCGCGAATTGGGTTCATAGCTGCTTTAGTTCAGACTCCTGTCACTGTTCTGTATCTGATCTCACAAAGTGCAATGTAAGACTGATAAATCACCAAAGAGTCCAAATCCGGCAAATCGTTTTAGAAAATTGATTTTAATTAAGAAGTGCCAAACATGGATTGCTTTGCCAGATTACAGAGTCGCCACCTAAATATTTTGTTTTGGGAAATTTAGGACACCCTGACTCGTGCCTAATGCCAGGTGTCCTTCATCACCAAAGTTGCTTCGGCTCGGGAACTTGGGTACGAGGGGGGGAGGTCATGAAATGAGCACCCCTGCTCGCCCGATCAAAGGATCGGCCTCTACTCATCATGATATGTTGTTTTATAGACATATGCATTCTTATTCTGATTATTAATTTAACTTTACTATGTGATGCGCACATCACACAAATATAGACTAAATCACTCGATTTGGAACAAAACATCTCATG
Organism: Camellia sinensis; assembly: GCF_055761805.1. Classification (NCBI taxonomy): domain Eukaryota; kingdom Viridiplantae; phylum Streptophyta; class Magnoliopsida; order Ericales; family Theaceae; genus Camellia; species Camellia sinensis. Next base: position 8,409,995 of record NC_138967.1, read on the forward strand.
TTTGTTTTTCGAAAATGGTTTGAAGTTGCTACTCACAAGTAGGCCAAGTCGCGGATTTGCCACCCTCAAGTGGGCTTAAAACATGATGATTTGCCACTTCAAGTGGGCTTCAAACTCGCATTTTTGATGAATTGTTCCAATTCAGCAATAATGCCTTCATTCACAGGCATTCATGTAGTTAAACACTTAAGCAGTTAAACTCATGGCAAACATGCTATCATGGCAGTCACTTACACACATGCAAGGATGCTAAAGCATAAACACTCATAGTGTACTCCAAGCCAAAACAGAAGCTAGTTAGTAATCAATGCATGATCCTAGCTATGTTAAGATGCCTAATGCAAACACCTGCAAAAATGCAACTAAACTGGGCTCGGCTATCTAGAATGGCATATGAATGAAACACTTGATAACATGCTTTGAAACACGTATTCGAGAAAGGATTAAAATTCGATGCGGTTTGAATGATGCGCCGAGCCTGGTGCATGCAATACGAATGAATGATGCACGCATGCAAACATAAGTATGCTAATTAAAACATGTCTTAAACTAACCACCAAAAGCTGATAAGTAAAAGGGAGAAAGACGTGGGGTTGGAAGAGATTCATCACACACACGCACACTTGTTACAACATTCGCCCTCTCAACGGAGGGTCTGAAAGAATAAGCTAAGCTAGCTACGCTAAGCTAAGCTACTTAACTAATCTAATAATCTAATTAGACTAATTATTACACAACATAAATTGAAAACTAGCTATGCTAAGCTAATTAAGAAATTACAATAATGAATTAAATTAGCTAACACATTAACTAATTAATTACAAAACCGATAATTAGCTAACTAAGATAACAACTTATTCTAAGTTAACAAAAGCGTTGAAATGGCCTTGGGACGAGGGATGCATGCATGCTCGACTTCGCTCGAAAATCCATTACTATGCCACCTATTGCCTCTGTTTGCATTTGATTTGTTCCCTAAGAGTTGCACAAACTTCCAAATTGCTTCTGCTCCAACAAGGGGACCTCCTGGTGGGCTACCGACTAGAAAAGGAGGTTGTAGACCACTTGTAGACCAGAAAAACTTGTTGTAGACCAAAAAAAGTAGTAGGCCAGCTAATTTTACTGGTCTGCCGACCAGAAAATCTGCCAAGCTCCAGTTTTGCTGCAACAGAGAACAACGAGGGGCATAGCAGTGTATTTGCAAGATATGTGTGCACAACCACCCTCCCTATAATTTCTCAAGCTCAAGGGAGTGCGGTACTCGACTCTCGGGCCACCAATCAAGCATTGCAATGCACGATGGCCGAGAAGCCAAGTTTGCACGAGTTAATGTCAATGAATGCACAAATATCACATAAGGGCCTCCGCCTCTATCATGCTTGATCAAGAGGATCGGCGACCGAGAAATGAGTCGCGTTTCATCACTTCAAGTATAAAACACCCCTCGTTTCTCATGTTTGGATCAACATCCGATCCAAACACAATGCAATGCAACAACATTCCAAGCACAATGCAATGCAACAACATGCAAACAACATGCAATGCAATAACATGCAAACAACATGCAATGCAACAACATGCAAACAACATGCAATCCATCAATGCTAATGTGGCATGCACAAGGTTCCACATATACACAATGACCAAAACACCAAAACATAGGCACAAAAGGGCAAAGAACACATGCTCATTCGTTTGCTCTTAAGCAAGGCACAAAGCTCACTTTTCAAACACATTGAAAGAGCAACATATATGAGAGCATAGCATAGGTACAAGCACTAAAATCATGTGCTAAGGGATGACATATCATGCAAACAACACAGGTAGGGCATGCTAGGGTCCTTAAGTATTAAAGCTTGTGAAGTACACAACACTAGGACTATGCAATGCAATGCTCAATAGACTAAACCAATACCAAATAGACCTTATGCATGCCAAAATAGTGGCTTGAACATGTTGGAATTGAAGCTCAAAGGACTAGACAAGCATGCATACATGTTGGACCACAAACAAGGTACAATGCTCAACTCTTAAACACAATCAAAGAGTGATATGCTTGAGAAGATGACAATGCTATATGCTCTGAAATCAAGTGTTAAACGATGCTAAATCATCCAAACACCACAAATAAGGCATGCTTGAAGGCTCAAAACTCAAGACTAGCTAATGCACTTACACCATAGCCATATCAAGCAAGCCCCAAAGGGCCAAGGTGACTCAAAATAGTCCCAAGGCAGATCAAAACAAGGCCAAAAACATGCTTGAACATAGCCAACATATGCTAGAATGGAAGGCATAAAGCATGGAGCATGCAAGGCGAATGAGCATGATTACACTACAAGTGTAAGAAGCAAATGAGGGATGCTCTAACCAACCAAAAACACACTAAGATGGTAGCCCAAAAGCTTAGGCAAGCATGCATGCCAATTGGCTCATGGTTAAGGCATTAAAACACAACCCTTCAAAGCATTGAAATAGTGATACACACGAGGGTATGACAATGAAATATGCTCTGAAATCATATACCAAATTATGCTAAATCATGCAAATAGCCCAAACAATGCATGCTAGTGGACTCAAAACACAAAGCTAGTGAGCAAGATTGCACTATGGCTATACAAAGCAAGGCGTGCATGGCCAAAAACACTTAAAACAGAGCTTAAGCATGGCAAAACATGATTAAATGCTTGCCGGAGTGGAGCGAAAAACATGCTAAAATAATGGTCCAAAGCATGATGCATGTTAAGGCTATAGGGAGGATTGCACTACAAAGGTATGAAGCATGCAAGAGGCAATCAAACCGACCCAAAATAGAGTTATGCCATGCTGAGATAATGCCTAAGACATGCTAAGAAGGAGCCAAAACATGCTAGGAAGACATGCTACTTTGATGAGCCATCAACACAAGCAAACAAGAGAAGAGGAGGGGGGGATAACCCCCACCCATTTGGGGCCTCCAAACACACTTTCCACCACTGAAATTTCTCTGGAATTCAGTGGTTAAAAGGCCAAGAGAAGGTTATCTCAAAGGCCTAAAGAGATGGCACAAAACAAAGCCAAACAAGGCACAAAAGGGGGTAGACCACCCCCAACACCAAAGAGGCCTCAAACAAACACTTTAAGCACTTGAAAATGAAGTTTTTTACAGTCGACAACTAGGCCAAAATAAGCATGCAAAGGTGGCCTAAAGACTTAATCAAAACAAAGCTTTAAAGGGGATAGCTTCTTACCCTTGAAGAACAAGAACAAGGCAACAACTCCAGCAACGTTTCTGAGCTAAAACCAGCTTTTAAGTCCAAGCAAGACCCTCAGGTACCTTAGCAACAAGAGTGTGGTGTTTGAGTAGGTGTTTGTATGTAAAAGTGTGAAGAAACTACACTTTTAAGCACAAATATAGAGAGATAGAGAGGGAGAAATATAGAGATAGAGAGATATGTATAGCCCAAAGTAATTTTTTTGAACCTAAAGCAAGAGGGAGGAGGCTCCCTTATATAGAATTCATGCCTCAAGCTTGTTTGACAAGCTAGAGGCTTGAAGCAATGCTTTTTGTGCCCAACAGCTGGCACAACTGGCAAAAAAAATATATGTGAAAAATGCAGAAAAGCTGCTGACCAGTTGAAGTGGTCGACTGACCACCCCCACCAGTCGACCGACCATAAAAGGTGGTCTACAGGTAAGAAAATTGGTCGACAAAGGGGGAGAGAGGTTCTGCACAAAGAGTGAAAGGTGGTGGCAAGCTGCCGACCACCTTAGGTGGTCAACAGACTAGCCACCCTAGCTGGCCGACCACTAAAAGTGGTCTACAGGGACAAAAAGTGGTCTACAGGGGGAGAAACTGGTCTACACCCCTGTTCCACTCTCCAGGCAAAGGAAAGCAAGGTTTGGTTCGAAAACAAACCAAAAAGGAAGCAAGACAAGAGTCCGCAAGGTGAGGCACTTAGCCGGAAGCCCTGAAAACTAGTCTACGGGTGCAAAAGGTGTCCTATGAGAGGGAAAGATAGTCTACGGCCACAAAAAGTGGCCTACAGGCCTCTGTCTCCCTCTAGGCAAAGGCAACAAGGCATGGTCCAAAAACTAGGCCAAAAGAAGAAAGTTAAGAGGTCTAGAGACAAGGCGCTCTGTCGAAGGCTTCGGAAACTCAAAATGAGCACAAACATGCACAATTATCGAGCACTCAAATGATGACGCCTGAGTCTTAAGGTCGGTCAAAAATGGGGTGTCTACACGCACATTGACCGTTTTGACGGTTTTGAGGATCTAATGGTTCACTTATGACTGTTTTTAGATATCTTACTACCGATGGGCTTAACTAGACTACGGAAGCTGTCACTCTTTGGTCGCAAGATGTCAGGTATAGTGGCCATTTGGTATGCTAAGTTGGAAGATTCTGTCAAACAGAATTGGGAAGAGATAGCCGAGGCCTTCACTGGTCAGTACTCTTACAATACGCAAATGGAGGTTACAACTCGTGATCTCGATGCAACACGCCAAGAGCCGAAGGAGGGTTTCTCTGAATTTGTGACAAGATGGAGAGCTAAACCTCGATGATGACCACGAGACCTTCTGAGAAGGATCAGATTAGAATAGTTGTTCGGAATCTGCATGGCAAGCTGCTGCAACAGATGATTGTCCTACCTCTATTTACATTCACAGAGCTCCATGAAATGGGGGTGTAAATTGAGGATGCCATGAAACAGGGACTTATTACTGAGGATAAGGAGCCAACTGCCAAGAGGCTGTTCGTCCATAGTTCTAATGCTGCCAGTGGTAGGACAACTGCGAGGCATCGGATGTAAGTGTTGTCACCACAACCAAGACTACTGACCCCTTTGCCAACACAAGCCCACAAACATTATCCAATCCTACATGACCCCAAAGGACTTTTAACCACCTGTACATGACCCTTTCTAAAGCCATATAGGTGTTAGTCAAGAAAGGGCACCTAAAACCCTTGGAACCTCGACTATTGCCTGACCCCTTCCACCCAAGCATAACCTCGCAAAATACTGTGCTTTTCACCAGTAGCACGGTCATGACATCGACCAATGCTTTTGATTGCGTCATGAGATTCAGGATCTCATTGACAATAAGGTTATTGCTCCATCTCAAAAACCAAATATAATCACCAATCCACTCCCAGCCCATAATCAAGTCCCCCCCACCTCAAGACCTTAACCTTATCCATACACTGGCCGCCTCTTATGACCCCAGCGTATATATTACTCTCTCCCACCTACCAAAACTGACATTGTTCATTGCTGAAGGCGCAGATTCGTGCATGATGGACACGTCCAAACCTTAACCCAAGCCTATGGTGATGAAACTTACAATGGAAGGGAAGTCGACCTTAGAGGAAGGTATTAATCTGTTGTTGGAGTGTCCTGGCAACTTATTTCAGATGGCGTACAACCCGAGTTACTATATTGTGTCAACTGGTAAAACCAAGCCTAAAGTGGTGCTACCAATCTCGGTATGCATCAATGTGGTCATGGAGGAGGGCCCGAGCCAAGGGTTAGACGATTTGGCCGACCTCGAAGAGGATTTCGACAACTTGCAGTTCTTTGATGAACATGATCAGGGAGATGTATAGATCGGGTGGTTCGACCTGAACAGATCAACTGATAATACCAGATGGCTGAGTGATGAACCAAATAAGGAAGAAGAAACCAGGGTAAAACCAGAGGGAAATGAAGCAGATGTAGCTGCAGTGGTCGGGAAGGTTGATGAGAAAGGGAAACTGCCGAAGGGCACATGCATGGGAAAACTAAGTCAAGAAATGGGAGTTGTGAACACCGTAGACATCGAACAGGAAGTTTCACTTAGGTAGTTTGAACAAGAAAGAATTGAAGACAGCTGGGGAACTGTAATTGCGTGGCACCCTATGGGGGACACTTATGATGTGAAGATGATACAAGCAGAGTTGGACAACTGTTTGTCGGCTGCTGAGGGTGAATAGTAGGATGATAACGATCTGCATCTGGCCCATACCGACGAAGACTAGGGTGACTGTGCCCCAGATAATATGTGGTATGTTGAGGAAATAGATCATTTGACAAGAAGTGGGCGGTATTTTAAGCTGCCACACTTGGATCAAGCAAAGGCATTTCGAAAAGATAAAGAGGCCGAAAAACAAAAAGAGAAACAACTAGAAGAGGAGTCAGTGCTGAAGCAACTCAAAAAAATCCAAGTTGATATGTCTATCTGGGGTCTTCTCATAGCCTTACGGGTGCACCGATGAGCATTATTGTCGGCAATGGACATGGCTAAATTGTCCATTGATACTATGCCCGAGAAACTTGTCGGTTTGGCCTTTCCAAGTGGAGCCAAGCCAATGCTCACCTTCTCTGACAAAGAAGCTGCCGGAAGGCTCGACTCATAACAAGCCATTATACATCTCCGTGGAATGTTAAGAGAAATGGGTGCCAGTCGTGTTGGTAGATACCGGTTCCGCCATTAATGTTTGTCCTTCCCGTACTGCCTACGCAATTGGCCTCAAATCGGTGAACTTTGTTTCCACAGTCCAAGTGATACGAGCGTATGTGTAGCTCGACTTTTCGTGCTCCTTTCGGATATGACTAGCCCTACAATTCGGACTCCCGTGGTTTTGAATCTGATTTCACAAGTGCAATGTGAAATAGATGAACACCAAAGAGTCCAAATTTGGAAAATCTTTTTGGAAAATCGATTTTGAATCAAATATGCCAAAAATGGACTGTTTTGCTAGATTACAGAGTTGCCACTTAAATATTTTTGTGAAATTTAGGACACCCATGACTTGTGCCAAAGGCCATGTGTTTGTCATCACCAAGATTGTCTCAGCTTGGGAACTTAGGTACGAGAGGGGAAGGTCATGAATTGAGCACCCCACTAGCCCGATCAAAGATCAGCCTTTACTAATCGTGATGTGAATCTTATTTACATTATATGCTCTTGTTCCGGTTATTAGGCTAACATTACTATGTGTTGCACACAAGTATAGACTAATTTGCAAAAATTTGAACACTTTGATTTCATGTTTGTTTGAAAATTGTTTCGAATATATATCACTTGAAAAAGTGATCTCATATGTATATTACTCAAATTATTCCAATTTAAACAATTAGCCTTCATCCACAGACATTCAAGCAAATATATCGATGAAGCACTTAGCCTCATGGTATTCATGCTTATCATGGCAACAATCACATGCATGCGGTATGCTAAAACAATAAGTGCTCACTTAATACACCAAGGCAAGCCAAAAGAAATAAAAGAGTTAGAAAACATGCATGCCCCTAATTAATGTAGCATGACTAATGCAACACATGCAATGATGCAATTTATAGATTCGACTACTATTATGACATGAGAATTAATTTGGAAGCATGCAGTTTAAACACATATTCAACAAAGTAATAAACGACAATGCTTGTTAGGATGGTGAACCAAGTCTCGATGCATGCAAGACAAGTGGATGCAAACATGGGAAATGCTAAAAGAAACATGATGTTCTAAACTACTCATCATAAGCGAGTAAATAAATGGGAGAAAGATATAGGGTTGGAAGACATACACATTATTACAAGTTTTGCCCTCACGCAGGAGGGCCCGAATGAATGTCCGAATGTCCAAATAAACTAACTATTACAAGTTCAAATAAATGAATTAAATAGACAAGCTAGCTATCTACTTTATTACAAATTCTAATGAATACCAAAGAAATGAACTAGCTATCTAAGTTAACTAGCTATAATAATTATAAATAAACAATGGCTACAACAATATTAATTAAGTACAACAATAATAATTAATGATTAATCATCAAACAAGGATCCATAAGGATGCACAATGCTCGCATGCTCAGCGTCCAAAAACTGCTCTGTTTGCCTAGACTATTCTGTTTCACCTTTAGCCACTGTCCTCTGTTTTTTGCAAAACATGCTACTGACCAAACATTGGAGCCCGACCGGCCCCAAATGAGGCCCGACCAGGCCCAAATAAGGCCAGCCATGCCCTATTTTTGTGAAAAGCCCTGTTTTGTGCTCTGAAGTGAAAACAATGCAAACAGAGTTATTCTGAACTCTGTTTGTCCCTTCTACTCTTCTCTATCATGGAAAGCCTCAAGAGAAGAATGAAGTCATTTCCGAAACCATCAATGAGTAAATTGATTGCTTGATGAGTTAGGTCATGATTTTAGACAAAAATTAATGAATGCAATAAATCAATAACCACTCCTCCTACTTATCATGGAGTAATATCAAAGAGGGAGGTAGAAATGCTTCAAGACTCATTGAAACATCATGAATTGATGTAAGACGACCCATTGACACAATAGACTCGGCATGACGTCCAGCCGAATCCAAGCAATATGACTCATTTCCTTTATGTTGGTTAGTTCATTTTAATAAATTTTTTTAGACCTTTCCATTCTTTAGTCCATTTGTCCAAGATAATGATTAAGTCCTCTAAAGATTACATCCCCTAAATGAGAAGCATGTCAAGCGAGAAGTGATTCTTAACATGAAAGAGAGACCATGCTGTTGGCGATGAACCTCCGTAGAGATTAAGCCATTAAGCATAGATCTCTAGCTCATGTTTTGAACAACCATCAACCGATTGAAACAACTCTCAAATGAAAGAAATGAATAGTAAGTTGGTTATTAAAATGAGGCTCTTAACGTGAGAATTAAACAAAGAAAGGCCAAGAACAACATACAACAAGCTATATATGCGAACTTATAAGACAACAAGCAAACTAATCAAAGCATGAACTAATTAAATAAATTAGGATAGCTCTAAAACAACCTATAATAAGTGAAAAACAGTGGCTCAAAGTGCATGAAAAAAGCCCAAAAAAAGCTAAACTACAAGCAAAGAAAGTAAGGCTAATAAGCAAGAACGAGGAGGGGTGGCTAATCCCTTCACCTTGGAAACCTCAAAGCATGATTTTTAGCCACTTTTAAACTTTGAAAATTAGTTTGAAAGATCAAAGAAAAGAGTGTAGAGACAAGGGTTGAGCTATGAAGTAAGGTGTAAGAGAGGGTTTCAACCCTCTTTACCCTTTGGTAGCTATTTAAACCCAAGTTTCAACACCTGAACTAGGATCAAAACAATACAAAGACACAAGAAATGGGTAGAAAGTGATAGAAAATGAAAGCAAAAGAAAGAGTTACAAGCTTATACCTCTCAAATGGAGAAAGTTTTGGTTGTTGATAAAACTCAATCCTAACACACTCTCAAGCTTGAATTGCACTCCTCAAGGTTCAACCAAGGTCCCAAGGTTAAGGTTTGAGGGTGTGTATGGAGTATGGAGATGGCTTAAGGTTAACAAGCTTGTTCAAATATGACTTGCACAAGAAGAAGGAGCTCTTAATATGTGTATGGGCTCTTTTCGAATTGTTCAACCCTCAAAATAGAGGTATAACCTTGTTTTTATAGAATTTGAGCAAAACAAGTCGGAAATATCTCCAAAAATGGATAGATGGCGGGCTCTCGCCCAGAACAGTGTCTATCGCCATCGAGGCATGGCCGGCCCCAAATGGCCATGGCCAGTCCTCAATGAGGCACGGCCGAGCCCAAGAGTGTTCCCTTGTTTCTTTGTTTTAAGCTCAGTGTAGGGCAGCACAAGGTTCAAAAATAAAATTCAAGGGTTCAATCAGTGTAGATATGAAAGGTTTGAATTTACTTTGAGCACCTAACCTTGGTTAAGAAGGCGAATCATGCACAATATATTTCATCATCGAGTGTACAGGAGAAAGCACACATTCTTACGGGCGGTCAAAAATGGGGTGTCTACAATATGATAACACAAGTAGAGAGGTTATGTCATGTTACATCACGTGCATTGTGTATGCCGTTTTAGTCCATAGCATTGCATGTGCTAGGTTGCATGTTAGTCGCATTGTGTATGCCATCTCATTTGCATTATGTTTGGGATAGGAGTTAGCCTAAGTACGGGAAACGAGGGACGTTTTGTACTCCAAGTGACGGAACGTGTCTCAATTTCTGGTCGCCGACACTCCGGATTACCCATGATGTAGTTTAGGTCTTGTTGTGTTTTTATGTGCATTCATTTCACATCGAGTAGTGCAATTCGACTCCTCAGCCATCATGCATCGAGATGCGTGATTGATGGCACGAGGATCGAGGTGTGCATACATATGTGAAAACACTTTGCCATGTCCCTTTCTTGCTCCCTGTTGCAGCAAATCAGAAATCAGTAACTTTCCAACGCCTTGCATAGCATTTTGAGATTAATTGCAAACAGAGGTGAATCGGGGCATCGCAATGGATTTCCGCGCAAGGCAACTCGAGCATGCATCTTTCATCATTCGGAACAAAGCTGAGGCGGTCCATTTAGCTTGCATGCTATTCTATTTGCTTTCCTAGTTAATTTGTTAATTAATTAGGGTTTTGTAATATTTAATTAATTAGAGTAGTTAATTATTTATTCGGACTGTATTATTTATTCGGACCCTCCGAGCGAGGGCACAATTGTAATAAGTGTGCGTGTGTGTGATGTATGTCTTCCAACCCCATGTCTTTCTCCCTTTTATTTACCAGCTTATGATGGTTAGATTAGGGCATGTTTCAATTAGCATACTTATGCTTGCATGTTTGCATCATTCATCTGTATTGCATGCACTGGGCTCGGCGCATCATACTAACTGCATTGTATTCCAATTCCAAGTTGAACACGTGTTAGCTGTAGCATCTCATATGTCATTCTTAGGATAGCCGAGCCTATTTCTAGTTGAATTTTCCATGTGTTGCATTAGCCATCTTAACATGGACTAGGATCATGCATTGATTACTAACTAGTTTCTGTTTTGGCTTGGAGTACTCGGTAAGTGTTTATGCTTTAGCATCCTTGCATGCGTGTGAGTGACTGCCATGATAGCATGTGTACCATGAGGCTAACTGCTTATGTGATATACCTGCCTGAATGCCTGTGGGTGAAGGTTGGATTATCTGAATTGGAATAATGCATTGACTGTGAGTTTTAAGCCCACTTGAGAGTGGCAAATCATCTTGTTTTCTAGGCCCACCTGAGGGTGGCAAATTCGCATTTTAGCCTACTTGCGAGTTGCAAACCGTTTCAAAAGCAAACATGAGGTATTTTGTTTCAATTCAGGCGATCCAATCTATACTTGTATGTTGTGTGCATCACGCAGTAAATCTAGGCTAACAATTAGAATAAGAGCACATAATGTTTTCAAAACTCGATATCATGGTTAGCAGAGGCCGATCTTTCATCGGGCGAGCGGGGGGGTGCTCACGAAGTGACCTTCCCCAATCGTACCCAAGTTCCTGAGCCGAGGCAACTTTGGCGATGACGGACACGTGGCCTTAGGAAAACGAGTCAGGGTTTCCTAAATTTCTCAAAATAAAATATTTAGGTGGCCACTCTGTATCTAGCAAAGCAGTCCATGTTTGGCACTTGTTTCAAAAAAATCTGTTTTCAAAAACGATTTGCCGGATTTGGACTCTTTGATGATTCATCGGTCTTGTATTGCACTCTGCGAGATTAGATACAGGACCGTGACATTTTGAGTCCTAAACTATAGTGAGCCCATATGAACAAAACGGGGGGATTCCCTCCCGGGACGTTCGAGGACGTCTACAGTTTCTGGCGACTCTGCTGGAGATTTAGAAAACTTGACTTGAACTCATGATATCTGGTTTTGACTACACTTATGTGTTTTTTTTTTTTTTTTTGCATTGCATTTGCATTGGTGCGCCTAGGACACCGTGTTTGCCGTATGCTATTCCTGAACAGTTTGCTGGAGGCTCGCTTTGCGAAGCATGCCATAAGGCTGACCGATTGCGGGCTCTGCCACGGCAGGAACACAAACCCCAGTTTTTACCGGGGCACCCTCTTTGACCATTCGACCTAGCGCATATTCGGAATCCATAGTGACCATTCCAAGATAGGACAGGTTGCTTACCCGATCATAGGTTGTTTGAAACCGCTGCGTGCGTAGTGAAACCCTAGCTCCTGACAAAATAAGACAGGGAAACCCTATCCCAAGATAGGGGTGTTTTGACTCTCACTTGCTTGTTATATGCTTTTGGAGTGCGTCTCTACAATAATGCATATATCAGTTTTTAAGTCTGGGTATCTGGCCTGAGGGCATCAGTATGTGGGGAATCAGTTTGACCTGAGGGTATCAGTTTACAGGCAGAATCTTGGACAGAATTTAGTAGAGAGCACAGTTATTCGGCTACTCATATCTGTTTTGGTGAAATCAGGCTGAGATGCTGCATGTTTTCTCTTTTGCTAGGTAGTCTTGGAACTGTAGCTTCAGAAGGCTCCACTATCTCCCGGTACATTGGGCTTGTGCTGATAGACTTTCTCAGGTCAAAGACTTAGTTCAAGGGCAAATCAATGTTCCTTCGCCAGAGGCAGGGTAAAAGGGCCAGTCAGGCACAGATCACCAGTTCAGCAGTTACCAGATCAGTGGTCCTTGTCCACCCCACTAGTGAACAGTCAGGCTGAGGTCTCAGTTTTTACCATAAAGATAGAAACACCGGTCAGTCAGCCGGAACAGTAGAACATGGCAGGGATGGTGCAAATGATGCATCAACTCCAAGAAAGTATGAAATTCACGCAGCAGGACGCTGTCCGCCAAGCGAAATTTGCCAAACAGCAGGCTGCGATCATGGCCCAGCAGGCAGAGCTAATCATTAGGTTGCAATAGCAAAACGGAGCATCTGCTTCGCATCAAGCTCCTCCACCACCAGGGGTTCCGACACCCGGGGAAACACCAAATGTCCAGGAAGGTATGGATATTCCAACAGGGCCGGCTCCGCCCCAATCCTACCCCAGCTATCCAAAACACTTACCAATCTACCGGACTCTCCCTTCGAATTCGAGGTGGACCCCACGGCATTAAAACTGAACAAGCTTGAAAAGCTGTTCACGAAATCCCAAGGAGTGAAGTCCATCTCGGACATCGAGGATGGGTATACCGACGCAGCCGTGACGCTGCCGGACAGATTTAAGATGCCGCATATTGACCGATTTGATGGATCCGTGGATCCCATGGTGCACCTGCGACTGTTTTCAGACATACTAAGGCCAATGGGCCTCACCAGACTACAGAAGCTTTCTTTATTCGGCCAGACCTTGTCAAGTGTAACGGCCATCTGGTATGCAAAATTGGAAGACGATGTCAAGAGGAATTGGGATGAGATGGCCGAGGCTTTCGTTGTTCAATACTCCTATAATACATAGATCGAGATTACAACCCGTGATCTTGAGATGACTAGGCAGGAGCCTAAGGAGAGCTTTTCTGACTTTGTGACCTGGTGGAGGGCCAAGGCCTCAATGATGACCATTAGGCCAACTGACAAAGATCAGATTCAGATGGTTGTGTGCAACCTCCAACCCAAGCTCATACAGAAGATGATCGTTCTCCCCTTCCCTACCTTTTTAGATTTGCATGAGATGGGAGTACAGATCGAAGATGCTTTGAAACAGGGCCTGATTGACAATGATAGAGAGCAGCCCAGGAGGGCATTTTCCCGCAGTTCGAATGCGACCACCAGTGGTGATGCAGCTGCAAGATCTTCTGAAGTGGGCATGGTCACCACCACCACATCAAAAATAGCTACCCCATTCACTGGTGCGTCCGGAAATAGCTCACGAAAAACCAAATATCCACCTCGAGTCAAGAGGGTTTTTACCCCACTTTATATGCCTTTATCAAAGGCTCTAGAGGCCTTACTCCGAAAAGGATATCTGAAACCGTTGGAACAACGCCCTCTACCTGATCCTCTCCCTCCAAAGCATGACTAGACTAAGTACTGTGCCTACCATCAACAAACCGGTCATGACACTGACAGTTGCTTTCGTCTGCGCCATGATGTACAGGATCTGTTTGACAACCAGGTCATTGCCGCACCAGCTTAGCAAAGTCTATCGCCACTGGATCAGTGAACTTGGGGGATAGTGTGAATATATGATCAGGAGATGAACCACCTGCGGGCGGCACTCAGTTTACTCCAGATGTGGCGTGTGGCACGCACTGTTTTGAGCATTTGCGAATGCTAGTTTTCGTAGCTTCTGACTTGGGTATTGAGTCAGTTCTGTGGTTTTGTTTTGAGTATGTCTTTTTGTTTTGAGTCAGTCTTTTTGATTAAGGGTCTGTCTTGTTGTATCGAGTCAGTCCTGTTGTACAGAAGTCGGGTGATTCCGGGGGTGTTACTTCAGATATCACTATTTTGTTTTGTGTTTGTCCTTTTGTTTTCTTTTGAGTCTGTTTCTGCCGGGGAGCCAGTTGTGCCAACAGATCTGAATGAAACAGCAGTGATTTTCACATTCTTGTGTTCGCTTCTGCCTTGTGCTAGTTGTGCCAGAAGTTTTGAATGAAATGGCAGTGCTTTTCGCCTACTTTTCTGTGCCTCGAACTCATTGCATTGACCTAAGTTTTTCAAAACCTTTTGAACACTGTGATGAAAACGAAAGGAAAGAATTCCTCGGGATTTGCAAAAATTTGATCAATTGAGAGAAAGAGAGACATGCTAAGCCCTTAATGAATGAAATCGTGTTTGTTGATGTGAGTACTGAGAAGGACCCTTGCTTGATCCAGATTGGTTCTACACTGTCTTCAGCGTGAGCGACTAGTCGCTTTCTTAAAAGATTTCAAAAAAAAAATGTTTTGCACGGTCCTGCGAAGACCTGTGTGGAATCGCTCTTGAAATTGTGCAGCTTAGGATCGCTCTCAGCCTCGAGACTCGACCCCTCTTGATTTCAAACCTTGAACTTGGATTCAGAATGTTCCAAGGCCAATCATGATGTGAGGCCTGTGTGGCCAGATTTGAAGCAGCCCGCGAACTAGGGGCAAGAAAATTCAGATCAAGAAGCTTGTGAAGCTAGATCAGGAGCACCCCTCGAACTAGGGGCAAAAATGTCAGATGCGTTCGAAGAGTCAAAGATGAGTCTTTTCTACAAACTAGGGAAGACTGGCAAGAATGCCAAATCCCAGAAGGGAGGAAAGAAGAAAGTATTGCTGAAGGATAACCGAGTTCCTATCCACAACACTAGGAGCAAATTCAGCCCCCCCATTGGGTGGACTCCTGCATCGTCAGCGAACAACAGCCATTCTCCTGGATTCAGATGACTTCAGGATCTCAAAACCATTTGACATGGACAAAGCTACACTTTTACCCTTGAGAGGCTCGCTGGGCCGAAAACCCGGAAGAGCGACCCAGGCAAAAGTTAGAGCAAGAAAAAGAAGAAAAAGAACAAAAAAAGAGAAAAATGCAAAAAAAAAAAAATGAAGAAAAATGAAGAAAATGAAAAGAAAAGATGAAAAAGAAAAAAGAAGAAAAGAAATGAAAAGAATTGAAAAGAAAAGAAGAACAAAGCTCGCAAGGTTGAAAACCCCGGAAGGGCGGCCTTGGCAAAAGTTAGAGTGCAAAAGGAAAGGTTAAATACTCGAGTGTACCTTAACCCCGAACTACGCAAGGCTTGATTCCTATCTTTGGGATACATAGGCAACTTCATTCTGAAGTCCAGCCGTAAAACACTTCAAATTCGACTGTGTCCATGTGATGGCTCTGGTCATCTTTGTCTTCTCTGGATCTGAGAATTTGGTTGTAATTGTCACTGTGAGGACTGGTGGCCACGTGCTGCGACGCTATTCAGACTAGGGTAAACTTTCCGTTGCCATACAGTGTGTCGCGGTGCTATTCAAACAAGGGGCAACTTTCCATTGCCATGCAGTGTCCTTCAAGCAAGGGGCAATTTTCCTTCGGATTTGGGGTTGTGCATCTCAAGAGTAGGTTCCGTGCTCGTTAAGTAGTGGTCATTTGCAAAAATAGTTTTTGAGAATTTTTACTGAGGTTGACTGATTTTCTTGAAAAGTATTCCATTTTTCAAAACTGGACCATTTCTTGGACACAAAAAAGGAAAATTTTCAGTGCTCATAACCTAACTTGCATGATTTTAAATCAGAAAATCGAACAAGCATGTTAATCTAACTCTCATGTTCGTCAAAATTGTTTTAGCAGAACGTCAAAAACAAAAAATGATCAAAATAATGAACTAAGGGCGAAGTTAAGTCAAGTGTTCTGTCTTTTTACCGTTGTCAACATACTTGCCAGAAAAGGGCACTCTACCCGCCAGAAAAGGGCACAACTGAAGCTAATAACAAAGGGCTGAAAGCTCTCAACACTCTCCAAGCAACGAGGTATCAAGCCAAGTGCGAAGCATGAGCTGGAATAGATCAATATATTCCACTCCCTCGTCTGGACACATTTGATCATGTCCAAACTCCCCAGCAGAACATCGTCAGCCGATGTCGGCTGCAGATTTGCTACACACCCAGTTGTCACGCAACCCCTCTACGGGAAAGTTCACTGTTGTGAGCAGAAGGAGAGAATCTAGCAGAATGCTAGGGGCAAGAGCCCGCAACTTCCTGTTTATCCATCAACCACCCTGGGGAGGGATTGGAAAATGAGAGATTAAAGAATAGAGAGATATGCGCTGAGAGGAAAAGCGAGGAAAGGGTTTTGAGAGAAAAACCGAGCTTGAGGGCTGAGTGATGTGAGAATCACAAATGAGAAAGGGTGGGAAACAATACCCAAAGAAACAGGCTCCCTGTGCACGTCTGAGTGTTGTGTCTTTTTGTTTTATCTTGATTCTTGTCTTGAGTCATTTTTGAGTGTCTGTGTTTGTGTTTAGGCTGTTTTGCCTTTGTTTTTCTTTGTTGAGTCGTGGTGCGCTGTGTTCAGTTGTAGGCTCAATACCCGGTTAAGAATTCATCTCTCAATTTCAAAAATAAATTGCTTTGTGCTCAAAGTGCTGTGCCATTCTTCATATATGTGCAAAACAAGATTCTTCCTTTCATGAACTGCACGATTCAACCCAAGTCATGTCAGAACAGTAAAATTAGGACCTATCTGAAGCTATATGGGTCCCAGACTGCAAAGCAAGAGAAAAGACAAAATGTTAAGCATCTGAGTTTGTTTTAACTTCAGTAAGTTCCGAGATTGCATTCCATGTGTACCTCTTCAGGTCTTGCTAATGCTCCGAAGTATGAGGGTGCCTCTACCTCAAGCTCAAGATCAAGTCTACTTCAAGCCAGAATGGCGATCAGAAGTGCTCTCCCTGAGTACCATTCCCTGCCAGAGGCATCTTGGCTGTGTTCGCAATGAGTTCCTAGGAGACCAACTGCGACGGTGGAAACTAGAGTTCGAATGGCTGTTGCCTAGAATGCAAAGGTTCGGGATTTCCGAGACTAAAGACTGGTTTAAATACCCACAGGCATGTCCTCGACTTGAAATCTGTATGGAAGCCCCATAGGTTGAGATAGCTTGTATGCACCTCAATTCTGGATACCGAACCAACCTAGTCTGTCACCCCATTGGAGAATAGGGAAAGTTGTGAATATGATCAGGAAGAAAGGAAGCATCCAAAGTGTTCTACGTGAAGAACCCTTGTCAGTATTTCAGAGCCTTTGTACTGTGAGTTGAAGGTAAGTGTTCGAAGAGCACGAAGGGAGATCCCCGTCAGAGTAGAGCGGTTCATCGCCACTCACCCCATGAGGTGCTTTCTAAAGCGCTAGGTTTGTTTATTGCATTCCTTAAACATCATGCATTGTATTGCATTGTACCTATCAAGTTTCTTTCTTATTCATGCACGATATTGTATGTACGGTTCATTCAAAGAAGCTCTGTTTAAGATCATTCACTTAGTGTATCCATCACACTTCATTTACTTCATTTGCTTCATTTACTTCACTCTCTTAGTGTATCCATCGTACTTCATTTATTTAGTGTATCAATCACACGTCACTCTCTTCATTTGCTGTAGTGTATCAATCACACTTCACTCTCTCCTTTCACTTAGTGTATCAACCACACTTCGTTCATTTAGTATATCTATCATACTCTGTTCACATAGTACTTCTATCACACTTTGTGTTCACATTTAGTATATCTATCATACTCTATTCACATAGTGCATCTATCACACTTTGTGTTCACTTTTAGTATATCTATCATACTTTGTTCACATAGTGCATCTATCACACTTTGTGTTCACTTTTAGTATATCTATCATACTCTATTCACATAGTGCATCTATCACACTTTGTGTTCACATTTAGTTTATCTATCATACTCTGTTCACATAGTGCACCAATCACACTTTGTGTTCACATTTAGTATATCTATCAGACTCTGTTCACATAGTGCATCTATCACACTTCATGTTCACTTTTAGTATATCTATCATACTCTGTTCACTAAGTGCATCTATCACACTTCGTGTTCACCTTTTGTGTATCTATCGTACTTGTTCACTTAGTGCATCTATCACACTTCGTGTTCATCTTTTGTGTATCCATCACACTTGTTCACTTAGTGCATCTATCACACTTCGTGTTCACCTTTTGTGTATCCATCACACTTGTTCACTTAGTGCATCTATCATACTTCGTGTTCACCTTTTGTGTATCCATCACACTTGTTCACTTAGTGCATCTATCACACTTCGCGTTCACCTTTTATGTATCCATCACACTTTATTCACTAAGTGCATCTATCACACTTTGTGCTCACCCTTTATGTATCCATCACACGCTCCCTTTGTGTATCCATCACACGTTTACTTTGTGTATCCATCACACGTTCGTTTTGTGTATCCATCACATGTTCACTTTAGTGTATCTGTCACTACACTCGCTTTGTGTGTCTATCGCACATGCTTACTCACTCTGTGTATCTATCACACCTCGTCCATTTTTGTGTATCTATCGCACATGCTCGCTAAGATTGCATAATCTTTTTATATCCTTTCTGTATGTAATATAGTTTGGTTTTTATTCGCTGGCTTAAATTGTTGCATATATTGTGTATATGTGCTTCATTACAGCTTCCTTTGCATGATCGTAAGTTATGTTCGGCTTTGTGCGTGTCCTTTGCATTTTGCCCCTGCCTGTGGGCACATCTTTGTTTATCTCGCCTGTTTGTCTAAGTCTTCGGCCTTGTCAAAAATGGGTCGTCTCTAGACTTTGACATTCACTCTCGTCACTTATGATTTCCGAGTTCTGTCAAAGAGGGGCAACTGTAGACACTCCATTTTTGACCGACCTTAAGACTTAGACGTCACCGATTGAGTTCTTGGTGATGATGCATATTGTGCTCGTTCTGAGGTTTCAGAGTCTCGGCTACGAGCCTTACCTCCGGACTTCGGGGCTCTTTTGTGCTTTACCTTGGTTTGCGAACCAGGTCTTGTTTTCTCTATTTTCTCTTCCCGATAGGAGGGAGAGGTCTCGTAGACCATCTCTCAGTGGCCATAGGCTACGTTTCATGGTCGTAGGTCATTTTTCCCGTTTGGAGACCAGTTTCCAGTTTTCGGAGCCGTCGGCCGTGTGCCTCGGTTCGGGACCGCTTAACTACCTCCGTTTGCTCCGGTTTCTGGCACAAACCTTGTTTCCTCTCTTTTGAAGGACACTGTTGCCTAAGAGGTCACCTTCGTGGCTGCGCGCCACCTCCAGTGCCTAACGGCCTGTTTTCGGGGCCCCGGGCCGCGCGTTTTGGCCCCCGAACCCTCGTTTTGCATCAGTTAGGGTTCATTTTTGGTATGGACCCTATTTTCATTGTTTGGAAGGTGGTACTATAGTGGGAGGCCAGCAATTCTTTTGGAGACCATTTTCTCTCTCCTCCAGCCGGGTTTCTTGACAGAAAGTTGGTTTTCCTCACTTTTGGGCCATAATTTCTGGTCTCCCATACCACCATTGTGTTGTACTCATCTGGGAAGTCACCAATATGGGTAGGCCGACCAGCTTTTCTTCTTGACCCTCTTGAACCTTGCTAGAAAGCTGGTTTTCCACTCTCTTGGGTCACAATTTCTGGTCTCCCACCATACAGCTGTGTTATACTCATCTGGGAGGCCACCTTTCTGGTATGGCCGACCAGCTTTTCACATTGACCCTTTTGAACCAAGGTCGGCCGACCAGGACAAGTGGTCGGCCGACCACTTGAACTGGTCGGCCTACCTTCTGCTTTTTGGCCTTCCTGAGTGCAACACAGTTGTGCCAACTGTGAAGCATTTGACCCTTCCTCCGAGATTTCACCCACTTGTTTGTCTTCTTAAGGAGGTTTTGACCCTTTTGTTTAGCTTCTAAGAGAAGCTTGACTCTTTCCTCTATAAAACAAATCCTCCTCTCCATTTGCAAGGGTTAGAAAGTTTTGGCTGAGATATATATACACCTCCCCCTCCATAGCTCTCTTCTTCAAGCTCCAAACCCCTTTATTCTTGGCCATTTACACTACACCTCATAGCCTACCACCTCCACCATCCATTCAAGCACCTTGGAATTGATTTTCAGAGGTTGAAGGCTCACTTTCTTGGTCCAGAACTTGCTGCATTGCTGTGCTACAAGGGTAAGTCTCTATTTCCTTTTTTTTTTTTTTTTTTCATTATCTTGCTTCATATCTTAGCCTTATTTGCAAGCATTTTTGGGTTTCAACATAAACTGAAAAAAGTTTTCTTTTGAGCTTATAAACATGTTTACTTAAGTTCATTTTTCTGTTGGGGGTCATCTACCCCCTTTCATGCTTCATTTCCTCATGTTTTGAGCTATGCATTTGAGCATTTGCATTGGCCTTGGTTTGGCCTTTTAGCCACTAAAATCCAGTGAATTTTCAGTGGCTTAGATGTGTCTTTGAGTTTCAAAATCACAGAGGGGTGACCCTCTTACCTCTTGTTCTCTTTACTAGTTTATTGGCCTTCCAAAGGTGCTCCATTTTGCATGCTTTGAAGTCTTGTTTCAGGCCATTATTTATGAGTTTTTAGGTTTGCATGAACTCTGCCTGGAGCCTCTTTGGCCACATTTTGTGTCTATCATGCATGTGTAGAATAATCCTATTCAAGGCCTTTCAAAGGGGCTTTCATTTGCATGCTTCCTAGCCACATTCCAGGGCCTTTTTGGTGGGTTTTAAGACCCTCATAACCTCTGTTCAGAGGCCATTTTGTCATTTTGTGTGTCCATCATATACGTGTGGAACAACCCCTTGCATGGCCCTCCAAAGGAGCCCATCATTTTTGCATGTGTTGACTGAGTTTCAGTGGGTTTTTGAGGTTTATTTGACATGCCATGTCTCTGTTTTTGGCTGGTTTGGTGACCTCTCTTGTGCTTCATATACATGTAGTGAAAACCATGCTTACTAGCCTATGTTGCATGTTGTTTTGGCCCTTCATGTTAGCACTTTTTGGCCACGCCTTAAACTGATCTTAGGCATATTTTGGACTGCTTTAGCTCTGTTTTTGGGTCTCATGGTCGAATGATGTTTGTTTTGCATGCTTGTGGTTCAATACACTTGCTTAGCTTTGAGTTTCGGGGTCCATTACATGCATATATTGAGGTATTTTCTTGCTTTGGGCCCATTATACATCGTATTTCAGAGCTTGATTGAATGCCATATTGTCATGTTTTATACTCTTTAAATGCGTTTGAGAGTCGGGTTTGTATGCCTCATTTACCGACCATTGAATGAGCTCCATTTCGTTGCATTCCGAGCCATCATTTTAGTCCATTTCCCCACTGTTCCAGACCTGCCTAGGGTCTGTTTGGGGTTGATTTTTCCATTTGTGCATTGTTTTGGGTACCTCTAGAGTGACGCACTTCACTAGTTTCGGTACCCGGGCCCCCTAGCTTGCATTGTGTACCATGTTTGCATGTTTCGGGACCATTTTGTACATGTTTCAGAGCTGGAATTTGTGTGTTTGTATGCCATAGTGCATCCTTTTCCATGTTTTGGTAGAGTGGCATTTAATGCCTTAGGATCGATCCCTTGCATCGTGCATGTTTGCATGTGTTTCGGTTGTCTCATTTCCATTACATGGCCATTGAGGTGAGTGTGGCTGAGGTCCACTCATGTTGGTGTAAGTCCATCGTGCATTGAGTATGCCATTTCAGTCCATAGCATTGCGTATGCTAGGTTACATGTTAGAGCATTGTGCATGCCATGTTACATCACGTGCATTGTGTATGCCATCTCATTTGCATTGTGTTTGGGATAGGAGTTAGCCTAAGCACGGGAAACGAGGGACGTTTTGTACTCCAAGTGACAGAACGTGTCTCAATTTTTGGTCGCTGACGCTCCGGATTACCCATGGTGGAGTTTAGGTCTTGTTGTGTTTTTATATGCATTCATTTCACATCGAGTAGTGCAATTCGACTCCTCGGCCATCAGGCATCGAGATGCGTGATTGATGGCATGAGGATCGAGGTGTGCATACATATGTGAAAGTACTTTGCCATGCCCCTTTCTTGCTTCCTGTTGCAGCAAATCAGAAATCAGCAACTTTCCAAAGCCTTGCATAGCATTCCGAGATTAATTGCAAACAGAGGTGAATCGGGGCATTGCAATGGATTTCCGCGCAAGGCAACTCGAGCATGCATCTTTCATCATTCGGAACAGAGCTGAGGCGGTCCATTTAGCTTGCATGCTATTCTATTTGCTTTCCTAGTTAATTTGTTGATTAATTAGGATTTTGTAATATTTAATTAGTTAGAGTAGTTAATCATTTATTCGGACTGTATTATTTATTCGGACCCTCCGAGCGACGGCACAATTGTAATAAGTGTGCGTGTGTGTGATGTATGTCTTCCAACCCCACGTCTTTCTCCCTTTTATTTACCAGCTTATGATGGTTAGATTAGGGCATGTTTCAATTAGCATACTTATGCTTGCATGTTTGCATCATTCATCTGTATTGCATGCACCGGGCTCGGCACATCATACTAACTGCATTGTATTCCAATTCCAAGTTGAACACGTGTTAGCTGTAGCATCTCATATGCCATTCTTAGGATAGCCGAGCCTATTTCTAGTTGCATTTTGCATGTGTTGCATTAGCCATCTTAACATGGACTAGGATCATGCATTGATTACTAACTAGTTTCTGTTTTGGCTCGGAGTACTCGGTAAGTGTTTATGCATTAGTATCCTTGCATGCGTGTGAGTGACTGCCATGATAGCATGTTTACCATGAGGCTAACTGCTTATGTGATATACCTGCCTAAACGCCTGTGGGTGAAGGTTGGATTATCTGAATTGGAATAATGCATTGACTGTGAGTTTTAAGCCCACTTGAGAGTGGCAAATCATCTTGTTTTCTAAGCTCACATGAGGGTGGTAAATTTGCATTTTAGCCTACTTGCGAGTAGCAAACCGTTTCAAAAGCAAACATGAGGTATTTTGTTCCAATTCACGCGATCCAATCTATACTTGTATGCTGTGTGCATCACGCAGTAAATCTAGGCTAATAATCAGAATAAGAGCACATAATGTTTTCAAAACTCGATATCATGGTTAGTAGAGGCTAATCATTGATCAGGCGAGCGGGGGGCGCTCATGAAGTGACCTTCCCCAATCGTACCCAAGTTCCCGAGCCGAGGCAACTTTGGTGATGACGGACACGTGGCCTTAGGCAAACCAGTCAGGGTTTCCTAAATTCCCCAAAATAAAATATTTAGGTGGCGACTCTGTATCTGGCAAAGCAGTCCATGTTTGGCACTTCTTTCAAAAAAATCTATTTTTGAAAATGATTTTCCGGATTTAGACTCTTTGATGATTCATTGATCTTGCATTGCACTCTGCGAGATTAGATACAGGACCGTGGCATTTTGAGTCTTGAACTGTAGTGAGCCCATATGAACAAAACGAGATTTCCCTCCCAGGACGTTCGAGCACGTCTACACATGGTTAGTAGAGGCTGATCTTTGATCGGGTGAGTGGGGGTGCTTACGAAGTGACCTTCCCCAATCGTACCCAAGTTCCCGAGCCGAGGCAACTTTGGTGATGACGGACACGTGGCCTTAGGCACAAGTCAGGGTTTCCTAAATTCCCCCAAAATAAAATATTTAGGTGGCAACTCTGTATCTGGCAAAGCAGTCCTTGTTTGGCACTTCTTTCTAAAAATCAGTTTTTCAAAACGATTTGCCGGACTTGGACTCTTTGATGATTCATCGGTCTTGCATTGCACTCCGCGAGATTAGATACAGGACCGTGAGATTGAGTCCGAACTGTAGTAAGCCCAATGGACAAAACGGGATTCCCTCCCAGGACGTTCGGGCGCGTCTACAGGGACTCAGGGGCACAATCTCCGTTAGCACTACTATCAGAATCAGACTCCGAGCCAGAGCCAGTATCATCATCTCTGCTCCTTACCTCAGGTCCAACCTCGGCGTCATCTCCGCTCCCTGACCCCAAGCCAGCATCATCGTCCACGCTCTCAGACTTAGAGCATCGACTCACTACCTCCTCAGAGTCACTAGTCTCGATATCATTGCCACTCAAAACTAGCTTCGAGGAGTAGCTCTGACCCCGAGCACCCTTGTCTTTGCCTCGACCTCGGCGCTCATCTCGGCTACATACTAGGGCCTGTCTACCTCTCTTATCTGCCACTAGAGGAGGTGCTGCCACTGCTGCAAGTGTCCTCGGTATTGATGGGATCTGAAAAACCAGTGTCGACATATCAGATACAGTGTATGTATAATCGTTACCGAATGCAGTATGCGAAATGAGTGCAAAAGGTATAGTATAAGTACAATGTGTCAGTGTAGTGTGGGGTGGTGTGAATGTTACAGTATGAGTATTAGTGTACCAGTGAAAATATGATAGTGTGGTGCACAACAATGAAATGTATGCAGAAAATAGGAGAAAATACCTGGATACCATGGAGATCAAGCAACGTCTCTCTCCTCTGCACCATGCCAACTAGAGAAGCAACCAGTTGGAGTAGGCCCTCTGTGTACTCAGTGGGTGACTGCAAGTGCATTTAAATGATCAGTATCTGGAATAATCAATATCTGAAAAGGGAGAGTGCGGTTACAAGCTGTAAAGTATGGTCTACACTTGAGGTGCACCCTGGGCTTCGACATACCTATGCCTTGCCTTGGGTGGTTCTATCGGAATCGAATAGGCTGTCTTGGTCGGCCGCCAACTTGTAAGTGCAATGTGAATCACCGACCAACCAAAAACCTGCACAACGAGAGGGCCCCCCCAATATCGGCGTCGGTCTCCTGAGTAGTCTCACCAACCAAGGGAGCACCTACTACACTGCCCGTGTGAACTTCAGTCAGAGGCGGCATGAGATGAGTCTAGATGAAAGTCGTATAATTGCCCTCCGCTCTGAAATAGTCGGCATCCAGCCCCACCATAAACTAAATAATAGCCTCGGCTGAGAGGCTATCGGTTGTCCTCATGGATGATAGGGGTGGCATAGGAACGATTAGGATGAGTGAGCCCATAGTCTGGCGCATGAAACGCTCACCCAGGAACCAGGCCCGGCAGAATAGGCCCTCCAGTAAAATCTGGTATCGAGACGTGGCCCAAGCTCCAACATACTGGTCCCTCACTCCAACTGGCATAGTCGCCCAAGGCTACCACGCGATCTGCAAATAAAGAATGTACAGATTGTTAGTTGTTGTCAATTATCAGATTATGAATTAGAATACAAGCAGAAATGACTGTGAATTTTGAAGTATCGGCGGTAGAAGGCTAATGTCATATCGTTGCGGCTCCAGCGCTGGCACTTACCGTCATATCGTCGCGAGTAAGGCAAGACTGGAGGGATTTCATCCACTGGCTCTGGAGCCAGAGCCGGGAAATAAGCGTAAACCCATAACTATAAGTAAAGGTCAGCAGTGTTATCAATAATGTGTTAACAGTTATAAAATAGAAAGTGCAAAGCAGAAAACACAATGTGTCAACAGAAAGTGCAAAAGCAGAAAGGTGTAGTGCATACCTTCAGGCTCTCGAGTAGCCGCCGACCCACTCTCCCTTCATGCAGAAAGTGGAACTCATATAGTCGTAAAGTGTGGTGAGGCTAGCTCCACCCCAGTCGTAAAACCGGGCTTGGGGTAGGTTACAAGGGCGCTCAGTAAGTACAAACCCACAGTGTTCCACCTGTTCGCGAACAAGGTGGTATCGAGGAGAAACATCAAAAAGCCCCAGACGTACTATTCTACCTCCTCCTGCGTCTTGGGCTTATTCCTGTAGAAGAGAACTAGCTATATCTGACCATTGCTGGCCTGTATAGAGGTGGGTTCACTCCAAGCAGGTAGATCCAAGCCGCCTCCCACTCGCCCACATCTATGTCAAAGGGGATTGGATCATCCCATACTCCTAAGCCTGTGATCATCGAGAAGTCATAGGGGGTCATCGTCATCTCCCCAGTGGAAGAGAAATGGAAATAGTTGGTGGTATCCCACCACCTCTCTACCAATGCTCCAAATAGGGCCCGACTAGCCATATGCCGTGAGAGCCCAATGTAGAATAAGCCAAAGCCGGCCTCATCAACAAGGTCACAGACCTCGGGTGGGAGCTCATAATACCAATCTTTGGCCGTCACTGCCCCGTAACCCCTGTAAGAACAGGAGTCCCCTTGTGGCAAAGAAAGAGCAGTCAGATGAAAGGCAGTGCAAGAAATACAGTCAAATGAAAGGCAATAAAGCATGAAAATAAAGTTTGTACCTCAGTAGCATTGTAGGAAAGGTGGAAGTCCGGCTCTCTCAGCAAGATATCCTTCGGCACGCTATCAGCAAAATCGTCAAAGCACATCATGCCTCCAGGTGCCATCATGTGCATGCGAGGGTGGTAAGTGACCGAATCAAAGGGCCTTATCCTCAATGGTAGTGGCTCAGGCTCGAGCCCTAGAGCGAACTCTGCCTCGAAGTCGGCGGCAATGTCCTCCGCCACCTTACCGGCCTCAATGACCGCCGGCTCCTCAACCTCTATGGGTGAAAGTGCAGGTGGAACCTCAAGAGGGGCATCATCATGAGGAATGTCACCTGCTATCTGAAAAATGGGTGAAGACTGGTGAAAAAGTGAAGACAATGAAGAAAAAGAGGGAAAACTTGGAAAAACTTGAAATAAGCCCAAAGTGTTCAAAACTCGAGAAAATCAACCAAAAAAAGTCTGATCAGTTCAAAGTGTAGAGGATCAAAGAGGGTTTACGAATAAAGTTTGCATGGGGCATTGGAAAACGCATTCAAAGAAAAAATCTAGAGAGGAAACACCTAGAGAGAGAGGGAGAGTGATTTCGGCCTTGGGTGTGTTAGGAAATGAGGTGTGGTGATGTGTTTAAAAAGACTCGTGCCAAAATGACAAATTTGTCCCCAAAATTGTATTAGTGGCGAGCGCCCACTATTAGTGGTCGGTCGCCCACTAGTAGTGGTCGGCAGGCTTCATTTGTGCCCGGCAAACCCATTTTGTGGTCGGCAAGTCTCCTTTGTGGATCAGTGATGGTTTTGTTCCCTTTTTCCCTAATAGTGTATGGGAGGTCCTATTTTGGGTCTGGATTGATTTTCGAGGAGCTCAAAAGTGTGTCCTGGTTGCGTTGTTTCAATGCCTACTGTACTTCGGCACGCGAACGTGCCCCAATTCAAAAGTGAGCGGGTTGTATCCTTTTAAGCATTTTGCAAAACCTCCGACAGGTAAATCGGAAGTTGGCGTCAAAGGTCGCTTTTGTCCGTTTTGTCGAATTACATTTCTGTTCTCTTCTATTGCATAGAACGTGCGTTTTCACATACATTTATGTTGCATGTGTGCTTTACATCGTTCATGATTCACATGCTTACATAGAACATGCCTTCAATTTTGCATAGAACATGCTTTCAATTAACATTATATGTTAGTTGTCTATAATCTTGCATGAAACATACGTTGTCATTATATTGGTGTTCAATCTTGTTCATTTTGTACATCTATCGCACTTGTTCACTTTGTGCATCTATCGCACTTGTTCATTTTGTGCATCTATCGCACTTGTTCACTTCGTGCATCTATCTCACTTGTTCACTTTGTGCATCTATCGCACACTTTCATTACATTGTGTATCTATCGTACAATCTCATACTTTTTGCATTTATCTCAGGATGCGTGAAACACGACCTTGAGTGGTTTTTCTCCTCTTCTCACAATTTCAGCGTGATTAGAGTATCTTAGGACATGTGAAACGCGACCCTGAGCAGTTTTTCACCTCTTCTTACGATTTTAGGGTGATTAGAGTATCTTAGGACACGTGAAACGCGACCCTGAAAAGTTTTTCTCCTTTTCTCATGATTTCAACTTGATTAAAGTATCTCAGAACATGTGAAACGTGACCCTGAGCGATTTTTCTCCTCTTCTCACGATTTCAGCGTGATTAGAGTATCTCAGGACGTGTGAAACGCGACCCTGAGTAGTTTTTCTCCTCTTCTCACGATTTTAGTGTGATTAGAGTATCTCAGGATGCGTGAAAAACGATCTTGAGCGATTTTTCTCCTTTTTCTCACGATTTCAGCTTGATTAGAGTATCTCAAGACATGTGAAATGCGACCCTAAGTAGGTTTTGTCTCAGGATGTGTGAAACGTGACCCTGAGCGATTTTTATCTTAGGACGCGTGAAATGTGACCCTGAGCGACTTCTCTCATTTTCTCACGATTTCAGCGTGGGTAGAGTTATCTCAAGACATGTGAAATGCGACCCTAAGCAGTTTTTCTCTCCTCTTTTCACGGCTTCAGCATGGTTAGAGTGTGCTTTTTTGGTTCTTTCGCGTGAAACCCATTTCGATTTAAGCTTGAAGTTCATTCATATGTTGTTATCTTGTTATTGCTTATTGCATATGTTATTGCTTAGTGTATCATTTTGCATGATCATGAATTTTCAAAATAGTCGGCTTTGTACAACGTGTGAGTCCAACTTTCAAAGTATATTTTTCGTGCATATCATTTGCATCTTGCCCCTGAACTACGCTGGTTTGATTCCTTGCAAAAGGATACATAAGCAGTATACAAGCTCAACCAATTTAATTTATGTCTTGATTGTTTGCCCAAGTATTACGGCCTTGTCAAAATGGGTGGTCTTTGGATTTTGACATTCACTCATGTCATTTCATGACTAAGAGCTCTGTCAAAGAGGGGCAACTGTAGACGCCCCATTTTTGACGGCCCTTAACCACTGATTGATCACTCACTGATGAATGTGTATGCATGTCAAAAGCTTGATTTCCTCAGTAGGAAACCTCAATTTTGAACCTACAAACCTTGTGTTTTGTTTTGGACCAAAACAGTAGTTTTTTAGGCCTGAGCATCTAGGGACTTGTAGACCCACTAGTGTGGCCTGCCGTCTACTATTAGTGGACTGCCAGCCACTTGTGTAAATTTTCAGATTTTTTTGCCAGCTGTGCCAGCTGTCTCCACAAATGTATACACTGCACCAGCTGTGTCTGTATAGATATTTCTGAGATGGTCTCATATATTTCTATATATAGATAACTCCTTCTCATTTTTTTAGGGTTAGAAAATTTTTGAGAGAAAAAGTTTTGAAAAATATTTCTCTCTCTCCCTTGCAGCTTACATAACCTTTGCCTAAACACTCTAAACCAAACGTTGAGGGATCTTTGTTGAGGTGCTTAAGCTTGCATTTTAGCACTTGAGAGTGTGAAGTTAGTGGCTTGGGAATTCAAGGGATCATTTCTCTTCAAGAGGTATACATTCTAGTTCTTTTGTACCATATATTTCTCATCTTTTTTTGCTGTTTTTGAGTTGTTTATCACCTATATTTTTGGGCTGAACCCGGTGGTTTAAAGCCATTAAAGGTAGAGGGGTGGATCACCCATCTTTGAACCTTGTTTCATAGGCTTTTACCCTTGTGTTTCCCATCTTTTTATCAACTTTTTTTGAACTTTTTACCACTAGGTTTTAGGGTTTTCCAAAGGCTACAAATCATGTTTTGAAGTCCCAAAAATGGAGGGGGTAACGTCTCCTCCTTGTGCTTGTTTATTAGCATAATTGCTCCATGTTTTTAGCTTACTCTTTTAGCTATTTTTACTTTAATTCCAGCACTGTTTTGAGATAATTTAGGACTGTTTTTATGTGTTAGTTTCATTTATGCTTTGTATTGCATGCTTGTAGTGTAATGGTCCTCATAGGCTTGGTGGTTTAGGCCTTAGCCACCAACCTATTTGAGTTGATAGCATTTATTTCTTGCTTTCCATACTTGTGTTCACCTCTAAGTATCTCTGCAATCTCCCTCATTTCTTGGCCTTTTCTCTTTTTTTTGAGAGTTACTCCAAAAGGAGTGTTGTTTAAGCTTGAAGGGTGATATTGTGCTTAATGGTTTAATCCTTTTGGGGGTTCATTACCAACGACATGATCTCTCTCTCATGCCTGAAACAACATTTGGTTTGACACTTCTCTCTAATAGTGGACTTAAAGCTCATTATTGGACTTACTTGACTAATGAATGGAAGGTAATTCAAATAGAGTAATAAAATTGGGGTTAAAATAAAGCAAGATAATAAAATGATTTGGGTTCAATCGGACGTCAATTGATCCTATTGAGTCATGAGTCATTTCATACTTGTTAGTGATGAAAACAGTTCAAGAGTCAATGTCAACCCCTTCCCTTGATCAATCCATGATAGGAAGGAGGTTTTGTTGGTCTTTCCTTACCATTTATTGAAATTGTATCCCTTGGTTCATAAGTCATCATGCCGATTGATGGCTTACGAATCAAGCCTACCGCTCCTTTGAGCTGTTTAATGATAAGGAGAGGGAGGGTAGACAGACATCCCCTGAGAATGCTCTGTTTGTGCTCTATTTGTTTTCTATTGCAGCAGAAGAAATCCAAGAATAGTGGCCGGCAGGCCACCTTTACTGGGCGGCATGCCACTACTTCTGGCTTGCCAACCACTTTTTCCAACAAGGCAATGTACTGTTTCCTACAGAACAAAGCAGAAACCAAGGTGAGAAAAATTAGTGCGATCTCCTAACTGTGCAATAGAAGCATTCCGGTAGCAAAACAAAGAGCATTTTCTGGTGGAAATCCACATCTATGCATGAACCATCCCTCGATTCTTGGGATCCGTTAAAATAATGTTGTAATAGTAGTACGTTGTACTTAAAGTAGCGGACGTGTAACTAATTAGTTAGTTTAGTTAGAATAGCTAGTTAGTTTTGTGTTGTACTTAATTAATTAGCTAAAGTAGTTAGTTAATTTGTGGTGTAGTAATAATTAGCTAGCATAGTTAATTTATTTCATTTGGGTTGTAATAAATTAATTAATTTGAATTAATTAGCTAGGGCATTCATTTGGGCCCTTTTACGCGAGGGCAAATTATAATGAGTGTGTATGTCTTCTAACCCCATGTCTTTCTCCCTTTTATTTATCCGCTTATGATGGATAGCTTAGAACATCATGTTTATTTTAGCATATTCCATGTACAAAGCATCCATTAGTCTTGTACGCATGAGGTTCGGCTCATTATATTAATCAAATGTCAATTTCAAATTCCTTGCTTGGATACATGCTTTATCATATGCCTTTAATTAACTCATATGCCATGTTAGTAGCCAAGCCTAGTAGCTGCATTGTGTATGTGTTGCATTAACCATTTGCATCGTTAGGATCATGCATTTTTCTAACTATTTTCTCTCTTTTTGCTCACCTTGGGAATTTGGGTAAGCTCTATTGCTTTAGCATATTGCATAAGTGTGATTGTTGGCATGTCTAGCATGATACCATGAGGCTAAGTGCTTAAGTGCAATAGCTGTTTGAACGCCTATGGATGAAGGCTAATTGCTTGAATTGGAATATATTAATTAATGTACATACAAACTCACTTTTTTCAAGTGGCGCCCGTAGTCAAAACAATTTTCAAACAAAACATGAAATCAAATGTTCCAACTTTTACAAATTAGTCTATACTTGCGTGCGTCACATAATAAGTTAGTCTAATAAATCAAAACAAGAGCATCTAATGTAAATAAGAATCACATCATGATTAGTAGAGGCCGATTTTTGATCAGGCGAGTGGGGGTGCTCAATTCATGATCTTCCCCTTTCGTACCTAAGTTCCTGAGCTGAGACACTTTGGTGATGATGGATAAGTGGTCTTTGGCACAAGTCTCGGGTTTCCTAAATTTTTCAAAATAAAACATTTAGGTAACGAATCTATATCTGGCAAAGCAGCCCATTTTTAGCATTTTTGATTGAAAATCAATTTTCCAAAATATTTGCCAGATTTGGACTTCTTTGTGTTTATTTATTTCACATTGCACTTGTGGAATAAAATTTAGAACCACGCGAGTCCGAACTGTAGGGCTATTGTATCCGAAAGGAGCATGAAAGTCAAGCTACAGTACTCAAAACATTGCATGCATATAGAAGATACAAAGTTTAGAATATGGTTTTGAAGAATTGACATGAGATTGGGCTTTGATTTTTGGGAATTTATCTTCAATTCATGTTTTACATAAGTTTCTAAGTATTTTCAGAAGTTTTGGCCCAAATGAACAAGTTTTGGTGCATTGAAGTTGTGTTTTGGAATTGATACACGAATCTAGAAATTCCATAATTCTGCTTCATCGCTCGAGCGAACAAACCTTCGCTCGAGCACACTTTGCATGCCTTCAGTACTTGTGTAGAGCTTGGTGGTTGGCTTGAGCGACTACAGCTTCACTCGAGCGAACTCACTTTTGTTCAGCATTTCGCTTGAGCAACCAAAAAGTTGGCTCAAGCTTAAAATCACAACATCCAGTACTTTTATAGACCTTATAGACCGCTTGAGCGACCAAAGCTTCGCTCGAGTGAACTGTCCTATTTTCTTAAATTTTTCAAAACGTTTCCAAGTTCATACATTCATCCTGATTCTATTCTAGGCATTCTTAAGCCATGGTTTAGGCCATAGTAATAAGGAAATGAATTAGAAACACACTAAGAAAGAATGTAATAAGTTAAGTATCATTTGAGACATGTGTTTCATTTTGTATCTGTTATGTGTTTGTGTAGGTCACGCCTCACTGTATGACTAATCTGTCTCTGAAGCTATCTATGAGTAACAACTCTATAAAGATATATTTGTAATTAAGTATTTTCTGATTATAAGATATACCCTGTTTTCTGAAATGATGTTTTGTAAGTAAATGAATAATTTTCCAATTTTCTAAAATGTAATTGTGGTATCCTCAGCATCTATATCTGATATCTGTTATCTGTTACCTGGTACCAAGGATCTCCATGGGTTCTAATCTTGGAACTATCTGTGAAACCTATATGGTTATCTGTTACAATTGTGCACAATCATCTGTCTGATATGAATAGGTCTTAATGACTATCTGCTCTGTATATGGGTCTTTATGACCATCTGCTCTGTTAGCTAATGGATGTACTGCGTATAACTATTTATGAATCTGCTTCTAATATAATATGAATTATGATTTCTGAATCTGTAATCGAACATCATTCATTAAAACCTTTACTCTGTTATTATTCAATGGGCTTCAGCTCATTGTTTATATTATGTATGTAGGTGATTAGGTGTGTGACTAGGCTTAGGACTTCCAGTCTGGGTTTGTTTTTGTCAACCAACCTATGCACCTCCTGTGGAGGTTTCGAAACCGTGAAGTGATCAAGTTTTGGGATAAAGTCTTAAGCTTTTGTTTTCTTTTATTAATTTTGAACAAGTTTTCGTTTATTCTGTAAACAGGGCTAACTCCTTGTTTGTTTTATCTGTATTTGTGATAACGTAAGAACAGTGTATTATTATATGTATATAAGGTTTCAAATTTCTATGATTCATATGAGTGTGCACATCTCAATGGACATTATATGTTTGATAATTGCTTCCGCCAGCCCCTATTATTATGAATTCTGTCTATGAGGCCTTCGATAATCTTAGGATTACTGGCCAGTCACTTCACTAATCCCTTGGGACGGGGGTTGGGTCATGACAGAGTGGTATCAGAGCACGAATTATGCCACACACATAAGTCCATATGAGCTATAGGATGTCCTAGAGAAGAATTAAGGACATTACATTAGCATGTGTGAGTGTGCATGAATTATGTGAACATATCTGAAGCAAAATGAAAATGGGAAACTTTGAAAACTATAAGAACTATTCCTATGTTTATTATTGCTCTATTTACATACAGAAAATGGAAAGAACAAGAAGTGTTGATGAATCAGAATCTTCCGATGCCCGTATTGATTGATTAGAACGAATGATAGAAGCCTTGACTGAATCAATGAGACAACAGCAGCAAAGACAACAATCATTACCTCCTTTGCCTTCTCCAGTACAAGTAGAGCCGGTTAATAATGACATAATCACTCTAACTCAGAAGTTCAACAAAATGAAGATGCTAACTTTTCTAGGTGGCATTGAACTGTTAAAAGCAGAAACTTGGATACTAAAAACTGAAAAGTTATTTGAAGTGTTTCTGTGCTCCGAGGTTCAGAAAGTTTTGTTAACAACTTACACTTTGAAAGAGGAAGCTCGACATTGGTGGATGCTAGTTTGGAACAATAATGGAAATATGACTTGGGAACAATTCAAGGAGATGTTCTATGAGAAGTACTTTTCCCAATGCTTCCGGGACCGCAAACTATCAGAATTTGAACAGTTGAGGCAAGGTAACATGCATGTGGCAGAATATGAAGCTAAATTCACAAAGTTGGCTCGGTATGCGGCTCATATGGTTGACTCAAATTATAAGAAGACAAGAAAATTTGAGGGTGGACTTAGCCTTCGTTTGGCATAAGCTAAAATGGGGCTTTTGGCTAAAATAGCCACAAAAAGACAAAATAAGTTTTTTAGCCCAATAAAACAAAATGTCACATCCAAACCATAATCATTTCATTTTTTTTCCTCACAAAAGTGAAAAAACCCAGAAGGTCTATCCCAAACAAGGCTTTTTAGCCTCAGGCTAAAATAACCAAAAAGCCCAAAGCCAACCCGCATCCCA
This sequence comes from Camellia sinensis, assembly GCF_055761805.1. Taxonomy (NCBI): domain Eukaryota; kingdom Viridiplantae; phylum Streptophyta; class Magnoliopsida; order Ericales; family Theaceae; genus Camellia; species Camellia sinensis. Next base: position 8,444,729 of record NC_138967.1, read on the forward strand.
AACGAACTGCGTGATTGAGTGGGTATTTTGAAGTTGACAAAATATATTGATGTATTAGACAGAGCCTTAATGTCCAAAGCCAATTTAGCAGCTCTGAAGCAAGCCAAAACTCCTGCAAATGAATGGAGAGGTAAACGGTCAGGATTCAACTTTAAGAAGGGCCGATCATTCTCAATGAACAAGAAACAAAATATAGGATCAAAGAGTAGTTCAAGTCAAGGGAACAGTTCTGTACCAACCTGCCCAAAATAAGAGAAAAGACATAAGGTTGTTTGTTATCGAACTTCCGGCGCCTGTTTCTGGTGTGGCAATACTGGCCACATGGTAAAAGATTATCCACTTATGTCTCAAAATGCCAATCATCTTATGGCAAGTTCAACGGGATCTATTTCTACACCAAAATCAAATGCAAGAGCTAATACGGGAAAACAAACCTTAAGGCAATGAAGGGTATTTGCACTTGTGTTGGGTGATATCTAGAGCACTCAATCTTTGGTATTAGGTATACTCCCTATCTGTGCCCAAAATACAAATGTGTTGATAGACTCGGGATCAACTCATTCTTTTGTGTCACATGCTTTTTCTAGAAAACTAACTAGACCTCTAGAACCAATGAACTATCTGTTAGCTGTATCTATACCATCTGGAGGCTCTATGATGAGTGCTTATGTGTATTCTACATGTGATATTATGATTGGGGATATGTTATTATGTTGATTTAATGCCATTGAGTATTGATCATTTTGACGTCATTTTGGGTATGGACTGGTTAACTAAATACCATGCTACTAGTGATTGTGTCACTAAGTTGTTCTGTTTCGACCATTGGGGTTCCCTAAATTTGTGTTTATTGGAAATGGTGCAATTCCTCCCCCGTATTTGATTTCATCAATGAAAGCCAACAAACTACTTAGGAAAGGGTGTTAGGGCTACTTTTGTTATATCCTAAATGTGACTGTAGATAACGTAACTGTGGACAATATCCGTATAGTTAATGAATTTTCGAATGTCTTTCCAAATGAACTACCAAGAGAGTTGATTGATATGGAAATTGAATTCACATTGAGGTAGTGCCAGGCACACAACTTATTTCCAAGACTCCATATCAGATGTCGACTACAGAATTGAGAGAATTGAAAATTTAATTACAAGAACTGTTAGACAAGAAATTTATCCGACCGAGCACTTCACCTTGGGGTGCTCTAGTTTTGATTGTCAAGAAGAAAGATGGAACATTGAAACTGTGTATAGATTACCGAGAGCTAAATAAAGTGACCGTCAAGAATAAATACCCACTGCCTCGTATAGACGATTTCTTTAATCAACTCTAAAGTGTTTTCTAAAATTGACCTTAGATCCAAGTACCACCAATTGAAAGTCAAAGCAGAAGATATAGAGAAAATCACTTTCTGAACTAGATATGGGCACTATGAGTTTCTAGTAAGGTCGTTTAGAGTAACAAATGCACCAACTGCCTTCATTGATCTAATGAATCGAATTTTCAAACCATTCCTTGATGAATTTTTTGTTGTATTTATAGATGATATACTGATTTATTCTAAGAGTAGGGAAGAACATAAAAATCATTTGAGAACTGTGTTATAGACATTGAGAGAGAAGAAACTGTATGCAAAACTGTCCAAATGTGAATTCTGGCTTGATAGTGTGACCTTTCTAGGGCATTTAATCAACAAGGATAGCATATTTGTTGACCCACAAAAGATTGAGGTAGTTGTAAATTGGCCTAAACCGACCAATGTTACCAAAATTCAAAGTTTCTTGGGTTTGGCCAACTACTACCGTAGATTTGTAAAAGATTTTTCCAAAATTGCCTTGCTACTCACTCAGTTGACATAGAAAGGGGTACCGTTCAAATGGAATAATCAAAAAGAATCAGTTTTCCAAGAATTGAAGACTCGACTAGTAACTGCACCAATCCTCACTCTACCCTTAGGTACAGATGGTATTACTATTTTTAGTGATGCGTCTTATAAAGGTTTGGGATGTGTATTGATGCAGAATGGTAAAGTGATAGCCTATGCTTCCTGATAACTCAAACCGCACGAGAAAAATTATCTAACCCATGATCTAGAACTTGCAGTTGTGGTATTTGCATTAAAATTTTGCCGCCACTACTTATATGGGGCAACATGCGAAGTATATACTGACCACAAAAGTTTAAAATATTTCTTCACCCAGAAAGAACTGAACATGAGACAAAAGATGGCTGGAACTGATAAAAGATTATGATTTGCAGATTCTATACCATTTAGGGAAAGCTAACACTATTGTAGATGCTTTGAGTAGAAAGGCAATGGGAAATTTGGCATGTTTGCTCATCGGGCAAAGGGAGCTATTGTATAACTTAAAAAAAAGTAAGATTGAAATTGTCTTATGTAAACAAGATGGAACCTTAGCCGTCATTTTTGCACAGCCAGCATTTATTAAGGAAGTTCAAGAAAAGCAAAGAGAAGATGAGTTCTTGAAAAAGATTGAGTCCAAGCCGAAGCCGGAATTTATTTTTGAGAATGATTGTTACTACCCAAACCCGCCTCTTATAGGTTTAGTATCATGACCGGCCAGTAATCTTAAGATTACTGAAGGTCTTTTAGATAGATTCAAATTATTAAGGATTGGTGAAAGCAATTATCAAACATACAATGTCCATAGAGCTATGCAGACTTATATGGGATAGAAAATTTCAAACTTTAAATGCATATTTATGATGTCATATTTACATCATTATACAAAACAGATGGGTCAACAAGGGACCTAGCCCTAATTACAAAATATACAAACACTTGTTCAAAATAACAAAAGAAAATTTAAAACTTAAGACTTCTTCACAAAACTTGACCACATTAACTTTCAGGAACCTCTACGTGAGAAACAGTGGTTGGCTTGATAGAACAGATCCCAGACTGGAAAACCTAAGCCTAGTCACGTGCATGATTACCTACATACATAATATAAACAATAGGTTGAAGCCCAATGAATAACAACAGAGTAAAGGTTTTAATAAATGATGTCCCAAACAGATTTAGAAATCAGAATTCAGATAAAAAATAGATTCATATACATATTTAGATTTTATAATCAATCATATGTGGTACATTCATTAGCTAATAGAACAGATTGGTCATAAGGACCCATATATAGAGCAGATGGTCATTAAGACCCATATTCATATCAAACAGATGATTGTGTACACTCATATCAAATAACCACATAAGTTTCACAGATAGTTCCATGAAGGAACCCACAGAGATTTCCTGGTACCAAGTAATAGATAACAGATATTAGATAATAGATACTGAATGTGTCACGATACATTTTAGAAATTGGACAATCATTTATCTATACAGAAAATATCATTTCAGAAAACAGAGTATATCATATCAGTTAGAAAATACTTATAAGCAGCATATCTTTACAAAGTTGTTACTCATAAATAGCTCCAGAAGTAGATTCAACAGATAGTGGCGCGTGACCTACACAGACAAAAAACAAATACAGATTGAAACACACGTCTCAAATGTTGTTTAACTTGTTACATTTATTTCTTAGTGGGTTTCTAATTTATTTCCTTATTATTGTGGCCTAAACCATGGCTTTAAAATGCCTAGGATAGAGTGAGGATGCACTTATGCACTTAGAAAACTTTTGCAAAATTTCAAAAAAATAGGACAGTTCGCTCGAGCAAAGCTTTGGTTGCTCGAGAGGACCCATTGGTCTGCAAAAGTACTAGATGCTATAATTTTAGGCTCGATCTAACTTTTTGGTTGCTCAAGCCAAGGTCCAAAAATAAGAGTGGTCGCTCAAGCGATTTTTGATTGCTCGAGCAAACTACCAAACTCTGCAAAACTTCTGAGAGCTCGCAAAGTGCGCTCGAGTGAAAGTTTGTTTGCTTGAGCGGTGAGGCAGATTTCTAGAATTTTCAGATTTGTGTTCCAAGCTCAAAACTTAATTTTGCTACACCAAAACTCATTCTTTTGGGCCAAAACTGTAACAATCCTGATCCATGATTAACGTTAATCCACGAGTAAGTATGCCTAATCAGTAATTAAGGAGAAATTCTTAATTAAATTGCATGTGTACGTTGCATTATAGTGTTTGTATCTGTTTAATATAGAAAGATATGTTCGTGTTTTGTTTCGGTCTGTAAATTGACGGCCTTATCGGCATCCGATACAAAAATTAATTTGATTTATGCGTTATTTGGAATTTTTAGAACTTTATAGTAGGTTTAATTAAAATTTGATTTGGAACGATTAAATTACATTAAGTTAATGCCCACTTATTTGGCCTTAATAAATTATACCCTTGTCCAAGCCTAATTAAGGCACTAGTGGGCTTCTTTGTACACTCATACACTCCCATTTCACTCTTTTGTTGATAAAAGAAATGTGAGAAAGGGAGAGAGTAGGGAGATTTAGTCTTAGGCATGAGAATTGAGCTCAATTGAAAGGAATTGCTAGAATAGAAGAAGGAACCTTGGAGATTGATCATCTAGCTCAAGAATTTGGCATCTAGGACCCAATTGAACATCTAAGGTAAGAAATCAAGTCTCTAGTCTTGAAATTGAGTTAATTCATCTATGAATTTAAGTGAACTGAGCTATGAGATGTAAGAATTAAGCTTAAGAAGTAGGAAGGAAGATTAATCCATGCATGCATGTTCATTTCATTACATTTGGAGCATGTTTGCTAAGAATTCTCTCATGCATGTCATAGATTGAGCTTAATTGTAGGAATTCATCATGTTTTCTATCAATTTGCCAAGTTTGATCATGTTTTGAAGTGGTAGAGTTCAAGAGAATTTATGCATGTTATGTTCATGAAACATTCATAAAGTTTAAGTTGAATTTGTGAACAATTGGCATGCTTTTGGGCCTTGATTTCATGAAATGATCTTTAAATCATGATGTTTTGTGAGTTTCTAAATGTTTTCTAGAATTTTGGCCGAAGAGGATGAGCTTTGAAGTGTTTGGTTTGAGTTTGAAGCTTGGAGATCAAATCTGAAAATTCTAGAATTTGAAGCTACGCTCGAGCATAGGAGTTCAAGCTCGAGCGAAGCACTCTGAGTGCGTGCACTTCCGCTTGAGCGACATGATACATGCTCGAGCATGAAATGCCTGTATCTAGAAGTTCACATGTCTTGCAGCATGCTCGAGCGACAAAAGTCACGCTCGAGTGAGGGCCTGAGTCTCACGCTCAAGCGGAGATCGAGCGTCTATCGAGCATGAAAAATAAGCAACCAGTACTTTTCCAAGAGTTTATAGTCCACTCGAGCTAAGGAAGTCACGCTCGAGCGAACCCTCCCTTTTTGCATATCCGGTCGAGCGAGGAAAGCCACGCTCGAGTGTGGACCCTGTTTTAGCAAACCTTGGAAAATGTTTTCTAATGCAATTTTTGCATCCTCATTCCATCCTAGACATTCCTAGGCCATGATTAAGTCACCATAATAAGAATAAGAGTAAAAACACACTAAGAACAAGTGAAATAAGTTATGTACAATTCGAATGTGTGTTTCAGATGTGTATTTGTTATGTGTTAATGTAGGTCATGTGCCATAGACCGTTTGATTAGCCTGCACTGTCTGTCTGCACCCGAAGCCAACTGTGAGTAATAACTTAGTAAAGCTATGTTCAACTTTATTTATTTTCCGTATGATGAATTAAGATCTGTTTTCTAAAATGATACGTTCTTTACAATGAATGATTGTCCGATATCTGACAATGTATTCGTGGCATCCTTAGCATCATGTGATATCTGTTGGCTGTTACCCGGTATCGGAGGTTCCATTATGGAACTTAAAATGTCTGCACTCTGTTACCCGTACCGAAGGCTCCATCATGGGGCTCAGCATATCTGTCATCTGTTACCCGAATCCGGAGGTTCCTTATGGAACTGGTTATTCATAACCACCAGATGCTCTGCATCTGTTCTGTATCTCCTCTGTTAGCACTAATGGATGTACCACGTATGATTAAGCATGAACTCTGATTTCTATATATGATTTGAACAAGAATATAGATATGAATCTGTTGTGAATCTGAATTATGATTTCTGGATCTATATGGACATCATTCATTAAAATCCTTTACTCCGTTATTATTCACTAGACTTCCGCTCACTATTTAAATTATGTATGTAAGTGAGCAAGCGCATGACCAGGCCTAAACTGCCCCCTGGATGTTTTGGTATCAGCCAGCTATCATGCCTCGCATGGACGTTCCTTTTTAGATCTGCCCAAGCTTTTGTATTTTGGAACTTTTGTGCCTTCTAAATGTCTATGTCTGGACTGAACATGTGTTTGAAAGTTTTGTATAAATGGCCCAAGTGACGTAAAACTGATGCTTTTACAACGTCACACTTATGAGTATAAAGTTTTAAATTCTGTCTCATGTATGTCATCACGGCTCATTGTACCGCATATATTTCGCATATTTGCTTCCGTGGCCCCTAACTTTATGATATTTTGTTAAGAGGCCTTTGGTATCCAAGGATTACTGGCCGGTTACGATGCTAAATCCATAGGGGCGGGTTTGGGTCGTGACAAAAACTTTAGAAAACATTTAGAAACTTATGTAAAAACATGAAATTAAGATCAATCCTCAAAATCAAGGCCAAAAAGTATGCCAATACTTCAAAATTATGCTTGAAACTTTACATACATAACACATGCATGCAATGACATAAACTCTTTGCTTTCAAAACATGAGTAAATGAAGTAATAAGAGTAAAATCATGTTGAATTGTCAAAATTATGCAAGTATAGGCCCATGCATGTAAGTACTTGTTGAAATTCAAACTCAAAATCTATGAATTATGCATGCAAGCATGGATTGATTCTCAATTCTACATTCTAAGTTCAATTCTCATGCTTAATCTCATATTTCACTTGATTTCTTACAATTTATGACTGAAACACAAAATTTAGGAGTTAATTACTCACCCAAAGTTTTGAATTAGAAAGAATTCTAAGTTGTTTTTCCTAATTCCCAAGTCCCTAGCTTAGATTCCAAGCCAAATCTTCAATCTTCCTCTCAAATCTCTCCTTTCTTTAAGGTTGAACTTAATCTCTCTCTCTCTCTCTCTCTCTCTCTCTCTCTCTCTCTTTATGTTTTTGTTGCTTCAAGAAGATGAGTATAAAGTGTTTTACTTAGCTTGCATCACTTATTTATATGATTAGATTAACTTAGCTTAATTATCCTAATTTAGATTAGTTAATTCTAATTAGTTCTAATTAATTTATTCTAATTATTTGGATCCAAATCAATTTCTAATTAAAGTTATCACAAAATTCTAAAAATTGTAAATGACACGTTGACCTAGTCAATTTTATGTTCAGATGTCGATAAGGCCTTCAATTTCATACTGAAACAGAATTTCAGACAGATATTCCTACAATAAACAAATAGAAACACAAATGACACATAAAAGACACAATTAACTCATAATTTCATCTTAAACACTTATTAGGTATTCTTAATTAAGGGTTATTAGATAATTATGGATCAGGGTTGTCACAATGATGTATTGAAATTTCAAGGGAGACTTTGTGTACCGGATTGTTCAGAACTAAGGAAGCATATTATGAATGAAGCCCACAATTCAAAATTTGCTATGCATCTGGGGAACACGAAGATGTACCATGACCTAAAACAGAATTTCTAGTGGCCTGGAATGAAGAAGAGTATTGCTGATTTTGTAGCCAAACGCTTACATTGCCAACAAGTAAAAGACAAACATCGATGACCCGCGGGACTAATTCCACCGCTTCCAAACTAGAGTGGAAATAAGAGCATATCACAATGGACTTTATTGTCAGACTACCTCACTCTTCAAGAGGTATGGATTTTATCGGGTTCATAGTTGATTGTTTGACTAAATCTACACATTTCTTATCTGTCAAAACTTTTTATATTCTGGTAAAGTTTGTAACAAGCCTTGGGAACCGAGTTGAGACTCAGTAGTGCATATCATCCACAGACAGATGGTTAGTTAGAACAAACTATTCAAACATTGGACGATATGTTGAAAATGTATGTGTCGGATTTCCAAGGAAATTGGGAGACTCATTTGTCTTTAGTTGAATTTGTGTATAATAACAGTTATCACTCGAGTATTGGCATGGTGTTGTATGAAGCTTTGTATGGAAGAAGATGTTGATCACCTATCTATTGGGCCGAAGCGGGAGATAGACCAATATTAGGACCCAAACTTATGCAAGAGATGACTGAAAAAGTAAAGTTGATTCAGCAACAGTTGAAAACCGCACAGAGTCGTTAGAAAAGTCATGCGAATGTCAGAAGAATAGACAGAGAGTATGAAGTGAATGACCACGTATTCATCATAGTGAATACAATGAAGAGATAAACAGGGTTTGGGACAAAAGGTAAATTAGCACCCCGATATGTTAGTCCATATGAAATTATAGAGAAGATTAATCTAGTGACGTATCAAGTGGCTTTACCTCCGGTCATGGAGCATATGCATAATGTTTTTCTTATCTCAATGCTTCAAGATTATTTGAGAGATCCGCTACATGTTATTAAACTGACTCACGTACTTTTGAAAGATGATTATACGTACGAGGAACAGCCGATCCAAATTGTCAACCGTCGGATCAAAAGGTTAAAGAACAAGGAAATCCCATTGGTGAAAGTTAATTGGCAACAACATGGAGGAACATATGCGACTTGGGAAACAGAAGTAGATATGATGAAAAGATATCCAAAGTTATTCCCACTGAACCTATGTTCGTCCAAAATGAAGGTAACCTAAAGTGTAGAGGACCAAACTCTTTAAGAAAGGAAGACCGTAACAACCACAGTCCGTAATTTCCCACTAATTCTTAATTAAGAATGCCTAATAAGTGTTTAAAATGAAATTATGAGTTAATTGAGCATTTTGTGTTATATGTAATTCTGTCTGTCTGTCGTCGGAAAATCTATTGAGAATTCTGTTTTGATATGGAAATTGAAGGCCTTATCGGCATCTGAATATGAAATTGATTAGGTCAATGTATTATTTGGAATTTTTAGAGCCTTATGTCAGTTTAATTAGATTTTGATTCGGAATCAAATAACTAGAATAAATTAATTAAAATTAAGCAAGATTACTTAACCTTAATTACACTTAATTAGTTGACACTAATCAAGCCTATATAAGGCTAATATAAGCTTGCAGACTCCATATTCTTCATCTTCTTAAGCTCAAAGAAAAAGTAAGAGAGAGAACTTAAGTTAGAGACAAAGAAAGGCAAGACAACTAGGAAATCAAGCTCGAAAAGGGAGAATTGAAGAGGATTGGCAAAGATTAAGCTCCTACACTTACAATTCAAGACTTAAGGTAAGAAGTCAACTCTTCAATTATGTATTTGGGTTGTCTAATGTATGAATTCAAGAAATTAAGAAGGATTAATCCAAGAATTGAGCTTAGAAGAAAGAATTTGAAGACAAATCATGCATGCATAATTCATGGATTTTGAGTTTGAATTACAACAAATACATACATGCATGGGCCTATACTTGCATAATTTTAAGAATTCAACATGATTTTGTACTCAACACCTCATTTGTTCGTAAGTTAAAGAGTGTGTACTCAAAACATTGCATGCATGTAGAAGATACAAACTTTAGAATATGGTTTTGAAGAATTGACATGAGATTGAGCCTTGATTTTTGGGAATTTATCTTCAATTCATGTTTTAACATAAGTTTCTAAGTGTTTTTCGAAGTTGTGGCCCAAATGAACAAGTTTTGTTGCAAAAAAGTTGTGTTTTGGACTTGAAACACGAATTTGGAAATTCCAGAATTATGTTTCATCGCTCCAGCGAACAAACCTTCGCTTGAGCGCACTTTGCATGCTCTCAGTACTTTTGCAGAGCTTGGTGGTTGGCTCAAGCAACCAAAGCTTCGCTCGAGCGAACTCACTTTTGTTCAGCACTTGGCTCGAGCAACAAAAAAGTTGGCTTCAGCCTAAAATCATAGTATCCAATATTTTTATAGACCTTATAGACCGCTCGAGCAACCAAAGCTTTGCTCGAGTGAACTGCCTTATTTTCTTAAATTTTGCAAAACATTTCTAAGTGCATACATTCACCCTCATTCCATTCTAGGCATTGTTAAGCCATTGTTTAAGCCACAATAATGAGGAAATGAATTAGAAACACACTAAGAAAGAATGTAATAAGTTAAGCATCATTTGAGACATGTGTTTTAGTCTATTTCTGTTATGTGTTTGTGTAACACCCTTAAAATAATACACAATCCCATCATCTAACAGTTCTATATTCATGAAAGATAACCACATTCCCATGCATACATCAGAGTTAATATTACAAAAGGGTATTTCATATAAGTTCCAAACTGTTTACAACATGATAAGATGCCCTACGGGCTTACATCTTTCCAGGTATTAACTTGGTTACAAAAGTAGAGTGCTAACTCTTTTACAAGTAAAGCCCTTGGCTTGCATTTACATGTAATTAACAAAACAAATAACAAAGCAGAGTTTCCAACTCCTAAACCTCCCAAGCTAAGATCTTGGAGGCGGCATGTCACCTGTACCTGAAAAATGGTGTCCCAAGTAAGGTGAGCCAAAGCCCAGAAGAGATATGCTAAACCAAGTATGAGAATTAACTAAAACATTGACATCCGAAAAATGTTTTACACTTGTAAAACAGCTTACATCATTTCCATAACAAATCAATATTTACTTCTATATTTCAATCCATTTCCATTTATTTATCCAAAACAACTCATTGACATGGCTCATTGATATCTAAACATTTCAAAATGAGACTAAAACCCACATTATCAACACTTCAATCATTAACTTCATTCATACACTTCTATTTCTAAGATTTCCGAACTTTCACCCTGGACACTCCGGCCAACTTAATTATCAATGGAGTCTATCCCCTATCTTCTCCTAAACAATGGAGTATATCCCCTATCTCCTTCCAAGCAAGATACATATACAATGTATTAAAGCATATGATCATATATGGAGTACATCCCCTATCTCCTCCCAAACAAAGATACATATACAATGTATTTAAGCATATAATCACATATGGAGTACATCCCCTATCTCCTCCCAAACAAAGATACATATACAATGTATTTAAGCATATAATCACATATAGAGTATATCCCCTATCTCCTCCCAAACAAAGATACATATACAATGTATTTAAGCTCTTTATCATATATAATGATCAATTAAGGCACATGTTTAATGTGTTAATCCAACCGTCATATTAAATGACATATTCCAATTGATTAGTTTCAATTTGCCTAATCATCATGCAATTCTACAACAATCATGATTATCCTCCACCGATAGCCCAAAACAGTTATTTCTAAACAAATAAATAAATTTATCAAAAAGATAAGTTATCAACTTTTCCATAGGTGAGTGATTTACCAATCCTACTACACCCTTACATCACTAACCTTCCCAATTTCATAGTTATCAAACCAATTTCATATTTCCACTAAATCACTTACTTAATTCCAATTAGGGCAAATCTTTCTCTTTTTCTCAAATTTTGCAATCAAGGCCAAATTTCACCCATAATATACTATTAACCCATTATCAAGGTCTTATAGACACATGTGAATAAGAAAAGCCCCTCCTTTATTATTTCAAATCAAACCCTACCTTTACCCAAAACTCCCAAACATCACCATCTATACAAAATAACCAACATTTATGTCAAAACTCATAAGAAAGAGTAGATTATCCCTACCTCGAAGTTAAGAGCCCAAGGGGGAAAAACAGTGAAACCCAAGATGCTCCAAATCCATAAATTTTCGAATCAAAGGGAAGCCCAGGAAAAGCTCTAACTTTCTTACAAAGGGATTAGGGTAGAAAACTCCTAGAACATGGAGTATTTGTAGAGAGAAAGTGTGTTTAGAGAGAGAGGCTGCTGGATCTAGGGTTTGGATGAAAAAGATGATGAAAAGTGATGTATAACATGCTGCTGCCAACTGATATATTTGAACCTCACTCAAGCGAAGAAGTGGTTGCTCGAGCGACCAGACATAAAAGAACCTCGCTCGAGCGCAGGGAGCGTCGCTCGAGCGAACAATGCAAAGCTTCAGGTCTACAACGCAGAAGCATGCTCGAGCTCAAGAGTTCTCGCTCGAGCGAAGAAACACAAAACATAGAGCAAGCGAGCTCGAGCGACAAAAGCCTTGCTCGAGTGAAGGATACCAACCCTTCAGGTTTTTCAGAGACGTAGACGTACGCTCGAGCGCAATAGTTCTCGCTCGAGCCAAGAGACACATCAAAGAAAGCTCGCTCGAGCGCAAGAACCTTCGCTCGAGTGAAGATGCCAAATTCTGGACAACAACCATTTGTTCCAACTCACAACCAACCTGTTCCAACCTTACCCAACACATCCCAAAACTCAAATACAAGGAATTAAAGGATGGAAACAAGAATAAGACAACAACAACAACCACTAAACCCGAGTCCGAAATACAATACATGACGGGGAAATTGGGATCGCTATAGTTTGTGTAGGTCACGTACCACTGTCCGATTGATAATTGTCCAATTTTCTAAAATGTAATCGTGGCATCCTTAGCATCTGTATCTGATATTTGTTATCTGTTACCTGGTACAAAGGATCTTTGTGGGTTCCAATCTTGGAACTATCTGTGAAACCTATATGGTTATCTGTTACGATTGTGTACAATCATCTGTCTGATATGAACAGGTCTTAATGACCATTTGCTCTGCATATAGGTCTTTATGACCATATGCTCTATTAGCTAATGGATGTATCGTGTATGACTGTTTATGAATCTATTTCTAATATAATCTGAATTTTTATTTCTAAATCTGTAATGGGACATCATTCATTAAAACCTTTACTCTGTTGTTATTCACTAGGCTCCAGCCCATTGTTTATATTATGTATGTAGGTGATCAGGTACGTGACCAGGCTTAGGACTTCCAGTCTGGGTTTGTTTTTGTCAACCAACATATGTGTCCCCCGTGGAGGTTCCGAAACCGTGAAGTGATCAAGTTTTGTGATCAAGTCTTAAGCTTTTGTTTTCTTTTATTAATTTTGAACAAGTTTTCGTTTATTCTGTAAATAGGGCTAAGTCCCTTTTTCTTTTATATGTATTTGTGATGATGTAAGAACGATGTGTTATTATACGTATATAAGGTTTCAGATTTCTTTGTTTCATATAAGTCTGCACAACTCAATAGACATTGTATGTTTTATAATTGCTTCTACCAGCCCCTATTATTATGAATTCTGTCTATGAGGCCTTTGGTAATCTTAAGATTACTGGCCGGTCACTTTACTAATTGTGACACCCAAGTATTTGATTAATTTTAACACCATGACAATGTCAACTAAACATTTAATTTTTATTAAAATAATAATAATAATAAATGACAACAACAACAACAACAATAACAACAATAATAATAATAATAATAATAATAATAATAATAATAATAATAATAATAATAATAGTAGTATCGCCTAAATTATTTGTAAGTAATTTAATCAGAGGACCAAAGGGAAATTAAGAAAAAGAAATGGGTCAACAAAAAAATAATAATAATAAATAAATAAATAAAAATTAATTAAGCCAAAGTAAGAGAGGTGGCATACCCCTTAATGCCAGCGCATTGAAAACGTGACAATATATTAGAAAGCGATGCGACGTGGCAACAAATTGGCCTAGAGACCTTGCATGGTAAGCAAGTTTGGAGCCTAAAAATAGGAACTCCGTAAGAAGAAAAGAAGAAGCAACAAAAATAGGAAAGAAACAGCAGGCAACAACGATAAAAAGGATTGGAAAATTAGAGGGAGAGCGGGAAATAATAAAAAAAAAGTGAGTTATATTATACCTTGAGTTACCATAATATATTTTATGTATGTTTTGAGTTACCATAATTTATTTTACGCAAGTTATGTTTTATAACTTATATTTAGATTTCAAGTATGATAATTATTTTTTGAACTCTATTTGCTTAAATTGAAACTCATGGATATATTTGTTTAAATTTTAGAAATTATTTGACTATGATTATAGAAATATTTATTTTTGTAAGAACCACTACCGGAGTCTCATTCCTTGGGGGACTTAAATAAACCATTGGCTTCTGATTGGTCATTTGTGGCCTTCTGTTTGTCATGGATCCATTGACTTCTATTTTGTTTGTCACTCCAGTGACCTTTGTTCTATTCTATTTTGTACCGTGGTTATGGTTAGTGATTTACATAATTTCGATTTTACCACTTAAATGATTTAGTTACTCAAGCTAAGTTATTTTAAATGTTTTAGCTTAAATAACTATCCATGGTTATTTTGTTTCCCCTATACTCTTGGGATAATGTTTCTCACTCTATTGTGTGCTTCTAGCTATTGCCCCTTTCAGGTGATGAGATGTAAAGAAGAACTGTAACCTCGTATAGTGAGACTCGCACGGGATTTGATGCCGACCTATTACCCTTTGCTTTTTTTTTCTTTTCTTTTTCTTTCTTTTTCTTTTTTTTTAATTTTTTTTTTGTCACCGCATGACAAAAAAAATAAATAAAAGCCCCATGGATGTATTTTTGATCAATAACGAATTAATTTTCTGTTTAATTATTTTCTTACTTTTATTCCGCATCTACTTATGCCACTTAAATTAGAATTAGTAAGTTACGATTCCAGCCCTAAGCATCCGGGGGTTGGGTCATGACAAAGGTGGAATTAGAGCCAAGTTTTAACCTTCTATGTAGAATCTCACATTTGTACGATGACTAATTCTGGTGATGTAGGAATGTCCGAGGTTATCCTTAATGAGGCATTCTGGGATGAGCTTGGGGCTATGAATTTGGAGGAAATCTTAGCAGAGCACCACACCTCCACTTCGCCCGAGGGATGGAGAGACTCTGAAGACATAGCCAGGCGACTACATCTAGGCCTTGCCTGATTGATGGGTCGACCAATAGATGTAAAAGCCGATCCTGATGAGGTAACATACTTATCGTGGCGGCCAAGCCATGCCTACACGTGTGGACAATATCTTGGACCTACCCGTGCACTTAGCCTTGCTCTAGAATTTGACTGCCCTTATTATATAGTTGGCCCTTTGCCCTTAGATTTTGCTGCAATAAAGGGAAATGTTTACCCCGAAGATTACATATTCACCAACATCCCTAACCCTTTGGAAATTATTAATGGCCAGAATGTTGATTTTAGCAATGACTTAACATACGTCGAGACGCCCGAATGGATTATCAACCGAGCATTTTGGGGATACAAACAGTCCGTTCCTATTTACACAATCCAAGTAGCATGGTTTTGTTTTGGCATGGTACAACTAGGATGAGAATTTAAGATTTTTATGCAATACTACTTTCTGTGATTATTTGACTCCCCAATCTAGATTTTCTAGAGAAGAATTCTTTTTGTGAGCTAACCATGATCGGTTCTGATCCCTCTTTTGTTTTTGTACCAAAAGGATTAGACACTAACATCACTTTTAACTTTTGGGATAAGGATGTAATGCCAATACGATATTAGTATAAATAGTAAAGCTAGAATTATATATATATATATGATGCTTTATAAATGTGATGCCACATTTATTAAATTATTTCCACGAAACTCTACTTTGTAGAATGGCCAACGATGGCAACGAAACCGAGTCATCAGTCAGCAGAACTAAATCAATGGAAAGAATAATGGAAAGATCGGTTACTAGCTTTTTGCAGGCCTTGCAGACCAACATAAACAATGTGATGTGTAGACACCTCATTTTTTAACCATCCTCAAGACTTGGATGTTCTTGCAGGTGCATCCGATGATGAGTTTGATTGCTTGTCGAGCGCTCAAAGTCCGTGGTGGAACGCCACAGGTTTGCGTTTTCCAAACCCTGCATCCATTCTGTCTCATCTTTGGACCATGTTTAGGTCCTTTCAGCATGTTGTTGTTGATGGCCTGTAGGCCATCCTTGGGCATTGCCAGCCATGGCTCTTGGCCTACCGGCCATCAATGAAACCCTGCCGGCCATCACTGATGGCTGGCCGGCCACCAGTGTATCAGCAGATATTTTCTGATATTTTGTGCCAGCTATTTGCACAGATTGAAGCATCTTCCAACACGTGTGTGGCTGGATCTTTATGAGGGGATTTTGCATTGTCTATATATAGAAGCCCTCTCTTGCATGTGGAGGGGATAGAAAATTCTGAAGACAAAAAAAATCTCTCTCTCTCTCTCTAGAATTCTCTCTCTCTTGATATTTTGTGCCTTATAGCCTAAAATCTCTACACTCTTGCACATGAACCCTTGATCAAACTTGATCACCATTGAGTTGAGGTTACTTGAGGCCCTTTTTGAGCTTTAGAAGAGGATTTTAGCTTGGTTTAGCTTGGTTTTGGTGCCTAAATTGCATCTTGTCTTCAAGAGGTAGAACACTTATTTTTTGAGCTTTATTTAAATACTTGTTTTGCCATCTTTACATATTGTTTTAAGGCTGGTTTTGACCTCTTAAAATCTTTGTTTTTATGGTTTAAAAATGGTGGTTTGAGGTTCCTTTTGAGTTAGGGGTGGTTCACCATTTTGTTCCTTGGTCTGTCAAAGCTTTTGTGCTATCTTCCAACACTTTCAAATCAACTTTTTTGGCCTTTTTTAACCATTGAATTTTAGAGGATTTTTAGTGGCAAAAACCATGTTTTGAAGTCCAAAATAGGAGGGGTTAGCCTCCCCTCCTTGTGTCTTGTTTGCACACCTGGATAGCTTTGTGTGTTAGCATGTTTTTCTAGCCTAACTTAGCTTTTTTCCAATATGTTTTTGCCCCCGTTTTGACCTATTTTGGCTCTGTTTTGGGCTGGTTAATTCAGTTGAGGCTTGTATTGTATGGTTGTAGTGTAATTTCCTTCACTAGCTCATTGTTTTAGACCTTTAAACATGAGTTGCTTGAGTTGGTTGCATGTTGTAGTGTCATTTTGCATGTGATTTCAGCATATATAGCTCTATCACAATCTTATTTGTTTCACTCTTTCAATTGCTTTTGAGAGTTGTTTCAAGCTTGGGATCTTTTAAGCTTGAGATAGGGTTTGTGCTTAATGGTTTTAATCCTCGTTTGAGGGTTTCTACTAACCAACAGCATGAACTCTCTCTTGCCTTACATCATCCTTTGGTTGACACTTCTTTCTCTTTAGAGGACTCTCACCAATGGACTAAATCAATTAACGAATGAGTTGGTAACTTAAAATGAGTAAACAAAAGTGGCAAGTAAAACTTGAGCAAGATAAACATGTTGTGTCGCATTGCATGTGTTCAATCAGACGTTATATTGAACACAAGGAAGATTGGAGCATTTCATACTCAAAGTGATGAAATGAGCCAATCTCCTTGGTCTCCATTGCCTTTGATCACACATGATAATGTGGTGGTCTTGAGTCTTGTTTTTGCATACAATGAAATTGTACTCCTTGGTTCTTTGACCATCATGCATCGAAGACGCTTGGTTGGTGGTTTTGGATCCAAGTGTGCCACTCCTTTGAGGATTTGAGATGATAAGGAGAGGCATAATACAAATAAACTCCTAGAAAAACCTTCTTTTTCCTCTGTTTGTGCTCTGTTGCAGTGTGGTGACTCAGAGCACCAGTGGCCAATAGTGCCCCATTCTTGGCCGGCAAGGCACACTTTTGGCTAGCAGCAACCTCCCATGGCCGGCAGGCCACTGGTGCAATCCTCAGCAAGTTTTTGGTAAGGTGGAGCAGAAAGATCCTTGAGTATAGTCAACCCTGCAAACAGAGCCTTTCAAGATCAAAACCGGAGGGCTTTTCAGGGCGAAAACCGAGTGCATGCATCCTCTACTTCTCAAGGTAGAGCTGAGGCAGTGTAGTTTAATATCTCGCATGTTTAGTTAGTGCGTATTTGTTTTAATTAATTATTTTACTAATTGATTAAAGTGTTGTAATAACTAGCAATTAGTTTGCTAGTTATTCGATTGGTTTGTAATAATTAGTCTAATTAGTTTAATTAGATTAGTTTAATTAGCTTAGCTTAGATTAGGTTAGCTATTATTCATTCGGACCCTCCTTCGCGAGGGCATAATGTTGTAATAAGTGTGCATGCGTGTGTGCATGTCTTCCAACTCTGAGTCTTTCTCCCTTTTATTTAACCGCTTTCAATGGTTAGTTTAGGGACATTTTCAATTAGCATACCTTATACTTGCGTGTTTGCATCCATTCATTTGTCTTGCATGCACCGAGGCTCGGCGCATCATTCACACTGCATTGCTATTTCAATACACTTCTTTGAATACGTGTTTAAAAGCATGTTGTTCAAGTTGCTTCATATGCCATATTAGTAGCCGAGCCTATTAATTGCATTATTGCATGTGTTGCATTAGGCATCTTGTATAGTTAGTATCATACATTTTTCTAACTAGTTTTTGTTTTGGCTTGGAGTACTCAGTGAGTTTTATGCTTTAGCATACTTGCATGAGTGTGATTGCCATATTGCCATGTTTTGCATGCTTGCCATGAGGCTATGTGCTTACTTACTAAACTGCATGAATGCCTGTGAATGAAGGCTTGAATGCTTGAATTGGAATGATTCAACAAATGTGCATTTTAAGCCCACTTTGCGAAGTGGCAAATCATGTTGTAATCCCACTTGAGGTGGCAGATCCGCATTTCTAAGCCCACTTGCGGGTGGCAAATTCAAACCATTTTCAAAAAAACAAACATGAGTTGAGTTGTTCTAATCCCTGCAATTTTAGTTTGTACTTGTATGCGTGCGCATCACATAGTAAAGTTAGTTAATAACCGGAATAAGAATACATAAGGTTTATAAAATAACATATCATGATTAGTAGAGGCCGATCTTTGATCGGGCGAGTGGGGGTGCTCATTTCAGGACCTTCCCTCTCGTACCTAAGTTCCCGAGTCGATGCGACTTTGGTGATGACAGACACGTGGCCTTTGGCACGAGTTAGGGTTTCCTAAATTTTCCAAAAATAAAATATTTAGGTGGTGATTCTGTAATCTGGCAAAGCAGTCCAATTTTGGCATTATTTGATTTAAAATATGATTTTCCAAACTGATTTGTCGGATTGGACTCTTTGGTGTTTATCAGTTTCACATTGCACTTGTAAGACTAGATTCAGAACCATAGGTAGAGTCCGAACTGTGAAGGCCTTCTTTTCAAACCCTTTTTCGAAAGGCGGGGGTGCAGAAAAAGCAAGCCCACAGGATGCCAGAACGGAGAGAAGAGTCGGTTACCATAAAATAATTCTAGGATCTGAAGCCCACCACATTTACCGGTGGTCCAAAACCACTGGTAGCAGAAGCTTGGGTTAGGGACATGGAGAAAAATTTTTGTGCACTACCTTGCATCGAAAAACATAAGGTAACTTTTGCTGCTTTCACTTTCAAAGATAATGCCCAGGAATGGTGACTTTTTACCTTGGAGAAAGAAAAAATCGTGACTTGGGCAAGATTCTTGGAAGTATTTTATGAAAAATACTTTCCAGATTTGCTACAGGAACAAAAGTCATTGGAATTCATACATCTAAAGCAAGGAACAATGTCGGTGTCCGAATATGAAAGCAAATTCACTTAACTAGCCCGATTCGCAACATATGTCATCCCCGCCGAGGCCCAGAAAGCCAGAAAGTTTGAAGTCGACTTAGATGATGACATCAGAAACAAGATTGAAGTTCTAAAGATGCCAACCTATGAAGGAGTGGTAGATCAGGCATACATCGCCGAAAAAAGAATTAAAGCCTCGCACTCCGAGGAACCAAGCCAAAAAAAGAAATTTGGGGAATGAGACAACAGAAGATCCGGTGTTGCGCCTCTCAAGAGGGTAAATACGGGCATAACCAGTTCAGGCAATCAAGGTTCTACTAACCCCAGAAATGACACTATTCATAATTGCCCTACTTATTGAGGGGCTCACTAGGGATGATGTCATCGAGACACGGGAGCATGCTTTACATGCTGTCAAGTTGGCCACTTGCTGAGAGATTGTCCAAAGCTTACCAATCCAACAGCCGGCCCCTATGAACCAGTCAGAAAACCCGCAGGACCTGGAGAAGGGAGGAAGGACCAAAAACGCCAAGGAAGGGCTTTTGTCTTGGTACTTGGAAAACCGGAAGTTACCAAGAACGTTGTGTCAGGTACACTTTCTATTTGTGGTCATTCAGCTCATGTTCTCATTAACTCTGGTTCAACTCATTCTTTTGTTGCACCACACTTTTCTTCCAAATTAGCATCAATACCCGAACCCTTAGGATATATACTATTTGTGTCTTTTCCTTCTGGTAGTTCTGCCCTTAGTAATGATGTGTACAAATCTTGTGCTATATCCCTAAAAGGAAAAACCTTGTACGTAGACTTGATTCCCCTCTGCATTGGTAACTTTGATATAATCCTAGGAATGGATTGACTAGTTACCAACCACGTCTCTATTGATTACAAAGCCAAATTGATTGCAAAGCCAAAAAAGTCTTCCTCTGATTAAAAAACCAACTCAGGCTTGTCTTTGATGGGACTGGAGTTTCCATCCCTCCATGTCTTATGTATTCCATGATAGCCCAATGACTTCTAAGAAAAGGTTGTTGTAGTTATATTTGTTATGTGATCGATACTCAACAAGAGGCCCCCACACTTGATGCAATCCTCGTGGTTTGAGAATTCCCCGGATGTCTTTCTTGAAGACCTACCTAGTACACCAGTTGACCAGGAAATTGAATTCACCATTGAAACTCAACCTGGTACACAACCAATATCAAAAGCCTCCTATCATATGTCAATGACGAAATTAAAAAAACTGAAGACCTAACTCCAGAAACTACTGGACAAGGGCTTCATTCGACCTAGTACCTCGCCTTGGGGAGCTCCAGTACTGTTCGTCAAGAAGAAGGATAGTACCATGAGATTATATATCAATTATCAATAATTGAACAAGGTCACCATCAAGAATCGGTACCCCTTGCCACGAATCGATGACTTGTTCGATCAACTTCAAGGTACCCAAGTATTCTCGAAAATCGACTTGCGTTCTAACTACCATTAACTAAAAGTCAAAGCAGAAAGTATCGAAAAGACTGACTTCAGAACACGTTACAGGTACTACGAGTTTCTCGTCATGTCATTTGGCGTCACAAATGCTACAGCAGCTTTTATGGACCTCATGAATCGGGTCTTCAAACCCTATTTTGGCGAGTTCATCATTGTCTTCATTGACGACATTCTCTTATACTCCAAACCACCAGAAAATCATAAACACCACTTGCGAAGAGTTCTATAGACACTACGTGATCACAAGCTTTATGCCAAGTTGAAGAAATGCGAATTATGGATCCCTAGTGTGCACTTCCTTGGTCACGTCATTAACAAAGATGGCATCTTAGTTGACCTCCAAAAAGTTACAGCAATCATGGATTGGCCACGGCCTACTAATGTGTCAGAAATTCAAAGTTTCTTGGGTCTAGCTAGCTATTATCGACGCTTCGTGCAAGATTTTTCGAAAATAGCATCACCCTTGACCCAGCTAACTCAGAAGAACACACTCTTCGAATGGACTGACAAGTAGGAACGTTGCTTCCAAGAGCTGAAAAATAGACTTGTAAAAACTCCTATACTAGCATTCCCTACGGAACCAAAAGGGTTCGTAATTTATAGCGATGTCTCATACAATGGTTTGGGTTGCGTACTTATGCAAAATGGAAAAGTCATTGCATATGCCTCATGTCAACTAAAGACTCACGAGAAGAACTACCCAACCCATGATCTAGAATTGGCTGCGGTGATCTTTGCCCTCAAGATCTAGCGTTGTAGACACCCCATTTTTTACAGCCCTTTAAGACTTGGATGTTCTTGCAGGTACATCCGATGACAAGTCTGATTGCTCGCCAAGCGCTCGAAGTCCTCAGCGAAACGCCATAGGTTTGAACCTTTTAAACCCTATATCCATTTTGTCTCCTTTTTAGACCATGTCTTGGACCTTCTCCCCTGCAGTTTTTGGTGGTCTGCTGGCCATCTATGGAGGTTGCAGGACAAAACTTTTGGTTTGCCAGCCATTGGTCTGCCTTGCCGGCCATCACTGATGGTCAGCCGGCCACCAGTGTTTTCTGCAAATATTTTGTGCCAATTGTGCCAGCTATTTGCACAGATGCTTGCATCTATCCACACGTTGCGGGCTGGATCTCTTTGTATAGAATTCATGTTTTCTATATATAGGGAGGCCCTCTCTCATGTTTTGAGGTTGGAAGATTTAAGACTCAAAATTCTCTCTCTCTCTCTCTATATATATATATATATATTTCTCTCCCTCTTGAAATTTTGTGCTTAATTGCCTACTTACTCTACACTTTTGCATATCAACCCTTAACCTAAAGTGATCATCTTTGAGCTGACGTCCCTTGAGGTCTTGATTGAGCTCTTGAAGGTGGTTAGCCTCCCCTCCTTGTGTCTTGTTCGCTAGCCTAGTTAACTCCACATGTTAGCATTTTTTTTAGCTTTTTGTAGCTTTGTTCCAACATGTTTTTGCCTTTGAAATAGCCTGCTTTAGCTCTTTTTTTGGGGTGTTTGGGTCAGCTGAGTCTTGTTTTACATGGTTGTAGTGCAATAATCTTCACACGTTGGTGTTTTAGGGTCTTAGACACCTCTTGTTTGAGTTGATAGCATCTTTTGGTGTTGTTTTTCACTCCATTTTAGCATTATAAACTCTACAACCTCCATCTTTGCTTTACTCTTTCATTTGCTTTTGAGGGTTGTTTCAAGCTTGGGATCCTTTAAGCTTGAGATTGAGGTCCTGTTTAATGGTTTAATCCTCTTTGAGGGTGCATTATCAACGACATGATCTCTCTCTTGCTTTACATTATCCTTTGGTTGACACTTCTTTCATCTTAGAGGACACTCACCAATGGACAAATTGATTAAAGAATGATTTGGCAACTAAAATGTGTAAACAAAATTGGTAAGTAAAAGTGGCAAGATAAGCATTTCTTTGTGTTACATGGCATGTGTTTAAATCAGACGTTAATTTGAACACAAGGAAAATGGGACATTTCATACTCAAAGTGATGAAATGTGCCACTTTCCTAGGTCTCCATTGCCCTTGATCATGTATGATAGGGTGATGGTTCTTGAGTGTTTTGTTTTGCATTTATTGAGCTTGTACATCTTGAATCACAAGGCATCATGCAATGAAATTGCTTGGATTGGTGGTTTGTTGTTTAAGTTCATAACTCTTTGGATTTGTCCATGAAAAGGAGGAGTGAATTGTGCAGACAATCCTTGGAAAAACCCTCTTTTTGCTCTGTTTGTACTCTGTTGCAGCATGGTGATCTAGTGCATCAGTGGCCGACAGGCCACCATCCATAGCCAGCAGACCACCTTTTTGGCCGGCAGATGGTTGACATAATTCTTCCATGGCTGGCTAGCCACTGATGTAAAACTCAGCAGAAATTTGGTAAGGTGGAGCAAAAAGGTTCAGGAAATGTTCAACCTTACAAACAGAGGCTTTCGAGAGCAAAACGGAGGTCCTTTCAGGCGAAAACCGAGCATGTGCATCTTCTACTTCTCGAGTTGGAGTGGTGGCAACGTAGTTAAACATCTTAATTGCTTAGGTTGTTTACATTTGTGTTGTAAATTAATTAGTTAGCTTACTAGTTAGTTAAAAGTGTTGTACTGATTAGTTAATTAGTTTAGCTATTTATTCATTTGGTTTGTAATAATTAATCTAATTAGTCTAAATTAGCTTAATTAGCTTAGCCCTAATTAGTTGCTAGTTAGTTTTGCTTTATTCATTCGGACTCTCCTTCGTGAGAGCAAAATGTAATAATGTGTATGTCTTCCAATCCCATGTCTTTCTCCCTTTTATTTAATCGCTTTTGATGGTTAGATTAGGGAGACGTTTCAATTAACATACCTTATGCTTGCATCCATTCATTCATATTGCATGCACCGAGGCTCGGCGCATCATTCAAATGGCATTGTTGTTTCAATACTTCATTGAATACGTGTTTAACCGCATGTTATTTAATCGAATCATATGCCATATTAGTAGTCGAGCTTATTAATAGCATTCTTTACATGTGTTGCATTAGACGCATTGTATAGTTAGGAATCATGCATATTTTTCTAACTCATATTTTCTTAGCTTGGAGTACTAGGTGGGTTTTTATGCTTTAGCATACTCGCATGAATGTAGATGTTGCCATGTTTAACATGCTTGCCATGAGGCTAAATGCTTAGTTGATAAACTGCATGAATGCCTGTGGATGAAGGCTTGTTGTTTGAATTAGAACGATTCAACGAATGCAAGTTTTAAAGCCCACTTTGTTGAGTGGCAAATCAGTTTTAAGCCCACTATGTTTGGTGGCAAATCCGCAACCTTTAAGCCCACTTGAGGTGGCAAATTCAAACCCTTTTTGCAATACAAACATGAAATTGAATCATTCCAAATTGAGCAAACTAGTCTATACTTACTTGTGTGCATCACATAGTAAAGCTAGTCTAATAACCGAAACAAGAGCACATAATGTTTATAAAAAATCATATCATGATTAGTAGAGGCCGATATTTGATCGGGCGAGCAGGGGTGCTCAAGTCATGACCTTCCTCTCTCGTACCTAAGTTCCTAAGCCGAGACAACTTTGGTGATGATGGACACGTGGCCTTTGGCACGAGTCATGGGTTTCCTAAATTTTCCCAAAATAAAATATTTAGGTGGCGACTCTGTATCTGGCAAAGCAGTCCATTTTTGGCCTTTTTGATTCAAAATCAATTTTCAAAAATGATTTGCCAGAGTTTAATTCTTTGGTGTTTGTCGGTTTCACTTTGCACTTGTGTGATTAGATTCAGAACCACGGGAGTCTGAACTATAAGGCTTCTTTTCGAGCTTCTGAAAAGGGGGCACGAGAAAGCCGAGCTATAGCTGTTTGCACAAAGTTCCAACTATCCATTTGATGATATTTTCAACCAAAGCTCACATTTTTCTATATATAGATGACCTATCTCTCATTATCTCTACGGAGCAAATTGTGAGATTTACACTGATTACAAAAGTCTTAAATATTTGTTTACACAGAAGGAATTGAATATAAGGCAACGACAGTGGTTAGAATTTTGGAAAGACTACGATGTAGAGATTCATCACGATCGAGGCAAAGCTAATGTGGCAGTAGACTCATTGAGTCGAAAGACTACCAGAAGTTTGGCATGTACCCTCGTCCCTGCAAGATCAATGGACTGCTCGCCAACATAATCGTGGAACCCACATTGATTGAAGAAATTAGAGCACGCCAATGTGAAGATAAACTTTGAAGAAGAAATACGAGGAGCAAAGAAGTATGCCCGATCCTAACTTCACTATAAGCAATGGGATGCTAAAATTTCGAAATTGAATTTGCGTACCGGACCTTCTAGAACTCAAGAAGAAGATATTAGTGGAAGCTCATAGCTCGAGGTTTGCAATTCACCCTAGCAATATGAAGATGTACCATAATCTGAAGGAACACTACTTGTGGACAGGAATGAAAAGAGACATCGAAAGCCACGTCTCTAAATGCCTACATTGCCAATGTGTTAAGGAAGAACATCAGAGACCTGCAAGAACATTGCAACCACTCCCTATTCCCGAATGAAAATAGGAGCACATTACTATGGACTTTGTAGTCGAGCTGCCTCAGTCAGTCTCAAAGAACGATGCAATATGGGTTATAGTAGACCGATTGACGAAATCGGCACATTTTCTACCAATCAAAATCACGTGTTCCCTTAATTAGTTTGCCAACTTATACATCAGGGAAATCATTTTATTTCATGGTACCCTAGTCTCCATTGTGTTTGACCGAGACCTTCGATTTGTGTCTCACTTTTAGAATAAATTGCAAGAATCTTTGGAAACAACACTGAAGTTTAGCACTACTTATCACCCCCAAACCGACGGACAATCCGAAAGAACAATCTAGTCTTTGGACGATATGTTACGTATCTGCGTGCTAAACCTCAAAGGCAATTAGGATGATCACCTACCATTAGTAGAATTCGGTTATAACAACAGTTACCAAGCAAGCATTGGAATGGCACCATACGAAGCACTGTATGGAAGGAGATGTCGATCACCTCTATGTTAGATGGAAGTCGGAGATAGGAAATTATTAGGCCTTAAAATCGTGAAAATAACAAGTGATAAAATTCAACTCATCCAACAGCGAATTCGCACTATCCAAAGCCGCCAGAAAAGCTATGCAGATACACGGAGATGGGACTTAGAATTTCAAATAGGGGATTATATGTTCCTAAGGATTTCACCAACAAGAGGGATTATCCGATTTGAAAAATGAGGAAAGTTAAACCCACATTACATCGGGCCATTTGAGATACTGGAAAGGATTGGTCCTATGGCATATCACCTTGCACTGCCACCTGAACTGTCCAATGTCCACAATGTGTTTCACGTTTCAATGCTTCTACGGTATCTTCGAGATCCAAAACATTTTGTCAATTATGAAAATCTGGAAGTTCAAGAAGATCTTTCTTATGAAGAATAACCAGTGTAGATTCTAAATCGTCGTAATCAGGTTCTCTGAAACAAAACTATACCCCTTGTGAAGGTCTTATGGAGCAATCATTGAGTCGAAAAAGCGACATGGGAAACTAAAAGTCAAATGCGAGCCAAATACCTATACCTCTTGGAAAACCACGGTATGTCAAGTTTGGGGACAAACTTCTATTTAGTGGGAGAGAAATGTGACACCCAAATATTTGATTAATTTCAACACTATGACAATGTCAACTTTTTATTAAAATAATAATAAATGACAACAATAGTAATAATAGGGGCTAAATTATTATTAAGTAATTTAATCAGAGGACCAAAGGGGAATTAAGAAAAAGAAGTGGGTCAAGAAAAAAATAATAATAAATAAATAAATAAATAAAAATTAATTAAGCAAAAGTATGACAGGTGGCATCACCCCTTAATGCCAGCGCAATGAAAACGCAGCAATATATTAGAAAGGAAAGCAACATGGCCACAAATTGGCCTAGGGACCTTGCATGGTAAGTAAGTTTGGAGCCTATAAATAGGAACTCTATAGGAAGGAAAGAGAAGCAACAAAAATAGGAAAGAAACAGCGGGCGACGGCGATAGAATGGCTTGGAAAATTAAAGGGAGAGCGGGAAATAATTAAAAAAAAGTGAGTTATATTATATCTTGAGTTACCATAATATATTTTATGTATATTTTTTAGTTACCATAATTTATTTTACACAAGTTATGTTTTATAACTTATATTTAGATTTCAAGTACGATAATTATTTTCTGAACTCCATTTGCTTCAATTGAAACCCATTGATATGTTTGTTTAAATTTTAGAAATTATTTGACTATGATTATAGAAATATTTATTTTTATAAATACCACCACGGGAGTCCTATGCCTTGGGGGACTTAAATAAACCATTGGCTTCTGATTGATCACTTGTGGCCTTCTGTTTGTCATGAATCTATTAACCTCTATTTTGTTTGTCACTCTAGTGACCTCTGTTATGTTTTGTTCTGTTGTGTACTGTACCGTGGTTATGATTAGTGATTTACATAATTTCAGTTTTGCCACTTAAATGATTTAGTTACTCAAGCTAAGTTATTTTAAATGTGTTAGCTTAAATAACTATCCATGATTATTTTGTGTCTCCTATACTCTTGGCATAATATTTCTCACTCTACTGCGTGCTTATAGCTGCTGCCCCTTTCAGGTGATGAGATGTAAAGAAGAACTGTAACCTCATATAGTGGGACCCATACGGGATTTGATACCAACCTGTTACACTTTTTCTTTTTCTTCTTTTTTTCTTTTTCTTTTTCTTTCTTTTTATAAAAATTTTGTCGCTGTATAATAAAAAAAATAAAAGCCCCATGGATGTATTTTCGATCATTAACGAATTAATTTTCTATTTAATTATTTTCTTACTTTTATTCCACTTATACTTGTGCCACTTAAATTAGAATTAATAAGTTGCGATTCCAGCACTAAGCATCCGGGAGTTGGGTCGTGCCACTAATCCTTTGGGACGGGGGTTAGATTGTTACAATTTCTGACCCTCTACAAGTATAATGGTTGTATTCAATTTTTTTCTCGTTATACATAATCTCATTTTTTATTTCTTTTTTCTTCTCACTCTTAGACACAAAGAAATAGTTGATTACATGCCAATATTTATTTGTTATAGACTCAACCATATAAGGCTTAATTCCTTAATCATGTCATTTGAATGATGAATTCTAAATTGTGGCTAATAAGATTAGTTTATGAAACAATTTAAGCCCATGCATCACCATAATCCATCTTTTGGGCTAGTCTGTTTAACAATTAATACAAATGGCCCTATAAATTCAAATTGGGCCATGCATGGGCTTTGTCGAATCAAGGTAGGGCTCAAGGTTTTGAAACCCGGACTGGACGCTGTGGAGACCGGGTGAGGTTCCGGTCTAGTCAACCCTCTTAACTTGTTCAAGTATAAAAACTGGTGTATTTAAAGAAAACCGGTGGTTTAACCGTTTACCGGTCAACCCGCTCACGGGTTAATTGAAGTAGGCCGGTTTGCGTATGATATATATAAAAAATAAAATTCCATATCTACTTTTCTTTTTCATTTCTGATCTCTTCCCGCAGCCATCTAGGGCTTCTTCGCAGGTCTCTCTCTCTCTCTCTCTCTCTCTCTCTCTCTCTCTCTCTCTCTCTCTTAAGTAGCCGATTTGTCTCTCTCTTCTTTTTTTTTTTTTTTGGTCAATCATCATCATCACCACACCATTAACGAATCAAGTTCTCAACTTTACATATATTCATCACCACTGCTGCCAAAGAATCTCAACCTCCAAGTACTATTTTTGTGTAATTTGTAGGGCTACTTAGTGATCTTTGATTTGGTTTGTGGGGGTTGACGAATCTTTGATTAATTTTTACTGCTTCATGGTGTTCTTGGTTTTTCAAAAAAAATTGGGTCTACTTGAAGAAGCCTCTGTTTGGGCAACAAAAAAAATCCTCTGGCAATTTCACTTTTTAGGGCATGACATCATCAATCTATAGGGTAATTTGTAATGAGATTACAAATCTCAATGAGGGGACTGTAATTTTTCAAATGTGAGGGAGAAATCTATATTAAACAGAAACCTCAACGGGTGTCAATGTAATTTACCCTTATTTTTAAGTGTAAATTATAAATATACCTCCTGAGATTTGTTTAAAATATAAATTGTCTCATGTGATTTGAAAAATTATAAATATTCTTTTGTCAAAATTTTTTGTCTAACAGAATTAATTGAAAAAATAAAATTCTTAAGTGCTCTCTTATACAATAATATAATTAGTTGGATTATTAATTAAAATAAATTCGGACGTTATTAAAAGCTGTTAATTGAGTTGATAATTTATTAAAGAAAAGAAACTTACGTATAGGTCCAAATAGGTGATAATTAATGGTATTTTCATCAAACACTATTAAAAAATATTACTAATTGTTAATTTTCAGCGATAGTTTGAAAATTGTGTCAAAAAAAGTCACTAATTATAAGTTTTAGCGAGAGTTTAAAAACATCGTCACAAAAAATGTCATTAATTTTCAACTTTCAATGACAGTTTAAAAAATTAGTCACAGAAAAATTTTATTAATTGAAAATTTTGGCGACAATTTATAAAAATCGTGACAAAAAAAGTCACTAATTGTCAATTTTTAGCGACATGCAAAAAATTGTTATAAAAAAATATTTTTATCGACAATTTTATTAAGACTTATTTTTAATAGGACTTTATGGAAATTAAGTCTAACTATTAAGACCTATTTGTGGTTTACCCTTAATAAAATGGGTTATTTGTTACAAAATTAGAAACTTCTAGGGATGAGATGTAATTTCTAACACTATAGAGATAATTCGTATTTTAAACAAAACTCAAGAGTTTTATTTATAATTTACTTTATTTTTAATAATATAAGAGATTCCTAACTTCTTTGACATAAACAAGTTTGTTTTATAAGATAATCTGAACAAAAATAGGTAGTAGTCTCGTCTATCAATGGTGGCTTAAATTATTATTTTTTGACTCGTATGAAAAAGTTCATGAAATATAAAAATAAGTACCAAAAAATAAAATAAAAAAATCAATTACAACTGCAACCAATAACTTATTTAATGAAAAATTAATTATTCATTTTAATATTATTTTCATTAAGGGGTGTTATGATGACATGTTACATCCATAACTTCATTCAATTGAATAAAAAATATATAAAATAAGATTTCAAGATCAATATAATTGTTTTATTTTTTATTTGAGATAATTTGATGTTTTTGTTTACTATTTTGGAATAAAACAATAAATATAGGATTGAATTTTTTGAAATTGAAAAATAAAATTGAGTTTAAAGTAAATATATTTATGAATTCATCCGATAAAGTTTATTTTCATGAATTTTAATTTATGGAGAAACAATTTTAATACCTCTATATATATTTGGTTTTTTTAATTAAGTGTAAAATTTTTGACATGATATGTTAATAAGATATGATAATATGAAAAAATAAATAAATCGAATTACTATTATAGGAATTCTTACACGAATTCAAGACCACACAACACAATTTCTATCCTTAGTAATTTTAGTGTCGAATTAACCTTAGCAAATTAAACTTAAAATTGTCAACCAACTTAATTAAACTTTATTTAAACTCATCCAAATCCATAAATAAATTTAAATAAATTGGATATGAATACCTATTAAACTTGCTTAAATATGTACCACGGCTACCTTCACCAAACCATCACTCCTATTATTGCCACCACTACATTATCACCACTACCATATGTTGAAAGAAAAACATTCAATGAAGGAAAAAATAAATAAAGTAAGAGGGTATTTGGAATAATCTAAATAAGTATACTTTTTTATTTTTTAAGAAAAGATGTCCAATAACATAGAGAGGTAATGTGACCCAAAAAAGATAAGAAGATAAAAAAAATGTACTTTTGTAGAGGATGCCAAATAGTGCCTAAATATGAACGTGTTTATTTATCAAATTCGTATCTTATTACCTTAGTCCGTTTAAATCTATGTTTAGATTGAGTTGTTATAAATACATAATTTTTTTTTAATCCAAAAAAAAAGTGTAGTGCAGGCTCCACCAATCCCTCGCCTCGAGCTAAGACCTCACTTTAAACAAAGTATAAGAGCACCATACCAAGGAGCGACGAAAAATCGAACCCAAGTTAAAAGCATTTTTAGGCCAACTCTTTCCTCTAAACCCACCCAAGGGGCTCTTAACTTGTTTTTACCTGTTAAGTAGATGTTCTAGATGCAGGTCTGTTTATGAAACAGTAAAATTGAGTTGGGGCTGCAATTATAGCGATTCCGGTTTTTCAGTTACTATTTAGTTGTGCTCCGGACTCAGTTCCGTGGAGTTGGTTGTTGTATTTGTATTGTTGTCATCCTTTGATTCCGTATATTTGAGTTTTAGGATGTTTTGGGCAGGTGTGTTACAGGTTGGTTGAGCCTAAGTCTCAAATCTTGTTGCCCAGTTTTCAGGTGATCCGCTCGAGCGGGTCTTCTTGCTCTCGAGCAAGGTTTACACTCTTTCAGCATTTCGTGCCTCTGCAAAACTTCTGCAGTTGTGTTTTTTATGCTCAAGCGGATTTCATCATGCTCGAGCGGGTGGCGCTCGAGCGGGTGTACTGTGTCTGCAAAAATACTGGAAGTTGGTAATCTACGCTCGAGTGGGCTTTCCCTTTTCGCTCGAGCGGGTGTATTTTTTTTTTTGTGTCTGACGCTCGAGCAGGTCATTCTGAGCTCGAGCGGGTCCAGTTTTTGTGCTTGACACTCGAGCTTCCTATCCTCCGCTCGAGCGGGTCATGCGTATATCAGATATCAGCTGGATCTTTTTGGATCACTTTTCAACTTCCACTCTCTCTCTTACTTTTCGAAAAAGCCATTTTTGAGTGCTTCTCTCACTACTTTCTACCTTCTCTCTTCGGATTGATTTAGTAGGAGTGATCTACTTTCTTAGTGCCTTTACATAAAGTGTAGAGCTTGGTTTGGGCTTCCTTTTGATCCGAAATTTTCTTGGTTTGGTGCACTTCGAGATTTCTCCATCATCTCCATTGAGTTTCATCTCTTGAGGTAGGGATTCCTACTCATTCTTATATGCTTTAACATAGATGTTGAGCTATTTGTATAGATGGTTTGATTTGGGAAGTTAGGGTTTGAGATGTGTTATAATGAAAAGAGGGGTTTTATTCTTTTGGCTCATATATATATGTTTTGGGTCTAAAAAGAAGGTCATTGATGTTAGTTGATGATATTTGGACCTTTGGGTCAATATTAAAAAAAAGACGAAAATTCCATGTTTGGGCATAATTGGGTCATTTATGTAATTAATGACATTTGTTATGAGAATATGAAATTGAGTTGAATATAATGAAATTGGCTCATTATGAGATGGAATAGTGAAGTTGGATTTATTAATCGCTCACTTTTGAAAATGTTGATAAACTATCTGTTGATGCATTTATTATCTATTTAGAAATAATTGCTTTGAGCTATCGGTGGAGGATAGTCGTGATTATTGTAGACAATGCATGATGATTAGGCGAACTAAAACTAATCAATTGAATATGTCATAGAATATAACAATTGGAATAATACATCGAATCTGTGTATTGATTGAACAGGCATATGATAAATATTTATATGCATTGTGTTGTGTGGAAGGAGATAGGGGATGTACTCCATGGTTTAGGGGAAGATGGAGGATGGACTCCATTGATACAGCAATTATGTGTATCTATTGAAGTGTTGATACAGCAAATCTATGTATCACTTGTGAAGTATGGAAGTGTTTGTATGTGTTAATGATACAGCAAGTATGTGTATCTATTGAGACTTATGGAAGTGTTTTGTTATGAGTTGTTACCTCATTTGAATTATTGAAATGGAAGAACTGTTGACATGAGATGAAATCTCTATTAAAGTATATGGCCAGGTTCTGAGCCAGGGTTATGAATTGAAAATTTGGATAAGAACTGGAATAAAACATGGACACTTGGTCATGTAATTGAAATGGGTTATGAATTGATTTATGTGAGTTAAACATCTATCAATTGCTAATGGCTTAGTTATTGCTCTTATTATGTTTAGCATATCTCTACTGGGCGTTGGCTCACCCTATATGGGAAAATCATTTTCAGGTACAGGTAGCATGCCACCTCCAAGGACATAGCTTGGGAGGCTATAGGCTGAAAGACTTTTTGGTTGTTTTGGGTTATCTTTTGATGTATTACATGTAAATTCAAGCCTAGGGCTTAATATGTATTTGGGTTGGCACCCTCTTCTTGTAACCAAGTGTTGGCTTGGAAAGTTATAAGCCCATAGGGCACTTATTTTTGGTGTCAACATGTAATACTTTTGTACGAACTACTCTGATGAATAAAAAGATGTTTATTTTCTCTTATATCGATGCATGTCAAGAATGTTGGGTTTTATATATTATTTTGAGGGCGTTACAGCAATGAAGTTTCTAAAAAATCGTAGCTCCTTTTTGCTATTTTATCAAAGAGTAAATTACACTCACACACTGTGGTTTTTGTTTAACACAGGTATGGTTTGGGAAGAAAGTTTGGAGACTTTTTTAGCTAAAATAGTCACAAAAAACAAAATAGGTTTTTTAACCCAATAAGACAAAACATCACATTTAACCCATAATCATTACATTCGTTCTCTCACAAAAAAGCCAAAAAAGTCAAAAAAGCCAAAAGCCCTTCCCAAACCAGGTTTTTAATCCTAGGTTAAAATAGCCAAAAAGCCAACCCCCTTCACAGATCTCTGTTGCATTTGAAAAATTACACTTATCCCCCCTGTCAAATTAAAATGACATATTTGCCCCTTAACCTTTACACATATAAAATAATATAGATATTTTGTTCATGTCATTTCAAATGAAATAACAATCATCTTCAACTCAGCTAAAAAATTAAAAGTTTTATTTTTTTATTTTTCATGTTTTTTTTATTGAATTTTTTTAATATTTTAAGCAATTCTTTTATTTTTTTAGATACACCTAATCTACATATACTTAAGGAATATTTTGCAAATTTTTTTTTTCAATTCACCAAATACAAAAAATATAAAAATACAAAAAATCAATATATTATCTTATTTTGTTGTATTCAATGAATTTTTAAAAAAAATGTACAAATTTTATACTTTTTAAATATATCTGGATTAAATTGATCTAATATAGATATAATGGTGGGAATAAAAAAGAAAAATTATATTTATATATAAAAATTTATAGAAAAATATCATAAAAATATTGTGATAGTGATATTATTGTAAATATAAATCAAGTTTATGGATATTTTGTTTTAAAGCAAAAGATCACCATTAAGCTATACTATTGTGTTTGAAAATTCTATAAAAAACTTATGTTTGTATATCATTACTCAATAAGAATTTGTTCAGGGAGAATTTAATGATGGAAAATTGTAGAATGTAATCATAACGATAAAAAGAAAAAATGGAAAAATAGTTATTTAGAAAATTTTAAGGCATAATATCAGTAATTCAGAAAATAATTTATAATGAAATTATAAATCTCAGAAAGAAGAATGTCATTTTGTCACGCCCCATATTTTATTACTCGGATAACCTTACCAATATTCATTAATTGAGTCAATTTACAAATAACATTTCATCCTTGGATGAGATGAAATGATGAATAATTAAATATACATATTCCCTCTAGTTATACAACAATGACATTTACATACAAATAAAAGAAATGCCCTTAGGCTTACTCTTTACAAAAAAAAAAAAAAAAAAAAAAAAAAATAGCACTCGGCCAAACAACAAATGAAGTAGTACAATTCATCACTACATTACACTTATGTAATGGTAAAACCAATTGTTTGATCTTCAAATCTGAAAAGCATTCCCTGTACACATGTACAGGCAGGGGGTGAGCAAAGCCCATCGAACAATCTCATATTAAAACATTACAAGATATGCGGGGACAAAGATACTTATACATATACGTGAATCATATCATGTCAAAACCATATGATTTTATTACATAATCTCTTAAATCCAAGGCCTGCATATTCATATGCCACTAAGACCAATCTTATTTCATTTTCCTTCAATTCATTTCCAGTTCATATATGTTACTCAATTCATGAGTTGAATTCATTATCTTTCAACAACCAAAATATGACTACAACTCAATGGTTTTCCAATTATGCACAACACACATAAACACTTCAAACTTTGCCATTTTACGGATATTTTGTCTAAAGGAACCGGCACCCATTTATATATAGATTTTCGGGTTTTTCACCTAGGACACTCCGGCCAACTTGCTTTAAATGGAGTCCATCCCCTTTCTCCTCCCAAATAAATATACATATGCAATGTATTTATAAACATAATCATATATGGAGTACAACCCATTTCTCCTCCCAATAAACATACATATGCAATGTATTTATAATATGGTCATATATGGAGTACATCCCCTTTCTCCTCCCAATAAACATACATATGCAATGTATTTATAACATGGTCATATTCAATGACAACCAACAATAGATTAGCATTATATCGCCTAACCCTCATACAATTTCTATAACAATCATACCTATCGTCCACCAATAGCCCAATGCATTTATTTCCAAGAGATGTTCAATATCGGAATAAATAGTTTATTCAAAACTTCTGTAGGTGAGATAATACATATCCAATATCACCATCTATATCAATAACCATTCAATTTAACATATTCAACGTTAATTCCAATTATTTATACAAAACAATCATTTTATCAAATTCGGGCAAAAATTCCCCTTTTTCCATTATTGACCCAAACACCCAAAATCAACTATTTTGGTACACCAAGATCTTATATTCATTTATTTCTTATACATCAAAAACCCCTCTTTTCATTTCACACCCAAATCTTAGATTTGTCCAAACCACAACCAAATCTCATCATCTATACACAATAGCAAATAACTAAGCTAAAAACCATATTAGAGTGTAGAAAATCTCTACTTATTAAATTTTACCATTTTGATCAAAATTCTCATTTCTCATTTCAATATAATTTCTAATACAATTCCAAGAGATAATACAACCATATCCATATTCATATAGTCTCCACATGTTAATCAACATTCCCAATTTAGTCATTTCAAGACAAATTTATAACATATTATATATCAAACTTCCAAAGTTCCATCATTTCTCATCCTCCCAAGAAATTCCTCATTTAAATGCAACATGGTAAATTTTCACCGATAGCCAAAATAGTTATCTCTAACATATTAATTAAAAGATAACAACATGGACATACAATCCAACATATAACTATAATTTGGAATCTCCCATGATTCCCAACATTTAGAAACAAATCATATTCCACATTTTATCAAATATGAACAACTGCACTAGTTTTCATATCACAATCATGTCTGGTAACCTTTCAAGGTCCATTTCTAACCGTGTCGGTTTTATTCCAACAAATACATTAAGTAAAATAACACCGTTAATGCCCAAGAAAATATCATTTTCTTTCCAAACTGATTCTCCAAGCATTATTCAACTATGACATCCTATTTTGATCGAAAGCCTCAGAAGTTAAACGTAATTCCTTTGTTTTCTTTAAAAATGCTCTTTTGGCCACAAACCAGTAAAAATTTCAAAACCAATCGAATCGAAGTCCGTTTTTGTTCAAATTTAAAACATAACTCTTTCATAACCTTACAAACATATTCTAAGTTCACACTTTCACAATTTGGGCATCAACTTTTTATTTTTCTCAAAATTTCTCTTTTAAGCAAATAAAACACAAATTTTTCAAAAATTCTAAATAAATTATATACAACTCTAAACTCCATATAATCAAGCAAAAGCGCATAAAGAAGTGTAAGAAAAATCTCTACTTAACAATTTACACAATATTCCTCAATATCAATTTATTTTTCTCAAAAATAAATTTCAAAACTCAAGGATGAGATAAATATTTGAACATTAATTTCTCAAAATAAATTATCTAACCATAATATGGTGTAGATATAATCCATACAACTATTAAATTCTATTTTCGGATTTCTTTTACAAAATTAACAACACAAAATGATTTTTCCAAAATCAATCTCAAAATACCAACATTCTTAACATTTCAACATAATTTTTCTTCCAAAAATTACCAAACAACCTTTAGTCGGTAAAACTACTACATTCGGCGACCAACAAACAGTTTAGTCGCTAAAACCCTGGTATTCGGCGACTAATTCATTTTAGTCGGCAAAAGGCTTCATTTTTGGTGACTACATCCAGTTTAGTCGCCATTTGGTCAACTTTCAGCGACGAAATTCTGAATTTTAGTCGCCATTTGTGCTTTTTCTTGTAGTGCTATATGCAATTCCTCTTATAATGATATATTTTCTCAAAATAACCCTAACATAGCTTTAATGTAAAAATCTGAAAAAAAAACTCCCTACCTCAAATAATGAAGAAAATCAGATCTAGAAGGCACATCTTGCCCGATCATGAATCCGAGACTGCCATTGCGAAAATTACGACAAGCTCTCTGACTTTCAGTTACAAAACTTTTACAAAATGTCACTCTAAAGACTCCCATTTCAAGCTCAAAAATTAAGAATCAATGGTATGGAGAGAGAGAGAGAGAGAGAGAGAGAGAGAGAGAGAGACGTTGAGAGAAAGAGAGTTGAACTCTCTACTCAATTGAAGAAGGAAAAAAGGAAATGAAGGGAAATGAGGTTAAGGAGACAAAAAGGGGGACCACCCACATGGGTTTGTCTCCCAAAAATTTGGTTTTTCCAAAACTATAATTTTTGTAATAATACTTCAAAATTTTATAATATAAATTATAAAATGATATAATTTTTCTCACCACAAAATATAATATTTTTGTACACCACAAAATATAATATTTTGCTCACTACAAAATATACACATTTTCATTCTTTATAAAATATATAATTTTTCGCCATATGATACAAATCATAAAATCAACTATCAAATATTTATTATAACTCCCATTTAATAAATAATAACAACTCCCGAGGTGGTTACTACTAATCACGTAATTAAAAAGGCCCAAACAGTTAAACATGAGCCATTAAACAAACTCAATTTAAATTAAATCTAAGTCATGGGTCTTGAATTAAATTCTCACTCATAAACCAAACATCACCCAATTACATATCAAATTAGACCCAACAAATCTATTCAAATCATGATCTAAACATTTAACATAAAATAACAAAATTCTGCTATAAATTAAACTAAACACCAATCAGTCTGTGAATTTTCATAAAATAAATACTCATCATTTAATATTGAAATTTTTATCCAACATGCTAGACTCATATGGGAACGACATATAAAAATTTTATAATTTTCGGAGATCAGTAACTATTTTTAAAAAATACCAAACCGAACTGTTTTCGCACAGAATTTACACAGCACTCAAATTCAAAAATTTATTCAATTAATTATGCACTGACTATTTTTTTTAAAAAAAAAAAATCTGGGTCATTACAACCTACCCTCCTTAAAGAAATTTCGCCCTCGAAATTAAACTCAAGTAATGTAATACATTCTACAATCGCCCACAAACTCACTCTGGTACTTACTAATGCATCAACAAATTTTTTTTTTTTTTTTTTACTACTACATGAGCCTCAACAAATCATATCGGTAACGAACCACACCATTACAATCGCACAATAATTGGTTATAAAAGCCCTTACTAGTATAAATCATTAAGTGGTTCTTCTATCCACATTGATAACCCAATGACAACAAAACAAGATCGAATTCTTTAGGTATAACAAGAATTTTGGCAAAACAACTCCTCAGAATACTAAGACAACATACCTTTTCGGTGATAACCTAACTTCAACGAACTATCTCTATCGCCTAATGCACAATGCACTGGAAGGCCAAAACAACTATTACTACTCCGAAACCTTAACAAAATGAAATAATACATCTTCAAAAGCACTAACCACCAACTCAAAAAGTGACCGCCAACCGTCACAAGATGAACAACACTTAACCAACACTAAGGTGATGCCATACCCCATAACCCAAACGAAATAAAATTCAATACGGACAATGAGTTAGGATTTCCATCAACAAAGACTACAAATCAACATTAATGGTTCCACTCCGATGTGGAGTTTACAAAATGGTTTCAAAAACATACCTTAAGTCTAAGCAAGACTCAACACAACTAGGTAAACACCCAAACTATACATGGCCCTCAAGCTAAAAATTAGTTCAACTCAATTTCTAAGACTTTTACTCTGAGTTATAACATAAACTCAACACTAGTATTACGATGACTCACAAGGTCCACCCTGAATACAACCATGATTCAAAACACAACTCATTCCCTTTAAGATAATTCTATTACTAACGAGTGTTGGACACTCCCCTCCCTTGACACCCAAGGACAAAACAATTAAATAAGTAGAGATAACAACAGTTATGAATATTGTCCGTTTCAAATCTCATCTTTAAACCTTACGTAGTTCGCACTTTATAGATTTTACAACCAAATCTCAAAACAGTCAATCTCTTTTGGGAAATACACCCCTTACCACCATGTATAATCTTTATCATGCCAAGGCCACGCCTCTTCCCAAATACACACAAGGGTATACAACCCAAGCTTGAGGAACAACTCCACACATACCCAAGTAAATAGAACAATTTCACAATCATGCAAGGCCATACATATACCATTCATAACATTTAGAATCAACACCTCTCACTTAGGGGCATTCTCATGTTCCAACACAAAACTCAACATATGCACATCAAGTAGCATAAAATCACATAACCACATAACAAAGAACGGGTTGTTCCTACGAAGATGGTTAGTCATTCTAGAAATCCTTTTAGACCTCTTATTAGAAATCACGTTGATTAGGCGCATTTCCAATGAGATTTCTAAGAAAATTTCTGGACCCGACACAACATCCTTGAGACTCAACCGCATGCCCACATAAACATATAACCTCTAAGCACATAAGCATGTTATCACATAGAATGCAAATGTCGCTCACAATTCCGAGGTAAACCCAACCGTGGTCAAAACCACTTCCCTCGAGCCAAAGTATTCAAACCCGATTCACTCTGATACCAAGTTGTCACGCCCCATATTTTATTACTCGGATAACCTTACCAATATTCATTAATTGAGTCCATTTACAAATAACATTTCATCCTTAGATGAAATGATGAATAATTAAATATACATATTCTCTCTAGTTATACAACAATGACATTTACATACAAATAAAAGAAATGCCCTTTGGCTTACAATAAAAGAAAGGACGCTACTCTTTACAAAAAAAAAAAAAAAAAAAAATAGCACTCGGCCAAACTACAAATGAAGTAGTACCATCCATCACTACATTACACTTATGAAATGGTAAAACCCATTGTTTGATCTTCAAATCCGAAAAGCATTCCTTGTACACATGTACATGCAGGGGGTGAGCAAAGCCAATCGAACAATCTCATATTAAAACATTACAAGATATGCGGGGACAAAGATACTTATACATATACGTGAAATCATATCATGTCAAAACCATATGATTTTAT
Organism: Camellia sinensis; assembly: GCF_055761805.1. Taxonomy (NCBI): domain Eukaryota; kingdom Viridiplantae; phylum Streptophyta; class Magnoliopsida; order Ericales; family Theaceae; genus Camellia; species Camellia sinensis. The sequence continues at coordinate 8,485,420 of NC_138967.1, forward strand.
TACATAATCTCTTAAATCCAAGGCCTGCATATTCATATGCCACTAAAACCAATCTTATTTCATTTTTCTTCAATTCATTTCCAGTTCATATATGCTACTCAATTCATGAGTTGAATTCATTATCTTTCAACAACCAAAATGACACTACAACTCAATGGTTTTCCAATTATGCACAACACACATAAACACTTCAAATTTTGCCATTTTATAGATATTTCGACCGAAAGAACCGGCACCCATTTATATGTCGATTTTCGGGTCTTTCACCCAAGACACTCCGGCAAACTTGCTTTAAATGGAGTATATCCCCTTTCTTCTCCCAAATAAATATATATATGCAATGTATTTATAAACATAATCATATATGGAGTACGTCCCCTTTCTCCTCCCAATAAACGTACATATGCAATGTATTTATAACATGGTCATATATGGAATACATCTAATTTCTCCTTCCAATAAACATGCATATGCAATGTATTTATAACATGGTCATATTCAATGATAACCAACAATAGACTAGCATTATATCGCCTAATCCTTATACAATTTCTATAACAATCATAGCTATCGTCCACCGATAGCCCAATACATTTATTTCCAAGAGATGTTCAATATCGGAATAAATAGTTTATTCAAAACTTCTGTAGGTGAGATAATATATATCCAATATCACCATCTATATCAATAACCATTCAATTTAACATATTCAATGTTAATTCCAATTATTTATACAAAACAATCATTTTATCAAATTAGGGCAAAAATCCCCATTTTTCCATTATTGACCCAAACATCCAAAATCAACTATTTTGGTACACCAAGATCTTATATTCAAACCCCACACTCATTTATCTCTTATACATCAAAAACCCCTCTTTTCATTTCACACCCAGATCTTAAATTTGTCCAAACCACAACCAAATCTCATTATCTATACACAATAGAAAATAACTAAGCTAAAACCATATTAGAGTGTAGAAAATCCCTATTTATTAAATATTACCATTTTGATCAAAATTCTCATTTCTCATTTCAATATAATTTCTAATACAATTCCAAAAGATAATACAACCATATCCATATTCATATAGTCTCCACATGTTAATCAACATTCCCAATTTAGTCATTTCAAGACAAATTTATAACATATTATATATCAAACTTCCAAAGTTCCATCATTTCTCATCCTTCCAAGAAATCCCTTATTTAAATGCAACATGGTAAATTTTCACCGATAGCCAAAATAATTATCTCTAACATATTAATTAAAAAATAACAACATGGACATACAATCCAACATATAACTATAATTTGGAATCTCCCATGATTCCCAACATTTAGAAACAAATCATATTCCACATTTTATCAAATATGAACATGAACAACTACACTAGTTTTCATGTCACAATCACGTCTGGTAACCTCTCAAGATCCATTTCTAACCGTGTCGGTTTTATTCCAACAAATACATTAAGTAAAATAATACCGTTAATGCCCAAGAAAACATCATTTTCTTTCCAAACTGATTCTCCAAGCATTATTCAACTATGACATCCTATTTTGATCGAAAGCCCCAAAAGTTAAACGTAATTCCTTTGTTTGCTTTAAAAATGCTCTTTTGGCCACAAACCGGTAAAAATTTCAAAACCAATCGAATCGAAGTCCATTTTTGTTCAAATTTAAAACATAACTCTTTCATAACCTTACAAACATATTTCAAGTTTACACTTTCACAATTTGGGCATCAACTTTTTATTTTTCTCAAAATTTCTCTTTTAAGCAAATAAAACACAAATTTTCCAAAAATTCTAATTAAATTATATACAACTCTAAACTCCATATAATCAAGCAAAACCGCATAAAGAAGTGTAAGAAAAATCTCTACTTAACAATTTACACAATATTCTTCAATATCAATTTATTTTTCTCAAAAATAAATTCCAAAACTCAAGGATGAGATAAATATTGGAACATTAATTTCTCAAAATAAATTATCTAACCATAATAGGATGTAGATATAATCCATACAACTATTAAATTCTATTTTCGGATTTCTTTTACAAAATTAACAATACAAAATGATTTTTCCAAAATCAATCTCAAAATACTAACATCTTAACATTTCAACATAATTTTTCTTCCAAAAATTTTCAAACAAAAATCTAAAAATATATCTATATGCAATATCTCTTATAATGATATATTTTCTCAGAATAACCCTAACATAGCTTTAATGTAAAAATATGAAGAAAGTCCCTACCTCAAATACTGAAGAAAATTAGATCTAGAAGGCACGTCTTCGCTGATCATGAATCCGAGACTACCATTGCGAAAATTACAACGAGCTCTCTGACTTTCATTTACAAAACTTTTACAAAATCTCACTTTGAAGACTCCCATTTCAAGCTCAAAGATTGAGCATCAATGGAGGAATAAAGAGGGAGAGAGAGAGAGAGAGACGTTGAGAGCAAGAGAGAATTGAACTCTACTCAATTGAAGAAGGAAAAACGAAAAGGAAGGGAAATGATGATAAGGAGGCAAAAAAGGAGGGCCACCCCCATGGGTTTATCTCTCAAAAATTTGGTTTTCTCAAAAATATAATTTTTATAATAATATTTCAAAATTTTTTAATATAAATTATAAAATGATATAATTTTTCTCACCAAAAAATATAATATTTTTGTACATTACAAAATATAATATTTTGCTCACTACGAAATATACACATTTTCATTCTTTATAAAATATATAATTTTTCGCCATACATTTTCATTCTTTATAAAATATATAATTTTTCGTCATATGGTACACATCATAAAATCAACTATCAAATATTTATTATAACCCCTATATAATAAATAATAACAACTCCCGAGGTGGTTATACCAATCACATAATTAAAAAGGCCCAAACAGTTAAACATGAGTCATTAAACAAACTCAATTTAAATTAAATCTAAGTCATGGGTCTTGAATTAAATTCCCACTCATAAGCCAAACATCACCCAATTACATATCAAATTAGACCCAACAAATCTATCCAAATCATGATCTAAACATTAAAAATTAAATAACAAAATTCTGCTATAAATTAAACTGAACACCAATCAGTCCGTGAATTTTCATAAAATAAATTCTCATCATTTAATTCTAAAATTTTTATCCAACATGCTAGATGCATATGGGAACGACATATAAAAATTTCATAATTTTCTAAGATCGGTAACTATTTTTAAAAAATACGAAACCGAACTGTTTTCACACAGAATTTACACAGCACTCAAATTCAAAAATTTGTTCAATTAAATTATGCACTGACTATTTTTTTTTAAAAAAAAATTGGGTCATTACAAATTTTTTAAATATATTAAATAGAAACTTGTGGAGGTGTCACTAATTTACCCTTCATCTCAAATGAGGCTTGAGTTTTAAGACGGAGTGCCCACGTGGCACCTTTTAATACTAGCACGTATGGGGTCTTCGTGCAATTGTTTAGGACCAGATCGATGATTTGATCAAGGCTACGAGATTTGACGCAATAGCAAAAATGAGATAAAACTTTTAAGAAATATCATTGTAGCCCCAAGTTAATTTTATTCTTTCATAACGGACCTGCTTCCTTCACATGTCACTCAAAAATATAAGTTAAATTTATATAAAATTAAGCCGAAATTTAAAAATAAATCAAAAATTATCAAATATTTGTTTTTTTTTATAAAAAATAAAATAAAATTAAGAGTGTCTAGTCACAAAACAAAAATTGACTTAAAATTTAGGATAAATTACAAATATACGTCTGAAATTTGCTTAAAATATAGGTTACCTCATGTGGTTCTAAAAATTATAAATACTCCCAACCCAAAAATGTTAATTAAATAGAATTAACATAAAAAATAAAATTTCTAACTATTCTCCTACGTAACAATAAAGTTATTAGAATTGTTAATTAAAAAATATTTATGATATCATTAAAAATTATTAATTGAGTTAATAATTTATTAATAAAATATAAAATTTGTTATGCGATTAGAAATTTAAAAAGACAAATGTTTGGTTTGGCTTTATAGAGTGATTTTGGAAAAAATTTTCTAAAAAACTTGTTTGGTTTATAATTTTTCCAAAACAATTTCTAAAATCACTCTCTCTCTTACACATCAATCAATCACTTTTTCTCTCTCCTCTATTCTTCTCAATCACTTTTTTTCTCACGCACATCTACTTAATTACAACAAAAAATCAAATCATTCCAAACTCTCAAACTGCAAAACTACTTCCAAAATACACAACCAAACAAACTAAAAAAAAATTCTTAACTCTCTCCCCAAAAGAACTTTTAAAAACTACTCTCTCAAAACAAACATGCCCATAATTTTTAAAATTATAAAAACTAATTCGTATTTTAAACCAATATAAATTTGTAAGTAACTTGTGGGGTCCGAATAATGGAAAGATCAGATGGTGTGTACCTTTGGAAGACTGATATTAATCGGCTATATCCTTCGAGAGCGGGGAGCCGAATAGAATATATGTGTCGAATAAAGTATAAGTCCTTAGGGCCGAATAAAGGAAAGGACAATGATTAAAAAGTAGGCCTTGGCCCCGAGGATCAAGAAGAACAGGTATAAATACAGGAACAACGGTTATAGAAAGGTATGCAAGAATCACTTCACAAAAACTTAGTAAATAAGCTATCCTAAGTATCTGAACTAACTTGTCCGTCGGAGTGCTAATTCCGGCACCCCCGACCGGAGTGCTCGGGTCTTTTCAGGTGACTAGCTGAGGATCACCAACGTTTCCCAGGATCCGAAGAGTATTTCCAAACCATATTCCCCACAACTGGCGCCGTCTGTGGGAATACTCAAATACATCCATGGTAGGCGTGACTGAAGATCCTCCGGCAGCCATTGACGAGACCGCACAGGGAGATGACCTCACTCCAGCAAATATGCTCGGAAAAGAAACCATCGCTGCAAGATGCGCCTTGAACTTCGACTCACCAACGACCTCAACGCAAGAGACAATGCAAGCGATCATCGAACAAGCAAAGCAGAATGAACAAAGGCTGGAGAACATGATCGCTGAAAACGAACATCTCCGTCAAGATTTGGCCCTCGAAGTCGCAAAATCGAGAGAAGCCGTGCGCCAAGATCCCGAACGACCTCCGAGGGCCGGTAGACAACGACCTCGAGCCCGACCAAAGGATACCGATAGCGACTCCAACTCATTAACCACGGAGCTCAACAAGAAGGGACGATCCGAAACTTCCAGCTCCTCCGAAAAGAGTCTGCATACAAGGAACAACCACAGGAGGAGCAGTTCAGACAAAAAGGACCAGCACGATCCTTTTGTCCGACGGATTGCAAGGGCGACCCTGCCTAAGAAGTTCAAAGCTCTGTCATTCATTCTTTACGATGGAAAATCAGACCCCACTGATCATATCCATCACTACAAGCAGGCCATGACATTGCATGCAGACAACGAAGCCCTCATGTGCCGAATATTCCCTAGCAGCCTGGGGCCATTAGCTGTCAGGTGGTATTACAAGTTGGAACCGGCCTCGATAAAAAGCTTCCATCAATTACAGAAATCCTTCAAGGCCAGGTTCATCACCAACGAGGTGTAGCCGAAACAGGCTGACTCTCTCTAGGCTATGCAGATTTAGTCAGGAGAAACGCTCAGAGCGTATTCAGCGCGCTATTGGGAATGCTTCAACCTCGTTGACGACGCTTGCAACGACTCCATGGCCATCACCACCTTCAAAATGGGACTACATCCTGACAGTCCCCTTCGCAGTTCCCTGACCAGAAGACCCCCCAAAACAGTCTGGGCGTTGATGAAGAAAGTTGAAGAGCATTGCAAAGTGGAAGATGATGCCTTGAGAATAAAAGCCAGCCAAATGTCCAACAAAACGGCCCCCCTTGAAATTGCTCAACCAATAAGTTCTGTGCCACCTCCTAGCCCGGAGCGTCGGCAACGCGCTAAACGCGACAAAAGGCGGGATACTCGTCGATCAAGCAATCAATGCTGTCACGCCCCCAAACCGCCCCTAGTAGTTTGGTGCCGTGATGGCCAGTAATCCGAGATTACCGAAGGCCGACTTACAAGAATCACACACAATCAAAGTATAAAATATGGGGCTTACAAGTGCGGAAGCAACATATATACATATACTGAATCTAAATAGTCCATGAGAGCCGTGCTTAAGTCCAATGAAATAACATACATTCTTACAAAGTCTTACAACTTAGATACAATAAGGGAATGAGATACAAAATACATCTTGACCAAAAGGCTTCTCAAGCCGACATATACAAGTACACATGAAATATAGGCTAAGAAGCATAATCTTCAAGATGGTACAAAATGCTAATCCAAAACACGTCGGCAATGCACCCAAAAACACATCGGCTACACGTCTAGGCCTCATTGCCTTCTTGCTCATCACCTACATATATATAGAGAGGGTGAGCTTGGGTACTCAGTGAATGATATTAGAAATAAAGGTTTTGCATGATTGATATCCAAGATTTCTTTCAAAACAATACATAGCATACTTTACAATCAAGGGGGAAATCAAGTTCATTGCCGGCCTTTCAAGTTCTTTGGATGTTATTACATCTACTTAATACAAGGGGGTGATGACAATTCCAAGACAAGAGTGCAGTTGCATTATAGTCCCCTGCAGCTAAGGACTTTCAAGACAAGAGTGCAGTTGCATTATAGTCCCCTGCAGCTAAGGACTTTCAAGACAAGAGTGCAGTTGCATTATAGTCCCCTGCAACTAAGGACTTTCAAGACAAGAGTGCAGTTGCATTATAGTCCCCTGCAACTAAGGACTTTCAAGACAAGAGTGCAGTTGCATTATAGTCCCCTGCAACTAAGGACTTTCAAGAAATGTCATCAAAACAAGATACTGCTTAATATACAAGTAGGGATAGTCATTCATGCTAGATCAAGTACTTTTCAAAACAAGGCAAGACGAGATTTATGAAAGCAAGTGTAACATAGCTTTATTAAAAATACCACTCACATAGTTCTTCACACGTCGGGGTCGAGACAAGCCCAAGTCCTACAAACACAGGGCAAAGCCTATTGAATGCACTTTCAAACAAGTCTCTTATGTATGCAAATGATCTCGGAAAAGCATGCTGGGCACTAACCAGGTCTAGGCCGAGGTTCCACACCTCCTTGCCGAGGTGTGTTCCCGAGGGCCACATGCAAGGAAAAGAGGTCGGGAAACTCTGGGTTTCCCTCTGTTGATGAACATGAAGAACTTGAGTGTGAAAACATGAAAAATATGAATGTTCGATCACAATCTGTTATCACAAATCTGGGATTTTCATGCTACGAGTTTGAAAACATGGACCTGGTACCCGTACTTGGAATTCTTGCGGAAATAAACACAAAAACATGATTCTTTATGCAAGCTTTCGGATCAAAACAAGACTTTTTCTTGAAGAACACATGAACGTCATTTTCTCTTTCTAAAACCGAACTTCAAAACAATGCATGGCTTACAAATCATATCCGATCATGCAATGCAATAACATGAACATAAAGAACATCATGAGCAGATCAAGAATCTAACCTTAGAACACGGATCTAACGGTTCGATCTCTAGGAATCAAGCTTGAAGATCTACTTCCTCACTCTAAAACTCCTTCTTCCTCCTAGAGTTTCTCTCTCTACAAGGCAAGGTTATGATACCAAATGATAGTTTTCTTTACCCGGTTCTGGGGTTAACCCTCTACTGAGACACGTGGCGGCGACTGGTTGGGTTTTCCCTGAAAAGGTGGCTGACAGACCAGACAAAGCATGGTGGTAGGGTGTTCAACAAGTAAAGCGGTATGGGCTCTCTGACGAGGCAATGACATCGGCTAATAACAAGGCGTATTTAACAAGCTACACGGAATGGCACTCCGGCAAGGGGTGACATCGGCTAACAAAAGGACTTCGGCAACTAAGGTGACAATGACCCCGGCTAGGAAGGACAACACTTGACTAAGCTGTGTCACATCTTGGCCTAGATGCGTCACACCTCGGTCTAGGTCATACCACTCCAGGACGAGATCACTTGGGTGCAAGGTAACATCTCGGCTAATGTGTCAAGGCGAGGACGGAGGTCAACAAGGGGTTCCAAGATACTTCTAGACTGAGGATGACCTCGGCTTGGAATGATCTAGGCGTAACGTAACCTAGGCTTGGAATAACATCGGCTAGCATAACTCAGGCAAAGCGTGACCTAAGTTTCACATCAAGGAAGGAACAAGACAAGCACACTACACTTAGACAAATCACAAGGCTTCAAAACAAGGCATGGATCACATTCGCTTAAGCGAAACAAGTCACAAACATACACATGCAACTTAACAAGCCATAATCATACAGATGCTCATGAACATGACGAAGACATAAAATGTGGGTTCCTACAGTCTACCCTCCTTAAAGAAGTTTGGTCCCCAAACTTAAGTTACCTTGTCCTACGAATAACTCTGGGTAACGGATTTTCATCTCCTCTTCCTTTTCCCATGTGGCCTCCTCGCCATAATGCTTCTCCCATTCGATTTTCACCATTGATATCGACTTGTTTCTCAACTGTCTCACTTGTCTGTCGATAATTCTCATCGGCTTCTCTTCGTAGCCCAGGTCTTCATTAACTACAACCCTGGAGTAATCTATTACATGCAGTGGGTCTCGGATATATTTTCTCAGCATTGAAACATGGAACACGCTGTGGACTTGGCTCAAATCTGGCGGCAAAGCGAGTCTGTAAGCAACGGTGTTAACTTTCTCAAGAATTTCAAACGGCCCAATATATCGGGGTGCAAGTTTACCCTTCTTCCCAAATCTCGAAACTCCTGTCATCGGTGAGACCTTCAAAAATACATGATCCCCAATTTCAAATTCTAACTCCCTCCTTCTTTGGTCGGCGTAACACTTCTGTCGACTCTGTGCAGTTTTAATCCTCTGCTGAATGAGTTTGATCTTTTCAGTTGTCATCTGAACCAACTCGGGGCCAATTAGAGCTTTGTCTCCTACTTCGGTCCAACATATCGGCGATCTGCACTCCCTTCCATACAAAGCTTCATACGGCGCCATGCCTATGCTGGCTTGATAACTGTTGTTGTACGCGAACTCTACTAATGGCAAATGCGATTCCCAACTTCCCTGGAAATCCAACACGCACAGTCTGAGCATGTCTTCGAGTGTCTGGATCGTTCTTTCTGTCTGCCCGTCGGTCTGGGGGTGAAAGGCTGTGCTAAATCTCAACTCAGTCCCCAAGGCTCCTTGTAGACTCTGCCAAAATCTAGAAACGAACTTCGGATCTCGGTCTGACACAATGGACATCGGCACACCATGAAGCCTAACGATCTCATTCATGTACAATTCGGCAAGTCGGTCGGCATTGAATGTAGTCTTGACAGGCAAGAAGTGAGCTGACTTAGTAAACCTGTCGACTATAACCCAAATGGAATCCATACCTCTTTGCGTCCTCAGCAAACCCACTACGAAATCCATGGAGATGTGCTCCCATTTCCACTCAGGAATTGACAAGGGTTGAAGAAGTCCTGCCGGTCTCTGGTGTTCTGCCTTCACTTGCTGACAACACAGACACTGAAATACAAACTCGGCTATCTCTCTTTTCATGTTTGGCCACCAGAAGGTCCGCTTTACGTCCTGATACATCTTGGTGCTCCCTGGATGAATGGCAAACTTGGAACTATGGGCCTCTTGCAAAATCTTCCTTTTCAACTCTGGTACGTCGGCTACACACAATCTTCCTTCAAACTTAAGCACTTGATTCTCCATGGTGTATCCCGGCTTCGGCTTGGTGACGAATTCATCAATTACTTTCTTGAGGAATTTGTCCTCCCTCTGTCTGGTCTTCGCTTCCTCAATAATGGTCGGTTCCACCGAAACCACTGTCAGGCACGTCAAACTCCCAACTAACTTTCTGCTCAATGCGTCGGCTACGGAATTTGCCTTACCTGGGTGGTACTGAATCTGCACGTCATAGTCCTTCAACAGCTCGAGCCATCTTCTCTGCCTCATATTTAACTCTTTCTGGGTGAACAAGTACTTCAGACTCTTGTGGTCGGTGAAAACTTGGCAAGATGTTCCATACAAGTAATGACGCCATATCTTCAAAGCAAAAACCACGGCAGCTAGCTCCAGATCATGGGTAGGATAATTCTTTTCATTGGGCTTCAACTGACGAGACGCGTACGCTATGACTTTACCTTCTTGCATTCACACGCAACCCAAACCCTTATGTGAAGCATCACTGTAAATCTGAAATTCCTCATTAGCTGATGGTAGTACCAGAACTGGTGCTGTAACTAACCTCGTCTTCAGCTCCTGGAAGGCTGATTCTCTTTCATTGGTCCATTCATAAGCTGCTCCCTTCTTAGTTAGTTGTGTCAATGGCACTGCAATCCTCGAGAAATCCTTCACAAACTTTCTGTAATAACCTGCCAAACCCAGAAAACTACGAACCTCGGACACGTTGGTCGGCGTCGGCCAATTCACAATGGCTTCAATCTTACTGGGGTCAACTGATATACCATCTTCATTAATCACATGCCCTAGAAATGAAATGCTGGAAAGCCAAAACTCGCATTTACTCAACTTGGCGTACAACTTTTTATCTCTCAAGGTCTGCAGGGCAAGTCTCAGATGATTCTCGTGCTCGCTCGTACTCCCGGAATAGATCAATATGTCGTCGATAAAAATAATGATAAACTCATCTAGGTACGGCTTAAAGACTCTGTTCATCAAGTCCATGAATGCTGCTGGGGCATTGGTTACTCCGAAGGGCATTACCAAAAATTCGTAGTGGCCATATCTTGTCTGAAAAGCAGTTTTCTCGATGTCCTCGGCTTTAACCTTCAACTGGTGGTAGCCTGACCTAAGGTCAATCTTGGAAAAGACTCGTGCTCCTCGTAGTTGATCAAGCAAATCATCGATTCTAGGCAATGGGTACTTGTTCTTAATGGTCACCTTATTAAGTTCTCTGTAGTCAATGCAAAGACGAAGTGTGCCATCCTTTTTCTTAACAAATAGAACGGGTGCTCCCCACGGTGAAGTGCTCGGCCTAACAAATCCTTTGTCCAACAATTCTTGTAATTGCGATTTCAGTTCTCTAAGTTCGGCTGGGGCCATTCTGTAGGGTGTTTTGGAGATGGGTTGTGTTCCTGACAGGATGTCCACGGTAAACTCTATTTCCCTATCGACAAGGTGGCCAGGCAACTCATTCGGAAAGACATCGGGGAATTCCTCAACAACGGGTATGTCAGCTAACTCAACACTCCTATTCAAATTACTTAGTATACTGCATAAATAACCCTGACATCCTTTTTGGATCAACTTGTAGGCCTTCATGGATGAGATTAAGTAAGGTGGGGGTACTACTCCTTTACCTTGGAAAATGACCTCAGCTTGACTTGGGGTCTTCAATGTGACGCTCTTAGTAACACAATTAATGGATGCATGGTTCGCTACTAACCAATCCATTCCCAATATGACATCGAAATGGGTCATGCTTAATGGCATCAAATCAACTAACAACTCTACACTCTCAATCATAACAATACACGCCCTATAAATGGATGTAACAATCATATTTCTCCCAGATGGAGTAGACACAGATAATACGTAATCAAGGGGTTCCAATTCTCTACTCAACTTCTCGGCGAATATAGTGGACACAAATGAATGCGTAGAACCCAAATCAATCAATACGTATGCATCTTGAGAACAAATTGAAAGGGTACCTGACACTACCGCCTCGGCATTCTGGGCGTCTCCGGGTACCAATGCAAAAACTCTGCCTTGCCTTGCCTGTATTCTCCCGACGTTGTTGTTCTGTGCAGGGCCCGAGGTGCTTCCATTCCTCTTTCCGTCGTCAGTCCCTGCCTTCGGGCAGTCCTTCACACGATGACCTATCTCACCGCACTCATAGCAAGCTCCTGTTGCCCAACGACAAATCCCGAAATGTAGCTTTCCACAACTCGCGCACACCAGCTTGGCGTTACCTTCCTGATTTGAGTTGCTGGAACTGTCTGTGCTCATTCTCTTCTTGGCATTGAACGGAACTCGGCGATTATCATAATTCTGTCTCTTCCTCTGACCCTCACCTGAACTCTGGTATCGGTTTAAATTAGCTTCAGCCAGGATGGCCTTGTCCAGTACTCCAGCGTATGTCGGCATATTGAGCATATTGACCCGATCTTGTATCGGTCCACGTAACCCACTTTCGAACTTCCTCGTCTTTCGGTATTCGTCGTCAACCATATGAGGCGCATATCTCGCCAGTTCAGTAAAGGCACGATCGTATTCTGCGACTGTCTTGTTCCCTTGCATCAGATTCTGAAACTTCGTGGTCTTTCGGTCTCGGACGCTAAGGGGGAAATGCTTGTTGTAGAACAACTCCAAAAATTTTGCCCAAGTCAAACCCGGATTGCTTTCTCGGACCATCATCCACCACCTACGAGCATCGTCGTCTAATGTGAATGCTGCCAGAGATACCTTCTGGGCATCTGTACTGGGGAAGATCTCAAACAACTTCTCCATCTCTAAAACCCATGCCTCGGCTTTCATTGGTTCTATACCTCCATGAAATCTCAGCGGTTTCATTTTCTTGAACTCTCTGATTAGGGTTATCGTGTCGTTCCCATACAAAGCCTGTTGTAGAGGCACTTGTGGCACTGGAGGGGGTGGAGCTGTATAACGGCCATTCGTCTGCTCGGCCTGCGTGGAAGTCGTACCAGTATCCTGCGGCCTAGGTTGTCTCTGCTCACGAACCAAGCCTTCGACTAACCTTTCCAATCTCTCCAATCTATCTTCTGAACGATCTCGGCCAACTGGAGGTCTACCTCTCCTCATGATGCTAGGAGGATGCAAGATGAGACTTTAAAAATAACTGAACAGATAATACGTATACAAGTAACAAATGTCTATGCCGAAATGATGCACACGTAGTCAAGTAGAAAGTAACATGATGCAATCCTAACATCATTCTAAGGAAAATCCTATGCTCTTTAGGACTCAAGGTGGGTGATTAACGTACTATAAGGATCCTATGCTTTGATAACATTCTGTCACGCCCCCAAACCGCCCCTAGTAGTTTGGTGCCGTGATGGCCAGTAATCCGAGATTACCGAAGGCCGACTTACAAGAATCACACACAATCAGAGTATAAAATATGGGGCTTACAAGTGCGAAAGCAACATATATACATATACTGAATCTAAATAGTCCATGAGAGCCGTGCTTAAGTCCAATGAAATAACATACATTCTTACAAAGTCTTACAACTTAGATACAACAAGGGAATGAGATACAAAATACATCTTGACCAAAAGGCTTCTCAAGCCGACATATACAAGTACACATGAAATATAGGCTAAGAAGCATAATCTTCAAGATGGTACAAAATGCTAATCCAAAACACATCGGCAATGCACCCAAAAACACATCGGCTACACGTCTAGGCCTCATTGCCTTCTTGCTCATCACCTACATATATATAGAGAGGGTGAGCTTGGGTACTCAGTGAATGATATTAGAAATAAAGGTTTTGCATGATTGATATCCAAGATTTCTTTCAAAACAATACATAGCATACTTTACAATCAAGGGGGAAATCAAGTTCATTGCCGGCCTTTCAAGTTCTTTGGATGTTATTACATCTACTTAATACAAGGGGGTGATGACAATTCCAAGACAAGAGTGCAGTTGCATTATAGTCCCCTGCAGCTAAGGACTTTCAAGACAAGAGTGCAGTTGCATTATAGTCCCCTGCAGCTAAGGACTTTCAAGACAAGAGTGCAGTTGCATTATAGTCCCCTGCAACTAAGGACTTTCAAGACAAGAGTGCAGTTGCATTATAGTCCCCTGCAACTAAGGACTTTCAAGACAAGAGTGCAGTTGCATTATAGTCCCCTGCAACTAAGGACTTTCAAGACAAGAGTGCAGTTGCATTATAGTCCCCTGCAACTAAGGACTTTCAAGAAATGTCATCAAAACAAGATACTGCTTAATATACAAGTAGGGATAGTCATTCATGCTAGATCAAGTACTTTTCAAAACAAGGCAAGACGAGATTTATGAAAGCAAGTGTAACATAGCTTTATTAAAAATACCACTCACATAGTTCTTCACACGTCGGGGTCGAGACAAGCCCAAGTCCTACAAACACAGGGCAAAGCCTATTGAATGCACTTTCAAACAAGTCTCTTATGTATGCAAATGATCTCGGAAAAGCATGCTAGGCACTAACCAGGTCTAGGCCGAGGTTCCACACCTCCTTGCCGAGGTGTGTTCCCGAGGGCCACATGCAAGGAAAAGAGGTTGGGAAACTCTGGGTTTCCCTCTGTTGATGAACATGAAGAACTTGAGTGTGAAAACATGAAAAATATGAATGTTCGATCACAATCTGTTATCACAAATCTGGGATTTTCATGCTACGAGTTTGAAAACATGGACCTGGTACCCGTACTTGGAATTCTTGCGGAAATAAACACAAAAACATGATTCTTTATGCAAGCTTTCGGATCAAAACAAGACTTTTTCTTGAAGAACACATGAACGTCATTTTCTCTTTCTAAAACCGAACTTCAAAACAATGCATGGCTTACAAATCATATCCGATCATGCAATGCAATAACATGAACATAAAGAACATCATGAGCAGATCAAGAATCTAACCTTAGAACACGGATCTAACGGTTCGATCTCTAGGAATCAAGCTTGAAGATCTACTTCCTCACTCTAAAACTCCTTCTTCCTCCTAGAGTTTCTCTCTCTACAAGGCAAGGTTATGATACCAAATGATAGTTTTCTTTACCCGGTTCTGGGGTTAACCCTCTACTGAGACACGTGGCGGCGACTGGTTGGGTTTTCCCTGAAAAGGTGGCTGACAGACCAGACAAAGCATGGTGGAAGGGTGTTCAACAAGTAAAGCGGTATGGGCTCTCTGACGAGGCAATGACATCGGCTAATAACAAGGCGTATTTAACAAGCTACACGGAATGGCACTCCGGCAAGGGGTGACATCGGCTAACAAAAGGACTTCGGCAACTAAGGTGACAATGACCCCGGCTAGGAAGGATAACACTTGACTAAGCTGTGCCACATCTTGGCCTAGATGCGCCACACCTCGGTCTAGGTCATACCACTCCAGGACGAGATCACTTGGGTGCAAGGTAACATCTCGGCTAATATGTCAAGGCGAGGACGGAGGTCAACAAGGGGTTCCAAGATACTTCTAGACTGAGGATGACCTCGGCTTGGAATGATCTAGGCGTAACGTAACCTAGGCTTGGAATAACATCTGCTAGCATAACTCAGGCAAAGCGTGACCTAAGTTTCACATCAAGGAAGGAACAAGACAAGCACACTACACTTAGACAAATCACAAGGCTTCAAAACAAGGCATGGATCACATTCGCTTAAGCGAAACAAGTCACAAACATACACATGCAACTTAACAAGCCATAATCATACAGATGCTCATGAACATGACGAAGACATAAAATGTGGGTTCCTACAAATGCTCCCACCGGACGAATGAACAACTGCAAGTCGACAGCAGGCGTTCGAGATGTGCCGACAAGAAGTACACAAAGTTGTCAGAACTGATCGCTGCAATAATGACCAAAGTCCAACACCTTCCATTCTCCAAATGGCCGTGAAAGATGGTGGGGCTGCCCGACATGCGAAGAAGGGATAGGCGGTGTGAATATCACAAAGATCACGGCCACGAAACGGAGAGTCGTTACTCATTAAAAGATCACCTGGAAGAACTGGTGCAAGACGGCCGACTGCAACAGTACGTAAGAAAGGGAAAGCCAACCACGGCACTGGCCTTGAGGCAGGACTCACCTCCACTTGGCGTGATCCATATGATCTACAGTCTGCCTGAACCCCCAGCCGTGCACACAATTCAATCGCATCCAATCCCCCAAAAGCAACGTATTCCGACTGAATGGCCCAAAGAAGCTCCGACAATTACTTACAATGACTCCGATCTTAGTGGCACAACAGCTTCCCACATCGATCCGTTGGTCATTAAATTACGCATAAATCGGTTCACCATTGAACCCATTCTCATAGACCCGGGGAGTACTTCAGAGGTTATGTACTACCAAACTTTCATCAAACTCGGCCTCAACAAGTCAGATCTGTCTCCGTCTCCTTACCCATTGCTTGGCTTTAATATGAAACCCGAATATCCGTTAGGGAAGATCATACTACTTGTTCGAGCGGGTTCCAGAACGGTCGAAGTAGAATTCCTGGTTGTAAAGCTCCCTTCGCCGTATAATGTCATCATGGGGAGAACCTGGATACATATGATGAAGGCAATTCCAAGCACTTATCATCAGCTTGTGCGCTTCCCGACAGCCCATGGCATTGAAGAAATCCGTGGCTTCCCCCAATCGGCACAAGCAGAGACATAATGAAAACCCTATCACTGACCCGATCTGTGGACTTTGATACTTGTATATATATTACTTCTGCAATGCAAATCATTTTTCTTCGTGGCTCCATTCATCTCTCAAAGCCCCCCTTTGGTGCATGACACCATAGGGCCGATTAAAGACTCCGGATTCGGAGCGCTCTTCGTGGATATCATAGGCCACATTAAGTCTCCGGATTCAAAGCCCCCCTTTGGTGCATGACACCTTAGGGCCGATTAAAGTCTCCGGATTCGGAGCCCCCTTTGGTGCATGACACCTTAGGGCCGATTAAAGTCTCCGGATTCGGAGCCCCCTTTGGTGCATGACACCTTAGGGCTGATTAAGTCTCCGGATTCGGAGCCCCCTTTGGTGCATGACACCTTAAGGCCGATTAAAGTCTAAGGATTCGGAGCCCCCTTTGGTGCATAACACCTTAGGGCCGACTAAGACTCCGGATTCGGAGCGCCCTTCATGAATATCACGATTGGCCAAACAAAGTCTTCGGATTCGGAGCCCCCTTTGGTGCATGACACCTTAGGGCCGATTAAAGTCTCCGGATTCGGAGCCCCCTTCGGTGCATGACACCTTAGGACCGACTAAGACTCTGGATTCGGAGCGCCCTTCGTGAATATCGCAATTGGCCAAACAAAGTCTCCGGATTCGGAGCCCCCCTTGGTGCATGACACCTTAGGGCCGATTAAAGTCTCCGGATTCGGAGCCCCCTTTGGTGCATGACACCTTAGGGCCGACTAAGACTCCGGATTCAGAGCGCCCTTCGTGGATATCATGATTGGGCAAACTAAGTCTCCGGATTCGAAGCCCCCTTTGGTACATGACACCTTAGGGCCGATTAAAGTCTCCGGATTTGGAGCCTCCTTTGGTGCATGACACCTTAGGGCCGATTAAAGTCTCCGGATTCGGAGCCCCCTTTGGTGTATAACACCTTAGGGCCGACTAAGACTCCAGATTCGGAGCGCCCTTCGTGGATATCACAATTGGCCAAACTAAGTCTCCGGATTCGGAGTCCCCTTTGGTGCATGACACCTTAGGGCCGATTAAAGTCTCCAGACGCGGAACCCCCTTCGGTGCATGACACCT
This sequence comes from Camellia sinensis, assembly GCF_055761805.1. NCBI lineage: Eukaryota > Viridiplantae > Streptophyta > Magnoliopsida > Ericales > Theaceae > Camellia > Camellia sinensis. The sequence goes on from NC_138967.1 coordinate 8,502,980, forward strand.
TAGGGCCGACTAAGACTCTGGATTCGGAGCGCCCTTCGTGGATATCACGATTGGCCAAACTAAGTTTCCGGATTCGGAGCCCCCTTTCGTGCATGACACCTTAGGGCCGACGAAGACCCCGGATTCGAAGCGCCCTTTGGTGCATAACACCTTAGGGCCGATTAAAGTCTCCGGATTCGGAGCCCCCTTTGGTGCATGACATCTTAGGGCCGATTAAAGTCTCCGGATTCGGAGCACCCTTTGGTGCATGACACCTTAGGGCCGACTAAGACTCCAGATTCGGAGCGCCCTTCGTGGATATCACGATTGGCTAAACTAAGTCTCCGGATTCGGAGCCCCTTTGGTGCATGACACTTTAGGGCCGTCTAAGACCCCGGATTCGGAGCGCCCTTTGGTGCATGACACCTTAAGGCCGACTAAGACTCCGGATTCGGAGCGCGCTTCGTGGATATCATGATTGGCCAAACTAAGTCTCCGGCTTCGAAGCAACCTTTGGCACGAACAAAACAAAACTTGCCAACATCGCAAATAAGGTGCTTAACTAAGCATATAAAAAGCAACCTTTGGCACGAACAAAACAAAACTTGCCAACATCGCAAATAAGGTGCTTAACTAAGCATATAAAAAATTCAGAATAAGACGCAAATGTTCAAAATAAAGCTTTTGTTTAATCAAGCAGTTGTTATATAAACGCAACCCGCATTTGAGCGTTACAATTTTTATTTAATCACACAGTTGTTATATAAACGCAACTTGCATTTGAGCATTACAATACCCATCTCCAAAATTAAAAGCTAAAAAAGGGAGGAGACGCATTAGTAAAGCGGCAGCGCCGAATCACCTCCCGTCACCCGAAAGTCCTCCGCGGTTTGCAATGCCTTGAGCCAACTGTGCCCAAGTCCTCCACTGATACCATTGACAATGTCAAGGCAAAGATCCAGGACAAGGAAGGATAAAAACCCGACGGTCGTTGCCTTTCCTTTCGGGGTGATCTGCTTCGACGACTCGAAGATTCATGCCAATGTGTGGACACCCTACTTCCCATACGGATGGGTCCTCTGCCGCGCTCCATGGCAACACCAAGATCGGCTGAACTCCAGTCTCTCTAACTAACATCCCCACTTATCCCACCACACATGAGTGGTTATTTATCTGCGCGAAGCGCCCACTCCTTTTATTTTCAATACTGGCAGCGATCTCGAGGCCCCAATCCCGAGGCGATTTCACTAACTCTAAACTCCATGAGAAAAACGTCGGTTGACATTCGCCACGGCGTAGTTATCCAAACAACTTTTTGAAGCACGTGCACTGTTCGAAAATCTAGGCCCCAAGCCGAGTTGAATTTGCTGCAGCCACCTTACCCACTGGCTTTTGGCTTCCTCAAGTTACAATAGCCTCATTCAGGGATAAACGACTATCACGTATGGGTCGACCCTGCCGATTAACGTTCATACATTCATTTAAACATATACAGAAACGAAACGCATACATACCAAATACGAACTGCAACAAAATATTTATCATAGAACGCTTTTTATTCGATAAAACTGGCAATATATTACATAGTTTTCAACGCGATCCGCATTTCAACCTTACAACAAGTACACTTATACGGCGTCACCCTCATCCTCACTCTTCTCTACTTCAAAAGAAGAAAACGGAAAATGTTTACTGTGGTAGAATGGCGATGCCGAATCAATGCCCGACGCTCGAAGAGCTTCTTCAGCTTGAGATGCCTTGATCCAACCGTGCCTAAATCCACGATTTTCACATCGGCAAACTTCTTCGGCAAGTTTTTCCTTTGTCTTTTCGATTCCAACTTTTCGGCCATCATGAAAGCCTTTCTCATAGGCCCTCCCCTTCGCATTCTCCAGTGCGAACATACTCGCCATCTCACGATCGGCAAGCGCGAAACTGATGAGCCGACTGGTAACCCTTTCTTCCACGATTGGGTTTCTGTGCCCGGCAGTTTGTGCCTGGGCCGCCTTGGTCTTCCTTAACTCGCGCTCAGCCGCCTCCGCCCGAGCCTCGAAACTTCGAATACGTTCCTCTTTCTTCTCTATCTCTCGGCGGGCAGCGCGCAACCGCATGCTGATTTCATAGGCAGTGTAAAGCCCCTTCACTGCCCCGTGAATGCCTTCGCGAAATACTTTGTAGTCCTGACGACCTACCATCGATTGCTGAACCTTAGGAGGAAAAATTTGTCGAGCAAACTCGACCGCTACATTTGGGTCCCGCACGATCGAGTCCGCCTCTGTCATGGGTCTATTCCCCACAAACACCGCAAAGCTTAATGGGCACAGATTCGAGTCAGATCCCTTCTCAACTCGAGGTTGAGAAGACCTGCCCTGCGACTACTTGTCCCACCTGGGTGACCTGCTTCGACATCGAGGTGACTGATACCTCTCTCGATCCCTGGAACTCCTACCCCCTGTGCGCGAAAGGTCACCACCTCGATGCATGTCTCCACCCAACTCAGCTAGCGTCTTCACTTCCCCTCTGCTGTTAAAGAAAAGTCTGTTCGACATTCACACGATTCCTTCAAAAGCTGGAGGCAGTTGTTTACTGTATTCATAAAAGTTATACCCATAATCATTTATCCTTTACAGAGGCAGCACCCTCGAGGCAATTTCATTAATTGTGAAAACCTCAATCGCCCAGCGCCGATTGGATAGACCCGCCAACGCCCGAATGATCATGCCCAGCCTGGGGCAAGGGCGTGATAGATTAATCAATCTATTCGGCTTAGGTGCCCCAGTCGGCTCACGAATCGACTTCAGAATGATCATGACCGCCTGGGGCAAGGACGGGATAGATTAATGAATCTATTCGGCTTAGGTGCCCAGTCGGCTCACGAATCGACTTCAGAATGATCATGCCCCACCTGGGGCAAGGAATCTATTCGGCTTAGGTACCCCAGCCAGCTCACGAATTGACTTCAGAATGATCATGCACCGCCTGGGGCAAGGGCGTGATAGATTAATCAATCTATTCGGCTTATGTGCCCCAGCCGGCTCATGAATCGACTTCAGAATGATCATGCCCCGCCTGTGGCAAGGGTGGGATAGATTAATCAATCTATTCGGCTTATGTGCCCCAGCCGGCTCATGAATCGACTTCAGAATGATCATGCCCCGCCTGTGGCAAGGGCGTGATAGATTTATCAATACATTCGACTTAAGTGCCCCAACCGACCCATGAATCGACAACAAAACTAAGTTTGCCTCCTCAGGCGCATAAATGATCATGCACTGCCTGGGGCAAAGGAAGATTAATCATGATATTCAATCAACAGAGTAGTCATTCTAACTAAAGTAGTGAAAGGCAAACATTCTACACCAACATAACATCACAAACTGCGCATTAGTAGTGAAACAAGAAGATAATTTTCATTAATAAATGGAACGCAGACAATAGCCAATTTATACATGAAAACTACTCGGAACCAACAAAAGTCCTAAAAACAAAAACATACATTAAAAGGGCAAGTATTTCTTAAAATTCGACTGACTCCCAGATCAATCCTCGGGGTCAGACTTAAGTGGCTCAACGTCCACCTGCTCATAAGGAATTGGCAAGGCCAATGTAACCCCAGCAGCACCAAGGGCCTTGAGCCACCCGTGTTTGAACCCCCGATTCTCAAACCTGGGGACTTCATCTACGTATGCTTTGAAGGCGGCGCCTTTTCCTGCTTCGAATGTGGCAGAAGCCTCAGATTCTGCCTTTTCCTTGGCCGCCTTCAACTCTGCTAACTCAATCTCCATCCTGGTAAGCGCCTCCTTGGCTAGCCTAAGTGATTCTTTGCTCACGTTCGCCCTATCTTCGGCTTTAGAACGGTGTTGATCGACAGCTCGAGCCCTTTCCACTTCGGCTTTGTCTCGCGCAGTCTCCATAACGGCCCTCATCATCTCAAACTCGGCCCTGCTCTTTTGATCGACCACTTCCGATTGCAAACGGTCAATCCTCTCAAGGGCGTCATGTAGGCGGCAGCCCAAGTCAGCGATCCTGCCGACCGTTTGCAAAATGAGTTGCGATCGTTAGATGCCATAGGCAACCAAAATCAAAACAAGTCAAAGTTCACCTACCAAAAGGGCCGACTGCACAGATAGAGCTATGGCCACCAAATCCGACACGACATGAAAGGGCGCCTTATCAGCTGGTAGGGAGACTGACGCCGCCAGGCTCAAGGCTACCGCCGGGTCGGTAATGATGGATGCGTCAGAAGGAATCGGCGTGTCTCTAATCTTTAGCTGAACAATAAAAGGAACAACCACGTCTGATTCTTCTAAGCGAGGCCTTTTGTCGGCAAGACTATCTTCTGAACCGGCCTCTCCCTCGACACTACGCTTCTTGCCCCGCTTTTCCGGAATCAACCGTTCATCAATGACCGGTTGTTCGACCTCTTTCGCTGTTTCAGCCTCAACAATCTTAGCCGGCTCTTCAATAACGGGTTCGGAAGACTTAACCAAGGCAGGTCCAGAACGGGCGGCCTCAGCCTTTTTCCGGGCGGCCATACGCTCGGCATTTTTCTTTCGAGCCATCTGCGTGAGGCTTTCCCCAGCCATACCTTCAAAAAAATCGCCGGGTAAATCTCTCAAACCTCCAAAAATATCTCCAAAAGAAAACTCGACCCGACCCGAAGTGGACGGCAAGGTAGGCTGACTACGTCTGGCTGCCTCAAATGCCGAGTTTAGGGCCTTGTCAACCTCTTCGGCCTCCTCAGTGAACTCTCTGTCTGGTTCGGCGACTACCTCTACCACCGGCTCGACGTCTTGCCCCGAGTTAGAGGCTTTGAGACCAACTTCTCTGAGACTCTTTAGATAGATGATCATCAAAGAAGAAAAAAAAAGAGTGTTGTGTGTGTGTGTGGCGTGGAAAGTGAAGAAGAAGAAAAAGAGAAAAAGAAAAAAAATAGATTAGGGTTTTATTTTGGTGGCTCCATTAGTTATTCAAATATTTCTTGGATCTTCAAAAAAATATGGTGAGTACAAAATCCACTTTTCTTTGTTTATATTTGATTCGTTATATTTATTTATTTGTATTTATTTAATATTGATTTGATTTTTGCATTGATATGAAGACGACAGATTGATTTTAATTGTTTTGATTAATTGGGTATGTAAGGTTTATGATTTTTTAGATGATTGATTAATTTTAATTATGTTGATTAGATGTATATGTAAAGTTTAGGATTTTTAGTTGATTGATTAATTTTAATTATGTTGATTAGACGTATATGTAAGGTTTAGGATTTTTAGATGATTAATTGATTGTAATAATTTTAATTACTTGGGTATGTAAGGTTTGGGATTTTTTTTGATGATTGATTAATTTTAATTATGTTGATTAGACGTATATGTAAGGTTTAAGATTTTTAGATGATTAATTGATTGTAATAATTTTAATTAGTTGGGTATATAAGGTTTGTGATTTTTTTTACATGATTGATTAATTTTAATTATGTTGATTAGACGTATATGTAAGGTTTAGGATTTTAGATGATTAATTGATTGTAATAATTTTAATTAGTTGGGTATGTAAGGTTTGGGATTTTTTTTAGATGATTGATTAATTTTAATTATGTTGATTAGATGCATATGTAAGGTTTAAGGTTTTAGATGATTAATTGATTGTAATAATTTTAATTAATTGAGTATGTAAGGTTTAGGATTTTTAGATGATTGATTAATTTTAATTATGTTGATTAGATGTATATGTAAGGTTTAGGATTTTTAGATGATTGATTAATTTTAATTATGTTGATTAGATGTATATGTAAGGCTTAAGATTTTAGATAATTAATTGATTGTAATTATTTTAATTAGTTGGATATGTAAGGTTTAGAATTTTTAAATGATTGACTAATTTTTAATTATTTTGATTAGACGTGTGTGTAAGGTTTAGAGTTTTTTTTTTTTTTTTTTTTTTTGGATGATTGATTGATTTTAATTATTTGCATTAGTTGGGTATGCAAGGTTTAGGGTTTTATTTTGGGGGACTTTATTAATTCTTTGAGTGACTCTTTGATCTTCAAAAATAATTGTGAGTACAAAATCCACTTCCCTTGATTTATATTTAATTCTTTGTTTTTATTTATTTATTTGATATTAGTTTGATTTTGTATTCACACAAAGATGATAGATTGATTTTAATTATTTTGACTAGTGGTGTATGTAAAGTTTAGGGTTCTTAGATAATTGATTGATTTTAATTACTTTGATTAGTTGTGTAGGTAAAGTTTAGGGTTTTAGATGATTGATTAATTTTAATTATTTTGTTTAGTTGTGTATGTAAGGTTTAGGGTTTATAGATGATTGATTGATGTTAATTATTTTGATTAGTTGCTTATGTAAGGTTTAGGGTTTTTAGATGATTGATTGATTTTAATTGTTTTGATTAGTTGTATATGCAAGGTTTAGGGTTTTTATATGGATATTGATTTTATGATTGTAATCACACTCATGATTATATAAAATTAAAATAAACTTAGAATCCATAGAAATTGGTTAGAGGATGGATTGATTCGTCATTTTTATTTATTTATTTTTATTTGATGTTGGATTGATTTTGTATTTGCATGTAAAGGAAGGATTGATTTTACTTATTTGGATTAGTTGTGTATGCCATGTTTATAATTTTTATATGGATTTATTTTATGGTTGTAATTATACTCATGGTCATATGAAATTAAAATTAATTATGAACTTATAGATAAATTCCTTATACTCCACCATGACTCCATGGATTGTTGTTTTATTTGAGTGATGGGGAGAAAGAGTGTATAAAAAAAAAGTGAGGATTATGAGATTTATTTGAATGCCTTAGGCTCGGCATTGTTATGTTTATTCTCATGTGTGAGATGTTGTGTATATATATGTTGTTGCCTCGCTCTCATGAGTAGACGAGTGCTTTGATTTGCGCGCATACGTATATGCTAACCATTCGGGGAGTGCGAGTCAAACTCGAGACGATATCCCCGTGCAAGTTTGGCATCGGAGCGGTGTTAGGTATACGGGAGGTACATGGGATATATGTGTAGGCCGGAAGGGGAGAGTCGAAGTGGTGGAGTTAAGGAACAAAGAATTTAATTATGAATTTATTAGTATAGTGTGTATGGTATTGTTATGTACATGATAAAAAAATAGTAAACGATTTTGATAAATTATGAAATTTGAGCAGAAGCATGTATTCGTGATTTTGGACAACTTTTGTGTTGTAACTTTTTATTAAAAAGATCGATTAGAACTTATAATCGGATGACCTTGGCTATTGTCAGTTTGATTCACTCGGGTAATGCAGATTTTTATATGCTGTTTTAACCATGAAACGAGTTCATTTTTATTGATTTCGCGTAAACTGAAGTAAAACATTATTCTGCACACTTTTCATGTTTTGAACTTTTTCGAAAAAAAATCATCATATGGCAGATTTTGTTCGTTTTCAGCTTCATATTTTTCGATTGAATTCCGTCTAGATTTTTAGATCAAGTTTTTCTCTTAACCTGTTCAGTTTCTGTTAAATTTGTTCACGCTGTCTTTTAGGAAATTTGATTTTGTACAACTTTCGTTCTTTGAGTTTTGATCAATTCGAATTATTCAAGTATGAAACAGTGTAATTTTATATTTGTTTCAACAAGTTACATATGATTAAATTATACTAACTTTATTTGTTTTGCAGGATGGTGGGTCTTACTAACTTTTTATGTAGGGCTGACCCACCATATTTTTATTTCTATATTGTCTATTCTATAATCAATTTATATTTCGTTGTATAGGGACAAGAAACTAAATGCCACCGTATCTCGGGAAACTACCCATTCGTCTCGGTGCGGTTGGAACTACTTGTCTTGTCCCGTGATAAGAAATAATGTACTTTTTGTTTGTGTCTGGTGGACACGTGGGTGTCAATTTTTGTACTCATACCAGTATACCTGTATACTGACCCGTTTTGTCACTTGGCAACTCGGGTGCGTTCTGTTTGAGCGCAGCTAAGCTTCCTTTGCAGAATTAGTTGAGGCTACGATGGTGACGAGAAGTAACTAAAGTTTTTGGGCATATCTCTTGGATTTCTTTTGTTTTTTTTTGAGCTTAGGCTTGTTAGTAGTTTATGTATTTATTATTATTATTATTATTATTTTTTTTTTTAACTTTAGTATTAGAATAATTTAGCATGGTTTGTAACCGTACTTTATTTAAGTTGTTTTGACTAGTTGTTGCTATCTTAATGTTGAGGTATTTGTTAGTTATGAATTTATGGTAGATGGTTTGGTTGGCGTTTTAGTTTTTTTTTGTTTCACCTCTAGGATTTGGATGATGGAATATTAATTGGGGTTTAGTCCTAATTTAATATTTAATTCTCCAAATTTTGGGGCGTGACAGTTTGGTATCAGAGCTCTAGGTTACCTTAGACTTGTGAGAGTTTTGGTGATCCTCGGATTGTGGAAACATGGGTTAACTGGTTTAGTTTGGTGGTTGAATTTATTCTAAGTATTTATGAATGAATTTTTGTGTGTTTAACTTGAAGGTGAGGGCTGGAAGCTATCTTTAATCTTTTTCAAAAACCCATTAGAGTACTTTTTGCTACTGGTGTCTCTCATTGTTTCATATATCTAGGTAGTTTGTAGAAAGAGAACACATTGTAACTACCTTCTTGTCTAGACCTATTTGTGTTGAGACTCCTTTAGGAGGGACAGTTACTCTTTATGTGATATGTAAAGATTTTGAGATTGATTTTGCGGGTAGAGTCTTGCATGCAGACTTAATTATGTTAGGGCTTGCAGGGTTTGTAATTATTTTGGGTACGGATTGCCTGTGAAAGCATTTTGTAACTCTAGATGGTGCTAGAAGGACTATAAATATAGATATTACTAGTAGGTCACGGCTTATCCACACTTATAGCGGTAGAAGAGTCTTAGTGAGGACAAGTCTTCTGTGCTCGATAGAAATCTCTAAGCAGAATATTAGTGAGATAGATGTGGTATGTGAGTTTGAAGGTACATTTCAGGGGACACATAGGCCTCCACCCTGACGGGTAGTAGAATTGTGCATTGACTTAGTGTCGGGAATTGCACCCGGAGCTTTTTCTTTATTATTCTTTCTGATTGAATCTCGGGACGAGATTCTTTTGAGGTGTGTATATTGTAGCGACCCTAATTTTGTTAAGTCATTTATTTATTATTATGATTATTATTATCTTATTTTATTTTTGGCTTCATTAATTGTGTGGTCACATGAGAATTTAATGTGATATTTAATGTGGTGACTAATTAATTTAATGTGTTATTTAATTATATATAATTAATTTAAATATTTAAATATTTATATTTGTTATATATATATAAAGAAAAGAGGTGTTATATATATATATATTATTTTATATTTATATTTATATTATAATTATGTTGTATTACATAATACAATATGGTAGTCAAATAGGGTTTAGGAGTTAAGGGTGGAAGAAAAAAAAAAAGGAGAACAGAGTTGTCTGCGGCGGCAAGCTCCAGAGAGAGAGAGAGATCATCAAAGAAGAAAAAAAAAAAAGTGCTCTGTGTGTGTGTGGCGTGGAAAGTGAAGAAGAAGAAAAAGAGAAAAAGAAAAAAAAATAGATTAGGGTTTTATTTTGGTGGCTCTATTAGTTTTTCAAATATTTTTTGGATCTTCAAAAAAATATGGTGAGTACAAAATCCGCTTTTCTTTGTTTATATTTGATTCGTTATATTTATTTATTTGTATTTATTTAATATTGATTTGATTTTTGTATTGATATGAAGATGACAGATTGATTTTAATTGTTTTGATTAATTGGGTATGTAAGGTTTATGATTTTTTAGATGATTGATTAATTTTAATTATACTGATTAGATGCATATGTAAAGTTTAGGATTTTTAGTTGATTGATTAATTTTAATTATGTTGATTAGACGTATATGTAAGGTTTAGGATTTTTAGATGATTAATTGATTGTAATAATTTTAATTAGTTGGGTACGTAAGGTTTGGGATTTTTTTGATGATTGATTAATTTTAATTAAGTTGATTAGACGTATATGTAAGGTTTAAGATTTTTAGATGATTAATTGATTGTAATAATTTTAATTAGTTGGGTATGTAAGGTTTGAGATTTTTTTTAGATGATTGATTAATTTTAATTATGTTGATTAGACGTATATGTAAGGTTTAGGATTTTTAGATGATTAATTGATTGTAATAATTTTAATTAGTTGGGTATGTAAGGTTTGGGATTTTTTTTAGATGATTGATTAATTTTAATTATGTTGATTAGATGTATATGTAAGGTTTAGGATTTTTAGATGATTAATTGATTGTAATAATTTTAATTAGTTGGGTATGTAAGGTTTGGGATTTTTTTGATGATTGATTAATTTTAATTATGTTGATTAGACGTATATGTAAGGTTTAAGATTTTTAGATGATTAATTGATTGTAATAATTTTAATTAGTTGGGTATGTAAGGTTTGGGATTTTTTTTAGATGATTGATTAATTTTAATTATGTTGATTAGACGTATATGTAAGGTTTAGGATTTTTAGATGATTAATTGATTGTAATAATTTTAATTAGTTGGGTATGTAAGGTTTGAGATTTTTTTTAGATGATTGATTAATTTTAATTATGTTGATTAGATGTATATGTAAGGTTTAAGGTTTTAGATGATTAATTGATTGTAATAATTTTAATTAATTGAGTATGTAAGGTTTAGGATTTTTAGATGATTGATTACTTTTAATTATGTTGGATTAGATGTATATGTAAGGTTTAGGATTTTTAGATGATTGATTAATTTTAATTATGTTGATTAGATGTATATGTAAGGTTTAAGATTTTAGATAATTAATTGATTGTAATTATTTTAATTAGTTGGATATGTAAGGTTTAGAATTTTTAAATGATTGACTAATTTTTAATTATTTTGATTAGACGTGAATGTAAGGGTTAGAGTTTTTTTTTTTTTTTTTTTTTTTGGATGATTGATTGATTTTAATTATTTGCATTAGTTGGGTATGCAAGGTTTAGGATTTTATTTTGGGGGACTTTATTAATTCTTTGAGTGACTCTTTGATCTTCAAAAATAATTGTGAGTACAAAATCCACTTCCCTTGATTTATATTTAATTCTTTGTTTTTATTTATTTATTTGATATTAGTTTGATTTTGTATTCACACAAAGATGATAGATTGATTTTAATTATTTTGACTAGTGGTGTATGTAAAGTTTAGGGTTCTTAGATAATTGATTGATTTTAATTACTTTGATTAGTTGTATAGGTAAAGTTTAGGGTTTTTAGATGATTGATTAATTTTAATTATTTTGTTTAGTTGTGTATGTAAGGTTTAGGGTTTATAGATGATTGATTGATGTTAATTATTTTGATTAGTTGTTTATGTAAGGTTTAGGATTTTTAGATGATTGATTGATTTGAATTGTTTTGATTAGTTGTATATGCAAGGTTTAGGGTTTTTATATGGATATTGATTTTATGATTGTAATCACACTCATGATTATATAAAATTAAAATAAACTTAGAATCCATAGATATTGGTTAGAGGATGGATTGATTCGTCATTTTTATTTATTTATTTTTATTTGATGTTGGATTGATTTTGTATTTGCATGTAAAGGAAGGATTGATTTTAGTTATTTAGATTAGTTGTGTATGCCATGTTTATGATTTTTATATGGATTTATTTTATGGTTGTAATTATACTGATGGTCATATGAAATTAAAATTAATTATGAACTTATAGATAAATTCCTTATACTCCACCATGACTCCATGGATTGTTGTTTTATTTGAGTGATGGGGAGAAAAAGTGTATAAAAAAAAAGTGAGGATTATGAGATTTATTTGAATGCCTTAGGCTCGGCATTGTTATGTTTATTCTCATGTGTGAGATGTTGTGTATATATATGTTGTTGCCTCGTTCTCATGAGTAGACGAGTGCTTTGATTTGCGCGCGTACGTATATGCTAACCATCCGGGGAGTGTGAGTCAAACTCGGGACGATATCCCCGTGCAAGTTTGGCTTCGGAGCGGTGTTAGGTATACGGGAGGCACATGGGATATATGTGTAGGCCGGAAGGGGAGAGCCGAAGTAATGGAGTTAAGGAACAAAAGAATTTAATTATGAATTTATTAGTATAGTGTGTATGGTATTGTTATGCACATGATAAAAAAATAGTAAACGATCTTGATAAATTATGAAATTTGAGCAGAAGCATGTATTCGTGATTTTGGACAACTTTTGTATTGTAACTTTTTATTAGAAAGATCGATTAGAACTTGTAATCGGATGACCTTGGCTATTGTCAGTTTGATTCACTCTGGTAATGCAGATTTTTATAGGCTGTTTTAACCACGAAACGAGTTCATTTTTATTGGTTTCGCGTAAATTGAAGTAAAACATTATTCTGCACACTTTTCATGTTTTGAACTTTTTCAGAAAAAAAATCATCTTATGGCAGTTTTTGTTCGTTTTCAGCTTCATATTTTTCGATTGAATTCCGTCTAGATATTTAGATCAAGTTTTTTTCTTAACCTGTTCAGCCTCTGTTAAATTCGTTCACGCTGTCTTTTAGGAAATTTGATTTTGTACAACTTTCGTTCTTTGAGTTTTGATCAATTCGAATTATTTAAGTATGAAACGGTGTAATTTTATATTTGTTTCAACAAGTTAGTTATGATTAAATTATACTAACTTTATTTGTTTTGCAGGATGGTGGGTCTTACTAACTTTTTATGCAGGGCTGACCCACCATATTTTTTTTTCTATATTGTCTATTTTATAATCAATTTATATTTCTTTATATACGGACAAGAAACTAAATGCCACCGTATCTCGGGAAACTACCCATTCGTCTCGGTGCGGTTGGAACTACTAGTCTTGTCCTGTGATAAGAAATAATATACTTTTTGTTTGTGTCTGGTGGACACGTGGGTGTCAATTCTTGTACTTATACCAGTATACCTATATACTGACCCGTTTTGTCACTTGGCAACTCGGGTGCGTTCTGTTTGAGCGCAGCTGAGCTTCCTTTGCAGGATTAGTTGATGCTACGGTGGTGACGAGAAGTAACTAAAGTTTTTGGGCATATCTCTTGGATTTCTTTTGTTTTTTTTGAGCTTAGGCTTGTTAGTAGTTTATGTATTTATTATTATTATTATTATTATTATTTTGACTTTAGTATTAGAATAATTTGGCATGGTTTGTAACCGTACTTTATTTAAGTTGTTTTGACTAGTTGTTGCTACCTTAATGTTGAGGTATTTGTTAGTTATAAATTTATAGTGGATGGTTTGGTTGGCGTTTTAGTTTTTTTTTGTTTCACCTCTAAGATTTGGATGATGGAATATTAATTGGGGTTTAGTCCTAATTTAATATTTAATTGTCCAAATTTTGGGGCGTGACAGTATCTCATTTTCTTTGCATTATTTATCAATAAAATATATATTTTTGGTATTTTCACCAACAAAATACATAATTTTCTCTTATCTAAGTTTATTTTGCAATAGATATAAAAATTTATAATCCTAATTATATGTATGATTTGTATTATTAGTTGTAAGATTAAAAAATTTATCAATTTTGTTAAACAAAATTACTATTAAAATCTAATCCGAATAATAAATTTTGTAATCAACCTAATCAAACAAGCCCATATATAGTACTATCTAAAAATACATACTCACAATAACTTAATCAAAATGCTTGCCTAGCATCATAAATTCCACAATATATTAAAAAACTACCACCATATATTTTGATGTTGAATGTGTGCCGCGATGAGTAAACTGGTTGCGTGTAAGTTAAGAAATATATAAGTATGAAAACAGAATTTCTCTCCACATCACAGCAATCAAATTGCCAACATATAAGTGAAAAATTGTGTACCGACTTTGAAGGATTCAAACTTCAAAAAATTATTGTGAACCACATTATGTTGTCATTGTTAATTAAAATTATATCACAAATTGAAGTTGTGATTTCAATTGGACAGGACTTTCCCATCTACAATTAAAATAAAATAAAAAATTGAAAGATCCTAATATGTGGTGGACCTATCACTATCAGATTGTTAAAATAAACTCCATCTTTAAACTAAAACTTCTTTAATAACAAATAACCATTATTCACAATAATTTATTTCAAAAAATAAAAATAGATTTGAGAGAGAGAGAGAGCTTTGTTCATAATTAAAACATTAAAAAAAAATATGCTTATCTTCATTTTGTAATATGACAAACATGTAACTTCTAACCTACAAATCCCAACCTTGCTTAAGAGTACATTTTGATAAGTATTGTTAACTGGACCCTGAATCCAATGAGAGATTTGGGGGTCTTCTCGAAGGGAGGGGGTCCGAGGGTACTTTAGCAATTTCCTTGTTTTTACGTTATCATAATTCTATACTTATAAATATATGAAATGGATGCTTCTTGTAAGTTAAGAGAGTTGTATTGCTTTGATGATTTGGCGGGCTCTTTGTCCCACTATGATTAGTATTGTTTTTTCCTTTTGTTACAGGTGGTTGACCTCTTTTTAACCACTGTTCTAAGTGGTGCCGCAGATGATTTGGTAGGTTCATCGTGCCAACCTAGTTAGAATGGGGAGTTTTTCCTTTGATGCTTATAGCACCCTCGTATCTTTGTTGAAATGTGATGTAAGGTTTATCCTTGAATCTATTCAATAAAATAATCTTTTTGGTGATATTAATAAATAAAAAATAGAAGAAAGAGAGTTCTTGTGTGTTTTTTGTTTTTTGTTTTTTTGTTTTTTTGAGTGAATCACATAAGTCCTTGTGTTCTTCTGTGTTTTTTTTTTTATTTTTTTTATTTGTTTATCTTTTTTATTTGTTATTTCGTGTCTCATCAATCTTGGTTAGGAAGAGAGATTTTCCTAACACCAACTAGGTGGTGATTATACTATAAAACTCTTATTATATTAGTTGAATTTGGTGTTTAACCACCAATCACAAACATGTGACTTTAACTGTCTTCTATGAAACATTTGTAACATTAAATTGAAATAATATGTTTTTATAATAGAATCTAATTTTTTTTTGTATGTAGGAGATGATAAGATGATGGCATGTATAACTACATATCTATACTACATATATTTCTTGATAAGTGTAGTGCCAGCCTAGCCTCTTGGAAGAAGAAACTTCTCTCATTTGGAGGGAGGTTAACTCTCATAAAGTTTGTGTTGTCCAGCTTGCCCACTTTCTATTTGACTATTTTCAAAATGCCCTCATATGTTGCTAAGGCATTTGATGGAATCCAAGCAAACTTTCTCGGGGGAGGGAGGAGGGGGAGTGGTCGGATCTAAAGAGAAAGGTTCATCTTGTTAAATGAACTGAGGCAACTAAGAGCAAAGAGAACGGGGGTCTGAGTATTAGAAGAGTTCAAGAGGTGAATGATTGTTTGCGGGCCAAATGGTGGTGGCGATTTGGGTATGAGGATAGTTCCTTTCGGAAAAGAGTACTATGCAACAAGTATCCTTCAAATGGTGGGAAGTGGCATCATTTTTCAGTTGATATTGGGCACTACTATAAAATCTGGGGTGGTATTCTCAATGTTAGTCAATTAAATTCTCAACTCTTCAATATTTTTATGGAAAATACTAAGGTTGTTGTGGGAAATGATAACATGGTCCATTGTTGGAATGACAATTAGGTGCGTGATCTATGTGTTAAGAATGCTTATCCAAGGCTCTTTAGCTTATCAACAAAAAATGATATCTCTCTTAGAGTGTTGGTGGAGAGGAAAGAGACTCACATAGATTGGAATTTCAGGTATAGAAGAGCCTTATTGGGTTGGGAGTGAAATGAGTTTGATAGTTTAGTTACTTTTCTGAATGCTACTACGGTTGGTATATCAGAAATGGATGATTGCCTAAAGTGGGAAGCAAATTCATCAGGTCAGTTTAGTGTTTCTTGTATTTATTCTATGTCTATGCCTTCCTTCCCCCTTTTGGCCACTAAACTTCTGTGGAACAATGTGTCTCCCCCAAAAGTGCAATTTCTTGGGTGGTTGGCTTGAAAGGGGAGACTTAAGACTTCTACTTTTCTACAAAGAATTGGGGTGCTTGGTCCGGATGCCTCTCTTTTGTGTGTTTTCCGTAAGATGGGTTTGGAATCAATACCCCATATGTTGCTTTGGTGTCCTTTTGCTTAGAGAGTATGGTCAAGTCTGACGGATTGGTGGGGGATGCAATGGGTTGTATCTCGGAATGTGGAAAGACTTCTACACTAGTTGAGATAGGGCTAAGCATAGGGTTATTCGAACCATACAACCTACCCAATCTGAACCGATTTGCATACAAATAGGTAATTTCATGCGATTTGGAATATGACATTATTGCGGGTTTTACCCGTACCCACAAAAACTCGCCCGCACTTAGAAATTTTTTTTTTTAACGTGGACTATTGATTTCGTTCATCATATCCTAGATATTTTTGGATTTTGAATGATTTTACTTTAATTGTATTATTGGGTAGTGAATGATTTTGATGATTTAGTTTAGGATTTTGAAAGATGTGCTTGCATTAGTTTATGATTTTATTTGAAAGTTTAGGACTTTGAATGATTTGCTTGTGTTAAGAATTAATTTTGTTGTATTTTTAATTTTAAAAGTTTTAATTCATTAATTATTAATGTTGAGTACTTTAGAAAATGGGGGGAAAAGAGCTCAAAATAAATATTTACAAAACGGGAAAAAAAGGCCTAAAAATAAAATTTTAAGAAAAAAAATCCAATTCACAAACCACCCATAACCGACCCGCACATTCACAAACCTTATCCGCACAAACCGTAATCTGCACTACGGGCGGTTGCGGGTTCAATTTTTCTCAAACCGCACATATGCGAGCGGGTTCAAACTGCAAACCGAACCGTTCAAAATTGAACCGTGACCACCCCCAAGTGGAGGGGTCTCAAATGGAGAAAAATTGCAAACTTGATTTGGAGGGCTGTGCCATTGGCAGTCACGTGGTCATTATGGAAGCTTAGGAATGAGGCGGTGTTCAACGGGAAACAAGTGCGTTTGGAGAGGTATGTGAATTGATCAAGATTAGAATTGCCCTTTGGGAAGCTCATTCTAAAGGGTGTTGTTACACCGTGTAAGAGATTATCAATAATGTCCAGTAGGTTAGGTGCAGTGTTTAGTTATTAATGATCGGTTGCAGGTTACTATGGGCATTGCTACTGCTAGTGCTGTTTCTGGGAAGCTTCAATGGGTTTTGATTTTCTAGGGGCTTCAATGGAGGTTTGGTATTTCTGGGGGCTTCAAGGGCAGTGTTGTTCTGCTATTTTGCTGGCAGAGTTGTTGCTGGATGCTGTTATGGTGGTGTGGGGCTGCTCTGGGGGATTGTGGGTAGTGTCTTGTTCTTATTCTTGGTGATTTATTCTTTTGTTGGTTCATCACTAACTAGTTTGGCATGAGCTTCTATCTGTTTGTGCTCTCACCTCCTCTTTATTAATGTAATTTCATCTGCTATGATTGATTTTCATCAATAAAATTCCTTTTTTTACTGATTAAAATATATATATATATATATATATTTCTATACAATTATACAAAAGAAACAACTTAGTTTTTTTTGGAGAAATAATTTTTTTTTCTCTTTCTTTTGTTTTTTTGGAGAAATAACAAACCAGTTCTCTGGAAAAATAACTACAGATTTGAGGTAAATTTTATAAACTTTTCCATGAATTTGTAATTATTTTGAGACAATACGATTGTCATGTAACTGCCCCCCTCCCCCCCCCCCTCCCCTCTTTTTTAACAAAAGTGAAATTTTATTGATGAAAATCAAAATGGTAAACGTAAGAGGGATTAAAATCAACAAAATCAAGACTTTGGTTGTTATCTTGAAACATTTTATTTTTTATATGTCTAAGTTAATTTTTTATTCCTTAATTCTACGTTTAATTGATTTAGTTTTAATGTTAAAAAAAATAAAAATTTCCCACTTCTAAAACACTCTAAAATCACACTTATGAACATAACTTATAGTCACTTAAAAAAATAAAAATAAAAATAAAAATTTAACCATATAAAAAATCACTATAAAATCGCTTTTCGAAGGGAAAAAAAAAACAAAAAACTCTAGAAATATACACATTATTTTTCATTGTTGCACCTCCACCTATAACCACTTCTTATCTGGTCATCGTGTTCTAGGAATAAATCTCCCATATGTCAAAGCTACTTAACCTCACACTTAACCGCCGAACAGGAAAGGTGCTTTAAGCATAAGCCCCCCTCGTTATTCTATTTCATTCTCAGCTTCTCTAGGTCTCTTACCAAAATGCATTTACTGGCTCATCTACAACCAAAGACACAAAAATTGCGTGAAAACCATTAACCAATCATTCGACTCTTTGAACAACCTTCCTAACGTATCCTAATGAAGAAAAAGTCTTCCTTGCCCTTACGAGAGCGAAAAGTGGGGACTCTGCGTGCCTTGATTGACGAGATCTAAATAGATTTTGGTTTAGACCTTGAATGTTTTCGTCGCGAAAAAAAGATTGACGAGATCTAAATAGATTTGGTTTAGACCTTGAATGCTCTCATCTCAACTGTGTGGTTGTTCTATTTTTTGGCATTTGGTTTCTCTTAATTGACTTTTCACCAATCTTGAGTTAAGTGCTTGTAAATGATTGTACTTCTTTTGCGGTGCCAATCTAGTTGGAATTGTGAAGGTTTGTTATGATGCTTGGTGCACTTCCCTGTTTTGTTAATGTAATTTTGCATGTACTTTATTTTTATCATCAATAAATCTTTTATTTTGTTGATAAAAAAAATTCCCCAAGAAAATTTCCGTATATAACTAGTAGCACTTTTACTAAATTTTCGGTTATACTAAAGTTACTAACTAAATTACCAACCTTTTCTTTTATTTTAATTTTTGACAACACTACTCACATGTGTTTGGGAAGAGTTTTTTTTAGTTAAAATAGTATTAAAAAACAAAATAGGCTAAAATAGTCAATAAGACAAAATATCACATCAAACCCATAATTATTTTACTTTTTCTCTAATAAATATCATATCCAAATATAAAAAAATCCAACTATCTTTCCAAACACAAAAATTTTAGCCTCCTAAAATAGTCAAAAACTAAAATAGCATACTAAAATAGCAACTTCCCAAACACCCACATAGAATTCATTTCAAATGTGAGTTGACTTTTTGACTTTTTAATTATTTTAAGCCGAGGCTAAAAAGTCTCGTTTAGGATATACTTTTTTAACTTTTTTGACTTTTGTGAGAAAAAAAATGAAATGATTATGGATTGGATGTAATATTTTGTCATATTTGACTAAATATAACCTAATTTATCCTATATGACTATTTTAGCTCCAACTTTTATCCCAAACGGGACCATAATAATCTAATTTGTAATGGAGAAATAAGAAGCTTAATGAGAAAGCGAAATTCCATAACTCTAGCTTATGTATTAGTCCATAGGGAAAATAATTTGGTGTTAGAAGCACTGCGTGATCACTACGAATCAATTACAATTGTCATAATCTTCTACCACACTTTTTTCATCAATCATATTTGATTTTGTGGTACCGCATGACTATGTCCATGCCGCGGCGAATAACTTGTGATTCAATAGTAGACAAAGGTCACTTTTTCTTGCTTCAGTGTCACTAATATACTCCTCCAGTCCCCTACTCCATTCCCTTCCCCTTTCTCTCTCTCTCTCTCTCTCTCTCAGATCTCCCATTTTAGTGTTTCATTTGTGTTTGAGTTGAGAAACTGAGAAGAACTCATATGGCGAAATATTATCGCAGTCTACGGATCAAGTCCATTTCAGCGAAAAGCCTCAAGTGAGTGAAGCTTTCTGAGAACAAGATGGAGGCCTATGCCTACATCTTGATCTCCGACAGTGGCAAGCAGAAGACCGTGGTGGACAGAGTCGAGGACACGAACCCGACCTGGAACGGTACCATGAATTTCATTGTGGAAAATGAGTCAGCGGAGGACCAGATCCTGTCGTTCGAACTCCGTTGTTGCAAGCCAAATGAGGGTGATAAAGACATCTGAGAAACCTTTGTGAAGGTTAAAGACCAGATGGGGCCGATCGAAGGTAGTCTGACCTATCATGTTCGAACCCTGTCTAGAAATCCCAAGGGTGAGCAAGTTATCGGAGCGGTGTTGACTCCACCTCCTCCTCCGCCGCCTACCTTCACTGCTCGTTATCCTCCTCTTCCACTGCTATATGGGGCAGCTGCAACAACTGGGCAATATCTACCATATCTCCCTCCAGCCCCGGTGATGGTGATGGGACCATTACGACTGCCACTGGGTAGTTACGGATACCCACCTCCACCTCCTAAACCTGGGTATGGATATGTGTACGAGTACCGATACAGCCCGTACTATCCAGTGCAAGTGCAAGGACAGCCTGAGCGTGTAAACAACTTGGGGAGCTTTCGACGATGGCTAGGCAGAGTCCTTGCCGGGGCGACAATTTTTGAAATCCTCAATAATGTTTCACTACCAGATGATCTCGGGCTTTGAGAGACTCTCTTTCATATAGGCTACTGATTGCAAGCATTTTTACTTTTTTGAGTTGTTTTATTTTGAACAATGATTTTTTTTTTTTTTTTATCAACAAAAGAAAACTTTATTAATGATAAAGCTATAGGATACAAAGAGCTTACATCAAAAAAGACGGGAGGTGCAAAGAGCGTCAGAGCTAGACTCAAAGATCCCAATTAGGTTGGCACCAAAAGCAAGTCCTATCATATGCCAGTACATAGCCCAGGATTGGTGAGCGACCAATCAAATAGCCAGAAAAGAAGAAGAAGAAACATAAGAAAAAAAATAGAACATCCCCAAATGCATTCTAGCCCCCTAACTGCACATAACCACCTAACACCGAAAACAACTCCACAGTAGGAAAAGCTAATAACAGCTATCAGCAACATCATAGAGGTTAAAACCCACGACTGCTACAGCTACTACCCAACCAACAGCAGCAGCTGGACTTCCCCTTGCAAGCACAATAATTAATTAATTAAAATTGAGGAAGACCTACTTAACCAACAGCAGCAGCTGGACTTCCCCTTACAAGCACAAACTAATCTGCTGAAAATTGCACAAACAGTCATGCAGAGAGTATTGCAAACCTGCCACATAACTCTTGGCCCAAAAAGCTACTCTTAATTTACAACTTCCTCCAAATCAACAAAGTTTTCCTACCCTTGATTGAAAACAATCTCATTCCGTAATTTCCATATTGACCACAATACAACCAATGGCACAATCTTCCAGATGCACATGACTTTCTTCATGAAGCTAGCTCTAGTCCACCATTGTAACAGAGCTTCGACAGAACTCGGAATTATCCAACACACATCCCACCAACTCAACATACCAGTCCACACTTTCCAAACCAGTGGGCAGTGAAGGAGACCATGATTGACTGATTCCACTTCATTTTTGCAGAAAACGCATAGAATACTATCATTAACATTAAACAACCTAATCTGATGAAGGAAATCTGTTGTTTTGACTCTGCCCCGCCACACTAACCACCTGAAAAACTGCAATTTTGGAGGTACAGCAACCTGCCACAACCATTTGGCAATGCACAAGTCAGGGCCCCTAACTGCTTGTAGCCACATTCGAACTGAGGACACTGTGAACTGACCCGATGCATTCAACTCCCACGACAAATAGTCATCCATTTGCCTATTATTGATAGGGACATCAATCAACCAGGTATGGAGTCAAGTTACCTCCTCTTCCTCCCACACTCTAAGCTGTCTTCTGAACCGTAAATTCCAATCCCCTGAACTTCCCCTTCTTTGCCTAAACTGCATAACAGAGCTATCCCTATCTTCCCAAAGACTGAACAGCCTTGGAAACTCCTCACTGAGCATCCTGTTTTTGCACTATTTATCAGTCCAAAATTTCACTCTCTCCCCATTCTCGACCTTTACCCTTACATTATCAAAATAAAACTCAAGTAACTAAGGATTAACCTGAGTAATATCAAGAATACCTTGCCAAATTAGAGACACTCTCCTTATAACCCCCAACTCTGGGCCCCACCCCCCACCAACCCTCTCATAAATACTACAAATTACTGACTTCCACAGTGCCCTATCTTCTGCACCAAACCTCCACCACCACTTTAACAGTAAACAAACATTCATATCTGTTATACTACTAACCCCTAAACCACCTTGGCTTTTAGACTTAGTTAGCTCCTGCCATTTTACTAAATGGACTTTTCTCCTCAACTCATTACCCCTCCCCCCTCCCTCCCCTCCAAAAAAAGAAATGTAGCTTGTAATTTTTCAATCAACCTAACCACTCCCTTAGGCATCTTAAAAACCAAAATATAATATAATGGTAAACAGGACACAACTGACTTGATCAATGTTAACCGTCCTGCAAAAGACAACACCTTTCTCTTCCAAAGAGACAACTTCTTCCTCACTTTATCAACCACTGGCTGCCAAGTAGACTTCTTTTTTGGATTAGCTCCTAAAGGAAGGCCCAAATAGATCAATGGCAACTTCTAATTTTTGCAATTCAACACAGTACTTAAATTGGTTACCTCACTGGCTGAAAGACCCACCCCACAGACAATACTTTTGTGGAAATTTATTTTGAGACCCGACATAACTTCAAAACACCTTAAGACCCTTTTAATTGAAAGCAACTCCAAAACCTCAGCTTCGCAAGAAATAGTTATATCATCTGCAAACTGCAGATGTGAAATGTTCATATTAGTAGATCCCAATGTAACACCCTTAAACAATCCCAGTTGCTTAACTCTATTTAGAAGCAAATTAAAACCCTCAACCACAATATTAAATAAGAATGGTGATAGTGGATCACTTGGCCTAAGTCCCCTTTGTGGTACGAACTCATCCATGGGTGATCCATTAACCAGAACAGAGATCCTGGAAGAGGTTAAACACTCCTTAATCCAACATAGCCACTTCTCATCAAATCCAAAATTACGTAACATTGAAAACAAAAAATCCCAATTCACAGAGTCATATGCATTCTCAAAATCAATCTTCAACATCACCCCTTTACTCTTTGAGCATTTCCACCATTTAATAACATCATTTGCAATCATGACCCCATCTAAGATACATCGAGCCCCTATAAACGCTGTCTGAGCCTCATTGATCACTGTAGGGATCACCTTTTTCAACCTCCTAGATAGGACCTTGGTCAAAATTTTGTAAATTGAGTTCACTAAGCTAATCTGCCTAAAATCCCCCAACTCCACATCATTCTCCTTTTTAGGCACTAAAGCAATGAATGAGTTGTTCAACCCTTTGGCCAATTTCCCATTCGAATAGAACTCTTGCATGAATTGCATAACCTCATTCTTCATAATTTTCCAATTTTTCTGAATACATGCTAGATTGAACCCATCGAGCTCTGGAGCTTTGTTTCTGTCACATTCCTTCACACAACAGTCCACACCCCTTCCTTAGAAAACTCAGCTACTAACTCCTCAGAAGCCCCTTCCCTACCAATAGTCACAAATGGCCCATCTAACTTTGGTCTTCCTCTCTACACCTCAGAATACAAATCTTTAAAATGCCTAAACACAACTTATTTGACCAAATTCAGGTCCCCAACTCTAACCCCATCCACAACAACGGAATCAAGCACATTCTTACTCTGCCTTCTACTAGCCACCACCTGAAAGAATCGTGTGTTTTTGTCCCCTTCTTGAGCCCACTTTAGCCTAGATTTCTAACGCCACAACTATTCTAGCCTTCTACTGTAATTCCAAACTAAAGATCTCAACTCACATCTTTTCACATTGACAATGTCCAGCAACGGCCTATCTTTAGCTAACAAATCAATCTCATGTAACTCCTCTTCTGCTGCTTTTAACTGATGCTCCACATTACCAAAGACTTCCACATTCCAGTTTTTGAGATTCAACTTGAGCTTTGCCAATTTACCTTTTAATCTATACCCTGTCCACCCAAAAACATTTACCTCTTCCAAAGACTTCTTAACTATTGACTTAAAATCTGGATGAAGGAACCAGGCATTTAAAAACCTAAATGGTCTAGGTCCCCAATTTCTTGGCAATCCCCACTGCTTAAGCCGAAACACGTCCAACCATTCAGGATCTAACACATACCGATCAATCCTACTCCATCTCTCACCTTCAATAGAGTTACACCAAGTAAAGCTCCTTCCTAACAGAGACAGATCACACAACTCCATTTTCTCTATGAACTCATTAAATTCAAACATGCCTCCATCACAACGCAAACAACCCTTTCTCTCACCTAAACATCTAATTTCATTAAAATCCCCTCCCCAATACACCAAGGTTGTTGAAAAGATGTCTTCAACCTAAGTAATACTTCTCATAACTGACCTCTCTGTCTACTATCACTTGGTGCATATATGTTGACTACCACACCCAAATGACTCATTATACGTACCTGATAGTAGAATGAAAGACCTAGCACCGGAACACTCTACAAGGTTGAAAACATCTGGATTCCAAACACATAATAATCCTCTGCACTACCCTCCGAGTCCACTGCCATAAATTGCAAAGACTCTCAGCGCCACAATGACTTCACAAATCTCTCATCCACACTACTCCTCTTAGACTCTTGCAATAGAAGAATATCAATATTTCTCTCTTTGACCAGCTTCTTAATCTGCACCCTTTTGTTGTTTCTCCTCAATCCCCTAATATTCCAACACATCAACTTCATAAGCACAACAAATAGCACCAAAACCCCCCTTCAGATACCGACTCAAACTAGGACTTCCCTTCCACCACTATCAACATGGCCCTGATCCTTACCTTCCATCTCCACAATGCGATTAATAATCTCTGCCTCATTACCCATACAGTTCATTCCCAACATCTTTCCTACATGCACCGTAGCTCGAGCTTCATTAAATAGCAAATTCCTCTAAGTAGCCTCAACCTTCTGGGATGAGGAGACAAACAATGCAGTAGCCACAACTCGGAAAACAGCTTCTCTCAAGAAACTACATGGAGTACCCCGAGCCAAACCTTCTTATCCTCTGTACACCCTTTATTACTGTTGATCTTCTCCTAGCCTTACTACCCTCCACCCTCCCTTGTTTACCCTTATCCTTGCTCAAGCCAACCTGTAGATCCACTATTTTGAAACCGGCCCCAACAGAGTGTATCCAACTACCCGTAACAGTTAGGTCATCCCCATTCTTACCTTCCCAATGGGCCTCATTTAACACAACCTCCAAATTAACGCTGGGCCTTCCTTCTCCAGCCCACTAATACTTCTTAAAAAGCCCTGAGTCACTACATCCTCAACCACCCTCTGCAATCTACCAACTTCCTCTACCCACGACTCTTCCCCTACTATCACTTTTACCCCATTCAAACAACCTACCTCACATACTTTTTCTGCCCCCAACACAGTCCCATTAATTATAGATTGCAACAAACCATCATTGCAAATTTTCACACCAGGCAGTTCATCGTTAATATTAGCCACCTCATTAACATGCTCTGCCACCTGCACCAAATCCTTTTTTACCACCTGGCCCTCTGGTACCACCTCAGCAATTGTGTTTGCTTCCTCTCTCACGTCACCTTCTGATGCTACACCACCATTAACAGAGGACTGATCAAGGTCAGCAATGGTGCCAACCTTAACGTCATCAATCTTACTGCTGCTACTCGTACCACTATTGGGAATCACCATTGCCTCACAGACCCTAACAGGATACAGTCATCCATTACAATTCAACTGAATCATCCTATTAATAGCTTCCATGGACTTCGTATTTTAAACAATGAATTATTATGTGTTTTATAGCTTTCATGCTCTATATATATTATGCTTGTTTTATGTTATGTTTTAAACTCATCAACTAAAATGCTTTAAAATTGAATATCTTGTTTGTTGTGCATATATATATATATATTATTGTGTAGTATAAATTTATTTTGATTATCACCTCACCTCACTTCACTTTGAAATAATATTTTAGATGACACATTAATTTGGTCTCACCCTCTCTCACTCATTCCTTCCTATTATCTTTATTGTTTCAGTGAACAAAATCAATATGTATGATCTTTCAATATATATATTGCTTTAGTGGTTTGGTGCTATTGTGTTGCTGGTGTGGTCTATTTTGTTGGTGTATTAGGCTTTGGACCGTGTATTGTGATTGTTTTTAGTTTTGCTGTTTTGGTTCTGTCATGGTGGTTGGTTAGTGCCTTACCAACCTCTGCATTGTGCTAGTAAATGATTGGGCTTGGGGTAGGTGCCAACCTAGTTCGGATTGACACATTGGGTTATGATACTTGAGCACTAGCTTTCTTCTTTATTGATGTATTATTTTGTAATACTTTTTGTGCTCATCAATAAAGATTATTTTGCTCATTAAAAAAAATATATATATATATATATATATATTGTTTTGTCTACCAATGAATTATTATATTTGTGTTTGATATTTTTGAAGTGAATGTCACAAGATTCTAAACAAATTGTGAAGTTATCTCTATTGATAACCAACTTCTTTTCCTTCTTTTTTTATATTAGCAAAAGAAATGAAATTTTATTAATGAATTACAAGCATACAAATACAGCGACAAATCATTAATAAAGAAGGCAAGTGCAAAAAATATCGTAGTATCCCCTTTATTGAGTACAAGCTTAATTCGAGGTTATCATAATATCCCTTCTATTATTTTATTTTATTATAATTGTATATACATTTTTTTTTTAAAATTTGTGACAAGTATAGTGATTATATAACTCTAGATAAAGTTTTTTTTTATTTGGTTTATTATTTTTTGAAATAAATTAAAATGTATTTTTATTTTCAATTTTTGTTGTAATGTTATAGCATCAATGCATTGATTTTTAAAAAAAATTTATTTATTGGTTCTAATATTATAGCATTAATATATGGAAATCTAATTGTAAGTGAGATTCATTAATGCATTTTTTTTTTCAACAAATGATAAAACTTTACTGATAAACATTTGAAAATATTACATTAATAAAGGAAATTACATTTTTGTTCATGTAAAAAAATATCTAGTTTTTAAAAATCATCATATTTATTTCTACTTGTATTTTACATTTCTATACAAGTGGAGATAGGTAAAATCATTAATTGTATTCTTAATATGTGTCCTTAGAACACATGTTAATAACTCTTTCTGTGTATATTTTATGTACTCTTGATTTTAAAAAAAACGACCAATGTGAAAGTCATAAATATGCTCTCAGACAATAGTCATTTTCTGGTTATCCATCATACGTGTTTAAGTATGATGATTTTTTTTTTATTGGCAAAAAAGAGACTTTATTGATGGAATAAACTAGTACAAATTACAAAGCAAATTATATCAATAAAGAAAAGAGGAGTGCAAAAACATCACAATGAGCTAAGTTATCCCAACTAGGCTGGCACCACCAAGCCCATTCTATCATTTGCTATCATACGTGTTTAAGTATGATGATGATGAACTATTTGCTTCAAATGGGAAACTACATTTATAGCTGAGGAATGAAGTGTGATTGAATCATTGGATACTATCCAAGATGGTACACATAATTTCTAAATATAAACTCTTTTTTTCCCCAATGAATTATCCAAGATAATATCTTTTGTGAATCTTGGTTTAATCGAAGATGATTTGGTCAGTTCATTTTTTTTTGATGGGCAAAGAAAAAACTTTATTGATAATAACAAACATACATTATATATGAGCAAACATCAATAAAGAGAGATTTGGTCCGTTCATATTGGAATATAGAATTTGTGCCTTTAGAAGGTGGTGTGAGGCTAAGTAAATTGTTTATTTCTAAATTCAAATACATCTATGTGAATGAACCCATGTTGAATTCATGTGTAATGCTCAAGTAATGTATTTGATGAGATATGTAGACGTTTAAAGTCTTATTAATTAGACATATTTACCTACAGGTCCTGATCAATAAATTTGTCACGATAAATTTATTCATAAAAATAAAAGAGACTGATTTCAATAAAACTTAATGGGTAATAAGTCTTAAAAATAAAACCTATTGATAATTTATCCTTAAAATATTACAAGACTTTTACAGTAGTAGTCAGAGAAGCATACATATTGATGTTAAATCCTTGAATAGTTTACTTAAGTAGTAGATAATAAAATATCAATGGTGATAAGATTTATGACAATACATGAGTCATAGGTAATGGAACTTAACTTATATGAATGGATAATTCTCGGTGGTCGTAAGACATTGATATATATATATATATATATATTATTTATTTATTTTATTTTATTGATCGGCAAAGAGAAAACTTTATTGATGAAACACGTCCAAAGTATGATAGAATACATCAATAAAGAGAAGCTTGGAGCTAATTTAAGTTTCAACCTCCTAGTTGGTGAGAGACCAACAAACAAAGCAAAGCAAAAAAAACAACAGCAGACTTAATTGAAGCTCCAACCACCTAGTTGCTTAGCAAACCACAAAACTAAACAGACAACATCAGAAGATAGCTACAATCCTTAACTTCAGCAGACAGCAACACAGCATCACTGCCCAGAAAATATCGACCATCACAAATCACCCATGAGTGGTTGTCACTGCTCACAAACCAGTAAACAAAGCACCCATGAGGTATTGAGAAACAGCATCACAGCATCACTACAATGGACAAGCAACATCCACAAAACTAAAGTGGCCAAGTAGCTCCAGTTCAGTTCATGCCCTTCCATCAGAAAGCACCCATGAGGTGTTGAGAAACAGCATCACAACAACACAGAAAGTGGACAAACAGCACCAGTACAATTCACACCCTTCTACCAATACATTTCCTAATCTGATAAATATTGAACAAAAAATCAGTAACAGAGAATTTGAGGTCTTTGAATGAAGCCTTGAGCCAAATAGAAACTCTGAGGATGATTAATTCCTACAACTCTCCTATTTTTGGTTGAGCATCATTGAATACACAATCATTTCTACACTTCCAAATTGACCAAAAAGCTACAAGTGGAATAGCCTTCTAGATTCTTCCCTCTGCTTTGTTAAGCCAAATTCCAGCCCACCATTGCAGCAGACATTTGACTGAGTTTGGCACAACCCAAAGCATACCCCACCACTGTAACAGACATGTTCACACCCTCTAAACCATGGGGCACAAAATAAGAACATGTTCTATTGTCTCAGGCTCATTTTGGCAAAACACACAATCAGTAGATACACTTTCATCCAATATCCCAATCCTCTGTAGAAACACACATGTCTGTACTTTATGTTTCCAAGCAAGCCACCCAAAAAATTACACTTTGGATGGAAGATAGTTCACCCATATTGACCTACTAAGAAACCCCAACTCCTCAGCCTCTATTGCTGCGTAATTGTACGATGTTAATACAAAAGATTGACCAGATTTGGCAGCTGACCACACTGGTTTGTCCACACCATCCAGATTAAGAGATAGAGCCAATTTCAGCACATCTCGGAGCCTGATAAGTTCCTCATCCTCCCAAACAAATAGCGGCCTTCTGAAACTAAGCACCCAATTTTTTGAATTTTCTTCTTTTCAACAAAGAACCGTATAGATCCCCTTTGCTCAATAGGTAACCTGAATAATCTAGGGAATTCCTCTTTAAGACATACATCACCACACCATTTATCATGACAAAACTTCACTCTAAGTCCATTGCCCAGTGCAATCTTGAAATGATTAACATAAAAATGTACCAAATTGGCTCTACACTTTGCCACAGCCAAGATATTCCACTAGTTTTTTGAGCTACTATTATCTTGATTCAGAATAGGAAACCAGTCTTCCCCTTCCAGATTGTGCTTGCTGCATATTACCTTTTTCCATAAAGATTTCCCTTTATTTGCAAACCTCCACCACCACTTAAGCAAGAGACATACATTAACATCCCTAATTCTCCGAATACCCAATCCTCCCTGTAGTTTGCTCAAAGTTACCTCCTTCCATCTCACTATATGCACTTTCCTCTTTAAATTTGTGCCTCCCTATAAGAATGCAGCCTGAATGCTATCTATTTCCTTAGCAATTCCTTCAAGCATCTTGAACAATGATAGGTAATACACTGGCAGATTAGATAATACTGCCTTGATCAAAGTCAACCTACCAGCAAATGACAAAAATCTATTTTTCCATCTAGAGAGCTTGGCCTTTATTTTATCCACAACTGGTTTCCATATGTTCTTTCTACTTGGACTCACACCCAAAGACAACCCAAGATATTTCAATGGGAACCCCTGAGTTGTGCAGTTCAATAATGTTGTAAACTCTTTGCTCGATGCTTCAAAAATACCCACCCCACACACCACACTTTTATGATAATTAATCTTGAGACCTAATAGGATTTCAAGCCACATATGAATCCTTTTGATATTTAGCATCTCCTGCCTATTAGCCTCACAAAACAAAAGGGAATCATCAACAAATTGCAAATAAGAGACTACTATTCTATTGACACCAATTTCCACCCCCTTAATGATTTCCATTTCTCTTGCTCTCCTTAGTAAAACACTCAGCCCTTTAGCAGCCAAGTTAAATAATAATGGTGGTAAAGGATCCCTTTGTCTAAGCCCATTCTGATGAGAGAACTCTTTAGTTGGTGATCTATTCACTAAAACTGAGACTCTGGCTGGTGACACACATTCCTTCATCCATGAAATCCACTATGATCCCAACCCAAAATTTGAAAGCATTGAGACAAGAAATTCCCAGTTAATGGAATCATAAGCCTTCTCAAAATCAAGCTTAAACAACAACCCTTTCTTCTTAGCTTTCTTCCACCCATCTACTATTCCATTAGCTATTAACACTCTATCCAAAATGTTTCTCCCTTTGGTAGACACCCCATTTTTGGCCGGCCTTAAGACTTGGGCACTACTGATCATTTACTTGGTGGTGAAAGTTGTGCAGTGTAAGGGTTCGATTTCTTCGGCAATGAGAGAGTCAAATCCCAACTTCATACTCCTTTTGGACCAAAACTATTTTGACTAAAAGATTTTAGATCTTAAAACCCTCTCTGTCAAAACATTTTTTTGAAAAAGTTCCTACGATGTTCCGAGGCTCACATTTCGTTAAATATTGCGCTTTTCGGTAAAACGAGCAAGGACAAAGTGGAAATGAATGAAGGAGAGATGAACTCTTTTGAAAAATCTTTCAAAAACACCTTGTTTAGGGGTTTGAGGTTGAAGAAAAGAGGAGAGGAGAGGAGAGAAGAAAACAAGTTGGAGAAGAAGTTCGGCATGAATCCGGGTAGGATCGAAACTGAGCAGTCTTCACTCAAAGAGGAATAACTTTTTGCACCGTTGGAATTTTGATGTTAGGCTTCCACCATTGGAAACAAGACTTCTAGGGCTACATTTTAGACAAAAATGAATTGTAAATGAGTTCAAATGAAGGAGTTATGTCCATTTGAAGTTGGGCCCAAAAAGCAGATTTTTCTGTCCAATCAGAGGTGGAAGTTTCTGATCATAAATGGGATTTTTTGGCCATGTGCCGGCCATGAATGGCCAATGCCGGCCCCCTGCCATCCAAGAGTGTCCCATGCCAGCCAACGATGATCAAGTGCCAACCAACAATGAACATGTGCCGGCCATTGATGCCAGAAAGCAGTTTTTGGCTGATATTTTTGCTCCAGCTGTTCTAGCTGTCTCTCTTGAGATATTTTCAACCTAAGGCTCTTATATTGCTATATATTGAAGCCAAATCTCTCATATTAAAGGTTAGAACATTTTAGCAAAAGGTTTGGGAGCCACCCTCTTTACACTCCTCTCTCTAGATTCCTCTCTCTCTCTTGAGCATTTGTGCTTGAAGGCTTGCATACATCAAACTTTAGCTTATTCATCCTTGATGAAAGTGGTTCAACTTTGGGCTGAGGTTGCTTGAAGCTCTCTTGGAGCTTCCTTGGAGCTCTTGAAGGTCATTTGGCTTGGTTTTGTTGCTTAAGTGTTGTCTTCCCTTCAAGAGGTATAAGACTCACCCTTTAAGCTTGTTTTCATACTTGTTTTTACCACCTTTACAAACTGTTTTTGGCTTGGTTTTGAACTGAAGAAAACTCTATTTTTCAGTGTTAAAAATGGCGGTTTAAGCCCCTTTTGAGTTTGAGGGTGGTCCACCCCTCTTGTCTCTTTGCTTGTTAAGCTTTTGTGCCATCTTTCAAAGCTTTCTAAAACAACTTTTTTTGGCCTTTTTACCACTGAAACTCAGAGACTTTTCAGTGACAAAAACCATGTTTGAGGTCCAAAATAAGAGGGGTTGACCTCCCCTCCTTGTGTCTTGTTTTCATGTGTTCATGGCCTAACATGTGAGCATGTGTTTCTACCTCTTTGTGGCTTAGTTCAAGCATGTTCTTGGCTTTATTTTGACATATCATAACTCTGTTTTGGGTTGGTTAAGTCACTTGTTGCTTGCTTCTTACACTTGTAGTGCAATCATGCTTACTAGCCTAGCACACTTGATGATTTAGCCTATCATTCTATCTTGTGTTAGCTCAACTCCAGCATGTTTTTGGCTCTGATTTAGCATGCTTTAACTCTATTTTGAGCTGGTTTGATCACTCGAGTTTTGCTTTGTATGCTTGTAGTGCAATTGTGCTAAATTGCCTAACATCTGCTATTGTTTTAGCCTCTCATTCTAGCTCTTTTTAGACTACTTCAAGCATGTTTCAGAACTTCATTTAAGCTTCTTTAGGACTATTTTGGACTATTTGTCCCTTTTGAGCTTTGTATTGCATAGCTATAGTGCAAGTGCCTTCACTAGCATTGAGTCTTGAGGCCTCTAACATGCTTTACTTGAGATGTTTGCATGCCATGACATCATTTTATATGTAATTTCAGTGCATAAACCACTGTCACACTCTCACATATTCCACTCTTTCATTACTTTTAAGAGTTGTGCTTTGTGTCTTGTTTGTGAGCCAACATGAGAGCATGTTTTTCTTGCCTTTTGTGCCTAAGTTTCAGCATGATTAGGCAACTATTTTGGCATGTTTAAGCTCTGTCTAAGGCTGGTTTGATCATTTGAGCATTGTATTGCATGCCTCTAGTGTTGTGTCCTTCACTAGTTTCAATGTTTTTGACTCTTAACATGTTGTGCATGGTTTGTTTGCATGATTTTAAGTCATTTAGCATGTCATTTTAGTGCTGAAATATATGCCATTGAACTCCATGGTTTCACTCTTTCATTCACTTTGAAAGAGGTCTTTAGCCCCTTGTTGGCTTGAGCATGGAATTGAGGCTCTCATGCCTAATGGTTTTAGCCTTCTCTTGAGGGTTTCTACCAACCAAAAGCATGAGGCTTCTTTCATGCTCAAGGTGCTTGTGGCTGAGGCCATCTTTCCCATTAGAAGACTTTCACATTGGACTTAACCGGTTAAAGGACTAATTGGTAAGCTAAAATGTGTAAACAAGAAATGGACCAAGTAAAACATGTGAAAGATAAGCATGTTGTTTGCATTGCATTGTGTTTGGGTCGGACGTTAATCCAAACACGAGAAATATGAGACGTTTCATACTCATAGTGATGAGACGTGTCACATTTGTTGGTCTCCATTGCCTTTGATCTCTCATGATAAGGCAATGGACTTGTGTCTTTGTTTTTGTGCATTTATTGAAGGTGTACCGCTTGGATCTTTGGCCATCATGCATTGAAAGTGCTTGATTGATGGTTTTGGATCCAAGAGTGCCACTCATTTGATGTTTTGAGATGATAAGGAGTGGCACAGTACATACATGCCCTAGGGAGACCCTCTATTTCCTCTGTTTTGTGCTCTGTTGCAGTTTGGTGTCACAGCACACCAGTGGCCGGCACCCTTTCATTGTTGGCCGGCACAGGCCCATCCTTGGCCAGCATATGGCTGACAGCAACTCCTCATGGCCGACCGGCCATTGGTGCACTCCCCAGCATTGGTTTGGTAAGTTTTAGCAGCAAGTTCTTGAAGACACCCTACAAACAGAACCTCTAAAGAGCAAACCGGAAGGCTTTTCGAGGTGAGAAACCGAATGCGAGCATGCATGTTCAACTTCTTGGAACAGAGCTGAGGCAGCATAGTTTGGTGCTTCACTTGTTAGTTAGCATCTCAATTTGTGTATTTTATTAATTTGTAAATTAATTAAGTGTTGTAATAATTAAGTAGCTTAGTTTAGTTATTTCTTTATTGGTTTGTAATAATTAGTCTAATCAGCTTAATTAGATTAGTTAGCTTAGCTTAGCTTAGTTTAGCTTAGCTTATTCATTCAGACCCTCCATCAAGATGGCACAATGTTGTAATAAGGGTGCATGCGTGTGTGCATGTCTTCCAACCCCCACTTCTTTCTCCCTTTTACTTATCGGCTTTTGATGGTTAGTTTAGGGCATGTTTCAATTAGCATACCTTATGCTTTGCATGTTTGCATCATTCATTTGTCTTGAATACACCGGACTCGGCGCATCATTCAAACTGCATCGTATTTCAATACTTACTTGAATACGTGTTCTAAAGCATGTTATCAAGTGTTGCATTCATATGCCATCTTAGATAGCCGAGCCTATTTAGTTGGATTTTGCATGTGTTGCATTAGGCATCTCGCATAGTTAGGATCATGCATTGATTTCTAACTAGTTTTCTGTTTTGGCTCAGAGTACACTATAAGTGTTTATGCTTTAGCATACTTACATGAGTGTAAGTGACTGCCATGATCGCATGCTTGCCATGATGCTATTTGCTTATTTGTTTAACTGCATGAATGCCTGTGGATGAATGCTTTATTGCTTGAATTGGGACAATTCATCAAATGTGAGTTTTAAGCCCGCTTTGCGGAGTGGCAAAATCATGTTTTAAACCCACTTGAGGGCGGCAAAATCCGCGCTTTAGCCTACTTGCGAGTAGCACTTTCAAACTATTTTCGAAAACAAACATGAATTGTTTTGTTCCAACTTGAGCGATTTAGTCTATACTTGTATGCGGTGCGCATCACATAGTAAAGTTAGCTAATAATCGGAATAAGAACACATGTGTTTATAAAAACAACATATCATGCTTAGTAGAGGCCGATCTATGATCGGGTGAGCGGGGGTGCTCATTTGAGGACCTTCCCCTCTCGTACCCAAGTTCCCGAGCCGAGGCAACTTTGGTGATGACGGATACGTGGCCTTAGGCACGAGTTAGAGTTTCCTAAATTTTCCAAAATAAATTATTTAGGTGGCGACTTTGTAATCTGGCAAAGTAGTCCATGTTTGGTGTTTTTTGATTTAAAATTGATTTTTCAAAACCAATTGCCAGATTTTGACTCTTTGGTGATTTGTTAGTCTTACATTGCACTTTGTGAGATTAGATTCAGAACCGTGACAGGAGTCCGAACTGTAGTAGCACGGACGACCAATTCATGCCCTCTCCGAAAAGGGGGGCGCGCGGAGAGCGTTCGGGCGGTCTACAGTTTTTGGTGACTCTGTTGGGGATTTGAAGAACTTGACTCGAACTCATGATATGTTGTTTTATCTACATTTATGTGTTTCTTTGCATTGCATTTGCATTGGTGTGCCTAAGTCACAATGTTTGCTATCTGTTATTCCTGAACGGTTTGCCGGAGGGTTGCTTGGAAAAACGTGCCATAAGGCTGACCGGTTGTAGGCTCTGCCACAATGGGAACACAAACCTTGGTTTTTCCGAGGCACCATTTTTTTGACCAATCGACCTAGTTGCATATCGGAAGCCATAGAGACCATTCCAAACTAGGACAGGTTGCTTACCCAAATGTAGGGTTGTATGAAACCGCATGCGTGCGTAGTGAAACCCTAGCTCCTGACAAAATAGGACAGGGAAACCCTACCCTATCATAGGGGTGTTTTGGCTCTCACATGCTTGATATGTGCTTTTAGAGTGTGACTCTACAGGAATGTATGTATCAGTTGCAAGTCTGGGTATCAGCCTATGGGTATCAGTTTTCAGGCA
The DNA here is from genome assembly GCF_055761805.1 of Camellia sinensis. Classification (NCBI taxonomy): domain Eukaryota; kingdom Viridiplantae; phylum Streptophyta; class Magnoliopsida; order Ericales; family Theaceae; genus Camellia; species Camellia sinensis. The sequence goes on from NC_138967.1 coordinate 8,538,969, forward strand.
GAATTTTGGGGCAGAATTTAGTAGAGGGCACAGTCACTCAGCTATGCTCATATTTGTTCTGGTGAAATCAGGCTGAGATGCTGTCTGTTTTCTCGTTTGCAAGGTAGTCTCGGAACCATAGCTTCAGAAGGCTCCAATATACCCCGGGTACTCTGGACTTGTATCGATAGACTTTGTCAAGTCAGAATTGGTTTAGAAGTAACCTGTGTTTGCCTCACCCCCACCGGTTACAAGACGAAGGAGGTTCAGGCAGAATTCACCAGTGCAGTTTCTACAGCAGTCACACCTCAGTTCACCCGGGTCTAGTCTGGTCTGGGAATAGTTGTCTCCATTCAGCTCAGCACGGGATCAATCACCGATTCCCATGGCTCAGTATCCCCCAGCCAGTGTGGAAGAACAGATACAACACCTACAACAGACAATTGAGGCACTGCAGCAAGACGCAGTCTGCCAGGCTGAAGTCACTGCTCGTCAGGCTGAAGTGATTACCCGGCTACAACAACAACAGCAACAACTGCCTGCGGCCTCTACATCTTATGCACCTCCCACGGGTAACCCGACACCCGGAGCCACTACCTGTACTGCTAATGTCCAAGAGACTCAGGGCAATCCGGCGGAGCCAATCCTAGAACAGGCCTCGAAAGCTCCTGTCTATCAAATCGAAGCTCCGTTTGAATTAGAGGTTGACCTAACTATACTTAAGGTCAATAAACTGGAGAAGTAATTCAAACAAGCATAAGAAATGAACTCCATCCCGGATTCAGAGGACGGTTATACTAAATTTGCAGTTACCTAACCGGAACGGTTCAAAATGCCACATATCGACCGCTTTAAAGGCTCTGGAGACCCAATGGTGCACCTTCACCTGTTTTCTGATATCTTGAGGCCAATGGTTTTGACCCCAGCCCAAAAGTTGTCTCTCTTCAACCGAACCATGTCTGGGATAGCCGCAATCTAGTATGCGAAATTGGAGGACTCTGTGAAACAGAACTGGGAAGAGCTAGCTGAGGCCTTCATTGCTCAATACTCCTACAACACACAGATCGAGGTCACAGCTCGTGATCTCGAAGCCGTCCGCTAAGAGCTAAAGGAGGGTTTCTCAGAGTTCGTGACGAGATGGAGAGTGAAGTCCTCGATGATGACTACAAGGCCTTTTGATAAAGATCAGATCAGGATGATTGTTCAGAATCTGCATGGCAAGTTGCTGCAGAAGATGATCGTTCTACCTCTGTTTGCCTTTCCAGAGTTTCATGAAACGGGGGTTCAAATTGAGGATGCCATCAGACAAGGGATCCTTGTAGAAGATAATGAGCCTTCAAAGAATAATGTTGCTCGCAGTTCCAATGCTACTACTGATGGCAGCACAACTGCGAAATGCTCAAAAGTAGACACTATCACCATTTCCCTCAATGGCCAAAAACTGACCACTTCAACTCAGCCCCAAGCTTGAAACTTCATCCTCTTTACATGAGTCTCTCTCACACTTTGAAAATGCTGCGAGAAGAAGGGTACCTAGAGCTCCTAGAACCTCAACCCCTTCCAAATCCTCTTCCACCAAGATATGACCCAGCTAAATATTGTGCATATCATCAACAGCACGGTCATGATACGAACCGTTGCATTCACCTCCGTCATAAGATTCAGGACCTTATTGATAAAGAAACCATAGCTCTACCAAAAAGACCTCGGGCTAGTACTGACCCGTCACCTCTCCATCTCAATCTAATCCATACACTCCCGTCCACCTACAACCCCAGCATATACATCACCCCAGCCCATTTACCCAAGCCTGAGGTGTTTATCCCAGACAGCATGGACTTATGCATGATGGATGCACTTGAGCCTCAATCATCTCAAACCCATGAACCCACTACTTTTGAGTTGATGAGAATGATTGAAGATCTTCAGAAAACAGTGGCAGATCTGGCCTTTGGAATTTTGGCTCCGTCATTGACCACATCACATGCTAGAAAAGGTTCTCCAATTTTGGGGCAAGCTGCAATTGAAAATGGCCAACCTAAAGCCATCCTAGGTCTGGGCAATGGCATGTCGACAACAATTGGGCTCTGTCCTGATATAGCGACCCGATCCCTTGACAAAGTGGAGGCAAGTGGTAAGGACAAGGTAGTGGCAGGCACTGGTCCCCATGAACACCTTCAGTGGGCAGTTGAGGCTTTGAAAGTCGAGGGACTGAACAAACAACAAGTCCTCGCAGTTGTTGCAAAGACTGTGGATGACACTTTTGCTACTTAGGATGAGAGTATTCTGAATCAAGGGGCAAGTAAGGAGAAGGGCTGTCGTACCAGAAACGTTCCTTTCAGCTCTAGTCCTGCACTCGGAAGAGATCAGTAAATCCAGTCAGCGCCTACCAATCCCTTTGTTGGTGCGTCCAGCAAAACTCCATAAACCTCGATGTACCAACCCCAAGGTTAGAGGGTCTTCCATCCCTTCTACATGACTTTGTCCAAAGCTTTCCAAATCCTCGTTGGAAAAGGCCATCTCAAACCCTTTGAGCCTCGGCCTCTCTCGGATCCCCTTCTAGCTAAGCATGATGCTGCCAAGTATTGTGCCTTCCATTAACAAACATGTCATGACACTGACCTTTGTTTTCGTCTTCGCCACGAAATACAAGATCTGATTGACAACGAGGTCATCATCGCACCAAGTCCTGCAAAGTCTATTGGCACTGGATCAGTGAACTTGGGGGATAATGTGATTATATGATCGGGGGATGAATCACCTACTGATAGCGCTCAGTTTACTCCAGATATGTGGATGTCACGCACTATTTTGAGAAATTTGCGAATGCTATTTGCTTTACTTTTTGACTTGGGTTTTGAGTCAGTTCTGTTGTGTTGTATTGAGTCAGTCTTTTTGTGCTGAGTCAGTCGAGTCTGTCTTGTTGTATCGAGTCAATCCTATTGTGTTGGAGTCGGGGTGATTTCGAGGGTGTTACCTCGAACATCACTTTCTTGTTTTGTGTGTCTTTTACACTCTTTCTTTTGAGTTTGTTTCTTCCTTTGAAGCCAGTTATGCCAGAAGATCTGAATAAAATGGCAGTGCTTTTCACCTACTTTTCTGTGCCTTGAAATCATTGCATTGACCTAAGTTTTTCAAAACTTTTTTAACATTGTGATTAAAACAAAGAGGAAGGAATTGCTTGAGATTTGCAAAAATTTGATCAACTGAGAGAAAGAGAGGCATGCTAAGCCCTTAATGAATGAGATCATACTTGTTAATGTGAGTACTGAGAAGGATCCTGGCTTGATCTAGATTGGTTCCGCATTCTCTTCAGCGCGAACGACTAGTCATTTTCTTAAAAGATTTCAAAAAATGTTTTGCGTGGTCTTACGAAGACATGCATGGAATTGATTTTGAGATTGTGCAACATAGGATCACTCTCAGCGTCGAGACTCGACCCCTTTTGCTTTCAAACCTTGAACTTAGACTCAGAATGTTCAACGGTCAACCACAATGTGAGGCTTGTATGGCTAGATTTGAAGCAGCCCATGAACTAGGGGCAATAAGGTCGTATGACATCCAAGGAGGCCCGGCCGGCCAGATTTGAAGCAACCCTCGAACTAGGGGCAAGAATGTCAGATCAAGAAGGTCAGATGTTATCAAAGGAAGCTTACAAAGCTAGATCAGAAGTAGCCCTTGAACTAGGGGCAAAGAATGTCAGATGTGCTCAAAGATTCAAAAGATGAATCATTCTACAAACCAATAAAGACCGACAAGAAAGCCAAATTCCAGCAGCTGGAAGAAGAAAATTTGTTGTTGAAGGGCAATCGAGTTCCTATCCGCAACACTAGGGGCAAATTTAGTCCCCAATTGGATGGACTTCTACATCACCAGCAAACAGCAACCATTCTCCTAGATTCAGATGGCTTCAAGATCCTACAACCGATCAACATGGACAAGTTACACTTTTATCCTTGAGGGGCTCGCTGGGCCGAAAACCCAGAAGGGCGACACAGGCAAAAGTTAGTGCAGAAAAAGAAATGAACAAAAATGAAAAAATGAAAATAAAATGAAAAGGAAAGGAAATAAAAGAAAAACAGAGCTCGCAAGGTTGAAAACCCGGAATGACGGTTTTGGCAAAAGTTAGAGCGTAAAAAGAGAGGTTAATACCTGTAGACGTCCCCGAACGTCCCAGGAGGGAATCCCGTTTTGTTCATTTGGGCTCACTATAGTTCGAACTCAATTGTCACGGTTCTTAATCTGATCTCGCAAAGTGCAATGCAAGATTGATAAATCAGCAAAGAGTCCAAGTTCGACAAATCATTTTGGAAAACATATTTTTAGAAAGAAGTGCCAAACATGGACTGCTTTGCCAGATATTGAGTCGCCACCTAAATATTTTATTTTGTGGGGAATTTAGAAAACCTTGACTCGTGCCTAAGGCCACGTGTCTGTCATCCCCAAAGTTGCCTCGGCTCGGGAACTTGGGTACGATTGGGAAAGGTCATTTCATGAGCACTCCCGCTCGCCCGATCAAAGATCGGCCTCTACTAACCATGATATCGAGTTTTGAAAACATTATGTGCTCTTATTCCAGTATATTAGCCTAGAATTACTATGTGATGTGCACAGTATACAAGTATAGACTGGATCACCTAAGTTGGAACAAAATATCTCGTGTTTGTTTTTTAAAGCGGTTTGCTACTCGCAAGTAGGCTAAAATACAGTTTTTGCCACCCTCAAGTGGGCTTAGAAAATATGGTGATTTGCCACTCTCAAGTGGGCTTAAAACTCACAATTAATGAATTGCTCCAATTCAAATAATCCAACCTTCACCCACAGGCATTCATGCAGTTATATCACATAAACACATAGCCTCATGGTAAGCATGCTATCATGGTAGTCACTCACACACATGCAAGGATGCTAAAGTATAAACACTTACCGAGTACTCTGAGCCAAAGAAAGAAGCTAATTAGAAATCATGCATGAATCCTAACTATGCTAAGAATGCCTAATGCAACACATGCAAAAATGCAACTACAATAGGCTCGACTATTCTAAGATGGCATATGAGATGCAACAATCGATACATGTATTCAACTTGGAATTGAAATACAATGCAGTTAGCATGATGCACTGAGCCCGGTGCATGCAATACAGATGAATGAATGCAAACATGCGAACATATAGATGCTAATTGAAACATGCCCTAAAACTAACCATCATAAGCTGGTAAATAAAAGGGAGAAAGACGTGGGGTTGGAAGACATACATCACACACACGCACACTTATTACAACATTGCCCTCTCTCGGAGGGTCCAAATAAATAATACAACAGCGACTAGCTAATTAAACTAGTTATTACACAACCAAAATGAATCACGAATCGCAGCTACATATTACACAACATTAATTAATTAATAAATTAACTAAGTAAGCAAGTAAACTAAATGAATGTGGGCTGCCTCAGCTCTGTTTTGGAAGACAATGGATGCATGCATATTCGAGTTGCCTTGTCGAGAAATCCATCGCGATGCCCTGGTTTGCCTCAGTTTGCAACTGGTCCCAAAACACTGTACAAAGCTCCAGAAGGCTGCTGACCAGTTTTTGCTGCTGGTTTCCGGTTTGCTGCAACAGAGAGCGAGAAAGGGACATGGCAAAGTATTTTCAACATATGTGTACATGACCACTCTCCCTATCATTGCACAAGCTCCAGGGAGTGTAGTCCTTGATCCTCGTGCCACCAATCATGCATCTCGATGCATGATAGCCGAGGAGTCGGATTGTATGACTCGATGTAAAATGAATGCATATATAAACACAACAAGGCCTAAACTCCATCATGGGTGATCCAGAGTGTCGGCGACTGAGAATCGAGGCACGTTTCGTCACTTGGAATATGAAACATCCTTCGCTTCCCGTGTTTGGACTAAACCCTACTCCAAACACTATGCAACAACTAGCATGCAATCCTAAATGAAATGCAACTAAGACATGCAAACATGCAAGAAATGACATGCAAAGATGCAACTAGCATACGCAATGCTATGAACTAAGAATGGCATACTCAATGCACACGAACTATATGGCATACACAATGCACATATGAAGACTATCAATGAGACGATCAAGGCATACACAATGCAATGGTCAATCATGCAACAACATGGACTACATGGCATATACAATGCAAGATGGACTTCAACTAAAATGAATGGACCTCAGCCACACTCAAATCAGTGGCCAAACATGATGAAATTAGGCAATGAAAACACATGCAAATATGCACAAATGCAAGGGACCAAACCTAAGGCACCAAATGCAACTCTACCAAAGCATGGCAAGGGATGAAATATGGCATACAATCACACATTTTCCAGCTCTGAAATGACATGCAAGATGGTCCCGAATCATGTAAACACCTCACGCAATGCATGCTAGATGGCCCGGATACGTAAACTAGTGAAGTGCATTACACTAGAGGTGCACAAAGCAATGCTCAAATGACCCAACCAGCCCCGAACAGTCCCTATGCAAGTCCAAGATAGTGGGAAAATAGTCTAAAATGATGGCTCAAAATGCATAGAAATGAAGCTCATGCAATGGTCCATAAATGAGGTATTCATGCACAACTCTCAAACATGTTCAAAGAATGGAAAACATGGGAATATGGCACAAGTATAGGCTCTAAAATGACATGCTCAATGGCCCCAAAACATGAAAACACCTCAGTATAAGCATGCAATAGGCTTCAAAACTCAAGGCTAGGCAAGGGTATTACACTACAACCATGCATAGAAAGCATCATTCGACCATGAGGCATAAAAAAAAAGCTAAGGCAGTCCAAAATATACACAAAATCAGTTTAAGGCGTGGCCAAAAAGTACTAGGATCAAAGGCCAAAATAGCATGCAACACAAGCTAGTGAAGAGGGTTTACACTACAAGTTTATGAAGCATTCAAGAGGCCACCAAACCAGAAAAATTCAGAGGTATGACATGCCAAATAAAGTCCAAAAACCCACTGAAACATAGTCTATGTATGCAATAATGATAGGCTCCTTCGATAGGCTATAAAGAGGGTTGTTCTACACATGCAAGATGGACACCCCAAATGACAAAACCAACTCTAGAAAGAGGTTATTCAGGCCCTAAAACTTACTAAAAAGGGCCTGAAATGAGGCTAGGAAGCATGCAAGTATAGGCTCCTTTGATATGCTATGAAGAGGGTCATTCTACACATGCAAGAGGGACACCTAATATGGAAAAAAAAAAAGCTCTGGAAAGAGCTCATGCAGGTCCTAAAACTCACCAAAAATGGCTTGAAACATGGCTTGGAAGTATGCACACATGGGCTCCCTTGTTAGGCCAAATATGTTAGAAAACAAACCAATAGGTGAGAGGGTCACCCCTCTTTAATTTTGGCTCTCAAAACAGTATTCTAGCCACAGAAAATCTACTAGATTTCAGTGGCTAGATGTCCAAACAAGGCTCAATGCAAAGGTCTAAGTGCATGGCTCAAAACAAGGTGAAAACAAGCATGCAAGGGGGTGGATGACCCCCAACAGAAAAATGACCTTAAACAAACATGTAAAGGACCTCAAAATAAGACTTTTTTCAGTTTATGGCAAAGCCCAAATATGCTTGCAAGTGTAGCTAAAAGATGAAGCAAAATAAAGGCCAAAAGAGGGAAAGAAGTGTTACCCTTAAAGCTCAGCAACTCCAGCAGCTTTGAGGCCAAAAACTCAGACCTTAGGACCTCTCAAGACCTTCCAAGAAGCTTAGGTTGGTGTTGGAGGTGTTAGGCTAAGAGGTGTAGTGTAAAGGTGCAAGACCAAGGGACTTTGGAGCTTGAAATAGAGAGATAGAGAGGGGTGTATGTATATGCCTTAACCAAATTTTCTCAACCTCTCTAAAGGAGAGGGAGGGCCTCTCTTATAGAAAAACAAGAGGGTTCAAGCTTCTTGGAGAAGCTAAAAAAGGTTTAAGCTTCTTGGAGAAGCTAAAAAAAGGTTCAAGCTTCTTGGAGAAGCTAAAAAAAGGTTCAGACTTCTTGGAGAAGCTAAAAAAGGTTCAAACTTCTTGGAGAAGCTAAAAAAACGTTCAAGCTTCTTGGAGAAGCTAAAAAAGGTTCAAGCTTCCTCAAGAAGCTAAACAAGGGTTCAAAAGGTTCAAGCTTCCTCAAGAAGCTAAAATGAAGGTTCAAGCTTCCTCAAGAAGCTAAAACGAAGGTTCAAAATGTTCAAGCTCTCCAAAAACCGTGCCAAACGGAGAAAGTTAAGCAGTCCCAAACCGAGGCGCACGGCCGACGGCTCCGAAAACCGAAAACTGGTCTCCAAACGGGAACAGTGGTCTACGACCACGAAAAGTAGGCTACGACCATTGAGAGATGATCTACGAGACCTCTCCCTCCTTTCGGGAAGAGAAAACAGAACCTGGTTCGCAAATCGATGTAAAGCACAAAAGAGACCTAAGGTCCGGAGGAAAGGCTCTCAGCCGAGACTCTGTAACCTCAGAACGAGCACAACATGTGTCATCACCGAGCGCTCAATCGATGATGTCTGAGTCTTAAGGTCGGTTAAAAATGGGGTGTCTACAATACATGAGTGAACGCTGACCCGGAACTACGTACGACCTGATTCCCATGTTTGGGATACGTAGGCAACTTCATCCTGAAGTTCGGCCCTAATCCTTTTCAGCCTGCTTGGCTCATCCATGTTGATTGGTTTATCCTTGTCCAACTCAACTATCTTGTCCATATACAAATTGGCTCGTCTTTGTTCAAATTCGGGTGTCCTATTCCGTTAGAAGATTTTGCTGCAAGACAAATCAAATTCAGATATGAGATTGTGCATCTCGAGAATAAATTCTATGTTGGTCGAGCAGTGGCCATCTGCAAAAATAGTTTTTGAGGATTTTTAATGAGGTTGACTAATTCTCTCGAAAATTATTCCATTTTCCAAAAGTGGACCATTTCTTGGACCCAAAAAAGGAAAATTTTCAGTGATCATAGCCTGACTTGCATGAATTCGAATCAGAAAATCGAACAAGCATGTTAATCTAACTCTCATGTTGCTCAAAATTGTTTTAGCAGAAGCTCAAAAACAAAAAATGGTCAAAAACTGGGGGCACAGTGGAGTCAGGTTTTCTGTCTTTTCCTCGTTGTCAATATGCTTTCCAGAAAGGGCACCATACTTGCCAGAAAGGCATCTTATTTGCCAAAAAGGGCACAACTGAAGCTAACAACAAAGGGCCAAAAGCTCTCTCATCCTCCAAGCAGCGAGGTATCAAGCCAAGTGCGAAACACGAATTGGAAATGAAGCTGGATATTCGTTTCCCTCATCTGGGGTGATCACGCTCAAACTAGTGTCTGACCTGGAATGGGGATGTGGAAAACATGATATGTATGAGGCCAATCAATTGTATACCTGGCCGGTGGGACATTCTTGTAGCTCATCTCAGTCAAGCTAAGCCAAGGGCATCGTCAACTGATGTCAATTGCAGATCTACTACACATCTGGTCGCATCGCAACCCCACTGTGGGAGAAACTCACAAGTTGTGAGTAAAAGAAAGAAAATCTAGTAGAATACTAGGGGCAAGAGCCCACAACTTCCTGTTTATCCATCAACCACCCAGGGAAGGGATAAAAAATAAGAGAGATTGAAGAATAGAGAGATGTGCGCTGAGAGAAAAAGTGAAAAAAGGGCTTTTAAGAGAAAAAGAGATTGAGTGCCACAGTAATGTGAGGATCACAAATGAGAAAGGGTGGGAAACATTACCCGGAGAAACAAGCTCCTTGTGAACTGAGAGGTCTCTCGCCTTTGTAACCCATTCGAGTGCTGTGTGTGTTGTTTTTGTTTGTTTCGATTCTTGTTTTGAGTCATTTAGTGTGTTTGTGTTTAGGTTGTTTTACCTGCGTTTTTCCTTTGTTGAGTCGTTTTGACTTGGGTCAGTCGTAGGCTCAATACCCGGTTAAGAACTCATTTCTCAATTTCAATTTAAAAAATGAATCGTTTTGTGCTCAGAGTGCCGTGTCGTTCTCCACATTTGTGCAAAACAGAATTTGTTCTTTCATAAAATCGCAAGGTTCAACCCAGGTCATGTGAGAACAATAGAACAAGGACCTATCTGAAGCTATATGTGTTCCAGACTGCAAAGCAAAAGAAAGTAGGGAAAATCGAAGCATTTGAGTGTGTTTCAACTTCAGAAAGTTTCGAGATTGCACCCGGATGTACCTCCTCTGGCCTTGTCAATGCTTCGAAGTATGAGTGTGTGTAGACGCGCCCGTGGGCCTCATGCTACTACAGTTCGGACTGGCGATTTTTGTTGTCGCGGTTCTAAATCTGAACCAAAGAGTCCAAATCTGGCAAATCGTTTTGAGAAACAGATTTTTGAAAAAGTAGTGCCAAACAAGGACTGCTTTGCCAGATACAGAGTCGCCACCTAAATATTTTTTAAAAATGGGGAAATTTAGGAAACCCTGACTCGGTGCCGAAGGCCACATGTCCGTCATCACCGGAGTTGTCTCGGCTCGGGAGCTTGGGTACGATCGGGGAAGGTCAGCTATGAGCACCCCCTTTCGCCCGGTCCGGAGACCGGCCTCTACTAACCGTGATATTCTGTTTTGAAAACGTTTATGTGTTCTTAAACCAATTGTTAGCCTAGAATTACTATGTTATGCGCGCAGCAAACAAGTATAGACCAAATTGCCCAAATTGGAACAAAACATTTCATGTTTGTTTTGAAAATGATTTGCTACTCGCAAGTAGGCTAAAATACAGATTTTGCCACCCTCAAGTGGGCTTTTAGAGAAGATGGTTTTGCCACTATCTAGTGGGCTTTAAAATCCACAGTTTTAATGCATTATCCCAATTGAAGCAATTTGACCTCCACCCACAGGCATTCAAGCAGTTTATAACACATAAGCATCTAGCCACATGTTAAGCATACTGTCATGGCAACACTCACACGCATGCGGGATGCTAAAGCATAAACACTTACATAGTACTCCATGCCAAAACAAAGAACTTGTTAGCAAACATGCATGATCCAAGTCCATGTTAAGTGCCTAATGCATCGCATACAAAATGTTGCTAGAATAGGCTCGGCTATCCTAAACATGTCATGTGAAAATGCACAATTATCACGTATTCAGTTTGGGAATTGAAGTATTGATGCAGTTAGCGTGATGTACCGAGCCTAATGCATGCAATACAAATGCATGGATGCACACATGCATAGCATAAGGTATGCTAAAATAAATGTGCCCTAATCTACCATCATAAGCAGGTAAATAAAAGGGAAGAAAGAAGTGGGGTTGGAAGACATACATCACACGCACGCACACTTATTACAAATATGCCCTCGCTCGGAGGGACCAAATAAATATTACAAATTAATTAACTATCCAAGCTAATTAAATATTACAATTAATTAATTAATTAACAAATTAACTAATCTAGGAAAACAGGTAAACCGCCTCGGGAAATGCGCCGCCATGCATAGGCTGCCTCTGTTTTCCCTGCTCTGCTCTTCTGAAAACTGCCAAAGTCTCAGGGATGCCTCTCAGGACACTGGGGGATATCATCGGCTGACCAGAATTTCCACCGGCAACGGTGTATGGCCATCGGCACAAAATGAAGCTGTCGGCAGAGAAAAGATCGCCGGTCGGCACATTACACTGCCGGTCGGCAAAGAAAGCCTGCAGAACCTGCAACTCACAGCAACAGAGGGCAAAGCAAAGCATGGCAGCACAATTCAAGGCATGTATGCAACAATCATGTCCCTTATCATGTTTGCGACTCAAAGGGGCATGTGCCTCGATTCTCGGACCACCAATCACGCATTTCCACGCATGATGGCCCAAGAAATCAAGTATGCAACTTTGATTTCAAATGAAATGCAAACCAAATCAAACCAAAGTCCTAATCCCTATCACCAAATCAAGGGGCAAGGAATGCATGCAAAATGCAATGCAACCTAAGCATACAAGCTAAGGATGCAACATGGCATGGCAACTAACTTATGCAAGCATACAAGCATACACATGGCAATGCAAATAGATGGAGAGATGGACTTAAACATGAATTAGGCAACTCTAAATAGGCCTAAAACAGTAGCCAATGGAAGAAAATGAAGTGCCTCGAAATGCGTGCGCACGGGCACGCAAATCAAGGCAATGGCATATGCAATGCAATGGCTAAAATGGCATATAGAATGCAACATGGACTTATACTAACATGAGAGAGCCTCAGCCTCACTCACATAAGAGGCCGATGAATGAAAATGAAGTGCCTCGAAATGCGTGCACACGGGCACGCAAACCGAGGCAATGGCATATGCAATGCAATGGCATGGAAAATGACATGCAAATATGCTAATGGGATTTCAGCACTGAAATATGGGGGAAAAAAGCCCCGGAATGAGGCGAAAACACACCCGATGCATAGAATAGTCCCGAAACATGGACTTTGGCACCCGAAATGGCCTACAGCTATACAAAGCATGCACAATATGGACATGGAGCATGAAGACAGAAGCAAAAAAGCTTCAAAATAAGCATTTTTCTAGTACAAGTCATGGCCAAACAACAAGCAAAGATAGGGCAATAATGGCATGCAAAAATGGCCCTAAACATGAGGTTATGAAGCAACTCACAGCTGCTAACTCCAAACAGGTTAGGGCCCTTCAACAACATTGAAGAGGGGCCCCAAATAAGACTATTTACAGTTTATGGAAGCCCCAAAAACAGTATACAAATATATTAGAAATGCAATGCAAAAATGAGGCTCAAAAGTGGCTATAACATGAGGTATACAAAAAATTCACCAAACAAGAAAATACCCTTAATAAAACATATTCAGGAGGTCAAAATAAAGCCACTTTTAGTTCGGACCAAGGTCCAAAAACAGCAACATCAGGGGCTGCCAAGACATACAAAAATGGGACCAAAAAGAGGATATAAAGGGAAGTACAACATGGAAGTCCCAAACAGTGTTGAGCCCTTCTTCAATGTTGAAGAAGGGCTCAAAATAAGACTATCTACAGTTTACTACATGCCCAAAAACAGATTACACATAGGCCAAAAATAACATGCAAGATTAGGGCCTAAAGGAGAGATAAAGAAGGAAGTGCTAGCTATTATCCTCAAACAGCAAGAGGTCCTCAATCAAACATGAAGAGGACCTCAAAATATGATGATTTGAAGTTTGGGTCAGAGCCCAAAGATGTAACCACAAGGAGCTAAGATATAGGCCAAAAAAAATGCACAAAAGAGGGAAAATGAGACTCACCCTTGTAGAACCAATCTTTAGCAACCTTTGGACTGAGTTTGGGAGCTTTTAACCTCTGGAGGACAGCCTCAAGCTGCTGGAATGGGCGTTGGATGCCTTGTGCTATGAGTTGATGAAGAAATGGCCCAAGAACAAAGGTGTTTGATGGTTGAATGAGGGAGATATGGAGAGAGATGGAGGGTTGTATGTATGTATATCAGATATATGTGGTATATCTCTGGCTTTTTTGCTTCAAATCTCTAACCTAAACAAAGGAGGAGGAGAGGTACTTATATAAGCAATGCTAAGCTTCTAAGACAAGCTTCAAAGGGGCCAAGGGGTTCAAGGGGGGTGCAAGGCTTCTAGAGGAAGCTAAAACAGCTGGCCAAGCTTCTCCAAGAAGCTTGGCCAAAAGGTTCAAGCTTCTAGAAGGTTAAGGGGTTCAAAGGCTCACAAGGTGCAAAACAAACACACATGCACGTGGGGGATCGATTCTGTGCATTCCAGCTGGCACAGCTGGAATCCACTCAATCTGCAGAATGCTCCGGAAGGTCATCGGCTAGCAAAAATTTCCGGTCAGCAAAATAAAGTGCCGGTCGGCACAATAAATTGCCGGCCGGATAAATATAGTGCCGGTGGATGGCCGGTAAGGTCAAGAAACTACCGATTGGTGTCCAAATTGAAGCCCCGGACGTTAGCTTTCCAATGGCGCAAACCTTGCATCAAAATTCCTCCTGTGCAAAACGTTATGCCCTTTTCCGTGAAGCCGCGCAGATTCGATCCAACCGGGATGATGCCCGACTTCAACTGATCATATCTCCCCCACCCGGACTTGGCTTATAGCGATCCCGGGTTTACCCTTGTTGTATAGTGATCCGGACATGTGTCCGTGGATGTTGGTAGTTGATTATTATTTTGTTTACATCCTTTTTACAACGTATTTGAGTTATAGGATGTGTTGGGCGGATTTGTTTCAGGTTGGTTGAGTTTAGAAACCAAAACTAGTTGCCCAGATTTTTGGCCTGTACGCTCGAGCGGAGGTGTTGGCGCTCGAGCGGTTAATACACCCATCCAGTTTTTGTTGTGCAGTGTTGTACGCTCGAGCGTGGAGTTGGCCGCTCGAGCGGATCTGTGTGAGTGGACGCTCGAGCGTAGGGTTGGGAGCTCGAGCGGAGGCCTGGTTCTGCAAAAGTGCTGGGCGAGTGCATTCTGCGCTCGAGCGGGAGGTTGGCCGCTCGAGCGGAAGTCTGTGAGTGGCCGCTCGAGCGGGGTGTTTTACGCTCGAGCGGAGACCTGGGTTAAAGTCCCGAATTTGTGACTCTTCAAATCACTTTTTCACTTTCTCTTCTCTCTCTTACTTTTCCAAAATCACCATTGTTGAGCCTCTCACTCTAGACTCTACCTTCTCTCTTGGTTTTGATCTAGTAGGAGTGATTTACTCACCTTTGGCCTTTACAAAAAGGTTGTTGATCGTCGAGGGCTTCATTTTAATCTGAAAATCTCGGGTTTTGGAGCACGTTGAGTTTTGTCGTCTTCTCCTTTGGGACTCCGAATTTGAGGTAGGGATATCCTACTCCTCTCTATGGGTTTTGTCTTTAAATTTTGGTATTTTGAGATGTTGGGCTTGGTTTGGTAATTTTGTGAAAGTTTGGGGCTTTTGTGTAATTTTACAAAAGTTGGGGTTTTATTCATAATAAACCTAGATGCATGTTTGGCATAGAAAAATGGAATGATTGTTGAATCATTGATGAAAATGGGATCTAAGGGTTGAAATGTTAATTATGGGAATTGACCTAATTACATTGTTTAATTAATTGGGATAATTAATTGAAAGAAATGGAGAAATGAAATGTTGATTGAATATCCATTGTGCATTTATTTTCTGTTTAGAAATAACTGCTTTGGGCTATCGGTGGAGGATAGTCGTGATTGTTGTAGACAATGCATGATGATTAGGTAAACTGAAACTAATCAATGAAATGTGTCATGGAACTTGACGGTTGATAGAATACATTAACTGTATGTATTGGGTGATTGTATATAGAACCATTGTGTTTGTATACGTTATTTGTAGAGGAGGAGATAGGGGATGTACTCCGCGGTTTAGGGGAAGATAGGGGATGTACCTCTAAACCGGATAAGTATTGGGAGAAGATAGGGGATGAACTCCGTAGACACAGCTCATATGCTTGTCTAGAGAAGTGTGGATACAGCTTATATGCTTATCTTTGTGATGTGTGGATATAGCTCATATGCTTATCTGTGGATATTGTCGTTATACATATCTGTTGAGAATGTGGATATAGCTTTTATGCTTATCGGAATGTGAGATATAGTTTTTATACCTATCTGTGGAAATGATGATAGAGCGAGCATGCTTATCTGTTGAAAAAGGGAAAAATGAAAGGTAACTTAGACTCATAAGTTGTATGACATAAATGTGTAATTTATGTGAATGTTTCAGTGTTGACCATCTATCAATTGCTAATATTTTAGTCATTGTCCATGGTTGGTTTAGTGTATTTCTACTGGGCTGTGGCTCACCCTATATGGGAATATCATTTTCAGGTGCAGGAAGCATGCCACCTCCAGGAACATAGCTGGGAGGCTAGTGGCGGACATACTTTTGTCGCTTAACTTTTGATGTATTACATGTAACCTCAAGCCCAGGGCTTAATGTGTAAACGAGTTAGTACTCTTTTGTTGTAACCAAGTGTTAACTTGGAAAGCTGTAAGCCTGTAGGGCATTTTGTTATGATGTTAACATGTAATACTTATGTAATGGAGCTCTAATGAATAAAAGAATGTGGTTAGTTTATATGCAAATGCTTGCCTTATTTGATGGGTTTTATGTTATATATTTGAGGGCGTTACATGGCTCTAGGAGATTCTTGAGTGCAAAGTGAAGCCCCGGAAGTAAGCTTTCCGACGGTGGTGGCCCCATAGCTAAACTCCAAGTGTACAGATAGATAAGCCCGATTCAGCGAGGGCTGCTCGACTCGCTTCTACCCGGATTCATGCCGAACTTCTCCCAAACTAGTTTTCTCCTCTCCTTTCCTCTTTTCTTCAACTCCAAAACCCTAAACAAAGTGTTTTGAAAGATTTGCCTCTCTTCTAGCCGAAGAAACTGATTTTTTGCCCTGCACATCTCTCAACACCGAGCAAACCATCAGTAGTGCCCAAGTCTTAAGGGCGGTCAAAAATGGGGTGTCTACAGTTGCCCCTCTTTGACAGAACTCGAAATTCATAACAATGACGGGAGTGAATGTCAAAGCCCAGAGACGACCCATTTTTGACAAGGCCGAAGACTTGGACAAACAAACAAATAAAATACCGATAAATAAATGGTTGTGCCCACAGGCTGCCTACGTATCCCTTTGCAAGGAATTAAACCAGCGTAGTTCAGGGGCAGGATGCAAATGATATGCAGGAAGACTTTGATAATTGGACTTATACGCTACGTGAAGCCGGTTTTGAAAGTTGGACTTATACGCTACGCGAAGCCGGTTTTGAAAGTTGGACTTATACGCTACGCGAAGCCGGTTTTGAAAGTTGGACTTATACGCTACGCGAAGCCGGTTTTGAAAGTTGGACTTATACGCTACGTGAAGCCGGTTATCACTCATGATCATGTAAAGAGAGCTGTAATGAAGCAATTATGTGAAATAAATGCAACATTTTAAGCGAATGCTAGGCAAGCAAGTAAGCTCGAGCCAAACTACACCTCGTGCAGAAAGGATGTAAGAGAATTATGCAATTCTCACGAACATGTGCGTTAGATACACAAAAGTGAACGAAGTGTGATAGATACACTAAGTGGACAAACATGCGTGATAGATACACAAAAGTGAAGAGAGTGTGATGGACATGCTTACATGAATAAAGTGTGATTGATACACTAAGAAAAACAAAGTGTGATAGATACACAAAGTGAAACAAGTGTGATGGATACACTGAGGGAGCGTGTGATGGATACACAAAGTGAACGTGTGATAGATACACAAAGTGAGCATAGTGTGATAGATACATAAAAGGTGAAGCGAGTGTGATGGATACACTATATGAAGCAAAGTGTGAGCGTGTGATAGATACACAAAAGGTGTGCACAAAGTGTGATAGATGCACTAAGTGAACAAAGTATGATAGATATACTGAAAGCGAACACGAAGTGTGATAGATGCACTTAGTGAGCAAGTATGATAGATATACTGAAAGAGAACACAAAGTGTGATAGATGCACTATGTGAACAGAGTGTGATTGATACACTAAAAGCGAACACAAAGTGTGATAGATGCACAGTGTGAACAAAGTATGATTGATATACTGAAAATGAACACAAAGTGTGATAGATGCACTTAGTGAACAGAGTGTGATTGATACACTAAAAGTGAACACAAAGTGTGATAGATGCACAGTGTGAACAAAGTATGATTGATATACTAAACATGAACACGAAGTGTGATAGATGCACTTAGTGAACAAAGTATGATTGATATACTGAAAATGAACACAAAGTGTGATAGATGCACTTAGTGAACAGAGTGTGATTGATACACTAAAAGTGAACACAAAGTGTGATAGATGCACAGTGTGAACAAAGTATGATTGATATACTAAATCAATGAAGTGTGATTGATACACTGAGCGAATGAAGTGTGATTGATACACTAAGCGAGTGTGTGTGATTGATACACGAAAGTGAATGACCTTAAAATGGAACTTCTTTGAGTGAACCGTGCATACAATATCGTGCACGACTGAGGAAGAAACTTGATAGGTATAATGCATTACAATTCAAGTGAAGTGGGTGCATAACAATGTAAGTGGAAGAGTGCATAACCTTGAAGCAGGATTGATCTTGCGCCTGAGGTAGAGGTACACTCATATTTCGGAGCATTGGCAAGGCCCTGAAGGGGTACGTCCGGAGTACAATCACGGAATTTTCTGAAGTTGACACAAACTCAGATACTTCGATTTTCACTCTTTTGCTTTTGCTTTGCAGTCTGGAACTATCATAGCTTCAGATAGGTCTTGGTTTCACCGTTCACACTTATCGGGGGTGGACCCTGCAGTTTTATGGAAAAAAGAATCTTGTTTTGCACAAACGTGAAGGATGGCACAACACTCTGAGCACAAAACGATTTATTTTTGAAATTGAGAGATGAGTTTTCGACCAGGTATTGAGCCTACGACTGAACACAGCGAGAAAGACTCAACAACGGAAAACAAAAGGTAAACAACCTAAACACGTCGAGACACGCTCGGAACGACTCAAAGTAAGAATCGAGACAAACAAAACAAAAGACACGACACACAGACGTGCACAGGGAGCCTGTTTCACCGGGTATTATTCCCACCCTTTCTTATTTGTGATTCTCACATCACTCGGCTCTCAAGCTCGGTTTTTCTCTCAAAACCCTTTTCTCGCTTTTTCTCTCAGCGCACATCTCTCTATTCTTTAATCTCTCGTTTTTCATCCCTCCCCTGGGTGGTTGATGGATAAGCTGGAAATTGTGGGCTCTTGCCCCTGGTATTCTACCAGCTTTTGATTCTTGTTCACAACAGTGAATTCATCCCACAGAGGGGGTTGCGCTACAACTGGGTGTGTAGCAAATCTGCAGCTAACATCGGTTGATGATGCCCTACTGGGGAGTTCGGACGTGATTAGATCTGTCCAAACAAAGAAGTAGAATATCTTGATCCGTTCCCGTCCGTGCTTCACACTTGGCTTGATACCTCGTTGCGTGGAGGATGAGAGAGCTTTCAGCCCTTTGTTGTTGACTTCAGTTGTGCCCTTTTCTGGCAGGTAGAGTGCCCTTCTTGGCAAGTATGTTGAAAATGGGGAAAAGACAGGAAGCCTGACTCAATTGTACCCCTAGTTCATCATTTTGACCATTTATTTTTGGTTTTCTACGAAAACAATTTTTTGACCAATATGAGAGTTAGATTAACACACTTGTTCGATTTTTGATTTGAAATCATGCAAGTCAGGCTATGAGCACTGAAAATTTTCCTTTTTTGGGTCCAAGAAATGGTCCAATTTTTGGAAAAGATGGAACAATTTTCGAGAAAAGTAGTCAGCTTCAGTAAAAATTCTCAAAAACTATTTTTGCAAACAGCTGATGCTCAACAAGCATGGAACTTACTCTTCGAGATGCGCAACCTCGGATCGGAGGCAATGGAAAATTGCCCCTGGTTTGAAAAAGGGGGGGGGAGGCAACGGAAAGTTGCCCCTGGTTTGAATGGCAGCTCACGGCGGCTCGTGGCAACGGAAAGTTGCCCCTTGTTTGGGTGGTGCCGCAGTGTATTGTAATTAGTCCTCAGAGCGATGATTGCAACCGAACTCCCGGATACAGAAAAGACAAAGATGACTAGAACCATCACATGGACACAGTTGAATTTGAAGTGTTTTAGGGCTGGACTTCAGAATGAAGTTGCCTACGTATCCCAAACATGGGAATCAAGCCTTACGTAGTTCGGGGTTAAGGTACACTCGGGTATTTAATCTCTCCTTTTTAGGCTCTAACTTTTGCCAAGGCGCCCGATGTGGGTTTTCGACCTTGCGAGCTTTGTTTTTCTTTTCTTTTCAATTCTTTTCATTTCTTTTCTTTTTTTTGATTTTCTTTTTTGTTCTTTTCTTTGCATTTTTTTTTTGTATTTTTCTCTTGCTCTAACTTTTGCCTGGGTCGCCCTTCCGGGTTTTCGGCCCAGCGAGCCTCTCAAAGGGTAAAAGCGTAGTTTGGTCCATGCCAAATGGTTGTAGGATTTTGAAGCCATCCATATCTAGGAGAGTGGCTGTTGATTTGCAAGAGGACTCATCTTCGGCTCTTCGAGCACGTCTGACATCTTTGCCCCTAGTTTGAAGGGTACTTCTGTTCTAGCTTTGCAAGCTTCTTCTGATGAGGTCTAATCTTCTTGATCTGGCCTTCTTGCCTCTTGTCCGAGGGCTGCTTCGAATCTGGCCACACAGGCCTCATATGGCGGTTGACCATTGAACATTCTGAACTCAGGTTCAAGGTTTGAAAGTGAGGGGTCGAATCTCGAGGCTGAGAGCGATCCTAAGCTGCACAATCTCAAGAGTGATCCCACACAAGTCTTCGAAGGACTGCGCAAAATATTTTTTTGAAATTTTTTAAGAAAGCGACAAATCGCTCGCGCCGAAGACAGTGTAGAACCAATCTGGATCAAGCCAGGGTCCTTCTCAGTACTCACATTAACAAGCATGATCTCAATCATTAAGGGCTTAGCATGCCTCTCTTTCTCTCAAATGATCAAAATTTTGCAAATCCCGAGGAATTCCTTCCTCTTCGTTTTCACCGCAGTGTTCAAAAAAAGTTTTGAAAAAAACTTAGGTCGATACAATGATTTCAAGGCACAGAAAAGGCAGGCGAAGAGCACTGTCATTCCATTCAATACTTCTGGCACAACTGGCACACGGCAGAAGCAAACACAAGAGTGTGAAAATCACTACTGTTCATTCAAATCTGTTGGCACAACTGGCTCCCTGGCAGAAACAGACTCAAAAGGACAAACACAAAGCAAAATAGTGATATCCGAAGTAACACCCCCGGAATCACCCGACTTTAACAAAACAGGACTGACTCGATACAACAAGACAAACCCGACTGACTCAGTATGAAAAGACTGACTCAATACAAATTGAGAAGACTGACCCAATACCCAAGTCAGAAAACGCAAAAACTAGTATTCGTAAAATGCTCGAAACAGTGCGTGCCAAACGCCACATCTAGAGTAAACTGAGTGCCGCCCACAGGTGGTTCATCCCCTGATCACATATTCGTACTATCCCCCAAGTTCACTGATCCAGTGGTGATAGACTTTACTGAGCTGGTGCGGCAATGACCTTGTTGTCAAACAAATCCTGTACATCATGGCGCAGACGAAAGCAGCTATCGGTCTCATGACCGGTTTGTTGGTGGTACGCACAGTACTTAGTCTGGTCATGCTTTGCAGGGATAGGATCGGGTAGGGGCCGTTGTTCCAACGGTTTCAGATGTCCTTTCCGAAGTAAGACCTCTAGAGCCTTTGACAAAGGCATATGGAGTGGGGTGAAAACCCTCTTGACTCGAGGTGGATATTTGGTTTTTTGTGAGCTACTTCCGGACGCACCGGTGAATGGGGTGGCTGTTTTTGATGCGGTGGTGGTAACCATGTCTACTTCAGAAGATCTTGAACCTGCATCACCACTGGTGGTCGCATTCGAACTGCGGGAAAACGCCCTCCTAGGCTGCTCTTTCTCCTGGTCAAAGAGGCCCTGCTTCATAGCATCCTCGATCTGCACTCCCATCTCATGCAAGTCTGGAAAGGTAGGGAAGGGGATCACGATCATTTTCTGCATTAGCTTGGGCTGGAGATTGCGCACAATCATCCGTATTTGATCCTTATCTGTTGGCCTAATGGTCATCATTGAGGCCTTGGCCCTCCAGCGGGCCACGAATTCTGAGAAGCTCTCTTTCGGCTCCTGCCTCATCGTCTCAAGATCACGGGTCGTAATCTCGATTTGGGTATTGTATGAATATTGTGTGACGAAGGCCTCGGCCATCTCCTCCCAGCTTTGTTTTACTGAATCCTCCAATTTGGCATACCAGGTGACTGCAATACCCGACAGGGTCCTGCCAAAAAGGGAGAGCTTCTGTAATCTTGTCAAGCCCATCGGGCGCAAAACATCTGAAAACAAGCTCAGGTGGACCATGGGATCTCCTGACCCATCAAAACGGTCGATGTGAGGCATCTTGAACCTATTCGGCAGAGTCACAGCTGCGTCAGTGTACCCGTCCTCAATGCCCGGGATGGACTTTACGCCTTGAGACTTCTTAAACAGCTTTTCAAGCTTGCTCATTTTTAATGCCATGGGGTCCACCTCGGACTCGAAGGGAGAATCCGATTGATTGATAGGAGTGGGTGCCTTGGAGAGTTGAGGCAGAATCGGGGGTGGAGCTGGCCCGACTGGAATGTCCGTATCATCCTGGACATGGGTTGCCTCCCCGAGTATGGGAACTCTTGGTGGGGGAGGAGCCTGGTGCGAAGTAGATACTCCAGTTTGCTGCTCCAATCTGGCAATTGTCTCTGCCTGTTGGGTTATGGCCACAGCCTGTTGTTTGGCGAATTCCGCTTGACGGACAGCGTCTTGCTGCATGGCTTTCATACTATCCTGGAGTTGGCGCACCATCTCTTCCAGACTCGACATACTGTTCTAATCTAACTGAGCAACCGGTATATCTGTGTCGGCAATAGGTTCGGAAATCTCAGCCTGACTGCTCAAAGATCACTGATCTGGTAGCTATTGTACTGGTGGTCTGTGCCTGACTAGCCTTCTTTGGCCCTGATTATCCTTGAACTGAGTCTCTGACCTGACAAAGTCTATCAGTACAAATCCAATGAACCTCGGGGGATATTGGAGCCTTCTGAAGCTATAGTTCCAGGACTACCCTGCAAAAGAGAAAACAGACAGCATCTCAGCTCAATTTCACTGGAACGGATAGCAGAACGACTATACTCAATACTGATAACTGTTCCCCAAATATCTGTTCCCAAAATACTGAATCTGATACCCGCGGATATAACTGATTCTCAAATTCTGATACCAATGCCCTTAGGCCTGATGCCCCAAACTTGCAAACTGGTATGTACATTCCTGTAGAGATACACTCTAAAAGCACATAGCAAGTAAGAGAGAGCCAAAACACCCCTATGTTGGGGTAGGGTTTCCCTGTCCTATTTTGTCAGGAACTAGGGTTTCACTACGCACACAGCGGTTTCAAACAACTTAGCATTGGGTAAGCAACCTGTCCTAGTTTGGAATGGTCACTATGGATCCGAATATGCACTAGGTCGAATGGTCAAAAAGGGTGCCCCGGTAAACCGGGGTTTGTGTTCCCATGCTGTCAGAGCCCATAACCGGTCAGCCTTATGGTCATGCCTTGACAAGACAAGCCTTCGGCAAACCGTTCAGGAATGGCAGATGGCAAACACTATGTCCTAGGCGCACCAATGCACATGCAATGCAAAGAAACACATAAGTGAAATCAAAATAGGATATCACGAGTTCGAGTCAAGCTCTCTAAATTCCCCAGCAGAGTCGCCAGAAACTGTAGACGCGCCCGCGTGGGCCTCGTGCTACAGTTCGGACTCTCGATTTTTGTTGTCGCGGTTCTAAATCTGAACCAAAGAGTCCAAATCTGGCAAATCGTTTTGAGAAACAGATTTTTGAAAAAGTAGTGCCAAACATGGACTGCTTTGCCAGATACAGAGTCGCCACCTAAATATTTTTTAAAAATGGGGAAATTTAGGAAACCCTGACTCGGTGCCGAAGGCCACATGTCCGTCATCACCGGAGTTGTCTCGGCTCGGGAGCTTGGGTACGATCGGGGAAGGTCAGCTATGAGCACCCCCTTTCGCCCGGTCCGGAGACCAGCCTCTACTAACCGTGATATTCTGTTTTGAAAACGTTTATGTGTTCTTAAACCAATTGTTAGCCTAGAATTACTATGTTATGCGCGCAGCAAACAAGTATAGACCAAATCGCCCAAATTGGAACAAAACATTTCATGTTTGTTTTGAAAATGATTTGCTACTCGCAAGTAGGCTAAAATACAGATTTTGCCACCCTCAAGTGGGCTTTTAGAGAAGATGGTTTTGCCACTATCTAGTGGGCTTTAAAATCCACAGTTTTAATGCATTATCCCAATTGAAGCAATTTGACCTCCACCCACAGGCATTCAAGCAGTTTATAACACATAAGCATCTAGCCACATGTTAAGCATACTGTCATGGCAACACTCACACACATGCGGGATGCTAAAGCATAAACACTTACATAGTACTCCATGCCAAAACAAAGAACTTGTTAGCAAACATGCATGATCCAAGTCCATGTTAAGTGCCTAATGCATCGCATACAAAATGTTGCTAGAATAGGCTCGGCTATCCTAAACATGTCATGTGAAAATGCACAATTATCACGTATTCAGTTTGGGAATTGAAGTATTGATGCAGTTAGCGTGATGTACCGAGCCTAATGCATGCAATACAAATGCATGGATGCACACATGCATAGCATAAGGTATGCTAAAATAAATGTGCCCTAATCTACCATCATAAGCAGGTAAATAAAAGGGAAGAAAGAAGTGGGGTTGGAAGACATACAT
Source organism: Camellia sinensis (assembly GCF_055761805.1). Lineage (NCBI taxonomy): Eukaryota > Viridiplantae > Streptophyta > Magnoliopsida > Ericales > Theaceae > Camellia > Camellia sinensis. The sequence goes on from NC_138967.1 coordinate 8,563,374, forward strand.
CACACGCACGCACACTTATTACAAATATGCCCTCGCTCGGAGGGACCAAATAAATATTACAAATTAATTAACTACCCAAGCTAATTAAATATTACAATTAATTAATTAATTAACAAATTAACTAATCTAGGAAAACAGGTAAACCGCCTCGGGAAATGCGCCGCCATGCATAGGCTGCCTCTGTTTTCCCTGCTCTGCTCTTCTGAAAACTGCCAAAGTCTCAGGGATGCCTCTCAGGACACTGGGGGATATCATCGGCTGACCAGAATTTCCACCGGCAGCGGTGTATGGCCATCGGCACAAAATGAAGCTGTCGGCAGAGAAAAGATCGCCGGTCGGCACATTACACTGCCGGTCGGCAAAGAAAGCCTGCAGAACCTGTAACTCACAGCAACAGAGGGCAAAGCAAAGCATGGCAGCACAATTCAAGGCATGTATGCAACAATCATGTCCCTTATCATGTTTGCGACTCAAAGGGGCATGTGCCTCGATTCTCGGACCACCAATCACGCATTTCCACGCATGATGGCCCAAGAAATCAAGTATGCAACTTTGATTTCAAATGAAATGCAAACCAAATCAAACCAAAGTCCTAATCCCTATCACCAAATCAAGGGGCAAGGAATGCATGCAAAATGCAATGCAACCTAAGCATACAAGCTAAGGATGCAACATGGCATGGCAACTAACTTATGCAAGCATACAAGCATACATATGGCAATGCAAATAGATGGAGAGATGGACTTAAACATGAATTAGGCAACTCTAAATAGGCCTAAAACAGTAGCCAATGGAAGAAAATGAAGTGCCTCGAAATGCGTGCGCACAGGCACGCAAATCAAGGCAATGGCATATGCAATGCAATGGCTAAAATGGCATATAGAATGCAACATGGACTTATACTAACATGAGAGAGCCTCAGCCTCACTCACATAAGAGGCCGATGAATGAAAATGAAGTGCCTCGAAATGCGTGCACACGGGCACGCAAACCGAGGCAATGGCATATGCAATGCAATGGCATGGAAAATGACATGCAAATATGCTAATGGGATTTCAGCACTGAAATATGGGGGAAAAAAGCCCCGGAATGAGGCGAAAACACACCCGATGCATAGAATAGTCCCGAAACATGGACTTTGGCACCCGAAATGGCCTACAGCTATACAAAGCATGCACAATATGGACATGGAGCATGAAGACAGAAGCAAAAAAGCTTCAAAATAAGCATTTTTCTAGTACAAGTCATGGCCAAAAAACAAGCAAAGATAGGGCAACAATGGCATGCAAAAATGACCCTAAACATGAGGTTATGAAGCAACTCACAGCTGCTAACTCCAAACAGGTTAGGGCCCTTCAACAACATTGAAGAGGGGCCCAAAATAAGACTATTTACAGTTTATGGCAGCCCCAAAAACAGTATACAAATATATTAGAAATGCAATGCAAAAATGAGGCTCAAAAGTGGCTATAACATGAGGTATACAAAACATTCACCAAACAAGAAAATACCCTTAATAAAACATATTCAGGAGGTCAAAATAAAGCCACTTTTAGTTCGGACCAAGGTCCAAAAACAGCAACATCAGGGGCTGCCAAGACATACAAAAATGGGACCAAAAAGAGGATATAAAGGGAAGTACAACATGGAAGTACCAAACAGTGTTGAGCCCTTCTTAAATGTTGAAGAAGGGCTCAAAATAAGCCTATCTACAGTTTACTACATGCCCAAAAACAGATTACACATAGGCCAAAAATAACATGCAAGATTAGGGCCTAAAGGAGAGATAAAGAAGGAAGTGCTAGCTATTATCCTCAAACAGCAAGAGGTCCTCAATCAAACATGAAGAGGACCTCAAAATATGATGATTTGAAGTTTGGGTCGGAGCCCAAAGATGTAACCACAAGGAGCTAAGATATAGGCCAAAAAAAATGCACAAAAGAGGGAAAATGAGACTCACCCTTGTAGAACCAATCTTTAGCAACCTTTGGACTGAGTTTGGGAGCTTTTAACCTCTGGAGGACAGCCTCAAGCTGCTGGAATGGGCGTTGGATGCCTTGTGCTATGAGTTGATGAAGAAATGGCCCAAGAACAAAGGTGTTTGATGGTTGAATGAGGGAGATATGGAGAGAGATGGAGGGTTGTATGTATGTATATCAGATATATGTGGTATATCTCTGGTTTTTTTGCTTCAAATCTCTAACCTAAACAAAGGAGGAGGAGAGGTGCTTATATAAGCAATGCTAAGCTTCTAAGACAAGCTTCAAAGGGGCCAAGGGGTTCAAGGGGGGTGCAAGGCTTCTAGAGGAAGCTAAAACAGCTGGCCAAGCTTCTCCAAGAAGCTTGGCCAAAAGGTTCAAGCTTCTAGAAGGTTAAGGGGTTCAAAGGCTCACAAGGTGCAAAACAAACACACATGTACGTGGGGGATCGATTCTGTGCATTCCAGCTGGCACAGCTGGAATCCACTCAATCTGCAGAATGCTCCGGAAGGTCGTCGGCTAGCAAAAATTGCCGGTCAGCAAAATAAAGTGCCGGTCGGCACAATAAATTGCCGGCCGGATAAATATAGTGCCGGTGGATGGCCGGTAAGCTCAAAAAACTACTGATTGGTGTCCAAATTGAAGCCCCGGAAGTTAGCTTTCCAATGGCGCAAACCTTGCATCAAAATTCCTCCTGTGCAAAACGTTATGCCCTTTTCCGTGAAGCCGCGCAGATTCGATCCAACCAGGATGATGCCCGACTTCAACTGATCATATCTCCCCCACCCGGACTTGGCTCTCGGAGATTCTTGAGTGCAAAGTGAAGCCCCGGAAGTAAGCTTTCCGACGGTGGTGGCCCCATAGCTAAACTCCAAGTGTACAGATAGATAAGCCCGATTCAGCGAGGGCTGCTCGACTCGCTTCTACCCGGATTCATGCCGAACTTCCCCCAAACTAGTTTTCTCCTCTCCTTTCCTCTTTTCTTCAACTCCAAAACCCTAAACAAAGTGTTTTGAAAGATTTGCCTCTCTTCTAGCCGAAGAAACTGATTTTTTGCCCTGCACATCTCTCAACACCGAGCAAACCATCAGTAGTGCCCAAGTCTTAAGGGCGGTCAAAAATGGGGTGTCTACAGTGTGCCTCTTCCTCAAGCTCAAGATCAAGTCTGCTTCAAGCCAGAATGGTGATCAGAAGTGTTCTCCCTAAGTACCAATCCCTGCCAGAGGCATCTTGGCTGTGTTTGCAATGAGTTCCTAGGAGATCAACTGTGGCGGTGGAAACTAGAGTTTGAATGGCGATGCCTAGAACGCAATGGTTCGGGATTTCTGAGACTAAATCTGGTTTAAATACCTAGGGGTATATCCTCGGCTTGAAATCTGTATGGCAGCCCCATAGGTTGAGGTCGCGGGTATGCGCCTCAATTTTGGATACTGAACCAACCTAGTCTGTCACCCCGTTGGAGAATAGGGAAAGTTGTGAATATGATCGAGAAGAAAAATGGCATTCATGGCTTCTACATACAGAGGTTACCTCTTGTCAGCATTTCAGGACCTTTGTACTGTGAGTTGAAAGTAAGAGCTCGAAGAACACAAGGTAATAGTTCGAAGAACAAAAGGGGAGATCCCCGTCAGAGTAGAGCGGTTCATCACCACTCGCCCCATAAGGTGCTTGCTAAAGCACCGCTTTGTTTATTTATTGCATTCCCTAAGCATCATGCACTGCATTGCTTGTAACATGTATCATATGATCGCACTTATTGCATTTATTTGCATCTTGTGTTAGCTTGTATGATTTATCCTTTTACACTGAGTAGCGTTTAGGATCGTTGTCCCCCGGGGCTTTTCTCAGGTTGCGTCGAGCGCGCCCCTAAGCGGTTGTTTTTGAACCTCTTCTCACGATTTCAGCGTGGTTAGAGTGTTCCTTTCCTCACACGATTTCAGCGTGTTTGGAATTTGTCTTAGGTTATGTCGAGTGCACCCCTGAGCGGTTGTTTTCGGACCTCTTCTCACGATTTTAGCATGGTTAGAGTGTTCCTTTCCTCACACGATTTCAGCATGTTTGGAATTTATCTTAGATTGCATCGAGCGCGCCCCTGATTGTTGTTTTTGGACCTCTTCTCACGATTTCAGCGTGGTTAGAGCGTTCCTTTCCTCACACGATTTTAGTGTGTTTGGAACTTATTACATGTTGCGTCGAACGCGCTCCTGAACCAAGCCTCTAGCTTGCTCAACAAGCTTGAGACTGCGATTTCTATAAGAGAGGAGGTCCCTCTCCCTTTCCAGAGGTTCTAAAAATTTGGATTACAGACAAGATATCTCTCTCTTTATATATTTCTCCCTCTCTCTCTATATTTGCACTTGTTTGTGCTTGAAAGTGGTTTTTTTTCACACTTTTGCACTAAAGCACCTAGTGAAACACCATCACTCTTGAGCTAAGGTTCTTGGAGGTTGCATTTGTGTGGTTTTGGTTTGGTTTTTGCCTCAGAAGTTGCTGTCTTGAAGTGGTTCTTCAAAGGTGAGTCTCTTACCTCTTTAAAGCTTTGTTTTCATAGCTTATTTGGCCCTATTTGCATGATGTTTTAGGCCTAACTTTAAACTGAAAAAAGTTCTTATTTTAAGTGCTTAAAGTGTTTGTTTGAGGTTTCTTTGGTGTTGGGGGTGGTCTAGCCCCTTTTGTGCCTTGTTTGGCTTTGTTTTGTGCCATCTCTTTTAGGCCTTTGGATCACCTTTGTTTGGCCTCTTCACCACTGAATTCCAGAGGAATTTCAATGGTGGAAAGTGTGTTTTGAGGCTCCAAATAGGTGGGGGTGGTCCCCCCCCTCTTTTGTATCTTGTGTGCTTGTGTTGATGGCACACCAAGTTAGCATGTTTTTCTACCTCCTTGTGGCTCCATTTCAGCATGTCTTTGGCCTTGTTTTGCCATGATATAGCTTTGTTTTGGCTTGGTTTGGTTACCTCATGCATGCTCTTTACACTTGTAGTGTAGTCCTTGCAAACTAGCCTTGTATGCTTAAGGTTTTGGCTCATCTTTCTAGCATGTGTTGGTTCCATTCCAGCATGTTTTTGGTCATTATTTAACATGCCTTAATTCTGATTTTAGTTGGTGAAGTCATCTCATGCTTGGTTTTGGTAGGTGTAGTGTAATCCTCTTTGTTGGCCTAGTATGCTCCATGTTTCATGCCTTTAATTCTAACATGTGTTATCTCTAGTCCATGCATGTTTTGGCCTTGTTTTGACCTGCCTTGAGACTGTTTTGAGTCACCTTAGCCCTTTGGGGCTTGCTTGATATAGCTATGGTGCAAGTACCGTTGCTTGCCTTAAAAGCTTTGAGCCTCCTAGCATGCCTCATTTGTCATATGTGCATGTTTTGACTTCATTTGGAATGATATTTCAGAGCATATAGTGTTGACGCACTTCCATGTTCTTCACTCTTTAAGTGCTCTTAAGAGTTACACCTTTGTGCCTAGTTCATGGGCCAATGCATGAGCATGCATTTTATTGCTTTCAATGCTAGCATTTCAAAGCATTTTGGCTATTATTTTGGCATGCATGAGGACTGTTTAGGGTTGGTTTAGTCCATTGAGCATTGCGTTGTATAGCCTTAGTGATGTGTACTTCATTAGCTTTAATGCTTAAGGGCCCTAGCATGCCATGCTTGTGTTGCTTGCATGATACGTCATCATTTCTCACATGATTTCAGTGCTTGTACCTATGCCATGCTCTCATACTCGTCACTTTTTCATTGTGTTTGAAAGTTGACCCTTATGCCTAGTGGATGGGCCATCACATGAGCATGTGTTCTTACCCCTTTTGTGCTTAAGTTTTGGTGTGTTGGCAACTGTTTTGGAGCCTCTTAGGTCTGTCCATATGTGGTTTAAGTCCACGGAGCATTGTATTGCATGCCTCTTCTATGATGCTCTTTACTAGCTTTGGTGTTCTTGGCCTCCGAACATGTCTCGCATGCATTGTTTGCATGGTAGAATCTTGTGCATGTCATTCTAGCATTGGTAGAATAGCATGTTGTTTGCATGTTCTTGCATTGCATGTTGTTTGCATGTGGCCTTTGCATTGTGTTTGGATTGGATATTAATCCAAACACGAGAAACGAGGAGTGTTTCATACTTGATGTGATGAAACACGCCTCATTTCTTTGTCGCCGACCCTCTTGATCAAGCATGATAGAGGTGTAGGCTCATTATGTCATTTGTACATTCATTGACATTGAATTGTGCAAACTTGGCTTCTTTGGCAATCATGTATTGAGATGCGTGATTGATGGTCCAAGAGTCGAGTACTGCACTCCCTTGAGCTTGAGGAATGATAGGGAGGGTGGTTGTGCACACATACCTTACAAATACACTGCCATGTCTCTGTTTGTGCTCTGTTGCAGCAAAAAGGAGAAATTGCAGGAAGCAGTGGTCGACCGGCCATCAAGGCTGCCGATCGGCCACCAAGTCTGCCGATCGGCTATCAAAAGTGGCCGATGACCATTATCTTTGGCCGATGGCCATTCCTCTTGGCCGACCACCCCTCAGCATGTTCTTAAGGTGGATCAGAAGCATCTTGGAAGTTGGCACAATTTTCAGAGGTCCAAAAGAGTGCAAACAGAGACATCATGAGGCACGGTAGTGGATTTCCAAGCGAAGCCGATCGAGCATGCATGCACTTCTCGCCCCAAGGCCATTTTAACTACTTTGTTTAGCTAGTTAATTTGCTGATTTTGTAATTAATTAGTTAATGTATTTAGCTAATTTATTTCATCTTTGTAATATTCTAATTAGCTTAGTATAACTTGTTTCAATTCAGTTTGTAATTAATTATCTTAGCATAGCTAGTTAGTTGATTTATTCGGACCCTTCGTTGAGAGGGCAAATGTGGTAATAAGTGTGAGTGTGTGTGATGCATGTCTTCCAACCCCATTTCTTTCTCCCCTTTAGTTATCAACTTTTGATGGTTAGTTTTAGGGCATGTTTTAATTAGCATACTTATGTTTTGCATGCGTGCATCATTCATTCGTATTGCATGCACCGGGCTCAGCGCATCATTCAAACTACATTGTATTTCAATACACTTTCTTGAATTCGTGTTTCAAAGCATGTTATCAAGTGTTGTATCTATATGCCATCCTAGAATAGCAGAGCCTACTTTAGTTGCATTTTTGCATATGTTGCATTAGGCATTGTTAACATAGCTAGGATCATGCATTGATTACTAACTAGCTTTTATTTTGGCTCAGAGTACACTATGAGTGTTTACGCTTTAGCATATTGCATGCGTGTAAGTGTTGCCATGTTTAGCATGTTTGCCATGAGGCTATGTGATTAACTGCTATAACTGCATGAATGCCTATGGATGAAGGCTTCATTGCTTGAATTGGAACAATTCATCAAAATGTGAGTTTAAGCCCACTTGAAGTGGCAAATCATCATGTTTTAAGCCCACTTGAGGGTGGCAAATCCGCGACTTAGCCTACTTGCGAGTAGCATTTTCAAACCATTTTCAAACAAACGAACATGAGATATTTTGTTCCAACTCGAGCAATTGAGTCTATACTTGTATGCTGTGCGCATCACATAGTAAGCTAGCTAATGAACCGGAATAAGAACACATATGCTTTCAAAAAAAAATATCATGTTAGTAGAGGCCGATCTTTGATCGGGCGAGCGGGGGTGCTCGTTTCAGGACCTTCCCCTCTCGTACCCAAGTTCCCGAGCAGAGGCAACTTTGGTGATGACGGACACGTGGCCTTAGGCCCGAGTCAGGGTTTTCTAAATTTCCCCAAAACAAAACATTTAGGTGGGGACTCTAAAATCTGGCAAAGCAGTCCATGTTTGGCGCTTTTTGTTAAAATTGATTTTTCAAAACGATTTGCAGGATTTGGACTCTTTGGTGATTTATCAGTCTTACATTGCACTTTGTGAGATTAGATTCAGAACCATGACAGGAGTCCGAACTGTATAGCTAGAACTACAATTCACGCCCTCTCCGAAAGGGGGGCGTGCGGAGCGAGTTCGGGCGGTCTACAGTTTCTGGTGACTCTGCTAGGGATTTAGAGAACTTGACTCGAACATCATGATATGTTGTTTTGTTTACACTTATGTGTTTCTTTGCATTGCATTTACATTGGTGCACCTAGGACACCGTGTTTGCCGTCTGCTATTCCTGAACGGTTTGCCGAAGGCTTGCTTGGAAAAACGTGCCATAAGGTTGACCGGTTGCGTGCTCTGCCACGATGGAAACACAAACCTCAGTTTTTATCGAGGCACCCTTATTGACTATTCGACCTAGTGCATAGAGGAATCCACAGTGACCATTCCAAATTAGGACAGGTTGCTTACCCGATTGTAGGTTGTTTGAAACCGCTGCGTGCATAGTGAAACCCTAGCTCCTGACAAGATAGGACAAGGTAACCCTACCCCTCCATAGGGGTGTTTTGGCTCTTACTTACTTGATACGTGTTGTCAGAGTGTGTCTCTACAGGTTGTATGTATCAGTTTGCAAGTCTGGGTATCAGGCTTGCGGGCATCAGTATTTGGGAGAATCAGTTTTACCTGAGGGTATCAGATTTGGGGCATTGATTTGGGAACAGTGATTAGTATTGAGAACAGTGTGTTCAGCTTACAAATGCCAACTGTGTGTTGTCTTAATTTAAGTTGAAGTGCTATCCGTTTTTCTGCTTATTGTTTCCTTATTATGCTTTATTTATCTTTTTGCAAGGTAGTTTAGCATCATTGCTTCCTACCAGGCAGATATTCCCCAAGCACTTTGGATCAGAGGTCGAAGACTTCATCAATCCAAGGATCTGATAGACGGACAACCAGTGTTCCTTTCATTACCCCCGGTTACTAGACAGAGGTCAGTTAAGCGCAGTTCATCAGTACAGCGGTTACCAGATCAGTGGTCCTTACCCACCCCGCCTGTGAGTAGTCGGGCTAAAGTTTTCGTTTCTACCGCAGAGAGAGATATACCTGTTCAGTTAGATCAGTACCCTATGGCAAGCATGGAGGACATGATGCAACAGCTCCAAGAGACTATGCAAGCCACGCAGCGGGATGCTACCCGCCAAGCAGAGTTTGTTGCGCGTCAGGCAGAGGTTGTAGCTCAACAAACATAACTGATTGCCAGGCTTCAGTAACAGTAACAACCGCAGTAAGCCAGAGCATCTACTTCGCATCCACCCCCACCTAGAGTTCCAACACTCGGAGAGACTACAAACGTCCAAGAAAATACGGACGTCCTAACGGGGCCAGTTTCACCCCCAATCTTACCTCAGCTGTCCAAAGCACTGACTAATCTAGAGGACACACCGTTTGAGTTCGAGATGGATCCAACAGCGCCGAAAGTGAGCAAGTTAGAAAAGTTGTTCAAAAAAGCTCAAGGCGTTAATTCCATTCCGGACATAGAGGATGGATACACTAATTCGGCAGTGACTTTGCCAGACCGGTTCAGGATGCCGCGTATAGACCATTTTGATGGTTCTAGGGATCCCATGGTGCAGCTGCGGTTGTTCTTAGATATCCTACGTCCAATGGGCCTCTCCAAATTGCAAAAGCTTTCTCTCTTCGGCCAGATCCTGTCGGGTGTTGAGACTATTTGGTTCGCAAAACTAGAGGACTCTGTTAAGAGAAGCTGGGAGGAGATGGCTAAGGCCTTTATAGCTCAATACTCCTACAACACGCAGATCGAGATCATAACTCGTGATCTTGGGACAACCAGACAGGAGTCGAAAAAGGGCTTCTCTTACTTTGTAACCCGTTGGAGGGCCAAAGCTTCTATGATGACCATTAGGCTAGTCGACAAGGATCAGATACAGATGGTTGTGCGCAACCTCCAACCTAAGCTGATGTAAAAAATGATCGTCTTACCCCTTCCCACCTTTGCGGATTTACACGAGATTGGGGTATAGATTGAGGATGCTATGAAGCAGAGTTTGATTGACCATGAGCGAGAGCAGCCCAAGAGGGCATTTACTCGTAGTTCGAATGCAACCACGAGTAATGCTGCAGCTACCAGAACTTCCGATGTGGGCATGGTCACTACCACTATCCAAAAAACAGCCAATCCCTTTGCTGGTACTTCCACTTCAAACCCCCAAACTTCGAATTATCCACCCCGAGGCAAGAGGGTTTTCACCCCGCTGTATATGCCTTTTTCCAAAGCTCTGGGAGTCCTACTTAAGAAAGGACATCTAAAACCGTTAGAACAACGGCCTCTACCCAATCCTCTCCCTCCAAAGCATGACTCGACTAAATACTGTGCCTTCCATCAACAGCACAGTCATGACACCGACTAGTGCTTCAAGCTGCGTCATGAGATCCAGGATCTCATTGACAATAAGGTAATTGCACCACCACAAAAGCTGAATGTCACCACCAATCCTCTCCCCCCACATAATCAAAACCCTCCCCCTAGGCAGGTAAACTTCATCCAGTCAACGGCCATTCCATATGACCCAAACATATATGTCACACCCTTCCATCTACCCAAGCCTGAGGTGTTCATTCCAGACAGCACAGACTTATGCATGTTGAGTATCTCCCAAACCCAACCTGAACCGGTGGTGGTAACTGTCGAAGACAGAATCGGGATGACTTTGGAGGCAGATGAGAATGATGATTCAGAGCCTGAGGGGTCTGCAAGCTTTGCGTACAACCCGAGTGGTTATATCACATCAATAGATCAGGTTAAGCCGAGGGTAGATTTGCCAGCTGGGGCAGAGATCAGCGTGGTTCAGAAAGATGGACCAAATCAGGGGTTAGATGACCTAGCGGAGTTGGAGGAGGACATTGCAAATCTGCAGTTCTTCAATGAACAGGGTCCAGGGGACGTGACTGTTAACTGGTTTGACTTGGATGGGTCAGCAGAGAATACGGGGTGGCTCAATGACCAGCTAGATGTTGTTGAAGAATCTCAGCCAAAACAGGGGCAATCAAAAATTGGGTTATCAGCAGTGGCGGAATGGCCAAGAATCAGAAGATATCGCCGGAGAGCACCGGTGTTAAGAATTTTGCTCGGGATCCGAGCAGCTTGAGTACAGAAGATACTGAACATGAGGCTGCATTGAAGCACCTTGAGCGAGAAACGATCGAAGATCTTAAGGGGGCAAGGAAGGCCAAAGCCCCTACGGGGCGCGGAATGTGATATGAGCACAGAAATAGTTGCAATGGAACCGGACAGCTGTCTGTCGGTTGCCGATGGGATGTGGTGGGAAGACGACGACTTACGCCTTGCCCACATTGACGAAGATTGGGGACAGAATCAACCAGATGACACCTGGTATGTTGAGGAGGTTAACCATATGACCAGAAGTGGGCGGTACTTCAAGCCCCCACACTTGGATCAACCAGAGGCGTCCGGAAAGGACAAAGAAGCGGAAAGGCAGAAAGAAAAACTGCTCGATGAGGAGGCTGTACTGAAACAGCTTAAGAAAATCCAAGCAGACATCTCTATCTGGGGATTGTTTATGGCCTCAAGGGTTCACAGACAGGACGTCCTTACAGCCATGGACAGGGCTAAACTTTCAATCGATACAACTCCTGAGCAGTTGGTAGGGTTGGTTTTCCCAGGAGGAGCTTCCCCGACCCTGACCTTCACTGACAAGGAACTGCCGCTCGAGGGCTCAAATCATAACAAACCGGTCTATATCTCTGTCAAGTGTAGAGAGAAATAGATACCGGTGGTCCTTGTTGACACAGGATCTGCTATTAACGTGTGTCCATTGAGAACGGCATATACTATAGGGTTGAAGCCCGTAGATTTTGTGCCTACTGCCCAGGTGATACGGGCCTATGATAATACCAGCCGAGAGGTGATGGGGACTGTACAGATTCGGTCTCAGGTTGGTCTGGGGCAGCAGGATATTGACTTTCATGTCTTAGATGTCCCGGCCACCTTCAATCTACTCCTTGGGCGGCCGTGGCTGCACCTGGTGAAAGCCGTCTCTTCTACCCTCCACCAAATGCTGAAGTACCCCCACGGGAAGGGGGTGGCAATCGTTTTTGGGAATTCCTCGATACATCTGCTGCCAGAGGTTTCTACACCAGTTCTGGAGATTAAGCATGGCGCGGAGGATGTGTTTTTGTCAGGATTTACCCTAGCTAAGGCTCGGGTTGTAAAGTCAGTGCATAATCTGTCTACCTTATGAACAAGCTTCAGCACATCCCCGGGGGTGGAGTGGCCGAAAGGACATCGAAGCATCGGCCAAAGTGCCGCACGACCCATATACGTTTGGCTTAGGTTATCTGCCTACCAAAGAGGATTGGGCGAGGAAAGGAAGAGAAATGGCCGGAAGAGCTAGAGCCAAACAAGCTGGAAAGCATTATGAGTCGATGCACCGACCTATCTAGGGGACCCTGAATGGACGCTTTGTCCGAGAGGGGGAAGACTTCCCATTCTGCAGCTTTCCGAAGCCATGGCTAAATACAGAGAGGCGGCGCTTGGCGGGGTTTGAGATTTTCTTTGACTTGCAGTTGTCCGAGGATGACATTGTCGAAGAGTAGACAGACCCACCAGCTGAGGCTGAGCAGTGCAAGGAGGAGGATTTCGAGAGCACAGAAATTGAGATGGGGGTAGCACTGGCATGTCTACTCACAGATCCTCAGATCGTACTGGAGTGCTTGGGGGATAACTTCTCAGTTTCCATGATCGGAAATGAAGCGGCTGTGTGCCTATCTTCAAACATTCTCGATGCATTCACCGCACCCTCCCTCGTCTGGTAATAGGAGGAGGGCTTTTTATCGAGCAGCATCGGGTCAGGTAGTGAGCCGGAATCTGATTCCACTGAGTCTGTGGAGTTGGAATCAGGTTCTAGCTCGTCTGAGTCTGAGTCCGGTATTGTTGGGGGTGATAACCCAAAGGCCATTGTCTTGTCCAGGTCGTCTTTTTCTTTTTCCTTTGAGTCTGTTGTAATAGAGAAATCAGGCAGACTGGATGTTATTAATGAGAATGGTACGACTGTGGCTTCCGAGTACTTTTCTGTGCCTTTAATTTATTGCATTAATCAAGACTTTCAAAATTTTGATGAAAACGACGAGGAAGAAATTCCTCCGGTTTTGAAATATTTGCTTGATCAAGAGCAGGAGAGGTTTGTAAAACTGTTGGTTAATGAAATCACCACAATTAATGTTGGTACTGAGAAGGACCCGCGGCTGGTCCAGATCAGGTCCACGTTGTCTTCGGAGGAGCGCGAGCGCTTAGTCGCTTTATTAAAAGATTTCAAAGATGTTTTCGTGTGGTCCTACGAAGACATGCCTGGAATCGATCCTGAGATTATACAACACCGAATCCCCCTTGACCCAGAGGCCCGACCTATTAAGCAGAAGCTCCAAAGGATTCGCCCGGACTGGAGCATGTGTTCTTGCCCCTTTTGTGCTTAAGTTTTGGTGTGTTGGCCACTGTTTTGGAGCCTCTTAGGTTTATCCATATGTGGTTTAAGTCCATGGAGCATTGTATTGCATGCCTCTTGTATGATGCTCTTTACTAGCTTTGGTGTTCTTGGCATCCGAACATGTCTTGCATGCATTGTTTGCATGGTAGAATCTTGTGCATGTCATTCTATCATTGGTAGAATAGCATGTTGTTTGCATGTTCTTGCATTGCATGTTGTTTGCATGTGGCCATTGCATTGTGTTTGGATTGGATATTAATCCAAACACGAGAAACGAGGGGCATTTCATACTTGATGTGATGAAACGCGTCTCATTTCTTTGTCGCCAACCCTCTTGATCAAGCATGATAGAGGTGTAGGCTCATTGTGTCATTTGTTCATTCATTGACATTGAATTGTGAAAACTTGGCTTCTTTGGCCATCATGTATTGAGATGCGTGATTGATGGCCAGAGAGTTAAGTACCACACTCCCTTGAGCTTGAGGAATGATAGGGAGGGTGGTTATGCACACATACCTTGCAAATACACTGCCATGCCTTTGTTTGTGCTCTATTGCAGCAAAAAGGAGAAATTGCAGGAAGCAGTGGTCGACCGGCCATCAAGGCTGCCGACCGGTCACCAAGTCTACTGATCGGCTATCAAAAGTGGTCGATGGCCATTATCTTTGGCTGATGGCCATTCCTCTTGGCCGACCACCCCTCAGCATGTTCCTAAGGTGGATTAGAAGCATCATGGAAGTTGGCACAATTTTCAGAGGTCCACAAGAGTGCAAACAGAGGCATCATGAGGCACGGTAGTCGATTTCCAAGCGAAGTCAATCGAGCATGCATGCACTTCTCGCACTGAGGCCATTTTAACTGCTTTGTTTAGCTAGTTAATTTGCTGATTTTGTAATTAATTAGTTAATGTATTTAGCTAATTTATTTCATCTTTGTAATATTCTAATTAGCTTAGTATAACTAGTTTCAATTCGGTTTGTAATTAATTAGCTTAGCGTAGCTAGTTAGTTGATTTATTTGGACCCTCCGTCGAGAGGGCAAATGTTGTAATAAGTGTGTGTGTGTGTGATGCATGTCTTCCAACCCCATTTCTTTCTCCCTTTTACTTATCAGCTTTTGATGGTTAGTTTTAGGACATGTTTCAATTAGCATACTTATGCTTTGCATGCGTGCATCATTCATTCGTATTGCACGCACTGGGCTCAGCGCATCATTCAAACTGCATTGTATTTCAATACACTTTCTTGAATACGTGTTTCAAAGCATGTTATCAAGTGTTGTATCTATATGCCATCCTAGAATAGCCGAGCCTACTTTAGTTGTATTTTTGCATGTGTTGCATTAGGCATTGTTAACATAGCTAGGATTATGCATTGATTACTAACTAGCTTCTGTTTTGGCTCAGAGTACACTATGAGTGTTTACGCTTTAGCATATTGCATGCGTGTAAGTGTTGTCATGTTTAGCATGTTTACCATGAGGCTATGTGCTTAACTGTTATAACTGCATGAATGCCTGTGGATGAAGGCTTCATTGCTTGAATTGGAACAATTCATCAAAATGTGAGTTTTAAGCCCACTTGAAGTGGCAAATCATCATGTTTTAAGCCCACTTGAAGGTGGCGAATCTGCGACTTAGCCTACTTGCGAGTAGCACTTTCAAACTGTTTTCAAACAAACGAACATGAGATGTTTTGTTCCAACTCGAGCGATTGAGTCTATACTTGTATGCTGTTAGCATCACATAGTAAGCTAGCTAATGAACCGGAATAAGAACACATGTTCTTTCAAAAACAACATATCATGTTAGTAGAGGTCGATCTTTGATCGGGTGAGCGAGGGTGCTCATTTCAGGACCTTCCCCTCTCGTATCCAAGTTCCCGAGCCGAGGCAACTTTGGTGATGACGGACACGTGGCCTTAGGCACAAGTCAGGGTTTCCTAAATTTCCCCAAAACAAAACATTTAGGTGGCGACTCTAAAATCTGGCAAAGCAGTCCATGTTTGGCACTTTTTGATTAAAATTGATTTTTCAAAACGATTTGCCGAATTTGGACTCTTTGGTGATTTATCAGTCTTACATTGCACTTTATGAGATTAGATTCAGAACCGTGATAGGAGACCGAACTGTAGTTGCTAGAACTACAATTCGCGCCCTCGCGCGTGTAGCGGAGTTCGGGCGGTCTACAATCGCTTGCATCCTTTCCATGTGAAGCTTAGTCTGGCATGTGCTCATACATTTCCTTCGTTGAAGCATAGCTCTGCATGTGTATGCGCCTATTCCACTAAGAGGATTGTGGTCTGAGGGTGTCGGCACCTTTTCTGTGTTAGGCATGGTCTATGTTGTGTCCATACCTTTTCTGGGCAAGATGTGTTTTGGCCGCGCACCTTATTCACTTCATTCATTGCATCCATTGCATTGTACTTTGTTTTATTGCATTTAGCATTTAGGATCATTATCTTTCCTCAGCAGATCATTCCTCGCTTATACCATCCCACCCAATTACTTGTATTCTTTCTACAAAACACATAGTTCTACATGTGCATACACCTATCCCACTAAGAGAATTGTAGTTTGAGGGTTCGACACCTTTTCTATGTTAAACGTAGGTTGATTTTGCATCTCCATCCCTTTATGATATTCGTGT
The DNA here is from genome assembly GCF_055761805.1 of Camellia sinensis. Classification (NCBI taxonomy): domain Eukaryota; kingdom Viridiplantae; phylum Streptophyta; class Magnoliopsida; order Ericales; family Theaceae; genus Camellia; species Camellia sinensis. The sequence continues at coordinate 8,579,384 of NC_138967.1, forward strand.
GGTTTTGCACTACTCGTGGTTTGATCATATTATTGCATTGTATTGTATATCATTTGCATTGTTATATTGTGTATCATTTTGCATCCTGCCCCTGAACTATGCTGGTTTGATTCGTTGCAAAGAGATACGTAGGCAACCTGCAGACACAACCATTTATTTATCTGTTTCTACATTTACGTTTTGTTTGTTTGTCTAAGTCTTTGGCCTTGTCAAAAATGGATCGTATCTGGGCTTTGACATTCACTCACGTCATTTCATGACTCTGAGCTCTGTCAAAGAGGGGCAACTGTAGACATCCCATTTTTAATCGCCCTTAAGACTTGGGCGCTACTGATCATTTACTTGGTGGTGAAAGTTGTGCAGTGCAAGGGTTCGATTTCTTCGGCAATGAGAGAGTCAAATCCCAACTTCATACCCCTTTTGGACCAAAATTATTTTGAATAAAAGATTTTAGATCTTAAAACCCTCTCTGTCAAAATATTTTTTTGAAAAAGTTCCTACGATGTTTCGAGGCTTGCATTTCGTTAAATGTTGCGCTTTTCGGTAAACCGAGCAAGGACAAAGTGGAAATGAATGAAGGAGACATGAACTCTTTTGAAAATTATTTCAAAAACACCTTGTTTAGGGGTTTGAGGTTGAAGAAAAGAGGAGAGGAGAGGAGAGAAGAAAACAAGTTGAAGAAGTTCGACATGAATCCGGGTAGGATCGAAACTGAGCAGTCTTCACTCAAATAGAAATAACTTTTTTTAAAATTGTAATTTTGATGTGAGGCTACCACCATTGGAAAGAAGACTTCCAGGGCTACATTTTAGACTCACGAATGACCTGAAAATGTGTTGAAATGAAGGAGTTATGTCCATTTGAAGTTGGGCCCAAAAAGTAGATTTTTCTGTCCAATCAGAGGTGGAAGTTTCTGACCATAAATGGGATTTTTTGGCCATGTGCCGGCCATGAATGGCCAATGCCGGCCCCCTGCCATCCAAGAGTGTTCCATGCCAGCCAACGATGATCAAGTGCCAGCCAACAATGAACATGTGCCGGCCATTGATGCCAGAAAGCAGTTTTTGGCAGATATTTTTGCTCCAGCTGTTCCAGCTGTCTCTCTTGAGATATTTTCGACCTAAGGCTCTTATATTGCTATATATTGAAGCCAAATCTCTCATATTAATGGTTAGAATATTTTAGCAAAAGGTTTTGGAGCCACTCTCTCTACACTCCTCTCTCTAGATTCCTCTCTCTCTTGAGCATTTGTGCTTGGAGGCTTGCATACGTTAAACTTTAGCATATTCATCCTTGATGAAAGTGGTTCAACTTTGGGCTGAGGTTGCTTGAAGCTCTCTTGGAGCTTCCTTGGAGCTCTTGAAGGTCATTTGGCTTGGTTTTGTTGCTTAAGTGTTGTCTTCCCTTCAAGAGGTATAAGACTCACCATTTAAGCTTGTTTCGATACTTGTTTTTACCACCTTTACAAACTGTTTTTGGCTTGGTTTTGAACTGAAGAAAACTCTATTTTTCAGTTTTAAAAATGGTGGTTTAAGCCCCTTTTGAGTTTGAGGGTGGTCCACCCCTCTTGTCTCTTTGCTTGTTATGCTTTTGTGCCATCTTTCAAAGCTTTCTAAAACAAATTTTTTTGGCCTTTTTACCACTGAAACTCAGAGATTTTTCAATAACAAAAACCATGTTTTGAGGTCCAAAATATGAGGGGTTGGCCTCCCCTCCTTGTGTATTGTTTGCATGTGTTGATGGCCTAACATGTGAGCATGTGTTTCTATCTCTTTGTGGCTTAGTTCAAGCATGTTCTTGGCTTTATTTTGACCTATCATAACTCTATTTTGGGCTAGTTAAGTCACTTGTTGCTTGCTTCTTACACTTGTAGTGTAATCATGCTTACTAGCCTAGCACACTTGATGATTTAGCCTATCATTCTATCTTGTGTTAGCTCAACTCCAGCATGTTTTTGGCTCTGATTTAGCATGCTTTAACTCTATTTTGAGCTGGTTTGATCACTCGAGCTTTGTTTTGCATGCTTGTAGTGCAATTGTGCTAAATTACCTAACATGTGCTATTGTTTTAGCCTCTCATTCTAGCTCTTTTTAGCCCACTTCAAGCATGTTTCAAAACTTCATTTAAGCTGTTTTAGGACTATTTTGGACTGTTTGTCCCTTTTGAGCTTTGTATTGCATAGCTATAGTGCAAGTGCCTTCACTAGTATTGAGTCTTGAGGCCTCTAACATGCTTTACTTGAGATGTTTGCATGCCATGTGTAGACACCCCATTTTTGACCGACCTTAAGACTCAGACGTCACCAACTGAGTGCTCGGTGATGTTGCATATTGTGCTCGTTCTGAGGTTGCGGAGTCTCGGCTGCTAACCTTGCCTCCGGACTTCGGGGCTCTTTTGTGTTTTGCCTTGGTTTGCGAACCAGGTCCTGTTTTCTCTCTTTTCTCCTCCCAAAGGGAGGCTGAGGTCTTGTAGACCATCTCTCAGTGGCCGTAGGCTACGTTTCGTGGTCGTAGGCCATTTTTCCCGTTTGGAGCCCAGTTTCCGATTTTCAGAGCCGTCGGTCGTGTGCCTCGGTTCGGGACCGCTTAACCACCTCCGTTTGCTCCGTTTTTTGGCACACACCTTGTTTCCTCTCCCTAGAGGAACACTGTGTCCCGAAAGACCACCTTCGTGGTCGTACGCCACCTCCGGTGCGTAACAGCTTGTTTTCGGGGCCCCGAACGACGCGTTTTGGCCCCCGAACCTTCGTTTTGCATCCGTCTTGGTCCATTTTTGGTAGGGACCATATTTTCATTGCTAGGGAGGTGGTAGTATGGTGGGAGGCCACCGTTTTCCCTGAAAAACCAATTTTCTCTTTTTCTCTCTCCTAAAGTCGGTTTTTCTGACAGAAAGCTGATTTTTCTCACTTTTGAGCCACAATTTCTGGCTTTTCATACCATCATTGTGTTGTGCTCATCTGGGAGGCCACCAATATGGGTAGGCCGACCAGTAATTCATCTTGACTCTTTTGAACCTTGCTAAAAAGCTGGTTTTTCTCTCTCCTAGGTCACATTTTCTGGTTTTCCACCATACAGCTGTGTTGCACTCATCTGGGAGGCCACCTTTCTAGGGTGGCCGGCCAGCATTTCTCCTTGACCCTTTTGACCCCTGGTCGGCCGACCAGGGGGAGTGGCTGGCCGGCCACTTGAACTGGCCGGCCTGCTTATTGCTTTTTGCCCTCTGTGAATGCATCACACCAGTGCCAGCTGTGAGGCAATTGGACCATCCTCCATACATATGTGAAGCCACTTTGAGATATTTTGGAGCTTCTCCTCTATAAAGGAGAGGCTTGTCTTCCATTCAAAGGGGCTGAACAACTTTGAAAGCTTACAACTCTCTCTCTCTCTCTCTCTCTCTCTCTCTCTCTCTATATCTCTACACTTGAGCCTCCAAACCCTAGTTTTCTTGGACCATTTGCACTACAACCCTTAGCACCACACCTCCTCCATCCATTCCAGCACTTTGGGACTGATTTGTAAGGGTTGAAGGTTCACCAACTTGGTCCAAAAGCTCCAGCTTTGCTGCTCTTCAAGGGTAAGCACCTATTTCCCTTAAACTTGCATTTTTTTGCTCGATTGATTATCCTTACTTACAAGCATTTATCAGCCTTGACCTAAACTGTAAAGTGTCTTATTTTGAGCTCCTCTTCAACTTTGTTTAAGGGAACTTTGCTATTTGAGGTCATCTACTTCCCCTTACCCTCTATCTCTCTTTTAGGGCTTTTTTTGCATCATATTTTAGCCTTACTTGTGAACTTTTTCGAGAGTTGTCATAAACTGAAAAAGATCTTGTTTTAATCTCCTCTTCATGTTTGGTTCAGGTCTCTTTTCTGTTTGGGGTCATCTTCCCCCTATGCATGCTTCATCTCTTCATGATTAGGGCTATGCATTAGAGCACTTGCATTGGACATGGTTTGGCCTCTTAGCCACTGAATGCATTTTTGAGAGCCAAAATCAGAGGGGAGTGACCCCCTCTCTCATTGTCTTGTTTGGTGGTCTTGTTGGCCTTCCAAAGGGACCCCTTTTTGCATGCTTTGAAGTCATGTTCCAGGCCTCATTCTGAGGGTTTTGAGGTCTGCCTTAGCTCTGTCCAAGAACCTTTTGGCCATATTTTATGTCCCTCATGCATGTGTGGAACAACCCTCCTCAAGGCCTTTCATTGTATGCTTTATTGATCAATTTCAGGCCCTTTTTGGTGATTTTTAGGGCTTTCATATTTGATTTCCAGAGTTGGTTTTGCTATGCTAAGTGTCCATCATATATGTGTTGAGTAACCCCTTGCATGCCCTTTCAAAGGAGCTCATCATTTTCGCACATGTTGGCTGCATTTTAGTGGTTATTTGGACATATTTTGTCATGTTTTATTCACTGTTTTTGGGTGGTTTGATGAGTTCTCATACGCTTCATATACATGCCATGTAAACCATGCTTGCTAGCCAAATTTGCATGCTATTTTAGTCCATCATGTTAGCACTTTTTGGCCATGCTTTAAACTAGAAATGTGCATGTTTTGGGACTTCCTTAGCTCTGTCTTTGTACTTCATGGCCAAATAATGCTTGCTTTGCATAGTTATAATTCAATACATGTGCCTAGTTTTGAGTTTCGGGGCTTATTTCATGCATCGGTTGCCATATTTCCATGTTTCGGGACCATTTAGCATCATGTTTCAGTGCGGGAAATTACATGTTTGTATGCCATCTTTCATCCCTTGCCATGCTTTGGTAGAGTGGCATTTTATGCCTTAGGTTCGGTCCTCGGTATAAGTGCACGTGTGCACGCATTTCGGTTGTCTCTTTTCCATCTCATGGCCACTGATGTGAGTGTGGCTGAGGTCCATTCATGTTGGTGTAAGTCCATCGTGCATTGTGTATGTCATTTCGGTCCATGGCATTGCGTATGCTAGATTACATGTTAGAGCATCGTGTATGCCATGTCACATCGAGCATTGTGTATGCCATTTCATAGCATTGCGTATGCTAGGTTGTATGTTAATCGCATTGTGTATGCCATCTCATTTGCATCGTGTTTGGGATAGGAGTTAGCCCAAGCACGGGAAGCGAGGTACGTTTCGTACTCCAAGTGACAGAACGTGTCTCAATTCCCTGTCGCCGACTCTCCGGATTACCCATGATGGAGTTTAGGTCTTGTTGTATTTTCATGTGCATTCATTTCATATTGATTTGTGCAATTCGACTCCTCGGCCATCATGCATCGATATGCGTGATTGGTGGCACGAGGATCGAGGACTACACTCCCTGAAGAGTAGTCATGCATACATATGTGAAAATACTTTGCTGTGCCCCTTTTTTGCTCTCTGTTGCAGCAAATCAAAAATCAACAGCTTTCTAAGGCCTTGCACAGCATTCCGGGATCAATTGCAAACAAAGGCGAATCGGGGTATCGCAATGGATTTCCGCGCAAGGCAACTCAAGCATGCATCATTCCACCATTCGGAACAGAGCTAAGGCAGTCCATAGGCTTGCATGCTAGTTTACTGCTTTCCTAGTTAAATTGATTAATTAATTAGGGTTTTGTAATAATTAATTATTCATTTGGACTGTAATTATTATTCGGACTGTATTATTCTTTCGGACCCTCCGAGAGAGGGCACAACTGTAATAAGTGTGTGTGCGTGTGATGTATATCTTCCAACCCCACGTCTTTCTCCCTTTTATTTACCAGTTTATGATGGTTAGATTATGGCATGTTTTAATTAGCATACTTATGCTTGCATGTTTGCATCATTCATCTGTTTTGCATGCACCGGGCTCGGCGCATCATACTAACTGCATTGTATTTCAATTCCGAGTTGAATACTTGTTAGCTGTAGCATTTCACATGTCATTTTAGAATAGCCGAGCCTATTATAATTGCATTTTTGCATCTGTTGCATTAGGCATTTCTATATAGTTAGGATCATGCATGGATTTCTAACATAGCTTCTGTTTTGGCTTGGAGTACTCGGTAAGTACTTATGCTTTAGCATCCTTGCATGTGTGTGAGTGACTGCCATGATAGCATGCTTACCATGAAGCTATGTGCTTATGTGATATAACTGCCTGAATGCCTGTGGGTGAAGGTTGGGTTATTTGGATTGGAACAATTCATCAAATGTGAGTTTTAAGCCCACTTGAGAGTGGCAAAATCATGTTTTCTAAGCCCACCTGAGGGTGGCAAATCCACATTTTAGCCTACTTACGGGTAGCAAACCGTTTTTCGAAACAAACATGAAAATGTTTTGTTCCAATTCAGGCAATCCAGTCTATACATGTATGCTGTGCGCATCACATAGTAAATCTAGGCTAAATAACCGGAATAAGAACGCATAATGTTTTTAAAACTAGATATCATGGTTAGTATAGGCCGATTTTTGATCGGGCGAGCGGGGCTGCTCACGAAGTGACCTTCCCCAATCGGACCCAAGTTCCCGAGCCGAGGCAACTTTGGTGATGATGGACACGTGGCCTTAGGCAACGAGTCAGGGTTTCCTAAATTTCCCAAAATAAAATATTTAGGTGGCGACTCTGTATCTAGCAAAACAGTCCATGTTTGGCACTTCTTTCAAAAAAATCTGTTTTCAAAAACGATTTGCCGGATTTGGACTCTTTGATGATTCATTGGTCTTGCATTGCACTTTGTGAGATTAGATACAGGACCGTGACACAAATTAAGTCCGAACTGTAATGAGGCCCAAGGGCGCGTCTACAGTTTCTGGCGACTCCGCTGGGGATTTAGAGAACTTGACTTGAACTCATGATATCTTGTTTTGATTACACTTATGTGTTTCTTTGCATTGCATTTGCATTGGTGCGCCTAGGAGACTCGCTTTGCCAAGCGTGCCATAAGGCTGACCAGTTGTGGGCTCTGCCACGACGGGAACACAAACCCCAGTTTTACCGGGGCACCCTTTTTGACCATTCGACCTAGTGCATATTCAGATCCATAGTGACCATTCCAAGCTAGGACAGGTTACTTACCCGATTGTAGGTTGTTTGAAACCGCTGTGTGCGTAGTGAAACCCTAGTTCCTGACAAAATAGGACAGGGAAACCCTACCCCAACATAGGGGTGTTTTGGCTCTCACTTGTTTGTTACGTGCTTTTAGAGTGTGCCTTTATAGGGAATGCATGTATCAGTTTGAAAGTCTGGGCATCAGGCCTGCGGGCACCAGCTCAGTGTTTGAGAATTAGTTATCTACGGGTATCAGATTCAGCTTTGGGGACAGTGATTTGGGGATAATGATCAGCGTTTGAGAACAGTATTTTCAACTTATCGATTGTGTGTTGTGATGCCCAACTGTGTGTTGTGTGTTTATTTTAAGCCGTTATGCTGTCCGTTTGTCTGGTTGTTTATTTCCTCATTATTGCTTTATTTATCTTTTTGCTAGGTAGTTTAGCATAATTGCTTCAAACCAAGCAAATATTCCCCAAGCACTCTGGACTAGAGGTCGCTGACTCAATCGATCTGAGGACCTGGTTGACGGACAACCGGTGCTTCATTCTCTACCCCCGGTTATCAGACGGAGACCGAGAAAGCGCAGTGTGTCTGAGCAGAGATCACCAAAGCAGTGGTCTACCCTAACAGTGAACAGTCGGGCTGAGGTCTTAATTGTTGCCATACAGATAGATATACCAGTCAATCAAATGGATCAGCAGAACACGTCAGGGATGGAGGCAATGATGCATCATATGCAGGAGATCATGAGAGCCATGCAGCAGGATGCTGTTCGTCGGGATGAATTTGCCAAACAACAGGCCGAGATCATGGCCCAGCAGGCCGAATTAATTGTCAGGCTGTAACAGCAAACCAGAGCATCAGTCTCGCATCAAGCTCCTCCCCACCAAGGGTCCAGTTACCTGAGGAGACACCAAACGTCCAGAACATCCTGCCAAATATCCAGAATATCCTGGAGGATACAGACATCCCAATGGGGCCGGCTCCGTCCTTGATTCTACCCCAATTATCCAAGGCACCTACGCCTATTAATCAACCAGACTCTCCCTTCGAATTCGAGGTCGACCCTACAGCACTAAAATTGAGCAAGCTCGAGAAGTTGTTCAAGAAATCCCAAGGGGTAAAGGCTATCCCGGATATCGAGGACGGATATACCGACGTGGCTGTAACACTGCCAGATAGGTTCAAAATGCCACAAATCGACCGCTTTGACGGATCTGGGGATCCCATGGTACACCTCCGGTTATTCTCAGATATACTACGGCCGATGGGCCACACCAGACCGCAGAAGCTTTCATTATTCGGCCATACCCTGTCGGGTGTGGCCGCTATCTGGTATGCGAAATTAGAGGATGATGTCAAGCGGAGTTGGGATGAAATGGCCGAGGCCTTTGTTGCGCAATACTCTTACAATACCCAAATCGAGATTACGACCCGTGATCTTGAAACAACAAGGCAGGAGCCTAAGGAGAGCTTCTCGGATTTCGTAACTCGGTGGAGGGCGAAGGCTTCAATGATGACCCTAAGGCCTACTGACAAAGATCAAATTCGGATGATTGTGCGCAATCTCCAACCCAAACTGATGTAGAAAATGATCGTGCTCCCCTTCCCTACCTTTTCTGATTTGCATGAGATGGGAGTACAGATCGAAGATGCTATGAAACAGGGTCTGATTGACCAAGACAGAGAGCAACCCAGAAGAACCTTCAACCGCAACAACAACACGGGCACCAGCAATGCCGCAAATGCTAGAGCTTCAAAAGTAAGCATGGTCACCGGCATTCCCCCACCAAGACCCATGGCAGCTACACCTTTCTCCGGCGCGTCCGGAAGCAACACACAAACTACCAAATACCAACCTCGAGGCCAAAGAACCTTCACCCCATTATATATGCCCCTGTCCAAGGCTCTAGGGGTATTAATCAGGAAAGGGCACTTAAAGCCCCTGGAGCCGAGGCCATTACCGAATCCACTCCCTCCCTCTCATAACCTAGCAAAATACTGCGCATATCACCAATAACATGGTCACGATACTGACCAATGTTTTAGATTGCGTCATGAGATTCAAGATCTCGTTGACAAGCAGGTGATTGTGCCTCCCGAAAAACCCAATGTCACAACAAACCCTCTCCCACCTCATAACCAAGCTCCACCCCCAAACGTATCAACTTTATCCAGACCGGGGTCATGTCTTACGATCGTAGCCTATATATCACCCCGTCCCACTTACCCAAGCCGGAGGTGCTCCTTCCTGATTGCACTAACCTTTTGTTCATGTTGGACATCTCCAGAACCCAACCTGAGCCAATGGTGGTGACTGTCGAAGACAGAACGGGGGAGATTTCAGAGGAGGGTGGAATTGTTGAATAAGGGTTTGAGTTATCCGGGAGTTTCGCTGGGGAAGCCTACGATCCGAGTGATTACATCCTGTCAGCAGGCCAGTTTGAGCCAAATGTAGAATTGCCAGAGAGGGCAGAGCTGTGTGTGATCCAAGGGAATGGATTTGAGCAGAGGACAGATGATTTGGCGGATGTGGAAGAGGACTTTGCCAACCTACAGTTTTTCTGCGACCAAGATCCAGGGGCCGCGACAGTCAACTGGTTTGATTTTGAGGAATCAGCGGAGGTTACCAGGTGGCTGGATGATCAACTGGATATTGTGGAAGAATTCCAACCAGAACAGGGCCTGGCAGGGGCAAGAACATCAATTGTGGCCGGAAGGGCAAAAAATCAGAATGTATCGCCAGAGAGCGCCGGTGCTAAGAATTTCACTCAAGACTTGAGCATTGTGAATGCAGGAATTGTTGAACGGCCAGCTGTACTGACGCAGTTGGAACAAGAAAGGTTTGAGGATTATGAGAGAATCAGGAAAGCTAAAGTCCTCGTGGGAACTGAAAGTGCCATTTGCACGAGTACAGAGAACGCTGCGAGCATGTGGACGGAAAGTACTGTGGGTATAATTGTACCGGAGCCGGATAGGTGTCTGTTGGCCGCCGATGGCATGTGGTGGGAGGACGATGATCTATGTCTTGCCCACACGAATGAGGATTGGGGGAGCAATCCGCCAGATGATACCTATTATATCGGCGAAGTCGATCATATAACCAGGAGCAGTGGTATTTCAAGCCCCCGCACCTAGACCAGCCAGAGGCATCTGGGAAAGATAAGGAGGCGGAGAAGCAAAAAGAGAAGCAACTCGAAGAAGAGGTTATACTGAAGCAGTTGAAAAAGATACAAGCAGACATCTCCATCTGGGGACTGCTTATGGCATCGCGAGGGCATCGACAAGCTGTCTTATCGGCCGTGGATAAGGCCAAACTCTCAATAGACACCACGCCTGAGCAGCTGGTGGGCCTAGTTTTTCCGGGAGGGGCTACCCCGATGTTGACTTTCTCCGACAAAGAATTGCCACCTGAGGGTGCGAACCATAACAAGCCACTCTACATTTCTGTGGAGTGCAGAAACAAATGGATACCCGTGGTGCTTGTCGACACAGGGTCCGCCATCAATGTGTGCCCAGCAAGGACTGCATATGCAATCGATTTAAAGACCGCAAATTTTGTGCCGATAGCCCAGGTGATTCGGGCATATGACAACACAAGCAGAGAAGTAATGGGGACAACAATAATTCAGACCAAGGTTGGGCTGGGACAGCATGAGGTAGACTTTCACATCTTAGAAGTTCCTGCGACCTTCAATCTACTTTCGGGGCGATCGTGGTTGCACTAGGTGAAGGCAGTTTCATCCACCTTGCATCAGATGGTGAAACACCCCCATGGGAAGGAAGTAGCCATTGTTTTTGGGAATTCATCGATCCATCCACCACCAGAGGTGTCTACACCAGTCCTGGAAATCGAGCACGGTATGGAGGATGTGTTCTTATCCGGTTTCACTCTGGCTGAGGCCCGGGTCGTGCAGAACATTTTGGCTGTTAATGAGGGGGTGTATGTCAGTGCTCAATCAGTATACCTCATGAACAAGATTCAACACATCCCCGGGATGGGATTGGGAAAGAGCGGCCGGAAGGGCATCGCAGCATTGGCCGAGGTGCCACACAACCCACATACCTTTGGCTTGGGTTATATGCCCACCAAGGAGGACTGGATAAGGAAGGGTAAGGAGATGGCTGGGAGAGCCGGAGCAAAGAAGGCAGGAAAGCCTTTTGACTTAATGCACCGGCCCATTCAGGGTACCCTAAACGGACGCTTCGTCCGGGAAGGGGAGGACTTTCCGTTTTGTGGCTTCCCAGAGCCGTGGTTGAACGCGAAGAGGAAGCGTGTACCAGGTTTTGAGATCTTCTTTGATCTGCAGTTATCTGGGGATGATGTTGCTGAAGAGCATACAGACCCATTAGCCGAGGTTGAGCAGAGCAAGAAAGTGGAGTTTGAGGACGCCGAAAGTGAAATGGGGGTAGCGCTGGCGTGTCTACTTTCAGATCCTCCGATCAAGCAGAAGTGCTTGGGGGATAACTTCTCGGTATGCGTGATCAGGAATGAAACGGCTGCGGGCCTACCAGTAAACATTTTGGATGCATTTATCGCACCCTCTCTCATTTGGCAGTATGAAGAGGGATTTTTGTCAAGCAGCACCAAGTCAGGTAGTGAGCCGGAATCTGATCCACCGAGTCTGTTGAGTCGGAATCAGGTTCCAGCTTGACTGAGTCTGAGTCCGGTATTCCAGGGGGTGATAACCCGGATACCACAGTTTTGTCCAGGTTGTCTTTTTCTTTCTCTTTTGAGTCTGTTGTAACCGAAGAATCGGACGATTTGGATGTGCTTAATGAGAATGATGTGGCTGTGGTTTCTGAGTACTTTTTTGTGCCCTTGATTTATTGCATTAACTCAGACTTTCAAAATTTTGATAAAAACGACGAGGAAGAAATTCCTCCGGTTTTGCAACGTTTAATTGAACAAGATCAGGAAAGATTTGTTAAACCCTTAATGGACGAAATCACTACTGTGAATATTGGTACTAAGGAGGACCCGCGGCTGGTCTAGATCGGGTCCACATTGTCTTCAGAGGAACGCGAGCGCTTAGTCATTTTATTAAAAGATTTCAAAGATGTTTTCGCGTGGTCCTACGAAGACATGCCTGGAATCGATCCTAAGATTGTACAGCATCAGATCCCTCTTGACCCCGAGGCCCGACCCGTTAAACAAAAACCCAGAAGGATCCGCCCGGATTGGGCTCTCAAGATTAAGGAAGAGGTCACCAAGCAGATTGACGCAGGTTTCCTGTTGGTATCCGAATACCCAACTTGGTTGGCCAACATCGTTCTAGTGCCGAAGAAGGATGGTAGGATCCGAGTATGCGTGGATTTCAGGGATTTGAACAGAGCTAGTCCGAAGGACGACTTCCCCTTGCCACATATTGATGAGTTAGTGGACTTCATAGCGGGGCATGCTTTGCTTTCGTTCATGGATGACTTTTCAGGCTACAACCAGATAGTGATGGCACCTGAAGATCGGGAAAAGACTGCATTCACCACCCCGTGGGGGACCTACTGCTACAGAGTAATGTCATTTGGGCTAAAGAACGCTGGAGCTACATATCAACGGGCCGCGACCACGATATTGCATGACATGATCCACAAAGAGGTTGAGGTGTATGTGGACGACATGATTGTCAAGTCCAAAGAAAGAGAGGGCCACTACACCGCCTTGCAAAAGTTCTTGCAAAGGATCAGAGAATTCCGGTTGTGGTTGAATCCTCAAAAGTGTACATTCGGTGTTACAGCAGGGAAAATGCTAGGCTTTCTGATTACACAGAGAGGTATCGAAGTCGACCCTTCCAAAATCAAGGCCATCCTAGAAATGTCACCACCAAGGACTGAAAAGGAGGTGCGAGGCTTTCTGGGTAAAGTGCAATTCATAAGACGGTTTATCTCAAAATTAACCTTGACTTGTGAACTACTTTTTGGCCTCCTGAAGAAAGGAAAGAGATTCCAATGGGACGGCTGATGCCAAGCTGCTTTTGAACAGATCAAAGAATACTTACAGAACTCGCCCATGTTGTCGCCGCCAGAGCCGGGGAGACAGTTAATATTGTACCTTTCAGTAACTGAGATGACAATGGGTTGTATGCTCGCGCAAGAATCAGAGGACAAGGTGGAGAGAGCCATCTACTATCTGAGCATGAAAATGCTGGTGTATGAGATTCGCTACACACCGTTGGAGAAGGCTTGCTTAGCTTTGGTATGGGCTATCAGGAAGCTGCGGCACTACCTGTTAGCTCACTCCGTAATGTTGGTTTCATGACTAGATCCCATCAAATATCTCTTTGAGAAACCAGCACTTACGGGTAGGCTGGCTCGTTGGTTGCTTTTGCTTTCCGAATTCGATCTGAAATATGTGACGCGTAAGTCAGTCAAGGGAAGAGCAGTAGCAGAGTTCTTAGCCGATCATCCAGTGGAAGGGGGTGAAGCCGTTGAGTACTTATTCCCAGATGAGGCCATTTTGCATATCGACAACGAGTTTTGGACGATGTATTTTGACGGAGCGTCCAACCAGTACGGGTATGGGATAGAGGTGTTACTGATAGCACCCGACAATTCCTGTATCCCTCTAGCATTCAAACTCCGATTCAAAGTCTCGAACAACGAAGCAGAATATGAAGCATGCATTGCCGGTCTAGAAGCAGCTCTGGAACTAGGGGCAAAACGGTTGGACGTCATCGGGGACTCGAATCTTGTTGTGTCTCAAGCAAAAGGAGACTGGAAAGTCAAAGAAGAAAAGATGATAATGTATCACCAAACCTTGGACCTGCTGATTCCTTGGTTAAAGAAGCTAAACTTCACCCATCTACTAAGAGAAAACAACAGGTTCGTAGATTCACTAGCAACTCTATCTTCCATGGTAGACATCCCGTTTGGAGTCCAGATGCGTCCAGTCATTATCGACCAGAAATTTGTGCCAACTTACGAGTCAATGGCTGCTATAGATGAGGTTCAGGATGAGAACCCCTGGTATTACGATATTTGAAATTTCTTGGAGAATGAAGCATATCCACTGGGGTAAATGCCAAGGATAAAAGGGCAATCAAAAGAATGGCCTCTCAGTTCATCATCTGTGGAGGTAAATTGTATAAGAGAGGTCATCTAGGAATGCATAAGCTGTGCGTTGAAGCTGAAAAATCGAAGCGCCTGATGGAGGCCATCCATGGAGGGGAATGCGGTGCACATATGAACGGGGTAATGCTAGCGCGAAAGATCCTCAGACAAGGTTATTATTGGTCCACCATGGAGGAGGATTGTATCGGTTTTGTTCGGCGATGCCACAAGTGTCAGATCCATGCGAACCGCATGAACATTCCGCCGTCGAAGCTGTACAATATGACTTCGCCATGGCCATTTTCAGTTTGAGAAATCGATGTGATCGGGGCTGTCACTCCAAAGGGGTCGAATGGGCATGAGTTCATCCTAGTCGCGATAGATTATTTCACAAAGTGGGTTGAGGCCCAATCCTATGCGGTGTTGAAGGCGTCGCACGTTGCAAAGTTTATCAGAAATAACATTATCTATCGATATGGGGTCCCAAACGAGGTCATTTCAGATAATGGTTCCCACTTCAAGAAGGAAGTGATTGACTTGTTGGAAAAATACAATGTGGCTTTTCATAAGCCATCCACATACCGGCCGCAAACCAATGGAGCAGTTGAGGCCGCCAACAAGAACATCAAGCACATGCTGCAGAAGATAGTGGAAACCTACGGGGATTGGCCAGATAAGTTGCCGTTTGCTCTGTGGGGCTACCAGACTTCAATTAGAACTTCTACTGGAGCGACTCCGTATTCATTGGTTTATGGGATGGAGGTCGTTCTACCTATTGAAATTAAGGTTCCGTCATTAAGAGTACTGGCCGAGTGTCAGATAGCTGAGGCTGATTGGTAGCAGAGCAGATTTGAGGAACTCATGCTCTTTGATGAAAGAAGACTGAAAGCACTGTACCATGTTCAAGGTTATCAGCGCAGAATTGCCTGGGAGGTTAAGTCCAGGAATTTAAAAGAAGGAGATTTGGTGCTCAAGGATAACCGAGCTCCCATTCATGACCCTAGGGGCAAGCTCAGACCTAATTGGACTGGTCCCTACATCATTAAGTCTGTCTGGTCAGGTGGAGCTATGGTTCTGATGGACCTAGATGGCCTAGAATTCTCCCAACCGATCAACATGGACAAGTTGAGAAATATTACCCTTGAGAGGCTCGCTAGGCCGAAAACCCGAAAGGGCGACCTAGGCAAAAGTCAGAGCACAAAAAATTTTGAAATTATAAAAACTGAGCTTGCAAGGTTGAAAACCCCCAAAGGGCGGCCTTGGCAAAAGTTAGAGCGTAAAAGGAGAGTGAAAATACTCGAGTGAGCCCCAGCCTGAACTACGTAAGGCTTGATTCCCATCTTTGGGATACGTAGACAACTTCATCCTGAAATTCAGCCATAAATTTTTTCCCGATCAACTTTGTCCATTTGATCATCTCGGCCATCTTTGTCTATTCAGCATTCAAGAGTTCGGTCATGACCTCCGGTGCAGTGCTCTTCAGACTAGGGGCAACTTTCCGTTGCTGTGCAGTGCTGCGGTGCTATTCAGACTAGAGGCAACTTTCCAGTTGCTGGGATCCGGGGTTGTGCATCTCAGTGACAGATTTCAGGCGTGTCCAGTTCTGATCCATATCGAAAATGGTTTTGAAAAGTTTTAATAAAAGTTGACTTTGTTCAAATTAATCTTTTTACAACTTAGACCATTTTTGGACCAAAGCGGAAAATTTTCAGTACCCACAACCTTCAATTTCATTGATTTCAATATAGAGTTCTCCTGTTCTTGCATACAAATTGAAGTTGCTTTTTATTACAATCATAAAGAAAACCTGAAAGTATGAATAAAGCAATAAATCCGGGGCATAGCTAGGTCAGGTGTTCCTACGCCCCCTCCCGGAGCTGGTCGAAGCCTCAGATACCAAAGTGGGCCCTTCCTGTGCCTCTTCATTGAGCCAATCCAAGCACTCATCAGACAAAGTGCAACTGAAAGTGGGAGCAGGGGCCAGGAGCTCTCTAGTCCTCCATGCTGTGGCATACCGGGCAAGCTGTGTGCCTCGAACCGGGAATGTAGTAGGATACTGTATCCCCTCTAGCGGGCAAGTCTGATCATGTCCGAATTGGCGTTGGAACCGGAACGAAAAATAGAAGACACAGTGTGTCATGCCAATCAATTGAATCCCAGGTTGACGGGTCATGTAGTAACTCATCGCCGACAGATTGAGCCAAGGGCAGCGCCAAACGATGCAGTTTGCAGACAAACTACTCATCCAGTTGTACCACCACCCCTCATCCAGGGCATCGACCAGACGTTGTCGAAAAAAGTAGCCGCCAGCTGAGTATGCTGGGCAAGACCTGGGGAGGGATGAAAAATGAGAGAATAAAGAATAGAGAGATGTGCGATAAGAGAAAAGAAAGAAAAGGCTTTTGTGAGAAAAACCGAGCCTGAGGGCCGAGTGATGTGAGCAATACATATGTGAGGTTGGGTGGGAAACATTACCTGCAATAGTAGTGGGGTCCCCGCAAGTCTAGCTTTCTCCCGGCGATGAAAAGCATCTAACCCCATCAATGTCTCAGCCAATGTCATGGCAATACAGCTCTTGCCCTCCTTCAAACCTTGGGCCACATCAATCAACCGGACACTGAACCCTCCAGAACCTGAGGCCAGCAAGAAATGGGATAGCAAGCATAGGCAAAGCGCGTGTTGCCGATAGCCTTGCCAGTGATGGTCGCCGCGGTCACCAGCATCAGAAAACCAGCAAACCAAGCTTGGGATGCCCAGCTCCCTATCATGAATCAATGATCGAGCATCATGCAAAGTGAGGCCGCACATTTGTCCTAAGGCTTGGACGTGGCCGAATCGGAGTTGAGGCAAGATTTTCTCGTTGTGCTCGGACTCCATCAAAACTTGGAAATCCTCAAATGTAGGACACATCTCTTGCCCGCTAAAGCTAAAGACGTGTGTTACCGGATTCCAAAACCTTGCCGCGGCATGGAGGAAAGGAAGGTGCAACGGAGTACGACCCAGTGTGAATAGTGCATTCCAGCCAAAGCCCCGAAAGTTTAACTTTTCCGAGCCATCTAGAGAAGCAATCCAAGCTGTGACATTTAGGATGAGAAACGCCTCCATTTTGATATAAAACTAAGATGAAATGAATGAACCACGAAGCTAGGACCTTTATAGAGAATAGGGCACTGTTCGGGCGACACGTGTCAAGAATCTGGTGGTGGCCAAGCTAGGTGGTCGGCCGGCCACCTTTTCTGGTAGGCCGACTACCCATCTCCTCTCAAATGCAAAAGGCTGGTCGACTAGCTCCCTTAGGTGGTCGGCCGTAGAGAGGAAGGTGGCTTTGGTCTTGTTCTAGCTTCTAGAAGAAAGTTCCTAGCATTTCCATGCATTAGGGGTGTTGAAGGTGCGAGTTTTCCTCTGTTTCGGATGCGTTCCGTCTCCCCGATCGTCCGAAATACATTTGTTTATCGAGTTGTTGTTAAGTCTTGCTTATCGAGTTGTCGTTTCGTTTGTCGAGTTGTTAAGTTTATCGAGTTGTTAAGTTTTGTCGAGCCGTTGAGTTTTGTATGTGGAGTTGTTACTCTTTGCTTAAGCAGCATTGTTATGTCTTGTTTATCGAGTTGTAAACTTGCTAAGGTTCTGTTATTTCTTAGTAAGTTAGGTTGTTTAATTTGTTGTGTCGGTTCACAACCTGACTTGGCAATTTTTCAAATGCACAATTCCATTCAATCTCATTTTGTGCAAAATCATGCGATGCGATGCAAGAACATAAAATGCAACACTTTTTTTGAACAAACGACTGTTTCATTCCATCATGCTTCCTTTGTTACAACATTTTACAACAAGGGTACAAGTTTTACAGAAAATAAAACTGTCTAATAATGTACAATGTGCTACAACTACTAGTAAAAAAGGCAAATAAAGCAGGAACATCTGTGCTCTCAAGCGCAAGAAAAAGAGGCCCTCTTCGTCCTCTTCTGCGGAACAGCCTCTGTGCCATCATCACCATCTGAGTCAGAGCTGTCATCCTCGAGATCCTCCTCAGCATCACCTCCGTCCTCGGAACCGGACTCAAAGTCATCCTCTCTGCCGGTAGATGTCTCTTACTGGGGATGCGCAGACTCCTCCTCCTCACTGGACTCCTCCTCTATGTTGTGTGCTCTGCGCCCACCTCGTCTGCGAGAAGACTCCCCTCTCCCAGCTCCTCGAGAAGGCCTAGATGGCCCAGCTCCTCGGGAAGGCCTAGATGGCCCAGCCTGTGGTCCGGTATGTAGCGGAGGCATCTGAAAAGAAAGAGTGCAATACATCAGCCAAAGTATGTATATCAGGTGCAGATGCAAGAAAACTACATGAAGTGGGTGCACTCAGATACAGTACATGAATGTGGTGTGTGCCAGATGTGCTCTCCACATGCAGTCAATCAATGCAGTAAGATGTTCAAGTTCAACATGTCATCAGAAGTATGAGAAATGCGAGAAAATTAAAGGTTACTTGGAAACCGAGGATGGACAGCTACGCCTCTCTCCGCAAGACCATGCCCTCGAGTGAGGCCACCAATCCAAGCATACCATCCACGTACTCTCTGGGTGGCTGCAAATACAAGCTCAGATCATCAATGACGGCATGAATGCCTAAGTATCTGAGTGATAAATGAAAAACAGTGGAGCATACCGGTGGTGAGTCAGGATCACTGACGTATCGATGATCAGGCATAGGAGCCTCTATCGGAATCGGGTAGGAGCTCCTGTATCGCCAACCCGTCAACTCGGTCGGAATGTCTGGCCATCCGGCATGATGATAAGTCGGAGGAATAGGGGGAACCAATCCAGCCCCACCTCTCGATGTGCCGGCTCTGCTAGTAGAAGGGGCACCTGCAGCCCAAGCTCGACTCGAAGATGGCATGTCAGCGGACCTCCTCGTGGGAGTATGAACACCTATCAACGGGGCATCAAGTATGTGTGACGGTAAGTCGCATACTCCCCCTCCTCCAAATGTAGCAATACGTCAGCACCCAGCATGGCACTAACAACCTCCTGGGGAGTGAGCCTCCTGGTAGTCCGTATATCGACCGGAGGTGCTGAGGGGATATCCTGATGAGGGTAGCCCATCGTCTGGCGCATAAAGCGTTCCCCCAGGAACCAGGCCCTACCAGCTGGCCCTTCAAACAGGATCCTGTACCGAGAAGCGGCCCATCTCCCAGTATACTGAAATCGGGCGTTTCCACCCAAGGGCACCCAGGGTTGCCATGTGATCTGCGGATAACCAATGCATAAGCTGATTAGAAATCATAAATGTGCAAGCTAAATCAAAGATGAAAACATGGAGAATTGAGAGTTCTGAATTACCTCTGTCGGCCACACCGTGTCGAAATACTGCCGCAGGTAGGGGAGAGTCTCCCGAGGTCTCGGCCGGTACTGGCCCTCAAATACGAGCGAATAGGGGATCACGAAGGGCACCTCCACCTCAAGCTCCGGGGCTAGTGTGGGAAAGTATGCAAAAACCCATAGCTGTCGAGAACAGGGCAATAGCCATCAGAATACAAGATACTGAGTGCAGAATGTGAATGCAGAATATACAGAGAATGCAGAATGCTGAGAGCAGAGTGCAAAGTACAGAATGTAAAGTGTACCGTATGTGCAATGTACAGATAATGAAAAGCAGAAATGTAAATCAAGAGGGAAGAAAGTACCTCCCAGGCTCTCCAATAGCCGCCGACTATGTTCCGTCGTCCGTGGGAGGTCGCGCTCATGTAGCAATAAAGAGTAGCCAAGCCGGCGCCACCCCAGTCATACTGACTGACCCATGCGAGGTCTACCAGAGCACTCAGCAGATAAAACCCGACAATGTTCTCCTTATCGGAGAATAGAGTGGTCCCGAAGAGGAACATCAAAAACCCTCGAGTATACTGCTCTACCTCCTCGGGAGTCTCGGGCACCATCTCTCTGAAATGTGTAGAAAACTAGGTGTACCGGACTCTGCCTGAGGATTTGTCCACCGGTGGGCGAGCTCCCAATAAATAGATCCAAGCGGCCTCCCACTCGCCCATATCCTCATCATAAGGGATCGGCCAGCCTCCCATGTCGAGGCCTGTCAGTATGGAAAAATCAAACGGGGTCATGGTCATGTCCCCGGTGGCTGAAAAATGAAAGGAGTTGGTGGTGTCCCACCATCTCTCTACAAGCGCGCCCATTAACGTCCTGCTAGCAGGATAGCGGGATATCCCTGTGCAGAAGGGTTCGAACCCAGCCTGGTCAACCCAATCACGAACAGCCTCCGGGAGCTCTGCATACCACTCCCTCGCGACAATGGAGCCATATCCTCGCGTAACACGGGAGGACACCTGCATTCACATTGAACACATGTATTCAGTTTCAGAATGAAATGAATAAACTGCATGCAAATGAAATGTATGAGCTGTGTGCAAACCAAATCAGATACAATGTTGTGAGCTGTGTACAAGTACAAGTGTGTGTTGCGTGTTCACAACCAAAAATGGGCTGTGTGTTCAGAAATTCAAAGTTTGGGCTACGTGTTCAACTTTCAAAATCAGTGGGCCGTATGTTCATCTCAAGGTTCGAGCCGTGTGTTCGACGTCAAGTGTTTGAGCTGTGTGTTCAAATTTCAAAATCAGTGGGCCGTGTGTTCGTCTCAAAGTTTGAGCCGTGTGTTCGACGTCAAGTGTTTGAACTGCGTGTTCAGATTTCAAAATCAGTGGGCTGTGTGTTCATCTCAAAGTTCGAGCCGTGTGTTCGACGTCAAGTGTTTGAGCTGTGTGTTCAGATTTCAAAATCAGTGGGCTGTGTGTTCATCTCAAAGTTCGAGCCGTGTGTTCGACGTCAAGTATTTGAGCTATGTGTTCAAATTTCAAAATCAGTGGGCTGTGTGTTCATCTCAAAGTTCGAGCCGTGTGTTCGACATTAAGTGTTTGGGTTGCGTGTTCAGACTTCAGAAATTCAAAGTTTGGGCTATGTGTTCAATTCTCAACAAGTGTGTGCTATGTGTTCACAATCAATATGTGGGCTGCGTGTTCAGAAATTCAAGTGATTGGGCTGTGTGTTCAAGATGCAAACAGAATACTGTGTTATAGACTAAGTGTTCAGAACAAGCTGTGTGCTAGAATGAGCAGATAAACATAGCGAAAACATGAAATGCACGGAAAATGCATAATACATTGCGGAAAACGTGAAAGTGAAGTACATACCTCTCGTGCCTGATGAGAGAGATGAGACTCCAGCTCCCGCAATAGCAAATCTACGGGGGCTCGATCATCGAAGTCCGTAAAATGATAAAAAACCGCCTGAGAGAGGATGTGTGTCGGAGGGTCATACCTCTCAGGAATGAACGACCGAACTCTCGGGGGCAAAGACATGACATCTGGATCGCCTCCGACACCTGGAGAACCTCCGTCATGAGGGAAATGACCCGCCATCTCGAAAAATCTGCAAAGAGGAGCAAAAATGAGCAAAATGAGCCAAAATTGGAAAAAGTCAACAAAAGTCAACTCTCGGGAAAGGAAAAAGTCAACAAAAGTCAATTCTCGAGAAAATTTTCCAAATGTTGAGGCAAACTTACCTTAAGTGGTGAAAATGAGAAAAGAAGCTCCGAAATCAAAATTTAATCGGTTCAAAGTGAAGAGAACTGAAAGTTTTCGCGAAACAACTTTGCATGGGGCGTTGGAAAACGCGTATAGAGCGCAGATTTGAGAGGGAAAATGCTCTAGGAAGGGAGAGGGACTGATTTCGGACCTGATGTTATGAGCAAAAAGTGTTTGGCTTTGTGTATTTAAAGAAATGAGGGTGGAAGGACAAGATTGCCCCGGATTTGGGCTAGGTGGTCGGCCGACCACCTTTTCTGGTAGGCCGACCACCCCCTGCACTCAAACCTGGTTGGTGGCCTCCAATGGACTCCAAACCTGGTCGGTGGTGTTCCCAAGATGGTCTCCAAGGTCTCTGCAAATTTTGGTAGTGATCGGAGTCCCCGACACCCGAGAAAGTACAAGAAAAGTGCACTTTTCGTCGCGAAATCCCTCCACAGGAACTTCAACTCCAACTTTCGATGCGCATTTCATCGTCACTCATCAAGAGCAAAATGTATCCTTTTTGAGCACATTGTGACCCTTCTGGGAGGTAAACCGGGGGTCGCGATTGAGTCGCACTCGTCAAAACTTGCATTTCTTCGCTCGTCGTTTCGTGTCTAGCATGCATTCGAGTTTGCACTTATCCTGCATTGTTATGCATATCACTTGCATTCTCATATATACCACTTCCATTGTTGTGCACGTTTCATGGGTATTGTCATACCCTCAAGCTTAACTTGCGCCGACACACGCGTGTCTCTCGCATTGCGAGGCACTTTCCCATCGGCACCCTGTTTGTCTACGTTCGATATAGCGTTGAACATGTGTTGCTAACTATGTTGTGCTTGTTAAGTTTCTCTCTTTTGCAGGCACGATATTGTATGTACGGTTCATTTGAAGCTGGTGCAACCAGACGAATCGAGCAGGTATTGTATCGTTTCCGTGTGAGACGTGGTGAGATTTGAATAATTCTCCGCATTCTTAAACTGCATGAAATGTAGTTGTTGCTTTGCATTCTTGCTTAAAACTGTTGCGTGTGCACTTCATTACAGCTTGCTGCTTTGCATGATCATGAGTTACGTCCGGCTTTGTCCATATCATTTTGCATCTTACCCCCTGCCTGCGGGCACATCTTTGTTGTCTTGCCTGCTTGTCTAAGTCTTCGGCCTTGTCAAAAATGGGTCGTCTCTGGGCTTTGACATACACTCCTGTCAATCACAACTTTTGAGTTCTGTCAAAGAGGGGCAACTGTAGACACCCCATTTTTGACCGACCTTAAGACTCAGATGTCACCAACTGAGCGCTCGGTGATGTTGCATATTGTGCTCGTTCTGAGGTTGCGGAGTCTCGGCTACGAGCTTTGCCTCCGGACTTCAGGGCTCTTTTGTGTTTTGCCTCGATTTGTGAACCAGGTCCTGTTTTCTCTCTTTTCTCTTCCTGAAGGGAGGGAGAGGTCTTGTAGACCATCTCTCAGTGGCCGTAGGCTATGTTTTGTAGTCGTAGGCCATTTTTCCCGTTTGGAGCCCAGTTTCTGATTTTCGGAGCCATCGGCCGTGTGCCTCGGTTCGGGACCGCTTAACCACCTCCGTTAGCTCCGGTTTTTAGCACACACCTTGTTTCCTCTCCCTAGAGGAACACTGTGGCCTGAAAGACCACCTTCGTGGTCGTACGCTACCTCCGGTGCCTAACAGCCTGTTTTAGGGGCCCTAGACCGCGCGTTTTGGCCCCCGAACCTTCGTTTTGCATCCGTCTTCATCCATTTTTGGTAGGGACCATATTTTCATTGCTAGGGAGGTGGTAGTATGGTGGGAGGCCATCTTTTCCCCAGAAAAACCAGTTTTCTCTTTTTCTCTCTCCTAAAGCCGATTTTTCTGACAGAAAGCTGGTTTTTCTCACTTTTGAGCCGCAATTTCTGGCTTTTCATACCATCATTGTGTTGTGCTCATCTGGGAGGCCACCAATATGGGTAGGTCGACCAGTAATTCATCTTGACCCTTTTGAACCTTGCTAAAAAGCTAGTTTTTCTCTCTCGTGGGTCACATTTTCTGGTTTTCCACCATACAGCTGTGTTGCACTCATCTGGGAGGCCACCTTTCTGGGGTGGCCGACCAGCATTTCTCCTTGACCCTTTTGACCCCTGGTCGACCGACCAGGGGGAGTGGCCGGCCGGCCACTTGAAATGGCCAGCCTACTTATTGCTTTTTGCCCTCTGTGAATGCATCACAGATGTGCCAGCTGTAAGGTAATTGGACCATCCTCCATACACGTGTATGGAGGATATGTGAAGCCACTTTGAGATATTTTGGAGCCTCTCCTCAATAAAGGAGAGGCTTGTCTTCCATTCAAAGGGGCTGAACAACTTTGAAGGCTTACAACTCTCTCTCTCTCTCTCTCTCTCTCTCTTTATATCTCTACACTTGAGTCTCCAAACCCTAGTTTTCTTGGACAATTTGCACTACAACCCTTAGCACCACACCTCCTCCATCCATTCCAGCACTTTGGGACTGATTTTCAAGGGTTGAAGTTTCACCAACTTGGTCCAAAAGCTCCAGCTTTGCTGCTCTTCAAGGGCAAGCACCTATTTCCCTTAAACTTGCATTTTTTTGCTCCATTGATTAGCCTCACTTACAAGAATTTCTGGGCCTCGACCTAAACTATAAAGTGTCCTATTTTGAGCTCCTCTTCAACTTTTTTTAAGGGCACTTTGCTGTTTGAGGTCATCTACTTCCCCTTACCCTCTATCTCTCTTTTAGGGCTTTTTTTGCATCATATTTTAGCCATACTTGTGAATATTTTTGAGATTTGTCATAAACTAAAAAAGATCTTATTTTAATCTCCTTTTCAAGTTTGGTTAAGGTCTCTTTTCTGTTTGGAGTCATCTTTCCCCTATGCATGCTTCATCTCTTCATGATTAGGGCTATGCATTAGAGCACTTGCATTGGCCATGGTTTGGCCTCTTAGCCACTGAAATTAGATGCATTTTTTAGAGCCAAAATCAGAGGGGAGTGACCCCCTCTCTCCTTGTCTTGTTTGGTGGTCTTGTTGGCCTTCCAAAGGGACCCCTTTTTGCATGCTTTGAAGTCATGTTCCAGGCCTCATTCTGAGGGTTTTGAGGTCTGCCTTAGCTCTGTCCAAGGCCCTTTTGGCCATATTTTATGTCCCTCATGCATGTGTCGAACAACCCTCCTCAAGGCCTTTCAAGAGGACCTTTCATTGTATGCTTTATTGATCAATTTCAGGCCCTTTTTGGTGATTTTTAGGGCTGTCATATTTGATTTCCAGAGTTGGTTTTGCTATGCTAAGTGTCCATCATATATGTGTTGAGTATTCCCTTGCATGCCCTTTCAAAGGAGCTCATCATTTTCGCACATGTTGGCTGCATTTCAGTGGTTATTTAGACATATTTTGTCATGTTTTATTCACTGTTTTTGGGTGGTTTGATGAGTTCTCATACGCTTCATATACATGCCATGTAAACCATGCTTGCTAGCCAAATTTGCATGCTATTTTAGTCCATCATGTTAGCACTTTTTGGCCATACTTTAAACTAGAAATGTGCATGTTTTGGGACTGCCTTGGCTCTGTCTTTGTACTTCATGGCCAAATAATGCTTGATTTACATAGTTATAATTCAATACATGTGCCTAACTTTGAGTTTCAGGGCTTATTTCATGCATCGGTTTCCATATTTCCATGTTTCGGGACCATTTAACATCATGTTTCAGTGCTGGAAATTACATGTTTGTATGCCATCTTTCATCCATTGCCATGCTTTGGTAGAGTGGCATTTTATGCCTTAGGTTCGGTCCTCGGTATGCGTACACGTGTGCACGCATTTCGGTTGTCTCTTTTCCATCTCATGGCCACTGATGTGAGTGTGGCTGAGGTCCATTCATGTTGGTGTAAGTCCATCGTGCATTGTGTATGTCATTTCAATCCATAGCATTGCGTATGCTAGATTGCATGTTAGAGCATCGTGTATGCCATGTCACATCGAGCATTGTGTATGCCATTTCATAGCATTGCGTATGCTAGGTTATATGTTAATCGCATTGTGTATGCCATCTCATTTGCATCGTGTTTGGGATAGGAGTTAGCCCAAGCACGGGAAGCGAGGTACGTTTCGTACTCCGAGTGACAGAACGTGTCTCAATTCCCTATCGCCGACACTCTGGATTACCCATGATGGAGTTTAGGTCTTGTTGTGTTTTCATGTGCATTCATTTCATATTGAGTCGTGCAATTCGACTCCTCGGCCATCATGCATCGATATGCGTGATTAGTGGCACGAGGATCAAGAACTACACTCCCTGAAGAGTAGTCATGCATACATATGTAAAAATACTTTGCGGTGCCCCTTTCTTGCTCTCTGTTGCAGCAAATCAGAAATCAGCAGCTTTCTAAGACCTTGCACAGCATTCCGGGATCAATTGCAAACAGAGGCGAATCGGGGCATCGCAATGGATTTTCGCGCAAGGCAACTCAAGCATGCATCATTCCACCATTCGGAACAGAGCTGAGGTAGTCCATAGGCTTGCATGCTAGTTTACTGCTTTCCTAGTTAAATTGAATAATTAATTAGGGTTTTGTAATATTTAATTATTCATTTGGACTGTAATTATTATTCGGACTGTATTATTCTTTAGGACCCTCCGAGCGAGGGCACAACTGTAATAAGTGTGTGTGCGTGTGATGTATGTCTTCTAACCCCACGTCTTTCTCCCTTTTATTTACCAGTTTATGATGGTTAGATTAGGGCATGTTTTAATTAGCATACTTATGCTTGCATGTTTGCATCATTCATCTGTTTTGCATGCACCGGGCTCGGCGCATCATACTAACTACATTGTATTTCAATTCCGAGTTGAATACTTGTTAGCTATAGCATTTCACATGTCATTTTAGAATAGTCGAGCCTATTGTAATTGCATTTTTGCATGTGTTGCATTAGGCATTTCTGTATAGTTAGGATCATGCATGGATTTCTAACATAGCTTCTATTTTGGCTTGGAGTACTCGGTAAGTACTTATGCTTTAGCATCCTTGCATGTGTGTGAGTGACTACCATGATAGCATGCTTACCATGAAGCTATGTGCTTATGTGATATAACTGCCTGAATGCCTGTGGGTGAAGGTTGGGTTATTTGGATTGGAACAATTCATCAAATGTGAGTTTTAAGCCCACTTGAGAGTGGCAAAATCATATTTTCTAAGCCCACCTGAGGGTGGCAAATCCACATTTTAGCCTACTTACGAGTAACAAACCGTTTTTCGAAACAAACATGAAAATGTTTTGTTCCAATTCAGGCGATCCAGTCTATACTTGTATGCTGTGCGCATCACATAGTAAATCTAGGCTAAATAACCGGAATAAAAACGCATAATGTTTTCAAAACTAGATATCATCGTTAGTAGAGGCCGATTTTTGATCGGGCGAGCGGGGGTACTCACGAAGTGACCTTCCCCAATCGTACCCAAGTTCCCGAGCCAAGGCAACTTTGGTGATGACGGACACGTGGCCTTAGGCAACGAGTCAGGGTTTCCTAAATTCCCCAGAAAAAAATATTTAGGTGGCGACTCTGTATCTGGCAAAGCAGTCCATGTTTGGCACTTCTTTCAAAAAATCTGTTTTCAAAAACGATTTACCGGATTTGGATTCTTTGATGATTCATCGGTCTTGCATTGCACTCTGTGAGAATAGATACAGGACCGTGACACAAATTGAGTCCGAACTGTAGTGAGGCCCAAGGGCGCGTCTACACCATGACATCATTTTATATGTAATTTCAGTGCATAAACCACTATCACACTCTCACATATTCCACTCTTTCATTGTTTTTAAGAGTTGTGCTTTGTGTCTTGTTTGTGAGCCAACATGAGAGCATGTTTTTCTTGCCTTTTGTGCCTAAGTTTCAGCATGATTAGGCCACTGTTTTGGCATGTTTAAGCTCTGTGTAAGGCTGGTTTGATCATTTAAGCATTGTATTGCATGCCTCTGGTGTTGCGTCCTTCACTAGTTTCAATGCTTTTGACTCTTAACATGTTGTGCATGGTTTGTTTGCATGATTTTAAGTCATTTAGCATGTCATTTCAGTGCTAAAATATATGTCATCACACTCCATGGTTTCACTCTTTCATTTGCTTTGAAAGAGGTCTTTAGCCCCTTGTTGGCTTGAGCATGGAATTGAGGCTCTCATGCCTAATGGTTTTAGCCTTCTCTTGAGGGTTTCTACCAACCAAAAGCATGAGGCTTCTTTCATGCTCAAGGTGCTTGTGGCTGAGGCCATCTTTCCCATTAGAAGACTTTCACATTGGACTTAATTGGTTAAAAGACTAATTGGTAAGCTAAAATGTGTAAACAAGAAATGGACCAAGTAAAACATGTGAAAGATAAGCATCTTGTTTGCATTGCATTGTGTTTGGGTCGGACGTTAATCTAAACACGAGAAATGTTAGACGTTTCATACTCATAGTGATGAGACGTGTCACATTTCTTGGTCTTCATTGCCTTTGATCTCTCATGATAAGGCAATGGACTTGTGTCTTTGTTTTTGTGCATTTATTGAAGGTGTACCACTTGGATCTTTGGCCATCATGCATTGAAAGTGCTTGATTGATGGTTTTGGATCCAAGAGTGCCACTCCTTTGATGTTTTGAAATGATAAGGAGTGGCACAGTACATACATGCCCTAGGGAGACCCTCATTTTCCTCTGTTTTGTGCTCTATTGCAGTTTGGTGTCACAGCACACCAGTGGCTGGTAGTGCCACAATGATGGCCGGCACCCTTTCATTGTTGGCCAGCACAAGCCCATCCTTGGCCGGCATATGGCGGACAGCAACTCCTCATGGCCGACAGGCCACTGGTGCACTCTCCAGCATTGGTTTGGTAAGTTTTAACAGCAAGTTCTTGAAGACACCCTGCAAACAGAACCTCTAAAAAGCAAACCGGAAGGCTTTTCGGGGCAAGAAACCGAATGCAAGCATGCATGTTCAACTTCTTAGAATAGAGCTGAGGCAGCATAGTTTGGTGCTTCACATGTTAGTTAGCATCTCAATTTGTGTATTTTATTAATTTGTTAATTAATTAAGTGTTGTAATAATTAAGTAGCTTAGTTTAGCTACTTCTTTATTGGTTTGTAATAATTAGTCTAATTAGCTTAATTAGATTAGTTAGCTTAGCTTAGCTTAGTTTAGCTTAGCTTATTAATTCGGACCCTCCGTCGAGAGGGCACAATGTTGTAATAAGGGTGTGTGCGTGTGTGCATGTCTTCCAACCCCCACTTCTTTCTCCTTTTTACTTATCAGCTTTTGATGGTTAGTTTAGGGCATGTTTCAATTAGCATACCTTATGCTTTGCATGTTTGCATCATTCATTTGTCTTGCATGCACCGGGCTCGGCGTATCATTCAAACTGCATCGTATTTCAACACTTACTTGAATATGTGTTCTAAAGCATGTTATCAAGTGTTGCATTCATATGCCATCTTAGATAGCTGAGCCTATTTAGTTGTATTTTGCATGTGTTGCATTAGGCATCTCGTATAGTTAGGATCATGCATTGATTTCTAACTAGTTTTCTGTTTTGGCTTGGAGTACACTGTAAGTGTTTATGCTTTAGCATACTTACATGAGTGTAAGTGAATGCCATGATCGTATGCTTGCCATGAGGCTATTTGCTTATTTGTTTAACTACATGAATGCCTATGGATGAATGCTTTATTGCTTGAATTGGGACAATTCATCAAATGTGAGTTTTAAGCCCGCTTTGCGGAGTGGCAAAATCATGTTTTAAGCCCACTTGAGAGTGGCAAAATCCGCGCTTTAGCCTACTTGCGAGTAGCACTTTCAAACCATTTTCGAAAACAAACATGAGTTGTTTTGTTCCAACTTGAGCGATTTAGTCTATACTTGTATACGGTGCGCATCACATAGTAAAGTTAGCTAATAATCGGAATAAGAACACATGTGTTTATAAAAATAACATATCATGCTTAGTAGAGGGCCGATCTTTGATTGGGCTAGTGGGGGTGCTCATTTCAGGACCTTCCCCTCTTGTACCCAAGTTCCCGAGCCGAGGCCACTTTGGTAATGACGGACACGTGGCCTTAGGCATGAGTCAGGGTTTCCTAAATTTCCCAAAACAAAATATTTAGGTGGCAACTCTGTAATCTGGCAAAGCAGTCCATGTTTGGCGCTTTTTGATTTAAAATTGATTTTCAAAACCAATTGCCAGATTTGGACTCTTTGGTGATTTATCAGTCTTACATTGCACTTTGTGAGATTAGATTCAGAACCGTGACAGGAGTCCGAACTGTAGTAGCACAGACGACCAATTCGCGCCCTCTCCGAAAAAGGGGGCGCGCGGAGAGCGTTCGGGCGGTCTACACCTCCTAGAAAAGTAGATTGTGTTTCACTAATTACCTCATGTAGCACTGAATTGAGTCTAATAGCAAGAACCTTAGATAGGATCTTATACATAGATCCTATCAAACTTATTGGCCTGAACTCATTTAGACTCAAAGCATTTTCCTTCTTTGGAATGAGAGTAATAAATGAGCAGTTCAAACCATACTCTAGCCTTCCTCTAATATAAAACTCTTTCATAAAATGGATCTCTTCTTTTTTGACCACCCTCCAATTCTTTTGAAAGCACAACAAATTGAAACCATCCGGACCTAGTGCTTTATTACCATTACAGTCTTTCACTACTGTCCATATCTCTTCCTCAGACAAATCTGCTTCGAGTTGTGCAAAATTCTGACTGTTCCTTACAAACTTGAAATCCCTTATTAACACAAGCCTCCTCCTCCACTCTTCTAAGAAATGCTTTTTGAAATAGGTCCACACCTCATGTTTTACTTAATCAGGTTCTTCAATTACACTCCTCCCAACTGTAATGGAGTTTATTGTATTTCTATTGAGTCTGTATTTTGCTGTGATATGGAAGAATCTAGTATTCCTATCCCCTCTTAGATTCCAATCAAATCTTGATTTTTTAAGCCATGTCCATTCAATCATACGACTAAGATTCCACATCTCACTTCTTAGCTCTCTTTCTTTTTCAGTTTTGCCTCCACTAATGGACTAATTTCAGCTTTCAAATCAACCATATCCAATTCATTCTCCACTGCTTTTAGTTTTGATTCCACAGTACCATACACCTCTCTATTCCACTGTTTCAAAGCCATCTTTAGAGCTTGTAATTTCTTTTGCAGAGTGAAGCCAGCATCCCCTACTATGTGTGACTCTCCCCAAACCTTCTCCATTAGAGAAACAAACTTAGGATGCAATAGCCACGCATTCAATAACTAAAAAGGTTTTGGTCCCCAATCCATCACATCCTCCATAAGTACTAGGGGAAAATGATCTGAGATGGTTCTTGATAATCCCCATAATTTGAGCTTAAACCTTTCAATCCATTCAGGACTAAGAAGGAACCTATCAATTTTACTCCATTTAATCCCCTCATAAGCATTGCACCAGGTGTATTTTCTGCCAAGCATCTGAATTTCAGTCAGTCACCTCACATCTATTTATGAACTCATTGAAGTCTTTCATTCCCCTATCCCTTCTTGAACACCCTATTCTTTCAACTACATTTCTAAATTCATTAAAATTGCCACCCAAATACTAAGGCTTTGAGAAGCTACTTTTAATGTTTAGTAGGACCTCCCATAAGTTACCTCTCTTCACCACATCATTTGGAGCATATATATTGAGAAGTACACGCTCAAAAGAATTATGAAAAGTACTTAGTAGTAGTATAAATTTTCTGTTGCTACAACAATCTGACAACTGGAAAATTCCAGGATCCCAAATGCATAGTAGCCCTCCAGCTCTTCCTTCAGCCTCCACTAACATGTATTCAAATCTGTCCCTATGCCATAATCTTCTGACCTCCACGTCTGATATGCTTGATAACTTAGTCTCTCGAAATAGAACCATATCAATCTTTCTAGCAATTACATTTGGTCAAATGGGAGGAGATTTCAAAAAGCAAAAACCAAGAGGGTCGTGGGGTTAAAAGGATTAGATATATAAATGATTGTTTCTTGTTGAAATGGTGGTGGAGGTTTGGAGCTAAAACCAATACTCTCTGGAAACAAGTAATTTGTAATAAATACATTAGATTAGGAGGGGGTGGTTTCCATTAGCTGTTGATAATCCAAAGAGATCAAAGATCTGGGAGGATATTATGGGTGTTGCTAGGTCCAAGCCTGAGTTGGTGGAATTTTATAAAAATAACTCTAGTCTAAGGCTTGGGAATGGAAAAAAAAAATATTGTTTTGGTTTGATAAATGGATTGGTAATGTGTGTTTGAAGGAGGACTTTTCTCGACTTTTCTCTTTATCTTCTGACAAACTTCAATCTGTAAAGGCGTTGCAGATCAGAAGAAATGCTCAAGTGGAGTGGACCCTTAATTTCAGAAGATCATTATTTCAATGGGAGATAGAGGAATTAAACAGGTTGACAATAGTGTTGCTAAGTGCACCTGCTATTAGAAAGAATTTGGCTGATTGTTTGATTTGGAATACAGACCCATCAGGAGGTTTCACTGTGTCTTCAGCTTATAAATGGTGTGAGAGATCTTTCGGTCTTGTGTATAAAGCAGTAAATATTATATGGAAGAATGTGTCCTTATCTAAAGCTCAATTTTTTGGTTGGTTGGTTGGCATGGAAAGGAAGAATCAAGACTTCTAGTTATTTGCAAAGAATTAGGGTTCTTGCTGTAGGGGCTAATGTGAACTGCATTTTTTGTAATCAGGAGATGGAAATTGTCAACCATGTGCTGGTCTTTTGCCCTTTTGTTTGGCAGGTTTAGTCTCATGTCATCTGTTGGTGGGGTATGCAATGGGTATTACCTGGTTCTGTTGGTAGTCTAATGGATTGGTTGGTTGGTGCTATATTGAAAAAAAAGGAAAAGGTTATCTGGAAAGCTATTCCTATGGCTGTGTTATGGTCCATCTGGAAACAAAGGAATGACTGCATTTTTAATGGCATACAACCAGATCTGGTGGAGCTGTGTGAGGTCATTAAAGTCAGGGTTGCAATGCGGTTCAAAGCTGCTTATTCTGAATTCGATTACTCTGTTTCTGATATTTTATACAATCTACAATAGGTGAGAAGGTGTCTTGGTTAATTGGGGATTTTGCCTGGGATAGTTGGAGATTGGTTATGCTTGAGGTCTAGGTTTTGGAGACCAGTAGCAGCAGTTTGGTAGCAATAGATGAAATGTTGTATCAGTAATAGAGGTTGACTGTTATGAAGCAAGTTTGGTGTCTTGAAATAGAGGTTATGCTTAGGTTTTTCTAGTTTTGATTGGTTGGTGTTTGATGCTTGGAAATGGCTGTATAGAGGATTGTTTGTTGGGTTTGAAATGGTTGTTGTTTTAAATGGAGTTCATGGCAGCAGGGTTGTTGTTTTAAATGGAGTTCATGACAATTAGTGACTTTTTTTATCATGATTTTTATAAATTGTCGCTAAAACTTATAATTAATGATTTTTTTATGACGAATTTTCTGCATAGGACTTATTAGATAATAAATTTAGTTATTAGGACCTACACATAAGTACTCCTAAATAAAACTCATTGAATATTAACTTAATCGAAAGGATCCATCTAAAATAAATAAATAAATTATAAACACATCCCTTGAGATTTAATTAAAATACGAATCGTTTCTTATAGTTTTGAAAATTATATTTCACCTTCTGAGATTTCTAATTTCCTAACAAATCGCTATTTTTATTAATAAATCATCAAGTCGATTAACAGTTTTTAATGATGTCAAAAATATGTTTTAATTAATAATTTAAGTAATTTTATTATTGTGTAGGAGAGCAATTATGAATTTCATTCTTTTTAGTTAATTCTGTTAAATAAAATTTTTCAATAAGGGGAATATTTGTAATTTTTCAAACCAAATGGGACAATCTATATTTTAAGAAAATTTTAGGGGGTGTATTTGTAATTTACCCAAAAAAAAAAACTTAATTAGAACGAAGGCATGGTTGTTATAATTTCTCTCTCTCTCTCTCTCTCTCTCTCTCTCTCTCTCTCTCTCTCTCTCCTTTTGAGTATATCTCAATTTTATATAGGGAAATTTGACCATAAATCCCTCTTACCTTCCTTTTCTTGTTAAAAAGACCAAAATATATATATATATATATATACTTTCAAATGCCCCTCATAATTATAAATTTTTGTATAAAGGACAAAAGGTTTTAGATTTATATTTTGTGTAACAAATTTACCTTTCACACAAACTCTTAATCTTTCTCCTCTTTCTCTCCATTAGTTTGTCATCTCCCTCTTAGCTCTTTCTTTTCCTATCTTTTTCTAAGAGCTCTCTCCACCACCACCACTACTGTCTACACCACCACCACTATCATCACCACTACGGCCACAACTACCATCATTTCCACCACCTCCGCCATATCCACCAACACCGTCTCAACTATAGCGATCCCGGTTTTCCCTTCATTGGTTATTGTATTTCGGACTCGGTTCTGTGGATGTCTGTTGTTGTATATGATGTATTTCCATCCTTTAATTCCTTATATTTGAGTTTTGGGATGTGTTGGGCAGGTTTGTAACAGGTTAGGTGTGTTTTGAAGCAAATGGTTGCTGCCCAGTTTTTGGTGTCTTCGCTCGAGCGAGGCTTTTGTCGTTCGAGCAAGCTCTGTGTTTTAGTTCATTCGCTCGAGCCAGGGTTCCTTTGCTCGAGTGAACTTTGAGTGGTGTATCTGTTGGCTCGAGCGAGAATTCTTGTGCTCGAGCGTGCGTCTGCATCTAGTTTGGACCTGAAGGTTGTGTTTCTTGGCTCGAGCGAGCTTTCCTCTGCTCGAGTGAGCGAGCTGTATGTTTTGGGTTTCTTCGCTCGAGCGAGCACTCCTGCGCTCGAGCATGCTTCTGGGTTACAGACCTGAAGCTTCGTGTTGTTGGCTCGAGCGAGGCTTTCTGCGCTCGAGCGAGGTTTCTTTGTGTCAGGTGGCTCGAGCTACTATTCCTTCGCTCGAGTGAGGCTCGATTATATCAGATCGCAGCAGTAGTCTTCTCTTTCACTTTTTGATTTCCTTTTCTTCTCAAACCCTAGATCGGCTGTCTCTCTCTCTACAATACACCTTCTCTCTACAAATACCCTTGGTTCTTGGAGGTGTCTACCCTAATCCCTTTGTAAAAAGTGTGGAGCTTGGTGTGTGGGCTACATTTTGATCTGAAAAACATTGGGTTTGGAGCATCTTGGGTTTTCTTCATCTTCTCCATTGAGTCTCTTCATTTGAGGTAGGGATACCCTACTCATTCTTATGAGTTTTGACATAGATTTTAGTCATTTTGTATAAATAGTGGATTATGGAAATTTTGAGAAAGTTAGGGTTTGATTTGAAGTTATATAAAAGGGGGGTTTTCAATTGTTAAACTCCATGTGTATGTGAGACCTTGGAAAATGGAATTATTGTTATTGAATTGATGAAAATGAGCCTTAGGGCTTAATTTGGGAAAAAAATGGAAAAAGACCCTAATTTAATGTGATTAATTAATTTGGGAATGTATGAGAATGTGAGATTGGGATGAAAGTCATGAAATTAGGAAGTTGTGAGATTGAATGGTGTAGTTGGATTAGTTAATCACTTACCTAAGAAATTGTTGATAAGTTATCTGTTTGATGAATTTATTATCTGTTTAGAAATAACTGCTTTGGGCTATCGGTGGAGGATAGTCTTGATTGTTGTAGACACTGTATGTTGATTAGGGAAAACTGAAACTAATCAAATGGTTAAGTCATTGAATATGGCGGTTGAATTAACACATTGAATATGTGCCTTAATTGATCATTGTATATGATAAAGCGTTTAAATACATTGTATATGTATCTTGTATGGGAGGAGATATGGGATGTACTCCAAGGTTTGAGAGGAGATAAGGGATGTACTCTCAAACCTGTTTGGGAAGAGATAGGGGATGGATTCCATTGATAACTAAGTTGGCCGGAGTGTCCAGGGTGAAAGTCCCAAAATCTTAATTACGTTTACACAACGTAGATAATTGAAGTGTTGATAATATGAGTTGTAGTCTCATTTGAGTTTATTATGATTGAAATACTGATCGTATGAGTTGTAGTCTCATCTTGAACTGTTCGGATAAACAATGGACCATATCTATGATTTGAATTGGATAATGAAACGGAAATGTGGTTGTGAATATAAATTGGTTATGAAGAAGATGTATGTTGGTTTATATGAGTTGAACATTTCTCAAATGCTAATGTTTTAGTTATTACTCATATTTGGTTTTGCGTATCTCTACTGAGCTTTGGCTCACCCTATATGGGACATCATTTTCAAGTACAGGTGATATGCCACGTCCAAGGGCGTAACTTGAAAGGCTTAGGGGCTGAAAGATCTTTTTGTTGTTATCTTTTTATATTACATGTAAATCAAGCCAAGGGCTTATTTTGTATAAAGAGTTAGAACTCTTCTTTTGTTGAACCCAAGTGTTGACTTGGAAAGTTGTAAGCCCGTAGGGCATTTACTTTTGTTGTCAACATGTAATACTTTTGTACTTAATACTCTGATAAATGGAAATATGCTTTATTCTCTTATGTCTATGGATGTCATGAATGTTGAGTTATATGTATTATTTTGAGGGCGTCACATCAACCATTGGTATTGTTCGTCATTGCCACCGTCATTCGATGCCACTATACTACAGGCAACCACCATCGTTACCCTTAGCTTTCAAGACCTCATATCTGAGATTAACAACCTCATATTTGAAATCTTTTATCTCAAATCTATATTCTCTACCTCTCTTTTTCTTTGTCACCTCATCATGCTCTATTTTTCAGAAAGTAAAATTTTACTCTAGTTTGAACCAGATCTAAGGCAATATATGTACTCTCTCTATCTCTTTATTTCTCTTTTTTTTTCTCTCTTTCTCTCTAAGGCAATATATGTGCTTAACGATATAAAATTTTACTTCTGAAATACACTATGAGGATTACTTTATAAGAGAGCTGATATATACTACCATCATAAAAAAATACACTAAGAAATTTTTATTTTTTTTTGAAGTGTCACATCATACCCGCCACGTTGTTACATTTGGAAAAAGTACACTAAGAAGTTTTTTTTTTTTTTTAGAGTAAAAGTTTTGGAGTGTCACATTATACCCACCACGTTATCATATTTAGAAAAAGTACACTAAAGAGTATTTAATTTTTTTAGAATGTCACATCGTTGGAGTGTCATATTAATTCTTGTCACATTGAAGTATTATATCATACCTGTCATATTAATAAAAATGGTATAATTGTCCACCAAAACGCTACTAAAATAAAAAATAGGACCACACGGAAAGAAACTCTACACTAATAAGACTTAACAAATCAATATAAATAAAAATAAAAAAACATGGAATTAATTGGAGTACTTGTTTTTGAGATAGGATTTATTGATAAATATACCTATATATATTAGAGTAGTTTTAATTTTGTTCTAAAAAAAAAATGTAGTTTTAATTTTAAAATGGAGTTTTATTTAACAACCTGATAATTGGAGGTCTTACACCCAATATTAATTAGGATCCTTCAATTTTATTAGGGAAACTACAAAAAAAATCTCGGGATTTGGTGTGTTTTTTACATTAAACCCCAACATTTTAATTTTAACAATTTGAATCTTGAATTTTTAACCGTGTCCCAATGTTGGGTTTGTTTCCATTTGTTTCAATTAACTTTTTACACTTCTTTGATATACGTCACTTTTTTATTCGTCCATAATTATTATAATTATTTTATTTCTAAATTACCTTCTTCTTTTTCTATCAGCTCTCTCCCCCCCTCTCTCTCTCTCTTTTGCAGGATGAACGATTGCTGACCTCCGAATGCCTCATTGCTAACTTCCGCCCGTTCGCCAACCTCCGTCCACACCGCTCTTGCGCTACCACAACATCTTTAACACCTCTCTCTCTCTCTCTCTCTCTCGCAGCTCTCAATCGCCCTTTTTCTTAAATCCATATCAAAACTCTCTGATCAAACTGGTTCGTCGAAGTGGCTGGACACATCAGAGTAAGAAAGTAAGGGAGAAAAGTAGCCGGAGAAAAGCACTACCAAAACCCTTTCCTCTTTCCCTAAAACCCTAAGACCCCATAATCGTTTGATCGTCTAATTTGGAATTGGAGGAATGGTACTTTCAGACCTTGTAGTGGTGGAAATGATTGTAAGATGCATAATTATTTGTTGATGTTGATGAACTGATTTAAAAGCTAATTGTTTATATATCTAACTTGAATTTGCAATTGAACAGACCTTGATTTCTTCTATTGTGTTTGCATTATACCTCTGGTTTGGTTGTTTAAACAATGGGGAGAAGAGTATAAATCTTATTGAGTTTTTGTTTCATCAATGATGATTTGAAAATTATTGTGCAATATGCAAATTTTTGGATTTAGGAAATTTTGGATTCAAATCTCAACATAGTACTCATATTCTTGTTTGCAATGACAAATTTTTGGATAATGTGAATTCTATAGAAACAGTTTCCAAATCTCTTTTTTTTTTTTCTTTTTTTTTTTTTTTGTTAAGAGTAATTGTCAAACTAAAGGATGTTGTAACTAATGGAGCTACATTGATATTTTGTTCACGAATTTGCTTTTGAATCCTACAGAAGTTCTCTTCATTATTGCTTCTATGATTGGCATTTCAGAGTCTTAGAGTGATCTATGGAGGCTTAGGAACGTCTCCCTTATATGTGTTCTACAATACTTTTCCTCATGGAGTTAGAGATCTAGAGGATGTTATTGGAACTCTTTCGTTGATTATATACTCTCTTACTCTTATACCGCCACTAAAGTATGTTTTCATAGTTTGCATGTGGAGGAGGACGGCGATGATGATGATGATGTGTGTGTGTGTGTGTGTGTATGTGAGAGAGAGAGTGGGACTTATGTGGAGTTGTGGGTGGCCATGCGAGGTGGCGATCGATAGTGGGGATCGACGAACAGCAGCGGCGACAATTGAAGAGAGAGAGAGAGAGGAGAGCACTGATAGAAAAAAGAAATGGGATTGATTAATGAAAAAGGGAAGAGAAGATAGAGTGGGAAGAAAAAAAGAAGCTCAGGAGAGAGAAAGTGTTGAAATAATTTTGGAATAAAATAATTATAATAATTATGAACAAATTAAAAAGTGACACGTGTATTAAATACGTGTAAAAAGTTAATAGAAATAAATAGAAACAAATGAAGGGTCAACATTGAGACACGATTAAAAATTCAAGGTTTAAATTGTTAAAATTAAAATGTTGAAATTTAATGTGAAAAACACGCCAAACCTTTTTTGTAATTTCCCCAAATACTAACCAATTAATTCTCTTCAGACTCTTCTCTCTTTTAAAATTATTTTCCATATTATTTGAGTGGAGTTCGGAAGGAAAAATATTGAGAGGATAGAGTATTAAATTATATTAACAATGTCTTGTTTTAAAATAATTTTATGATACTATTTTCATTATCAATGTCTCCACACAAAAGATTTTTTAAGTTTGAATTCTTAAAAGTCATATTATATCTTATTTCTTAAGATTCACGCACCATTTTTTAAAAATAAGAATTATACTAAACTAAAAAATAAGCCAATTTATTAAATTTGGTTAATTGAATTTGGCTTATTTTTACTTCAATTTTTTTTTTTAATTTTAAACTTCAGGAGGCCTTTTCAAATCAACATTTTAAGATTAATATTCAAATTAAAATTTTCAAATCAAACTCTATGACAAGGAGGTTCAATCTCTTTCTAACAATATGGTGGAAAGAAAGAAAGAAAGAAAAATAGTGAAAAATTCATTCTAACAATTGTCTAAAACAATAGGTCTAATGGTTTTTTTTTTTTTTTTTTTTTTTTTTTTGGTTAGTAAGAGGTCCATACTTTGTGAAATAACTTAGTGAGAAATCCTAGAGGACATTTTATTTTTAATTTTACTCCTTGACTTTTTTTATCTGTTTAATTTTTCGTTGACTATCTATTCAAATTTATATCTATATATTCAAATTTTTTGTGTATCTGTTCAATTTTTTATCTATCTGTTCAAATTTGTTGTCTGTTTGTTCAAGTATTTGTACAAATTTTATTATCAATTCAATTTTCTTTGAATTTTTTCTGTGAAAATTCTATTTGTTTAATGTTTTTTTACCAAATCTTATCTATTGAAATAACAAGCCAAACCAAATCTTATTTGTTGAAATACAAAGCCAAACCAACCTCTATCTGTTGCAATACAAAGCCAAACAAAACCCTATACATCTAATTTTTTCCTATTTGTTTGGATTTTTTAATCTGTTGTTGCAAATATCTACTATCAAGCAAAACAAAACCCTATCTGGGCAACATCTGTTCAATTTTCAACAATCTCTCTTTAACATCTGTGTATATCCCAAATAAAAAAGCTAAGAACGTAATTCTTTTTTTCTTCCAATCTTTTCTATTCATTTCTTTTCTTCTCCAAGATCTAGAAACAATGACAAATGCATACATTTTTTCTTCTATTTAATTTTTATCTGTTGAAACTTATGTTCAATTTTTCCTCTATTTAACAAATAAAATTATTTTTCTTCTATTTTCTTGTTGAAATTCTTCACAAACTTGCATTTTCATCCATCATCAGATAGACTAGCAGATCCATCATTATACTCTCTCTCCCTCTATCTATTGCAATTTGTTTCATCATCAACAACAACAACAACAAAAATAAAAATAATCAAGTAAAAAAAAAATAGAGATATGTTTCTCCACAGATCCAGATCTACCGAATTCAACAATAATAATAATAATCAACACCAACAACTAAAAAAATAGAGATTTTTTCTTCAAATTAGAATCGAAGCATAAAGACTCATTCTCTCCTCAAGCAGAGAATAGAGAAGTTGTGAAGTGTGAAGCAAGGTTCTAAATATCGGCCGGTATGTGCCGTACTGGTTGGTTCGCACCGGAAAATTGGAGTGCCGAGTCGGATACTCACCGGTATACCGGTGAGAATGAATTCTGCATCCATCGCGGCCGATTCGCGATACGTGTCGGCCTGAATCCGATATGTGAGCGATACAGTTCCAATACACATTTGCCATCACTAGTACGACTGAAATTGGAGTAAAGAACATGCAAATCTAAGCATCTTTCTTTGGGCTGTGTGGAGTTAACTTTAGTCTTCAACCTTCAACTTGAGGAGACAACAATCTGCAAACAAAAACCCTCAATCGGACCAAACCCAAATCCTTAATCAAACCCAAACCCATCTCCCTACGACATCGATCTTGTAAAGTGTTGCGGAGAGAAGCATGGAATCGATCATTAATGCAGGCCCGACTTTGCCCAAGACCGGCTAAGCCATCGTTTTCAAGCTTCTTCAAAGAAGGTTTATCTCCCTCAGTTGCAACTTGCAAGTTGTAAGTCGTGCTCTGCTTTGTTGTTGTTGTTCTGTTTCTAATTTTTTTTTTCTGTTTTTCTGTTTCGTAAAGCCACTGTTATGCATCTATAAAAGATAGAGAGAGAGGGAAGGAGAGAGAAAGAGAGAGAGAGAGAGAGAGAGAGAGGGGAATAGGAATTTGTGGTTATATTATGATATGGGAGATTGAAATGGATAAGAAAAGAGAGGTACTCAGGTAGGTGCTTGGGTGGATTGTAAATGTTTAGGTAGGTACTCAGGTAGGTGCTCGTGCTTGTGTAGAGTGTATATTGTGGGGATATATTTTCTGAGTACTAACACGTAGCAAGGTGATGCCGATGTTTTAGCCGAGGTGCCACGTGTCCTGGTCGTGATGCCGAGATAATCTCGGCTTAGCCGAGGTTACCTCCGAAGATATCGAAATCCGAGATAAGTGGATAAGGCACAAGAGTCCTAGGATGATGAGGGAACTCAGCTTGGATAAGGATAAAGCTCTTAGGGAGTTTATCTCTATCTATTGAAGAGTCCTGGATAAACATTGAGCAAAGTCCATTGAAGCTAGGCTTCTGTTGGGGCAAGGATTGAGTTAACTATAAAAGAGAGGCACCCCCAATGGGTCTAAAGTATGCAATTTATATTCAAAATAGTGAGTTTTAGCACAATTGATTATCTTTGAGAGATACTTGGTTATTGACTTGATCGTTGGAGTACCCTCGGGTGGACGAACCACCGCCGAAGTCTCTTCTTTCTGTTGCAGGTCGTTCAAGCGCCATCTATTCTACCAGTGTCTTCTAGTTGAATACTGAGTTGGCAGTGTGGTCAGAAAATCACTCACACAATTTGGCGCCGTCTGCGGGAATCAAAGGAGAATAGATGGCCAACAAAGAACAGAAGGAAAAGATTAAGGACGACACTCCCGCTGGGAGTGGCAGACCTATCGACCTTGACGTCGAAGGAGACAACCGTAACACAGAAACTCGTGACCAGAATCATAGCAAGAAAGACGCCGGCCAAGATGGTGACGTACCAAAAAAGCCAGATCAAAGTGGATACTACAATGAGGGTGACTTCCAGGTATGGAAGGATAGATGTCTGCAGAGGGATGAAGAGGTAAAAGAGATGGCAAACAAATTACGGACCTGCAATCGGTCGTCAATTTCATGATGCAAAACAACGTCATGCAGCCACCATTTTCGCTGCAGGACACGCCGATTCCAGCGGCCAATGCCCAGAAGGGAGGACAAAAAACAATCCCCATAACCCCTCAGCACACCAGAAGCGAAAGACACTCTCACCGACCTTCCAGGGAGGTCAGACAAGGAGGGTCAAGAAGGAAAGAATCACGGAGGACGCATCGCACAAAGAAGGTAGACCCCAAAGAACATCGGCACGTTCAAGGGTAGGTACTGTGCTTCGACACAACTAATGGAGAAAGGCCGAAGAGGACTCACCGCGAAGCTGAAAGTAGTGCACCAAAAAGATTGAAATCAAGAGATAGCCGAGCTCCTGGGCAGACAAAGAAGGACTTAAGAGATTACCTCAAGAGGAAGCAACAAAATCCCGATGCCGAGGTAAACTCCCCTGACAAGCCGAGAACACCGTTCTTAGTGGAGTTGGACAGATTTGAGGCGCCGAATAGATTCAGTATGCCGAGGTTCCAAATATACGATGGTAAGTCGGATCCCAACTTCCACGTTGGATTATACTTGAACTCAATGGCATTGTACAGTGGGAACGAGCCATTGCTCTGTAAAGTGTTCCCCTCGTCCTTCAGGGAGATTGCATCAGATTGGTTTCACAAACTACTAAAGGGAAGTGTGAAGACCTGGGAAAGCCTGGCCAAGATGTTTGTCGCCAGGTTCGTGACAAACAAGCTACAACCATTAAGGGTGGATGCATTGATGGCTCTGAAGATCAGTAAGGATGAGGGCCTTAGGGCCTACGCAAAAAGATACTATGAGGTGTTCAACCGAATACCCGAATGTAATCAAGAGGTAGCGGTCGTATCTTTCAAGAACAGCCTAAAAGACGACTGCCCGCTACGAAAGTCTTTGGCAAAGACACTGCCAAAAAGCATGGAAGAGCTTATGGCCAGAATTGAAAAATACGCCAGAGCCGAGGAAGATACATCAGGGACTAAGGGGACAAAGCAAAAGAAAGGAAACGGCTCGCCGAAGCGAGGCCGAGGTAACAATGGATCCAGCAAGCAAGAGACTGAACTGAGAGCTACACAGGCAGTGACAACTATGTTTTGAATCCTAATTCACAAAGTCCTGGATCAAATTCGGAATCAACCCTACTTTAGAACATCAGCGAGGGCACCAGGAGAATTTATGGGAAGAAACCTTGGCAGGCATTGTGCCTATCACAATGAAGATGGGCATATGACTCAGGGCTATAGAGCCCTGAA
Organism: Camellia sinensis; assembly: GCF_055761805.1. Lineage (NCBI taxonomy): Eukaryota > Viridiplantae > Streptophyta > Magnoliopsida > Ericales > Theaceae > Camellia > Camellia sinensis. The sequence continues at coordinate 8,622,832 of NC_138967.1, forward strand.
AACACACTTGGAAGACCTGGTGAGGTAAGGCCATCTGAGAGACCTTGTCGATGAGGCCAAGACAAGGGAAGAATAGGCAAGACTGCCTCAGGCGCCAGTAGCTCCGCCTCCCCCAACACAGCAACCTCAGGCTGGAGGACCTTGGGTAATTAATGTAATTCACTCGAAGGTCAACGAAAACGAGATTCGAGGGGAGACTCAGAAGGTAAAACACCTACAGCATGTCTACCAAGTAGGGGAGAAGAGACATCGGGCAGAAGAGTGCCAAGGACCAGTAGTGTCCTTCACTGAAGAAGACCTTGAGATGGTGCAGCATCCACATAACGATGCCTTGGTAGTATCCCTCCAGGTTGGGGAATGCCAAGTGAAGTGCATTTTAATTGACCAAGGTAGCTCTTGCGACATCATGTACGTCAGATGTTACAAGGAGCTTGGCCTTCACCCAGACGATATGGAGCAATCCAATAGCCCAATGGCCGGGTTCAATGGAATGCCAACATGGCCACTGGGAACGACAAGCTTGGAGGTGCAGGCTGGCACCAAGAAGATAAAGACAGAGTTCACCGTAATCGACACACCCTCCCCTTATAATATCATCTTAGGAAGGCCGTGGTTGCATACGATGGGGGCTGTTCCTTCAACATTGCATCAACTATTACAGTTCCCGACAGAGCATGGGATAGAAGAAGTCAGAGGAGATCAGCTGCAGGCGAAGAATTGCTTCATGGCAGCAATGAAATCTACCTGCAGCATTCGGGAACCAAAGACGACAGAGATCGAAGATGAGGACGTGGAAGTCCTAGAAGACGTCGGCAAGGAGCCAGCCTAGAAGAGTGAAGAAGCACTCAAGAAAATCCTCGTCTAGGAGGGGGATGAAGAACGCTTTTTTCTTCTCGGCTCGGGCTTAGCCGAAGAAGAGGAAAGAGAGCTAGAGGCTTTCTTGAGAGCAAACATTGAGGTGTTTGCCTGGACGCCTTACGAAATGCCTAGCATTGACCCCCAGGTCACTTGCCACAAATTGAACGTTGACAGGTCGGCCAAACCTGTAATCCAAAGAGCAAGGAGACCGACGTTGATGCACGTTGAGGCAGTGGAGAAAGAGGTAGACAGACTTCTGGAGGCCAGGGCGATTAGAGAAGTTAACTACCCGATATGGCTATCCAATACAGTGGTGGTAAAGAAGAAGAATGGTAAATGGAGGGTCTGCGTAGACTTTACCAGGCTGAACAAGGCCTGTCCCAAAGATAGCTTTTCTCTACCCAAGATTGACCAACTAGTGGATGCCATTTCAGGGTATGGAAGGATGAGCTTCCTAGATGCTTACAGGGGGTATCACCAGATAGCTGTGTACCCCCCAGACAAAAAGAAGACAGCGTTTATCACCCCAAAAGGGCTGTATTGCTATAAAGTAATGCCTTTTGGGTTGAAAAACGCAGAAGCAACTTACCAAAGGTTGGTAACCAAGATGTTCAGACACCTAATCGGCTGAACAGTGGAAGTTTACATCGACGACATGGTTGTAAAGACCAAGGAGCCTGAGGGTCATCTGGCCAACCTAAAAGAAGTCTTTGAGATACTCAAAACATATCGACTCCGACTCAATGCATCAAAGTGTGCATTTGGAGTTGGATCTGGTACGTTCTTGGGATACTTGGTGACCAGAAGGGGCATTGAGGCCAGCCCAGATCAGATCAAGGCCATCCTAGAGTTAAAAGCCCGACGTCGGCAAAACAGGTGCAAATGCTGACTAGAAGGGCCGCAGCTCTGAATAGGTTCATCCGCAGAAGCTCAGACAAGTGTAGACCTTTCTTCAACTTAGTGAAGAAGGCCACAGACTTACTGTGGACCAAAGAGTGTGAAGCCACTTTGACCGACTTGAAGAAGTACTTGACAACAGCTCCAGTTCTTTCAAATCCAGAACCTGGAAAGGAGCTGTTTTTATACTTAGCAGTTTCAGAACATGTGATAAGCGCAGTGGTAGTCCGAGAAGAAAAAGGGGAACGAAGGGCTATTTATTATGTAAGCAAAACCCTGGCTGATGCATAAACAAGGTATTTACCCCTAGAGAAGTTGGCACTGGCTTTAGTAATGGCTTCAAAGAAACTGAACCATTACTTTCAAGCCCACAAGATTGTGGTGCTAACTGAGCACCCTTTGAAGTCCTTGTTGTAACATGGAGACCTGACAAGAAGAATGGCCAGATGGGCAGTTACCCTGGGCCAGTATGACCTGGAGTACAGACCTAGAACAGCAATCAAAGGCCAGGTTTTGGCCGACTTCGTGGCCGAGTTCACGCCAGAATCCATCAAACACTGGGCTCCGTTGAGCCAGGGTGAACGATGTCCAAACAAGCAAGGAGGAGCCCAGGCGAAGGCAACGGAACAAAGGAAGGAAGAAAAACTCAGACCTTGCAGCATTTACATCGGTGACTCCTTTCGACTGTTCGTTAATAGGAGTTCAAACCGACAGGGAGCAGGGGCAGGAGTAGTATTGATATCTCCAGATGGGCAGGTACTAGAACAATCGATTCGTTTGAGGTTCAAGGCCTCAAACAATGAAGCAGAGTACGTAGCACTCATTGCAGGACTGAAACTGGCAGCAGCAGTACAAGCAGACGAGGTAATAGTCTTTTGTGACTCACAACTTATAGTTAACCAGACAACGGGCGAGTTTGTAGCCCGAGATAAAAGGATGTCGGTCTACGCGAAGGAAGTCATCAGGTTGGCAGCCTTATTTCAAAACTGCTGACTACTTCAGGTTAGCCGAGATGATAACAATCATGCCGATGCATTGACCAACCTAGCTAGTACAGTACAACCTGGAAAAGCGAGGACAATAATGGTTGACTATTTGTCGAGCCTGAGCATCGAACCACTAACCACAGAGCGAGAAGTAATGTGCGTGGACATGGGACTAAGCTGGATGGATGCAATTGTTACATTCCTGAAAGAAGGAAAGCTGCCAGATGACCACAAGGAGGCACACAAGGTCAGATTGAAGTCAGCAAGATTCAGTCTGACAGCAGAAGGACACCTCTACAGAAGATCTTTCACTGGACCCCTTTTAAGGTGTGTACATCTTTTACAAGCTGAAGATTTTTTATATGAAATACGTGAAAGAATTTGTGGAAGCCACGCTGGGGGCAGATCACTCGCCCATAGGGCCATTACCCAAGGGTATTGGTGGCCTTACATGCAGAAAGATGCAGAAGCCAATGTGAAGAAGTGTGAAAAGTGCCAAAGGTTTGCACCTCTGATACACCAACCAGCAGCAGACTTGAACCCTGTATCCAGTCCTTGGCCATTTGCCCAATGGGGCATGGATCTCGTTGGACAACTACCCCAAGCAACTGGGCAAAGGAAGTACTTGCTGGTAGCAACAGATTACTTCACTAAGTGGATAGAAGCTGAGCCCCTTGCCAAAATTCGAGATGTAGATATGAATAAATTCATTTGGAAAAATATCATCACCAGGTTTGGGATTCCAAGAGCAATAGTTGCAAACAATGGAACACAATTTGACAGTAAGCTAATTAAGAGCTTCTGTGCAAAGTTCAAGATCAAGCACTTTTCAACCCCAAGCTTTCCCCAAAGCAATGGACAAGCAGAAGCATCTAACAAAATAATCTTGGATGGGATAAAGAAGAGGCTGCAGGCAGCAAAAGGAAAGTGGGTGGACGAGTTGCCCAATGTACTCTGGGTATATCGGACTACGCCGAGAAGATCAACAGGGGAATCCCCCTTTGCCATGGCTTATGGCACAGAAGCAGTCATTCCGCTAGAGGTCGGCATCCCAGGGATCAGAACCTAGGAAGTAGAGAACCGGACTAATGATGTACTCTTAGCCCGAGATCTGGATCTTCTAGAAGAATGATTGGAGAAAGCTGCAATTCAACTCGCAGCATACCAGCAACAGCTTGCCAGAGCTTATAATGAGAAGGTCAACTCGAGCGAGTTTCAAATTGGTGACCTCGTCTTAAGAAATGTCGTCGGCAACAAGAAGGATCCTAGAGAGGGCAAGCTAGGCCCAAATTGGGAAGGACCCTACAGAATCATCTCAGTACTGGGTAATGGGGCATATCGGCTTGAAGATAATAAGGGCAAAGAGTTGCCAAGGCCTTGGAACACTTGCAATTTGAAATTTTTCTATCATTAGAATTTTTTGTCCTTTTGTCATTTGCCGAAGTAAATAAATAAAGTTTTCCCTTGTTCATATGTCTATACACTTGTGACTAATAAAGATACATAACGTTATTCCTGGAATACATGTATAATGAGAACCCAAGTGGAGCTTAGGTTCACATTAGGGGGCAGAGAGAAGAAAAATGGTTTTAACACTTGTTGAAACTTGAGAAAAGTTTACAAGTTGAAGTTAAGCTGAGATTATGTTTAACACTTGTTGAAACTTGAGAAAAGTTGAGAAAAGTTTACAAGTTGAAGTTAAACCGAGATTATGTTTAACACTTGTTGAAACTTGAGAAAATTTTACAAGTTGAAGTTAAACCGAGATTATGTTTAACACTTGTTGAAACTTGAGAAAAGTTTACAAATTTAAGTTAAACTGAGATTATGTTTAACACTTGTTGAAACTTGAGAAAAGTTTACAAGTTGAAGACTAAGGTTAAACACTTGTTTACAAGGTGAAACCAAGGTTATGCCAAGAAAGGTACTTGGGTACTTGCCGAGGTAAATCATCAGTTTGTATATTAAAGATATGCAAAATATTCTAAGTATGGAAGCATACAAGACAAAGATATAAACATTTAGAGAAGGAAAGTTGTATTAACATTCAAAAGAAGGCACGTCGGCCAAAACTCACAAATTGTTCCAAAAAAGAGAAGAACAAAAGTACAAAATACAAAGGAAAAAGACATTAAAGTAAAGACTCTTCGGCAACAACAGATGGTTGGGTCTGAAGTTCGGACGACTGCTGGGAAGACGCCTTGGCAGCCTTTTCCGCCGCGAGCTCGGCATCAATTTCTTGAAGAGTTTCATCAAGGCTTTTGTTGGCAAGGGGGAACGTCGGCTGATGCCTTCTCAGCTGTAGCATCTTTGGGAACCTCCTCACTCTCCTCATCTTGAGTCAAGTCCAGGACTTGCTCATTCAAAGAAGTAGACTTGGCCCCAGCAGCTTCCTTGGACATCCTCACCAAGGCCTCATCCTCAGAATTAGATTCGTCGTCAGATTAACTTGGTGTTGGAGGGAATGGAAGAGGAATGACGTTGGCATTCCTGAGGGGTGAGTCCTCGGGGACTTCAAGCTTTTTTAGAAGAGACATCCAACCAAGGATGAAACCCTTGTTGCATGCCTGCTTCACTTATTTTTCATAGTCCGCCGTGACATCGGCCATTCCCTCAGCATATGCCTTCTCATCGGCAGTCTTAACTTCGGCCTCTTTTGTTGCCAGAGCATCCTGAAGTTCTTTCTGGGCCTGGGACATCTTTTCCACGGCCTCTCTTTTTTCGACCTCAAGAACCTTCTTAATGGCTTCAGCGGATTTCGCCTTTTTTTCGGCGTCATTTTGAGCTTTGATTGCATCCTCGGCTTGATCCTTCAAGGTCTTCATCTTTGATTGTAAGCTTTTGTTGGTCTTCTGCAAGGTAGAGACCTCCCTTTTCTTGTCGGCCAGCTCCTTCCAATTCTCAAAAGATTGTAGTGAGAAGGAATGGGCGTGCTGGATTGCCTGAGAAAAAATAATACAGAGTAGAAGTTATTACAAAATTTTATAAAGTGGAGAAAAGCGAAAGAAAGAAAAATTACCAAGTAAAGACACTTACTTGAACAGAGCGCTGGAGCATCAGAGCATAGTTTTCATATTCGCTCAACTCAGCATTTCAGTCGAGATCGCCGGGAAGAAGCAAAGCGGTACTAAGGGCAATGTCGATATTAATGTCATCAGCGCTATCGTTAGCCTTGACTAGCTTATCCTCCAACGTGATTTTGGGGGCCTAGGGGGAATCGTGCTTTCGGGACCCCACGGTGGTTGCAGCGGATGACCTCGGCCTCTTTGATCGGGTAGACTCGGATGGTTGGGCCTCGGCACGTCTCTTCTCAGCAGCAGATTGGGACTTATTGCTCTCAGCCATTTTGGAGATTGGCAAGGTGTCCTCAGTGTCAACCTGAGTCACCGTTGCCTTTGGTTGAGCCTTCTTGATCCTTTCTTACTTTGGCTTTGGAGGCTGAGTTGGAGCTGGTTGAGCATCAACATCAAATGGTATGTTAGCCAAAATGATCTTTAGCAACTGGTTTTGGGCGGCCCATCTCAGTGGCAAGAACAAGTCGTCGCCGACGTTTTCGTTGAGATGATGGGATTAGATATGGAGCCGAGGTAGACGGCTATTTTGTTAGATCAGAGGTAGATCCTTGATCTGGCCGAGATGTGGCAGAAGGGGGAGATAGACTCTTTTTCTTCTTCTTCTTTGGAACGTCGGGAAGAACTGATTTGTAGGTAGGGATGAAATTGAGTAGCAGTGGGGCCTTGCGCTTGTAGACTAGAAGGTCTAGTAGCTTCTTCAAACCCTGGCTTGGGAAAAAAGATTTGCGGAAGCCTTTCTCTGGTTTTGGAAGAGCTACAAGAAAAAACAGACATTAGAAACAAATGAAGTATTAAAGACTTTAAAAACAAGTTAGTATGACCACAGGGCTCTTACCATTGCCCTCTACAAAAACTGTTCGAGGAAGAGGGTAGAGGTAGAGGTCCTCGTCTGGAGCAAATTCCCAGTTCCCCGAGGTAATAAAATAATCATCTCCAGCTCCCTTGTTGGAGTCAGGGAGGTCGGCGACAATTTTGTATTCTGTGGACCTCGGCTTGAGATAGTAAACATAGCCCGTATCTTTTTTGAGGCCACACATGGTGTAGCAGTATTGGATGTCGGCTAAGGTAACCTTAGCATTTTCTTGTTTGGCTAGGGCTATTATACCGTTTATAACTCAGTAAGAATTGATGGTAAGCTTCATTGGGTTTAACTTATAATAGTGGATTATCTCTCGGAAAAGGATATTGAGTAGAAGCCGAAGTCCGCACTCGATAAAAGCTACAACAGGAAAGGGCATAGACTCAGCTGTAGGCATGATGGAGTTATCCTCCACCGCCAACCTCAGATGGATGTCGGTAGAAATGGAAAACTCTTGCCTGAAGTATTCAAGCTTGGTCGGGGTGTCTACCCTATGTCTCCACATGCCCATAACGTTGGGTTGAGGGAAAGGTGTGAGACTTCGAAAGAGAGTGTTTTGTGATTTTTTTTTAGTGACCTCGACCAAAACCTAAGGGGAAATCATTTCAATTTTCCCTAACAATCGTTTTGAGTTCTACAAACAAATCCCAAACCTAGATCTATGGAAACGAAGATTGAAGGCACGAATCTGGAAAACAGGAAAGCAAGAATGCGCTTTAGAATCAAGAACAAAGATGGACTATCAAGAATATTGTAACTACAAAGGGTATAAGGTCAAGAACAGTGGCAAAAGTGCAGAAAAGTTGTGAGCAGTACGTGTATTCAAGACATGGGCAAAGAGCAAAATCGTGAAATAAACACACTCAGATACACGATTCATAAATCAAATACTTGAGTAAATCAGCAATGGCGACTAATGATGAAGCAAAAATTTCTTGAAAAGCAACAAGAAATAAAACCAGGAGGAATAGAGGCTTACCAGAAAAAGTGAGGCCGGAATGGGGATTGCCGAAGTCTGACGACAGTTGCAAAGGTGGAAGATCGATGAAAATCACTACCCGAAGGGGTAAACGGAGCAAGTCGCGGAGCTGTGGAAGCTTGAACAACGGAGGATTTGAAAAAGCTAGAGAGAAAGAGAGCTTCTAAAACGATGTAAAGTGAAAAGACGGGGGAAAGAAACAAGTTTTGTCAAAACTTGAAACAACGGCAAAAAGAAAGCAATTAATGCGCCTAAAATGACGTATGCGTCAGACGGCGCACACAAGCGCGAAACGACTTACAGGCGCGTGCCAGGTACGACCCAATGAAGAAAGGATACGTAACATAAACGATTGAGTTACTGTATAATAGCTCATACGCATGGAGGGGCTTTTAGAAATCTTGTTTTTTAAAGAGACATATCGGCCTTAATGATGATCTCGGCTGAGACACTTTAAGCCGTTGTACTGGCAGGAGGTACCGACATAGGTTCCATCACCTTAGAAGGCCGAGGTAATAGAACCTAGGGTGCAGTTGTGGGAATATATTTTCTGAGCACCAACACGTAGCAAGGTGACGCCGATGTTTTAGCTGAGGTGCCACGTGTCCTGGTCGTGATGTCGAGATGATCTCGGCATGGCCGAGGTTATCTCCGAAGATATCAGAATCTGAGATAAGTGGATAAGGCACAAGAGTCCTAGGATGATGAGGGAACTCAGATTGGATAAGAATAAAGTTCTTAGAGAGTTTATCTCTATCTATTGAAGAGTCCTGGATAAACATTGAGCAAAAGTCCATTAAAGCTAGGCTTCTGTTGGGACAAGGATTGAGTTAACTATAAAAGAGAGGCACCCTCGATGGGTCTAAGGTATGCAATTTATATTCAGAATAGTGAGTTTTAGCACGATTGATTATTTTGAGAGACACTTGGTTATTGACTTGATCGTCGGAGTACTCCCGGGTGGACGAACCACCACCGGAGTCTCTTCTTTCTGTTGCAAGTCGTTCAAGCGCCATCTATTCCGCCAATGTTCTCTTTTTTTTTGTATTTATTTGTTTATATACCTATATCTCTGTTTATATTTATATATATGTATATATATATTTTTTGTTTTCCTCAATTGAGCAAGGGAAAAAAAATAAGAAAAATAAATATTGAAATCAAAAGATTATCATCTGTCTCTCTTTCTCTTATTAATTTGTTGTGCATTTAGAAGTATTTTATTGTTGAAAATGAGTAAAAAAAATATTTTCACATCAATTTTTTTATTAAAATTTTAACATATATGCCAAAAAAAAGCTTGAGACTAAAATAAATATATATCGTTTAGTTGAAAATGAGTCAAAAGTGCTCCTATATATCAAAATTTTGATTAAAATGTGATAAATTATGTTTAAAAGAGTAAAAAAAAAAAAATGCATAAAATTGAGTTTTAGAGGAATTGCTAATGATTTTTGAAATTTCACGGCCACGACACCCGATTCTCGATACGTACCGGTCGATACTACCGATACTGATACTCCGCGATCGATACCGCTACGTTACCCGATACTGCGATTTAGAACTACGGTGTGAAGTGTGCTTAGATTTCAAACAAGAAATGATGGTATCGACTCTGTTAAACTCTTTGAAACCCTAATGATCAGAAACGACCTGTGTAGAAAGAGAGAGGGCTTGTGATTGTGTGCATAGATTGCAAACAAGAAATAGATGGCGAACTAGACCTTGATGTAGCAGACGACATAGATCTCGATGGAGACAACGGCGCGTTCGCAAAATCGACGGAGGAGGAAGACGTGCTGCAGCAGTGCAATCTGGATCTAGAGGTGGCACTCTGCAATACTTCGATTTCAGTGGTCGAATCACAAACTGATAGGAATCGATGACGAGTCAGAGGATCTAATGGCTCTCGTAAGGCGAACTCGTACTTCTTGTGCTACAAGACCTTTGTGTTCGTTCACATTGTTTGCGACTGAGGAAGAAGGTATGGCGTCGACGGCATTTGCGAGATCAGCGGAAGAGATCTGCTGCGACAGTGGTGCGAACAAGCCTTCGACGATATGCTGATTCGATCGATGGTTGTTGTTTGGGTGGTGGTGACGGAGAACGGTGGTGACAGCAAAGAGTAGACAAGGCGACGAAGCAGGTTTCGACGAGAAGATCGGCAACAGAGGAAGATCTCCGGCGGCGTTGTAGAGGCGACGGATCTATGAGTGAGGAGCAAGGAGTGAGAGAGAGAAGAAAGGAGAGAGAGAGAGAGAGGAGATGAAGAGAGATAAAGGAGGGGTTGGTTTGTTTTGTGGGAGGAAAGAGAGAGAGAAGAGAGAGGAAGAGATGAAGAAAGATACAATACTATTTTTGAGGGTGAGTTAAAAATTACTTCTCACTTTTTAACTAATTTTCTTTTCTCACAAAAAAATTAAAAAATAATTTTTAATCATCGTCTCAAAATATGTAGGGGTTTTGGTTTGTTTTGTGAGTACGGAATGAGAGAGAGAAGAGAGAGGATGAGATAAAGAGAGAAAGATGCAGTGGTTTGGTTTGTTCAGTTTTCACCGCGTAGACCATATGTATACGTGGTAATGTGGTCATTTTCTAGTAACTTGTCATTATAGACCAGTATTTTAAAATGTAAATCTTTAGACAGAGAAAATTTAAAATTAGATTTATGAATTACGTGTCTAAGAAAGAATTTAAAAAGGCAAATAGGGGATGTCGTATGTCAATCTTTAAAATTTATATAAGGTCTCTCCTAGTGTTTTTATTTTTAAGAATAAATTATAAATACATTTTTAATATTTGTTTAAAATATAGATTGTTTTGTGTAATTTAAAAAATTACATATATTTTCTTATCAAGGTTTTTTATTTAATAAAACTAATTAAAAAAATAAAATTCTTAAGTGTTCTCTTATACAATAATAAAATTACCGAAATTATTAATTAAAATAAATTTTGGACATCATGAAACATTGTTAATTAATTTAATAATTTATTAATAAAATGAGCTATTTGTTATAAATTAAAAATTTCTAGGGATGAGACGTAATTTACAGAACTATAAGATAATTCATATTTTAAACAAATTTCAATAAGTTTATTTATAATTTACTTTATTTTTAATAATATAATTGATTCCTAACTTCTTTGACCTAAACAAATTTGTTGTATAAGATAATCTCAACAAAAAGAGGTAATAGTCTCGTTTATCAATGGTAGCTTAAATTATTATTTTTTTACTATTGAAAAAAGTTCATGAAATATCAAAAAAAAAAAAAAAAAAAAAAAATAATCAATTTACAATTGCAACCAATAACCTATTTAATGAAAGATTAGTTACTCATTTTAATATTATTTTCATTAAAGGGTGTTTTAATATTATTTTCATTAAAGGGTGTTATGATGACATGTTACAACTGTAACTTCATTCAATTGAATAAAAAAAAAATATATAATAAGATTTCCGAATCAATATAATTTTTTTATTTTTTATTTGAGATAATTTGATCATTTTGTTTACTATTTGGAATAAATCAATAAATACAGGGTTGAATTTTTTGAAATTGAAAAATAGAATTGAGTTGAAATTAAATATATTTATGAATGATTTCATCCAATAAAGTTTATTTTCATGAATTTTAATTTATGGAAAAACAAATTTTAATATCTTTATATATATTTGGTATTTTTAAGTAAGTGTAAATTTTTTTGATATGATATGTTAATGAGATATGATAACATGAAAAAAAAAATAAATAAATCGAATTGCTGTTGTAGGAATTCTTACATGAATTCGAGATCACACAACACAATTTTTATCCTTAGTAATTTTAGTGTCGGAATAACACTAGCAAATTAAACTTAAAATTGCCAACCAGCTTAATTATACTTATTTAGCTCATTCAAATCCATAAATAAATTTAAATGGATTGGATATGAATATTTATTAAACTTGCTTAAATATGTACCACCACTATCTTTATATCACTGCTACCTTGACCAAAATCATCACCACTATTATTGTCGCAAGCACACTATCACCACCACCATATATTGGAGGAAAAAACTCAATAAGTATGGTCATGTTTACTTGTCGAATCTATATCTTATTAACTCAATCCGTTTAAATCCGTGTTTAGATTGAGTTGTTTTCAATGCATAACTTTTTTTTTTTTTCTTTGGATCTAGAAAAAAGTAGTGCAGACTCTGCCAGTCCCTAGCCTCGGACTAAGACTTCGCTTTAGGGAAAGTACAAGAACTCCATACCAAGGGGCAATGGAGAGTCAAACCCGGATGGAATGTATTTTGGGGCGACCCTTTCCACTGAACCCAACCCCCAAGGGCTCATAACTTGGTTTTACGTGTTAATTAGATGCTCAAGATGCAGGTCAGTTCATGAAAGAATAAAATTGAGTTGGGGCTGCATTGAAGTTTCTCAAAAGTCGTAGCTCTTTTTTGCTATTTCATCAAATGAGGCTTGAGTTTGAAGACGAATGTCCACGTGGCAGCTTTTAATACTACCACGAATGGGGTCCTCGTGCAATTGTTTAGGACCAGGTCAATGATTTTATCAAGGCTACGAGATTTGACGCCATAGCAAAAATGAGCTAAAACTTTTGAGAAATATTATTGCAGCCCCAAGTAAATTTTATTCTTTCAAAAACGGACCTGCTTCCTTAACATGTGACTCAAAAATATAAGTAAAATTTATATAAAATTATGCTGAAATTCAAAAATAAATCAAAATTTATGAAATATTGGTTTTTTTTTTAATTTTTAAATTAAGAGTGTCTAGTCACAAAACAAAAATTGACTTAATATTTAGGATAAATTACAAATACACATCCGAGATTTGCATATAAAATACCAGTTGCCTTATGTAGTTCTAAAAATTATAAATACACTCATGTCAGAATTGTTAATTAAACAGAATTAACAGAAAAAATAAAATTTCTAACTATTTTTCTATGTAACAATAAAATTATCATAATTGTTAATTGAAAAATATTTATGACATAATTAGAAATTATTAATTAAATTAATAATTTATAAATAAAATATAAGATTTGTTATGTAATTAAAAATTTAAAAGGACAAAATATAATTTTTAAAACTATAAAAAATAGTTCGTATTTTGAATCTATATAAATATGTAATTTATCTTATCATGCTTTAGAGGTAACTTGAATACCGACTTGGAAGTTTCCAAGAAAAGTCTAGGTCAAGAATGCCTGGTCCGAAAAGTCCAACCAACAAGACAAAGAAATTTCCCAAGCCAATAAGAAAGTTGCAAAGCCAATCCATTGACCATTTTATTCATAACCCACCCACCATTTAAGACACTTGTTTATAACCTCCCATCTTTGAAATTTCTCCAAAAGCTCTCTAACTTTCTCAGCATCCAAACATGGCCAAGGAAGGAGAAGCTACCCGCAAAACCATCCCATTTGAAGAAGGATGGCCAGTGCTACAAGATGCAATCAACAAACTCATTGACAGTTTGGAAGGAGTTTGTCCCCACACTTTCACTCCTGAAGAGTATATGACTCTTTGCACGTATCCTCTATCTCTTAATCTTTAATTTTCATATTTGTTTACTCTTTATCTGTGTTTAGAGGAGTTTGAGATCCCTGCCCTACCTCAAGTACAATAATTATGTGGTGGGTCTCATTTTTAGTCTATTTTTATAATTCAAATGTTAATTTTATAGGATGCGTAGCTAAATCATTCATATAAATAAGTAAATTGATTAGATAGTAGTAACTAAATGATCAGAATTTTTTTTTTTAAATTTGACAGCAAATTTAATTTTAAAAATAAAATAAATTATTTGAATTATGAAGATGGGCCCAAAGTGACCCTTCCTTAAGGCATAACATGGACCCAACTTCATGTCCGGATGTTGTTTTTGTTTTCAAAAATGCTAGAGGTCCCAAAAATTTTACTAAAAGTTTTACCAAATGTCTCACATGGGTGTGGGACCCACATGGGACCCACATTGTGTGGGTCCCACACCCATGTGAGACATTTGGTAAAACTTTTGGTAGAATATTTGGAGTTTCTAACATTACTCTTTTGTTTTTGGCCAAAAGTGTCTATTGTGATTTTTTTTTTTTTCTCTCTCCATACATTCTAGATCCAAACAAAAATTTGGCTATCTGATTATTTGGAACAATCTCAATTTGACTACTGCTACTACTATTAGCTGTCAGATCCTCATGAACATGATTGCCTAAATTTACATGAATCTTTATATGTTTCATTGCTTATTATTATATTTTAAAGGATCAATTACACTTTAAAAGGTTAATTACAGAGTTAATTGCTCCAATTACACTTTTTCCTTATGATCTAACCTAAAAACACAACTTTAATTACATTTTAAAGGGTTAGGTGTTTTCCTGCAAAACCATATGAGTATGTAATTAACCTTATTTCGAATTTATTATCTGTTTGCTTTTAAAAAAAATTTATATCAATTTTGGTTATACTACTTTAATACCTTTAACTCAGAGCTCAACAGAACTGTTTAAAATATGTGTGGTAAACCTATTGGTCCTCAAAGTCAGAAGTTATATGATGAATACAAGAAGATCTTTGAAGATTATATCTTATCCAAGGCAAGTGCAAGAGATTTTCTTGAGTTTTTTTATTTTTTTATTTTTTTTATTTTTAACGTACATATTCCTCACTTGCAAGTGCTAGACATGAATGAATTTATTTGTGCCATAGCTATTCTCAATAAAAAATATATTTGAAAAAATGTATAATCAATTCATAATAATGTGATGAGTATTTTTTATTTTATTTTTTTCATTTTAAAACAAAAACTCATCAAAGTGGCTTGTATTTTCTAAAATTACAATGTCACAACTTCCTTGTGAAAAAAGTTAGTATAAATATTTTGTACATATATCATTTGTGAAATGCTAATGAAACAAAATTTTTATGCAAGATTATGTAGGATGGCATTTCTGTAATTATATGTCCTTGAAATAGACACTTTGTTCTAAAATGATAAGTCAAAAGTAGGAATGCAACTCGGGCGGGCTCAACCCGAGCAACCCGAGCCCAGCCCGAGTTTTTTTAGGGCTTGGGCAACTATATCTTGCAATCTGGACGGGCTTGGGCAAAATTTTGATACCCAAATTACAATTCGGGCCGGGCTTGGGCAGAACCAATGGCCAACCCGAGCAACCCGAACCCGAATTGAATTTAATATATTATATAATATATAATATATATATATAATTTAATAAATTATATAATATATATAAATTAAGTAAAAGAGTTAGTCTTAATTTTTAATTTTTATTTTTTTTTTGGTTAGTTTTCTATTAAGTAAAAGAGTTAGTCTTAATTTTTATTTTTTATTTTTTTTTTGTTAGTCTTCTACCATTAGATTAGCATCTTTTATGTCTACCCTTAGATCTACCTACAGGTTTCTGGACTCGGGCAATTCGGGTAATTCGGGCAATTCGGGCTAACCCGAGCTCAAAATACAAAGCTTGGGCCGGGCATGGGCAGCAATGCTCGGGTTCATGGTCGGGCTTGGGCGGGCTTGGGCACTGCCAAATACAATTCGGGTCAGGCTTGGGCAGACCCCCAACCCGACCGAACCCGCCCGAGTTGCACCCCTAGTCAAAAGCCACATCATTCAATATTTATTTGTAATTTTATCTTAAAATATCATAACATTTATCAAATAATTAATAACTTTTCTCATAAAAAAAATCACTCTGTTTAGTTCAGTTTTCAAAATTCACTTTTCAAAAAATTTTACTTTTTCGTTTTTCGTATTTTTTTATTTTCACTTAATTTTTTTAATAGTTTAAGCAATTTTTTTAATTTTTAGACTTAACATAAATACACTTAAAAGTATAATATTTTTGGAAAAAACTTTTAAAAATTCACAAAATACCAAAAAATATGAAAAAAAAGTATGAAAATTCAGTATATTTTTCGTATTTTGTGTATTTATTAATTTTTTAAAATATTTTTTCACAAATATTTTACTATTTAGATATATCTAAGTAAGGTGCATCTAAAAAAATTAAAAAAAAAAATTGCTAAAAATTTTAAAAATATTCTCTAAAAGAAAAAAAAAATATAAAAAATAAAAAAACTTAATTTTCAAAAAACTGAATTCAGAAAATTGAAATCAAATACATTGATTACTTTTTTTTAAAGAGTGCACACTGAAATTTCTCTGACTAGAGATATAATTATTTTTTTATTTTTTGTTGTCAGGTACTACCATCTTTAAGGGAAAAGAAAGATGAGAATTTGTTACAAGAACTAGCAAAAAGATGGAATAACACAAGGTTATGACTCACTGGCTCTCAAGATTTTTTAAATTTTTTGATAGATACCTCACCGCAATCAAAAGACTACCCAAACTGCTAGAGACTAGCTTCATGACCTTCTATGAACTGGTTGGTAATGCTACTAATTATATTTTTTTTGACACAGAATTAAAGGGTTACTTAGACTTATATGTGCTTGAATTATAAATTTAAATAGAAATTTGAAAAGGAGAAAGAAAAAGATGAGGGAAATATAAGGTATTTTTTTCTCTATTTCTCTTTTCTTTTCTCTAAATCCTATCCAAATCCATGATCCAAATACAACTTTAGTATTTATGTATTTTTATTAAAATCTTATTTTGGTTCATTTATTATTAATTGTGATAATCAATATTTTACACTTTAAGTCAACTTATAATGTTATTATTCCGTTCACCTATCATTTGTGAGGCGGACAAAAACTATAAATGGAAGGTCAAGACTCAAAAGTGAGTTTTTGGTGAAAGTGTAAAGATTAAAATGAGATTCTAGTAAAAGTGTAGGGGAGCAAATGAGGATATAAAAATGGCCCACTACAAGAAAAGTGGGTATATGAGACGGGACTATTTGCGACGGCACACTTGCCGTCTCAAAAAGTCACTTTTTGCGACGGCAAAAAATGCCGTCTCAAAAAAGCAGAGTATTTGCGACGACACTATTTGCTGTCTCAAAAAAGCATAGCATTTGCGACGGCACAATTTGCCGTCTCAAAAAAGCATAGCATTTGTGACGGTATTTTTTGCCGTCGCAAATACTCTGCTTTTTTGAGACGGCAAATTGTGCCGTCACAAATGCTCTGCTTTTTTGAGACGGCAAATAGTGCCGTCGCAAATACCCTGCTTTTTTGAGACGGCATTTTCTGCCGTCGCAAAAAGTGACTTTCGTGTTTTTTTTTTTAATTTTTAGTGAATATTTTTAAAATTTTAAATATTTTTTTTAGATGCACCTTACTTAGATGTATCTAAAAAAAAATTATGAAAAAATATTTTTAAAAATTAATAAATACATAAAAGTACAAAAAAAATGTATTGAATTATTGTATTTTTGGTATTTAGTGAATTTTTAAAAGATTTTTTTTACAATTTTAAAAATTTTTAGGCGTATTTATGTTAGGTGTGTCTAAAAATTAAAAAAAAAATACTTAAAATATTAAAAAACTTCAGTAAAAATAATATAACACGGAAAACAAGAAAGCATAATTTTCTCAAAAGAGTTTTTGTAAAACTCTAACCTAGCATAGTGATTGTGGTTTTGAGACAGCTTCATATATATACAGTCACAAAATGGTTTGAATAAATTCTAGTACTTTTTTCTGTCGCAAAAAAAATTTAATAAAACAATGTCTTCTTATTTTTTATATAACATTTCTCTTTTCATTCATTTTTTCATCTTCATGTGTCTCTATCTCTATCTATCTCTCTTCTCTTTATCTCTTTCATTCATCACTCTTCTTTCTCTGTCTGTTTGTTTCTCTCTCTCATTTTCTCTTTGTGTCTCTCGCCTATCTCTCTTCTCTCTATCTCTCTCATCTGTTTTCTCTTTCTGTCTCTCTCGTTCATCTCTCTTCTCTCTATCTCTCTCATTTCTTTTCTCTCTCTCTTATCTTTCTATTTCTCTTTATCTCTCTCTGTCTCTCTCTTTTTCTGTGTCTCTCTCTCGCTCATTTCTTTTCGCTCTATTTCTCTCTCTTTTTGTCTATCTCTCGCTCATCTCTTGTGTTTTCTCTCTTTTTCTATCTTTTCCTCTATCTCTATCTCTATTTCTCTCTCTATCTCTTTTTCTGTCTATCTCTCTCTCCTTGTCTCTCTCTCACTCATCACTTTTCTCTCTCTCTTTCTCTACTTGTCTATTTGTCTATTTCTCACTCACTATGTTCGCCTTGCTCACTCTTTTACTCTCATCTTTTCTATTTATCGAGCTCATTCTCGATTTATCGATCCACTATAAACAACGTCGTCTTACTCTTTTGAACATTTCTCTTTTCACCCATTTTTTCATCTTCTTATCTCTCTGTCTCTGTCTCTCTTCTCTTTCCCTCTCTTACTCATCACTCTTCTCTGTTTGTCTGTCTCTCCCTTTCTCTATGTGTCTCTGTCTCTCTTCTCTGTCTCTCTCTCACTCATCACTCTTCTCTGGCTGTCTGTCTCTCTCTTTCTCTCTGTGTCTCTGTCTCTCTTCTCTTTCTCTCTCTCACTCATCACTATTTTCTGTCTGTCTGTCTCTCTTTTTCTCTGTGTCTTTCGTCCATCTGTCTTCTCTCTATCTCTTTCATCTATCTTCTCTCTCTGTCTCTCTTCTCTCTCTCTTCTTTTTTTCTCTCTCGCTTTCTTGCTCATCTCTTTCTGTCTCTCTCTCGTTTATCTTTTTTCGCTCTTTTTTTTCTCTCTCTGTCTGTCTCTCTCTTTGTCTATATCTTTTCACCCATTTTTTCATCTTTTTCTCTCTATTTTCTTTCTCTCTCTCATTCATCACTCTTCTCTCTCTATCTGTCTATTTGTCACTCTTTCTCTCTATGTCTCTCATTCATCTATCGCTTCTCTCATCTCTTTTCTCTCTCTCTCTGTGCCTCTCACTCATCTCTCTCTCATCATTCATCTCCTCTACCACCTTTACCACTACTGCAAACACCATTTCACTACCACCACTACTACCATGATCATCATTTCACCTCTACGACTACCATTACTACTACCATCGCCACCACTCCACTACCACCACTACCACTATTGCCACTACTACTACTACCATTACTTCTCTTTCACCCCTGCCACTCCATCTACTCTACCACTACCATAACTTCACCACTAATCTCCTTTGCCACCACTACCACCACCACCACCATCATCTCTTATCCACCACCTTCACCACTACTGCCGCTTCCTCTCCTCTACCACAAAATATTACCTCTTTTCTCTCTCTCACTCATCACTCTTTTCTGTCTGTCAGTCTTTGTCTCTGTCTCTTTCTCTTTCTCTTTCTCTCTTTGTCTCTTGCTCATCTCTCTTCTCTCTTATCTCTCTTTCACTTTCTTTATTTTTCTATATGTCTCTCTCTCTATCTCTTTCTCCATGTCTCTCTCTCTCTATATATCTTTCTTTTTTTGTCTCTCTCTCACTTATCACTATTCTCTCTCTCTTTCTCTCTCTGTGTCTGTTTGTCTGTCTCTCGCTCTTCTCTCTCTCTCTCTTTCTCTCTATGTGTCTGTCTGTCTCTCTCCCCCATTGTGTCCACCTTGCTCACTCTTTCTCTCATCTTTTCTCTATTTACCGAGCTCTCGCATTACAAGAAAATGCACTTTTAGCGACCACTTTGTCTCTCTCTCGCTCATCACTTTGTCTCTGTCTCTGTCTCTGTCTCTCTCTGTCTCTCACTCATCTCTCTCTCACCACCCATCTTCTCTACCACATTCACCACTACTGCAAATGCCATTCCACTACTACCACTGTTGTCACTCCACCTCTACAACTATCATTACTACCACTATCGCTACCACTCCACTACCACCACTACTACTACCATTACCTCTCATCTACCACCGCTATTCTATCTCCTCTACCACTACCACAACTTCACCACTTATCTCCTTCACCATCACTACCACCACCATTATCACCTCTTCTCCACCACTTTCGCCACTACTGCCACTTCCTATCCTATATCACAAAAAATTAATTCTTGATTTTTAGTAACAAAAAAAAAAAAAAAATGGGTCGCAAAATTTTTTTTTTCATTGACTACAAAAAATTAACTTTATTTTAATAGAAAATATTATCTATACTTCTACCAAATAAAAAAATAATAATAATTTTTTATTCATTAAAATAAATATGAAACAAATAAATTTTCAACCTTACTAAATGAAAAAAAAAAATCATTAACTATAAAAAAAATTATTTTAATAAAAAATAATCTTTTTTAGCAAATCCTCCGTTGCGAAAAAAAAAGAGTCGTTTTATTATTTAAATATTTATATGTAATGAAAATAAATTAAAAAAAAAATTCCAAAAATATTTCCAATCCCCTCCCTTTCCATTCCCGCTCATTTTTCCCCCCATCAACCAAAAATCCCCAAATCTCAAATCCCTAATTTTTGAACAAAAAATCCCCATCTCTGTCTCTCTCGCGACTGTGAGCACGGCAGACGATGGCGTCGAGTCTCACTCCGTTGGCTTTCCCTCTGCTGCTCTCATTCCAGTGGCGAAGGAGCTGCTCAGAAACCTGATGTGTATGTGCAGCGTTAGATTTTTGATTTCGGTTTCTCCTCTGATCCGTCTCACAAAATGTCGTCCGTATACAGAGCTCGATTGACAACTTTCGAAGATTCAGAGAAGGAGAGCGAGTACGGTTACGTTCGAAAGGTCTCCCTCTTTCTTCAATCTATCTTTCTCTTTCTTTTCCCTTTCAATGTCTATTATTTGATCCACTTTTGTGAAGCTTCATGTTCCGCATTTTGCAATTTTTAGTAGAAATAATTAGGGATTAACTAGATTTCATATTTTTCTTATATAATATCCACAACAGATATATGAATATATGATATGCTGCCATGTCCTACTTCTTTAAGATCTGCAGTGTTCGTATGTCCCAATCATGCTTGTTTGTATCTATGCTATGCAGATTAAGTCTGTTGTGTTAAATTTGTCTAATTGTAGAGATGATTGAACTTTACATTGTGGAGCGAAGTGATAGAAATTTGAAATCAGAAGCAACTATTTGGAGATGTGGTTATAGCAATAAGGTATCGGGGAAGATTAATAGAATCTGCCTGGATGCCTGAGATTGTTCAAGATTAGTGCTTGCTAGAAATATACATATTTGCACATTGAGGAACAATGGAACTTTATAGAAATCACTGAATCTTTATTTTCTTATTTTGTTTTTTAATGGTAATGTAGGAGGAAATGCAAATGCAATACTTTTTTTTTTTTTTCTTCTCTTCATCCACCCCCTTTCTTCTTCTTATTCTTCTTCTTTGTTTCTTTCTTCTCCTACCCTTCCAGTGGGTTTGTGTGGAGCAAAGAGTTGATTATATGTCTTCAATTCAAATACCTAACAACTTTTTGAAAGCTTTATGTGCAAGTTTTTATGAGGGTCTTCATACTATATTTGATTTACTAAAGCCTTATTATACATAAAATTCCAGAGGAATGGAATACAAGCATGAGATTGGCGAAGAAGAAGCCAGAACTATACTTGAAGTTATTGCTTCAACTGGGAAATTTTGGTAAGTTTGTACCTTAGTATAAAATTACATCCATAAGTTGTATTATTTCATTTTGCATGAAATGTTCTGGTGTTTGGGGACCAAAGCATGGAGTTGATGCATAAACTTTGTTTCTGGGGCTTCTATCAATATTCTGATTACACATGTAGACACAAGTGAATGTAAGATATTCACCCAACACCCTCAACCCCCAACCTAAAGAAAAGAAGACCCTTTATTCTAGATTTCCTTATTAATATCATTCTGTTCAGGTCTTTGTCACCACATTCTGTTACTCGATGATGTTTTCTAGATTTCCTTATTAATATCATTCTGTTCAGGTCTTTGTCACCACATTCTGTTACTCGATGATGTTCACTTCTAACATAAATTTCACGTATACATATAAAATCTTTAATTTGTCTCCTTATTAGTATTATATCTGTCTGATTGTCATGTAAGCATATAAAATCTTTAATTTGTCTCCTTATTAGTGCTATATCTGTCTGATTGTGATGTTTTGTGGCTTCGCTCGAGACTAATTTCAATACGATTGTATGAAGCAAAGTCTTTGGTGATGCCATGGTGGTAATGAAAATTATGGCGATTTGAAGAAAAAGCAAAATTGTGGCATCTGCAGCTAATATTTGATCTTTCTAATGGGCTCATTTCTGTTCTTTGAATATATATATATATATATATATTTTTATTAGTGTTTGTGCATATTGTTTTTGTTTTGTTGTTTTGGGTTCCCCATCCCCTTGCCCACAGTTTTAGCTAGAGGGGGGAAGTAATTTTTGATTTAAGCAGACAGGCTTAAGCCAGAGTGATCAAAATCAAGAACCAGATCTTCATGGAAACTTCCCTACACCTTTTGGGGTTTATTTGATTCCTTCTTTTAATAGAACTTTACTTCAGGATTTCACTTGGCAAGTGGCTTGGAATTTTTTTTTTTGCCTATTCCCTTTGGATGTTCTTTAAAGTGAGCTCATGAAGTCCTTGGGTGTTCTTTAACCATGCTTGATCCATGCATGGTTGAGTTGTTTTGACTCTTTGCTCGAGTAGAATCCTTCTCCATTGATAATGCTTGGCCCTTAGCCCTATAATGGCCATGTGTTTCCAATTAGCAGTGGAATGCTTAAATTGTATTTTCCTAATCTGATACGCATGTGTTTCTGCTTTACCAACAAACTTAAATGACGTGAGGAAAAGATCATAGGCTAGTACAAAGTTAGAAATTCATATGTAGCTTCGCATGTCATGCATTTGCAAGTTCTTTCTTTTGTTTGTATACTTCAAGATTATATATTGTATGAGTCATAAATATTATTTCATTTTTTTTTCTTCAAAAATAAAAAATGAAAAACAGGAGAAAATCAAAATATAACTTCTTTGTATTGGTTCCCTGAATGCTTGTAACCATACTCTTCACTGATCTCAAAAGGTCTCAAAACCTGCTCCTTATGGCTAGTTACTTGTAACTTTCTATTTCTGTCAACTCTGTTAAGAGCCATATCTCTGTTGAATTCATGCATAGTAAACCATTATAAAGGCTGGAAGGGTGTTGGGCATAACTCCATAATACTGATGGATATTTTGGATATTTGTGATTGTGTATATTAGTGATATTTTCTAGCTATGTATGTATTTGTTCTCCTAATCTGAAATTTTGGTAAGATATTGTTGAAAGCATTCACAGAATGTTTATTCTCCTCTGCAGCTCTTCTCAGCTTTATAGAAGGTCCTTCTTTTACCCTGCAGAGGCTTTGTGAGGTGATCATACTTGTCCATTATGAGTATCATGTTTCATTTTGTTGTACCCTGCCTAATAACTTCAACAATCTCCTAATTGGTTACTACTGTGCACTGAATTCTGGTGATGGTTCAAACCTTATTTGAGGTTTTGAATCAGTGAAATCACAAATTTTATTTGTTTGTTAGTTTTGGAGATTGCCTTGTGGAGGGAAGGGCATCCTAGGGTTGTTTCATGTTGGGCTTATTTTTGCTGAAACAATTGCTTACTACTCTCTATGTTTAAATATATGTTATGCCTAGCAAATATCTGTATCTAAGTCGTATTATGTTTCCGTATGACTCATTTCATTGAACCTTCTGTGAATCAGATCCTTTTGAGTGCGAGAAGCATTTATCCAAATCTCTCGAAACTTGCTCTAGCACTAGAAAAGGTATGTAGGTGTGTTTTTTGGTTTGGCCTATTTAAAATGGCATCTTGAATTTTTTACATGCGTGAAATATTGTTGAAGTAGACAATATGTCTTCAGTAGCGCATTGACATTTGCATCTATTATTTCCTTCTGAAAAGTGAATCTTTGCTGAGGCCTGACTGCAAACAAATTTTCAAATATAGTAGAGCTACTCAAGGTCCCTTTCCTTAGAATAGCATGTTTCAGCTGGATGTTTAATATCATGTATGATTTGAACAATTTTTCAGGGTCTATTAGCTAGTAAATAGTTAGAAAAGCCATATATAATGCATGTGTGTGCATATATATATAGTAGTTAATTTTTTATGTTTTTCTATAATTAAAATATTAACACAATTATATTGTCATTAATTATTTTTATTTTGTTATTTTCAGATATTTCGGGAGTAGCAGTTTGTTTCTTGTGGAATGCAGGCGTGTAAAGATTAAAATATTAACCCACGGAAGAATCATATGATGAAAACTTTTGTTTTTAATTTATGTTATTTAAATTTGTGAATAACATTATGTATGTATTATGCAACATTATGTAGTGGCATAATTTTTATTGTTATGAATTTTTATTTATGTATTGTTATGAATGGAACAACATTATGAATTTTCATCATGTGTCAATTTTTGTTTATGTATGTATTTATATTATTATGTAATTATTGATTTTTTTTTAGTTATTTTTCATTTAATACAGATTATTTTTATATTTTTAATAATTTTAATATAGGTTTTTTTTTTTATAATTTTTTTTGAGACGGCAGAACACCCCGTCTCAAAAAGTAAATTGAACTAGGCTTTTTGCGACGACACCTATACTGTCGCAAAAGGTAGGGAATTGAATTGAAAAATAAGGCCTTTAGCGACGGCATCATTGCCGTTGACAATAGTCATTAGCGACGGCTCAGGTTGCCATCGACAATAGTCATTAGCTACGACACTTTTAGCGACGGGTATTTTTGCTGTCGCAAAAAACCCTTTTAGCGACGGCAATACTGTGCCGTCGCAAAAAAACTCAGATTTTCTTCCATTATTGGCGACAGAAATTTGCCGTCGCAAAAAAGGAATTTTCCCGTCGCAAAAACAAAGGCGACGGCACTTGCCGTCGCTAAAACCCTTTTGCAACCCCTTTTGTTGCGACCCTCACTTGCCGTCGCAAAAAGCCATTTTACCGTCGCAAAAACCTTTTGAGACGGCGTTTGGGGTATTTGCGACGGCGTTTTGCCGTCGCAAAAAACAATTTTTTTTGTAGTGTGGTATGTATCACTTACATAATAAGTTCTGTTAACCTTATGATTAGACTTAAAGTGTGAGAGGTTAATTGTCACAATTGAAAATAAATTATCTAAAGTGTTAAATTAGTAAAAGTGTAAGGGTACTCCGTGTAATTAACTAAAGTTAAGTTACCAAAAAATATCAAGAATGAATATGTTTACATGTTGATACCCACTTCTAATAAAAATTATGAGAATGTTGGTAAATAAAAATACTCAGGTACATCCCATTGTGTAAATACATTCTTAATATATTTTTTAAATTTAATTATGTGTATGTAAATTCGCTCATTTTTTAGTGAGGCAATGCCATTTTTTGTTGTTAAAAGTTGTTTGGTTTTCTACATAAATTATTCTAACAATTTTTTTTTCATGTTTAGGTTTACGGGGAAATGAATGATCAAGTGAGGGATGTTGTAATATCTATGGTATGTTTTGTTTCATAATATTTTGAAATGAATGTAATTGTATCCTCATTGTAGTTAACAAGGCTAATTGTCTTCTTTTTCTTTTCTTTTTTTCTTCTCCCCCTTACACCTCACCAAATTTAGCCTTCATGATTGCCTTTTTTTTGTCCCTCACAACTTTGTCTTTCACCTAACTAATTCTCCCAATACATGTAACCCGTCTATCTCACATATATCAGGTAATTATCGGATCTAAGTCTTGGGATGACCTCAAGGAAAAGTGGAGAATGAAACTTTTAACCATTAGTCTACCTTGATGTTTGAATCTCTAACTTTTCATATAAGAGTCGCAAGTCTCAGTACAATTTAAATCCTTACTTTTTACTTGATTTTGGTTGGGAAGGTTCACTTAGCCATCCTTTAAGTTGTATTTAAATTTTAAATTTGATTAGAAATTTTGTAAAGGAAAAAGAAAAAAAGGGACAAAAAAAAAAGAATTTCATTTACAAATTCAAAATTCAAACATCACCACCACCACCACCCATTGAAAAAGTGTTTAATAAAGTAAATGGTTTGGCGAGATTGATTTGTCAATCTCATACCTTATTCAATCCGGTTGATTAATACTATTTATTAAATGGTTGTTGGATTAAATTATCTTAATATATAA
The DNA here is from genome assembly GCF_055761805.1 of Camellia sinensis. NCBI lineage: Eukaryota > Viridiplantae > Streptophyta > Magnoliopsida > Ericales > Theaceae > Camellia > Camellia sinensis. Next base: position 8,648,599 of record NC_138967.1, read on the forward strand.
ACAGTTTTGACCCATCCATGTGATATGTTTCGGATTGATCAAGAGCGCGAAGGACAGATTGATCAAGCATTAGTGAAGAATGTTTTGGACATCTACACAGAGATGGAAGAGGGCTCTATTGAACACACAATTGTTCCTGAGCTTCCAAATTGACTACAAAACAACAAATGTTAAGGCATTCCATATTTGGAGTTCCTTCTTCCTGATTCTAGTGCCAATCCACCAATCAAATAAATCCACCACAGAGCCTGGGCATACCCAGTATAAACCCCACAGAGTTTCTTGTTACTTGCAACACACAAGCCAACATAAGTTGTTGGAGGTCTTTGCAGCTTCAAAACCTTGTGCAAAAATTACTATCATAATATTTTTTTTTCTTTTTATTCTCTAAATCACATGAGAATGGAATTTAAGAACTTGTTTATTAGAAAATCCTATTCTTTCAAAAGTTTTACACATAATTATAATTATCTATTAAAATGAAACGACAACAATATTTTTATAATTGACACATTTTGATGGTTTATTTTTTTGTTTTTTTTTTTTAAAATGATGCACCCACAACTTAACAATATCATTCTGTATAATATTTTGTTTGTAAAGGTAACAATATACAAATAAAATTTATATACACAATGATGTGTCGTGTACATATATTCACTCTTTAAAGTAAAGAAATTCATCATTTTAGTTCATAATTATAAAAATGTCATTGTCACATCATTTTATACAAAAAAAAAAAAAAAAAAAATATTAAATGTTACCAATATAATTTCATTGAAATTTAATTTGAAGCTGCATGTTGTTTCTCATTCTCAATTCTTGTTTTTTTATCACAGGTTGTAGAACATGAATTGCTCTTTGTATTTGCAGAGAAAAAACAGCTTGATAGTGAGGCTGCATAAATTGATGAGTGGGCCATCTATTTCTTTCCTTTCATTTTTTTTTTTATTTATTTCTTCTTCCCTTTTTACTTTGATGGGTGATATTGAGAATTGTTTATGTCATTGAAGGACTAAAGTACAATAAAACCAAAATTTCTTGAAGCTTTAAAGCACAAAGTGCAAACAACAATGTAATAAATAAATACACAATTGTGCAATTTTATATGTAATTTATGTCATTTTAGTTGCGTCTTGATTTGTATTATTTGATTTAGCTGATTTTTAGAGTAGGTTTTGTGCGGTGGTAAAGTTGCTATTAAAATAATATTGTACTCATGTTCAAATGTATTAAAAATCTAATAAATTTTACTAAATTATCATAGTCATCTTGAGTGATACAATTAGCATAGTAATTTAACTAATTTTTACTCTATTTTATTTTATTGAATCAATGGGGTTAATATTTTAAATAATGAGTGTAACATTTTGATCAATTTAATGTTAATAAAGATTAATATTTTTAAAAAAAATTATTAACTTTTCGTATCATCTTATATTTTATCATTGTAATGAATCTCACTATTTATATCTACTATTCATATAACAATGACATGTGTAATGGACAGATCTAGAGAGATAAGGCATCATCATCCTTTCTCTACCTCGACCCTCACCTGTGACGAAGTTTGCCTCTATCTCCATCTCCATCATCGCTGCCATCTCCGATGATCTTAGATCGATCGAGATCTCAAATCGAACATCCAACAACCTGTTATGGACAGATCTAGAGAGATAAGAGATCTAGATAAATCGGCAGATCAATAAATTGTCGAGCGAAGCATAACCAGCATTTGAAATAGAGGTTTATACCCCTTCGAACTAGGGTTTGAATCGACAGATTTGTGTGTGTATGTTCTTGAACTAGTGTCCTTCAAGTGCATTCTTTGTCTTCATGTGAGATTTTACGTCACATTTTCGTATTGATCAATTTTCTCTTTGTATGGTGATACTTTCTATTGCATTTGTTGTTTGTTGATGCTGTGTTTTTATTTTTATTTTCTGGTGTTGGTAAATTAATAGGGAGGAGTTTATGAAGTCGTTCATAGAGAATTTTCTTGATAACAAATCGATTTCAGTTGTGAGATATGAAACTTTGATCTAGATTTCAATTTACAAGCCTCGTTTGATGTTTATTGCATAATGAACTTTCTCATCTTATGTTTGGTTACAGAGAAAACAAAGACAAGTTACATAAATTGAAAGGCAAGATTTAAAAGTTTTCTATTGTTTTGACACTTATTCTAAAATGGAAAATTGATACATTTCCCTTTCTTCTATCCTATCTACAAGTAAAGAGTTGATAATGATGACGAAGAAACAAATTGCGGCAGATAGGAGGAGAAGAGATGATAGTCACAAAATTAAATAGATGATAGTCAAAAAATTTTCTTATGGAATTTTAAAGTGGCTTTTTTCCACTCATGTTCAGTATGAATGTTTAGAATATTAATTTTGTTGCTGCTGTTGTTGTTGATGATGATGATGATGAATATGTGCTGTGATGATGATGAATCTTTGTTTATGGAATATTTTAACAGATAATGGATGATAAAGAAGAAACAGATTGCAACAGTAAGAGATGAAAGATTTGAACATATAGCAAAATAATAAATTTTGGATAGACATAACAAATTTGTTGTAATTGATTTTCAACAGGTAAGATGATAGATTTGTTCAAATAGGGTGGAAAAATAAATAGATAGACAAAAAAATTGGATAGATAAACAAAAAATTGGATAGATAGGATTTTATTTAGACAAATATTTAAATAGATAAGGAAAATTTGAATTAAAAAGATTAAAAAATTAAATAGAAAGGGTAAAAAAATTGAACAGATAGGAAAAAATATGATAGTCAATGAAAAGTCAAACAGATAAAAAAAAAGTCAATGGCGTAAATTGAAAACAAAATGTCCTACAGGATTTCTCACCAACAAAAGATATCCACTGGATCAAATGCCTTAGAGGCTCTCTAAATTGGATTTATCACCAATTTTCTCTTATTTATATCTTAAAATAATATAAATAATATTTTCATTTAAATTTTTTATCAAATAATACATAAATATATTAATAATATAAATAATAATTAAAAAAAAATCATTATCGAGCTTTGAGTCAAGCTCGAGCTCAATTAATATTAACTAGTTGAGTAGAGCTCAAGTTCGATTAGTTATCGAGCGGAGCTCGAGTTGGATAATCAAATGAGCTGAGTTCGAGTCCAGCAGTATATTCAAAGTAAAAACCAAGCAATAAAATGAAATTAGAAAAATGATATTTACTTTTTGAGTGGTTGAATGATTTGGAAAAATTAATTTGTTAAAAAATATATGTCAAAGTGACAATAATCGGGAGATACATTATGGATCCCCGACCAAAGTTTCATTTAAAATATTCAAAATTCAATTTTTATAAGTCAATTAAGATATACACAAAGGGCTTGTTTGATTAGTAAGGATTAATAGTTAGGGCATTAAGAATTCATGAATTAGTGTATAATTGGTTATCCAGTTGAATTATTGAGATACATAATTTTCTCTCATCTAAGTTTATTTTGCAATAGATATAAAAATTTATAATCCTAATTATATGTATGGTTTGTATTATTAGTTATAAGATTAAAAAAAATTATCAATTTTGTTGAATAGAATAACTATTAAAATCTAATCCAAATAATAAATTTTGTAATCAAACAATGAAATGTGATTCCTATGAATAGTCAACCTAATCAAATAAGCCCACATATATAGTACTATTTAAAAATACATACTCACAATAATTTAATCAAAATGTTTGCCCAGCATCATAAATTCCACAACATATTCAAAAACTACCACCATATATTTCGATGTTGAATGTGTGCCGATGAGTAAAAGGGTTGCGTGTATCTTAAGAAATATATAAGTATGAAAACAGAATTTCTCTCTACACTACAAGAATTAACATTTTTAGCAACAAAAAAATTGGTCGCTAAAAGTCTATTTTTGGTCGGAAAAAGTTATCCGCGACCAATTTTTTTGGTCGCTAGTTTGGTCGCCAATTGAGGGTCGGCAAAAGTAATTCGCGACCAAAATTTTTGTTGGTCGGCAAAAGTTGGATTTGTCGACTAAATTTTTGGTCGCTAAATATTTAATTACCGCAACTCATTTTGTCGCTAAAACACTTTGGTCGCGAAAAGTCGCCTTTTGCCGACCAAATTTCTTAGTCGCCAATTGACACATTTCGCGACCAAAAAGTTTGGTCGCCAATTGTGACATTTCGCGACCACATTTTTTGGTCGCCAATTGTGACATTCTGCGACCAAAATTAGTTTGGTCGCCAATTGTTACTTTTCGCGACCAAAACTGTTGGTCGGCAAAAGTGAGTTTCCACGACCAACAAAATTTTTGGTCGGCAATAGATGTATTTTTTGCGACCAAAACTCTTGGTCGACAATTATCATTTTTTGCGAAAAAAAATAATTTATTTGTCGCGACTAATAAATTGGTCGCCAAAGCAGGAAAACAATACACCTATAATTCCTAATAATTCATTCAATCCATAACAAACCTATAATTTTAAAGCATCATTCAAATTAACGGATGCTGTAGGGGCTCAATACTCCAGAACTATTTTATCTTAATATATTGTTATGCTTTGTTTACCAAAAAACAAAACAAGGTGTGCAAAACCTCTCTAATAAATAATATCAAAATTTTCTTTTATTTCTTTCTCAAGCTATGTAAGGGCACAAGTTCATAGCATATTCATCGTCATGTGATGAATGTGTCAGGAAAGAAAAAATTATAGAAAAATAAAATATATTTTTACAAAATTTTCTCATAAACTAATGTAACATCAAGTAATAAATTTTAAAATTTTAACATAAAGCCAAGCTCTTCATATCTCATGTCAATCCTCATAATCATAATCCACACCATAGGCTCCTCAGCTTTCAACACCTTCACCGTAATCAGTCTTGTGGTCAAATTCATTTTCATACTTTCTTATTTCAGACTCAATCTGTCGGTGCTAAACTTCTTGTTAAACTTTGTATCGCATTTTGCAATTATGCCTTCCGTGTTGGCATTCTCAGCACCTTGGCTCTGTAAAGACATTGAAATGGATGTATAGAAATACATTAGCCAACTCTCAGTGTAGCTTTGTCTCATAGCAAGTAATAAATTTCAGATTAATGGAACAAAAATAACAGTAAAATAGCATGGCATCATATTGTAACTTGATTTGTTAGATTTGAAATTGAGAATTCATGTAAATATGATGAATAATCCCACCAAATGATTATTTCAATCCTTCCATCTAACTTGAGCCAAACACGCGCAACTTATCATCATATAATTACCTGTTTTAGAAACTGTATTTGAAAAAAAACATTATAAAATGACAATGACGATTGTATTTTCCTCCACGTCTCGTTTTCATTTATAAAAAGGGCTGCAACCTTCATTGGCAGGAAGAACTGAAGTTTCCTATGTTAAGTGCGCCATTGAATTACCATAGGACAACGTTGGTTGGAGTTATTGCAATGGAGCTGAAGTCTTGTAAAATTCAGTGGGAAGGTAAGTTTATATTCAAGTGACCATTAACTTGAGGTCGAGACCATTTGTGTTGTGGGGATTGGTATATGTCAATTTGTTCTACCCTTTCAATTCTTAGTTTTGATTTGTTTCCATCACTAACCAAACCAAACTGGCCCAATACACATCGGTTGGATTTGGTTATTTAGTTTTCCCATTAACTATGGTGCATATGGCCACAAAATGGATAGGTTTGGCTCACATCTCATAATCAAACCATAAAGCACTTCTGAGAGTACAAAGAATGCGGCATTGATGACATACTAGGAGATTTATCTCTGCAGCTAATAGGGTATTCCATGAGCTTTCAGCATTTCACATGCTATGTAGTATATGAATGTAGACGTCCCCGAACGCCCCGAGAGGAACGAGCTCCCGTTCTGTTCATTTGGGGTCACTACAGCTTAGGACTCTCAAATTGTCATGGTTCTTAATCTGAACCAAAGAGTCCAAATCCGGCAAATCGTTTTGAGAAAAATAGATTTTTGAAAGAAGTGCCAAACATGGACTGCTTTGCCAGATACAGAGTCGCCACCTAAATACTTTATTTTTGGGGAAATTTAGGAAACCCTGGCTCGGTGTCAAAGTCCACGTGTCCGTCATCACCAAAGTTGCCTCGGCTCGGGAACTTGGGTACGATTGGGGAAGGTCACTTTGTGAGCACCCCCGCTCGCCCGGTCAGAGACCGGCCTCTACTAACCATGATATCTATTTTTGAAAACATTGTGTGTTCTTATTCCGGTTATTAGCCTAGGTTACTATGTGATGCGCACAGCATACAAGTATAGACTGAGTCGCCTGAATTGGAACAAAACATTTCATGTTTGTTTTTGAAAGGTGGTTTGCTACTCGCAAGTAGGCTTAAAATGCAGATTTTGCCACCCTCAGGTGGGCTTAAGAAAAAGATGGTTTTGCCACTATCTAGTGGGCTTAAAACTCACAGTTAATGATTTGTTCCAGTCCAGATAACCCAGCCTTCACCCACAGGCATTCAGGCAGTTATATCACATAAGCAAATAGCCTCATGGTAAGCATGCTATTCATGGCAGTCACTCACACACATGCAAGGATGCTAAAGCATAAAACTCACCGAGTACTCCAAGCCAAAACAGAAACTATATTAGAAATCATGCATGATCCTAAGTATACAGAAATGCCTAATGCAACACATGCAAAATGCAACTATAGCAGGCTCGGCTATTCTAAACATGGCATATGAGATGCAACAGTTAACAAGTATTCAACTTTGAAATTGAAATACAATGCAGTTAGTATGATGCGCCGAGCCCGGTGCATGCAAAACAAATGAATGATGCAAACATGCTGTCATACTGTATGCTAATTGAAATATGCCCTAATCTAACCATCATAAGCAGGTAAATAAAAAGGAAGAAAGACATGGGGTTGGAAGACATACATCACACTCACGCACACTTATTACAATTATGCCCTCGCACAGAGGGTCCGAATAAATAATACAGTCCCAAATGAAAGAATAGTACAGTCCAAATGTTACAGTCCAAATAATGTACAAATTCCTAATTAATTAACAAATTAACTAAGAAAATAAATAAACTGGCATGCAAGCCAGGGACTGCCTTGATTCCATTCCGGATGATGAATGATGCATGCCCGGGTTGCCTTTGTGCGGAAATCCATGACGATGCCCCAATTAGCCTCTGTTTACACCTTTTCTTGAAATGCGTGCCAAGCTCCGAAAAGTTGCCGATTCTTCATTTTGCTGCAACAGAGAGCAGGAAAGGGGCATGGAAATGTATTTTCACAGATATATGCATGCCTCGATCCTCGTGCCACCAATCACGCATATCGATGCATGATGGCCGAGGAGTCGAAATGTGCAACTCAATATAGAATGAATGCACGTGTAAACACAACAAGAACCTAACTCCATCATGGATGATCCGAAGCGTCGGTGACTTGGAATTGAGACACGTTCCGTCACTCAGAGTACGAAACGTACCTCGTTTCCCTTGCCCGGGCTAACTCCTATTCCGAACACGATGCAATATGCATGACATGCATGAAATGCAACTAAGATACAATCCTAACATGCACAATGTTATGGAATGGCATACATGCTGCACGAGGTAATACACAACCGAGCATACACAATGCTATGGATGAAATGGCATACGCAATGCAATAATGGGCTTACACCAACATGAGAGAGCCTCAGCCACACTCACATAGGAGGCCATCAGATGAAAACAAGACAACTCGAAATGCGTGCACGCGTGCACGCAACCGAGGACCGACCCTCAGGCACCGAAATGCCACTCTAATGAGACATGGCAAAGACATGGAATATGGCATATGATAATGCAAAAACCAGAGGTAAAATGAGATGCAAAACAGCCCCGAAACCCGGTAAAATGAAACCCGATGCATGGAATTTCTCCCGAAACATGGATTTTGGCGCATGAAATGGCCTATAGCTATGCAATGCATGCATAATTTGAACATGAGATGAAAATACAGAAGAAATGCAGCCCCTAGACAAGCATTTTTACAGTTCAAAGCATGGCCAAACAACAAACACAAATAGGGCAAAAATAGCATGCAAAAATGGCCCTAAATGTGAGATAATGAAACAACTCACAGCTGTTGACCCCAAACAGATTAGGGCCCTTCTACAATATTGAATAGGGGCAAAAAATATGATATTTTACAGTTGATGGCCAAGCCTAAATTAGTATACAAGTATGCTCAAAATGCCATGCAAGATAGGGCCCAAAAGAGGTCAAAACACAAAGTATACAAAACATTCATCAAACAGCCAAAGACCCTTAATGAAACATGAATATGGGGTCAAAATAAGATGTTTTCAGTTCTGTAAAATGACCAAAAACAGAAGCATAATAGGCTAATAGATCATGCAAAAATGGGGACCAAAGAGGGATATAATGACAAGTGGCATATGGAGGTCCCAAACAGTGATGAGCCCTTCTTCAATATTGAAGAAGGGCTCAAAATAAGCCTATCTATAGTTTACATCATGCTCCAAAACAGATCACACATAGGCTAAAAATACTATGCAAGATAACGGTATATGAGAAGGATAATGAAGCAAGTGCAAGATAGGGACCTCAAATGCCAAAATTCCCTTAATGAAACATGAAATAGAACTCAAATAAAGGGTACTTTAAGTTTTGGTCAGAGCTCAAAACAGCAAGCAAAATAGCTAAAAAAATGTTGCAAAATTAAGCTCAAAAAGGAGGAATTGGTACTTACCCTTGGAGACCAACCCTTGGTTGCTTCTTGGCTTGAGAAGTGGTGCCTCCTAGCTGCTGGAAAGCTCCCCAAGCTGATGGAAATGGAAGTGGTGGAGTGGTGCTAGGTGATGGTGTGAAAATGGGATAGAATTTGAGTGTTTTTTGAAGGAAAATGAGAGAGGGAGAGGGATATAATACAAGAGCACTTGGGGAAATTTTTTGTAACCCCTCTCTCAATGCTGGAGGCCAGCTTTGTAGACCAAAGAGGGGGGAAACAAGCCAAGTTTCCCCCCAAAAGTTGTCCCCCCGGATAGAGATTTTTGGAGGGAAAAAAGTGTATAGCTGTAATGTACATGTTGCAAGGATCATGGCCGGCCACTTATTGGAGCTGCAGGTGGCCGGCCGGCCACCTCCCATAGCCGGCCGGCCAAGGGTCAAAAGGGTCAAGAAGATTTAATGGCCGGCCACCACAAATTGGTGTCCTCCCAGGTGTCCTCAACACAGCCCTGTAGTTCAAAATTGTCAACTGTAAAACAGGAGAGAGAATAGGCCATTTTTAGGAGGGGTTCAAAAGGGTCAGGTGGAATTACTGGCCGGCCACTAACTTTTAGGATCCTCCCATGTGTGTACATCACAAATATGTGGTTAAGAGTTCAAGAAAATGGCCCAAGGGTATTCAACATTGGCTTGGAAGTGAGAAAAACGGGCGTCGGAGGGCGCCAGAGGATATATAACTGGTTGCTGAAACAATTGCTGGCCTCCCACCCTTCTACGGCCTTCCTGGTGATGAAACAGAGGTACCTGCCAAAAATGAACAAAAATCGATGCAAAACGAATGTTCGGGGGCCAAAACACGCAGTTCGGGGCCCCAAAAATTGCCTGTTGAGTACCGAAAGTGCCACTCGACCACGAAGTGGGTCTCTCAGACCTCAGTTTCCCTCAAAAGGGAGTAAATAGGAAGTATGCCAAAAACCGGAGCAATAGGAGATGGTTAAGCGGTCCCGAACCGAGGCACACGGCCTGACGGCTCCGAAAACCGAGAACTGGGCTCCGAAATGGGAAAAATGGCCTACAGCCACAAAATGTAGCCCACGGCCACTGAGAGATGGCCTACGAGACCTCTTCCCCCCCTCAGGAAAAGAAACAGAGAAAACCGAGCCTGGTTCGCAAACCGAGACAATGCACAGAAGAAGGTTCGGAAATCCGGAGGCAGGGCTCACGGCCGCGACTCTGAGACTTCTAAATGAGCATAATATGAAGTATCACCGAGCGCTCAACTGGTGACGTCTGAGTCTTAAGGTCGGTCAAAAATGGGGTGTCTACAATGAACTACCGACATTTTTCTACTATATAAGTTCAGAACTCTGAATTAATGTTTTCTCTCTCCCCCATATGGTTATTTAGATTTTTTATTCAAATCATTTCAGTGCAAAAAGTGGTGCTAATAGAAGAGACAAAGTGAACGGATGTGAGGATCCTCTGAGGTGAAAACTAGAACAGTTTTACGGTGAAATGAGGGTTAAATATTCCTACCAGAAAATGAAGCAGGACAGCGTGTCTCAATCTCCTTAGTTTTACATGCTTCAATTGAATGGCACTCTTTGAGATCAGACAAATGCATGTATTCAATATCTAACTTGGCAACATATTCAACAACACAACAAAGGGCTTTACATGTGTTTATTTGTGTAATCAGTACATTCAAAGGACTCCACATCTAAACTAGTGCTAGTTCTTCTATGATTTTACTTACAGAAAGACTATAGCAGTCAAAAGGCCGTGAGTACAATAAAACAAATGTTATTGGTTTTGTTGTCAAATCAATTTCATCTCATTAGCTACATATCATGGGTATTTACAGTATCATGACTATTAACCAGCTTTTGCTCCAAATTACCTACACTCGAAGAGGGTAATATCTGAAAGAAAGGAACAAAGAAAAGGTAGCATTACCGTTTCATGTTTACTATTCATTTGTTCCCAAATAATCTTTTTGTAATGCATCTCTTCCTTACTGTGCAGATATTTGTCAACCTGTAAAAAATTTGACATTGTTTCGAAGTTATAAATTCGCTGATCTGATAAGTCAATCAGGTAACATTTACCAATTAAGTCAAGAACACAACTTGCTTTAAAACTTGCAGCATACCTCAACATCATCGATATCAGAAAGGCTTTCCGACTCGTCAATTGCTGCCATTCTACTCAGATGCTCATATCTATGCAGCTGACCAGATACCTTGTTACCATCTTGGCATCCATCAGAAGCTCCTGAAACATCAGAATGTTACTTTGACTTAAGCTTTCAAGTTTAATCCCTAAAATAATGCATGACAGGAATTTCATGAGAACAATTCGTTACCCTTTTGGGTATTCAAGAATCCACTTCTTACAACATCTGCACGTACTTTCGAGGACGGTGTTACTTCTTTCTCTAACTAAAAAACAAACATGAAAACAGAAGTGTGTGGAAAGATAAACTTGATCCAAGATCTCTCTTACACACCTTAAAGTCATTAGTTTATCAATCACGGAACAGAAACAAGGAGTAATGAGGAAGAAAAAGCTGCATAATCCTAAATTACTTCTAACAGTATATTTGAATATATATCTCAACCATAGTGAAAAATTCGGGAAATGGGAAGCAATGCACAAGATTGTGAGCAAAATGTCTTTGTAAGTCTAAGGAATGGAGGCAAAGGTCTTTTAGTTTATACAAATTACAATACACATTTCATGAGAAGAAAAAAAAAAACATGAAATTTATCTTTAAAATTTGAATATGCCATGCCTTTAGCTCATTGGGTGGGGATCATATATTTCCAAGCTAGGGAGGGATTTAGGAGATAAATGGTAGGAGAAGTTGAAAGTATATACAACTGAATTATGATCCCATTACCCTGAATTAGACATGCTGCTACTTTAGTTTTCCACATCTTTTTTATGCTTCAAGAGTCAAAAATCTTTTTTTTCTTCTTTTTTCATTTTTAAGATTTTCTGCGCATGGGCTCAGTTAGTGTTCCATGGGCCTTCTTTTGTGTCACATTATTGTGTTTTTATACATGATCCTTAGTTTATTACTTTGTTTAGATCAATTTTGTAACTCAATTACCTTAGGGGTCGTTTCTTAGTGTTGTCTTCATGCTGAATACCATATACTCTTAATGCAAAAGAAGGGCACTTAACCCTTGAAAGAATCACCAAGGAATTGCAAGCTAACGGTTTATACGTGAAGAACATCAACCTTATCTTGAGACTACTTAGAAAACTCAAGAATGCAATCAAACAAGATACAACAACACCACCTAGTGGACTAACACACATCCCATTGATAAAAAAATAAAAAATAAACAAAAAAAAATGCCATAACAAGAAACTTAATTGCAAGAATTGCCTAATGGGGTGACGTTTCTACGATCTAAAACAAGAAACTTGTTAGAACCATGGTGGAGATAGAATTGTGGTTCCAACTGGGATGAGGCCACTCAAACATATGAATCTCGAAGAAACAAAAAAAATAAACAAATAGTAAATCTATCAAGGCAAAAGTGTCGAAACACATCACTTAAAAAACACACAATTGAACTCAAACTTACTGAGATTCGAACCGAACAGAGGATTGAACCACGGCCCAGAACGCGAAAAACCCTCTTCAAAATCAAGTGTACAGAAACACACAACTGAACTCAAACTTACTGCGAGTTTTGCGCGGCACCTCCATCCCCACTGTAAAGGGCGAAAATGTTATCAAAACCCTAATTACAAAAAAACCCAATTGAGAAAGTAAACAAGGAGGAGGACATACGAGTCTACAAGTATCGAAGGTGAAGTCAGATACACCGTGTTTATTGAAGAAGTCGGTGGCCTCGTCGAGGATGATCGGATGGTGGAGATTGTACTCTTGAGTGCAACTAGAACACCTGCAAAAACAGGACTTGAATGGATAAGAATTCAAACCAGGACTTGAATGGACAAGAATTCAAACCAGCAGAATTCAATCCAGGATTTAGTGAGTGGTTTAAAGAGCAAAATATAAATAGCAATAAATATAAACCAGCAGAATTCAAACCAGGACTTGAATGGACAAGAATTCAAACCAGCATAATGCAGTGGTAAAATCATGGTCAACGTCAAACTCGTTCATTAGGTTGCTAAAATACGCATTTCCTTGATATTCCATCTAAAGCACAATTGTTCATACCACACAAAAAGAATAGTGAAAAAAAAAAGTATCAATTCATGGCCTAATTCCAAAAATAATGAATTAGGGAATGGTGGACATAATTGGAACAAAGTAATTTTAAATTGGAACAAATCTGATTCATAATGGACATAAACATCTTTGAAAGTAATTTAAAATTGGAACAAATCTGATTCATAATGGACATAATTGAACATCTTTGAAAGTAATTTAAAATTGGACATAATTGGACATAATGGACAAATTTGATTCATAATGAAACAAAGTAATTTATAATTGGACATAATTGGACATATTTGAAAGTAATTTAAAAGTTTCCTGATTCACAATTGTAAAGCACAAGTAAAGCACTTGCAGGCAACTGAAGATGGGGATAACATGAACCTTGAATATCATTTATCAACATGAGGCCAAAAATAAAGCACAGAATTAATGATCACTACTCTTTCACAAATAAATTCTCAAAGAAAAATATATTGGATTTAATAGGTCTAATTTAAGAAAAATCATAGACCCAAAATCAGTAAACAAAATTGCAACAGAGCATAACTGGGAAAAACTACCAGACAGCCCCAATGGGTTGATAGATTCAATAGCTGAAAGTTATAAGCGAGATCTATAAACAGTGGAGTCATTATTAACAATTAGACACCCCACGCTCCAGCCATCCACCGACATGGGCTATTTGTGATTCGGCTCACTTTATCATTTTCATTTTTATATTTTGCTTTTAAAAAAAAAGTTCAAAAATAACAACAACTACATCATCAATGAGCTTGCCCTGACCTTAGCAGGCAAGTGTTCAGTTCTGTCTACTATTAGTCATGAGAGTAAGCAAAAAAGAAACATAAAAGCTAAAAATCATTGTATACCAAATAATAGACATGCTCCACTAGTTTTTGATTAAAATTCAGTTTCTGATTAAAATTCCCTAAAACTCAATCTACATGTAAATCACAAATTAGTGTTACAAATAAAACTCATAAATAGAATAAACCCAAAAAATCAGTGATATTTGTAAATCAAAAAAAGAAAATCTTAAAACTCAAATGGTTTTCCTTAATTTCATAAATCAAAACTTAAATCTACAAATTAGTAAGTTTAGAGTTTCATTGAAAAAGAGAACAATTAAAAAAAACCCCAAACAATTTTTTTTGTTTATTCACAATTCATAATTCACAATTCACAATTCTTGATTAGAATTGTGGGGTAATATAATGTAAAACAATCAGTAACCCTCTACACATCAGTAACAATCAATTCTTGGCTGCAATTAGTAACAATCAATAACACATAATATAAAACATGCATAGATTCTTGGCTGGAATTGTGGGGTCAATTCTTTGAGGCAATTTATCGAACATGTAGAGGACATTGGAGAAACCCCTCTACACATTGAAAAACCTATCATCAAGCAATCTATAAAAGCAAATACAACAAAATATAAAAGTGAATCACTCAATCTACCAGGCACATTGCATAAATACTAAATATAAAACCCAAAACCCAATTTTTTATTGCATAAATACTGAATATAAAACCCAAAACCTAATTTTTTATCCCAAAAAAAGTATCGAATGCAGCTTTAAATATACACAAATAGCATGAAAATACAGACCAACAAATAAAAATAATATGAAACAATGATGCGCCCTCAGATCTGATAGCTTCAAATAAATCATCAACGGTTTATACCCAGTGCCTATCATCAATTTCCCAATGAACAATTTCAGTACACAAACCCAATTTTTGCAAATGGATTGCCCTAAATCATGTATTCCTTTGTAGATAGATGATGGGGAAGAACAGGGAAGTGGAGAAAGAGAAAGAGAAAGAGAAAGAGAGCCATACCTGCAAGAGGGTTCGACGTGCCTGACAAGACCAGGAAGTTTGGGGAGCAAGACAGAAACAGGGGATTTGAGAGCAGAGAAAGGAGAAGAGAGGTTTTCGTCTTTGCAGAGGTAGCAAATGACATCGACCATGAGAGAGATTTGAGAGGCGGCTTGCCTAGGCAGAGGTCAGCTACCTCGTATGCTAGCAAGCGAACTGCCATACAAAACTGAATATGGGGGTTTTTTGAGAGAGAGAAAGAGAAGATGTGGAGGAGGATTCTTAGGTAGAGAGAAAGAGAGAAAGAAAGGCTGAGACTTGGCAGTGAGGCTTGGTAGAGAGAGTGGGCACCGAAGGAGAGAAAGAAAATTCAAATCCCGCCCCCACTGAAAATCAAATTTCCCCCCAAACTTTTGGCGACCAAACTCTCAAATTAGTCGCAAAAACAGGTTCTTTCACCGACAAATTTTTTTGTTGCCAAATCTTAATCAACGGCGACTAAAATATTAGTCGCTAAAAGTACTAATTTGGCGACTAATTTTTTTTTTGGTTGCTGAAAATAAGATTTTCGAGACCAAATTTTTGGTCGCCAAAAAATATGTGACCTTTCGCGACCAAATTTGTAGTTGGTCGGCAAAAGTATACCACTTTTTGCAACCAACATATTTTTTGGTCGCCAAAATATAACCTTCTGCGACCAAAAATATTTGGTCGCCAAATGTCATTTTTTTGCGACAAAAATTTTTTTGGTCGGCAAAAGTGGTCGCAAAATGTGTAAATTCTTGTAGTGCTACATCACAACAATCAAATTGCCATTATATAAGTGAAAATTTGTGTTCCAATTTTGAAGAATTCAAACTTCAAAAAATTAGTGTGAACCACATTATGTTGTCATTGTTAATTAAAATTATATCACAAATTGAAGTTATGATTTCATCTTAGACACACCCTTTTAAAAAAAAAAAAAAAAACCTCTATTGGGCACGACTTTCCCATCTACAATTAAAATAAAATAAAAAATTGAAAGATCCTAATATGTGGTGGACCTACAACTATCAGATTGTTAAAACAAAGTCCATCTTTAAACTAAAACTACTTTAATAACAAATAACCATTATTCATAATAATTTATTTCAAAAAATAAAAATAGATTTGAGATAGATAGAGAGAGAGAGAGAGAGATAGAGAGAGAGAGAGTTTTGTTCATAATTAAAACATAAAAAATAAAAATAAAAAAAATGCTTACCTTCATTTTGTAATATGAAAAACATGTAACTTCTAACCTACAAACCCCAACCTCGCTTAAGAGTACATTTTTTATCCATCAACAGTTGGGTTTGTGAATTGTGATAAGTATTGTTTACTGAACCCTGGATCCAATGGGAGATTTGGGGGTCTTCCCAAAGGGAGGGGGTCCGAGGGTACTTTAGCAATTTCCTTGTTGTTTCTGCGTCATCCTAATTCTATACTTATAAATACATGAAAGAGGTGCCTCTTGTAAGTTAAGAGAGTTGTATTGCTTTGATGATTTTTTTTGTTTTTTGAGCAACACAAGGCCATATATTGATAAAACAAATACTATCAGGAAACAGGCAATTTGTAATAAATACATTAGGTTGGGAAGTGGTGGTTTCCATTATCTGTTGATAATGCAAAGAGATCAAAGATCTGGGAGGATATTATGGGTATTGCTAGGTCCAAGCCTGAGTTGGTGGAATTTTATAAAAATAACTCTAGTCTAAGGCTTGGGAATGGAAAAAAAAAATATTGTTTTGGTTTGATAAATGGATTGGTGATGTGTGTTTGAAGGAGGACTTTCCTCGACTTTTCTCTTTATCTTCTGACAAACTTCACTCTGTAAAGGCATTGCAGATTAGAAGGAATGCTCAGGTGGAGTGGACCCTTAATTTCAGAAGATCATTATTTCAATGCGAGATAGAGGAATTAAACAGGTTGACAATAGTGATGCTAAGTGCACCTGCTATTTGAAAGAATTTGGCTGATTGTTTGAGATGGAATACAGACCCATCAGGAGGTTTCACTGTGTCTTCAACTTATAAATGGTGTGAGAGATCTTTCGGTCCTGTGTATAAAGTAGTAAATATTATATGGAAGAATGTGTCCTTATCTAAAGCTCATTTTTTTGGTTGGTTGGTTGGCATGGAAAGGAAGAATCAAGACTTCTAGTTATTTGCAAAGAATTGGGGTTCTTGCTGTAGGGGCTAATGTGAACTGCATTTTTTGTAATCAGGAGATGGAAACTGTCAACCATGTGCTGGTCTTTTTCCCTTTTGTTTGGCAGGTTTAGTCTCATGTCATCTGTTGGTGGGGTATGCAATGGGTATTACCTGGTTCTATTGGTAGTCTAATGGATTGGTAGGTCGGTGCTATATTGAAAAAAAAGGAAAAGGTTATCTTGAAAGCTATTCCTATGGCTGTGTTATGGTCCATCTGGAAACAAAGGAATGACTCCATTTTTAATGGCATACAACCAAATCTGGTGGAGCTGTGTGAGGTCATTAAAGTCAGGGTTGCAATGCGGTTCAAAGCTGCTTGTTCTGAATTAGATTACTCTCTTTCTGATATTTTATACAATCTACAATAGGTGAAAAGGTGTCTTGGTTAATAGGGGATTCTGCCTGGGATAGTCGGAGATTGGTTATACTTGAGGTCTAGGTTTTGGAGACCAGTAGCAGCAGTTTGGTGGCAATATATAAAATGTTGTATCAGTAATAGAGGTTGACTGTTATGAAGCAAGTTTGGTGTTTTGAAACAGAAGTTATGCTTAGGTTTTTCTGGTTTTGAATGGTTGGTGTTTGATGCTTGGAAATGGCTGAATAGAGGATTGTTTGTTGGGTTTGAAATGGTTGTTGTTTTAAAAGGAGTTCATGGCAGCAAGGTTCTGCACAAGTCTCACTGCTCTGTTGTTGATGTTATGCTCAGGCCTTACTGTTGCTGTAGGATTATTTTGATGCTTGTATGCTTGTTTTGTTGTTCTATTTCTTCTTTGGGTGTTTTTGATTGGCTTCTCACCAATCCTGGGTCAAGTGCTAGCATATGATTGTGCTTCCTTTGCGGTGCCAACCTAGTTGGGATTGTTAAGGTTAGGCTATGATGCTATATGCGCTCCCCTACTTTGTTGATGTAATTTTGCATGTATTATGCATTTTTCATCAATAAAGTTTCTGCTTGCTGATCAAAAATTATTTATTTATTTATTTTGAGCCACGAAGAAAACTTTATTTATTAAAATTCAATGTACAGAGAAAAACAACAACATCAAAGCCCTGTCATATTTTATTTATTTTAAGAGTTTATCTTTGTAGTGTTGATAGCGCAAACTATAATATGTAAGGTTGGATTATACTCTTAAGGTAACGAGGAGTAACTCTTGATCCACCCAAAAATCAAAACAAAATCAATATGTATAACCTTTTAAAACTAGAAAACGAAAATGTAAAGAAAAAACTTTACTTATTTAAACAAAGGAATAGAGATGCGGTGGATAAGGAGTTACATGGGAGAATTGAAACCGTGGTGGTTGAGTCTGCTGGTAATAAGCTCGAGGGGAGGACAGAAGGTATTATGAAGATAGTTGGGAACATAAACAACGGCTATGTGTTGGATTGTCAGAAGAGTAAAGATCAGGTTGTCATGCTAGGTTTTGTAAGAAGCCTGAGTGGCTCAAGTTTACTAAAACATGGGGTGGAATTAGAAATGGAGTTGGGCCTTAGTAAGGAAGTGGGCCTAACAGGTGGGTTGGACCACAAGATGAAAGGGATGGTGGTGCAAGACCTGGGCTTGAAGGATGATTTTCAAGGTGGGCATCAAAGTGTATTAGGGCCTATGTCACGTACTTCATATTTGTCACAGACCCATGAAGGTGAAGTTTGTTCCAGATTGGAGGAACAACAAAGCAAAGGGAAGAAGAAAATAGTAAGAAAATCAAATGGAAAGAAGGTTATAGAGATGAATCCGGGTTACCTGGTAAAAAGATATGGCTATAAAGGGGCCATATCAAGTAAACTAGGTCCTAAAGGGGTACTATGGAGAGCAGCAGCTATGGCTTTTTCAGCATCATCTGAAAGTGAAATGGTTAGAGATAACAATGCACTTAAAGAGGCTTCTGCAACTTTACAAATAGGGAAACTATTGGGAGTAAAATGCAAAGGTAATGAAGATGAGGTGTTATAAAAAATCCTGGACCTAAAAGCAAAGGATAGAGAAAGAAAGGGAAGGGGTACTGATACTGCAAGTTGAAATGCAGTTAAAGGGGGGCTGGGTTTAGTGATATTGTTTTATGATGAAGCTAATATCATGGAATGTGAGGGGTTTGGGTAGAAAGGAAAAAAGGAGTAAAATTAAAAGCATGATGAAAGCCAGAGGAGTTGACATTGCATTGTTTTAGGAGACAAAGAAAGTTTCTATGTCAGAAATGAAGGTGAGGGAATTATGGAGTAGAGAGATGATAATTTCATGACTGTGGATGCTGAAGGAACTGCTGGTGGTCTATTATGTATATGGGATCCAGGAGTGCTCCAAGTCTGAGGATGCCGCTGTAGTTGACGATTCATTCTGTTATCTGGTACTTTATTCTTTTCTTTTGATTGTGTTATAGTAAATCTATGTGCTCCAAATGAAATGGGGCAAATAGGGAAATTATGGGAGAGTCTGTTGAAGTTAAAGGAGGAGTCATTGGTGCTTGAGGGGTGATTTTAATTAAATCAAAAGCATTGGTGAGAGAAAATGGTGCTCTAGAAGGGATAAGGGTATGAAGGAGCTGAATGAATTCATTGATAAAAGTGAAGTGAATGATCTTCCGCTGTTAGGTACAAGATATACATGGTGCAACTCCAGGGAAAGGGAAAAATGGAGCAAAATTGACAGGGTTTTAGTGGAACTAACATGGTTGGAATCATTTAATCTAAAGTTGTAAGGGTTACCTAGAGCACTGTCAGATTATAGCCCTTTTACTCTTGATGGAGGATGAGAGAGATTGGGGCCCCAGGCTGTTTAGGTTTCTGAATGCTTGGACTCTTCATCCAAATTTCTTACCTTTTATGGAAAAGTGGTGAAAGGAGTATGATGTTCAAGGCTGGGCTGGATTCAGATTATTTAAGAAGATGAAAGAGTTGAAGCTAGCTCTAAAACAGTGGAATAGTGAAGTATTTGGCAATATAAATACTAAATTGAAACAAGCAAAAGATGAGTTGCATCAGATTGATCTGGTAGAAAAGGTTAGAGAGCTTGTAGAGGCAGAAAAAGCTCGAAGAAGAGAGGTTAGTGAAGAAGCTGGCAAGTTGTATAGAATGGTGGAGTGGATGTGGCTTCAAAAATCAAGACTAAATTAGGACTTGAAGGAAGACAAAAATACAAAATATTTTCATGTGGTAGTCAAAAGTAGGCAGAGGAGAAATGAGATTAACTCCTTATCTATTGGAGATGAAGTTTTTGAAGATCCTAATAAAGTAAAGCAGGAGGTTCAAGCATATTTTCAAAAACAATATAAAGAGGAATGGAGATCAAGACCTGTGTTGGAAGGATCTTTCAAGTCAGTTAGGAATAGCCCATTTTTTGATCTAATGGAATCAGAATTTTCTGAGGCAGAGATTAGGTGTGCTATTACAGATTGTGATGGCAACAAGGCTCTAGGCTCAGATAGGTTCAACTTGGCATGTGTCCAGAAGATGTGGAAGGTAATGAAGAGTGATGTGATCAACTTTATAAGTGAATTCCATAAAAACAGTAAGTTAGTTAAAGGGATCAATAGTTCTTTTATCACTTTGGTGCCTAAGAAGGAGAATCTAGTGAGTTTAGCTAATTATCAACTAATCACTTTGGTTGGCTCATTGTATAAGATTCTATCAAAGGTACTATCCTCTAGGTTGAAAGCAGTGCTCCCTCAAATGATAAGTGAAAATCAATCAGCATTCCTAGGAGGTATGAACATATTAGATAGTGTTTTGGTAGCAAATGAGGTGGTAGATGGATGTAAGAAGTCTAGGAAAAGAGGTTTGATCATAAAGCTAGATTTTGAGAAAATCTATGACTTATTAAATTGGGACTTTTTGTTTTCAATGATGATAAATTTTGGGTTTGGAGAGAAGTGGATGGGATGGATTAAGGAGCGTGTTACCTCTTCTAGACTATTTGTGCTTGTTAATGGAGTACCAACTGGTGAATTTAGTACCCAAAGAGGGCTCAGACAAGGGGATTCCTTGTCCCCTTTTCTGTTCAACATAGTAGCTGAGGGTTTAAATATTTTACTATCAAGAGCTTTGGATATGGAATTGATAAAAGGGGTGAAGATTGGTGCAGGTGGGATAGTGTTGACCCATTACAGTTTGCCAATGATTCCATCTTATTGCGTGAATCTGAAGTTTTGAAAGTCAGAAATTTGAAGAGAATATTGAGGTGCTTTGAACTATTGTCAAGTCTGAGGATAAACTATCACAAAAGTGTAGTGAGTGGTGTGGGAGTTCCAGTTGAATCTATGAATGAGTTTGCATCTGTGCTAAATTACAAAGTGAAAAATTTACCAATTAAGTATCTTGGATTACCATTGGGGGCTAAACCAAGTAGAAAAACAACTTGGAGGCCTGTTTTGGACAAAGTTACAGTTAAACTAGTAGGGTGGAATGTCACGACCCAAACCCGCCCCTATGGGTTTAGCACCGTAACCGACCAGTAATCCGAGATTACCGAAGGCCTGCTTAATAGTAAAACAGTAATATAGAGTACAGGGGCTGGCGGAAGCCAAAACAGTAATTTAAAGATGTCCAATGAGCTGTGAGATTCTGTATGCAAAAAGACTTTTCATAACATAATTACATTTAGTACAAAAACAATATGTACATACATCATTACAGGCATTCAGGTTTGGGACCAAATCCCCTTTATAACAGCACAGTACAAAACATTCAGTCTATACAACATTACAAAACAGAGACAGAAAGGGGGAATCTAAAACACCCCTAAGCAGTCTAAGCTTGAACAGATTTGGAACCTCGCAGTGAGGCACAAAGGTTGGCTTGACAAAACAAGAGCTCGGCCCGATGCTCCTAACAACGGTCTGGTGCCTGTACACCTACATATATATGAGCAGCGAGCTAAAGCCTAGTGAATAACGTATGCGTAAAGAGGTTAAGAATGAATGTCCTTTCAGTATTGAAAACAGTCATTTATCAGTATATCAGTCATTCAGTCATAGCAGTTATAAATGGTACATCCAATAGCAAAGCAGTACAGTAGGTCTTAAAAGACCGAACAGTCAGTTGATGGCCATCATATCAGTAAACAGTAGTGGTTCCAATATGGGAACCGACAGAGATCTCTGCGTTAGTAGCAGTACAGTACAGTAATAGTAAATTGCTATGGATGCCACGAAATACAGTTCGCAAATAGAACAAGCATTCATTCAGTAGGTAATATTATTCATAAAGCAGTTCAGTCATTCGTTCAGAAAATAATCTCATTTGAACATATCTTTACGACAGTGTTACTCACAGAGTTCTAGGCTACAGATAAGTTAGTGAGTGTCATCGGATGCCAATCCTACACAGTTACAGGATGAACACACACTAAGCTACACAGTTGGGAAGTAATAACTTAATACCTAATTTGCCTCGGTGTGGTTCTACATCAGTATCCTCATTAAGATGCCTTAAACTAGGCCTAGGATGGAATGAGGATGCAAAGATGCACTTAAAAACATTCTTCAAAATTTTCAGAAAACAGGGGTCCCGCTCGAGCGTGGCTTTCGCCGCTCGAGCGGACATGCTGACAAAGGATCTCCGCTCGAGCGTGTGACACAAGTCCTCACTCGAGCGTGTATTACCTCGCTCGAGCGAATTGCAAACACATGCAAAGTACTGGATACACGCATTTTCCGCTAGAGCGTCATTTTCCCCTCTCCAGCGGACTGCATGAACTCAGTTCTTACGCTCGAGCGTCGAGTTTCCCGCTCGAGCGTGAGTCCAAAATCTGGAATTTCCATATTTGAACCTCAAGCTCAAAACTCAATTTCAAAACATCAAACTCGATCCTTTTGGGCTAATTTTCTGGAAGACACTTCAAAACTCATAATTTGACATGTTTCAACGATCAATTTGAGAAATCAAAGCCCGAAGGTAGTTCAATTAAACACCAATTTCAAACAAACTTCAAGAACATGATGGATATGTAACATGCATGATTTTAAACAACTTCAAAGCTTCAAATGATTGCTCCAAAGAGCCAATTCCTTCAAAATCATGATGAATTCATGGACTATAATAATAATATGGACATGCATGCAAGAATTTCCATGAAAACAACTTTAAATTTCAAGGTATGCACATGCATGCATGAATTAAGCCTCAATTCCAGTATCTACAACCAATTCTTGATTCAACTCACTAAATTACCATGAACCGTGCTAGAACAACTCAAATACATAAATGAGAGGATGAAATTCCTACCTTAAGTCTTGAATACAAGATAAGGGAGCTCAATTATGCAAATTACTCCTCAATTCCTATAATTTCCAAGCAAAACCTTCAAGTTGAACTCAATTTCTCTCACTCTAGTCGGTTTTGGTCTCTCACAAATGAACAAGAATGATGTATAGCATAGATAAGTCAAGACTAAACAATTGTCTAGCAAAGCCCACTAATGGCAAAATGGCAATTAAGTCCAACTCTTGTACATTAGCATTATTTAATCCAATTTAAACATACCAAATCACATTTCAATTAAATTTACCATAAAATCACATAATTCCTAATTAGCATAAAACATTAATCAATTTTTGGTTCGGCCGCCGATAAGGCCTTCAATTTACTGTTTAAAACATAAAATATGAACAGATAATTTAGCAATCAATAGATAGACATGCATTTAAACTAGCATACTCAATCAATCAGTTCAGAATTTCAGTCAATCTATCAGTTAACATGCTTAATCATAGGTTAGCACTAATCAGTGGTGAGGGTTGTCACATGGAAAAAGGAGATTACTCTCATTTGCAAGGAGATTGACCCTGATAAAGTTTGTACTTTCTTCTCTGCCCGTATACTATCTGTCATTCTATAAAATGCCACAAGGGGTTGCAAAAGAGCTGGATAAGTTTCAGGCCTCATTCCTCTGGGGTGGGTCTGAATTAAGGAAGAAGGTTCATCTAGTAAAATGGAAGGAAGTCTCCAAACCTGTTGACCAAGGAGGATTGGGGGTTAGAAGAGTTAATGAGGTGAATGCTTGCCTTTTATTAAAATGGTGGTGAAGGTTTGGAGTTGAGAGCAAAGCACTTTGGAGAAGAGTCATATGCAACAAATATAAGGTAGATGAAGGGAATTGGTGGCCTTTAGTCACCTCTGACAACAAGTGTTCAAAATTTTGGAAGGATATTGTGAAAAGTAATGAACAAAATAGCAGCCTAATGGTGTTTTTTTTTTTTTTTTGGAAAATTGTCAGTTAAAAGTGGGTGATGGCCATAGAGTGAAGTTCTGGGTGGATAAATGGTGTGAAGATATAAGTCTTTAAGATGATTTCCCACTATTATATAGACTGGTAGTAAACAAGGGAGAGTCTTTCTCTGCAATGATGGAAAGGAAGGTGGTTACAGGTGAGTGGTTGTTCCAATTCAGAAAGGAGCTATATGATTGGGAAAGTGAGGTTACCAGATTGATAGGTTTTTTAGAGGTTTGTCCTGTCCTCTGGTCTCTCTTGGAAGATACACTGGTGTGGGAGGCTTCAAAAACATGGAGGTTTACAGTTGAATCAGTCTATAAATTTCTGGCAGGTGGTTTTGGCCGCTATAGTAGAACAAGCAAAAGGGTGTGGGTGAAGTACATTCCTCCTAGAGTCCAATTCTTTGGGTGGCTTGCTTGGAAAGGTAGACTTAAAATAGCAGACTTTCTTCTTCGAATTGGTGTTCTCAATGCTAATGCATCAACCCTCTACATTATGTGCAAATCTGTGGATGAGTCAATTAATCATGTCCTATTGTCTTGCCCAGTGACTTGGAGAGTGTGGTCAAAAATACTAAATTGGGGGGGGGGGGGGAGTACAAGGTGCACTACCTGATACAGTGGAGGCTATTCTTCACTGGTAGGCAGGGTTTAGGCTCAGTAAAAAGGAGAGGACGATGTGGAAAGCTCTTCCTATTACAGTGTTATGGTTCGTGTGGAAACATCGTAATGAATGCTTATTTAAAGATGTTATTCCAAATGCCAAAGGTGTATGTGATATGATAAAATTTAGAATGGCTGTGTGGTTCAAGGAAGTGTTTAAAGATCATAAATTCACAGTGCATGATTTTCTCTTTAACTTGAAGCATATTAGATTCTGTTTGGGTGGTGGTGCGAGGGCAGTGCTATAAGGATGCTTAGTTGTGGGGTGTCTTGCTGCTGGGATGTTTCATTTTGTTCAGTAGGGGCCCACGCAGTGTGATCTTTAATTGCTGGGTGGCTTGATGAAATTGGAATCTTGGTGGAAGGTATAATTGTTAGTTTTGTTGTTGCTGGGCCTCGCAGTGTGATTTTCATTGGCTGGGTGGATTGATGACGTTGGATTCTTGGTGGAGGATATCATTGTTAACTTTATTGTTGTTGGTACTGTTATGTAATTAATTAGGTTTTGGTTGGTTATTTTGGGAGTGTTTTGGGTGGTTTATTTTACCTAGGTGCTCTTTGTGAAATTTGGTGAGGTTGTTGTATGAGTGGGTGTCCATTTTGGTGGGTTTTATGTTGGTATCTCTCCAACTTTGATGGCTTGAGCTTGTATATGATTGGGTGGTCCTCTTGGTACCAACCTAGTTGGGATTTGGAGGTTCACTATGATGCTTATTGCTCTTGCCTTGCTTTATTGATGTATTCATGTGCTTTGCCCTTTGTTTTCATCAATAAAGTTTATTTTTTGCCGATCAAAAAAAAAAAGGTCTCAATTTTTTAAATTAAGGGGCTTTAACTTAGTTGGCTAACTCTTTGGCCACCAAGTCTCTTTTAAAAGAGATGTCGTAGGTTCCACTCTTAGGAGTGAAATAGGAGGGCAATATTTATTTACAAAGTATGTGGGTGCGAGTTTTAACTCTCTCCATAGTGCTAATCTGGCAACTAACCATTGACTTTCGCTAATTTAAAAAAAAACAAAAAAAGTCTCAATTTTTAAAAAATATAGGGAGATAAGGTTTTAAGTTTGTTTCTAACTTTGGGGCTACCTTTGGGGGCCAATTTGAGGAGGAAGAAGACATGGCTGCCTATTGTGGATATGGTGAAGGTGAAACTATCATCATGGAAAAGGAAGCTATTATCTTTTGCTAGTAGATTGACACTTATCAAGACTGTGTTATCGAGCTTGCCTATCTATTATTTATCTATTTTCAGAATGCCAAAAGGAGTGGTAAAGAGTATTGAGAGGTTGCAAGCTGCTTTTCTATGGAGGGGATTCAGAGTTGAAGAGAAAGGTTCATCTAGTGAAATGGATGGAAGTTACCAAGACTAAAGAGCAAGAAGGTCTGGGTTTAGGCAGAATCAAGGATTTGAGTGAGAGTTTGTCACTAAAATGGTGGTGGAGATATGGTTCTAAGAATGGTTTATTATGGAAGAGTGTTGTGTGCAGTAAATATGATCATGATGGTGGTGGCTAGAGTCCATGTATGGTGATCTCTAGTTCGATGTCCATAGTTTGGCAAGATATACTATCCTCTGTGCTGGAAAATTCTGATATGTATTCATTTTTTGTTAATAATTCAAAAATTGTGATATGTAATGGAGAGAGGATTCATTTTTGATGGGATACATGGTTGATGAATGAAAAGTTAAAGGATGTCTTCCCTAAACTTTCCAGTTTATCTAAGACTAAAGATGGTTCACTAAAGCTTTTGGTTCAAACCAGAGAAGTAGCAAGGGAGTGGAATTTCTCATTCAAAAGACCTTTAAGAGCTTGGAAAGAGAAGGATGTCAGAAGACTTATTGAGGTGTTGAATGCTGTTCCCAATTTAAGGGTCAATTTAGATGATCAAGTAAGGTGGATTGTTGATTCGTCTGGATCTTTTTTAGTTTCATCTGCTAGGCGAAGGTGTGAGCTTAATCATGGCCCATCTATTAGTATCATGAAACTGTTGTGGGATAATGGTGCATCACCAAAGGTTAAGTTTTTTGGCTAGTTGGCTTGGAAAGGAAGAGTAAAAACAACAGCATACCTTCAAAGAATATGAGTTCTGGATTCCAATGTAAACAATCTTTGTCCTTTTTGTAGGAAGGTAGTGGAATCTATTAATCACATACTTCTACACTGTCCTTCGGTATGAAGGTTGTGGTCTGAAATTCTGGAATGGTGGAATTTGTCTTGGGTTATACTTGGGTCTATTGGAGGCCTTTTGGAGTGGTGGTCTGGTATGAGTTTTAACAGATTTGAAAGGCGAATTTGGAAGTCTATTCATTTTACTTTCGTGTGGTCTGTGTAGAAGATCAGAAATAAGTGTTTGTTCCAAGGAGTTCATCCAGATTTCAAGGGTCTTCGGGGATTATTAAAATTAGAATTGCTTTATGGTTGGAATATAACACAGTAGGGATGTCGCTTTTTGTCAATGATGTGGTCTTCAATTTGCAGCAATTAAGGTTTTGTTCAAGATAGCTAAAATGTTGCAGAGGTCTGGGTTGATTTAAGTGGGAGTTTTGTTTGTTCGGTTGGGTGCTTTTGTTCTATTTTGTTGCTTGGTTTGGTTTTGTTGGTTTCTTACCAACATCTTGTCTTGAGCTTTCATTTGATTGTGTGTCCTTCTTGGTGTCAACCTAGTTGGGATTAGGATGGGTTGCTTAGTTATTGTTGCTCTTGTCTTCTCTTTATTGATGTTTGGCCATATGCAATGTATGTTTGTTATCATCAATAAAGTTTTTTCTTTGCGGATCAAAAAAAAAAAAATGGTTTATTTCTAACTTAAGATTGCCAAAAATCTTGAATCACTATTCTATGTACACATAATATAGAATATCTGTTGCATATGTGACTGACAAATAAAATAATGTTTAATAAAATTTCACAGCTAATAACCCAAAAGTAAACGTTGTAAAGTAGTCATAAAATATTAGATCATCACTTGATAGAAAATCCATAACATAATGGTAATGAAAATTCATTTATAATTTTTAATTGAAATAAAGTAAATGATATATAAATTCACTTTCTAAACTTAATAATATGTAAATAAAATAATTGATGAATACACTGCAAGAAAATCGGGAATTTGCGGCGTTTTTAAAACGCCGCAATAGGCCAAAAAAATGCCGCAAAAATAAAATACGACGTTTATAAAATTCGTCGATGATACAGCCGTCGCTGTATCTTCGTGACGTTTTAAAAACGCCACTAAAGACCTTTAATGACGTTTTTTGAAACGCCTTTAATTCTCTTAACAGCTGTTAACTATGCACGTTAGAGGAGTTATCTCTGACGTAATCATGACGACATTTTGCGACGTTTTTAAGAAAAACGCCACAATTTGTCATTTTTAAAAAAAATAAAATAAAAATCATAATTAATGACTTGTTTACTTTTGTTCAAACCAAACCTATATTATCCATCACCAATCTCAAAATATATACATGGATGAGCATTAATTTTTCAATTTTTCATAAAAAAATAAAATAAAAAATAAAACTCCGTAAAACGCAATCTCCAAATTCTCTGAAAATAACTTCATCCACAGCTCTCTTCAGCTTCATCAAGTCATCCATCATCTTCACCAAAATGATGATTATATACCTGAATCATCCAATTCCATTAACACAACTTCAATAAACTTGAATGATTGGAAAATCTACGTACTCTTGCATACCATGTCAAGAAGGCTAGAAAGATAAGAAATTATGAAATTTCCAAGTGCATGTAGAATGAAAACTTTTTTATTTATACATTGTATTCACAATATACAATATAGATTGTGCACAAAATAAATAAAATAAAATAAAATAAAAACAGAAGAAAAGATGAGAGCTGCAATAACCCTTGAAATGCAATTCAAACTATATGGTAAATTGATCTGTAAGTAGGTATAATACAGAATGATCATCATCACTGAGCACTTGATATATGATGGAACTACACAATGAGGACTGAGAAATTGCAAAGGGAAATACAAGTAAAAACTACGAAGAGATTTAATTACCTAAAAATAGTCTTCTTGGCCTTTTCAAATAACAGTCTTCTAGCAGGAACTCTTATCTACTGCATGACCTCTGTGTCACTCCTTAAATCAATCTCACACACTACTTTTCATTCTCCCAAAACCTTTGAATCGATAGGAAACCTCTCTAAGAACCTGGGAAAAACACAGTATGCTAAATATAATAGAAGGTTGGGATTAAACCAAGTTATAGAGGGATACACATTCAAAACAGTAATCATTATATTTTTGTGACACATTCTATATTTTAATTCAATAATAGAATGAGTGAAGAAACGACACAGCCACAGGTTGGGCTACCCACCATCTCAATATAATCATTGACCCAACTATGGATCAAAGGATAAAAAATTACGTCGATGGTTGTATGTAGTGTTGTTGAAGGCAAGATTGTGGTGATTCTGAAGCCTGAGGACTGGTTCCTAGAAAGCACTGAACCCTTCCCATTTGTAGCCGGATTTTTACATCCTCATAAGGAGATAGGTTGTTGAGTGACCAACCAAGGCCTGAAAATTAGTGTTTCAGTGTAGGCAAGATTGGAAGTGGAATATGTGATGATGAACAAAGGGAAAATGATTTCGTTGAATTCGTGGAATAGGTTTTCCACACCAGATGAGAAGGCTAGGGCTGAGACATTGTGGGTACAATGACAATCTAGAGGTGATGTTTGGGGAGATTTTTTATTTACACAAATTTCAATTCTCAGTTTATACACTCGAAATTTTTCACCCTTTGTCTGAAAACCTAGTACCAAACAAAAACTCATGATTAGATATGAACTACTGAACCAATAGAAATGTGGTGTGTACTAACGTCGTTGATCATTTTGCTTGATCTTATGTGTCAACAAAAAGAGAATGATGTTTGAAAATAGAATGATTTATTTCCCCGAAATATCCTTTGTACTGGTAAAAAAATTTAAAAATTTTAAAAAAATTATTAACAAATCCAAACTAAACATCTATATACAGAGGATTATGGCAAAGCATTCAACTTGCTCTAAGAACTCATATATGTTCTTAAAATATATGTTTTCTCAATCATTGTAATATTTAACATTCTAACTCTATCAGTCTAATCACTCAACAAACAGAAATGATGACACTATCAAACTATCAGAAAGTACAGGGATAGGGAACTTCTGGGGTTTCCAAATCAATTTTTAAATACCAAACACTGCATAAATTTGATAAGCCTTGAAAATCAATTTTATACACAGAAAAGCAAAGGAAGCAATAGTTGCAACCAAGACTAGAATATAGCACCTGCTGTTACCACAATTGAAAAGCTCGAAAGCCTCTTGAAGATTTGGTAATTGAGAAGCAATAACTACACCATCCCTTAACTGGAGCGTTTCATGAGGTATGCTACTATACATCCTAATATAGCACCTGCTGTTACCTGCAACAATTTCGATGAAGAAAAAAAAACAGTTTTCATACGGACATGAAGAAATTCTTAGAGGATTTTCATTTTTGTAAAAAGAAGAAAAATTCAGCCACGGACACAATAAATAATGATCATCATAATTATTCTTTTGTATGCAAACCACTATTATCAAGTGTATAATCTAAAGATATAATCTAACTGCACTCACTCAAAAAAGAGTGTTCTTATCCCAACAGATTAATTTTGTTTGGTTTGTTTTTCTTGTTTTCAGAATAAAACAATAATAAAAAGTTTGAAAACATCCATCGTTTCCTTCATTTGTACGAAAACAGCTTTCGAAAATTTAAAAACTATTTTTTAGTGTTTCTTTACTAAAAACAAGTTTTCTATATTTTTCGAAATATGAAAACAGAAAAATGAAAATGATGCCAAACAGATTTAAAGTTTATTCCATAGAAAATGTACTAGTAGAATTGCAATATTTTCTCTCATGTATACAACAAATTTCAAAAGTACCACTAAGAATACATAAACTAGTACATCCCACTGATATTACAAATGCACGAGTGTCTCTACTTACAGAAAATAAATGAAAGGCAGCATGGAAAAATACCCAATGACGAACTTTATAATGAAGATGCTGAGAATACTAGTCAGGGTGCTAACCGATCAATTTTCCATACTCTTTTTCCGTCAATCATTTCAGGGGAATATCGTATCCTGTCAAAGGAATGAAATTGTATATTACCAGTGGTATTCACCATCATGTACAGAAACAATAGTTACCTGAATCAAATAAAAAACTTACAAAGAAATGGTTGATTATGCAAAATGTGCTTATATATTTTGTTTGCAACATCTTTCCAACACCAAACATCATTTGCAATTAACACGCATTAAAATATGATCTGAAAATGAATGAAAAGATAAACTTAAATAATGGGACAGAATAAGGAACTTTTCAAGCTAGATTCCAAAATGCTAAATTTCATCAAAAAGTGTGTGAAAATCAAATAGGCTAAATTCCTGTCCATCCTGAGCTTGTACAACTTCGAAGGCAGCACAAATTCATGCCCAAACATATGCAATCATAGGTCACAAATCACGAGCTTCAGGAGGAAAGTCCTCACTTCTCTCTCTCCTCCCCTGCTTCTTGTTTTCTCACTCTTGAATCTCAAATAAAAGAAAATTGAAGTACCAAGAAACCCGGAGGTCCTGTGCCACTACCACCATTGCTGCCATCAACTCCAGCTACACCGGCAAAACCACATAAATTAACCAACACTTTCTAATATACACAAATAAATATATGTATCTATAAATATATATGTGGGGTGTATTTGCAAAGCATGACTGTAATATCGGAAAAATTCTTCAATTTGGCCATATGGTTGGTTTTATAGTCTTCATCACATCAACAATCAAAATCTCTCTTTGAAGCATGGATTTAAAGATTAGAAGAGGTATTGTCAAAAGAATTAACATGACATGATATGCATTAGAGTATGAACCATTTTTTCTCCCAGATGAAGAATGTGGCTCATACATCATAACTTTTTCAAGTAAATGAATAAACTACTCATCTTTGTGATATCATATGTTTCATAAATTGGCAAATGAGGGTATGATGTCAATACAGCTTCATTAATTCATAAACAATTTTAAAATTATAGTTTTTTTTAACAATTCTCTAGTTTGAATACTTTTAGTTACTCATAATATTGGAAGGTATGCACATAAAAGTAGTAATACTTTGACCGTAAAGGATGATATTCTCCTGCTTTACGCCATAGCTTTCCTCAAGACATTTATATACAGCCTCAATATCTGCGGAGGTATTCTGCTCACTTGGCTGCAACACAGGGAAGGTATGAGCTGTAGATGACACTTTTAGGCACTACAAGTCGCACCATATAACTTAATTAACAAGAAACTGTTATGTAGAAAAAAAATTCAATTGTCACACACCTTCCCGGAAGATTGTCCGTACCTGAAATAGTCATACCTGCACAAAGTTAAATGCTTAAATAAACTTCTTTATATCAGCAGATGTATATGACTAAAATTAGCAAATCTTTCATATGCAATAAGAAATCCCAACCATCAGTTAATCAAACATTCACATTTATTAGTCCTTTTAACATATAAGGCTTTGTCTCAACAAAGAAATCCCAAGCATTAAAGGTATCCCTTAAACAAAGATTAATTCCTTTTCGATAATCATGCAATCCAAAAAAAAAAATAAAAGAACAACAAAAATCTGTAGGAAAAGATCATCATAACAATCCACCAAATCAGGTATTAAACTTAAGAAAACCCAATATATAAAGAAAATACACCAAAGCATCGATTTTTATTATTTGATGAGCATAACCCTCCACCAAACCCAATAAAATAAATAGGTTAATTAACAAAATTACAAGAAATCCCAAGAACACTCAATTGATTTCGTTGCTCATAGAAAAAGAAAAAAAAAATCAGATTAAAACAGAAGCACCAATAGAATCGAAATCACCATCAAAAGACAGAGTAGCAGAAAGAGAATCGGAATCGAAAAGCAAAATAAAAAGATAGAGGAAGTGTGTACCGATCTGGAAGATTGATTCAAAACTAGGAAATCGAAAATCTGATTCTGGATTCTCTCTCTCTCTTGAAGCGATTGAGAGAGTGTGAATTACGCTTTTATAGCTTGAAGGAGTAGCCATGACGAGTCTCAAGGGGCTCTAAAACCCTAGAGCTCCAATCAAACCCTAGATCGGCAATGCAGTGGCGACTCCATCGTCATCGTCCTCCTCATCATTCACACTCTCCTCTGAACTGTCCTCACCATCATCTTCTCTATTACTCCTATGAATCAACCTATCTCCTCTCTTGCTCCGACTCGACCGATCTCGGTCCCCGTCCCTGTCTCGATCTCGATGATCTCGAATTAGATCTGAACAAGTAATGGAAATCGAACCTGGTGAATCTCTCAAGGAGAATGAGGAGAGACAGAGAAAACCCTAGATCTAGATCTTGGGCGGTGAGAGAAAACGAGAAGAGAAAGAAATGAAGACTGAAGGAGACGGAGCTCTGTTATAAAGTGGAAGTGTGTTTAACGCGTGTCTTTTAATTTAACTCTAGGTCTTTCACAGCGTTTTTCAAAAAACGTTGTCTAAGAAACGTGGTTAAAGGCAATTTTTGTTGTAGTGATAATTAGAAAAAATATAAAAGAATTTATATTTTAATAAAATATCACATTATTAAATTTAAAAAATAAACTTAATTTTTAAATTTCAATAACACCAGTCTTGAAATGATCGTATTTTTAAAATAATATCAACACTATTCTCAATTCAAATGATTCCAAATCGAAAAAGGGAGGAAAAGTGGTGGTTTCGATGTTGTCATCACTGGAGAATAATTTTAAAAGGAGTTGGGTTTCGTTTTAATAAATTAAATTATTTATTTTATAAAATTATTTATTAATATTTTTTATAAAAAAATTTATGTCAATTCAATAATTATAATTATTTCATTTATTTCATTTGTCACTTAAAAAGATTGATAGTCTATGTTTTAGAGCACAATTGTAGTTAAATTTTTTTTTAAAATATAAATACGATAGTTACAATTATCAGATTGATTTTTATTTTTATTTTTTATACATAATATACATGAAGCACCCCACTCAAATGACGTCTTTGTAAATATATAGAATCAAGTTCATGCAAGATGACACTAATACGTGAGCCAATAAAATAGTTTTTTTTTTATCAGCAAACAAAGACTTTATTGATAAAAAAAGGCACAATACATGCAAAAACAAACATCAACACCCAAGATTGATGAGGAACCAATCAAAAGCACAAAAAAAAAAAGAATAGAAAAAAAACATTACAATAATACACCAACATTAATACACCTAACAACCAGCAGAACACCCCAATTCAGATTAGCAGCAGCACGCTCCAGAGCATGAGACTCCAGAGCGTGAGCCAATAAAATATAAAGGCACACTTTGTTACTTGCTTGAAACAGAGTCCAACATACCAATTAAAGTAATATAATAATACTTTGATATCACTGTAATTGTCATCAAACTTAAACGAACTAATTATCTACATACAAATGTTATATCCACGTTTATTTGTCATTAAATATATATATATATATATATATGTAATGTGCTTTTCAATGACATGTGAAGGGGCTAAATGTGAAATGGGTCAGGTCCAAGCCTTGGGTTAGCCTAATCCGACAAAGTCCGAATCCAAGTGGGTCAGATGAGTATATAGACAAACCAGTTGGGCCTAACTTCATGATCAACAGTCCACCCAAGTCCTCAAGCACTTGGGCCCAACCCGCAGTGGAAAGGCTAGCCCAGCCGTAGTGCTGGTTTGGGCCGAGCTGCGAAACGGAATTTGTGGGCCGAACAGATAATGGGCCAGCCCATCTCCATGAATGATCCCGAAAAAGGCCG
The DNA here is from genome assembly GCF_055761805.1 of Camellia sinensis. NCBI lineage: Eukaryota > Viridiplantae > Streptophyta > Magnoliopsida > Ericales > Theaceae > Camellia > Camellia sinensis. The sequence goes on from NC_138967.1 coordinate 8,683,395, forward strand.
AGCCGAGGCACATCAGTACCGAGCTGAAGTACATGAGTACCGAGCTGGAGAAACCTCACAAGGAAACGTGGGAGCTGTTAGTGCAAGCATGTGCAGGTTGCCACCTCAGCTGGTCCCCGACACCTAGAATCACAGAAGTTGTTGAATCAAAGGAATGTGATTTGCTATCAGCATGCCTACAATGAGTATATGCAATCAATGACAACTACCAGGTGGTCCCCCACCTGGAGTAATGCTGAATGGACACCTGGCAGCATCCGCATTCCATGAAACCACCTTGAGAAGCAAGTAAGGAATACTATATATATTTCATAAACTTCACATTGAAGGTAACTGAATTGAACTGAACTAAGGAGAACTGTTCTAATCACACTTAACATACATTTCTTCGTCGATCATTGATTCCTACGCCGGAGGGGTTATCCGGCCAACCCCGGCCGGGCAGCTCTAACGGTGCTTCTTGTGGCAGGAGTCCCGGTCCCTGGATAGTCCAACTGAGTGCGGAGCCCCGATCCACTTTCATCTAGTGCGGAATCCGGTACGCACAATTGGTGCGATGAGCGTGGATCACTTTATCTCTGAGCTCTGCATTCAGTTCCGGTAATGGGGATTGAGGACATTCCGCCTTCAGCACATACTCCACAGACGGAGAAGACGAAGGACAAAGGTTTGGCACTCCCAACAGTTCTGGAGGAGCAAACTGGAAACAATAATCGAACCCCCGAATCCGTCGAGCATCGACTGCCCTTTGCTGGAGGTTCTTCTCATCATTTCCTTCTGGAAAAGGATTATAGAGATCGAATTATAGATTCCATGGGAATGGAGATACAGGAACTGAAAGCTCAACTTAAGAAGCTGTTGGGTGATCCGACGGAAAAGAGGACGGAAGCAGAGCCCCTCGTTTGCAACAAAGGAGCTCGTCTAGAGAACTACCAGTGAAAAAATTCCCTAGGAATGGCTCCCCAGCACAAAGTGAAGCGGCGAGTAGCCACACCCGTGGGTCACGCCGGAGGAGGGCCAAGAGGCAGAAGACGGTTAGTCAACAAACTGAATACCCTCCTCAGGACCTTCGCACTTGGCTGATTAGCAATAGGCAGAACGAGCAACATCGAGATCATCTGGACCGTACTGTTCACCAGAGAGAACATCGAGCGCTGGACAGGCTCATCTCTTCGCCACTCTCTCTGGAGATTGAGACCATGAGACCTCCAAAGAAGTTCACTCCACCAAAGTTCACTTTCGTATGATGGGAAATCGGACCCTCTGACACATATCAGCCATTTTAGACAGATGATGTCCCTATGAAGCCGAGATGAGGCACTGATGTGCAAAGTCTTCCCATCCAGCTTGGGAGAAACCGGACTCCGATGGTTCGATCGACTCCCCGCTGGATCGATTCATGGCTGGAAGCAGCTCTCCAAAGAGTTCCTAGCCAGGTTCGTCTCCAATACTAAGATCCCAAAAGAGCCGGATACGCTGTTCGGCCTCAGGAAGGAGTAAGAGGAAATGCTGTGCAATTATGCTAGAAGATACTGGGAAGAGTATAATGATCTGGAAGAAAATGTGCGTAGCGAGAAGATGGCCGTTATGTCCTTCAAACATGGTCTGCGCTCGGAAAGTAAGTTGAGACAATCACTTACCAAGCGCCCGGCCACAGCTTTGAAAGACTTGCGCGCCAGGATTGAGCAATATGCTCGTCTCGAAGGCGATTAGATCCCCATCGAGGTAGTGTCAGCAAAACAAACAGCTCGACAGAAGAAGAGAACGGATCGAGGAGAACACCGAGGGATTGTAGTGAATGAGGTGGATAAGTCCAAATCCCATGAAGCCGTTGTGACTGTGTTCAAAGAGCCAATCTATCGAATCCTGGAAAAGATCAAGAGAGAGCCCTTCTTTGTTTGGCTGCCGAAAATGTTGGGAGATCCAGCTCGGCGCAATCAGAAGCTTAGATGCACCTACCACCAAGACAGGGGACACATGACTCAAAACTGTAGGGCAATGAAGCAATACTTGGAAGACCTGGTGGCAGCTGGACACCTAAGGGAATACATTGATCAGGATAAGGAAGTGGCCGAGCTGGGGAACCCACCTCCAGAAGCAAATATCGAGCTTCCACCCCGGCTGATAATAAATGTGATCCATGGGACAGCGGCTCAGGAATCTGAGGAGGCACTAAAGGAAGAGATCGCGAAGGCTGCGCAAATTCAGCGAATCGTGTTAATGGAGCCGGCATCGAAAAAGGTACGTACAGTATCTAAATCCCCCTTGTGCACTGTTTCATTTACTAGCAAAGATTTAGAAGGCATACAACACGCACATACTGATGCATTGATTATAACTACTGGGATTGGGAAAGGATTTGATGTAAAACGAGTCCTAGTAGATCAGGGCAGTGCGGCAGACATACTGTATTATGATTTGTTCAGAAAGCTCGGCCTCTCCGAGCAGCATCTCACCCCAGCGGCAGCCCCGTTGGTCGGTTTTAATTCACAACCGGAATGGCCGCTCGGCAGAATAGTATTGCCAGTCATAGCGGGGACAAAAACCCTCCTGATAGAGTTCTTGGTTATTAATACACCATCCCCTTATAACGCCATACTTGGCCGTCCGTGGATTCATCGAATGGAAGCAGTCCCTTCAACCTATCACCAGCTCATCCGTTTCCCAATGGAACACGGAGTAGAGCAGATCTCAGGGGATCAAGTTGCGTCCAAACATTGTTTCATGGCAGCATTAAAGGCAAAGCAGCTCTGCAATCGGGTACAGATGGTAGAAGTGGCCGGACAGCCAGTCTTGGAAGATGTGGGGGGAACTCCAGAGGAAAAGATAGTAGAGGATTTGGAAAAAGTCTTGGTAAGAGAAGATGACCCGGAAAAGTACTTCCTTATCGGTACCTCGCTAGGCGCTGATGAGAAACTTCAGCTGCTGGAACTGCTGAGGGAAAAAATGGAGGTATTCGCGTGGTCAGCATATGATACTCCAGGGTTGGACCCAGAATTTGCTTGCCACAAGCTCAACATCAATCCTTTAGCTCGGCCCATTGTATAGAAAAGTCGGAGATCATCAGTTGAGCACACCGAAGTAGTAATTGCCGAAGTCGAAAAACTCCTGGCCTCGGGAGCAATCAGAGAAGTTCAGTACCCGCAATGGCTGTCTAACACAGTTGTAGTCAAGAAGAAGAACGGAAAATGGAGAGTTTGTGTCGATTTCACTTGCTTGAACAAAGCCTGCCCTAAAGACAATTTTTCGCTACCTCGCATTGATCAACTAGTAGACTCAACAGCAGGGCATGAGCGCATGAGCTTTCTAGACACTTATAGCGGTTATCATCAAATACCACTGTTCGGTCCGGATCAAGAAAAGACAGCGTTTATCACTCCGAGAGGGACTTACTGCTACAGAGTAATGCCATTCGGCCTCGAGAACGCCGGGGCGACCTACCAGCAAATGATCACTCGGATGTTCAAAGACCAACTGGGGAAAACCATGGAAGCCTATATAGACGATATGGTAGTAAAAAGCAAGCTCGCTACAAACCACCTCGCAGACTTGAGAGAAGTTTTTAGTATCCTGAAAAACCACCAGCTTCGCCTCAATGCCTCGAAATGCGCCTTCGAGGTAGGAACAGGGAAGTTCTTGGGATACATGGCCACTCACAGAGGAATTGAAGCGAATCCGGATCAAATTAGGGAAATACCGGATCTCGAAGTGCTAACAAAGTTTAAGGAACTACAGAAACTAGCCGGAATGGCGGCCGCACTGAATCGGTTTATTAGCAAATCCTCAGATCAGATGAAGCCCTTCTTCCAGCTTTTGAGGAAAAAGGCAGCATTTGAATGGAGTAGCGAATGTATCGAAGCACTGTAGAGCCTCAAAAGATACCTCAGTACACCTCCTCTACTGTCCACTCCAGAACCGGGAGAGGAGCTGTATCTCTATCTAGCAGTCTTAGATCATGCAGTGAGCGCAGTATTAATTCGAGAAGTTGACAAGGAACAGAGACCAGTATATTATGTTAGCAAGACTTTACTAGATGCCGAGACACGGTATCTACCACTGGAAAAGTTAGCTTACGCGCTGCTTATCGCCTTAAGAAAGTTGCAACATTACTTCCAGGGGCATACCATTAACGTCCTCACTGAATTTCCCCTCAGATCTGTATTCAGCCGAGCTGATTTCTCTGGCCGAACAGCAAAGTGGGCGGTAGAACTTGGTGAGTTTGACATTCGGTATCAACCCAGGACAGCAATCAAGGCCCAGGTCTTGGCGGATTTTGTCGCAGAATTTACTCCCACCCAGAGTACCGAACCGGGGAATCTGAGTTTGGCACAACTGCCAAGCGCCACCGAAAAAGGAAAACCCAGCGCTTCGGAAGCATGGAAACTCTTTATTGGAAACATTTGGCAACTCTACGTCGATGGTTCGCCCAATAACCGAGGCTCGGGGGCAGGAGTAGTTCTTATTTCACCAGAAGGCTTTATCTGGGAACAGGCTCTCAAGCTAGGCTAGAAGGCTTCAAACAACGAGGTCGAGTACGAAGCGTTATTGGCTGGCTTGCATAGCACCGAACACTTCAGTGCAGAACAACTTCTTGTTTTCAGCGACTCACAACTAGTGGTAAACCAGCTTTCTGGGGTCTATGAAACTCGAGATGAAAGGATGGCTATGTACGCAGGCAAGGCCAGAGACCTACTCAGAAAATTTCAATCCATACGAGTGGAACGAATCAGTCGAGACAAAAATAGCCACACAGATGCTCTGGCATGCCTCGGCTCATCAGTGGATACAAAGGATGCCAAGAGAGTTTGGGTTGAGTTTGTACCAGAACCAAGTATTGCATCTCCAGTCCTCTGCAGCAACTTAGAGTCGAGCTGGATGGATCCAATATTGGTATTTCTGAAATCTGGTAAACTCCTCGAAGATAGAAGGGAAGCCAACAAGATTAGGCATAAATCAGCTCGATTCTGGATCTCACCGTCTGGGAAGCTATACAGACGTTCCTACCTTGGCCCCTACCTTCTATGTGTGCATCCCAATCTCGTCGAGAATGTTCTCTACGAAATTCACGATGGGATTTGTGGATGCCACATTGGCGGAAGGTCACTGGCGCACCGAGCCCTCACTCACGGGTACTGGTGGCCACGGATTCAACAAGATGTACAGCAGTACGTACAGAGGTGCGACAAATGTCAGAGGTTTGCTCCACTCATTCATCAGCCAGCCAAAACTCTCACTCCACTCACCAGCCCATGGCCCTTTGCGCAATGGGGACTAGATATTGTTGGACCATTGGCGCGAGGCACTGGGAACAGGCGATTCTTCATTGCTGCAACCGACTATTTCACCAAGTGGGTTGAAGTTGAGGCACTGACAAGCATCAAAGAGGCCGACACAAAGCGGTTTGTTTTGAGAAATGTGGTAGTGCATTTCAGCATTCTGCGGATACTGATTGCGGACAACGGAACACAGTTCGATGGTAAGATCTTCAGAAGATTTTGTACCGACCTCAGAATTGAGTATAAGAACTCTTCTCCAGGGTACCCGCAGAGTAATGGTCAGGCAGAAGCGTCGAACAAAACCATCATCAACGGAGTGAAAAAGCGGCTTGAACATGTCAAAGGCAAATGGGTTAAAGAGTTACCTCACGTATTATGGGCCTACCGAACTACAGTACGACGCCCCACAGGAGAAACGCCTTACTCTTTAACCTATGGAATGCAAGCCATCATCCCACTCGAAGTAGGTCTCCCAACCCTTCGGTCTGAATTATTTGAAAGCTCCAGTAATGAGGAAGCTATCGCGCAAGCACTGGATATGGCAGAGGGCCGAAGAAAGGCAGCACTGATCAGACTTGAAGCATATCAGCAGCAGCTCATCAGAAGTTTCAACCAAAAAGTTTTCCCAAGGCAATTTATACCAGGAGAATTGGTTTTAAGGAAAGTCATGGATCACAAACGGGTGCCTGGTGAGGGCAAACTTGGGCCGAACTGGGAAGGTCCCTATAAAATCACAGCCGTTGTTGGAAATGGAGCTTACTACCTAGAGGATCTGAATGGCAAAGCAATACCTCGGCCCTGGAATGTAGCAAACCTCAAGAAATACTATCAATAGAATCATCCCCTAACTTCTCTATCAGGATGTAAAGGCACTTATTTGTTGACCAATGCGAATGTTTTCCCACTCCTCTCAGATTTATCCAATTCTTGTAATTAGCTTTGATGTTTATCAAATGGAATAAGCTTTGGCTCCCACCAAATGGAATTAGCTTTGGTCTCTACCAAACGGAATCAGCTTTGATGTGTATCAAACGGAATTAGCTTTGGTCTTTACCAAACGGAACTAGCTTTGATGTTTGTCAAACGGAATTAACTTTGGTTTTAACCCAAATGGCTAAGTTTCAGAACGACTGAACGGAATTTAAATTTGGTTAGCACTCAAACATGCTAAGTGGTATAGCTTGGTGGAAAATTGTTTGGCAACTAAATTGGAATTTAGCCAAGTGGAATTGCTTGGTGGAAACCGCACTAATGTATCTTAAGTAAACATCTCTATTTAGCCAAGTGGAATTGCTTGGTGGAAACCGCACTAATGTATCTTAAGTAAAATATCTCTATTTAGCCAAGTGGAATTGCTTGGTGGAAACTACACTGACATATCTTAAGCACACATCTTTGCACCTACAGAACTTCTTAAGTATCTGCACATCAACACTTCAGTATTGATTCAAACCAGCAGAGTTGGAACAAACTCAACTGAGCTACGTCAAGAGCAAACTTCTAGCATCAGCCTTACTCAGCTCCAGCTGGGGGCAAACAATTGTTTTTTTTTAAAAACCTACCTGGACCTGAGTAAGACATCCCTTTTTGCATTTATTTCATTCAGATGCACTTGTACTATCAAAGTTGAAACAGACTCAAGCAGTTCTATACAAGGGACAACTCTTCAGTATCGATCTTACTTAGCTCCAGGTGGGGGCAAACAATTGTTTTCTTTCGAAACCAACCTGGACCTAAGTAAGACCCACTTATGAACTCAAAGCACAGCCATACCACATATCCGTTAGCCATGCCGATCACTAGTTCGACCCTGAGGTCCCAACAGTGCTCGGCCGGGGGCAAATAGTGCAGTGCCACACCGAGCATCAGTCCGGTCCCAAGGCCCCAACAGCGTCCGGCTGGGGGCAAGCAGTACAGAAATCAGACAGAGCATCTATTTAAAGACAGTATAGAATCAGACCGAGCACCTATTCGGCCCAAAGGTCCCAACAGAGCTCGACCGGGGGCAAGCAGTATAGAATACATTCAGACATAAAAGCCAAACAGCATCAAATTGCAAGTTCAAAGAGAAAATCATATCAACCGGCAACAACAAAAACTTGGTCAAATCAAAGGCAAAATCTTGTGAAGCGACAACTGAATCAGAGGTGGAAATGGGCCTGCCCTCATGCGATATTGGCGGCTTCCATTTCTTAAAAGCATCATCCTCAGCAGGATCCTGAGAAGCTTCCCCCACCACTGCTTTACCAACCTCCTTTCTTCTCTTTTTTGCTCGTGCAGCGACTGAAGTTGAGGGCTCGGCAGTAGTCACAGGGGTCCCAGAAGCTCCAACTTCCATCTTTACCTCCAAGAGGCTCTTCACCTCAGTCTTCTCCAGAGGGGTTTGCAAAGAACTGGAGGCTCCGAAGGCTTCGGCCTCTAAATCCACGAACACCCTTCTCTTCACCACAGACCCACTCCCTGCGAAACTGGAGGCAGGGGAGTGCGCTCTCTCAGAAAATGCATCTTGACTCTTGCGACGGCTCGAGACCAGAGGGGTAAGAGATGTGTCAGTCTCAGTATTAGAGTCCAGAAGGGCAGCAGCGAGCCTTGCCTTCTTTGGAATAACGAAACGGTAAGTTGACTGGTAGTCCAATAACTCAGGTGCAGATCTCTTTTTATACCTCAAGGCAGCTTTGATGGCTTCAGCATTCTCTCGGTTCGGCCTTCGTTGGAAACGGGAGGACTCTGCAAAAAGAAAACAACCCATTAGAGCAATATTCAAAATAGAGTAACACCAAAGGCATTAGAAGGAGAGGCCCGAACCTGGGTAGCCGTCTTTCTGTGGCATCCGTTCAGACTGAAACTCGGTTCCGGCGTGGAACTCACAATTTTCACCAACTTGTAGGAAATCGTCATTGTGTTTATCTAAATCAGGTAGTCCAGTAACTAAGTGACAATCAGCCGAACGAACACGCAGGTAATATGTACTATGGTCTTTGTTATGAGAAATGGTGTAACATCCCAAGATATCCCATATGTCAAGGTTTAGGCCCAGTCATCTATTGAGGGCAGATACGCTGCAAACAACACGGCAAAGGTTCACAGATACTTGCATTAGGGTTAACTGGACTTGATGCAGAAAACGGCGCACTAACGGGTCAAGAGGAAACCGAACCCCTCCCTCGACTATTGCTGCGATGGGAAAAGCAACGGTGTTCCTCGTACCCATACGTTTGGCATCTACTTTCGCCAGTGAAAGGGTAACGTCATGGGGAATATTGTAATCCAGACGGAACATAGCCATGGCCTCCGGGGTATCAACCAAGGAACGGAACTTCCCCATTCGACCAACCTAATGGGACAGAAGTAGGATTCAGATAACAGAGTATGGGACACGGATAGCAAGTGGGCCAAACAAGATGATTAAAACAGAAAAGGGAAAGAGAAGAAGAGTCATGAGACGACTTACAGAGATCAGAACAGTGGTAGCGAAGCAGGATCAGCGGCGAAAAAGCCCAAGCGGAGCACCAACGAGATCGGTCCAGAGGAATGGGAAGAAGCTCTTTCTCTCTCTTTGGAACTCACTAGAGGAATGAGAAAAGTAAATCAAGGGATTTGAATTGATAGCCTGAGCATTTATTACACCAGTCGGCGTGCAGGTACACGAATCACGACCTTCGGTATGTAGTCGACGCATTATCTCTGCACACCTATCACACGTCGCCACGTGTTACGTGAAAGGACGCATACAGGAATTATGTGTCAGGATTGAACCGCCACCAAGGCCGAATTGGGGGAGAAACAAAACGACGTGACGCTTGGAAAGCCGAACAATAGCTCCTCCCAAGGGGAACCTTAGCACGAGCTAGGGGGCAAATAAAGGGGCTAAATGTGAAATGGGTCAGGTACAAGCCTTGGGTCGGCTTAATCCGACAAAGTCTGAATCCAAGTGGGTCAGATGAGTATATGGACAAACCAGTTAAGCCCAACTTCATGATCAACAGTCCACCTAAGTCCTCAAGCACTTGGGCCCAACCCGCAGTGGAAAGGCTAGCCCAATCGTAGTGCTAGTCTGGGCCGAGCTGCAAAACGGAATTTGTGGGCCGAACAGATAATGGGCCAGCCCATCTCCATGAATGATCCTGAAAAAGGCCGAGCCGAGGCACATCAGTACCGAGCTGAAGTACATGAGTACCGAGCTGGAGAAACCTCACAAGGAAACGTGGGAGCTGTGAGTGCAAACATGTACAGGTTGCCACCTCAGCTGGTCCCCCACACCTAGAATCACGGAAGTTGTTGAACCAAAGGAATGTGATTTGTTATCAGCATGCCTACAATGAGTATATGCAATCAATGACAACTACCAGGTGGCCCCCCACCTGGAGCAATACTGAAAGGACACCTGGCAGCATCCACATTCCATGAAACCACCTTGAGAAGCATGTAAGGAATACTATATATATTTCATAAACTTCACATTGAAGGTAACTGAATTGAAATGAACTAAGGAGAACTGTTCAAATCACACTTAACATAGATTCTTTCTCCGATCACTGATTCCCATGCCGGAGGGGTTATCCGGCCAACCTCGGCTGGGCAGTTCTAACGGTGCTTCTTGTGGCAGGAGTCCCGGCCCCTGGATAGTCCAACTGAGTGCGGAGCCCCGATCCACTTTCATCTAGTGCGGATTCCGGTACGCACGATAATCATTTAAAAAATATAATTGACTATTGGCCACTAATGCAAAAGTGATTGTAGAAAAATCAAACACGACCCACAATATCTGCTATTACAGGGTTTTTAACAGCGTGTAAAAGTAATTGTAGAAAAATCAAGCACGACTCACAAGATTCGCTATTAAAGGGTTTTAACTGCATACTAATGCATGCCGTTGAAATGAACGACTTTTCGTAACTAGTCATAACACGGCTTTATATCGCGCCTCGTAAAATCGTATCCATAACATGTATTTGGTACCGTAAAAACCTAAATTTGTTGTAGTGTCAAATGTTAATTTTATAGGATACGTAGATAAATCATTCATATAAAAAATCAAATTGATTAGATAGTAATAACTAAATGATTAGAAAACATTTTTTGAAAAAACTTTGACAGCAAATGTAATTTTAAAAATAAAATAAATTATTTAAATTATGAAAGATGGCCCAAAGTGGCCTTACCTTTGCTCAGCTGTTATCTTGGCTGCATCTCTAGGTTGCTATGTTGGTTTTGCTCTACAACTCTGGTTTGCTAGGTTGGTTTTAATTTTGTTTTGGCTGTTTCTTTTTGTTCTGTTTGTTGGTTTCTCACCAGCTTGGAGGTTGGACCACTACAAGAAAAAACACATTTGGTGACTAAATTTTTAGTCGCCAAAAGTCAATTTTTAGTCGCCAAAAGTCGGTTTTTTAGTTTCCCCGACTAAATTTTTTAGTCGCCAGTTTGGTCGCCAGAAAACGGTCCGGGAAGGTATTGGCGACTAAAAAACTTTTTGTCACCAAAAAGGTAGTCTTTAGCGACCAAAACATTGGTCGCCAATAGTCAATCATATTTTTTAAATTATACATTTATAGACTAATATTTTAGTGGCCAATAGTCAATTATATTTTTTAAAATTATACATTTACCGACTATTTTTTAGTCGCCAATACTCAATCTTTTGGCGACCAAACATTTTAGTCACCAAAAGCTTATTTGTGAAAAAAAAAAAAAAATTACCCCTCTGCTCTTCCTAAGTTTCAAATCATGAACCTCCCACATCATAAACCTTATACAACACACACTTTCCACTAAGCCTCCATAACACCATATGATTATATATGCAACATATATTATTTATATACTACATAAACCCGTATTAATATAAAAGTATGTATATAAACATAATTATTTTTTATTAAACATAATTTATTTAAAAATAAATTATTTAATAAAAAAAAAGAGACCACTTTTGGCGACTAAACATAATTTTAGTCGCCAATTCTATACTTGTGGCTACTAATTATTTTTTAGTCGTTGAAAAATAAATTTCCTGCACTAAAATTACCACTTTTGGCGACTAAACTTCTTTTTGGTCACCAAAAAGCTCACTTTTGGCTACTAAACATGGTTTTAGTCGCCGAAAATCTCACTTTAGGCTACTAAAAAAATTTAGTCGCCAAAAGGCCTTACTTTTGGCTACTAAAATGTTTTTAGTCGGTAAAAGCCTCACTTTTGGCTACTAAACATGTTTTTAGTCGCCAAATGCCTCACTTTAGGCTACTAAAAATTTTTTTGTCGCCAAAGGTCCTTACTTTTGGCTACTAAAATTTTTTTAGTCGGTAAAAGCCATATATTAGTGACCAAATAGATTTTTAGTCGCCAATACCTATACATTTGGCTACTAAATTGTTTTAGTTGCCAAAAGTCTTCACTTTTGGCTACTAATGCTTTTTTAGTCGCCGAAAATGCTACTTTCAGCGACCAAAGGGGATTTTTTAGTCGCCGAAAATGCTTTTTATCGTAGTGGACCTTGGAGCTTGAGCCCATTCCATGCTCCTCTTTATTGATGTATTTATCATACTTTGTATGTTTTCATCAATAAAGACCCTTTTTTTTGCTAATCAAAAAAAAAAAAAAAACCTTAAGGCATAACATGAACTCAACTTCGCGTCTAGATTTTTTTTTTTTTTTTTGTGAGCACAAGTGTATGGATATTGAATTTGTGATTTTTTTTTTCTCCATAAATTCTAGATCTAAATAACAAATTTAGCTGTCTGATTATTTGGAACAATCTCAATTTGATTACTACTATTATTAGCTCTATCAGATCCTCATGAACATGATTGCCTAAATTTACATGAATTTTTATATGTTTCATTGCTTATTATTATATTTTAAAGGATCAATTACACTTTAAAAGGTTAATTACATAGTTAATTGCTCTAGTTATACTTTTTCCTTATGATCTAACCTAAAAACACAACTTTAATTACATTTTAAAGGGTTAGGTGTTTTCATGCAAAACCATATGAGTATGCAATTAACCTTATTTTGAATTTATTATCTGTTTGCTTTTTTAAAAAATTTATATGAATTTTTGTTATACTACTTGAATATCTTTAACTCAGAGCTCAATAGAACTGTTTACAATATGTGTGGTAACACTATTGGTCCTCAAAGTCAAAAGTTATATGATGAATACAAGAAGAGCTTTGAAGATTATATCTCATCCAAGGCAAGTGCAAGAGATTTTCTTTATTATTATTTTTTTAAAAATACATATTCCTCACTTGCAAGTGCCCGGCATCGGTGAATTTATTTGTGCCATAGCTATTTTCAATAATAATACAAAAAAAATTTAAAAAGAGAGAGAGAGAGAGAGAGAGAGAGAGAGAGAGAGAGAGAGAGAGAGAGAGAGTGTGTAAAATCAATTCATAATAATGTGACATGTATATATATATATTGTCATTTTAAAACAAAAAACTCATCAACAAAACAAAAATTGACTCAAAATTTAGGATAAATTACAAATACTCAATGGATATATTTGTAAATACATAGAATCACGTTCATGCAAGATGGCACAAATACGTGAGCCAATAGGTGCTTCCAGTTGTGATCAGTGAGGTGCAATCAACTTTTTAAGTTGTAGACATATTCTAGATAGAGTATTGATAGCTAATGAAGTTGTAGATGGGTGGAATAGAGCTAAGAAGAAAGGTATTATACTGAAGTTGGATTTTGAGAAAGCCTATGACTCCTTAAACTAGGAGTTTTTATTTTCAATATTGGGTAACTTTGGCTTTGGTGCAAGATGGATTAGGTGGATGAAAACTTGTATTGCAACAGCTAAGGTGTCTATATTGGTCAATAGTGCACCCACTGAGGAGTTTCAACCCCAAAAAGGGTTAAGGCAAGGGGATCCTTTATCTTCTTTTCTGATCATTGTTGCAGCTGAAGGTCTTAATCTTTTATTGAAAAGGGCTGTAGAGAAGGGCTTGATCAAAAGGGCTATAGTAGGTTCTGACCAGTTGGGAATTTCACATCTTCAATTTGCAGATGATACTATCATTTTTTGTGAAGGTGGTAAGGAGGAAGTTCTAAATATAAAGAGGGTGTTGAGATGCTTTGAGGTGGTATCTGGATTAAAGATTAATTATCACAAAAGTGTTGTTTGTGGGGTGGGCTACCCAGAAGATCAATCTAAGGAGTTTGCTAAGATCCTAAACTGTTTGTCTAAGAAGCTGCCATTTAATTTTTTAGGCTTGCCTTTAGGGTCCAATCCCAGAAGGAAGAGCACTTGGTCCCCAGTTGTGGCTAAGTTTCAGAAGAAACTCTCATCTTGGAAGAGAAAGTTATTATCTTTTACTGGATGATCAACTTCGATTAAATCAACCCTATCCAATTTGCCAATCTATTTTCATTCTATCTTCAAAATGCCTAAGGGGGTTGTCAAGACTATTTCTAAAATTCAAGCCAACTTTCTATGGGAAGGGACTGCAATCAATAGAAAAGTACACCTGGTTCAATGGAAAGAGGTCACCAAAAGTAAGAGTCAATGAGGGTTGGGAGGCAGGGACCTAGGAGAGGTTAATGAGTGCCTACTTTTGAAGTAGATATGGAGGTATGGTAGGGATGACAAGGCTCTGTGGAAATCCGTGGTGTGCTCTAGGTATGGCAGAATTGGTGGGGGATGGAGACCCTCAGTAAATCAATCACATGGAACTTCAATAGTGTGGAAGGATATCTCGCAGCTTTCTATGGTCAATCAGTAGTTGGGTGATTTTTTCGGTGATCAGGTCAAAATCATAATTGGTAATGGGAGGATAATTCAGTTTTGGTATGATACATGGCTGGGTAACAGAGTCTTGAAAGCTAAGTTTCCTAGACTATTTAGTTTATCAACAGAGAATGAGGAGTCTTTGCAGCAAATTAGTGCAAAGATAAGTAACTCATGGGAGTGGCAGCTTCAGTTTAGAAGGAATCTATTAGCTTGGGAAGAGGAGGAGGTGCAGAGGCTGTTAGGAATATTGAATTTATCCCCTCCTCTAAGATTTGGAATTGAGGATTCTTGCTCCTGGTCAGCAGAGAGTTCAAGGCAATTCACAGTTGCATCTGTGTGGAAGTGGAGGGTTACAGCTAGAGGTCTTGGTCTGGTAGTCCCAACAGAGGTGTAGGTAAGTTTTGCTCCTCCAAAAATGCAATTTTTTTGTTGGTTGGCTTGGCGTGGCAGGGTTAAAACCCCTTCCTTCCTACAAAGAATTGGGGCTATTGACATGAATGCCAATAATCTGCGTGTTTTTTATCACTCTGAGGTGGAATCTGTTGATCATGTTCTTTTGTTTTGCCCTTTGGTGTGGCAGTACTGGTCTAACATGGTTGATTGATAGGATCAGGTATGGGCCATACCAGGATCAGTAGCAGATTTGTTGCACTGGTGGGCTGTAGATTAGTTCAAGGCATGGTTACTCAAAGTACGGCAGATAGTCCCTGCTGTTGTTTTATGGTCTGTCTAGAAATTGATGAATGAATGCTTGTTTAAAGGTGCTCATCCTAACATTCAAGAATTGTGTGAGAAAATTAAGGTGCAGATAGCCTTGTGGATCAAATGGCATTTGGTGGTGAATTATTCGGTCCATGATATTGTGTCCAATCTGCACCAGATCAGGTTGGCTCTTTGGCCCCGTCTGTTTGGAGAGTTAGAGGGGGGATTGGGATTGGTAGTGAGGTGGGACTCACTAATATTGTATTTGTTTTGAGAGATGGGGAGGAGATTGATAGTGAGCTCCGGATTAGGATAGGCCTCCCCAAAGGGGATTCGGATAGGCCTCCAAGAATTGGTATTAGAAAAATAGTCTGGCGGACTAGAAATTTTTTGTTTTTATTTATTTTTTACATGTTGGGTATTTTTTTTTGAACATTAATATTTAATTTTTTGTATTTTTTGCTAAGTAAAAATCATTATTTTATTTGTTTTATTTTTTCTGAAATTTTTTTATTTTATTTTATTTTTTAAATTTTTTTACATGTTGGGCATTTTTTTTAAAACATTAATGTTTAATGTTTTTTTATTTTTTTTATTTGTTTTATTATTTTATATTTATTTTATATAAAAATAATTTAACAATCCCTACACTAACAACTATCATCAAAGCAAACGCAATTTTACTTAACCCTCTCACTATCAATCCCCTCACTATCAATTCCCTCCATTCTACCTCTGAAAACAAATGGAGCCTTTAAGGTTTTAGATATGCAGAGTTTCTTTCAGTTCGGGTGACATTGGTTTGTGGCTTTTGCCTCTTCTTGGTACCTTATCAACTCTGTGGCTTCGGTTAGCATTTGCTATGGCTCTCTCTTGGTGTCTAATTTGATGGGATCAAGAGTAATCCTGTGATGCTTGTTCTTTCCTTTCCCTTCTTTATGGATGTACCCTCATTCTTTGTATACTCCA
This sequence comes from Camellia sinensis, assembly GCF_055761805.1. Taxonomy (NCBI): domain Eukaryota; kingdom Viridiplantae; phylum Streptophyta; class Magnoliopsida; order Ericales; family Theaceae; genus Camellia; species Camellia sinensis. Next base: position 8,699,085 of record NC_138967.1, read on the forward strand.
TTACATCAATAAAGTTTTTGGCTGATAAAAAAAAAAAAAAAATACATGAGCCAATAAAATATAAAGGCACACTTTGTTACTTGCTTGAAACACAATCCAACATAACAATTAAATTAACATAATAATTCTTTTATATAATTGTAATTGTCAACAAACTTAAATGAACCAAGGCCAAGTTTGACAATCTAAAAATAATCCAAAAAGACAAAAAGTTACACAAAAAACAAAAAAGACCTTAGTATTCACAAATAAAAAATATTAAAAAAATAATTTATATATTTTTATAATACAAATGGACTGAACAGCTGTTCTCAACCGTGCTTGTGATAGAGACCAAGCATTATACACTTTGTTTGGGGCAAAAACAAATTCTATAGGTAAAGTTACAAAGTTTGATGGTAATGTTGGGCCCTTGGGGGCGCACTAAGGACTCTGTTTTGATAATATAATCCGTTGAATATGTAGAACTCGTCGATTAATATATACCTGTAAAAAATCACGTTAATCAGATATCGTTAACTATATGATCAAATCAGTTTTGTATAAACAAAACAAATGGTGTGATAATTAACTATTGAAAAAAACTAATCTAATCATATAGGTATCGATATCCGATCAACGTGATTTTTTATAAACACATAATACTCGACGAGTTGTACATATTAAACGGTTCAGATTATTAAAATGGGACTCATGGTGGCCCCCACGGACCGACCATCACTGTCCAAACACTTTGCCCCGAAGGAGGCAATTACTTTCTTTGTAAGACCTGTTGGGCACAGCTGGGCAGCCGTACAATCAATCACATTTCTTTCACTATACACTTTATTTATATAATTTTTTACTACACATTTTTTTCGTAGAAAGACAAAAAGTTAACCAAAATATCCATATTTTTTTCTTCAACTTTTTAATCAAAAAAGACAAAAAAAGTGCACTTATTTAAAACACCTTAAACAACCCCTAATTATCTACCTACAAATGTTATATCCACTTTTGTTTTTCATTAAAGTGTATATAATGTGCCTTTCAATGACATGGTTTTCAAAATCTGTAACATTACACCCATGGAAAGGTATGCAAAACTTGTGTTTCAATGGCTGGATTTGTTTTATTGTAATCTTTGTCGTCAATACTCATATTCTCATTTTCATTTTAAATAATTCTTTATCTTCTTATTTTAATCTAAATTATACATGTATATGCAACAAATGCTTTTTAATAAAATATTTGTACCAAATTTCTTACAACTAAACTTTACATGATTTTTCTAACAGGTGCTATGAATTTTTATTAATTTTTTTCCCCATATTCATCCGTACAAACATTTCCATTCTTATTCATTTAGTTTTTGAGTTCTTTCTCTTTCTTTTACTTTTGACAAATAATCACTAAGCTTTGTTAGTATATCAATCTTTCAATTTTTATTTTTATTTTGTTGAAAAACAATTTTTTTGCTTATAATTGACTTTATATATGAATATTAGTATTACTCTTTGTTGGAATCAAAGGTTAAACATGCTACGAATATATATATATATATATATATAATCAAAGCTAAAACCATACTTATCCGCATACGCCTGTGAAAACACTGGCCTTGTGAGTTGATATGGCTCATGCACGCCCCCTTAGTGGAAAGGGCAGCCCTATCATCAGCAAGCGCTACTTTATGAGCAGTGTCAAATGTCCCAAGACAATGTCTTTCTTTGGTTGAAGGGTCTCTGATTTCGGCAGCCTAAATGCCCAAGGCCGCTGCCTAATGCCTAGGAACCGCCCCAGCTCACCTGCTTCTGCCGGCCTCTTCTCTCACTAGGTGCTGGTGGTGGTGCTGGTGGTGGTGCTGGTGGTGGTGGTCGGGGTGGTGTTTTGGTTAGAGAAAGGCTGGTTTGAACTGGGCTTGGTTGGAAGCCACTGAAGGGTTTAATTGTGTATTTGAAAGATAAGAGATTGAAGAAAATTATGACAGAAAAAGACCCCAGCAAGAAATTGTTTGTCTTAGCAACTTGGCATCCTCAGTGTTTGGTTCCCTTTTGGTTCCTATATAAGAAAACCCTAAACAATAGCGCTATCATAAAAACCACTTGACGTAAGCATATAATGAAAATCTTTAAGTAAGATTTTACATAAACGAACAATAGTCTTAGTCATTATTACCATACTATATGCCAAGCAATCTATACATATAGAGCCAGCAACATATATAGTAGTTAAGTTGAGAAATCAAATATCAAATCAATATATGTACCAATGCAGCAGCAGCAGATAACTAATTTTGTTTATAAAGAAAGGGTTCAAAAGCAATAAAGATGATAGGAGTGAGTGAGTGAGTGAGTGAGTGAGTGAGTGAGTGAGAGAGAGAGAGACAAAATTAATGTGTAATCTAAAAAATTATTTCATAGTGAAGTGAGGTGAGGTGGGGTGAGGTGAGCTGGTAATCAAAATAATTTAGACTACACAATAATATGTGTATATATATATATATACACATGTTCCATTTTGAAGCATCTCGGTTGATCAGATTAAAACAAAACACAAAGCAAGCATAATATAGATTATGAAATGAGGAAAGTGTTCAAACACATAATTTTGAAGCATCTCAGTTGATCATATTAAAATAAAACACAAAGCAAGCATAATATAGACTATGAAATGATGGAACCGTTGAAACACATAATTCACCATCATCATCATATGAAAGTGACTCTCAAAACCCGAGATCATCTGGTAGCAAGATTTTAAAAAGTGGCCGCAACCATTACGTAACGCCGTTACGTAATGGTTTTGGCGGTTACCGCCACCCGTTACGGCCGCTTTTGCAGTATGATTGAGATTCACAGGTGTGTTGGCCGTAGCGGCTACCGTAACGGTCGTAATGGTGCCGTAACAGCCGTAACGACATGTTACACACTATTCCGTAACGGTTCCAAACTGTTTCTTTCGAAAAAACATACAAAAAAAAAGCTGAAAATAGGAGAAGAGGGATAAAGAGAAGAGGAAAGATAAAGGGAGAAAATGAAGGAGTAAGAGATAGAGAGAAGAGGTGAGATGAAGAATATATTATTAATTTGTTGAAGCTGTAAGACCTATGATATTCTCTTCAGCTGCTATCACTCAACCATTTTATTTATGTGTGTCTATCTATATATTGTTTGAAAATAATAATAACAATAAGTGTGGTCATTATCTATTTGGCTTGGTTAAAATATGCATATATAATATCTGTTTAGGCTCTTATTTATTCTTTTACTTTTGTCATTATTTATCTTATATATAATAGTTAGTGATTGATTTTTTTTTAATATAAAGTCAATAATTATTAAAATAAAATGTAAAAAACTCAGTTTATAGTGATTTAAAAATATGAAATATATTAGATCATGCTTAAAATTTTATAAAAATTAATCAATATTTATTTTTAACCCAATAAATATGATCATGGAAAAAAAATATGTGTATCGGTAAGTTTTTTTCAAATTGTGCGAAAAATAAAAAAGTTCACGGTTCCGGTTACCGCAACCGTTACACTACAGCCTTTACACCCCGCAACCGCAACCGTGCCACCGCTACCGTTACGGTGACTACAACCGTTTTTCATAACCTTGTCTAGTAGTGAAACATTATTGAGGACATCACTAATCGCCGTCGCGACCAAGACTTGGCCAAACCATCCTCCTTTTTTCTTCTTTGCAGGCTTAGCCTGTTCTTGCACTTGCACCAGAGGGTACAGGCCATACCCATACCCGTAACCCGGTGGCGGTTGTCCCATCACCATAGCTGGAGGAGGATAAGGTGAATTATACTGCCCGGCTACTGCTGCTGCCGCCCCATATGACCGTGGACCCATGACTGGAGGAGGATAACAAGTGGTCAAGCTAGTCATCGCCACCATAGCAGGCGACGGAGGAGACAACACCGCTCCAGCAACCTTCTGAACTTCCCACTCATACATGAAATTGAGCGCACCCTTGGATTTCTAGAAGGGGTTCGAACATGAAAGGTCAGACTACCCTCGATCGAGCCCATCAGGTCTTTAACCTTCACAAACACTTCTCCGATGACTTTATCGCCGCCATTTTGATCGTAGCAGTTGAGCTCGAACACGAGGATCTAGGCCACCGCGGACTCCATATCTAAGTTGAAAGTGATAGGACCGTTCCAGGTCGGGTTCGTGTCACTGTCTCTGTCCACGGCCGTCTTTTGCTTTCCACCGCCGGAGATGAACACGTACGCGTACACCTCCATCTCGTTCGAAAGTTTGACTCTCTCCAGATCTTTTGCTAATATGAACGGGATTGTCAGAGTGCGTTGATTCGTCTCCGTGGTCATCTTAATTCCTGAATTCAAATGGAAACGAATCCCTAAAATGAGAGAGAGAGAGAGGACTGGGGGAGTATAGACTTTTTTTTTTTTTTTTTTTTGAGCAGGTAAGCTATACGGTTATGGAATGTGTGTGCATAACTGGGGGCGTATAGACTCTTTTATTGTGAAGTCACGGTAACTTTTTTGAGTGGGTAAGCTATACGGTAATGGAATGTGGTGGCTTTCTCATTAAGCTCTAGTCTTGATGGGTTCAAATTCCCTGTCCCCATTTTCCTATCCCAGGTTCCTGTCCCCTTCTTTATAAGTTGTCACGTGTCCATCAATAAATGTTAATTTTATACCGTTTAACCTCTGTCAACAAAATCACTCTCCTAGAGAAACGATCTTCCTTCTCGCAGTGCTTTTATTTTTAAGGGTTAAAAATACACCTCTAAATATTTATTTAAAATATAAATTGTGCCTTATGTAATTTAAAAAATTATAAATATTTTTTTATCAGAATTTTTTATTTAATAGAATTAATTGAAAAATAAAATTTTTAAGCACTCTCTTATACAATAAAGGAGTTTTCAAAGTGGGTATGGAATTAATTTTTGAAAACTACAACCAAATACTACGTGCAAACCAAGAGGTGGAATTACAATTCCAAAGCTTTTCCAAACAGGCGTCAGGATCCTCTAGAGTAAGTTGTCTAGAGTGATCTCCTAGAGTAAACAATCCAACGGTTGAAATTAAAACTCACCAAAACGACGTCGTTTTGGTGAGTAAGTTGAAAAAGAAAAAAAAAAAAAAACCCAGCTTTTCACCTCTGCAATTCCACAGCCTTAGAAACCCTAAATTTAACCGATCTTTGATAATTTCTTTCCTATTATTTTGAAACCCTGATCATAGAAGATCAAAAGATTCATTTTTTTTTTCTGAATTATAACTATGGCTGGTTATGACGATCGATTCGAATTATCTGACAATCTAAAACCATCGGTTTTCAATCGGTCCCTAACTTTGCATGTAATGCCGAGCAAGTTTCGGAACAAACCCTACCCTCACTATTCTCTCGAATGCAATGGATCGATCAAGAAAATTCATTCACCGTTTGAATCGGCCAAGAATTCGATCAAAGGAAAGGTGAGACAGCTCTGCAGCATATTCGAATCCACCAAATCCCCAACCTTGGTTCTAGACGGTTCACAACCGCAGACTCAGTTTCCATCTCCGAGTAAATTGAAATCGGGAAAATCATTGGGTTCCGATTCTTGGGTTTCTCCAGTGGTACCCAACTCTTCGATTCGGTTACAGGGTACGGAAGATCGAATTGTTGTGTATTTCACTAGTTTACGAGGACTTCGAAGGGCATACGAAGATTGCTATGCCGTGAGGATGATATTGAGGGGATTTAGCGTTATTGTTGACAAGCGTGATATTTCCATGGATTCGGCGTTTAGGAAAGAGTTGATGAGCGTTTTGGGTGTAAAGAATGTGACTTTGCCACAAGTGTTCATTCGAGGGAGGTACATTGTAGGGGCTGATGTGATCATATTTATAATTATTATACTATTATATACATAGATCTATACATTTTAACCAGTGTTTGATAGTTTTTATGTATCTATATATTCATGGAATCGACCCAGCCTTTTTTTTTGGTATATACAGATCATCATCACCTTCCCCATTTGTCTACTGTTTACATTCCTTAGACATACTTTCAGTCAAAAAAAAAAATAGAGGTTGAAATCGGTGTACAGAGGTGAAAAAGCTTCACTGCTCTCTTCTTCTCTTTCCTCATCGCCTGCTCTTCCTCTTAAGCCCTTTTCTCTCTCTCTCTCTCTCTCTCTCTCTCTGTTTCTCTCTCTCTCATGCTTCATGTTTGAAATCGGCTTGCAGAGTAAAAAAGCTGGTTTTTTTTTTTTTTTTTCAAGTTACTCACCAAAACGACGTCGTTTTGGTGAGTTTTAATTTCACCCATTGGATTGTTTACTCTAGGAGATCACTCTAGACAACTTACTCTAGAGGATCCTGACGCTCCAAACAGAGCCCTAATATTTGGGGACCAAATGTTGGACCCTTAATGGGGCATGACTTTGCTGGAAACACTTGATATGCCTCTTTCAAATTATAATACCAAACACTGGCTGCAATGTGAAACATTCTCATGCAATGCTGACACTTGCAGCAAGGTTGGCTTGATTTGATTTTGATGGCCATGGTCATGCCTTGGTAACAAGCTTAGGAATAGGCAGCAACTGACTTAGTCTATGGGTCAAATTTAACATGTTGAAAGATGTAGTGTTGACCCATATAAGGTGGAGTTTCAAAATTTTAGTTTTATAGACCGTTTAAAGAAATGAATTAATCTAATTGACTTGAACATACTGGATGTTTTCTGCCAATTTACCAAAAATGAGGTGTGATGTCATAACAACATATTTAAATAATGGGAACAACCCATTGCCATATCAGTTTTCAAAGTAATTTTGTTGGTATAACATTACTAAATGTTTTATATTGGGAAAAAAACAGAACTTTAGCTTTAGAAGCCGATAAGCATTGAATAGGGGGTTTAAATTAACACCTTTTCTAAATATAATTAACGCCCTTAAATGAGTTTTCAACATATCATCAAACGCTGTGCATATCAGCAACAAATCATATATATCTGTAGACACCCCATTTTGACCGTCCTCAAGACTTGGACGTCACCGTTTGAACACTCGGTGATTATCCATGTTTGTGTTCGTTTGGAGTTCCCGGAGGCCTCGGCTCGCGCGCATTGCCTCAGGATCTCCGAACTCGACTGTTTAGTGTCTGATTTCACACCAAACACTTGTGTTTTGCCTTGGAAGGGCAAGAAATGCCTTGTGAGGCATCCCCATACACCACCGGCAGTGGCTAGAGGCCATCGGCTGGTTTTTGCTGCCATCGGCAATGTATATTGCCGGCCGGCACTATTTGTTGCCGGTCAGCACTATTTTCTGCCGGTCGGCACTCTTTTTTGCCAAAATGACATTTTTGGCCGGCCGACTACTGTGTATCTGCTTTTGCAGATATTTTAAGATAGCTGTCTTGCTTTTTGCTCCCCTCCATACACGTGTATGGAGGGATCTCCCTCTTATGAAGCTTGTCTTGTAAGCTTTACAAGACAAGAAGTTCCATAAAGGGAGGGTCTCTCTCTTGTTGCAAGGGTTAGACACTTGAGATATTTTAGAGAGCTTAGACAGCCATTTTCATGGTTTGAGTTCTAGGGTTAGGGTTTGATACACATTACCTCTCTCTTTTTCCCTCTTGTGTGTGTTAAAGTGTGTTTGTGTCTTACTATTGCACACAAATACATAGTGTTTCACCTTCCTATAGCTACTGAGGTTCTAAAGGACTGTTTTTAGTGTTTTGGTGTTGGACTCAAGCCAAAGAGGGCCATTGGAGCACCATTGTTGAAGAGGTCTTCAAGGGTGAGAATCTTACCCCTTTTTACCCCAATCTTGCATTGTATTTTTACATGTCTTAAATTCGTTTTTGAGCTTGGTGTATAATACAAAAAAGTTCTGTTTTTTAGTCCTCTTGATTGTTTATTAAGAGTGTTTTGTGGTTTGAGGGTGTTTGACCCCTCTTAGGCCTTGAAAGGCCACATTTTGAGCCATTTTGAGCAAGTTTTGAGACTTTGGTGTTTGGGCCTCTTCACCACTGAAATCTTGAGGGATTTTAGTGGTGGAGATGGTGCCTTGAAGTCTCCAAAAGGAGAGGGCCACCCCCTCTCCTTGTTGTCCTTAAAATGGACTATTTTTGGCCTCTTGAGAGAGCACCTAGCTAGGTTTCATATTGACCATGCCTTAGTTGTTTTTTGTGCTTAATATGTCATGTTATGCCTCTGTTTTTACTTGGTTTTGGTACACCATGCGTGCTTAGCATACCTACCATGTAATGCCATGTTATTGCCTCAATGTGCCTTAGGTTGTTAGCCCTTGTTGGAGCATGTTTTAGGCTTAGTCTTGTGAAGCTTTTGTGCATATTTTGCCATGTTTTAGGTCTGTCCTAGGTTGTTCGGGTCGGATTTGGCATGCTTAGTATAGCTCCTTTGTATTCGGGCTTGTTGGCCTCAAGTATGTGGATGTGTAGTATGCGTTGCTTGCATCATTTCGGTGGTTTGGAACCACCCCACGTGTTATTTCAGTCCTTTTAGCATGCCTAAATGTTTGCATTTTGTGGCCCTTTTGTTGCTTCAAGAGTTGATGCCCCATGCTTCATATTTGTGCCATGATGTATACCTTTAGGATTAGGTTGCTTAGATGCCATCGAAGTGATTCTTGAGGCTTGTTTTTGCATGATTTGGGACTGTTTTGACCCAATTTGGTCATTTGCTTCATAAGTCATATGATCATGCTTTAGGTCCTTGGGCCTCGTTGTATGTATAGCTTGCATGAGTAGGTTAATTGGGCATCATTTCCTACATGTTTTCAAGGCTTATAATGTATGCTAATTAGTCCATGATTCCCCCTTTCAAGTGTGCTTGAGGGTTGCCTAATTTGTGCCTAAGTGTTGGCCCTTAATCACATGTATGTGTGTACGTGTTTTGGTCCTTTGTTGTGGTCATTTTGGCTACTGTTGTAGGCCTATTTAGAGTTGCCTAAATCATGTATAAGTCCATCTTTGGATCCATTTGCATGGCCCCATGTTTGCTTGTATGCTTGCATAAGTTTGTTGCCATGTCATGTTGCATCCTTAGCTTGCATGCCTAGGTTGCATTGCATCTTGCATGCATGCCTTGTTCCTTGACTTGATGATAGGAATTGGGCCTTAGTTTGTTTGATTGGTTTGCATTTCATTTGACATGAAAGTGCATACTTGATTCCTTGGGCCATCATGCATGGAAATGCGTGATTGGTGGTCCGAGAATCGAGGCACATGCCCCTTTGAGTCATTACCATGATAAGGGACATGGTTTGTGCATATATGCCCTGAATTGTGCTGCCATGCTTTGTCTTGCCCTCTGTTGCTGTGAGTTGCAGGTTCTGCAGACTTTCTTTGCCGACCGGCAGTAAATCACCAGCCGATAGCTTTGTTTTGTGCCGGTGACAACATCACACTGCCAGTGGCAATTCTATTCAGCCGGTGGTGATCCCCATTGTCCAAGGAAGCAGTCCTGAGGTTTTGGTAGCCTCCAGAGTAGCAGAGGAAGGAAAACAGAGGCAGCCTATGAATGACGGTATATTTCTGAGCAAGATCCGAGCATGCGCTGCATTCGGCCCTCCTCCCGAGGCGGCTTATCTGTTTTCCTAGCTTAATTAGTTTATTAATTAATTAGGCAATTTGTAATATTTAATTAGCTTGCGTAGTTAATTAAGTTGTAATATTTATTCGGTCCCTCTGGGCGAGGGCAAATCTGTAATAAGTGTGTGTGGGTGGTGTGTATGTCTCCCAATCCCCACTTCTTTCTTCCCTTTTATTTACCTGCTTTGATGGTAGATTAGGGCACGTTTAAATAAGCATACCTTATGCAATGCATGCGTGCATTCATGCATTTGTATTGCATGCATTAGGCTCGGTACATCACGCTAACTGCATTTGTACTTCAAATTCAAAATTGAATACGTGCATCAATTGACCGCGTTTCACATGCCATGCTTAGGTTAGCCGAGCCTACTTCTGACTGCATCCTGTATGTGTTGCATAAGACAATTGACATGAACTAGGACATGCATGTTTGCTAACTAGTTTATTGTTTTGGCACGGAGTACAATGTGAGTATTTTAGCTTTAGCATCCCGCATGCGTGTGAGTGTTACCATGACAGTATGCTTGCCATGCGGCTAAATGCTTATGTGTTAAATTGTTTGAATGCCTGTGGGTGAAGGTTGGATTGTTTGAATTGGAAAAACTCGTTGAAATCCGTGTTTTAGCCTACTTGAGAGTAGCAAATTCCAAAGCGCTTTTCAAAACAAACGGATATGCAATGCTTATTTTCAAATTAGGCAATCTAGTCTATACTTGTTTGCTGCGCGCATAACGTAGTAATTCTAGGCTAATAATCGGAATAAGAACACATAACGTTTTCAAAATCGGATATCATGGTTAGTAGAGGCCGGTCTTCGGACCGGGCGAAAGGGGGTGCTCATAGCTGACCTTCCCCGATCGTACCCAAGCTCCCGAGCCGAGACAACTCCGGTGATGACGGACATGTGGCCTTCGGCACCGAGTCAGGGTTTCCTAAATTTCCCCATTTTAAAAATATTTAGGTGACGACTCTGTATCTGGCAAAGCAGTCCATGTTTGACACTTCTTTTTCAAAAATCTGTTTCTCAAAACGATTTGCCAGATTTGGACTCTTTGGTTCAGATTAAGAACCGTAAACAAAAAAAATCGAGAGTCCGAACTGTAGTAGCGTAAGGCCCCCTCCGCGGGCGCGTCTACAATATCATCAAACCCATTTCAAACATTTCATCAAAAATATCAGCAGAACTGTATAAAACAATTATACATACGTATATATGTACATAGCGGCGGATAAATGAAACAGAGACTGAAATGGACCTCGTCATGGCTACAATGTCGCCTTGCCGCCGTTGCGTTGCCGCCGGACTCGCGTCCCTCCGCCATCCCCTATCCTTCATCGTTGCCTCCCTCTGTCATCCTTTGTCCTTCACCATCGCGTCCCCCCACCATCTCTCTCAATTCGTTTCTCTCTCCCTTGTGTTCCTCTGCCGTCGTCTTTTTGCCTCTCTCTCTCTCTCTCTCTCCCTTTGTCTAGCGCGTCTCTCTCTCTCTTCTCTGGTTAGGGATAAACAGATCAATGATAGAGAAAGACAAAAGTGGGCGAAAAACTCAAAATTTGAAAAAATAAAATAAAATAAAATAACACAAAACAAGACGACGTCGTTTTGGCGAGCGCGACAGGGAGGGCCGCAGGAAAGTGCGGCCGACGATCCTTACTCTTTCTCATTAAGCTCTAGATCGGTTAAGATCCCAAGTTCCTGTCCCCTTTTTTATAAGTTGTCACCTATCCATCTATAAATGTTAATTTTATACCATTTAACCTCTGTCAACAAAATCATTCTCCTAGCATAACGGTCTTCCTTTTCTTAGTGTTTTTATTTTCAAGTGTTAAAAATACACCTCTATACAATTATTTAAAATATAAATTGTCTTATGTAATTTAAAAAATTATAAACATTCTTTTGTCAGAATTTTTTATTTAATAAAATTAATTAAAAAAATAAAACTTTTATCTACTCTCTTATATGATAATAAAATTACTTAGATTATTAATTAAAATAAATTTTAGGCATCATTAAAAAATGTTAATTGAGTTGATGATTTATTAATGAAAATGGGACTTACGTGTAGGTCATAATAAGTAGACTTATTGTCCAATAAGTCCTATGATAATTAATGACATTTTGATCAAACGTTATTAAAAAACATTACTAATTATTAATTTTCAGTGATATTATGAAAATTTTCATACTAAAAAAATAAAATTTTCATACTATCACTGAAAATTGTGTCACAAAAAATGTCACTAATTATAAGTTTTAGCGACAGCTTAAAAAAATGTCACTAATTTTTAACTTTCAGCGACAGTTTGAAAAACATTACTAATTGAAAGTTTTAGCGACATGCAAAAAATTGTTACAAAAAATTATTTTTAACGACAATTTTGGTAGGACTTATTTTCAATAGGACTTGATGAGAATTAAGTCCAACTATTAGGACCTATTAATAGTTTATCCTTAATAAAATGGATTATTTGTTATGAAATTAGAAACTTCTAGGGATATGATATAATTTCTAACACTACAGGAGTAATTCGTATTTTAAGAAAATCTCAAGAGCTTTATTTTTAATAATATAAGTGATTCCTAACTTCTTTGACCTAAACAAGTTTGTTGTATAAGATAATCTCAACAAAAATAGGTAATAGTCTCATCTATCAATGGTAGCTTAAATTATTGTTTTTTCGACTCATATGAAAAAAGTTAACGAAATATATATAAAAAAGTACCAAAAAAATAAAATAAAAAAATCAATTTACAATGAGTAGAGAAGCTTAGAGGAGCAGCAAGTAGGAATGATAGAGGATGGATTCCAGTTTTTTGGAAAAACATTTGAGAAGCATGGGAAATCCGAGCATACAAACATTATTTGTGGACAACCTCCCAGAGTCCATGGATCCCTAAGGTCTCTATACTTTGTTCACAAAGTTTGGAGTGGTGAAAGATGTGTTCATACCATTTAACAGAAGGAAAACAACAAGATCAAGGTTCAGATTCGTAAGATATGACTATCCAGTTGTAGCACAGGTGGCTATACAAAAGGCAAATGGACTATGGTGTGGTAATAGATCTTTAATCGTAAAGAATGCCGCATTTGGAAGAGAGCAGAAATGAGAGATATAGAACCCAGGCAAGCAAGTTCTACAAGTAAAAGAAAATGCTGGAGAATAGGAAAGTAGAAGACCACCTTCGCTGAGGTGGGTTAGAAGAGAGAAACATCAAGATGGAATTGAAGACATGGTCATAACAAAAGAATATGGAAATGGGTGGTTACACCAAAGTGCTATTGTCACACTTAGGAAACATTGTCAATTCTTAGACTTTAGAAATGAATTCATTAAAAAGAGGTTTGAAGAATGTACGAGTTCGAGAAGGTGGAAGCAGAGTAGCAATATTATCTTTTTAATCAATAGAGGCACTAAGGTGTAGGAGGAAAGTGTTAGGTGAATGGATCGATGAATGATGCGAAACCATTGTAGAATGGAGAAAATATATAGTTATAGAACAAGAAATGGAGGTTTGGCTATGGTGTTATGGTGTACCTTTCAATCTATGGAACATCACAAACTTCAAAAAAATCGAGGAATTATGGGTTGAGGTACTAGAGGTTGATGAGAACACAATGCCCATGTCAACTCTAGCACGAAGTAAAGTAAAAATTTTAACGAATGTAATGGAGCCAATCAACAAGAGCGTCGAGCTGATCAATAAAAGTTTTGCCAATACAATCAAAGTGTGTGAAGAGTTATGCTCATGTCATGAGCCGCAAAGGGAAGAGAAATGATCATACTATCAGTATAGTGAAGCTAGAGTTGTAGAGAAGGAGAATAAAAGGATGAAGAAGATGATGACGTGGATGAAACAGAAGATGAAGTGGCAGAGAATGATGAAGTGGCATTTGACCAAAGGGAAGGACACAACAAGGCAAAGGAGGATAGTAGATGCAGATCATTTACTATTTCATTAGTAAATAAAATATATTAGAGAGACCTAAGATCAGCTGTGGCAGATTTGGGAAAAGAGGATGGCATCCCAAGGTAATGATGCAAAGCACTAACAAGAGAAATAGAAGAGACATAGTACATGGGTCCTTAGTGGGCGTTATGAAAAGTATAAGTAATTCAAAGATTCATAGGCCCATCATCAATCTTAATGTGGTGTTGGACCAAGCCCAATATAAGGGATTACTTTGAGGGATAAATCAAGGTAGAATTGAATGGAATAAGGAAGATGTTCATAACACCATTAACTAAGTGCCAACCCAATTATCCCTAGAGGAAATTTTGGGCCCAGTAGAAACAAGTGGGCATCTAAACCAAGATGGGGAGCTAAGTACTAAACATGGTGTAGACACCTCATTTTTGACCACCCTTAAGACTTGGGTGCCACAAATTGATCACCCAATGATGAAGTTATACGCTGTCCAAACACTCAATTTCCTTAGCGGGAAGCCCTAGTTTTGAGTCTTAGAAGCCTGCAAACCTTGTACCACTTTTGGACCAAAACAATATTTCTCCAAGCCTGACCACTCAAAGGCCTGCAGACCCACTAGTGGCCAGCTGACTAGCCAACTGTTCCGGTTAAACAGATATTTTGCTGCCAGCTGTGCTAGTTGTCTCCACAAGTGCATGCACTGCACTAGCTGTGTCTATACTGATATTTTCGAGGGAGTAACATATTTCTCTATATATACTTGACCCCCTCTCATAAAATTAGGTTAGAAAATTTTGGTGAAGCAAAATTCTGAAAAAAAAAAAAAAAAAAAAAAAAATCTCTCTTCCTTGCAACCTACACACACCTCACCTAGACTTCCTAAACCAAATTTTAAGGGTTCTTTATTGAGGTTATTGAGCTTGCATATTAGCTCTTGAGGGTGAGAAATTTGTGGTTTATAACTCCAAGGGGTTACTCCTCTTCAAGAGGTATACTTCTAGCTTCTTTCCCTTAGAGCATCTCCAATGCTATTTGCTATAATACCATTGTCATTACTATAATTTGGCATATTCATTGCCAAATTATAGCAATGGCACTCCAATGATACATATACTATTTTGGTAAATCTCAACAAACTTTTCCTTCAAAATTGTAGATGTTGTTTGGATATAGGCTTTTTAGTGATTTTTTTTTTGTTTATTTTTTTTTATCTTTTGTAACGTTTTTTTAACTGTTTGTAAAAAAAATTATATATTTACATTATATCCGACTAGATAAATATAAAAAATTTAAAAAAAATTAAAAATTTGAAAAAAAAAATTTAAATATAATTCATCCCACCAAAAAACAAACCACTACCAAAACAAAAAAAAAAATACATTTTTTCATTCCAAGACACCATCCACACCATTGATATTTTCACAATCCAATGGCTGCTTTTTGCATTCTGGAATCATCTTCATTCAGCTTCTTTATCAACATAACACACCATTCTTTCTTTCTCAACTTCATTTTTATCAAAGAAGTAGGCTGAGCGTCTCTCTCTCTCCAATCCAACAGCATCTTTCTCATCAAAGAAATAGGCTGCTTTATCACCCTCTCTCTCTCTCTCTCTCTCTCTCTCTCTCTCTCTCTCCATGTTCATCCATATCTCTATCTTCATTAAACCCATTATCCCTCTTTCTCTTTTAGATCTCATGTCACCATCATCAAACACATTTCCCTATTACCATTTTCTTGGAGACCCACTAATCACTAGACCAGCGACTGCCACTCTAAGCTTCGAGTTCGATCTTGAGCTTCGAGTTCAATTCTGATTCTAAGCCCCTCCACGGATTCGATGGATTCGGTATATATGTTGGAATCCAGGTATTTATCTTCAAAATTCGAACTAGATTGTTTCAAAAATTTATATAAATTTGTGAAATTTGGGTTGACTGATCATTCTGAAATTTGATATTGACTAATTATTCCAAATATTTGTGAAATTTGTGAAACAAATTCTTGATTGATCATTCTGAAATTTGTGAAATTTGTGTTTGGGAAATGCAGAAATTAGTGAAATTTATTTTGAGAAAGAGAATTGAAGGAACAAATGCTATAATAAATAAATGAATTATGTTTGACAAAAAAATTATTAGTGAATTTCGTTTAAACAAAAAAAAAAAAAAACTTCAAACATTTTGGGATATTTTTCTGGGAGAGGATGAACTGAGCTTTGGAGCCAAAATCAGTTCTTTTTGACGATGTGGCATGTTTGGCAAATGCCATTTCTGTTGTCAAATTTGACAACATAAATGGCATCTGCTATGTTTAGCAGGAGGAATAACATGCCATTAGAGACCCCTTTTTTCAGTCTTGCCAAATTATGGCTTTGGCAGCTCCTTTGACAGCTTCATTGGAGAAGCTCTTACTTACTTCCTTTCTTTATTCGCAATTTTTGAATTATTTTTCAACTGTTTTTATGGGCTGAAACTTGGGGTTAAAAGCTATCCAAGGTAGAGGGGTGGACCACCCTTCTTTGTACCTTGTATTCCAAGTTTTTGCCCTTATGTTTCCCATCTCTTCATCAAATTTTTTTAAGCTTTTTGCCACTGAATTTTAGAGGTTTTCAGAGGCTAAAAATGTGGTTTTAAGCCTCTCCTCCTTGTGCTCGTTTACTAGCATCATGTCCTTGTTATTTTTGCTAACTTTTTCAAGCTTTTCTCTTAGAACTTCATCACTATTTTTCTCTATTTTAGTATTGTTTTATGTTGTTCATTTCATTTATGCTTTGTATAGTATGCTTGTAGTGTAATAGTCCTCATAGGTTTGGTGTTTTAGGCATTAGACACCAACCTATTTGAGTTGATACCATTTATTTCAAGCTTTTCATACTTGTGTTCACCTCTAATCACCTCTGCACTCTCCCTCTTTTCTTGGCTTTTTCATTACTTTGAGAGTTATTTCAAATAAGTATTGTTTAAGTTTGAGAAAGAGAAATCCATGCTTAATGGTTTAATCTCTTCGGAGGTTCATTACCAAAGGCATGACCTCTCTCTCATGCCCAAAATAGCGCTTTATTTGACACTCCTCTCCATTAGTGGACTTAATCTTCATTATTGGACTAAAATGACGAATGGAAAGGTTATTAAAAGAGGTAATAAAATTGGACTAAGAGGTAACAAGATAATAACATGGTTTGGGATTCAATCGGACATTAATTGAACCCATTGAGTTTTGAGCCATGTCATACTCTCTTGTGATGATAATGGTTCAAAATATCAAGTCAACTACTTCCCTTGATCAATATCATGATAGGGAGAGGTCTTTGTTGGTCTTTTAGCTTCATTTGTTACGCTTTTATCCCTTGATTCATAGACCATCATGCAATGAGTTTGCATCAATTGTGGCTTATGAATCGAGCCTACCCCATCTTTGATTTGTTTGATGATAAGGAGAGGCAAGGGTGGACAAACATCCCCTGAAAATACTCTGTTTGTGCTCTATTTCCTGTCTGTTATAGTAGGGCAATACCAAACATTAGTGGCCGGCCAACCACATTATTGTATGGCTAACCACTTCTTTTAGCCAGCCGGCCACCTTTTTCAGCCAGGCAATGTCTTCTTTTTTTTTTTACAGAACATAGCAGAGGCTGAGGTGAAAAATAATGCAGTTTTCTGACTACAAGACAGCATCATTCTAGCAGCCAAACAAGGAGATTTTTGGGTGGCAAATCCTTATTTCATACATAAGCACTCTGTAATATGCTCCGGGGGGTACCCCTACACATTAAACAGTTCAGACCCTCGATTTCTTTGATCTAATCTCACGAGTGCAATGTGAAACACAGATGAGAGTCTAGATTTGGCAACTTTATAAAAAAAACCATTTTATTACAAAATTATTGCCACGAATGGACTGTACCATCAGATCTCAGAGTCGCCACCTAATATTTTGGGAAATTAGGAAATCCATGACTCGCGCCAAGGCCACTGTTCGTCATAACCAAAGTTGTCTCGATTTGGAACCTTAGGTATGAGAGGGGAATGCCATTAATTGAGTACCCCCGCTCACCAGATCAAAAGATCGGCATTTACTAACCATGATATGAATTTTATTTTCTTTATATAAATACACAAGTATAGACTAAGTAAAACTGATTTCACCCACTTTGGAACAACTTGATTTCATGTAGTTTTGAAAGAGTTTTGAAGATGTACAACCCAAATAAATTGAGTTTACAAACATGAAAATCAACATTTTTCCAAATTAAGCAACACAACCTCCATCCACTGGCATTCATAGAGTTATATCACATAAGCAAATAGCCTCATGGTAGAATGTTAAACATAGTAAGAAAAACACACACAAACGGAATACTAAAGCATAAAAACTTACATGTTTGACGTCCTGTGAACAAGCTACAAAACAAAGTTAATAAAACATGCATGCTCTTATATACAAAATCCTAATGCAATTCACTCATGAGATGCAATTAAAGATTCGATTTCTAAGACCCGAAAGGTTAAAAAATGAAAAAAAAATGAAAAGCTCGCAAGGTTGAAAACCCGAAAGGACGGCTTTGGCAAAAGTTAGAGCATAAAAGGAGAGTGTCAATACCAGAGTGAACCCTAGCTAGAACTACGTATGGCCTGATTCCTATCTTTGGGATACGTAGGCAGCTTCATCTTGAAGTTCGGTCCTAATCATTTTTCAACTCACTTGTCTCGTCCATGTTTGATTGGTGTATCTTTATTCAACTCAGCTATCCATATTTGATTAACCCGTCCCCATCTGATTCAATTGTCTTATTTCTCCTTCATGACGGATTCAGTTACAAGACGAATTCGATTATACATCTCAAAGGTTGATTTCATGTTGATCGGGTAGTGGTCATTTGCGAAAATAGATCTTGAGGACTTTTAATGAAGTTGACTGATTTTCTCAAAAATTATTCCATTTTTGCAAAACTCAGACCATTCTTTGGACCAAAAAGGAAAAAATTTCAGTGCTCACAGCCTAACTCACATGATTTCAAAATGGAGAAGTGGAACAAGCATGCTAATCAAACTCTTATATTGATCAAAATCTTTTTAGTCAAAAAATGAAAAGAAAATGGCAAAGTGATGAACTAATGGCTATAGCTCGGCTTTTTCGTGCCCCCTTTCGGAAGGTTTGAAAAAAATCCCTATAGTTCAGACTCATGTGGTTCTAAATCTAATCTCACAAGTGCAATGTGAAACTGATAAACACTAAAAGTCCAAATCCGACAAATCTTTTGGAAAATTGATTTTAGGATCAAAAATGCCAAAATTGGACTGCTTTGCTAGATACAGAGTCACTACCTAAATATATTATTTTTGGAGAAATTTAGGAAACCCATGACTCATGCCAAAGGCCACGTGTTCGTCATCACCAAAGTTGCCTCGGCTTGGGAACTTAGGTACGAGAGGGGAAGGTCATGAATTGAGCACCCCCACTCGCCCGATCAAAGATCGACCTCTACTAATCATGATATGATTTTTATAAACAATATATGCTCTTGTTCTGGTTTATTAGGCTAGCCTTACTATGTGATGCGCACAAGCAATTATAGACTAGTTTGCTCAAGTTGGAACAATTCAATTCATGTTTGTTTGCAAAAAGGGTTTGATTTTGCCACCTCTAGTGGGCTTAAAGTTTGTGGATTTTCCACTAAACATAGTGGGCTTAAAACTGATTTGCCACTCAACAAAGTGGGCTTCAAACGCACATTTATTAAATCGTTCCAATTCAAACAATAAGCCTTCATCCACAGGCATTCAAGCAGTTTAACAAGTAAGCATTTAGCCTCATGGCAAGCATGCTAGTCATGACAACATTCACATTCATGCAAGTATGCTAAAGCATTAAAAACTCACCTAGTACTCCAAGCTAAGAAGATATGAGTTAGAAAAATATGCATGATTGCTAACTATACAAGATGACTAATGTAACACATACAAAGAATGCAATAATTGGATCAGCTACTAATATAGCATATGATTCGATCCAAGACATGCGGTTCAACACGTATTCAAAGAAAGTATTGAAATGATAATGCAGTTTAAATGATGCGCCGAGCCTCGGTGCATGCAATACGAATGAATGGATGCAATCATAAGGTATGCTAATTGAAACATGACCCTAATCTAACCAACAAAAGCGATTAAGTAAAAGGGAGAAAAATGTGAGGTTGGAAGACATGCACATTATTACATTTTGCTCTCATGAAGGAGAGTCCGAATGAATAAGAGATAACTAACTAGCAACTAATTAGGACTAAGCTAATTAAGCTAATTATTACAAACCAAATGAAACAAATAGCTAAACTAATTAACTAATTATTACAACACTTCATTGAATTAACCAGTAAGCTAAAGCAATTAACATTTCTAATTATGTTGCCACTACTCCGCCTTGGGAAATGGAAGATGCACCTCCTCGGTTTCTACCCAAAAAGACCTCCATTTTTCTCTCGAAAGCCTCTGTTTGCAAAGCTGAGCATTTCCAGAACCATTCTACTCCACCTTACCAAAATTCTATTGAATTTTACAACAGTGGCCAGCCGGCCATGGATGAATGCTGCCGGCCAAAAAGGTGGCTTGCTGGCCATCTATGGTGCACTGCCGGCCATGGATGAATGCATGCCGGCCACTGATGCACTGGATCACTATGTTGCAACAGAGTACAAACATAGCAAAAAGAGGGTTTTTTCAAGGGTTGTCTGCACAATTCACCTATTCTTTTCATGGACAAATCCAAAGAGTTGTGAACTTAAACCATAAACCACCAATCTAAGCAGTTTCATTGCATAATGGCTTGTGATTCAAGGCGTGCAAGCTCAATGAATGCAAAACAAGACACTCAAGAACCATCACCCTATCATGCATGATCAAGGGCAATGGAGATCTAGGAAATTTGAGACATTTCATCACTTTGAGTATGAAATGTCCCAATTTTCCTTGTGTTCAATTAACGTCCGATTGAACACACAACACACAAGTTATTATATTGTACAATTTTTGTCCCAAGTTGTTAGTTACTCATTTTAACTTACGAACCATTATTTAGTCCAATTAAGTCCAAAAGGGTGAGTTAGAGTCCTCTAATGGAAAGAAGGCTCAAAACACAAATTGCTTTGGGTATGAAAGAAGTCTCATACTGTTGGTAATAAACCCCTAAAGGGATTAAACCATTGAGTATGAATCCTTAATTCCACACTTAGGCAAACAAATGACTTGGAACAACTTTCAAAGCAAAAAGAAAAACCGAGAAAGAAGAGAGGTTGCAGAAGTGATTAGTGCTGAAATGAAGTGCAAAACAACACCAAAGCATGCTATCAACTCAAACAAGAGGTGCCTAATGGCCTAAAACACCAAACTTATGAGGACTATTACACTACAACCATGCAAAACAAGATTCAACTGACCCCAAAAGCCCAAAACAGAGCTAAAGTAGTTTAAAACAGAGGCAAAAACATGCTGGAACAAAGCTAGAAAATCATGCTGACACATCGAGTTAACTAGGCTAACCCCTCTAATGTTGGACTCTAAAACATGTTTTCTGCCACTGAAAATACTTTGAAAATCAGTGTTCAAAGGCCCAAAAAAAGATGGTTTAAAGATTGGAAACACAAGTGAAGAAGCCTTACAAACAAAGTACAAAGAATGGCGAACCACCCCCTACCTTAAAATGACTTCTAACCACAAATTTCAGCCCATTTTGATAGAGTTTTTTTAGCTCAAGAATGGCTCAAAACAGTGGGACAAGATGGACAAACAAGTGTACTAAAACAAGTTAAAAGACAAGTGTCATACCTTTTGAAGCCAAGCACTGCTTTAGGAACAAATGCAAGCCAAAACCACCTTCAAGAGCTCAATCAAGACCTCAAGTGACCTCAGCTCAAAGGTGATCACTTTAGGTTAAGGATTGATATACAAAAGTATAGTGTATCTAGCAACTAAGCACAAAATTTCAAGAGAGAGAGAAATGTAGAGAGAGAGAGTGAAAGAGAGAGGGAGAGAGAGAGAGAGAGAATTTTTGAGTTTGAAATCTTCTAACCTCAAAACATGAGAGAGGGACTCCCTATATATAGAAAACATGAATTATATACAAGGAGATCCAACCCTCCACGTGTGGACAGATGCATGCATTTGTGCAACCAGCTGGCACAAAATATTTGCAGAAAACACTAGTGGGCGGCCGGCCATCAATGATGGCCGGCAAGACATCATTGATGGCCGGCAAGGCACATCAATGGCCGGTAGACCAGAAGCTCTGGCCAGCAGCCTTCATAGATGGCCGGCAGGCCACTAGAGAATGTAGGAGGCAAAGACCAAGACATGGTCCAAAAAGGAGACAAAATGGATGCAGGGTTTGAAAGGTTCAAACTTGTGGCATTCCGCTGAGGACTTCGAGCACTCGGCGAGCAATCAGACTCGTCACTGAATGTGCCTGCAAGAACATCCAAGTCTTAAGGGGCCATAAAAAATGGGGTGTCTACAAGGGCACAGTCGACTCAGGTATTTGTCCTTTACCCGCACTTCGAATTCTCGTCACCTTAATCAAGCAATTGCCGAAAAATGCACAATAGTTGTTACCGGCAATGCTTTTCCGTCAAGCGGTCAACCAGTGATGTTTTGTTTCGTATTCATTTTATTCCGGCAAGCATAAAAGGGTGCGTTTGGGAGGGTTTTTGCTCGTTGTCGCTGGCGATGCTTTTCTGTATGTTAGTCGAGTGGTGTTGCTCTGTTTTGTGTCCATTTTATTCTGGAAAGCGTATAGAGGTGTGTTTAGGATGGTTTTTTCTTTGTTTTTCTTTTATTGAGTTGTATTTTGTGTTTTGGTCAGTGAAAGGCTAAATATTAAGTTCAGAATTCATTAAAATACAGCCATTTTCAAGTTCAAAATTCAAAACAAAATGATTTTTATGCTCAATGTTGTGCCATTCATGCCATTTGGATTTGCAGAACACACTCGTTTTGTTAATGACAGGGATAACCCCGATCAAATTTGTACAAACATATATACAAAAAACAAAAACAATCAAACAAACAAACAAACAAATAAAAAAAATTAAAAAAAAACAAAAAGAAAAGAAAGAAAAAAAAAACAACAAGAACAAAAAAAACAAACCCAAAAAAGCAAAAAAGAGGGATCTTTTTTTCCAATGACGGCCACACGTCGACCTCATTTACTCAACTCTCTCGCCGATCTATTCCTCTTGATTTTGTCTTGGCAGACCCTGAAGGCCCTGCCTCAATGCTTACAAGACCACCGAGAGAGTTAACTCATTGCCGACCATCAAAGGTAAAGTACAAAGGTGCTCCAAATTGGGCCATGGAGGTGGCCTGCCATTTCATCTCTTTATTCTTTGCTTCAGTGCTCAAATCTCTGCTCACGCATCCTTGTACATGCGCTGGAGCAGAGAGAGTTGGGCGTTGACCTGGTGTACCTCACTCGTCCTGTTCTGCAGTCAGTGAGCCAATTTGGAGACTGTAGCCACTGTCTCCATATAGGACTTCAGCGTGTAGTGGTTGGCTTCAATATTAGATTGAGCTGCCATTATTTGCTCAACTGATAGCATAGGAAGGTTAGGAAGAGTAAGAGCAGGGGCACCCTGTCCAGGGGAGCTTATGGGATCACTAAGGTCTGGAAAGATAGTAAAGGGACGAGACGAGTCCATATGTTAGAGGAGAGAGGTGTAAAAGAAAGGAGGGACAGAGTAAGAGTAAGGAGTAGACTGAGTTTTGGGCAACCTTTCTCATCCGCTCAGTCTCGCTGTTTTATCTCTCGATGAAGAAGAAGACGGAAGAGAAGAAGAAGACAGAAGAGAGTGATAAAGAAGAAGACGGAAGAGGAGAAAAAGAAAGAGATAGAAGAGAGTGATGAAGAAGGAGATAGAAGAGGAGAAGGAGAAGAAGATAGAAGAGAAAGAAAAAAAGGGAGAGAGAGCCGAGGCAATTTGTCAACCAGCTGACGCAAAAGGCGAGGCCGCGTGTCAGACACGGTTTTCGAAGGAAGAGAGAGAGAGAGGCGGGAGAGTTGTATACATATGTGTATATGTATTGTATATCTATGTATTACATATATATTTATTCAAATATTTTTGTCACAAGAGTGGCTTGGTTAAGTGGTCTGGTTCGACAGTTAAGGATTGAAAGGCTGAACCTGATGTCAGGGGTTCGAACCCCCATAACAACGAGTGTTTCTTTTTTTTTTTTTGTGTTTTGGTTTTATGTGTATTTGTATCATATACCTATTATATATATATATATATATATATATTTGTTTTCATATTTTCTCACAAGAGTGGCTCGGTTAGGTGGTCCAGTTCGACGATTAAGGACTGGGAGGCTGAGCTTGAGATTGAGGTTTCGAACCCCCGTATCAACACATTTCTTTTTCTTTTCTTTATTTTCGCTTGTCTTGCGTACGCTGATGTCAACAAATGGAATATTCCTTTTCAGTAACGACTGTGGAGAAGTGGTTCAGGAAATACTCTTATGATCTTTGAGGACGCTCGTGACCCGATGATAGTCACCTAAAAAGAAATAAACACTTCGGTCGGGGGTGCCGGAATTTGCACTCCGACGGACAAGTCAGTCTCCCACTCAAGGTTGCTTGTATTCTAAGTTAAATACCATAATTCTCACTTGCCTCTCTCTGGCTGATGTCTCTTGTATTTATATCCTTTCTTCCTTGGGCCTCGAGACTAGATCCATTTCCAACCTCCTACTCGGCATATTTCATGATAGATCGATCTTCACTCGGCCCCTTGCTTAATCGGCTATTTGGCCGAATAAGGTTGAACTTGAGTTTTCGAGCCAATTTTCCAAGTGCGTCGAATCTCGACTCTCCCAGGTTCAACTATCCGAAATCTCTATGACTCCGAATATTCGCCCCCTACAATTGCCCCCCAAGCACTCCACTAGCGACAGTTGGCTGTAGTGTTTGGCTTCGAACTCGAAGAGTCAGAGCCGAAATTTGGCGACTGTCCATATTCCAACGCAAATGTTGTACACACGCTTCTTGGTTATCATTTCAACTTCCCACCCCTTCGTACACATCTCTTTACTGTGATTTAAAATTTCGATGTCTTTTCAAATGCATACACGCTTTTAGACGCCCGTCACTGGACTGCTTTCCGAACTACTTCTGCAACCTCCTACTCTTCTCTATCTCATTCGCCTGTTATAACTTCTCTCTCTATCTGTTTTGAATCTCTTTCCTTGCTTTATTTTTTGGCTTGGCATAATCCTATAGAGAATGACGAAACATTTAAAAGTTCTCCTCTCACCGGATCAAATTTCTAGCTTCCGATGCCATTTTTCCATTCTTGACGACGTTTGCCTATCTTTCATGGCAGACAGCACCCTCGATATGGAGAGGATTGATGAAACCACGATCGTCTTCCCTCTCCTATCAATCGTAGAGGGTGGGGTCCATTTTCCCCTTCATCCACTCCTTAGGGTCGTGCTTTGCCATTGGGAGTTAATCCCTTCCCAACCCAACGTCAACTTCTTTAGGATTGTGATGGGGGTTGTCGCACTAAACCTCCGTCTTGGGCTTAACCTTGGCATCCCTGCTATTCAGCATTGCTACACCTTGGCCAAGTCTTCTGGTTGGCACGGGCGTTATTTTCTTAGGGCCAAAGACACCGACCATCAACTAGTGACTATGCTTTCCAGCTCTGGGAAGCGAGTCGATGATGTTATGGTCGTCGTCCAAGGAAACTGGGAATTCGGCGAAGGCGAGGATCGCCTTGATCGTATTCCTAGACGGAGAGGCGAACTAGGTGGCCGAGTACCTTCTTGTATTTGTTTACTTGTTAAATTTATAAAACTTCATTTTCGAGACCTTATGGATTTGTTTTTGCAGGAAACGATCTGAAAAAAATCTTGACCTCAACTGACGACGACGTCCTTTCAGAAATCAAGATTGCGCTCAAGTATTTCGGCTGACGGAGTCTTCAGAAGCAGGGGAGGGCTGTCTACATTCTGCTACGCTACGAGCAGACTTATACGACCCTTTCGACGGCGAAAAATATCCCAATTTCGAAGGGTGAGGAGTTTCTTGTCGCCCGTATCTTGACTGATTTCAGAAATTTGAGGCAAATTGGTTGCGAGGGATCAGATTCAAAGCGACCAGAAGTAGTTGAGGTCGCCGAATCGGACGACGCCGAAACAGAGGTTGACGAGGCTTTGAAGTTAGCATTTGAAGAAGCCGGCCTCAATTCGGCTGATCCTCTGTCCACTTCGGGTTGAGAGGGCCATCCGTTTGACGATATTTTTTAGGGTCTGGAGGATCTTCCCGGCACGTATTCAGAAGATATGGCTGGATTGAGTCTCACTAAATTTGCCAAGAAAGCGAACGCGGAAAGGATAGCTGCGCGGCGAAGGGCAGAGGAGATTCGAGCTGCCGAATCTCAGTCCCAGTCCTTGCCTGTTATTGAGAAGGTGACGACAAAAACAGGCAGCACCAAAATGGAACCTTTGGTGTAGGCCAGTGTAGAAGCTGAGCAAAGGGTAGAGAAACGCCCTGGCAATGTCGAGGCCGGCTTAGAAGAAGACCATGCCGACAAACGACCTCGTTTGGAGGAGTCAGACGCGATTGTACCTTTTGTGATTCAACCAAAGATAAAAAAATATGCCGATCTCCTCCGATGCTTTAGTGATCAAAGATCCGACGATTGCACTTAGCTTGGCGACGTCCGTTTCACTGTCTGCTGACAAGGAGGCTTTTCGAGCCGAACCTGATCTGGTTGCAATTGCGTTGGCCACGCAATCGGCTCTTTTGGTATATATCTGGACTTTGTCTTTATGCGAATATTATTTTGTTTCTAACTTCCTGTTTTGCAGGCCGTCGGAAGGATAGCCAACATGGGACGTCGTTATCATGATGCTGTCGAGCTAATTGGTCGTTTACAAACGGAGGTTGAGGGCCAAAGGAATAGGGCACAGACGTAGGGCGCCCGTGCCGAGGCCGAAATGTAGAGAGCCCGCAGTGCTGAAGAATTAAGGTCGGTCGCCAAAAAGTGGGCGGATGCGAGCGACGACGCACTTAAATTGGCCCAGGAGACGATCTCTAAGTTGGAGGCTGAGTTGGGGGAAATGAAGGTGGTGAAGGAAGCAGCCGACCTGAAGGTCTCCAGCGCATTCGATGTTGGGAGAAAGTCTACTTTTGATGAATATGTAGACGAAGTCCCCAAATTTGAGAATCGGGGGTTTAAACACGACTGGCTCAAAGCCCTTGCTGCTGCCAATGTGACATTGGCTATGCCAATTCCATATGAGCAAGTGGATGTTGAGCTGCTGGAGTCTAACTCCGAGGGCTAATTTGGGCGGCTCCTGCTTTTGTTTTTAGGATTTGCATGTAATTTTCAGTTTTTTATGGCTTTTTGTTTAGTAATTTTCATATGTAAAATGGTTACAATTTGTGTCCAATTTACTTAATGAAAATTGATTTTGCACTTTGCTGTTACTAATGAATGGAATCGTTTTATATACTTGTCGATTAGACGATTAGATAGTTAGGCCGTTTTATATATAACTAAGCACATATCGATCGGCACGAGGCCAGGGTACCCAACCGGTTAGATTAATAAATCTTCCCCGCCGGTTAGATTAATAAATCTGCCCCTGCCCCCAGCCAGTGCAGGAACTCCAAAGGCATTGACCTAAAATTGTCGTGTATAAGACTAGGCCATTTTAAAAGCCAAAAGTTAGCGAATGAACTGACTGCGGCACATATCGATCGGCACGAGGCCAGGGTACTCGGCCAGTTAGGTTAATAAATTTGCCCCCTATTAGATTAATAAATCTGCCCCTACCCCAGCCAGTGCAGGAACTCCAAAGGCATTGACCTAAAATTGCCGTCTATAAGACTAGGCCGTTTCAAAAGCCAAAAGTTAGCGAATGAACTGGCTATGGCACATATCGATCGGCACGAGGCCAGGGTACCCAGCCAGTTAGATTAATAAATCTGTCCCTGCCCTAGCCAGTGCAGGAACTCCAAAGGCATTGACCTAAAATTACCGTCTATAAGACTAGGCCGTTTTAAAAGCCAAAAGTTAGCAAATGAACTGGCTGCGGCACATGTCGATCGGCATGGGGCCAGGGTACCTGACCGGTTAGATTAACAACTCTGCCCCGTTGTTTGGGGAGTAGCGTTAACGAAATTGCCTCGGGGTTGCTGCAAGTATTAGAAATAAATGGGATGGGCCCTTCGCGTCAGTAACTTCACTTACTGTGTTTTCAAGACAACTTGTTGCGAATGTCAAATAGAATTTTCTTCAACAGCAGAGGCGAAGGTCGAACGTTCGCTGAGCTTGATACTGCAATGAACCGTGGCAGAGCCACGGTGCCGACGTAATCATTTTCCCATTTTCCGCGTTTGAAGTCGAAAAGAGCGATGATGAGGGAGACGCCGTATAGAAATATTCGTCGTAATGTTCAGGCGCGAATTGCGTCAAGAATTATGTAATCATTTGTCAAATGAATAAAATGCTCTGTTTTTAGTATTCTTGTCGTTTTATAATCTTTTCTTTGGCGTACTTATGTTTGCATATTTTATGCTTTATTGGAGAAACATTGTTCGAACAAATATTTTTTGTTGGCTCGTCACAATGGAGCACTTTGTTAGATACTTATTCAGTATGCACGTTACACTGCCCAAAGATGGTGTTGATAAGGCCCCAAACCTGGCATTTTCATCCAGCATTTATTCGGAGACTTTAATTGACCGATTGTGATATCCACGAAGGGCGCTCCGAATTCGGAGGCTTTTTTGGCCCATCGATGTCATGCACCGAAGGGGCTCTGAATCTGGAGAATTTAATTGGCTGGTCATGATATCCACGAAGGGCGCTCCGAATTCGAAGGCTTTTTCGGCCCATCGACGTCATGCGTCGAAGGGGGTCCGAATCCGGAGACTTTAATTGGCCGGTCGTGATATCCATGAAGGGCACTCCGAATTCGGACGCTTTTTCGGCCCATCGACGTCATGTGCCGAAGGGGCTCCGAATCCGGAGACTTTAATTGGCCGATCGTGATATCCACGAAGGGCGCTCTGAATTCGGAGGCTTTTTTCGAACACTGGGTTAGGACAATTCTCGACACGAATCCTCGTATTTACAAAAGTAGAATTTATACATGGCGAATTTTAAAACTAAAATCATTCCCCACAGGTCGGGTTTAATGATAAAACTTTCGCAAGTGCGTTGAGTTCCAAGGCCGTGGAAGACTCCTTCCTGACATATCTTTCAGCCGATACGCCCCTGTTCCTGCAATGGAATCTATTTGATAGGGGCCGTCCCAGTTTGGACCAAGTTTTCCATCAGCCGACTTCCTGTCAATTGGGAGCACCTTCTTCAGGACCAGTTCTCCTGGTGTGTAGCGGCATAGTTGAACTCGTTGATTGTATGACTTCGCTAGCTGCTGCTGATACCGTGCCATGGACGCAAGGGTGCGGTCTCTTCGTTCCTTGATTAGAACCAAATCCAAAGCCAGCATCATGTCATTTCACCCTGTATCAAAGAATTATGACTTGAGAGTCGGGAGGCCTATCTCCAGGGGTAAGATCGCCTGGTTGCCGAAGCATAGGGCAAACGGCGTTTCTCCAGTCGATCTCCTCGGTGTTGTTCGATGAGCCCACAATACACTTGGCAAGTCTTCGACCCATTTACCTTTGGCTTTTTCCAGCCTTTTCTTGATGCCGTCCAAGATGGATTTGTTAGAGGCTTCGGCCTAGCTATTGCTTTGGGGATAAGCCGGCGTAGAAAAATACGGCCGAATACCATACTTGTCGCACAGTTCTCGATAAACACCACAATCAAACTGAGTGCCGTTATCTGAAATCAGGGCTCGTGGAATGCCGAATCGTGTTATGATGTTCCTCCACACAAAGCATTTAACATCAACATCTCGAATGTGTGTTAATGCCTCCGCTTCGACCCATTTTGTGAAATAATCTGTTGCGACGATCAAGAATCGCTTGTCCCCTGGGGCCCTCGTCAATGCTCCTATGATATCGAGCCCCCGCTGGGTGAATGGCCAGGGACTGGTAATAGAGTTCAGCTCTTCTGCGGGCAAATGGGTTAACGGGGAGAACTTCTGGCATTGTTCACACTTTTTCGCATAACATTCGGCGTTCGCTCTCATTGTCAGCCAATAATACCCCTGCATTATAGCTCAATGCGCCAAAGAGAGCCCGCCAGAATGGGCACCACAACTGCCCTCATGTATCTCGGTCAGGAGCTTGTAGACACCCCATTTTTGACCGTCCTCAAGACTTGGACGTCACCGCTTGAACACTCGGTGATCATCTATGTTTGTGTTCGTCTTGAGTTCCCGGAGGTCTCGGCTACGCGCCTTGCCTCAGAATCTCTCGACTCGACTATTTTGTGTTTGGTTTTGCACCAAACACTTGTGTTTTGCCTTTGAGGGGCAGGGAGTGGCTTGTGGGCCATCCCCACACATCACCAGCCATGGCTTGAGGCCACCGGCCAGTGTTTTGTTTCGATCGGCCATATGTATGGCCGGTTGGCACTCTTGATGGTCGGTCGACCATGTATTTGGTCACTTTGGCATTTTTGACTGGCCGACCACTGTGCATCTGCTTTTGCAGGTATTTTTATGCCAGCTGTGCTAGCTGGCATACACTTTCACCCCCTTCATACACGTGTATGGAGGGATTTCACTCTTGCCAAGCTTGTTTTGTAAGCTTTGCAAGAGTGATCTTCTATAAAGAGGAGGCCTCTTTCCCCTCCTCTAGGGTTACAAAAATTCCAGAGAGAGCTCTGAGATTAGGGTTTACATATTGTGTGTATTCTATCTCTATTTCTCCCTCTCTTTTGCTCTAAATGTGTTTTTGTCCTTAGTTTTGCACTAGGACACCTACCATCACACCTTACCTTGGTTACTGAGGTGCTAGGGAGTTGTTCTTGAAGTTCTTAAGCTAGTTTGGAGCTAAGGAGGCAGCTGGAGTGCTGTTCTTGAAAGGGGTCTTCAAGGGTGAGACTCTTGCCTTTTTTACCCCATTTTTGCATAGTCTTTTTTCCTACCTTGCTTGTTGTTTTAAGCTTAGTGTATAACATATAAAAGTCTTTTTTTTACTTTGCTTTGTTGTTTGGGGTTGATTGACCCCTCTTAGGCCTTGTTTGGCCCGATTTTTGTGCTATTTTGGTGAGCTCCGGGACCACCTTGTTTGGGCCTCCTCACCACTGAAATATTGAGGGATTTCAATGGTGAGGATGGTGGTTTAAGGTCCCAAGAAGGAGAGGGCCACCCCCTCTCCTTGTGTGTCTTCAATATGTGCCATTTTAGCCTCATGTGTAAGCACCATTTTTAAGTGCATGTTGGCCATGTCTTAAGTGTTATTTGTACTTATTATGTCATGATATAGAACGTTTTTTACTTGGTTTAGACACACCTTGCATGCCTTGCATACATGTCTTGTAATGCCATGAATTACCTTAACATGCCTTATGCTTTGAGCCTTGTTTCTAGCATTGTTTAGGCCTAGCTTTGTGAAGCATTTATGCTTGTTTTAGCATGCTAAAGGTCTTTTTTGGGTCATTTGGGTCATCCATGCTTTGCTTTGTATAGCTACCATGTAATCCCCTTTGTATGCCTTGAGCATCAACCCCTCTAGCATGCCATCCTTGCTTTCTTTCAGTGGTTTGGAACCACTTGCCATGCCATTTCAGTCCTTGTGGTGTGTTTGTATGCTTGCATTTGATGCCCCTTTAATCTGTTAAAAGGTTATTGTCTTATGCTCCATGCTTGTGCTTTTGTGTATGCCTGTAGGATTAGATCATTTAGATGCCATCTAAGTGGTTTTTGGGGCTCACTTGTGCATAATTTAGGACTGTTTTGATTCACTTTGATCATTTGTTTCATGTGTCACATGATCAGGGTTTAAGTCATTGGGCTAATTCCAAGCTTTTATGCATGCTTTGCTTGTTTTGATTAGTTGGTTTGGCACCTCCTTTTCATGATTTTCAGAGCTTATATTGCTTTCCATATGCCCATGTTTAGCCTCTTTTTAAGTGTGCTTAGAAGTTGTTCTTTGATGCCTAAGTGATGAACCATGTTTGCATGCATGATTGTATGTTTAGATACTTGGTTCATGACATGTTGTTGCATGCTTGAATGGTGTTGCATTTGGCATGCATTTCTTGCTAAGTTGTCTAACATGTTATATGCCTTGCATGTGTGCATGTTGACATTACACTTTGCATGCTTGTTAGTTGCATCCTTGCATGTTCATTTGCATGCTCATGTTGCATGCTTAGGTTGCATTTGACATGCATGCCTTGCCTCTTGAATTGAGCATGATAGAGGTTAGGCCTCATTTGTTTGTTTGGTTTGCATTACATTTGAAATCAAAATGCATAACTTGGTTCCTTGGGCCATCACGCATTGAAATGCGCGATTGGTGGTCCGAGAATCGAGTACCATGCCCCTTTGAGTCACAAACATGATATGGGGTGTGTTGGTGCACACATTTGCTTGGAATGCAATGCCATGCCATGTTTTGCCCACTACTGCTGTCAAAACAGGTTTCTGCAGGAAGCTTTGGCCGGTCGACTGAATAGAGTGCCGATAGACCATTTATGGATGGCCGATAGCTCCATGGATGGTCGATGACCACCCTGCCATGGCAAGTGATGATTCCCCTTGGCCGGTGGTGTCCCACAATGTCCAGAGAGCGTTCCTTGGGAATTATGCCATTTTCAGAGGAGCAGAGCAGGGAAAACAGAGGCAACTTGTGCATGGCGACGGGTTTTCGAGCAAATCCGAGCACGCGTGCATTGGACCCTCTTCCCGAGGCATTTGATCGCTTTCTTTACTTAATTGATTTGTTAATTAATTAGGTGGTCAGTAAATTATTTAATTAGCTCGTAGGTTAATTAAATTGTATTATTCTTTTGGTCCCTCCGAGCGAGGGTGAATTTGTAATAAGTGTGGGTGCGTGTGTGCATGTCTTCCAACCCCCACTTCTTTCTCCTTTTTACTTACCTTCTTTTGATGGTTAGTATTAGGGCACGTTTAATTTAGCATACCTTATGCTATGCATGCGTGCATCATTCATCAATCTTGCATGCACCGGGCTCGGCGCATCATGCTAACCGCATAGTATTTCAATTCCAAACTTGAATACGTGCATCGATTTCTTGCATTTCACATGTCATCCTTAGATTAGCCGAGCCTATTCTAATGACATTTTGTATGCGATGCATTAGCCACTTTAACATGAACTAGGATCACGCATATGATTGCTAACTAGTTCATTATTTTGGCATGGAGTACGATGCAAGTCTTTATACTTTAGCATCTCGCATGAGTGTGAATGTTAACATGACAGCATGCTTACCATGTGGCTATGTGCTTATGTGATATTACTGCCTGAATGCCTGTGGGTGAAGGTTGGATTGTTTGAGTTGGAACAACTCGTTGAAATTCATGTTTCAGCCTACTTGCGAGTAGCAAATTCCAAACCATTTTCCAAACAAACGGATATGCAATGCTTTGTTCCAAATTAGGCAATCTAGTCTATACTTGTTTTGCTGCGCACATCACATAGTAATTCTAGGCTAATTAACCGGAATAAGAACGCATGTGTTTTCAAAAACTAGATATCATGGTTAGTAGAGGCCGATCTTCGGATCGGGCGAGAGGGGGTGCTCATAGCTGACCTTCCCCAATCGTACCCAAGTTCTCGAACCGAGGCAACTTTGGTGATGACGGACATGTGGCCTTAGGCAACGAGTCAGGGTTTCCTAAATTTCTCAAAATAAAACATTTAGGTGGCGACTCTGTATCTGGCAAAGCAATCCATGTTTGACACTTCTTTTCTAAAAATCTGTTTTCTCAAAACGATTTGCCGGATTTGGACTCTTTGGTTCAGATTAAGAACCGTGACAAATCGAGTCCGAACTGTGGCGGCACGACCCTCGGGGCGCGTCCACAGAGCTCCTCGACTTTGTCCGGGTGCACACATTCCAAATATAGACTAGAGAGGGATTTTTTATGGAGCTTTCCTTGGGGATCCAAGTAGTATCACATGGCTTTGTTTCGTAGCTTGTGCGCTTCTTTCTTGTCCTCTAGGAGTTGCTCAGAAGACAGGAATGCAGCAATGGGGTCCATCCAGCTTGGAGCAAATTCTATAACATTGATCTGGACTTCCTCCGAAGGGCCAATGCTCGGCTCCGGGATGAAACCTACTTCGATGGTCCGTTTGATCTCTGAGTTGATGGCGGAGGCTAGGCAAGCCAAGGCATCTGCATGGGTGTTCTGATCACGTGTTATCTGGTTCAACTCATGATGGTCAAATTTTGCCAACAAGGAATTGGCCGTTTTCATGTAGGCGGCCATCCAGTCGTTCCTTACCGCATACTCCCCCTTTAGCTGGTTGATCACCAGTTTTGAATCACAAAACACAAGCAAAAGCCGAGCACCAAGAACGTGCGCGTTCCGCAAACCGGCTAGGAGGGCTTCGTATTCGGCTTCGTTATTTGATGCTTCAAAACCGAGCTTGACGGTCTGCTCAATTATTGCACCGTCAGGAGACATGATCACAACTCTGGCTCCACTGCCCCGCTGATTGGACAATCCATCGCAATACAACTGCCAAATATCTCCAACATAAATCCTCCAGTTCGGCTTTGGTCGAATTTCATCATATTTGATGTCGGTCAGTGCCCCAACGAATTCGGCGACAAAGTCGGCAAGCACCTGCCCCTTGATTGAGGTTCTAGGTAAGAATTGAATATCGTATTGGCCGAGTTCCAGAGCCCACTTTGAAACACGTCCGGAAGCTTCGGCACTGCGTAGTACCGAGCGGAGGGGATAGTCCGTTAGTACTCCAATGCTATGACCTTGGAAGTAATGCATCAGCTTCTTTGTCGCCATGACTAGGGCTAGGATGAGCTTTTCCAACAGAAGGTAGCGTGTTTCGGCATCAACCATTGCCTTGCTCACATAGTACATCGTTCGTTGCTCTCCCAGCTCTTCCTTTATCAGTATGGCGTTGACGGCCCGGTCGGAAACTGCCAGATACATAGTGAGCGAGTCACCAAGAGAGGGCGTTGCCAAGAGTGGCACTGAGTGGAGGTAAGTCTTAAGGCCGTTGAAAGCAGCTTCGCATTCGGAGGACCATTCAAAAGCCTTGCCCTGCCGTAGCGTATGAAAGAATTGTCGGCAGCGATCTGTGAACCGGCTGATGAACCTGTTGAGCGCGGCGGCCATCCCCATTAACTTTTGAACCTCTTTTACTGATCGGGGGGAGCTGAGTTCCAGGATTGCTATGATTTGCCTTGGGTTAGCTTCGATTCCTTGGTGGTTGACAATATATCCCAAGAATTTGCCAGAGCCGATTCCAAAAGCACATTTGGAAGCATTCAGCTTCATTCCATATTTGCGTAAGACGCTGAATGTTTCTTCAAGATCGGCAATATGATTCTGTTTTACTTTGGACTTGACCACCATATCGTCAATGTACACTTCCATTGTGCGGCCAAGTTGCTTCTTGAACATGGTAGTGACTAGTCTTTGGTAGGTTGCCCCTGCATTCTTCAGTCCAAAAGGCATAACCTTATAGCAGTAGGTTCCTCTTGGGGTGAGGAATGCAGTTTTGTCCTGGTCCTCCGGATACATGGAAATTTGATGGTAGCCTCTGTAGGCGTCGAGGAAACTCATGCGTTGATGACGTGCTGTAGCATCTACCAACTGGTCTATTCTTGGGAGAGGAAAACAGTCTTTGGGGCAAGCTTTGTTTAGATCCGTGAAATCAACACAGACTCGCCAGGTTCCATTCTTCTTCTTCACAACCACAGTATTAGAGAGCCATGTGGGGTAGGTCACTTCCCTGATTGCACCTGCATCAAGCAACCAGTCAACCTCTTCAATGACGGCGGCAGTGTGCTCAGCCGCAGATCGCCGGCTTTTTTGAATGATCGCCTTGCACTTAGGGTCAACATTCAAACAGTGCTCTGAAACAGTTGGGTCTACGCCCGGCATTTCATTTGGAGTCCATGCAAAGACATCAAGATTATCGAGCGGGAATGATACTAGCTGTTGTCTGTCAACTTGACTTAGAGAGGCGCCGACCATAAAGAACCTCTCTGGATTGCCGTCAATCTCAACTCGGTGTAGGTCTTCCGTGGCTTTCTCATTTGGGAGCCGCCCGACATCGTCGAGGCTATCACGATCCGTCACCTCGATGGAATTAACTTGCAAATCCTTTGGCGTCTTTCCGGAGAGGAGATAACACGCCTGTGCCGATTGCTGGGAACCACGGATCTACTCAATGTCGTATTCTATCGGGAAGTGTAGAAGCTGATGATAGATGCTTGGGACGGCCCGCATAGTATGTAGCCAAGTTCGCCCCATGATGAGATTGTGCGGCGAAGGAAGTTTGACGACCAAGAATTCCACATCCACTGTTCGGGAGCCCGCTCGGACAAGTAATATGATTTTCCCCAACGGATACTCTGGGTTTGCGTTGAAGCCGAATAATGGATAAGGAGCAGGAGACAAGTCTGAGTCGTTAAAGCCGAGTTTGATGAAGGTCTTGTAATACATGACCTCGAAAGTACTCCCCTAGTATATGAGAACGCGCTCGATAGTAAATCGGTTTACGCGTAGTTCAATGACCAGTGGATCGATGTGGGGGACTGCTACACCGATAAGAACAGAATCGTTGAAAGTGATACTCGAAGCTTCACGTGGCCATTTTGTCGGCGTGAGTTGCCTCTGGGATACTGCGTGTGATTGAATTGTATGTACGGCAGGGGGCGTTGGCAGGCTGTATATCATATGGATGACAGTATGCGGAGGCGAATCCCCTCGAAGTGCAATTGTTCCGGTTGCGCTCTTCTGGACATGTTGCTGGGGCTGACCATCTTGGACCAACTCCTTAAGGTGATCTGTCAAAGCATGGCTACTGTTACGAGCGTGATCTTTGCAATATTCATATTGCCTATCCCTTCTTCTCGTGTCGGGAGGTGCCTCCATCTCTGACGGCCTTTTGAAAAACGAAGGGGCCCACTTTATATGCGGACTTTCTTTGGAGGAACCGAAAACTTTGAATCGTCCTTTCTTCTTGGGGACCAGGGGTAATAAGTCGGAAATACTGTCAGCGTCGTGCTATCGGGCTCGTCGACCACCTGCCTTCACAAATTGTTCCGGGGGTTGTCGTACGTCTCGTTTGGACTTTTTCACCTCCGAGGCCAAATCCTGGCGGAGGCGCTCATTCTCAGCGATCATGTTTTCCAACCTCTGCTCATTTTGCTTTGCATGTTCCATGATCGCTTGCGTTGCCTCATGTTCTGGAGTCAAAGGTGAACCGAAGTTCAAAGCGCGTCTTGCTGGGATAGGCTCCAGTCCATGCGTGTTTGTTGGAGTGAAGTCGTCTATCCATATGGTGTCATTAGTGACTATTGGAGGGTCCTCCATCACGTCCGCCATGGATATGCTTGAGTATTCCCATAGACAGCGCCAATTGTGGAGAAGTGGTTCAGGAAATACTCTTCTGATCCTTGAGGACGCTCGTGACCTGCTAATAGTCACCTGAAAAGAAATAAACACTCCGGTCGGGGGTGTCGGAATTAGCACTCCGGCGGACAAAGTCGGTCTCCCACTCAACGTTGCTTGTTTTCTAAGTTAAATACCATAATTCTCACCTGCCTCTCTCTGGCTGATGTCTCTTGTATTTATATCCTTTCTTCTTTGGGCCTCAGGACTAGATCCATTTCCAACCTCCTACTCGACATATTTCATGACAGACCGATCTTCACTCGGTCCCTTGCTTAATCGGCTATTTGGCTGAATAAGGTTGGACTTGAGTTTTCGAGCCAATTTTCCGAGTGCGTCGAATCTCGACTCTCCCAGGTTTGACTATCCGGAATCTCTATGACTCCGAATATTCGGCCCCCACAACGACATATTCCCCGCTGACATCCACAAATGAAATATTTCTTATTGGTAACGAAATATTCCCAGAATATGTATATGTATACCGTATGTACATATCTGTATATATTTTGTTTGTATATGAATATATGTATACCGTATGTATATATCTCTATGCATTTATATATATATGTGTGTGTGTGTGTGTGTGTGTGTCTCCGTATATGGTTTAGCTTGCATGTGTGTGCCTATATATATATTTGTATTATGTATATGGCGTGTATATGTATACGATATTTGGCCGACCATCAAAGGCAAAGTACGGAGGTGCTCCAAATCGGGCCATGGAGGTAGCATGTCGTTTCAGCTCTTTATTCTTCACCTTCAGTGCGCAAATCTCTGCTCACGTATCCTTGTACATGCGCTGGAGTAGAGAGAGTTGGGCGTTGACCTGGTGTACCTCACTTGTCCTATTCTGCAGTCGGTGAGCCAATTTGGAGACCGCAATCACCGTCTCCATACAAGACTTCAGCGTGTAGTGGTTGGCTTCAATGTCAAATTGAGCTA
This sequence comes from Camellia sinensis, assembly GCF_055761805.1. NCBI lineage: Eukaryota > Viridiplantae > Streptophyta > Magnoliopsida > Ericales > Theaceae > Camellia > Camellia sinensis. Next base: position 8,737,089 of record NC_138967.1, read on the forward strand.
CCATTATTTGCTTAACTGACAGCGTAGGAAGTTTAGGAAGAGCAGGAGCAGGGGCGCTCTGTCCAAGGGAGCTTATGGGATCATTAAGGTCTGGAAAGAGAGTGAGGGGACGAGACGAGGCCATGTGTTAGAGGAGAGAGGTGTAAAAGAAAGGATGGGCAGAGTAATAGCAGAGAGTAGACTGAGTTTTGGGCAGCCTTTCTTCTCCGCTCAATCTCTCTGTTCTGTCTCTCGATAAAGAAGAACACAGAAAAGAAGAAAGAGACAGAAGAGAGTGATGAAGAAGAAGACGGAAAAGAAGAAGAAGAAAGAGATAGAAGAGAGTGATGAAGAAGAAGACAGAAGAGGAAAAGGAGAAGAAGATGGAAGAGAAAGACAAAGAGAGAGAGAGAGTTGAGGTAGTTTGTCGGCCAACTGACGCAAAAGGCGAGCCCGTGTGTCAGACGCAGTTTTCGAAGGAAGAGAGAGAGGCGGGAGAGTTTTATACATATGTGTATATGTATTGTATATCTATGTATTATATATATATATTTGAATATTTTTTTCAGAAGAGTGGCTTGGTTAAGTGGTCTGGTTCGGCAGTTAATGATTGAGAGGCTGAGCCTGATGTCAGAGGTTCGAACCCCCATAGCAATGAGTGTTTCTTTTTTTTGTGTTTTGGTTTTATGTGTATGTATATCATATACCTATTATATATATATATATATATATATATATTTGTTTGCATATTTTGTCACAAGAGTAACTCGGTTAGGTGGTCTGGTTCGACGGTTAAGGACTAGGAGGCTGAGCTTGAGATTGAGGGTTCGAACCCCCGCATCAACACATTTCTTTTTCTTTTCTTTTCTTTATTTTTGCCTGTCTTGCGTATGCTGATGTCAGCAAACGAAATATTCCTTCTCAGTAACGGCATATTCCCTGCTGACGTCCTCAAATGGAATATTTCTTATCGGTAACGAAATATTCCCCGAATATGTATATGTATACCATATGTACATATCTGTGTATTTATATATGTGTGTGTGTGTGTGTGTGTGTGTGTGTGTGTGTCTCCGTATGTGGTTTAGCTTGCATGTGTGTGCCTGTATACGTATTTGTATTATGTATATAGTGTGTATATGTATACGATATTTGGTATTTATAAAAAAAATTCTTTTTGACTTTTTTTGAAAACAAAGAAAAAAAAATCATTCTACTATACCTTCTTCCACTCGTGTGAGACGCGTTTGGACTTCGAATTTACTTTCGTTCCTTTCACGTGAAACGTGTTAGGATTTGATATTTACCCGGTTAAAACCTTCCCCCTCTTTGTATGAGCTACAGCTAGGTACGCCTGTTGTTTAGTTCACTTTCCTCCTCTCGCGTGAGACGCGTTTGGATCTCAAGTTCACTATTCCTCCTCTCGCGTGGATGTGTTTGGATCTCAAGTTCACTATTCTTCCTCTCACATGAGATGCATTTGGATCTCAAGTTCACTATTTCTTCTCTCGCGTGAGTCGCATTTGGATCTCAAGTTCACTATTCCTCCTCTTGCGTGAAACGCGTTTGGATCTCAAGTTCACTATTCCTCCTCTCGCGTGAGACGTGTTTAGGTCTCAAGTTCACTATTGCTCCTCTCGCGTGAGATGTGTTTCGATCTCAAGTTCACTTTCCTCCTCTCACGTGAGATGTGTTTGGATCTCAAGTTCACTATTCCCCCTCTGGCGTGAGACGCGTTTGAATCTCAAGTTCACTATTCCTCCTCTCGCGTGAGACGCGTTTGGACCTCAAGTTCGCTATTCCTCCTCTCACGTGAGACACGTTTGGATCTGAAGTTCACTATTACTCCTCTCACGTGAGACGCATTTAGATCTCAAGTTTACTATTCCTCCTCTCGCGTGAGACGCGTTTGGATCTTAAGTTCGCAACAGGTCGGTTGAAAATAGGCCATCGGGGGCCAAAATCGTGCAACAACCACAAGATGGCCAAGGAAACACCTTAAACACCTCAGGAGGGACCAACGTAACTTGTAAAAACTTACAGAACTAGCACAGGACTTCCGGTTTAAAAACTAAGTCAAAAAAGGCATTTTTTTCACACTTAAGTTTCAAAATAGGCCATCCAGGGCCAAAATCGTGCACCAACCACGAGACGGCCCAGGGAACACCTCAAACACCTCAGGAGGGACCAATGTTAGTTGTGGAAACTTATGGAACTAGCACGGGACTTCCGGTTTGAAAACTAAGTTCAAAAATGCACTTTTTCACACTTAAGCTTGAAAATAGGCCATCGGAGGCCAAAATCGTGTAAAAGCCACGAGACGGCCCAGGGAATACCTCAAACACCTCAAGAGGGACTGATGTAAATTGTGGAAACTTACGAAATTAGCACGGAACTCCCGGTTTGAAAACTAAGTCCAAAAATGTACTTTTTCACACTCAAGCTTGAAAATAGGCAATTGGAGGCCAAAATCGTGTAACAGTCACGAGAAGGCCTAGGCAACACCTCAAACACCTTGAGAGGGACCAACGTAAGTTGTGAAAACTTACAGAATAAGCACGGAACTTCCGATTTCAAAACTAAGTCAAAAAAGGCACTTTTTCACACTTAAGCTTCAAAATAGGCCATTGGGGGCCAAAATCGGGCAACCACCACAGACGGCCTAGAGAACACCTCAAACACCTCAGAAGGAACCAATGTAAGTTGTGGAAACTTACGGAACTAGCACGAGACTCCCGGTTTGAAAACTAAGTCCAAAATTACATTTTTTCACACTTAAGCTTAAAAATAGGCCATCAGAGGCCAAAATCGTGTAACAGCCACGAGACAGCCTAGGGAATATCTCAAATACCTCGATAGGGACCAATGTAAGTTGTGCAAACTTAAATAACTAGCACGGGACTCCCGGTTTGAAAACTAAGTCCAAAAATGCACTTTTTCACACTTAAGCTTGAAAATAGGCTATCGAAGGCCAAAATCGTGTAACAGTCATGAGAAGGCCTGGGAAAATGCCTCAAACACCTCGGGAGGGACCAACGTAAGTTATGAAAACTTACAGAACTAGCACGGGACTTCCAATTTCAAAACTAAGTTGAAAAAGTCACTTTTTTCACACTTAAGCTTGAAAATAGGCCATCGGGGGCCAAAATCATGCAACAGCCACGAGACGGCCCAGGGATCACCTCAAATACCTGAGAAGGAACCAATGTAAGTTATGGAAACTTATGGAACTAGCACGGGACTTCCGGTTTGAAAACTAAGTCGAAAAGGGCACTTTTTTCACACTTAAGCTTGAAAATAAGCCATTGGGGCCAAAATCATGTAACAACCATGAGATGGCCAGGACAACACCTCAAACACCTCAGGAGGGTCTAATGTAATTTGTTGAAACTTACAGAACTAGCACGGGACTCTCGGTTTGAAAACTAAGTCGAAAAAGGCGCTTTTGTCACACTTAAGCTTCAAAATAGGCCATCGGGGATCAAAATCGTGCAACAGCCACGAGACAACCCAGGGAACACCTTAAACACCTCAGGAGGGACCAATTTAAGTTGTGGAAACTTACGGAACTAGCACGGGACTTCCGGGTTGAAAGCTAAGTCAAAAAATACACTTTTTCACACTTGAAGCTTAAAAATAGGCCATCGGAGACCAAAATCGTGTAACAGCCACAAGACGGCCTGGGGAACACCTCAAGGAGGTCCAATGTAAGTTGTGGAAACTTATGGAACTAGCACGGGACTCCCGGTTTGAAAACTAAGTCCAAAAATGCACTTTTTCACATTTAAACTTGAACATAGGCCATCGGAGGCTGAAATCATGTAACAATCACGAGAAGGCCTAGGCAAAATCTTAACCACCTCGGGAAGGACCAATGTAAGTTGTGAAAACTTACAGAACAAGCACGGGACTTCCGGTTTGAAAACTAAGTCGACAAAGGCACTTTTTTCACACTTAAGCTTGAAAATAGGCCATCGGGGGCCAAAATTGGGTAACCGCCACGAGACGGCCTGGGGATCACCTCAAACACCTCGGGAGGACCTAATGTAACTTGTGGAAACTTACGGGACTAGCACGAGACTTCCGGTTTGAAAACTAAGTCAAAAAGGGCACTTTTTTCACACTTAAGGTTGAAAATAGGCCATCTTGGGCCAAAATCGTGCAACAACCATGAGACGGCCCGGGAAACTCCTCAAACACCTTGGGAGAGACCAACATAAATTGTGAAAACTTACGGAACTAGCACAGGCTTTTCGGTTTGAAAACTAAGTCAAAAAATACACTTTTTTCACACTTAAGCTTCAAAATAGACCATCGGGGGGCCAAACTCGTGCAACAGCCACGAGACGGCCCGAGGAACACCTCAAACACATCTAGAGGGTCCAATGTAAGTTTTTGAAACTTATGAAACTAGCACGAGACTCTCGGTTTGAAAACTAAGTCCAAAAATACACCTTTTTCACACTTAAGCTTGAAAATTGGCCATCGGAGGCCAAAATCGTGTAACAGCCACAAGACGATTCGGGGAACATCTCAAACACTTCAGGAGGGACCAATGTAAGTTATGGAAACTTACAGAACTAGCACGGGACTCCCGATTTGAAAACTAAGTCCAAAAATGTACTTTTCACACTTAAGCTTGAAAATAGGCTATCGGAGACCAAAATCGTGTAACAGCCACGAAACGGCCTGGGGAACACCTCAAATACCTCAGGAGGGACCAATGTAAGTTGTGAAAACTTACGGAACTAGCACGGGACTCCCGGTTTGAAAACTAAATCAAAAAGGCACTTTTTCACACTTAAGCTTGAAAATAAGCCATTGGGGGCCAAAACCGTTAAACAACCACGAGAAGGCCCAGGGAACACCTCAGTCACCTCGGAAGCAACTATTGTAACTTGTGTAAACTTACAGAAGTAGCACAGGACTCCCGGTTTGAAAACTAAGTCCAAAATTGAATTTTTCCAACACTTAAGCTTGTAAATCGGCCATCAGCGGCCAAAATTGTGTTATAGGCCCAGGAAAGCCCGGGGAACACCTCGGGAGGGACCAATGTAAGTTTTCAAAACTTACGGAACTAGCACGGGACTCCCAATTTGAAAACTAAGTCGAAAAATGCATATTAAATTATATATTTAATTGATGAGATAATAATTGTCTAACTTGCGTTCTTTTTTTTTCTTTTCTCTTTTTTTTTTGTGTTTCGTTTGTTTTGTAGATTCGAGATTAGATATGGACATGTTTGGTAATTTAGAGAGCAAAAGCTAGCTCATTTTCTGTTTTTGTTCATATTACCTTACATGTATTTTGGTTGCGTTGTAAATTTTATATTTTTGTTCGTATTGCAAGACATGTTTAGTAATCCGCACTTGATATTATATTTTGTTGATATTAGTAGACATTTTTTTGTGGATATTAGGAGACGTGTTTGGTAATCCGCATGCGGTTAATATTGTATTTTTGTGGATATTAGTAGACATGTTTTTTGTGGATATTAGGAGACATGTTTGGTAATCCGCATGCAGTTGATATTGTATTTTTGTAGATAGTGCTAAAATTTGATTGTGATGTTTATTAAAATGAACAGATTTTTGTATTGATTTGTAATAGATATTTTATTGAACAGGTTATTGAAATGCGCTGAGAATTTTTAGTGAAAAGAAAAATTTTAATTTGAAAATAGAACCCTCCATCTTAAAAAAATTTAATTATTATTAGCGACGAAATAAAAAATGTCGCTATTAGTTTTCAAAAAACATGACGAATAATTTTGTCACTAATAATACAGTACCAAACAAATAATTTCGTCGCATTTGCTGAATATTTCATCGCTAAATTGAAATATTTTGTGACAAAATGTTTTTTGTCATTGAAGAATTTTCTTTTCTACTCATTTTAGTGACGAATTTTTTTGTCACCTTAATCTACATCATTGGTGAAGAAAACTTTCGTCTCTTTTTGGTGACGAAATATTTTGTCGCCAAAAATAATTAAAATAAAATATTATCTAATTTTAGTGACGAAATTGATGTTATAGAGGATGAAAAATGCAACATTTGGAGACAAAAAATTTCGTCGCCAAAATAACAGGTACTTTCAGCGACAATGTATAGGCAACAAACGTCATGACAAAAATTTTTCGTCATAGATCACTTTAGTGACGAAAATTTGATGTTTGGAGATAAAATCAGTCTCTCATCAAAGGCCTTTTTTGTTATAGTTTCCTCATCTCGCATGAGACGCGTTTGGATCTCAAGTTCACTATTCCTTCTCTCGCGTGAGACATGTTTGGATCTCAAATTCACTATTCCTCCTCTCGCGTGAGACGTGTTTGGATCTCAAGTTTACTTTCCTCCTCTCGCGTGAGACGGGTTTGGATCTCAAGTTCACTTTCCTCCTCTTGCGTGAGACGCGTTTGGATCTCAAGTCACTATTCCTCCTCTCGCGTGAGACGTGTTTGGATCTCAAGTTCACTTTCCTCCTCTCGCGTGAGACACGTTTGGATCTCAAGTTCACTTTTCTCCTCTCACGTGAAACGCGTTTGGATCTCAAGTTCACTATTTCTCCTCTCGCGTGAGACACGTTTGGATCTCAAGTTCATTTTCCTCCTCTCGCATGAGACGGGTTGGAATTTGTTCACTGTTTCTCCTTTTGTATGAGACATGTTTGGATTTGTTCACACCATCTTTCCTCATTTCGTGTGAAACGCGTTAAGTTGTTTATTCACTCAGTTAAAAAAAAATCAGGTGTGCATGTTGTTCACACCATCTTTTCTTATTTCACGTGAGACGCGTTAGGTTGTTGATTTACTCGCTTAAAAACATTAGGTGTGCCTGTTGTTCACATCACCTTTCCTCCTTTCACGTGAGACGCGTTAGGTTGTTTATTTCTCTTGGTTGAGATTTTCCCTCTCTTTTTGTATGTAACGTGAGGAGATGTTTCTAACTGGTTACATTGTCTTGTTATTTCCTTACTTCTTTCCGTGTGAGACATGGCTTGCTTTTTGTTTTGATTTATGTCTTTCATTCAAGTTATCACATTGCTTATTGCATGATCATATGTTTTTCAAAAACAATCAGCTTCGCGTAGCGTATAAGTCCAGTTCTCAAAATCTTTCTGCATATCATTAGCATCTTGCCCTTGAACTACGCTGGTTTGATTCCTTGTAAGGGGAAACGTTGGCAACCTTCAAGTTCAACCACATACATTGCATCTTGTTTGTTTGCTCAAGCCTTACGGCCTTGTCAAAAGGATCATCTTCGGGCTTTGACATTCACTCATGTCATGAAATGACTTTGAGCTTTGTCAAAGAGAGGCAACTGTGGACACCCTATTTTAACCGACCCTAAGACTTGAGTACTTTCTTTTGATTACTTGATGATGACAATTAGAATGTATTTCTCACAGAATCCTCAGTAAGAGAGATAGAATTTAAAATTTAATCCCAATGTTTACATATTTTTTTGGCCAAACTATTTTAGACCTTAAAACCTTCTTTTCAAAATATTTTTTCCAAATGTTTCTACAATGTTTTAGGGCTCCCATTTCATTTAAAATATTGCATTTTTCAGTAAACTGAGTAAGGACAAAATAGAAATAAATGGAAGGGAGGTGAACTCTTTGAAAAAATATTTAAAAACATCTTATTTATAGGTTTTTATTTGAAGGAAATAAGAGGGGATGAAAGAAAAATAGTTTAGGAAAAGAATGAGCTTCAACTGATTAAGAAGAAAATGAACAATCTTTAATAAATCAGAAATATCTCTTTGCACACTTAGAATTTAAATATGAGACCACCACCATTGGAAAGTAGACTTCTGAGGCTTCAATTTAGACCCAAGAATCACCTACACCTGAATCTAGATAGGAGAGATATGCCCATTTGAAGTTGAGCTTAAGAGTAGATTTTGTTGACCTAGAAATGAATAGTCTTCACTAAATTAGGCATATCTCTTTGTACACTTTGAATTTAAATGTGAGACTATCACCATTGGAAAGTAGACTTCAGGGACTTCAATTTAGACCCAATAATCACCTAAGAACGAGTCTGGATAAGGGGGATATGCCCGTTTGAAGTTGGGCTTAAGAGCAGATTTTGTTGAACCGACCCGGAATAGCGTCAAATCCCTTTTTCTTTTTTTTTTTGGGTTCGGCTGGGACACCTCATTAATTCATTTTCTGATATATTCATCACAAAATATATATACACTCAGCCTCCATTATCTAAGGCTTGATCCATTAGAGATGATGCTCCACTTTTGTCTCCCATTAGCTCCATTAATACTCCATTAGCTTCATTATCTTCCTTTTGTCTTCCACCATTTCTCTACTTGCTTAGCCTATATATATACATCAGATTGTTGAGAGAAGCAAGAGGATAGATTAAGGAGAGAATATTTGAGCTAGAAAAAAGAGGAAGAAAAGAGAGAAAAGTTGAGTTTTTGAGCTAAACACACTCCTATCTTCCATATACACCCTACACCTTCCATACAAACTGAAATTTCATCTTTTCTACACCCAAAACTCCTCTAAAAATTTTGAAATACTTAAATCTCAGTAGCTTTGATCAAGAGGAAGAGTGTGTATTGGTAAAAGTGAGCAAAAAAAAAAAAAGAGATAATCATTTTTCACCACGTACACCTCCAAGCCATCATTCTAGCAAGAATTCCAAGTTTTCAAATTGAGGATTGAAGACATAATTCATACACTTGAGGGTGATCAAAAAGAAGTTTGGAAATCATGAAATTCATCCTTTCTTGAAGAGGTGAATATTCAATTTATTTCATTTTCTTGCATTTCTTACTTATTTTGCTCTTTTACTTTGAATTCTTGTTATATTGTATATTGTTGTAATCTAATTTAAAGTGGTGAATTGAGAGTCCCATATATATTGTTTTTAGTTTTGTTTTAAGCATGAGAAAGAGACCGTCTATGCTAAATGGTTTGATTTCTTTGGAGGTTCATTACCAGGGCATTACATCTCTCTCTCATGCCAAGAACAAACTTCTTGTTTGACGCTTCTTGTCATTAGTAAATGTAATTATCACTTTTAGACAAAAGGATTAAAGAATGAAAAAGTAATAAAAAGGGCTAATAAAATTGGACTAAAAGAGGCACAAGATAATAAAATTGAGTTAGGTTCAATCAGACGTCAGATTGAATCCATTGTCTTTTTTACTTATTTTGCTCTTTTGCTTTGATTTCTTGTTATATTATATATTGTTGTAATCTAACTGAAAGTGGTGAGTTGAGACTCCCATAGATATTGTTTTTAGTTCTATTTTTATTGTTGAAATCTAAGAAAACAGAGTTTGGCCAAGCCTATTGAGTTACCCTGCCCGTTAGTTTTGCCGAGTAGCCACCTAAAAGTATACCATCGCACCCGCAACCTTCATGATCGTGCCTGCAACCTCTAGGCAAAATCGGGCAGCCTTATGACGTTAAGAAGATCAACCTCTGCCATTTTCTTATGTTTATTTTATTTTGAGCGTTTTTGAGGATTTTTATATTGTGTTGTAATATTTATTCATCTCCTTCAGATTTGTAATATTTAAAATGTTGTAATAATTCCCCGTCCCGCTTCTTTTTATCCCGTTGTTTTACTTGCTTTCTTTATTTGTGAATACGCATCGTATTTTGTTTTTCATTATATCCATGCTTTGCATCCATGTTTCATGCATCTTGATTCGGCTAAGTTTGCATTTATGGATTTAATAAATTCCTATGTGATTATGTGCGCTTCCTCATGTTTTTTGAGATGATTCACATGTCATATCTTAGAAGCCAAATCTTTAGTTGCATCTCATGAGTGAATTGCATTAGGATTTTGTATATAAGATCATGCATATTTTACTAACTTTGTTTTGTAACTATTGCGGGACGTCGGTAAATATGTGAGTTTTTATACTTTAGTATCGCGCTTGTGTGTGTTTTTTCTTATTATGTTTAAGCATCCTACCATATGGATACTTGCTTACTTGATATAACTGTATGAATGCCAAGGGATGGAGGTTGTGTCGCTTAATTTGGAATGATGTTGATTTTTCATGTTTGCAAACTCAATTTATTTAGATTGTACATCCTCAAAACTCTTTCAAAATACATGCTATCAAATTGTTCCAAAATGAATAGCATAGTCTATACTTGTATGCTTCACATAGTAAATTTTAGGATTTATTAAATAATCAAAACAAGAACATATAAAGAAAATAAAATCCATATCATAGTTTAGTAAAAGCCGATCTTTTGATCGAGTGAGCGGGGGTGCTCAATTAATGACTTTCCCCCTTCATACCTAAGGTTCCGAGCCAAGCATCCTTGTTTACGACGAATAGTGGCCTTAGCAGGAGTCACGGGTTTCCTAATTTTCCCAAAATAAATATTAGGTGGCGACTCTAAGATCTGATGACGTTGTCCATTTGTGGCAATAATTTTGTAATAAAATGGATTTTCTAAAAGTTGCCAAATGTGGACTCTCATCTATGTTTTACATTGCACTCATGAGACTAGATCAAAGAAATCGAAGGTCCAAATTGTTTAACGCGCATGAGTACCCCCCGAGCATGTTACAATTTCTGGCAACTCTGCTGAGGATTTTATGAAACCTTGACTGAAACTCCATGATATGACTTTTATTTTCAATTATATGTTTATTGCATTGCATGCACTGGTGCACTTAAAATGATATGCACAAAAATATTGGACTTACACGCCTCGCGAAGCCGATTATTTTTCAAAAACTTATGCTCATGCAATGAAAAATGTGATAGCATGAATGAAAAGCTTAAATCAAAACAAAAGGCAAGCCATGTCTCACATAGCAAATAACGAGACGGTGTAACCAATTAGAAACATCTCCTCGCGTTGCATACAAAAAGAGAGGGAAGGCCTCTTCTCATACGGAAAGAAGTAAGCGAATAACGAGATGGTGTAACCAATCAGAAACATCTACTCGCGTTGCATACGAAAAGAGAGGGATGACCTCAACCAAGAGAAATCAACAACCTAACGCGTCTCACGCGAAAGGAGGAAAGGTAGTGTGAACAACAGGCGCAACTGATGTTTTTAACCGAGTAAATCAACAACCTAACGCGTCTCACACGAAAGGAGAAAAGATGATATGAACAAATCCAAACACATCTCACGCGAGAGGAGTAATAGTGAACAAATCAAAATGCGTCTCACAGGAGAGGAGGAATAGTGAACTTGAGATCCAAATATGTCTCACGCGAGAGGAGGAATAGTGAACTTGAGATCCAAATGCGTCTCACGCGAGAGAAGGAATAGTGAACTTGAGATCCAAACGCGTCTCACACTAGAGGAGAAATAGTGAACTTGAGATCCAAACGCGTCTTACGCGAGAAGAGGAAAGTGAACTTGAGATCCAAACGCTTCTCTCGCAAGAGGAGGAAAGTGAACTTGAGATCCAAACGCGTCTCACGTGAAAGGAAAAATAGTGAACATGAGATCCAAATGCATCTCACGTGAGAGGAGGAATAGTGAACTTGAGATCCAAATGCGTCTCATGCAAGAGGAGGAAAGTGAACTTGAGATCCAAACGCGTCTCACGCGAGAGGAGGAATTGTGAACTTGAGATCCAAACACATCTCACGCGATAGGAGGAAAGTGAACTTGAGATCCAAACGTGTTTCACGCAAGAGGAGGAATAATGAACTTAAGATCCAAACGCGTCTCACGCGAGAGGAGGAAAGTGAACAAATCCAAACGCGTCTCACGCAAGAAGAGAAAGGTGAACTAAACAATAGGCATACCTAGCCGTAACTTATACGGAGAGGGCGAAGGTTTTAACCGAGTAAATATCAAATCCTAACACGTTTCACGTGAAAAGAGCGAAGGTAAATTCGAAGTCCAAACACGTCTCACATGAGTGGAAGAAGGTATAGTAAAATGATTTCTTTTTTTTTTCTTTTTTTTCAAAAAAAGTCAAAAAGAATTTTTTTATAAATACCAAATATCGTATACATATACACACCATATACATAATACAAATACGTATACAGGCACACACATGCAAGCTAAACCATATACGGAGACACACACACACACACACATATATATATATATATATATAAATACACACAGATATGTACATACGGTATACACATATTCATATACAGACAAAATGCATACAGATATGTACATATGGTATACATATACATATTCAGGGAATATTTCGTTATCGATAAGAAATATTCCGTTTGCAGACGTCAGCGTGGAATATGCCAATACTAAGAAGGAATATTCTGTTTTCTGACGTCAGCGTATGCAAGACAGGCAAAAATAAAGAAAAGAAAAAGAAATGTGTTGATACGGGGGTTCGAACCCTCTATCTCAAGCTTAACCTCCCAGTCCTTAACCGTCAAACCAAACCACCTAACCGAGCCACTCTTGTGACAAAATATGTAAACAAATATATATATATATATATATATATATATATATAATAGGTATATGATACATATACACATAAAACCAAAGCATAAAAAAAAAAAGAAAAAAGAAACACTCGTTGCTATGGGGATTTGAACCTCTGATCTCAGGCTTAGCCTCTCAATCCTTAACCACCGAACCAGACTACATAACCAAGCCACTCTTGTGACAAAAATATTTGAATAAATATAAATATATATATATATATATAATACATAGATATACAATACATATACACATATGTATACAACCCTTCCACCTCTTCTATTTCTATCTCTCTCTTCCTTCGAATACCACGCCTGGCTTACGTCAACCGGCCAACAAATTACCTCGGTTCTCTCTCCCTCTTTGTATTATTCTCTTACGTCTTCTTCTTAATCACTCTCTTTCGCCTTCTTCTTCATCACTGATTGAGAGAGACAGAATAGAGAGACTGAGCGGAGGAGAAAGGCTGTCCAAAACTCAGTCTACTCTCTGCTATTTCTCTGCCCCTCCTTTCTTTTACACCTCTCTCCTCTAACACATGGCCTCGTCTCGTCCCCTCACTCTCTTTCTAGACCTTAATGATCCCATAAGCTCCCCTTGACAAAGTGCCCCTGCTCTTAATCTTCCTAACCTTCATATGTTGTCAATTGAGCAAATAATGGCAGCTTAATCTAACATTGAAGTCAACCACTACACATTGAAGTCCTGTATGGAGACGGTGACTGCGGTCTCCAAATTGGCTCACCGACTGCAGAACAAGACAAGTGAGGTAGGCCAGGTCAACGCCCAACTCTCTCTGCTCCAGCGCATATACAAGGATGCATGAGCAGAGATTTACGCACTAAAGGCGGGGAATAAAGAGCTGAAATGGCAGGCCACCTCTATGGCTCAATTTAGAGCACCTTCATACTTTACCTTTGATAGTCGACGGGGAGTCAACTCTCTCGACGATCTTGTAAGCACTAAGGCAAGGCCTTCAATGGTCTCCCAAGACAAAATCTGGAGGAAGAGATCGATGGGAGAGTTGAGTAAGTGAGGGCGGCGTGTGGCCATCATCGGAAAAAAAAAAAAAAAAATCCCTCTTTTTTTTTGTTCTTTTTTTTTTTCTTTTCTTTTTTTTTTGTTTGTTTGTTTGCTTTTTTTTTTTTTTTTTGCATATATGCTTGTACAAATTTGATCGGGGTTGATCCCTGGCATTAATAAAACGAGTGTGTTCTGTAAATCCGGATAGCATGAATGGCACAACACTAAGCATAAAAATCATTTTGTTTTGAATTTTGAACTTGAAAATGGTTGCATTTTAATGAATTCTGAACTGAATATTGAGCCTAACACTGACCAAAATACAAAACACAACTCAATGAAATGAAAATGAAGCAAAAACCATCCCAAATGCACCCCTATATGCTTACCGGAATAAAATGGACACAAAACAAAGCAACACTACTCGATTGCCTGACGGAAAAGCATCGCTAGCAACGAGCAAAAACCGTCCCAAATGCACCATTTTATGCTTGCCAGAACAAAATGAACACAAAACAAAACATCACTGGTCGACCGCCCAACGGAAAAGCATTGCTAGCAACAACTACTGTGCATTTTCCGGCAATTTCTTGATTAAGGTGACAAGAATTCGAAGTGCAGGTAAAGGACAAAAACCTAACTCGACTGTGCCCCTAGTTCATCGCTTTGCCCTTTTCTTTTGGTTTTTTTTACTAAAAAGAGTTTGATCAATATAAGAGTTTGATTAGCATGCTTGTTCCACTTCTCCGTTTTGAAATCATGTGAGTCAGGTTGTGAGCACTGAAAATTTTCCCTTTTTGGTCCCAAGAATGGTCTAATTTTTGCAAAAATTGAATAATTTTTGAGAAAATCAGTCAACTTTATTAAAAGTCCTCAAAATCTATTTTCGCAAATGACCACTACCCGATCAACATGAAATCAACCTTTGAGATGTATAACTGAATTCGTCTTACAATTGAACTCATTATGAAGAAGAAATAGGACAACTGAATCAAATGGGGACGAGTCAATCAAATATGGATAGCTGAGTCGAATAAAGATATACCAATCAAATATGGACGATCTGAGTGAGTTGAAAAATGATTAGGGCCGAACTTCAAGATGAGGCTGCCTACGTATCCTAAAGATAGAAATCAAGCCATGCGTAGTTCCGGCTAAGGTTCACTCGAGTATTGACACTCTCCTTTTGTGCTCTAACTTTTTCCAAAGCCACCCTTTCAAGTGTTCAACCTTGCGAGCTTTTCATTTTTTCTTTTCTATTTTTTTTTTCATTTTCTATTTTTTATTTTGTTTTTCTACTCTAACTTTTGTTTGGGTCGCCCTTCTGGGTTTCAAGCCCAGCGAGCCTCTCAAGGGTGGTACTTTCGTTTTAGCTTGTCCATGTTCATTGGTTGTGAGATCTCTAGGCCATCTAAATCTATAAGAATGACTACTACACTTGACCAGATAGACATGATGATATAGGGACTAGGCTAATTGGGTCTAAATTTGCCCCTAGTGTAGTGACTTCTTTTCTGGTCTTCATTAGCTTGAGAAACGAATCCATTTTGAATCTTTGTCACATTCGACCTTATTGCCCCTAATTCAAAGGCTGCTTCTATTCTAAATCACATCCGACCTTCTTGCCCCTAGTTCAAGGGATGCCTCAATTCGGGCTATGCAAGCCTTATACTTTGGTTGATTACTGAACATTCTGAATCAAGGTTTGAAAGCTAAGGAGGTCGAACCTCAAGTCAAGAGGGATCCTATGATGTACAATCTCAAGATCAATTCCAGGCATGTCTTCATAGGACCACACAAAAATATTTTTTTGAAATCTTTTAACAAAGTAACTAATCGCTCGTGCTCTTACGGAGACAATATAGAGCCAATCTGGACCAAGTCAGGATCCTTCTCAATGCCCACATTAACATAAATGATCTCATTCATCAAGGGCTTAGCACACCTCTCTTCCTCTCAGTCAATCAAATTTTGCAAATCTAAAGGAATTCCTTTCTCTTCATTTTTATTAGAGTTTTGGAAAAAAGTTTTGTAATTTTTGGTCAATGCAATGAATTAAAGGCACAGAGAAGTAGGCAGAATCTTTAGAACTTTTATTGAAAAAAAACTACGACTCAGTGATGACAATAGACTCAAAAGAAAATGATAAAGAAAACCTAAACAGGATAGAAATGTCCAGGTTAGCACTTCCGAAATCAACAGACTCTGACTCACTAGAATGACTCGAGCCTAATTCCAACTCTAAAAACTTTGTGGAATCAAACTTAGACTCAATACTCAATTCAAAACTCAGAATAAAACCATTCTCCAATTGCTAATCAAAGTGTGGGTCATCCACAACATTCAAACTAAAGTCCATGCAATCACAAGCGGTCACTCCCCAATCACAAAAATGGTTGAATATCCCACAAGTTCTATTTATTTACACTGGTCGACTTTGTGGGATATCGGACTTTTCTGAAGTAATGGTGCTACAACAACTTAGCAAAAATAGAACTTCCAATCAGAACTACGGCAACGCTTTGGCCCAATTTGCATAACTGACCACTAGATACATCACCGAAAAAGTAAACTCCACCTCACAAACTGAAATGCCTGAACCACTCATTCGAATTTGAGAACCCATGTATAGATCCAATACATTGCACATAACACACAGCAGGAAAGAGAACAAACACCCCTATGGAGGGTAAGGTTATCATGTCCTAGCTTTTGAAATGATCTGGGGTTCACTATTCAAACAAGTGGCAACATACATCCTAGAACTGGGAGTGCGTCATGTCCTAATTTTGAAAGGTACTATAGCTCAGTATATGTACAAGGTCAGCTCTACTCTAGTGGTTGAAGTCAATGTGACGTTACCAAAGAGTCCTTTGGGTCATAACCAATGAAGATCTTAGGAAATCAAAAGAGTCAATATAGCCTCTCTTCAAAGTCTGAGAACCTTTAAATCTCAAAAGATTATAACACAAGGCCTCCAAAGTAACGTACAGATAGGTGTAGTGTCACAAAAAGTGTGCCTGTGCTCCCACCAATATCTGGGCAACACAAGGACTTTAAGTGCACCAATGCATGCAATGCAATAAACATATAATTGAAAATAAAAGTCATATCATGGAGTTCGAGTCAAGGTTTCATAAAATCCCTAGCAAAGTTGCCAGAAATTGTAACATGCCCGGGGGTACCCCTGCGCATTAAACAGTTCAGACTATCGATTTCTTTGATCTAATATCAAAAGTGCAATGTAAAACATATATAAGAGTCCAGATTTGGAAACTTTATAGAAAATCCATTTTATTACAAAATTATTGCCACAAATGGATTGTGCCATCAGATCTCAGAGTCGCTACCTAATATTTTGGAAAAATAAGAAACACATGACTCGTGTTGTCATAACTAAAGTGTTCTCCGTTCGGAACCTTAGGTATGAGATGGGAAGGTCATTAATTGAGCACCCCCGCTCACCCGATCAAAAGATCGGCCTTTACTAACCATGATATGAATTTTATTTTCTTTATATGTTCATGTTCTGATTATTTAATAAATCCTAAAATTTACTATGTGAAGCATACAAGTATAGACTATGTCACCCACTTTGGAACAACTTGATTTCATGTAGTTTTGAAAGAGTTTTGAAGATGTACAGCCTAAATAAATTGAGTTTACAAATATGAAAATCAACATTATTCCAAATTAAGCGACACAACCTCCATCCACTGGCATTTATAAAGTTTATCACATAAGCAAATAGTCTCATGGTAGAATGCTAAATATAGTAAGAAAAACACACACAAACGGGATGCTAAAGCATAAAAACTTACATGTTTGACGTCCCACGAACAAACTACAAAACAAAATTAGTAAAACATGCATGATCTTATATACAAAATCCTAGTGCAATTCACTAATGCAATGCAACTAAAGATTCGGCTTCTAAGATATGACGTGTGAATCATCTCAAAAGCATTAGGTAGCGTACATAATCACATAGGAATTGATTAAATCCACAAATGCAAACTTAGCCGAATCAATATGCATGAAACATGGATGCAAAGCATGGATATAACGAAAAACAAAATATGATGCATATTCACAAATAAAGAAGGTAAGTAAAAGAACGGGATAGAAAGAAGCAGGGCGGGGAATTATTACAACACTTGAAAAAATAATTACAAATCAAATTAAAGAGGGATGAGGAGAATATTATAACAAAATAAAAATAAAAAACCTCACAAAACACTCAAAATAAAATAAATAAAAGAAAAGGCTTCATGTGCCTTGGAAACCACCAGAAGTTGGTTAACATCGGAATACAATGCCGTTTTGTCTAAAAGAAGCTAATTCGGCCGGCCAACTAGGCCTAGCAAAACCTGCCTTATTGCAAAACCAAGAAAAAGAAGAAATAAGAAATATGTAGATGGCTCAACTAAGAACTACCAGTTAGATTAAAACAAGAAAAGAAATATAAAATAGAAAGTGTAAAATTACAACACAACTAACATGACCCTAAAACAAGAAAACAAATATAAGATAAAACATGCAAAATTATAATAAAACTAATATGAACCTAAAACAAGGAAACAAATATAAGATAGAACATGCAAGATTACAACAAAATTAATATGAAACTAAAATAAGAAAACAAATATAAGATAGAGCATGCAAGATTACAACAAAACTAACATGAACCTAAAACAAAAAAAACAAATATAAGATAAAATATGCAAGATTACAAAAAAAGTAATATGAAACTAAAATAAGAAAACAAATATAAGATAGAACATGCAAGATTACAACAAAACTAACATAAACCTAAAACAAGAAAACAAATACAAGATAGAATATGCAAGATTACAACAAAAGTAATATGAAACTAAAATAAGAAAACAAATATAAGATAGAACATAATATGAAACTAACACAAGAAAATAAATATAAGATAAAACATACAAGAAAAATGAAAGAATTGAAAATTCACCTTCCAAAGAAAGATTGAACTTCTTGATTTTCAAACTTCCTCTTGATCACCCTCAAGGTTGTGAATTATGATCTTAATCCTCAATTCAAGAGCTTGGAATCTGAGCTAAAAATGACAGTTTTGAACAAGTGTATGATCGCTCTTTTCTTGGTAAGAGTACTCTCTTTTTGATTAAGGCTTTGAGTGGTTTTTGACAAGGGGAGGTAAGATGTAAGAGGCTATGTAACTTCACTAGTTTGGCAAAACAACTCTCTCGTTTTTAAGACTTCTTTTCTCTCAAATTCTAACAAAATTTTGGCATTCTCTCCCTACCTTTCTCTTCTTAAAATTCATCCCAAATTCAAGACTAGAGCTCTCATTATATAGCCAATGCAAGTAGGCAATGGTGGGAGACAAAGTAGAGGACCAAGTGGAAGACAAAGTGGAGGACAAAGTGGAAGACCAAGTGGAGCATTTTTGGGGAAGATAATGGAGTTAATAAGGGACAATGTATAATGGAGGTGAATGATGAATGGTGATGGTGGTGTGTTATTATAAAAGTAGATGATGAGTTTGGATGGTGGGATGTGATTATGAAAGTAGATGGTGAATGGAGATAGTGGGATGTGATTATGAAAGTAGATAGTGAGTGGGGATGGTGGGGTATAATTATGAAAGTGGATAGTGAATAGGAATGGTGGGGTGTGATTATGAAATTAGATGGTAATTAGGGATAGTGGGATGTGATTATGAACGTGGATGGTGAGTAGAGATGGTGGGGTGTAATTATGAAAGTAGATGGTGAGTGGGGATGGTGGGGTGTGATTATGAAAGTAGATGGTGTGTGGATATGGTAGAATGTGATGAAAGTAGATGGTGAGTAGGGATGTTGGGGGATGAGTGGGTGCACTTGAATGGATCATAAAATGGCTCAATGGGGTGTCCCAACCAAACCAAAACCAAGAAAAATGGAGTTGCTGCTGTTTTGGACTGAGTCAACAAAATTTGCTATTAAGCCTAACTTCAAACGGGCATATCTTTCTTATCCGGACGTGGTTTTAGGTGATTCTTGGGTCTAAATTGAAGGCCCAAAAGTCTAATTTCCAATGGTGGTAGCCTCATATTTAAATTCCAAGTGTATAAAGAGATATGCCTAATTTAGTAAAGGTTGTTCATTTCCATCGAGCCAGGTCAACAAAATATGCTCTCAAGCCCAACTTCAAATGGGCATATTTCCCTTATCCGAACTTGGTTTTAGGTGGTTCTTACATCTAAATTGAAGCCCCAGAAGTCTAATTTCTAATGGTGGTGGCCTCACATTTAAAATATAAGTGTACAAAGAGATATGCTTAATTTAGTGATGGATGTTCATTTCCCTCGGACCAGGTCAACAAAATCTGCTCTTATGCCCAACTTCAAATGGGCATATCTCCCTTATTCGGACTTGGTTTTAGGTGGTTCTTGGGTCTAAATTGAAGCTTCAGAAGTCTACTTTCCAATTTTGATAGCCTCACATCTGAAGTCCAAGTGTACAAAGAGATATGCCTAATTTAGTAAAGGTTGTTCATTTCTTTCTTAATGATTTGACGCTCATTCTTTTCCTAAACTAGTTTTCTTCCATCCCCTCTTGTTTCCTTCAAATCCAAACCTATCCAAACCTATAAAGAAGATTTTTTTTAAATATTTTTTCAAAGAGTTCACCTCCCTTCCATTTATTTTCACTTTGTCCTTACTCGGTTTACTGAAAAGTGCAATATTTTAATTGAAATGGGAGCCTCGGAACATCGAAGAAAAATTTGAGAAAATATTTTCAAAAGAGGGTCTTAAGGTCTAAAATAGTTTGGCCAAAATGTGTGAAGGTTGGGTTTAAAGCTCAAATTTCATTTTTCTTATTGAGGACTGCTGGGGAACACATTCTAATTGTCATCATCGGGTAATCAACAGAAAGCGCCAAAGTCTTAGGGCTGGTCAAAATGGGGTGTCTACACACTCCCTTCTTGCAGCTCGTTAAGTATGTTATAATTAATTAAGTGTAATTCCTTCGAACTTGTAATAACTTAATTAATTAATTTTGTGTTGTAATTAATTAGTATTGTGTTGTAATTAATTAGCTAGCTCAAGTCTAATTTGTAAATAATTAGTTAGTGTAGCTGATTTATTTTGGTATTGTAATAGTTAGTTAATTTGGTAATGAGCTAGGACATTTATTCGGACCCTCCTGCGCAAGGGCAAAGTTGTAATATTATGTATGTCTTCCAACCCCCATTTCTTTCTCCCTTTTATTTACTTGTTTATGATGGGTTACGTGTAGCATCATGTTTTTCTTAGCATATTCATGACTTGCATCCACTTGTCTTGCATACATAGAGGTTCGGCTCATCATACTAACCCATGTCAAATTTCAACTTCTTTCTTGAATACATACTTAAACTGCATGTTATCAAATTGATTCACATGCCATATTAGTAACTGAGCCTATTAATTACATGTTGTATGCGTTGCATTAGGCATTTTATATCGTTAGACTCATACATTTTTTCTAACTCTTTTATTTTCTTTTGGCTTGCTTTGGAGTACTAGGTGAGCATTTATTACTTTAGCATATTGCATGCATGTGATTGTTGCCATATCGAGCATGTTTTCCATGAGGCTAAGTGCTTAAGTGATATACTTGTTTGAATGCCTATAGATGAAGGCTAATTACTAAAATTGGGATGATTTGATTAAATGTACATATGAGATTACTTTTTCAAGTGGTACATATTCAAACACTTTTCAAACAAATATAAAATCAAAGTGTCCCAACTCTTGCAAATTAGTCTATACTTGTGTGCATCACATAGTAAAGATAACCTAATAACTCGGAACAAAAGCATATGATGTAAATAAGAATCACATCATGATTAGTAGAGGCCGATCTTTGATCGGGTGTGTGGGGTGCTCAATTCATGACCTTTCCCTCTCATACCTAAGTTCCTGAGCCAAGACACTTTGGTGATGACGGATAAGTGGCCTTTGGCACGAGTCTCAGGCTTCCTAAATTTTCCAAAAATATTTAGGTGGCAACTCTGTAATCTGGCAATGCTGTCCATTTTTGGTATTTTGATTCAAAATCAATTTTTCAAAAGAATTGCCAGATTTGGACTCATTTGTGTTTATCTATTTTACATTGCACTTGTGAAATCAGATTCAGAACCACGGGAGTCCAAACTGTAGGGCTATCGTATTCAAAAGGAGCACGAAAAGCAAGCTACACATGGCCGTGAGCAGCTGCGTACTGACGGGAAAAAAAAAAAGAAAAAAGAAAATGAAGGCATAAGAAACCATGGTCCAGGTATAGATTTCAACGAGGGGCAATTGTTAGGGCTGCAATAGAAGCAATGTCTTTATTAGTATCACAAACCAGGAAATTCAGCAAAAGAAGGTACTTACAAAATGAAGCTTAAGGAACAATACACATTGGAAAAGCTATGGGCGTGGATTTTGAAAGTAAGGAAAGAAAGGTGATCGAGAAAATTATATTAATAGAAAAGGAAGACATGGTACAAGCCTCAAAGAGGAAAGGAAAAGGTGGTTGCTTGAAAAAACAACCTTGGAGAAATTGGAGTTTAAACAAGTTGTTAATGAAGATAGTATCTTGGAATATTGGAGGTTTGTGGAGGATTGAGAAGAGAAAGAGAGTGAAAGAGTTCTTAAGGCATAAAAAGGTTTACATGGTCATGTTTCAAGAAACCAAAAGATCAGGAATTTTAGAGCATTTTGTCAAATCTCTGTGGCCTAATGATATGGTTGGCTTCATGGCAGTGGATGCAGATGATAATGTCGAAGGTTTGCTGTGTGTGTAAAAGCCTGAGGTGTTTGATCTGGTTGACTGTTACAGCAACAAAAATTGTATCACCCTTTCAGGTAAATTTCATCAATCAATTGAATGTGTGGTTGTTAATGTTTATGCACCCAATGATAGGAGTATGAGAAGGAAGTTATGGGAAACTTTGGGCAATTTAAAATCCAAGTTCCCCAAGCCCAGTGCATTGGGGGAGATTTTAACGAAGTTAGAACAATAGCTAAAAGGAAAGGATGTACTAAGAGAGATGGTGGGATGAATGAGTTCAATGAGTTTATAATGATTTGGAAATAGTGGATGTTCCAATGATAGGGAGGAAGTACACGTGGTGCAACTCACAAGAAGGGGAAAGATGGAGCAAGTTGGATGGATTCTTAGTAAATACAGAATGGTTAGAATGGTTTAGTTTTAAACTTTGGGGTTTGTCAAGGTTATTATCAGATCATTGCCCGATAATTTTAATGGAAGATGTTAGAGATTTGGAGCCTAAGCCATTTAGATTTCTATATATTTGGGTTCTCCATCCTACTTTCATGAACTTGTTAAAATTAGTATGGGAAAACACTCATGTGGATGATTGGGCTAGGTTTAGATTAAAGACCAAATTGAAAGCATTGAAAAAAGCACTGAAAGTTTGGAATATTGAAGTTTTTGAGAATGTTAATTTCAAGCTCAAAGAAGTAGAAGAGGAAATGCAGGCTCTAGACCTAGTTGCTGAGGTGAGACCACTACAGGATCCTGAATTAATAAGAAGACGGGAGGTTAAAGGGGAGTTATGAAAGCTAAGAAAAATGAAGGAATAGGTTTGGTTGCAAAAATCTGGAGTTAATTGGGCTTTAAAGGAGATAGAAATACTAGGTATTTCCACATCTTGGTTACCAAGAGGCAGAGTAGGAACTTGATGGACTCTATTTCTATCAAGGGTAACACCTTTAACAAACCTGAGGAGATGAAACAAGAAATTGCTAGATATTTTGGTGAAGCATTTGTAGAAAAGTGGAAGTTTAAACCCAAGATTGGTGGAGTTTTTATGTCCATTAAGCCCTCTCAAGCTGAGTTGTTGGTGAAAAAGTTCTTAGAAGCAAAAGTTTGGGCTGCGATCAAGGAGTGTGATGGGAACAAAGCACCTGGACCCGATGGATTTAATTTGATTTGTATTCAAAAGGGGTGGAGGATTATGAATGGTGATATACTCAAATTCATGGCCAAGTTCCATGAGAGTGGAAAAATGGTGAAGGGTTTGAATTGCTTTTTTGTTACATTAATTCCTAAGAAGGAAAATCCAACCACTATACAGGATTTTAGGCCAATCAATCTCATAAACTCCATGTATAAGATTCTTTCAAAGATCCTGGCTAACAAATTAAAGCTTGTAATAGCAAACATCATTAGCTCATCCCAATCTGCATTCCTGAGTGGGAGGTACATATTAGATGGAGTATTAGTGGCAAATAAAGTGGTAGACTGGTGGAAAAGAACCAAGAGAAGTGGGATTTTATTGAAACTTGACTTTGAAAAGGCATATGATACAGTAAATTGGAGTTTCTTGTTTGATATGTTAAGTAAGTTTGGATTTGGGACAAAATGGATGGAATGGATGAGGACTTGCCTAGTTTCAGCTAGTGTCTCAGTTCTTGTGAATGGTTCTCCATCTGAGGAAGTGATAACCCAAAAAGGATTGAGGCAAGGGACCCAATCTCACCATTTTTGTTTAACATTGCAACTGAAGGCCTAAACATGCTACTGTCAAGATCAAAAGAACTGGGACTGATAAGAGAGGTTACGATTGGGGCTAAAGGTGTGAATGTAACTTATCTGCAATTCGCTAATGACACAATTTTATTCTGTGAGGCAGACTGGGTGTAGTTCATAATTATAAAGAGAATCCTAAGATGTTTTGAAGTAGTGTCTGGTCTGAAGATCAACTATCAGAAGAGTGTAATATGTGGAATGGGTATTGATGAGGCTACAGTTGTTGTTTTTGCCTCAAGACTTAATTGTACAAGTCATAAACTTCCTTTCAAGTATTTGGGCATACCATTAGGGGCTAATCCTGGAAGAAATCAAATATGGACAGTAGTGGTGGACAAGTTCAAAGCTAAATTAGCTGGATAGAAGAGAAGAGTGTTGTCTTTTGCTGGAAGGGTGACTCTAATTAAATCTGTTCTAGCCAACCTTCCAGTTTATTACATGTCTTTATTTAGGATGACTCTTGGAATTGTAAAGGAGCTTGATAAGATACAAGCATCATTTCTGTGGAGAGACACTGAATTAAAGAGCAAGATTCACTTAGTGAAGTGGAAGGAAGTTACAATGAGTAAGAAGCTTGGAGGCCTAGGCATAAGGGACATAAGAATAGAAAATGATAGCCTAATTGCTAAGTGGTGGTGGAGGTTTGGGTCTGATGATGATGCTCTTTGGAAAAATTAGATTTGCTACAAATATGGAGCTGGGGAAGATGACTTCCCTTCCATATGGCTGCCGATTCTAGTTCAAGAATTTGGAGGGATATATTATCAGTAGTACAATCAAATCCCAGGCTCCTTAATTTTTTTATGGAGAATGTTGAGATTAAAGTTAATGATGGGAGTAAGGTTAAGTTCTAGAAAGATAATTGGATAGGTTGCTTCTATTTTAAAGAAAAATATCCAAGACTTTTCAGTGTTTCCACTGATAAGAAGGTATCTTTGAAAGAGATGATGGACAAAGAAGACAACTATAATGAATGATGTTTCAACTTTAGAAGGAATTTAATGGCATGGAAAGAGGAAGATCTAAGAAATATGAAGGAGGACTTAGTGTGACAACCACCTCCTTAATTAAACAAATTAATTAAATTAATTATCTGTATATTGTTAATTATGTAATTATGTGTTATGTGAATTATGTGCCATATGATACATACTTGCATTGATTGATATTGTAGTGTTATTGTGAACAGATACATAAAGGAATGAATTAAACCTATCTGATTCGTTAATTTTAACAAATTAGAATTAAGAAAATTGGAAAGGAATTAAAGCCTAATCTACATTAGTATAAATTAATTTAGTGTAATTGAGGTTATATTGTGATATGGATTAAATTAATTTAATTAGAAATGATTTATTAGTCTTGGTAAGTTAATTGAAATATTAATAGAAATGTAAAACAAAAAAAAAAATGAATACAATAATGTGTACATGTGTCCTATTCACCAACTAGGTGATTATATAATGAGCCTTTTTCTATTACACATAGAGAGAGAGAGAGAGAGAGAGAGAGAGAGAGAGAGAGAGAGAGAGAGAGAGAGAGAGAGAGAGAGAGAGAGTTTGAGAAATCAACATAGATTAAGAAGAAAAGAAAGATAGGAGAGGTAAAGGACTTAGGAAGAAAATAGAGACTTGTCTTGAATTCCCTGTAAATATCAAAGCAAGGTACGCTTTTCCTTCTACTTTCATGATATAGAGATTTGCACATGCATTATCATTTAAGATTCAAGGTTGAATTATGAGAATTGATTATCAAACTGTGGTTTTACTCATCTTATTAAGATTTAAGACATGAAAGTAAGTATATAGAAGAAAATAAGGAATTCACCCTTAATATCACCATGCATGGCATAATTCTATAATAACCTTCTTATTTCATTTGGTTTCTTGCATAAGTTTTGAAAACTAAGAAAGAAGCTCCATGCATTTATAATTTAGAGCTCAATTTGCATAGTAAATGACTTTGGATTAAAGGTTAAGAAATTGAATCTTTACATGGATTTGAGTTGTGAATTGAAATCATGAATTGCATTCCAAACCAAATATGTTTCATTTAAAGTGTTAAGTTAAGTTTTTGAGAGCAAATAGCATGAAGATAAGCTTGAATTTGCAAGGAAATACACTGCCCCATCATAGCAGATTTCGACCAACATTTCAACCCAGACCGCTCGAGCGGTCTGGACCCCCGCACGAGCGGCCAACCTTCATGAACTCAGGGGTGCATTCTGCTAGGCCACCTGTAGACGCGCCCGCGTGGGGCCCTCGCTACAATTCGGGCTCGATTTGTGTCACGGTTCTTAATCTGAACCAAAGAGTCCAAATCCGGCAAATCGTTTTGCGAAATAGATTTTTGAAAAGAAGTGCCAAACATGGACTGCTTTGCCAGATACAGAGTCGCCACCTAAATATTTTAAAATGGGAGAATTTAGGAAACCTGACTCGGTGCCAAAGGCCACGTGTCCGTCATCACCAAAGTTGCCTCGACTCGAGAACTTGGGTACGATTGGGGAAGGTCAGCTATGAGCACCCCCTCTCGCCCGATCCGAAGATCAGCCTCTACTAACCATGATATCCGTTTTTGAAAACGTTATGTGTTCTTATTCTGGTTATTTAGCCTAGAATTACTATGTTACGCGCGCAGCAAACAAGTATAGACCAAATCGCCTAAATTGGAACAAAACATTGCATGTTTGTTTTGAAAATTGTTTGGCAACACTCACACGCATGCAAGGATGCTAAAATATAGAACTTACAGAGTACTCCAAGCCAAAACAGAAACTAGTTAGTAATCACATGCATGATCCTAGTTCATGTTAAAAAATGGCTAGTGCAACACATGCAAAGATGCAATCTAGACAAGCTCGGCTATTCTAAGATGGCATATGATGATGATACAACTAACACGTATTCAACTTGGAATTGAAGTACAATGCAGTTAGTATGATGCGCCGAGCCCAGTGCATGCAATACTGATGAATGATGCACGCATGCATAGCATAAGGTATGCTAAATTAAACATGACCTATTACTAACCATCAAAGCAAGTAAGTAAAAGGGAGAAAGAAGTGGGGGTTGGAAGACGTGCACACACTCACCCACACTTATTACAAATTCACCCTCGCTCGGAGGGACCGAAAGAATAATACAAATTAACTAACTCGCAAGCTAATTAATTATTACAAATCACCTAATTAATTAACAAATTAACTAAGCATAAGAAAAGCAATAAAAAGGGGGCCTCGGGAAGAGGGTTCGACACGCGCGTGCTCGGGTCTTGCTCGGAAGTTCACTGCCATGCATAGGCCGCCTCTATTTTCCCTGCTCTGCCTCTTTGAAGACTGCCAAAGTCTCAGAATTGCTTCCCTGGATATTGGGAGACACCACCGGCTGAGTAGAACAGCCACCGGCAGTGGTATGTGATCATCGGCTGTTGGTGAAGCTATCGGCCACCAATGGATTGCCGGTCGGCACTAAACACTGCCGGTCGGCAAATAATGTCTGTAGAACCTGCAGTTGACAGCAGCAGAGGGCAAGGCATAGCATGGCAATGCAATTCAAGCAATGTATGCACCAATCCTATCCCTTATCATGTGTATGACTCAAAGGGACATGATCCTTGGTTCTTGGACCATCAATCGCGTATTTCCATGTGTGATGGCCCAAAGAATCAAGTGTGCATTTTTTATATCGAATGCGATGCACATAAACAAACCAATGGGACTCAACCTCTATCACAAGCATTTCAAGAGGCCAAGCATGCGTGCAAATGGAATGCACTCCTAGGCATGTGAGCTAAGGATGCGACATGGCAATGCAATGCATTCATGCAAGTATGCAAGCAAATATGCGAGGCAAACATGCAAACAAGCAAAGGGTGGACTTAAGCATGGTTTGGGCAGCCCTCACTGAGCCCAAAAACAATGGCCAAAGTGCCCAAAATGAAGGACTAATGGCATGCAAACATGCATGCAAATGATCTCCAACACTTCAAGCATTAAAGAGCAATTCTCAAGCACACTTAAGAGGATGCAAACATGGACATATAGCATGCAAATTAAGCTCTGAAAATCATGCTATAGGAGGTGCCAAACCAACCTAAACAAGACAAACATTAGCATACAAATGGTCCAAGCATTTAAAGCAAGTCAAAGGGGACTTAAACCATGGCTAAACCAACCAAGCCTCACAAGACCAAGAAGGCTTAAAACAGGTCCAAGGCAGACCTAGACCATGCAAAAGGACCCCCTAGATGGCATCTAAGTGGCTCAAATTCAAAAGCATGCACAATGACCAAAACATGGAGCATGCAAGACATGCTTTCAAAGCTTCAAAGAGGCATCCAAGGCAAGCATACAAGCATGTTAAAGGGACTGAAATAACATGGCAAATGGTCCCAACCCACTAAATTAAGGCAAGGATGCATGCTATACATTCACACACTTAAGGCCAACAAACCAAAAAATGCAAAGGGGCTATACTAGGCATGCCAAAGTCGACCCAAACAACTATGGACAGACCTTAAACATGGCAAAATAAGCATGAAAGCTTCACAAGGCTAAGCCTAAGACATGCTAGAATAAAGATTTACAACCTAAGGCATGTTAAGGCAACAAAATGGCATTACAAGGCATGTATGCTAAGCAAGCATGGTGTACCAAAACCAACTAAAAACAGAGGCATATTATGACATAATAAGCACAAAAATCAACTAAGGCATGGTCAACAAGAGCCTAAGCTAGGTGCTCCCTCAAGAGGCAAAAATGGTCCTTTTGAAGGACAACAAGGAGAGAGGGTGGCCCTCTCCTTCTTGGGACTTCAAGGCACCATCCTTACCACTGAAATCCCTCAAGATTTCAGTGGTGAGGAGGCCCAAACACCAAAGTCCCGGAGCTCACTCAAAATAGCACAAAATGGAGCCCCTCAAGGCTTAAGAGGGGACAAACACCTCCAAACCACAAAACACTCTAAACAAACTATTTAGAGGGTCCAAAAACAGAGCTTTTTTATATTATACACTAAGCTCAAACACAGTTCTAAGATAGGCAAAAATAGTATGCAAGAATGGGGTAAAAAGGGGTAAGATTGTTACCCTTGTTGACCTTCTTCACAAATGAAGCTCCAGCAGCTTCTTGAGCTCCAAACTAGCTCCAAAACTCTGAAAACAATCCTCACAAGGCATTCCCTGCCCCTCCAAGGCAAAACACAAGTGTTTGGTGCAAAACCAGACACTAAACAGTCGAGTTCGGAGATCCTGAGGCAAGGCGCGTAGCCGAGACCTCCGGGAACTCCAAACGAACACAAACATGGATAATCACCGGGTGTTCAAACGGTGACGTCCAAGTCTTGAGGACGGTCAAAAATTGGGTGTCTACAGTTGCCCCTCTTTGATAGAACTCGAAATTCATAACAATGACGGGAGTGAATGTCAAAGCCCAGAGACAACCCATTTTTGACCAGGCCGAAGACTCAGACAAACATGCAAGACAGACAAGATATGCTCCCGAAGGCAGGGGCAAAATGCAAGACAATGCACAGAGCCAAACATAACTTATGATCATGCAAAGAAAGCTGTAATGAAGCATAAAATTTTAAGCTAGCATACACCGAACTACACTACAATGCAGAAAGGATGTAAGAGAATTATGCAATTCTCATTACGTCTCACTCGGAGGATACAATACCTGTGCGGCTCGTCTGGTTGCACCAGCCTCAAGTGAACCGTATATACAATATCGTGCCTGTAAAGAAATCAACTCAACAGGTACGATGTTATTAGCAACATGCATGACAATGCAAAAAAATGGATGCAAAATGATATGCAATATATACAAAACAATGTATAAGAAATGCAAATGAAAATGCAATGCAATTGAAACGATGCAAACTATGTGCAAAGCAATCGGATCCTGATCCAATCATGAGCGGTTCGAAACCACACCTATGTCAAATAGATTGATGGAGGTAACAAGTCTGTCTACCATAGAACGGTCAACTGAACTATGAGTAATGTAGACAGACACAAGAACAAGTATTGGGAGGGGATGACAAAGGTGGGGAAACGACCCGCTGGGGAAAGGACAACGATCCTAATGCTGGATGCAACAATTACACTACAATGTAATATATAATGAAAATACTATTGAATGGCAATGGATATGGCACGCAGGCCAAACTAAATCTTGCCTAGAAAAGGCATGTATACATACAAGCCCTGTCTAACATAGAACGGTCCACTGAACTATGTTTCGACGCGAGAAGTATGGGCACATACCAGACCAAGCTCAACATGGAAAGGCGCAAGCCATAGGCGGAGGTGATGCAATAAATGCATGCAAATTACAATGCAATATCTACAAATATGCAATGGAATGGAAATGGATACAATGGATATGGCACGCAGGCCAAACCAAATCTTGCCTAGGAAGGGCATGTACACGTACAAGCCTCGTCTAACATAGAACAGTCCACTAAACTATGTTTCGACGTGAAAAGTATGGGCGCATACCGGACCAAGCTCAATCATGGAAAGGCGCGAGCCATAGATGGAAGTGATGCAGTGAATGCATGCAAGCTACAATGCAATGTCTACAAATATGCAATGGAATGGAAATGCAATATAATGGATATGGCCTACGGGCCAAACCAAATCTTGCCTAGGAAGGGCATGTACACGTACAAACCGCGTCTAACATAGAACGGTCCACTGAACTATGCTTCGACGTGAAAAGTATGGGCACATACCAGACCAAGCTCAACATGGAAAGGCGCAAGCCATAGGCGGAGGTGATGCAATGAATGCATGCAAGCTACAATGCAATGTGCACTATATTACAATGATGCATGTCAATGCAACTATTTACGATGACAATGCAACTATTTACGATGATGCATGACAATGCAATTATATTTTTGTTTGTTTTTTGGGATGCAAATGCATGATGATGCATGATTTTGAAGTGCGCGACAACGCGCGGCTTTTGAGATGCACGTGAACTTGAACATGCGACGACGCGAGTCGCTTGAAATACAGATATAATGCAACTTATCAAAAGTCGTTCGGGCACGACAAACACCGAAGGACTTGCACCTTCAGAGGATTTAGGGTCTCCTAGACCATGTATATTGCACAAGAAATGCATAACAATGCAAGTGAACTATGCACATCAATGCGCCAAAGGTCTTATACCTTCCAAGGATTTAAGGTCTCCTAGACCGTACAATACCTGTGCGGCTCGTTTGGTTGCACCAGCCTTAAATGAACCGTACATACAATATCGTGCCTGCAAAGAAAACAACTTAACAGGTACAATGTGATTAACAACATGCATATTAATGTATTTGAAAATGCGTGACAACGCAAAGCAAGTGGGAAGCATAACAATGCTGTGAAGGCACAGACATGTAAGTGGAGCACGCGGTCTACGCAGTCAACAAAATTGATCATAAGCATGTGGTCTACGCAAGCACTGAAATTCATTATAAGCATGCGGTCTATGCAAGCAGAACATGCGGTCTACGCAAGTAATGAAATTGATTACAAATATGCGGTCTATGCAAGTAATGAATTTGAACATAAGAATGCGGTCTACGCAAGCAAAACATGCGGTCTACGCAAGTAATGAAATTGAATGCAAACATGCGGTCTACGCAAGCAAAACATGCGATCTACGCAAGTAATGAAATTGAATGCAAACATGCGGTCTACGCAAGCAAAACATGTGGTTTACGCAAGGAAAGCATTGCGGTCTACGCAAGGGAAACATGCGGTCTACGCAAGGAAAGCATTGCAGTCTACGCAAGTAGTGTAATTAATTATAAACATGCGGTCTACGCAAGCAAAACATGCAGTCTACGCAAGTAACGAAATTGATTACAAACATGCGGTCTACACAAGCAAAACATGCGGTCTACGCAAGTAATGAAATTGAATGCAAACATGCGGTCTACGCAAGCAAAACATGCGGTCTACGCAAGTAATGAAATTGAATGCAAACATGCAGTCTACCCTAGCAAAACATGCAGTCTACGCAAGTAATGAAGTTGATTACGAACATGCGGTCTACGCAAGCAAAACATGCGGTCTACGCAAGGGAAACATGCGGTCTACGCAAGGAAAGCATTGCGGTCTACGCAAGGGAAACATACGGTCTACGCAAGGAAAGCATTGTGGTCTATGCAAGTAGTGTAATTAATTATAAACATGCGGTCTACGCAAGCAAAACATGCGGTCTACGCAAGTAACGAAATTGATTATAAACATGCGGTTTACGTAAGCAAAACATGCGGTTTACGCAAGTAATGAATTTGAACATAAGAATGCGGTCGACGCAAGCAAAACATGCGGTCTACGCAAGTAATGAAATTGAATGCAAACATGCTGTCTACGCAAGCAAAACATGCAGTCTACGCAAGTAATGAAATTGAATGCAAACATGCAGTCTACGCAAGCAAAACATGCGGTCTACGCCAGTAATGAAGTTGATTACGAACATGTGGTCTACGCAAGCAAAACATGCGGTCTACGCAAGTAATGAATTTGAACATAAGAATGCGGTCTACGCAAGCAAAACATGCGGTCTACGCAAGTAATGAAATTGAATGCAAACCTGCGGTCTACGCAAGCAAAACATGCGGTCTACGCAAGTAATGAAGTTGATTACGAACATGCGGTCTACGCAAGCAAAACATGCGGTCTACGCAAGGGAAACATGCGGACTACGCAAGGAAAGCATTGCGGTCTACGCAAGGGAAACATGCGGTCTACGCAAGGAAAGCATTGCGGTCTATGCAAATAGTGTAATTAATTATAAACATGCGGTCTACGCAAGCAAAACATGCGGTCTACGCAAGTAACGAAATTGATTACAAACATGCGGTCTACGCAAGCAAAACATGCGGTCTACGCAAGTAATAAATTTGAACATAAGAATGCGGTCTACGTAAGCAAAACATGCGGTCTGCGCAAGTAATGAAATTGAATGCAAACATGCGGTCTACGCAAGCAAAACATGCGGTCTAAGCAAGTAATGAAATTGAATGCAAACATGTGGTCTACGCTAGAAAAACATGCGGTCTACGCAAGTAATGAATTTGAACATAAGAATGCGGTCTACGTAAACAAAACATGCGGTCTACGCAAGTTATGAAATTGATTGAATGCATGCAAAATGCAATGAGATGCGCAAAACCGCGCGATGCGTTTTAGACAACGCGAGCGCACAAGATAGTGCAGATGATATGCGATACACATGGGGCAACTTTTGAGTTTTGTAAAAGCCAAAAGGAACGAAAAGGATACACCTTGCATGAATTCGAGTGCCACGCACAGAAGACACGACCCGAGGTCACAACGGAGGCCGGTTGAGTGTTGGAGATGCACTTTCTTGTACTCCTTTGAGCTATGAAGACCCAAAACTACAGATCTGACCCAAACAAGGATGCAGGAGGCTCACCGGCCGGAAGAGGAGGCCACCGGCTGTCCATCGGCCATCAATACATTCCACCGGCCAAATATTTGGCCGACCGGCCAAAAATGTAGCCGACCGGCCAAAAATGCCTGAATCGGGGCAAATTTGACTTTTCACCTCGGGTCTTTTAAAATAGGGTTCCAAACCCTATTTTACACATTCTCCTTAGCTGAAAATCCATTCCCTCTCTCTCTAGAGCATTTTTCTCTCTTCTTTTCTTCGTTTCTTTGCGTTTCACGCCCGTTTCGTCGTTCGATTCGCGTATATCTTCGGGTTTCGAACATTTTCATCCGAATATTTCTTCATTTCGGTGCTTCCTTTGCCATTTCCACCTTTTGGGGTTTATTCCCCTCTAGTTTCTCTCGACTTGCGTGCCTTTTTCACTTCCCGACTTCTCGGGCCACTTTTCACCCTCCCGGGTTGACTTTCCGGTTGCCTTTCCACATTTTCGCCCGGTTTTCCCTTTTCCGGCTATTTTCTCACCATTTTTGACATGGCCAATGATATTCCACAGGACGGGGCCCCTCCTAAGCACGAGATGGATCCCGAGGTTGAGCTCCTCCCATTGAGCGTCCGCCCGTTCGACCCGGCGACCTACCGGCCGGCGATTCATATGCTACCTCCTGACGGACTTTGCCAGTTTCGGAGTTTTGACAGAGCGTGGCGCCCCTGCTTCTCCTGCATGAGCCTACTTCCCATATGTCCTTCGGCGCTTCCGAGGTAACATTCTTTCTTCTGTTTTATTATTTTCCGCAATGTAGAACATAACTGCCATTAGTTGATTCTGTTCTCTAACTGCTTAGCCCGGATGCACCGATACACTGTACACTGTAGTTGATTGCAAACAAACTTACAACCGATATCTATTTGAATCTGAAAAGCTTGCACACGGGCTATATTTGTACTGAACCACGCCAACACATTGACACATCACACGTTGTAGTTCACTGTAAGCACACCAGCACCCGGGATCTGTTTGAATCTGAAAAACTTGCACGCATGCTATATTTATACTGAATTCTGAATGCCCTTCGAAACTAGTATATTCAGTATTGCCTCGCAATTATTTGTTTGAAAACCGGGAGATTCCCATACCGTCCGCGGGTATGGGAACATTGCCGCTCGGGACTGGTATGCTGAGCTTCCCGACGCGGTTCGCCACATTGTGGACCAGGCGGGCTTCGGCGCTTTCTGCAGGGAATTATCTAGACTCACCGCGAGCAGGCCTCTCCTTGCTGCTCTAGCGGAGAGATGGTGGGACACCACCGACTCGTTCCATCTATCTGCGACGGGAGACATGACGATGACTCCCTATGATTTCTCGATGCTCACAGGCATCGGGGTAGGGGATGATCCGATCCCCTTCGACACTGATATGGACGAGTGGACTGCCGCTCAGATCCATCTGCTTGGCGAGGTGCCACCCCTTGCCCGTCCAGGCTTTGTTCGTTACTCCTGGTTCGAGGTGCAGTTCAGGGTCCAGCCCACGTTGGTGGAGGAGGCGCAGATAACCCAAGAGGCCGTGGAGAGATATGCGCGCGGCTTTCTCATGTTCCTACTGGGGACGACCATTTTCGCAAATCGGGCGAACACCGTGCCCCTCTGCCTGCTTAGTGCACTGGTGGATGTCTGGCAGATCTTGCACTATGATTGGGGTGGCGTCGCTCTGGCCACACTCTACGGGTATATGAGCTCGGCTTCCCGTGGCAGCGGACAGTTGCTCAGGGGCTACTGGCGTGCTTGGGAGGTACGTTCTTTTCCGCTTTTCATTTTTGCTTTTCTATCTTCTGTACTCTGTTCTGTATTCTGTATTGCACACACTGTAGTCTGCTTTTCACTAACTGTATACTGCACACACGGCACACACATACATTCTGCTTTACACTGACTGTACACTGCTCACACTGACTGTACACTACTCACACTGTACACTATACACAATACAGTGTCTGCGCAACACACTGCACAATATGTGGCCCTGTTATTCCTGTTTTATTTTGCATTCCGCTCTTATCTGATAATCATATTGATGTTTTCTCTGCAGTTGTGGGTCTATGCCTACTTTCCCAAGCTTGCACCCATGCCAGACACGGAGACCCCCCTCGTTGTCCCATTCTCGCGACGCTTCGACGGGAGATGCGTGCGGAGGCCACGAGAGACATTTAGCTTCTTTCGCCGCTACTTCGACACTATCACCCCTGCTGAGGTACGTTTTATTTCAGAATTTATCTAAGCTTTTCTTTTCACTGCATATTTCAATAACGATAGATAACAAACTGTATGTCACTTTCAGATCACTTGGCAGCCTTGGGCTCCGTTGCTGGCGACGATTCGGGACCGATTTGCCGGTGCTGAGGAGACCTCGCGTTTCTGGATCTTACTGGAGGGCCCGGTCTGTCGGGCTTGGTACCTGGGTGAGCGTTTCCTAAGCCAGACCCTAGGGTTACCAGAGCAGATAGTCCCGGTTCACCCTCCTGAGGACATAAGGGAGACCGAGAGACTCACTACCAAGCAGATGACCGATTATATTATCGGCTGGGAGGCGACCCGCTTCAAAGGCATCGGCGACTACAGAGAATACGTGCAGACGTACATTATACGGTCTCTGAGCGGTGGCCGTCGAGCTGAGGGAGCCAGGCCTGTGGCGCCAGCAGCTAGGGCAGGAGCGGGAGCTGGAGCTGGAGCAGGAGCATCGAGGAGGGCTCGAGTCCGTGGCAAGGGCGGAGTTCAGGGAGGATGGGGGACCGGTTGGCCTGCTCTGCCCACTTTACTGACATACAGAGGGCAAGATGGGGCGACCTACCAGATCCCCTTTGCTCCTCCCCCGGCTGGTCATGAGTTAGCCGGCATCCCCGACTTGCCTCCGGTATGTATTACTTCATTTTGCATCTTGCATTGGCATTTCATTTCAGTTTATTTGATATTCCGCAGAATACTGATATATCTTGTACTCTTGCAGGCGTCCTCCGAGTACACCCGGCAGTCCGTGGAGTTGAATGCCTCCATGATGGGGATGCTACAGCGGACCTTCGACCTCCTGGCCCTCTATAGTATTCCGGTATGTTCTTCTGACCACTGTCTCAAACCATTCATACACTGCTTCACATAATCTGATGCACTACGCCACTTCTGATAAACTGCCCACAGCATTCATACACTGTACTCATACACTGCATTCTGCACTAACAAACCGTCCACAATATTCACACACTGTACTCATACACTGCATTCTCCACTGATAAACTGTCCACAGTATTCACACACTGTACTCATACACTGCATTCTGCACTGATAAACTGTCCACAGTATACTGATGCATTTGCCTTTTATGTACTTTTTCAGCCTCCCTTCCAGATTCCCGTTGTAGGAGGTGCTCCAGCTAGACCTTCCGTCCCCGCCCGAGGGAGAGATAAGGAGGGCAGAGTATTCCCCCGCACCAAGGCGGGGCGCACTCATGTCGGGAGTAGTTCGCGGGCTCCAGTCCCTGATGATGATGACGAGGAGTCGGAGGCGGAGGCGGAGGCGGAGGCAGAGTCGGAGGCGGAGTCATCGGAGGAGGAGACCGGAGGCGGCACTGGCTCGGGCTCTGATGACGATGCTGGTGATGCTCCTGGACCTTCGTCCAGGAAGAGGACTAGGACAGACCGATAGCCGTCGGAGCCGCTTGACATGGATACAGATTTTTGTTGTTTTTCTTCTTTCTTGTACTTTTCCTTTTTGTTGGTAGTTAGGATACTTTGTACTGCCGCAGGCAGATTTTTGTTTCCAAAACTTGTGTACTTGAAAAGATGATGAAATGAAACAGGCTTTTTATCTGAAAAAGTGTTTACATCTGTATATCTTTACATTTCGTACTTTGCATTGCATCACACCATACTACACCTCAATGTAAATGAAATTGATTGGTTGTCTGAAAATTGAACACTTGCATTGTAATAATCAGATAACTAAACGGCCTCATAGCAAAACAGCCCAAGCAACACACTGCTCAAACTGAACACACAGCCCATACTTTGTTGGGGATTAGTTTGCGTACAGCCCCTAACACCACACTCGGTTCATTCTGCACACAGCAAATCCCGAACAAACGGCCCAATCTGACAAGACGGAACACAAAGATGGAACCAGTTGAAGTTGAAGCACACTCAGATGCCCCGAATTTTTTTTCTTCTTCTTTTGCTTCGCACAGATGTAGAGAATGGCACAGCACTCTGAGCATAAACGATTTTCGAGATAAAAAAGGATTTTCAACCGGGGTATCGAGCCTACAACTGAACACAGCGGGGAGGACTCAAACAGAAGGGTACACGTCCTAATCACAACGAGACATGCTCGGAAAAGACCTAAAACAAAAGTTGAGGTGAACAAAACGAAAGACGCGACACGCGGACATGTTCAACGAAAGACCTCAAATCTTGAGGAGCCAGTTCCTCCGGGTGTATTTCCCACCCTTTCTGATTTGTGATTCTCACATCACTCGGCCCTCAGGCTCGGTTTTTTTTTTTCTCTCAAAACCTTTTTTCTTACTTTTCTCTCAGCTTACACCTCTCTATTCTTTATTCTCTCATTTTCCGTCCCTCCCCAAGGTGATTGATGAATAAATAGGAAGTTGCGGGTTCATGCCCAATGCCGTTAGCTCACAGCTATTTCTTCTGGTGGGTAGAGTGCCCTCCTGGCAAGTATGTCGACGACGGGGGAAAGACAGAACGCCTGACTCAACTGTGCCCCCAGTTCATCATTTTGACTATTTTTGTTTTGGTTTTCTACTAAAACAGTTTTGATCAAGATGAGAGTCGGATTAACGTACTTGTTCGATTTTTGATTTGAAAACCATGCAAGTCAGACTATAAGCACTGAAAATTTTCCTTTTTGGGTCCAAGAAAATGGTCCAGTTTTGGGAAAATGAAATAATTTTCGAGAAAATAGTCAACCTCAGTAAAAATTTTCAAAAACTATTTTGCAAACAGTCAATGCTCAACGAGCATGGAACTTACTCTTTGAGATGCGCAACCTCGGATCGGAGGCAATGGAAAATTGCCCCTGGCTTGAAAGGGGTGGATAGCAACGGAAAGTTGCCCCTGGTTTGAGTGGCGACTCATGACGACTCATGGCAAGGGAAAGTTGCCCCTTGTTTGGATGACGCCGCAGCAGCCCGCAAACAGTCTTCATTAGTGGTGGTCGAACTCTTGGACACAGAGATGACGAAGACGGTCATAATCAATATATGGACACAGTCACTTTGGAAGTGTTGGCGACTGGACTTTGGGATGAAATCGAAACCATTGTACGGACTGAGACGCTATGAAAGCGTTGGGGGCTGGACTTCAGGATGAAGTTGCCTACGTATCCCAAACATGGGAATCAAGCCTTACATAGTTCTGGTTAAGGTACACTCGGGTATTTTAACCTTCACTTTTCAAGCTCTAACTTTTGCCAAGGTGCCCAATGCGAGCTTTCGACCTTGCGAGCTTCTTTTCATTTTCTTTTTTTCGATTTTTTCTTTATTTTTTGTATCTTTTCATTCTCTTTTTTTTTCGATTTTATTTCTTCTCTTTTTTTGGTATTTTTCTCTTGCTCTAACTTTTGCCTGGGTTGCCCTTCCGGGTTTTCGGCCCAGTGAGCCTCTCAAAGGGTAAAAGTGTAACAAGTCCATGCCAAATGGTTTTTGAAGTTGAAGCCTCTCTGTATCTAGGAGAACGGCTGTTGCAATGATTTGCAGAAGAATCCATCATGGTTACTCCACGAGCTTCTTCTGGTGAGATCTAATCTTTTTGATTCGGCTTTGGTGCCTCTTGTTCGAGGGCTGCTTCAAAACTGGCCACACGGGCCTCCTCTGACAATTAACCATTGAATGTTCCGAATGAGTTCAAGGTTCAAAACAAACAGGTCGAATCTTGGGGCTGAGAGCGATCCTAGGCTGCACAATCTCAAGAGCGATTCCACATAGGTCTTCACAGGGCCACGCAAAACATTCGTTTTTGAAAGTTTTTAAGAAAGTGACAAATTGCTCGCGCCGAAGATAGTGTGGAACTAATCTGGATCAAGCCAGGGTCCTTCTCAGTACTCACGCTAACAAGCATGGTTTCATTCATTAAGGGCTTAGCATGCCTCTCTTTCTCTCACTTGATCAAATTTTTGCAAAACCGGAGGAATTCCTTCCCCTTCGTTTCCACCGCAGTGTTAAAGAGGTTTTGAAAAAACATAGGTCAATGCAATGATTTTCAGGGCACAAGAGAACAGGTGGAATGCACGGCCGTTTGATTCAAATTCTCTGGCACAACTAGCCCAAAACTACAATAAGCACGGAAACAAGATAGTCACAGCTGTTTCATTCAGGTTTCTCGGATGTAACTGGCTCCACAGTAGAGACATACTCAAAAAGAAAGAAAAAAGGTTAAATACAAAAACAGTGTTCGAGGCAACAACCCCAGAATCACTCGACATCCTATACAACGGGACTGACTCGGTACTACAAGACAGTCCCAAAAATAAAAAGATTGACTCAAAGCAAAGAGGCAGACTCAGAAACAAAATAGAGAACTGACTCAAAACCCAAGCCAGAAGCTACAAAACTGCATTTACAAATGCTCAAAAAGTGCGTGCCAGACGCCATATCTGAAATACACCGAGCGCCGCCCGTAGGTGGTCCATCCCCTTGATCACATACTCGCAGTATCCTCAAAGTCCAACAGCTCAGTGGTAACAGACTTCGCCAAGGTAGGTGGAAGAATGACTTCATTATCGATCAGATCCTGCACTTCATGGCGAAGGCGGAAACAGTTGTCGGTGGCGTGACTGGTCTGCTGGTGGTACGCGCAGTACAAAGCAGCATCATGTGTGAGAGGGAGATTCTTCGGAAGAGGATGAGGTTCAAGGGGTTTGAGGTGCCCCCTTTCGGCAAGAATCTGAAGTGCCTTAGACAGAGGCATGTAGAGAGCATGAAAGATCCTGCGCCCTCGGGGCAGGTACTTTAAGGTTTGAGTATTCTTACTAGATGCACTGGCAAAAGGGTCGGCAGGCACCGCCTTGGTTTTCTGATCTTTCCCAGGTACAGGGTTGGGAATAGGAGGAATTGTTCTGGCATGACGGGGCCTATCCCGATTTTCTGACTGACTTGAACTACCCTCAAGTGGAGTGAGGAAAGCATCCTCCACAGTTTTTGCCACAACTGCGGATATCTGTTGCTTGTTCATCTCCCCGGCTTTCAAAGCCTCGACTGCCCGCAGCAGTTGTTCAATGGGATCGACATCTGCCTTCATTTTGTTCTTGCCCCTGGCCTCAGCCTGGTCAAAGGTTTGGGTTGCTACTTCAGAGCGAAGCCCGGTTGTTGCTGACATGTCGTGGCTGTAGCTGGAAGCCACTTTTGGCTGGCTGAGCTCTATCACAATCCGCCCCAGTAACGGGGGCTCCTGTGGTATGAAATTCCCGGCATATGGTGCCACTGGCGGTGAAGCCGACATTCCATAGGCCAGATCGGCCATGGATCTCTGGAGGTCACCAATCATTCCCATCAGCTCGAATGTAGTAGGCTCGCGAGCCTGATACAACTGGGGAGTCCAGACTAGGTGCGCGACAGGCGACCTAGGCAGATGCGATACATCAACATTGGTTTTATCCCACAGGGTGATCCCTTGATCTAGCGTAGCTGTCATAACCACAATCTCTTCTGAATTCTGCGTCATCATAAGTCCTGCCTCAGCCAGGGGGAACACTAGCTATTCTGCATCAATTCTCTAAACCTCTGAACTGAAAGGAAAAACAAACAGCATTTCAGCCCAAACGGATCCATTACGGGTGTAGCCGAACAACTGCACTCTTCTACTGATCACTGTTCCCCAGAATCACTGTTCCCAAAACTGAACCCGATACCCGCAGATAACTGTTTTCTCAACAACACTGATACTGGTGCCCTCGGGCCTGATACGCAAACTTGCAAACTGATATGTACGTTCCTGTAAAGATACACTCTAAAGCACATAGCAGATAAGTGAGAGCCAAAACACCCCTATGTTGGGGTAGGGTTTCCCTGTCTTATTTTGTCAGGAGCTAGGGTTTCACTATGCACGCAGCAGTTTTCAAACAACCTAACATCGGGTAAGCAACCTGTCCTAGCTTGGAATGGTCACTATGGATCCGAATATGCACTAGGTCGAATGTTCGAAAAGGGTGCCCCGGTAAAACCAGGGTTTGTGTTCCCATACTGTCAGAGCCCATAATCGGTTTGCCTTATGGTCATGTCTTGACAAGACAAGCCTCTGGCAAACCGTTCAGGAATGGCAGATGGCAAACACTGTGTTCCTAGGCGCACCAATGCACATGCAATGCAAAAAAACTCATAAGTGTAATCAAAACAGGATATCACGAGTTCGAGTCAAGCTCTCTAAATTCCCCAGCAGAGTCGCCAGAAACTGTAGACGCGCCCGTGTGGGGCCCTCGCTACAGTTCGAACTCGATTTGTGTCACGGTTCTTAATCTGAACCAAAGAGTCCAAATCCGTCAAATCGTTTTGAGAAACAGATTTTTGAAAAGAAGTGCCAAACATGGACTGCTTTGCCAGATATAGAGTCGCCACCTAAATATTTTAAAATGGGAGAATTTAGGAAACCCTGACTTAGTGCCAAAGGCCACGTGTCCGTCATCACCAAAGTTGCCTCGGCTCGGGAACTTGGGTACGATTGGGGAAGGTCAGCTATGAGCACCCCCTCTCGCCCGATCCGAAGATCGGCCTCTACTAACCATGACATCCGTTTTTGAAAACGTTATGTGTTCTTATTCCGGTTATTTAGTCTAGAATTACTATGTTACGCGCGCAGCAAACAAGTATAGACCAAATCGCCTAAATTGGAACAAAACATTACATGTTTGTTTTGAAAATGGTTTGCTACTCGCAAGTAGGTTAAAATGCAGGTTTTGCCACCCTCAAGTGAGCTTTTAGAAAAGATAGTTTTGCCACTATCTAGTGGGCTTAAAACTCACAGTTTTAATGCATTATTCCAATTTAGGTAATTCAACCTCCATCCACAGGCATTCAAGCAGTTATATCACATAAGCAGCTAGCCTCATGGTAATCCTGCTGTCATGGCAACACTCACACGCATGCAAGGATGCTAAAGTATAGAACTTATAGAGTACTCCAAGCCAAAACAGAAACTAGTTAGTAATCACATGCATGATCCTAGTTCATGTTAAAAAATGGCTAGTGCAACACATGCAAAGATGCAATCTAGACAAGCTCGGCTATTCTAAGATGGCATATGATGATGATACAACTAACACGTATTCAACTTGGAATTGAAGTACAATACAGTTAGTATGATGCACCGAGCCCGGTGCATGCAATACTGATGAATGATGCACGCATGCATAGCATAATGTATGCTAAATTAAACATGACCTATTACTAACCATCAAAGCAGGTAAGT
The DNA here is from genome assembly GCF_055761805.1 of Camellia sinensis. Classification (NCBI taxonomy): domain Eukaryota; kingdom Viridiplantae; phylum Streptophyta; class Magnoliopsida; order Ericales; family Theaceae; genus Camellia; species Camellia sinensis. Next base: position 8,779,967 of record NC_138967.1, read on the forward strand.
AAAAGGGAGAAAGAAGTGGGGGTTGGAAGACATGCACACACTTACCCACACTTATTACAAATTCGCCCTCGCTCGGAGGGACCGAAAGAATAATACAAATTAACTAACTCACAAGCTAATTAATTATTACAAATCACCTAATTAATTAACAAATTAACTAAGCATAAGAAAAGCAATAAAAAGGGGGCCTCGGGCGGGTCTTGCTCGGAAGTTCACTGCCATGCATAGGCCGCCTCTGTTTTCCCTGCTCTGCCTCTTTGAAGACTGCCAAAGTCTCAGAATTGCTTCCCTGGATATTGGGAGACACCACCGGCTGAGTAGAACAGCCACCGGCAGTGGTATGTGATCATCGGCTGTTGGTGAAGCTATCGGCCACCAATGGATTGCCGGTCGGCACTAAACACTGCCGGTCGGCAAATAATGTCTGTAGAACCTGCAGTTGACAGCAGCAGAGGGCAAGGCATAGCATGGCAATGCAATTCAAGCAATGTATGCACCAATCCTATCCCTTATCATGTGTATGACTCAAAGGGACATGATCCTTGGTTCTTGGACCATCAATCGCGTATTTCCATGTGTGATGGCCCAAAGAATCAAGTGTGCATTTTTGATATCGAATGCGATGCACATAAACAAACCAATGGGACTCAACCTCTATCACAAGCATTTCAAGAGGCCAAGCATGCGTGCAAATGGAATGCACTCCTAGGCATGTGAGCTAAGGATGCGACATGGCAATGCAATGCATTCATGCAAGTATGCAAGCAAATATGCGAGGCAAACATGCAAACAAGCAAAGGGTGGACTTAAGCATGGTTTGGGCAGCCCTCACTGAGCCCAAAAACAGTGGCCAAAGTGCCCAAAATGAAGGACTAATGGCATGCAAACATGCATGCAAATGATCTCCAACACTTCAAGCATTAAAGAGAAATTCTCAAGCACACTTAAGAGGATGCAAACATGGACATATAGCATGCAAATTAAGCTCTGAAAATCGTGCTATAGGAGGTGCCAAACCAACCTAAATAAGACAAACATTAGCATACAAATGGTCCAAGCATTTAAAGCAAGTCAAAGGGGACTTAAACCATGGCTAAACCAACCAAGCCTCACAAGGCCAAGAAGGCTTAAAACAGGTCCAAGGCAAACCTAGACCATGCAAAAGGACTCCCTAGATGGCATCTAAGTGGCTCAAATTCAAAAGCATGCACAATGACCAAAACATGGAGCATGCAAGACATGCTTTCAAAGCTTCAAAGAAGCATCCAAGGCAAGCATACAAGCATGTTAAAGGGACTGAAATAACATGGCAAATGGTCTCAACCCACTAAATTAAGGCAAGGATGCATGCTATACATTCACACACTTAAGGCCAACAAACCAAAAATGCAAAGGGGCTATACTAGGCATGCCAAAGTCGACCCAAACAACTATGGAAAGACCTTAAACATGGAAAAATAAGCATGAAAGCTTCACAAGGCTAAGCCTAAGACATTCTAGAATAAAGGTTTATAACCTAAGGCATGTTAAGGCAACAAAATGGCATTACAAGGCATGTATGCTAAGCAAGCATGGTGTACCAAAACTAACTAAAAACAGAGGCATATTATGACATAATAAGCACAAAAATCAACTAAGGCATGGTCAACAAGAGCCTAAGCTAGGTGCTCCCTCAAAAGGCAAAAATGGTCATTTTCAAGGACAACAAGGAGAGAGGGTGGCCCTCTCCTTCTTGGGACTTCAAGGCACCATCCTTACCACTGAAATCCCTCAAGATTTCAGTGGTGAGGAGGCCCAAACACCAAAGTCCCGGAGCTCACTCAAAATAGCACAAAATGGAGCCCCTCAAGGCTTAAGAGGGGACAAACACCTCCAAACCACAAAACACTCTAAACAAACTATATAGAGGGTCCAAAAACAGAACTTTTTTATATTATACACTAAGCTCAAAAACAGTTCTAAGATAGGCAAAAATAGTATGCAAGAATGGGGTAAAAAGTGGTAAGATTGTTAGCATTGTTGACCTTCTTCACAAATGAAGCTCTAGCAGCTTCTTGAGCTCCAAACTAGCTCCAAAACTCTGAAAATAATCCCTTAGAACCTCAATAGCCAAGGGAAGGTGTAATGGCAGGTGTTTGTGTGCAATACTATGAACAAATACACCTAGAACACTCAACAGGGAGAGAGATATAGAGATAGAATATATATAAGCTCTAACCCTAGAACCAGAGCTTCTAACAATGTTTTTCTCTCTAAAATGTCTAACCCTAAAGCCAAGAGAGGAGGGCTCCTCTTATAGAGAAGTCAATCTTGTAAAGCGTACTCAAGAAGCTAACAAGGGAGCCATCCCTCCATACAGGAGGGGAACAAAATGCAAGCCAGCTATATTAAAATATCTGCAAAAGCAGATGAACAGTAGTCGGCTGCTCAAAATTGCCATTTTGATAAAATGTACTGCCAACCGGCAACAAAGAATGCCGACCGACAATATACATTGCTGATGGCAACAAAATACCAGTCGGTGGCCTCTGGCCATGGCCGGTGATGTGTGGGGATGCCTCACAAGGCATTCCCTGCCCCTCCAAGGCAAAACACAAGTGTTTGGTGCAAAACCAGACACTAAACAGTCGAGTTCGGAGATCCTGAGGCAAGGCGCGTAACCGAGACCTCCGGGAACTCCAAACGAACAGAAACATGGATGATCACCGGGTGTTCAAATGGTGACGTCCAAGTCTTGAGGACGGTCAAAAATGGGGTGTCTACACCACCGCTCGTGCGGCCAAGCCCACCGCACGTGCGGCCAACAGGGTAGTCCCGGTTTTGTTTTTTACTTCACTTTTTCCAACAGGGCAGTCTCGGTTTTGTTTTTCGCTTCATTTTTTCCCCTTCTGGGCCGCCATTTGCGTGGTTTTAAAGTGATTTCATGATCATTTGCATCTCACGAATGCATTAAAGTACATAAATGAAAAATTAGGACCGAATTAGTAAAGATGAATAGTTATTGAAGTCATAACAACCGAATTGAATATAATTGATTAGCGACATGAAAGTTATTGAGTTGTTATGCTTGACTCTATTTGTTTAGGTCGGACGCCGAACAAATAGCACGTGTTTTTCAGGAGCCCACTGTGAGTAACAATGTTGTAAAGATATGTTCAAATTGTATTTTTTTCTGAAGGATAAATTATATTGTTTCTGAATGGTTACTTTTTATCGATTGAATGATGATCCTCTTTTGAATTGTATTCGTGGCATCCATAGCGTATTTGTTAGAAATTGGGTGCTCATATGGCATGACCCTTTGAACCTTTTGAACCTTATCCATATAAGTTTGAATTTGAATTCAAAACTTATTTGGATAACCATTCAGGATATCTATACTATCATATCAATAGATATGGATAGATGGATATATAGATATTGGTTGTTATATATTTGATTATATACATCTGATATGATGGGAAGAATATCGATATCAGATACGTTATGTAGTTTTTTATCAATAACCTTTTTTCCTAGACTCTCTCTCTAACTCTCTCCCATATGAGAACGATCTAGCCTCTGCACTGTGACTTGTATGAGTGATACTCATTTTGTAGTATCACTCCATTGCTGAGTTGGTTGTTCACATCCTGGAAGCACGTGATTTACCCATAAGATTCTTCGCTTCAGGCTCTGCTAAAATGTATGATTCTGAAATTTTTCCCGCTGCGTTATAATACTTTGATTTACATTGGTATCAGAGCCAATATGGGTATTTTCGTGCTTATTTTTATGCATTAAAATATGTGTATATTTTTATATAAATACATCTACACGTTATATGCATAAAAATTAATGAATGAGGAAGATGAAGTGCAGGATTTCTGCACTTCGACTCTCATTAGATTGATAGTGTAAAACAGCTTGTTTTTATGGTCATTAAACGTTATTTTTTAGACCATAAATGTTTTATTTTGAAAAATGGAGTTCCGCAATACCAAAATTGGACCAGAAAACACCCTGGAAGGCGGCGCGTGGGCCAAGTCCATAATGTGTGGGCCAAGTCCATAATGTGTTTCATGTTTCGATGTTAAGGAAGTACATCCAAGATCCACTACATATAATTGATCATTCTGGGATTACGGTTAATGAGGATTTGGGCTATGAGGAGAAACCAATGAGGATTATTGACAGGCAAGTGAGGCAGTTGAGAAATAAATCGATACCAATGGTAAAGGTCGAATGGAAGGAGCATTACGGCACAGAAGCCACGTGGGGAAAGGAAGAGGATGTGAGAATCCGTTATCCGGAGTTGTTTATAGAGCAAGGTAATTTAAGTTTGGTGACCAAACTTCTTTACGGGGGGTAGACTGTAGCAACCCTCACCTTACTTTTGTCATACTTGCATGCATTCATGCATGATCTTGTCTTGTTATGTTGCTTTGCAAGTTTTGCCTTGCCTTGTTTTGTTTAAGTATTGCTTGCATGATTTTGTTCCTTGCTTGGTGTGTAGCCGAGGTCATCTTGAGCCTAGTTCACCTCTGAACCTTTGTACTTAGAACTGTTTTGGAACCATTTGGTTGATCCCACATTCACCTCGGGCCTATTGCCGAGATGTTTCGCACTTAGCGATCCTTGTCCATTGGGTAGGTATGGCCTAGACCGAGGTGTGGCACACCCCGGCCAAGGTGTGGCACAGTTTAGTCAAGTGTCGTCCTCCCTAGCCGATGTCTTTGTTACCCTGTTGCCGAAGCTTTGACTTTAGCCGATGTCATTACTTGTCGATGTGTCTTGCCTTAGCTTGCTGCATACGCTTTGGCATAGACTTGTCTTATCAATCAGTCACCTTTTGAGTTGAACCAACCCGGAAGAGCCATGTGTCCGAGCTGAAGGTAAAGTCAGCCGGCAGGCCTGTGAATATATCATTCTTTTGTATCATTTTGTGTAAGGCTTTGTTCTTGAAGAGAGAGAAACTCTAGAAGAGGGAGAAGGAGTTTTAGAGTGAGAGAGTAGGGTTCCGAGTTGATCCTTGGAGATTGAGCCGTTAGATTCGAGCTTTGAGGTAAGAATCCTCACCTACTCTGGTTGTTGTTATTGATCATCTAGCTGCATTGTATGATCGAATCTGTTTTGCATGTCATGCATCGATTTGAAGTTGGTTTCAGAAGAAAAGGATAATATTCATGTGTTCTTGAAGAAAAGTCTCATTTTGATCCGAAAGTTTAGAACAAGAACCATGTTTTGTGTTTGTTCTTGCATGACCTTCTTGTACAGGTACCCAGGTCCATGTTTTGAACTCATGGCATGAAATCTCAGATTTTTGTAACAAGTTATGATCTTGCATTCATCTTCTTCATGATCATGTTCTTCAAAGGGAAAACCCAGGTTTTCCGACTTTGCTTTTGAATAAGGCCATCGGGACCACACCTCGGCAAGGAGGTGTGGGACCTCGGCAACGACCTGGTTGGTACCCAGTGTGTTTTCATGAGACGGAAGCAGTGTTTAAACTTTCAGCATGTTTTGCTTTGTCATTGACTTGAGTCTGGTGAGAATGCCGGGATCATCTGCATGCATATAAAGCTTGTTTTGAGAATATGATTGCCATGTGATTGTAGGTCCTTGATCTTTGCTTTGAGCCCACATCCGAGGAGATCTATGTGAGTGGTATTTTTAATAAAGCTATGTTATACTGTTTTTGATAAATCTTGCCTTGCTTTGTTTGACGAAAGTATTTGTTAAGCATGAATGAATAGCTCTGTTTTGATGTATCAAGTATAAGCTTTGTTATGATGTCATCCTTGGAAAGTCCCTTGTACTTGAGGACTCTAAACTTTCGCAGTACCAAGTATACAAGTCCCTTGTGCTGGAGGACTCTAAACTTTCGCAACACTAAGTATAAAAGAATACGGTCCTTTCTTGGAAAGACTATTGTGTTAAAGCAGGCTACGGGCCTAAGTAACACCAAGCCATCGTGTTAAAAAGAGCTACGGGCTTAAGTGACACAAGTCCCTTGTGCTGGAGGACTATAAACTTTCGCAGTACCTTTGACTAATCGATTACGGATCGTACAATCTTTGTTTTACCGCTGACGGTTTACCGCGCGGATTTGTTTGTTCGGAAAGCTTGATTTGTGTTTCGCCGATGCCAGTAAGCATCCCTTGAGACTTGTAAGATTTGATAGATGAATACGGTTCATCTCTTGTTTTGATACAGTTTTGATGTATTTTGCTCGGAAAGGATCTCGGCTAATATTCGTATGATGTTGGCATGTTTTGTTTGGAAAAGACTTCGGCTATATTCATGCAAAACCTTTATTACTAGTACCATTCACTGAGTATCCAAGCTCACCCTCTCTATATATATGTAGGTGATGAGCAGGACGGCGGCGACGCCTAGATGTGTTTTGCAAAAGCTTGTTTTGGACTCTTATCATGTCGGCTTGACTTATTCTATGTCGGAAAAATTTGTGTTACATCGGCGAATCTTGAAGATTATGCTTCTTTGGCTTGTAATCATTGTATTTGCACATGTCGGCTTTAGAAGCCTTTTGATCAAGATTCTGATATGTATTTCGTTATTATTAGCCGATGTGAAACTATGTCATGTATGTCTTTACATTTGATCTATGCACGGCTCTTATGGACCACTTGTATTTTGATTTATTGTTTCCGCATTTGTGAGCCCCATCTATATTATACTCTGATTGTGTTTAATTTTGAAAGTTGGCCTTCGGTAATCTCGAATTACTGGCCATCACGGCACCAAACTACTAGGGGAGGTTTGGGGTCGTGACAGTTAGACTCATAATTAAATTTTCTATCTTCTGTAAAATTTTCAAAATTTTATGAAAATTAAAAAAAAAAACCCTGAAATAATAATTCATTATTTCTGCTTTAAAATGCATCTAGTGTTGCATGATTAAGTTTATGGGGCTGAATTTTTTATTGTAGACTATTGTTATGGTTTACTATTTACTAGTATGGTTGTTGCATTTTCCCAGATTCTGGAATGTTTATTTATGATTTCATGTGTGTTTTATTAATTATTTAAAATTCCAGAAAATTCCAGAAAATTTCAAAAGTGATATACTTTCTGTTATGGCATAATCTAAATATTAAATACAGCATATTATTATTTTTTGCCTAGAATTTCTAATATGTTGTAATTCGAATAGCATAATCATTTTTGTTAGTTGTTTAAATTCCATTATTAATTGTAACATAGCATGAGTTAATTGTGAATCTACATTATGATGTTATTGTATGGAATTAGAATATTTTATCATGCTTTTAGACATGCTATAGTCAGTGGGAGGTTATTCGGTTGAGATAAATCTTTGTAGATTTACTCCCGAAAACTAATATTTTAAATTAAATTAAATTTTGAATAATTGTCACCTGTGGCGCAAAAGATGATTACAAGTATAACGGTTTTCGATTTTGCGACTTGTGTAATATTGTCACTATTTAATTTAGATTTTTGCGGTAAAATTAAATTATGCTAATCAAATTAATCCCAATGCGAATTTCTCTCTAAATTGACTTAGCTTATGAAAGTTAATTTGGTTGACCTAGACTTAGTAGAGATGTTCAAATGTGAACAATGTAATCCTATTCTTTAGATGAGCAAAAGTCTTGGAGACTTTAGGTCAGACCTCAATTGAGCCAAAGTAAGGAAACACGACTCAAAGTTGCCGTGTTTTTGTTGCCTTGTTTGGCACAATAAAAACTAATGTGTGCGCTGTGGTTACCGGCACGCCACGTAGTTTTGGTTGGCAAGTTTTGGAGTTATGAAATTAGTAAGCCCTCAATAGATCTGTATATGATCTTGACTATTGAGCTGTGCGGATTGACTTTGTAATTTGAGTTGTAATGATGTTGTATCATTGGATAAAGTAACATTCCAGAGTCACGTCATCCAAGAAATGCGAGCTTAAATGAATTAGTCATTAAGTGTAAGATGAGTAACCAGTATGAGCAGTGTTTTGCTCTTTATCCAACTGTTGGGAATGGATGGAGCAAAATTTCACGCACTATAATAGTGTGCATTAAAGTATCACTTGAAGTTAAAAGATTAGCGCTTACTAGCAACAAAATCTATTAACACTAAGTAAAAAGATTAGCGCCAAGTGGCTCCAAAATCTGTTAGCATTGCCAACTTGTCTAAGTCTGGACACTTACTGTTTCCACACTTGAGTGTGAGACATGTTGAGGTGCTTCTTTGTATGATTCCTTAGCTAGGCTAACATTTTTTTAATAACGTTTACCACTAAGCGCAAACGTTGCAGCATAGTAATGAAAAAGGTCAGGCCAACAAGGTTGTTATGACTCTAAGAATTTGGCGCATCGTTTGTGAGAGCATTGTGTTGAATTAGACTCTTTAGCCTAATTCGCGCTTAAGTTACTTCAGGAGCTGTCATAGATTGATAGCTTATTCTCTCCTTCTTGTGGATAGTAGAATTAATTGCAAGTAACTATGATGCGAGAAACAGAGATGGCAAGAGAAGTATCGGCATCTTTGAACTAAATGCAGTAAAGTGTATGGAGAATAAAATTGACTTGAAGGTGCAGGGGATTAGCACTTACTAATTAAATTTGCGACTTAGGCACACTTGATATATCCGTGACATCCTTTTATGATCTAGTGAATATGAATTAGTCGTGAGTCATTACCTAGTTGGGCCTAAACCTTTAAAACTTGTCTTCAAGAACTCACACATTAAGATGATTGGAATTAGTTTATGGCATTGGTCATGAACCGGTGGCTTATTATACTTAATCACATTAATGAGATGATGACGGGATGGTTTAAGTAGGCCCTCTCGGGCCCATTCTCTTGTGACATCATGCTCTCATGTGAATGTATAACTTTGTTCGCAATGGTTGCGCACAAGTAAGTAGGAAAGCCGTAGAAGGTCATTTGTATTGGCGCATTTAGTCCACTATGATATTTGTGACTAGATATGTGTAAGGGTATGATAGCTAAGCCTCAATCTCGACACATTTATAGATTACGATACGCATCTGAGTCAAAATTATTTGATCTTCCATAAGTCAAAAGTTTTGAGATGATTTTTGACATTGCACGTATGAGGTCGAGATCAATTAGATAAGAGCTTTTGTGTTTTTAGTTTTAACCAAGGTGGCGAGTATCTATTTGAGTTATTTTTTAGAAAGCTCTGTGAAGAGAAATGGATGCTTAGAAAATTGATTATTCCTAGTACTCAACAACACAATGGTGTAGTAGAGATAAGGAATTAAATATTGTTAATGTTAGGTGGATAATGGCGCAAAATGTTTCCCAATTGGGAATTGCACTAATTTGTTGCCTATATCCCTAACAAAGTGCCCTCCATATCAGATTTTACACTCCATTTGAGTAATGGGTTAGCGGAGAGCCATCTATGGGTGATCTGTAACCGTTAAGCAACTTATTTTTATTTTACTTCTCATAAGGTTGCGAAGTTAAGACCTAGGGTTCTATAGTGCATTATTGTATGCTGTCTTGTAAACACATAGGGTCATGTGGCGCATTATTGTATGCAGTCATGTAAACCCTTGGGGTCATGTACATATAGGTAAGCAGCTTTGTGGTAGTGTAACTAAGTCACATAAAGTTTTCTTAGTAAAGGTGACGTGAATAGAGTTTTGGAACTCTATAAGATAGAAAATTCTAAGCATAGCGCTTTATGTAGCCTAATTGAGAATGGAAAGAAATTTCCAATATCCTAGGGACAGTGGGAGCGATATGCCTACTAATGGATTAATCCATTAGAGAAGAATACTCTACATTCTTAGTTGCGTGGTAGCAAATGTGAAAATTCTCCACGTCATCACTTGGTGATTGAGAGGGAAACATTCATGATTGCTCCGCAAGATGATAAAGAGCTTAGGATAATGCCAAAAGCTCTAGTCCCCTATTTTTAGAAAATGGATTAATGTTGCGTAGTTTAAAACAAAGTCTTTGAGGATTAACCATTTCTATAATTTGGTTGACTTTTCATTATGACGCGAAACTGTTCTAAAGTTATTCGTAATTTGGATAGTCATTGTTAAGGCATAAGGCTCGCTAGATACCGAAAAGTCGTAACATTGAGGAAAGTGTAGACCATGAGAAGACTTCCTCCTGGAGAGTGAGGTTATTTTGACTTAGGCTATGATTGACATAAGATCGGAACATTGATTTGTGGACATTGTGACCCAACTTTCTCGTTGAAGAATTGGATAAGTAGATCCGTAGGGATTTACCTTATGCTTTTATGGTGAAAAGTTAGGAGCGCAAAAAGGTTGCTAGTTCCAATAAATCTTTTATAGCCTAAAACAGTTATCCAAATAGTGGTTCTTAGATTTCGTCAAGGCATGATAGGCCAACGATGATCGATGAAGACCACTGAGGCATGATCAATGGTACAAAAGATGTTTTTCCTTACTTAGTCATTATGAGCCAGGAATTTATAAGGTTGTCGCCACCTAGGGTGGGCAGTCCTCTATTTTAGATATGATGGACATGGGTGATGTAATTTATATGCTCGGATGTACGATCCGTAGGGATTGTTTTGGGAGAATTCCTATTTTGTCTTCGATGACTTACATAAGGAATATCCTAGAACGATTCTAGATGCAAAATTGCAAACCCATTGACTTACCTATCGGTAAAAGCCAGAGCCTTAGCTATTGAGTGAATCCTCGGATTGTCTTTGGAAGAAACATATGACCTATATTCCTTGATCTTTTTGGTTGTGGGAGCCTAAAGTACGCTATGTGGGCGTATTCGGCATGATAAGTGTTATCTTTGGTAAATGGTCAACTGAGTTGTTTAAACATTGACCTTGCTCATTAGACTGTGGATAGAATGCTTTACTAGTAGTATATAAATTTGCCCCTTGTAAGATTCAATGCGCTAGTTGGGCGTATCCAAAATGAACGCAAATTGGTCACCAAAATATCTTTAGAGAGATAATTACGCAAGAGGTAGTGATCTTGAATCACTTCATGTGAGGCGCACATGGCGGATTCCGTTGTATATACTTATTGGAAGAGGTGCTGATAATGCTTATGTTTTGAATCTAGAATTGCACAAGTTGTGGTCATGTTTTTTTTTAAAAAAAAAAAATCGATCACTTATTTGTTGTGATATGATGGGATGTTGACACTATTATGGTTTGTGTCATAATGGTTAGCAGATGATGATGTCAGCAGGCAAGATTGGCTCACTCACACGAGCAATCACCTTTGGCGCTTGGAAGTAAGCAAAGATGAGACTAGTGGCTTATTTTTATTTGGAGCCAAGAGAGGCTTAAATTATCCACTATTTATGTCGCATTGGTTACAACCAAGATGAGGTCGTGTTAAGGACCAAACATGGATGTTAGTACCCACTTTCCATGTTGTGCCTGTTATGATTAGCCAGATGCGAGATCTCATTTGGCGCCTCGAAGGCAAGCAAATAGAATTCGGGTTAGGCGCTAGAAAGCGACTAAACTAAGATCTGTACGGTGTATCGAGTATGACGTCACTCTTTTGGAAGATTTACTCCACCGTAACATGTATTCATACTATATGTCCTTGGCGACCGAGTAATGAGGTGAGAAAATGGATCCCTGTTTCCTCGCTGCGTGAGTCTTACGTGTCATTATTGATATGACTTTCATTTATGTACCAATTTGTGACTTTTGACTATGTCATAAAGTAAGGGCCTGATGTTCTACTACTTTGGCATGTTGCCTGCAGTCATGTATGATTCGGCCTTAAGAGACATCACTGGGAAAGCGGTCAATCCTAAACTAAATGGCATGAGGGCAAAGAGAAGATCATCTAGTATTACACCACCGTTGTATATTCATTGCCGGCAACTCACATCGCTCTGTATGAGAAGTGGATTGAGTGTGAATATATTACAAGAATTGAGAGGGTCAAACATGCTCTTTTTGAGAGATTAGAGATGTTTTTTGGACCGGTGTAATTAGATGGGTCTAGGGTATATGAGACACTATTTCTGTTCTTTTTGGGTTGATGTCTCTATGCTGACTCATTTTAAGTTTCTAGTATAGAGCTCTCACATGCAGGTGTTCTCAGCAATCGCACGGTACATTGGTTAGTATGAGATTGTTCATTTTTTAAGAGATTGAGATAGAGATGTGGCAGTGTCATGCCAACTCATGTGCGAATAGAAAATGTTAGAAATTGGGCGCCCATGTGGCATGACCCTTTGAACCTTTTGAACCTAAACCTTTTGAACCTTATCCACGTAAGTTTGAATTTGAATTCAAAACTTATTTGGATAACCATTCAGGATATCTATATCTATCATATCAATAGATATGAATAAATGGACAGATAGTTATTGGTTGTTATATATTTGATTATATACATCTGATATGATGGGAAGAATATCGATATCAGATACGTTATGTAGTTTTTTACCCATAACCTTTTTTCCTAGACTCTCTTTCTAACTCTCTCCCATATGAGAACGATCCAGCCTCTGCACTGTGACTTGTGTGGGTGATACTCATTTTGACCCACGAGATTCTTCACTTCAGGCTCTGCTAAAAGGTATGATTCTGAAATTTTTCCCGCTGCGTTATAATACTTTGATTTACAGTATTGTTATTGTTATTGTTATTGATATTGCTATTGTTACAGAGATGTCTGTAAGTTCCAAATCTTGGAACTATTGTTATTGCATGATGACCATCAATTGATTATTCGGTCTTTTAAGACCAAGTGTATCGTTGCTATTGGATGTACCACGTATGACCTATATAATTATTGATTGATTGAATTGATTGGATCGAATGACTGATCGACAAATGATATTGATTGAATATGTTCTAATGTTAATCGATTGTTTCAAAGATTGAAGGACATCATTCTTAACCTCTTTACACATTTGTTATTCACTGGGCTATAGCTCACAGTTTACTATATATATGTAGGTGGCCAGGCACCGGATCAAAGCTAGAGGTGCCGACCAAAACTCATGTTTTGTCAAGCCAGCCATTGTGCCTCATAACGAGGTTCTGAACTTGCACGAGTCAAGGCTTTTTGGGTGATTCAAATACACCCTTTTGTCTTTGCTAAATGTAAAGAATGTTTAAGACCTTTGTTTATACAGTTTTTGATGACGGGATTATGTCCCTAACTTACATACTGCCTTGTATATGTATTTTTGGTATAAGTAGTTATGAATATGGCTATGTACATAAAAGTTTATTTCCATTCCGGTCCTTACAGCTCATTAGACGATGTATATTATTATTGATTGGCTTCTGCCAGCCCCTTTATATTGTATTATTGTCATTATTGTGAAATAGGCCTTCGGTAATCACAGATTACTAGCCAGTTACGACACTAAACCTATAGAGGATGGTTTGGGTCGTGACACTTAGGTTATGGGCCAGCACTCTGTTTGAAGTCCTTGGATAGCATAATATGGAAAGCTAATATATCTGGATGTTTTAGGGAAAAGTCTGTGTTTAATTGGTGTGAGATGAATCTTGGATTAGTGAAAAGTCTAGGTGGTTTAATATGGAATAATGCAGCAACTCCAAAATCCCAATTCTATGCTTGGCCGGTGTGGAAAGGGAGAATAAAGTCAATTGATTTACTGCAAAAGATTAGAGTTGTTGATACAAATGTGGGATCACACTGTGCCCTTTGTAGAATAGAAAAGGAATCTCTAAACCACATAATGTTTCACTGCCCTTTTGTTTGGAGAATCTGGTCTAGCATCATCAAATGGTGGTGTGTGCAATGAGTTATACCAGACACAGTGGAGAGATTGCTGCAATGGTGGAGTGGGTGGTAGTTTAAAAAAAAAAAAGGGAATCACAGATATGGAAAGTATTGCCTTTAGCAATTTTTTGGTCTATGTGGAAGCACAGAAATGATGTTATCTTCAATGAGGTACAACCCAATTTTGTAGATCTCTGTGACCTCATTAAGGTAAGAGTAGCCATGTGGATGAAGTCAAATAGGATATGTTAGTAATGGGCGCCCATGTGCACATGACCATTTGAATTTGAATTTGAACCTTATCCAAATAGGTTTTGAAATTGAATTCAAACCTATTTAGGATAACCACTCAGGATACAGATATTATCTCCATTAACTGATATGGATAGATAATAATAACACATTATATATCTGGTATATGGGTTATGGGTGATTAAGAGAAAAACAACGTATGATCTGAGTTTTACCCACATACTGACTCTCTCCCAAAAACAACGATCAAGTCATTTACACTATGATTTGTGTGGGTGATATACATTCTGTAATATCACTTCACTGCTGGGTTGGTTTATCAGATTCTGGAAGCACGTGATTTACCCACGAGATCCTTCAATTCAGACTCTATTTATAAGGTATGACCATAATTTTTTATTCCGCTACGTTATACTTTGTTTACATTGGTATCAGAGCCAGGTTGATGGATATTTTCGTGTTTCCTTTAATCATGTATATATTTTTATATGTATATGTATACATTATATACATGAATATTTGTAGAGGAGAAAAAAATCTACTTTTATCATATTAGGAGCATAAATATATTTTTTATGTTCATTAATGTCTTTCTTTATACCATAAATGGTTTTATTTTGAAAAAAGGAGTCCGGCAGTACAAAAATCGGACCAGAAAACACCCTGGAAGGCGGCGCGTGGTCTGCACGCGCCACCTGACGCTGTGAGCCGTTTCCACGCGCTCCCACGCGCAGCCACGCACTCTCACACGCCAGATGCCCTGCCAACGCGCCTGCACACGCCCTCACGCGTGCGTCAGCGACGCTGTCCACGCGCGCGCCCTCCGCGCCAAGCACGCGCGCCGTGCTCTGAGCCGCGGGTTGAGCCGCGCACCGAGCCGCGGGCTGAGCCGCACTCTGAGCCGCGCCGTTTTCCTCCGCCGGCTCGGCTGGCTTGGCTACTGATGTATTAGGCGCTGTTTGTTTTGTTTTTAATTCTGAATCGCGTTAAATTGCCATAATTAATTCGTTATAGCTTTGTTTTAAGCATGGTTGGTACCGTTAGACTCAGAATTAAATTTTTTATCTTCTGTAAAATTTTGAAAATTTTATGAAAATAAAAAATATTTTTTCCTGAAATAATAATTCATTATTTCTGGTTTAAAATGCATCTGGTGTTGCATAAATAATTTTCTGGGGTTGAAATTTTTTTTTGTAGACTTCTGAAATGTTTTTCTATTTACTAGAATAATTTTTTCAGTTTATCAGTTTCTGAATTTTTTATTTCTAATTTTAATGTGTGTTTATTAGTTATTTAAAATTCCAAAAAATTTCAAAAAAAAAAATTTCAGAAAATTTCAGAAGTGATATAGTTTCTGTTATGGCATAATTTGAATATTAAATACAGCATATTATTTTTTCTTGCCTAGAGTTTCTAATATGTTGTAATGAGAATAGCATGATTAATTGTTATTTGTTTGAATTCCATTATTAAATGAATATAGCATGAGTTATTTGTAAATTTACATTAAGATGCTATTGTTTGGAATTTATCATGCTTTGACATGCCATAGTCAGTGGGAGGTTGTTCGGTTGAGAGAAATCTTTGTAGGTTTACTCCCGAAAATTAATATTTTGCGCATAAATTAAATTAAATTTTGGATAATTGTCACCTGTGGCACAAGAGATGATTACGAGCATAGCGGATTTTCGATCTTACGACTTGTGTAATATTGTCACTATTTAATTTAGATTTTTGTGGCAAAATTATATTATGCTAATCAAATTAATCCCAATACGAATTTCTCTCTAAATTGACTTAGCTTATGGAAGTTAATTGGTTGACCTAGACTTAGTAAAGATGTTCAAATGTGAACAATGTAATCCCATTCTTTAGATGAGCAAAAGTCTTGGAGACTTTAGGTCAAGTCTTAATTGAGCCAAAGTAAAGAAACATGACTCAAAGTTGCCGTGGTTTTGTTGCCTTGTTTGGCATAATAAAAACTAATGTGTGCGCTATGGTTAGCGGCGCGCTACGTAGTTTTGGTTGGCGAGGTTTGGAGTTATGAAACTAGTAAGCCCTCAATAAATCTGTATATGATCTTGACTATTGAGCTGCGCGGATTGACTTTGTAATTTGACTCGTAAATAATGTTACATCATTGGATGAAGTAACATTCAAGAGTCACGTCATCCAAGAAATGCGAGCTTAAATAAATTAGTCATCAAGTGTAAGACAAGTAGCCAGTATGAGCAGTATTTTGCTCTCTACCTAATTATTAGGAATAGATGGAGCAAAAATTTCATGCACTATAATAGTGTGCGTTCAAATATCGCGTGAAGTTAAAAGATTAGCGCTTAGTGGCTGCAAAATCTATTAACACTACGTGAAAAGATTAGCGCTTAGAAGCAGCAAAATCTATTAGCATTGTCAACTTGTCTAAGTCTGGACACTTACTGTTTCCACACTTGAGTGTGAGACATGAGGAGGGGCTTCTTTGTATGATTCCTTAGCTAGGCTAACGTTTTGAATAACGTTTACCACTAAGCGCAAACGTTGCAGCATAGTAATGAAAAGGTCAAGGCTGACAAGGTTGTTATGACTCTAAAAATTTGACGCATCGCTTGTGAGAGCATTGTGTTGAATTAGATTCTTCAGCCTAATTCGCGCTTAAGTTACTTCAGGAGCTGTCATAGATCGATAACTTATTCTCTCCTTCTTGTGGATAATAGAATTAATTGCAAGTAACTATGAAGCGAGAAACAGAGATGGTAAGAGGAGTATCGTCATCTTTCAACTAGATGCTGTAAAGTGTATGGAGAATAAAATTGACTTGAAGGTGCAGGGGATTAGCACTTACTAGTTAAATTTGCGACTTAGGCGCACTTGATATCTCCATGACATCCCTTTTATGATCTAGTGAATATGACTTAGTCGTGAGTCATTACCTAGTTGGGCCTAAACCTTTTAAAACTTGTCTTCGAGAACTCACACATTAAGATGATTGGAATTAGTTTATGACATTGGTCATGAACCAGTGGTTTATTATACTTAATCACATTAATGAGATGATGACACGATGGTTTGAGTAGGCCTTCTCGGACCCACTCGCTTATGACATCCTGCTCTCATGTGAATGTGTAACTTTGTTCGCAATGGGTGCGCACAAGTAAGTAGGAAAGTCGTAGAAGGTCATTTGTATTGGCGCATTTAGTCCGCTATGATATTTGTGAATAGATATATGTGAGGGTATGATAGCTAAGCATCAATCTTGACACGTTTATAGATTACGATACGCATCTGAGTCAAGACTATTTGATCTCCCATAAGTCAAAAGTTTTGAGATGATTTTTGACATTGCACATATGAGGTTGAGATCAATTAGATAACAGCTTTTATGCTTTTAGTTTTGACCAATGTGGCGAGTATCTATTTGAGTTATTTTTTTAGAAAACACTGTGAAGAGAGATGGATGCTTAGAAAATTGATTATTCCTAGTACTCAACAACACAATGGTGTAGTAGAGATAAGGAATTAAATATTGTTAATGTTAGGTGGATAATGGCGCAAAATGTTTCCCAATTGGAAATTGCACTAGTTTGTTGCCTGTATCCCTAACTAAGTGCCCTCCACATCAGATTTTACACTCCATTTTGAGTAATAGGTTAGCGGAGAGCCATCAATGGGCGATCTGTAACCGTTAAGTAGCTTCTCTTTATTTTACTTCTCATAAGATTGCGAAGTTAAGACCTAGGGTTCTATAGCGCATTATTGTATGCTGTCTTGTAAACACAAAGGGTCGTGTAGCGCATTATTGTATGCGGTCATGTAAACCCTCCAGGTCATGTGCATATAGGTAAGCAGCTTTGTGGTAGTGTAACTAAGTCACATAAAGTTTTAAAGGTGACGTGAATAGAGTTTTTGGAACTCTATAAGATAGAGAATTCTAAGCATAGCGCTCTATGTAGCCTAGTTGAGAATGGAAAGAAATTTCCAATATCCTAGGGACAGTGGGAGCGATGTGCCTACTAATGGATTACTCCATTAGAGAAGAATACTCTACATTCTTAGTTGCGTGGTAGCAAATGTGAAAATTTTCCACGTCATCACTGGGTGATTGAGAGGGAAACATTCATGATTGTTCTGCAAGATGATAAAGAGCCTAGGATAATGCCAAAGGCTCTAGTCCCCTGTTTTTAAAAAGTGGATCAATGTTGTGTAGTTTAAGACAAAGTCTTTGAGGATTAACCATTTCTATAATTTGGTTGACTTTCCATTATGACGCAAAACTGTTCTAAATTTATGCGTAATTTGGATAGTCATTGTTGAGGCATAAGGCTCGCTAGATACCGAAAAGTCGCACCATTGAGGAAAGTGTAAACCATGAGAAGACTTCCTCCTGGGGAGTGAGGTTATTTTGACTTAGGCTATGATTGACATAAGTTCGGAACATTGATTTGTGGACATTGTGACCCGATTTCTCGTTAGAGAATTGGATAAGTATATCCGTAGGGATTTACCTTCTACTTTTATGGTGAAAAGTTAGGAGCGCAAAAAGGTTGCTAGTTCCAATAAATCTTTTACAGCCTAAAGCAGTTATCCAAACAGCGGTTCTTAGATTTCGTCAAGCCATGATAGGCCAACGATGATCGATGAAGACCACTGAGGCATGATCAATGGTCCAAAAGAAGTTTTTTCCTTACTTAGTCATTATGAGCCAGGAATTTATAAGGTTGTCGCCACCTAGGGTGGGCAGTCCTCTATTTTAGATATGATGGACATGGGTGATGTAATTTATATGCTCGGATGTACGATCCTTAGGGATTGTTTTAGGAAAATTCTCGGTTTGTCTTCAATGACTTACATAAGGAATATCCTAGAACGATTCTAAATGCAAAATTGCAAACCCATTGACTTACCTATCGATAAAAGCCAGAGCCTTAGCTATTGAGTGAATCCTTAGATTGTTTTTGGAAGAAACAGATGACCTATATTCCTTGATCTTTTCTTTGTTGTGGGAGCCTAAAGTACGCTATGTGGGCGTATTCGGCATGATAAGTGTTATCTTTGATAAATGGTTAACTGAGTTGTTTAGACATTGACCTTGCTCATTAGACTGTGGATAAAATGCTTTACTAGAAGCATATTAATTTGCTCCTTGTAAGATTCAATGCGCTAGTTGGGCGCATCTACGCTAGTTGGGCGCATTAAGAATGAACGCAAATTGGTCACCAAAAATATCTTTAGAGAGGTTATTGCGCAAGAGGTAGTGATCTTAAATCATTTCATGTGAGGCACACATGGTGGATTCCATTGTATATACTTATCGCAAGAGGTGCTGATAAGGCTTATGTTTGGAATCTATAATTGCACAAGCTGTGGTCATTTTTTTTTTTAAATTGATCACTTATTTTGAGATGATGGGATGTTGACACTATTTTGGTTTGTGTCATAATGATTAGCAGATGATGATGTCAGCAGGCAAGATTGGCTCACTCACACGAGCAATCGCCCTTGGCGCTTAGGAGCGAGCAAGGTTGAGACTAGTGGTTTATTTTTATTTGGAGCCAAGAGAGGCTTAAATAATCCACTATGCATATCGCCTTGGTTATAACCAAGATGAGGTCGTGTTAAGGACCAAACATGGATGTTAGTACCCACTTTCCATGTTGTGCCTGTTATGATTAGCCAGATGCGAGATCTCAGTTGGTGCCTGGAAGGCGAGCAAATAGAGAATTCGGGTTAGGCGCTAGAAAGCGACTAGACTAATATCTGTACGGTGTATCGAGTATGACGTCACTCTTTATGGAAGAGTTACTCCACCGTAACATGTATTCATGCTACATGTGCTTGCGATCGAGTAATGAGGTGAGAGAATGGATCCCTATTTCCTCACTGTGTGAGTCTTACATGTCATTATTTATATGACTTTCATTTATGTATCCTTTTGTGACTTTTGACTATGTCATAAGGTTAGGGGTTGATGTTCTGCTACTTTGGTATGTTGCCTGCGGTCATGTATGATTCGGCCTTAAGGGACATCACTGGGAAAGCGGTCAGTCCTAAACTAAATGGCATGAGGGCAAAGGGAAGATCATCTAGTATTACACCACCGTTGTATATTCACTGCCGGCAACTCACATCGCTCTGTATGAAAAGCGAATTGAGTGTGAATATATTGCAATAATTGAGAAGGTCAAACATGCTCTTTTTGAGGAATTAGAGATGTTTTTTGGACCGGTGTAATTAGATGAGTCTGGGGTATATGAGACACAATCTCTATTCTTTTTGGGTTGATGCCTCTATACTGACTCATATTGAGTTTCTAGTATAGAGCTCCCACATGCAGGTGTTCTCAGCGGTCGCACAGTGCATTGGCTAGTATGAGATTGTTCATTTTTGGGTAGATTGAGATAGAGATGTGGCAGTGTCATGCCAACTCATGTGCGAGTGAGAGATGTTAGTAATGGGCGTCCATGTGGCATGACCATTTGAATTTGAACCTTATCCAAATAGGTTTTGAAATTGAATTCAAACCTATTTAGAATAACCACTCAAGATACAAATATTATCTCCATTAACTGATATGGATAGATAATAATAACACATTATATATCTGGTATATGGATTATGGGTGATTAAGAGAAAAACAACGTATGATCTGAGTTTTACCCACATACTGACTCTCTCCCAAAAACAACGATCAAGTCATTTGCACTGTGATTTGTGTGGGTGATATTCATTCTGTAATATCACTTCACTGCTGGGTTGGTTTATCAGATTCTGGAAGCACGTGATTTACTCACGAGATCCTTCAATTCAGTCTTTGTTTATAAGGTATGACCATAATTTTTTATTCCGATGCGTTATACTTTGTTTACAGGATGGGAAGAGACTACTCAATTAATCAGTTTGTATCTAATCTGCAGCAAGTCACGAATTGCATAAAGTGAGGAGCCATGTTGCTATTGCTTGCTGAGTTGGGTTTGTGGTTTGTTTTATGTTGTTTTTTTCTTGTTTTGCTATTGGTTTCTCACCAACGTTTGGTGGTTATGTTAGCATATGACTGTGCGCTCTTCACAGTGCCAACCTAGTTAGGATTGCGACGTATTGCTTTGATGCTTTTTGCACTCCCCTTTCCTTTATTGATGTATTCTCATATATTTATATGTTATTTTCATTAATAAAGTTATTTTTTTACTAATCAAAAAAAAAAAACGTACAACTAATAACTTATTTAATGAAAAATTAATTATTCATTTTAATATTATTTTCATCAAGGGGTGTTATGATGACATGTTGCATCCGCAACTTCATTCAATTGAATAATAAAAATATATATATAAAATAAGATTTCAGGATCAATATAATTTTTTTATTTTTTATTTGAGATAATTTGATCTTTTTGTTTACTATTTTGGAATAAATCAATAAATATGGGGTTGGATTTTTTGAAATTGAAAAATCAAATTGAGTTTAAATTAAATATATTTATGAATGATTTCATCCGATAAAGTTTATTTTCATGAATTTTAATTTACAGAGAAACAATTTATATATCTCTATATATGTATTTGGTATTTTTATGTAAGTGTAAAAAATAAATAAATCGAATTGCTGTTGTAAAAATTCTTGTACGAATTCGAGATCACACAACACAATTTCTATCCTTGGTAATTTTAGTGTCAGATTAACATTAGGTAATTAAACTTAAAATTGTCAACCAGCTTAATTACACTTATAACTCATCCAAATCCATAAATAAATTTAAATGAATTGGATATGAATATCTATTAAACTTGGTTAAATATGTACCACTACGATCTCTATACCACTGCTACCATCACCAAACCATCACCACTGTTATTGCCGCCACTATACTATCACCACCACCATATATTGGAGGGGAAAAAATTAATGAAGTAAAAAATAAATAAAGTAAAAGGGTGTTTAGGATGATCTAAATAAATATATTTTTTAATTTTTTATGAAAAGATATGCAAAAAAATAAAGAGGTGATGTGACTTAAAAAAAATAAAAAGATTTTTAAAAAAATGTAATTTCGTAGACGATGCCAAATAGTGCCTAAATATGGTCGTGTTTATTTATCAAATCCGTATCTTATTAACTTAATCCGTTTAAATTCGTGTTTAGATTGAATTGTTATAAATGCATAACTTCTTCTTTTTTTTTTTAATCCAAAAAAAAAAAAAAATGGAGTAGTGCAAGCTCCGCCAATCCCCCACCCCGAGCTAAGACCTCACTTTAGGCGAAGTATAAGAGCACCATACCAAGGGACGTCAAAGAATCGGGCACAAGTTAAAAGTATTTTTAGGCCGATCCTTTCCTTTGAACCCACCCCAGGGGCTCATAACTTGTTTTTACCCGCTAAGTAGATGCTCTAAATTCAGGTCTGTTTATGAAATAATAAAATTGAGTTGGGGTTGCAATGAAGTGTCTCAAAAGTCGTAGCTCCTTTTTGCTATTACGTCAAAGGGTAAATTACAGTGACACACTATATGGTTTCTATTTAATATAGATTTCTTTGTATTTGAAAAATTATACTTATCTTCATGTCAGATTAAAATGACATATTTATCTATTTATACATATAAAATAATAAAATAATATAGATATTGTGTTCATGTCATTTCAAAGGAAATAACAATCATCTTCTTTGGTTTAACTCACACAAAAAATTAAGTTTTTTTTTCGTATTTTTTTATTTTTACTGAGTTTTTTTTAATATTTTAAGTAATTCTTTTATTTTTTAGATACACCTAATCTATATATATACTTAAGAAATATTTTGTGATTTTTTTTTAAATTCACCAAATACAAAAATATAAAATACAAAAATTCAATACATTATCTTATATTATTGTATTCAATGAATTTTTTTTTAAAAAAAAATTTGTACAAATTTTATACTTTTTAAATATATCTGGAATTGATCTAATCTAAATATAATTGTGGAAATAAAAATGAAAAATTATATTCATATCTAAAAATTTATACAAAAATATAATAAAAATGTTGTGATAGTGATAGTATTGTAAATATAAATCAAATTTATGGATGTTTTGTTTTAAAGTGAAAGATCACTATTAAGCTATATTATTGTGTTTGAAAATTCATCACTCAATAAGAATGTGTTCAGGTAGAATTTAATGATGAAAACTTATAGAATATAATCATGATGTTAGGAAGAGAAAATGGCAAGATGGTCATTTAAAAAATTTTAAAGTATGATATCAGTAATTCAGAGGATAATTTATAATGATATTATAAACCTCAAAAAAGAGAGAGTAATCCATACTATATATTAAGCAAAAGGGGATTTTTAACCCCAAGTCTTGTGGGAACTCTAATATTTCAATCTAAATTTCTTGATTTTTTGATTTAAAAATAATAATAATCTTAGCATTTATTAACTTCCCCTAACTCTCAAGTCTTACCCTTATAATAACACTTTAATGTATTAAGAACAAGCATAAAAAAAATTCTTTGAAATCCAACACATATGAATTCCTTAAAAAGTCTCAACACATATGATTATTATCCTTCATAATAACATTTTAATGCATTAAGAACAAGCATAAAAAAAATTTCTTGAAAAATCCAACACATCTATATCTATACCATATATTAAGCAAAATGGGATTTTTAACCCCAAGCCTTGTGGGAGTTTCAATCTCCTAATCTAAATTTCCTGATTTTTTGATTTAAAAAAAATAAAATCTTAGCATTTATTTTCTTCTCTCAACTCCCAAGTCTTACCCTCATAATAACACTTTAATGCATTAAGAATAAGTATAAAAAAAAATTCTTTGAAATCCAACACATATGAATTCCTTGAAAAGTCTCAACAACACTTTAATTCATTAATAACAAGCATAAAAAAAATTTCTTAAAAAATTCAACACATATGATTATTATCAAAATATTAAATTTTAATATAATATAATAAAAAAAAGACGTTTAATTCCTAGAAAAGTCCAACACATATGATTATTATCAAAATATTAAACTTTAATATTATATAAAAAAGAAAAAAAAAAGACATTTAAAAAAAACATTTAAAAATCACAATTCACATATATAGATAATTGTAAACACAATCCGTGCATAGCACGGGTGATATGCTAATATCTATCTATACTATACATTAAGCAAAAGGGAATTTTTAACTCCAAGTCTTGTGGGAGCTCTAATCTCCCAATCTAAATTTCCTGATTTTTTTATTTAAAAAAAAAAAAATCTTAGCATTTATTAACTTCTCCCAACTCCCAAGTCTTACCCTCATAATAACACTTTAATGCATTAAGAACAAGTATAAAAAAAATTCTTTGAAATCCAACACATATAAATTTCTTGAAAAGTCCTAACACATATGATTATTATCTCTCATAATAACACTTTAATGCATTAAGAACAAGCATAAACAAAAAGGAGTTTTCTTAAGTGTGCAAGTGCACACCATGTGCCACTTACACAAAAAGTGTAAGTATAAGGTGTAAGTATAAGTATAAGGTGTAAGTGTAAGATGTAAGTGTAAGGTGTAAGGTGTAAGTGGGTTGCACATGGTGTGCAACCTCAAAAAAGGTGTAAGTGTAAGGTTTAATTTTTTACAAAAGGTGTAAGTGTAAGGTGTAAGTGTAAGGTATAAGGTGTAAGGTGTAAGTTGCACACCATAACCAAACCCAAAAAAAAATTCTTGAAAAGTCCAACACATATGATTATTATCAAAATATTAAATTTTAATATAATATAATAATAAAAAAAAGACATTTAATTCCTTGAAAAGTCCAACACATATGATTATTATCAAAATATTAAACTTTAATATAATATAAAAAAGAAAAAAAAGAAGACATTTTAAAATTAAAAAAAAACATTTAAAAATCAAAATTCACATAGAGTTCCAATCTTCCAACCTTAATTTTCTAAATTTTTTATTTAAAAAAAAAACTCAGCATTTATTGATTTGGTCAAAATCTCCTGATTAACAGTTATTAACTTTTTTTCAATCTACATGTCTTTCCACATGCCTATATTTATTGATTTGGTCAAAATCCCTAATCAGCATTTAAAATCTCCCCACACAAATAATTATAGATACAACTCGTACATAGTTACTGCAGTAGCCTTTTTAATTTCTCATATACACCATAGTTAGTGATAAGACTTTTAAATTATTTTTATAAAAAATCTTAAAAAATATAATCTATATATTAAAAAAAATATAAATATCTATAATTATCTCGTGCATAGCACGGGTGATATGCTAGTACTATATATTAAGCAAAAGGGGGTTTTTAACCCGAAACCTTGTGGGAGCTCCAATCTCCCAATCTAAATTTTCTGATTTTTTCTTGAAAAGTCCAACACAAATGATTATTATCAAAATATTAAATTTTAATATAATATAATAAAAAAAAAGACATTTAATTCCTTAAAAAGTCCAACACATATGATTATTATCAAAATATTAAATTTTAATATAATATAAAAAAGGGA
Organism: Camellia sinensis; assembly: GCF_055761805.1. Taxonomy (NCBI): domain Eukaryota; kingdom Viridiplantae; phylum Streptophyta; class Magnoliopsida; order Ericales; family Theaceae; genus Camellia; species Camellia sinensis. The sequence goes on from NC_138967.1 coordinate 8,805,436, forward strand.
AAAAAAAAAGACATTTAAAAATCACAATTCACATATATAGATAATTGTAAACACAATCTGTGCATAGCACGGGTGATATGCTAATATCTATCTATCTATCTATACTATATATTAAGCAAAAGGGAATTTTTAACCCCAAGGCCCGTGGGAGCTCCAATCTCCTAATCCTAATTTTCTAATTTTTTGATTTAAAAAAAAATATCTCAGCATTTATTAACTTCTCCCAACCCAACTCAGCATTTATTAAATTCTCCCAACCCACAATCCCTTTTGACTTCTCTCATAATTATTGCAACACCCTTTTCAATTTCTCCCATACATTATGGTTATACACAAAAATAAAAAAATAAAAAAAAGATAAGAATTTAGCTATAGATCTCAAAAAGATATAACATCTAAATTTGAATTATGATTTAATAATACAATTATGTATTTTTTTTTATGTATATCTATCAAAATTTTAAATCACTTAATAGGACAAATTAATCAATTTTCCAAAATTATTGATTTTTAATTTACAAAATTGATTAAAAAAAACTATTGACTAATTTATTTATTTAATAACAAAAATATTTCATAATCTCTCCCTCCTAATTTCTCTCACAAATTTTCAAAAAAAAATATTAAAACTTGCATTCCTTTTCTCTTCCCAAAAAAATCAGATAATATTTTTTATTAAAGTTGTAGAGATCTACCTATATTTTATATATTATATTATAACATAACAAAAAAAACTAAAAAACTAAAAAAAAAATCTTTAAAGTTTAAATCAATAAAACTCACATGTCTATCACATATCTAACTCACATCATAACTTACCTAAATAATAATTATTAAAAACAAATGGAAACCACATATAAATTAAATTTAAGAAAAAAAAGATACCCACAACTCCATCTTAAATAAATAGAAAAAAAATACCCGAATACAAACCACACAAAAATAAAAATAAAAATAAAAATAAAAAGATACATCTATCTATCTATATCTATATTATATATTAAGTAAAAGTGGGTTTTTAACCCCAAGTCTTGTTGGAGTTTCAATCTTCCAATCTAAATTTCCTGATTTTTTGATTTATAAAAAAAAAAAAAACTTAGCATTTATTAACTTCTTCCAACCTCCAAATCTTACCATCATAATAACACTTTAATGCATTAAGAACAAGCATAAAAAAAAATTATTTGAAATCCAACACATATGAATTCCTTAAAAAATCCCAACATATATGATTATTATCCCTTATAATAATACTTTAATGCATTAAAAACAAGCATAAAAAAAATTTCTTGAAAAGTCAAACATATATGATTATTATCAAAATATTAAACTTTAATATAATATAATAAAAGAAAGAAGACATTTAATTTCTTGAAAAGTCAAACACATATGATTATTATCAAAATATTAAACTTTAATATAATATAAAAAAGGGAAAAAAAAAAAGACATTTAAAAAATATATATATTTAAAAATCGCAATTCACATATATAAATAATTGTAAATATATTAAGAAAAATGGGGTTTTTAAACCCCAAGCCTTGTGGGAGCTCTAATTTTTCAATCTTAATTTTCTAAATTTTTGATTTAAAAAAAAATCTTAGCATTTATTGATTTGGTCAAAATTCCCTGATTAACATTTATTAACTTTTTTCAATCCACATGCCTGCATTTATTGATTTGGTCAAAATCTCTGATTAGCATTTAAAATCTCCTCATACAAGTAATTATAGATACAGCCCGTACATAGTTACTGCAGTAGTTTTTTTAATTTCTCTTGTACACTATGGTTAGTGATTAGACTGTTAAATTATTTTTATAAAAAATCTTTAAAAACATAATTTATATATTAAAAAAATTAAAACAAATATAGATATCTATAATTATCCCGTGCATAGCACGGGTGATAGGCTAGTACTATATATTAAGCAAAAGGGAGTTCTTAACCAAAGTCTCGTGGGAGCTCCAATCTCCCAATCTAATTTTTCTGATTTTTTGATTTCAAAAAAAAAATCTTAGCATTTATTAATTTCTCTCAACTTCCGAGTCTTACCCTCATAATAACATTTTAATGCATTAAAAACAAGCACAAAATTTTTTTTTTGAAATCCAATACATTAATTCATTGAAAAGTCTCAACACATATGATTATTATCCCTTATAATAACACTTTAATCCATTAAGAACAAGCACAAAAAAAATTCTTAAAAAGTCCAACACATATGATTATTATCAAAATATTACACTTTAATATAATACAAAAAAAGAAAAAAAGAAGACATTTAAAAAAATATATATATATATATATTTAAAAATCACAATTCACATATATAGATAATTGTAAACACAATCTGTGCATAGCACGGGTGATATGCTAGTATGATTATTATCAAAATATTAAACTTTAATATAATATAAAAAGGAAAAAAAAGAAAACATTTAAAAAATATATATTTAAAAATCACAATTCACAGCTCCAATCTCCCAATCTAAATTTCCTGATTTTTTTATTTAAAAAAAAAAATCTTAGCATTTATTAACTTATCCCAACTCCCAAGTCTTACCCTCATAATAACACTTTAATGCATTAAGAATAAGCATAAAAAAAAATCCTTGGAAAAGTCCCAACACATATGATTATTATACCTCATAATAATACTTTAATGCATTAAAAGCAAGCATAAAAAAATCTCTTGAAAAGTCTAACACATATGATTATTATCAAATATTAAACTTTAATATAATATAATAAAAAAAGACATTTAATTCCTTGATAAGTCCAACACATATGATTATTATCAAAATATTAAACTTTAATATAATATATAAAAAAAAAGAAGACATTTAAAAAAAACATTTAAAAATCACAATTCACATATATAGATAATTGTAAATACAATCCGTGCATAGCACGGGTGATATGCTAGTACTATATATTAAACAAAAGGGGGTTTTTAATCCCCAAAGCCTGTGGGAGCTTCAATATCCCAATCTGAATTTTCTAAATTTTTTATTAAAAAAAAAACTCAGCATTTATTGATTTGGTCAAAATCTCCTGATCAACATTTATTAACTTTTTTCAATCTACATGTCTTTTCACATGCCTGCATTTATTGATACAATCCCCTAATCAGTATTTAAAATTATCTCATACAAATAATTATAAATCCAATCCGTGTATAGTTACTGCAATACCCTTTTCAACTTCACTCATACACTATGGTTAGTGATAAGATTGTTAAATTATTTTTATAAAAAAATTTAAAAAATATAATTTATATATTAAAAAAAATCTAAAACAATTATAAATAGTTATAATTATTTCGTGCATAGCACGGGTGATAGGCTTGTTTTTTAAATGGGAATGGTATGCGTATTAAATAGAAATGTGAGGAGGTGGTAGTGTAATTTACCTTTCATCTCAAATGAGGCTTGAGTTTGAAGACGGAGTGTCCACGTGGCAGCTTTTAATACTATCACGTATGGGGTTTTCGTGCAATTGTTTAGGACCAGATGGGTGATTTTATCAAGGCTACAAGATTTGACGCAATAGCAAAAATGAGCTAAAACTTTTGAGAAATATCATTGCAACCCCAAGTAAATTTTATTCTTTCAAAAATGGACCTGCTTCCTTCACATGTGACTCAAAAATATAAGTCAAATTTATATAAAACTAAGCTGAAATTCAAAAATAAATCAAATTTTATCAAATATTTTGTTTTTTTTTTTAAAAAAATAAAAATAAAATTAAGAGTGTCTAGTCACAAAACAAAATTTGACTTAAAATTTAGGATAAATTACAAATACACCTCCGAAATTTACTTAAAATACAAGTTACCTCATGCGGTTCTAAAAATTATAAATACTCCTATGCCAGAAATGTTAATTAAACAAAATTAACGTAAAAAATAAAATTTATAACTATTATCCTATATAATAATAAAATTATTAAAATTGTTAATTAAAAATTATTTATGACATCATTAAAAATTATTAATTGAGTTAATAATTTATTAATAAAATATAAAATTTGTTATACGATTAGAAATTCAAAAGAACAAAATATAATTTTTAAAATTATAAAGAATAATTCGTATTTTAAATCAATATAAATTTGTAATTTATGCTTTAGAAGTAACATGAATACCAACTTGGAGGTTTCGAAGAAAAGTCTATGTCAAGAATACCTGTCCCAAAAGTCTAACCAACAAGACGAAGAAATTTCCCAACCCTAGAAGAAAAGTTGCAAAGCCAATCCATTGACTATTTTATTTATAACCCACCCACCATTTAAGACACTTGTTTATAGCCTCCCATCTTTGAAATTTCTCTCTTTATATTATTACAACTTTCTCAGAACTCATATCCAAAAGCTCCCTGACTTTCTCAGCATCCAAACATGGCCAAGGAAGGAAAAGCTACCAGCAAAACCATCCCATTTGAAGAAGGATGGCCAGTGCTACAAGATGCAATCAACAAACTCATTGACAGTTTGGAAGGAGTTTGTCCCCACACTTTCACTGCTGAAGAGTATATGACCCATTACACGTATCCTCTCTCTCTCTCTCTCTCTCTCTCTTAATCTTTAATTTTCATGTTTGTTTTCTCTCTATCTGTGTTTAGAGGAGTTGGGATCCCTGCCCTACCTCAAGTACGATAACCATGAGGTGGGTCTCATTTTTAGTCTATTTTTATAATTCAAATGTTAATTTTATAGGATACGATAGGAAATCATTCATAAAAAAAAAATTAAATTGATTAGATAGTAGTAATTAAATGATCAGAAAACATTTTTAAAAAAATAAAAATAAAATGACAAATGTAATTTTAAAAATGTAATGAATTATTTGAATTATGAAGATGAATCCAAAGTGACCCTTCTTTAATGTGTAACATGGACCCAACTTCGTGTCTAGATGTTTCTTTTTTTGTTTTTGAGCAAAAGTGTCTAGAATTTGTGATTTTTTTTTTCTTTCCATAAATTCTAGATCCAAACAACAATTTTAGCTGTCTGATTATTTGGAACAATCTCAATTTGACTGCTACTACTATTAGCTCTGTCAGATGCTCATGAACATGATTGCTTAAATTTACATGAATTTTTATATGTTTCATTGCTTATTATTATATTTTAAAGGATCAATTACACTTTAAAAGGTTAATTACAGAGTTAATTGCGCCAATTACACTTTTTCCTTATGATCTAATCTAAAAACACAACTTTAATTACGTTTTAAAGGATTAGGTGTTTTCATGCAAAACCATACGAGTATGTAATTAACCTTGCTTTGAATTTATTATCTGTTTGCTTTTCAAAAAAGTTTATATGCATTTTTGTTATACTACTTGAATATCTTTAACTCGGAGTTCAACAGAGCTGTTTACAATATGTGTGGTAACCCTATTGGTCCTCAAAGTCAAAAGTTATATGATGAATACAAGAAGAGCTTTGAAGATTATATCTCATCCAAGGCAAGTGCAAAAGATTTTCTTGAGTTTTTTTTTTTTTTAAAACATATATATTCCTCACTTGCAAGTGTCAGACATCGATGAATTTATTTGTGCCATAGCTATTCTCTATAATATATATATATATATATATTTTAAAAAAAGTAAAATCAATTCATAATAATGTGACAAGTATTTTTTTTTTTTTTTTTTTTGGTCATTTTAAAACGAAAACTCATCAAAGTGGCTTGTATTTTCTAAAATTCCAATGTCACAACATCCTTGTGAAAAAAAGTGAGTATGAATATTTTGTACATATATCATTTGTGAAATGCTAATGAAACAGAATTTTTATGCAAGATTATGTAGGATGGCATTTCTGTAATTAAATGTCATTGAAATAGACACTTTGTTCTAAAATGATAAGTCAAAACTTAGCCACGTCATTCAATATTTATTTGTAATTTTATCCTAAAATATCATAACATATATCAAATAATTAATAACTTTTCTCATAAAAAAAAATCACTCTGTTTGGTTTCAGTTTTCAGAATTTATTTTTCAAAAAATTCTACTTTTTCGTTTTTCCGTATTTTTTTATTTTCACTTAATTTTTTTAATATTTTAAGCAATTTTTTTAATTTTTAGACACACTTAACATAAATACACTTAAAAGTATAATATTTGCGAAATTTTTTTTTAAAAAATTCACTAAATACCAAAAATACAAAAAAATATGAAAATTCAATAAATTTTTCATGTTTTGTGTATATATTAATTTTTAAAATATTTTTTCACAAATATTTTACTATTTAGATACATCTAAGTAAAGTGTATCTAAAAAAGTAAAAGAAAAAAATTGCTTAAAATTTTAAAAATATTCACTAAAAATATGAAAAATATAAAAAAAATAAAAATAAAAAACTCAATTTTCAGAAGACTGAATTCAAAAAATTAAAATCGAACACACTGATTACTTTTTTTTTAAGAGTGCACACTGTAAATTTCTCTGCCTAGAGATATAATTTTTTTTTTTTTTTTTTTTTTTGTGTGTTATCAGGTACTACCATCTTTAAGGGGAAAAAAAGATGAGAATTTGTTACAGGAATTAGTAAAAAGATGGAATAACCACAAGGTTATGACTTACTGGCTCTCAAGATTTTTTAACTTTCTTGATAGATGCTTCACCGCAAACAGAAGACTTCCCAAACTGCTAGAGACTAGCTTCATGACCTTCTATGAACTGGTTGGTAATGCTACATCTATATTTTTGACATATAGAATTAAAGGGTAACTTGGCCATATGTTGTGTTTTAATTATAAATTTAGATAGAAATTTAAAAAGGAGAAAGAAAAATATGAGGAAAATGTGAATGAAATATAAGATATTTTTTTTCTCTGTTTCCCTTTTCATTTCTCTTTTTAAATCCTATTCAAATTCATGATTCAAACACAACTTTAGTATTTATGTATTTCTATTAAAATCTTACTTTGGTCCCTTTATTATTAATTGTGATAATCAACATTTTATACTTTAAGTCAAGTTACAATGTTATTATTCCATTCATCTATCATTAGTGGCGCTGACAAAAATTAAAAGTGAAAGGTCATGAGTCAAAAGTGAGTTTTTGGTGAAAGTGCAAAGATTAAAATGAGATTCTAGTAAATGTGTAGGGGAGCTAATGAGGTGATAAAAATGGTATGCATTGCTCACATGATAAGTTCTGTCAGTCTTATAATTAGACTTAAAGTGTGAAAAGTTAACTGTCACAATTGAAAATAAATGGTCTAAAGTGCTAAATTAGTAAAAGTGTAAAAGTACTCAGTGTAATTAATCTAAAGTTAAGTTACCAAGAAATATCACGAATAAATATGTCAACATGATAATACTCACTTTTAATAAAAATGATGAGAATGTCAGTAAATAAGAATACTCGGGTACGCCCGTGTAGATACATTCTTGATATATTTTTTAAATTTAATTATGTGTATGTAAATTGGCTCATTTTTTAGTGAGGCAGTGCTTTTTTTGTTATAAAAGGTTGTTCGGTTTTCTACATAAATTATTTTAACAATTCTTTTTTTCATATTTAGGTTTACGGGGAAATGAATGATCAAGTGAGGGATGCTGTAATATCTATGGTATGTTTTGTTTCATAATATTTTGAAACGAATATTGTATCCTCATTGTAGTTTAACAAGGCCAATCGTCTTTTTTTTCTTTGTTTTTTTTTCCTTACACCTCACCAAATTTAGCTTTCATCACATTGCCTCTTTTTCTTTTCTTTTTTTCCTCACGACTTTGTTACCCTGACTAATTCTCCCAATTTATTTAACCCTTCTATCTCACATAGACCAAGTAATTATTGAGTCTAAGTCTTGGAATGACTCAAGAAAGAGTTGAGAATAAAACTTTTAACTGAGACTTTAATATGAAGTTACCATTATTTTACCTTGATGTTTGAACTTATAACTTTTTATATAAGAGTCGTAAGTCTTGATTAACTGAGACAATAGACGTAAGTCCTTACTTTTTACTAGATTTTGATTGGGAAGGTTCACTTAGCCATCCTTTATGTTGTATTTAAATTTTAAATTTGATGAGAAATTTTGTAAAGGAAAAACAAAAAAAGAAAAGAAAGAATTTCATTTACAAATTCAAAATTCAAACATCTCCTCCACCACCACCACCACCACCACCACCACCACCACCACCACCACCACCACCACCCATTGAAAAAGAGTTCAATAAAGTAAATGGTTTGGGGAGGTTGATTTGTCAATCTCATACCTTATTCAATCCAGTTGCTTAATACTATTTATTAAATGGTTGTTGGATTAAATTATCTTAATACGTAAATAGTTTTGACCCATCCATGTGATATGTTTCAGATTGATCAAGAGCGTGAAGGAGATGAGATTGATCACGCATTAGTGAAGAATGTTTTGGATATCTACACAGAGATGGGAGAGGGCTCTATGAAATACTACCAAAAGGACTTTGAAGAAGCTATGCTTGTAGACACTGGTGCATTTTATTCTCAAAAGGCCTCAATTTGGATTACTAGTGAATCCTACAAGGATTACATGCTTAAGGTCACTCTTCCCTTCTGTTTGATTGGGCAATATATATATATATATATTTTATATTTTCTGAAACTTGGTATGATAAAAATCGTTTTCAATAATCAATAGAAAATAAACGTTTTGGATGTTTTCTACTTTTGAGATATTAAAGATGTTTTGAAGAAGTTATACCACCATTGCCACCTCACCACCACACTGTTGTCAATGCTGTCACCACCCCCACTATCACCACTAATACAATCACTAACATAATAAGTTTTAAGGTTGGAACTGAATATAAAGTAGTGGTTTTCACTGAAACTAATGGAGCGTTAATATTGCTACTATATTTGTTTGGTTAAATTAAGAATTAACAATTTTTTTTTTCTTGTTGAATGTTTAGGTTGAAGGATGCTTGAAGCAAGAGACAGAGAGAGTTTCTTGTTACTTGCAACACACAAGCCAACAAAAGTTGTTGGAGGTCTTTGTAGCTTCAAAACCTTGTGCTAAAATTACTATTATAATAATTTTCTTTTTTTCTTTTTATTCTCTAAATCACATGAGAATGGACTTTAAGAACTTTATTATTAGAAAATCCTATTCTTTCAAAAGTTTTACACATAATTTTAATTATCTATTAAAATGATATGACAATAATATTTTTATAATTGACACATTTTGATGGCTTCATTTTTTTTTTTTTTTAAATGATGCACCCACAACTTAACGATATCATTCTATATAATTTTTTGTTTGTAAAGGTACAAAATGATGTATCGTGCATACATATGTATATGCATTTTTAAAAGTAAAGAAATTCATCATTTTAGTTCATAATCATAAAAATGTCATTGTCACATCATTTTATACCCAAAAAAAAAAATTATAAAATGTTGTTATCTACCAATATAATTTCATTGAAATTTACTTTGAAACTGCATGTTGTTTCTCATTCTCAATTCTTGTTTTTGATCATAGGTTGTAGAACATGAATTGCTCTTTGTATTTGCAAGCAAACTTGAAGAGAAAAAACAACTTGACAGTGAGGCTGCATAAATTGATGAGTGGGCCATCTATGTCTTTCATTTCTTTTCTTTTCGTTTCTTTTTTTATTTCTTCTTCCCTTTTACTTTGATGGGTGATATTGAGAATTGTTTGTCATTGAAGGACTGAAGTACAATAAAACCAAATTTCTTCAAGCTTTAAGAGAAGAGAGTTTAGCACGAAGTGCAAACAACAATGTAATAAATAAATCCACAATTGTGCAATTTTATATGTGTAGACGTCCCCGAACGTTCCGGAAAAAAAAATCCCATTTCGTTCATTTGAGCTTACTACAGTTCGGACTCAAATTTCACGGTTCTTAATCTGATCTTGCAAAGTGTAATGCAAGACTGATAAATCACCAAAGAGTCCAAATCCGGCAAATCATTTTGAAAAACTGATTTTTAAGAAAGAAGTGCCAAACATGGACTGCTTTGCCAGATACAGAGTCACCACCTAAATATTTATTTTGGGGGAATTTAGGAAACCCTGACTCATTGCCTAAGGCCACGTGTCCGTCATCACCAAAGTTGCCTCGGCTCGGGAACTTGGATACGATTGAGGAAGGTCATCTATGAGCACCCCCGCTCACCCGATCCGAAGATCGGCCTGTACTAAGCATGATATCTTGTTTTTTAAAACATATGCGTTCTTATTCCGATTAATTAGTTAGAATTACTATGTGATACGCACAACACACAAGTATATAATAGATCGCCTAATTTTGAACAAAGTATCGCATATCCGTTTGTTCGGAAATGGTTTAGAATTTGCTACTCGCAAGTAGGCTAAAATGCGGATTTCGATGAATTGTCTCAATTCAAGTAATCCAACATTCACCCACACACATTCAGGCAGTTATATCACATAAGCAAATGGCCTCATGACAAACATGCTATCATGGCAACACTTACACGCATGCAGTATGCTAAAGCATAAATGCTTACCTAGTACTCCGAGCCAAAACAATAGCTAGTTAATAATCAAATGCATAATCCTAGCTCATGTTAAGATGGCTAATGCAACACATGCAAAATGCAACTAGAATAGGCTCGGCTAATCTAAGAATGACATGTGAAATGCGACAACTCGATACACGTATTCAAGTTGGAATTGAAATACTACGCAATTAGTATGATGCGCCGAGCCCGGTGCGTGCAATACGAATGAATGTATGCAAACATGCTATCATAAGTCTGCTAATTGAAACATGGCCTAAAACTATCCATTGAAAGTAGATAAGTAAAAGGGAGAAAAACGTGGGGTTGGAAGACATTAACACACGTACGCACGCTTATTACAAAATTCACCTCTCGACGGAGGGTCCGAATAAATAATACAAACCGAATAATTGATCAACTATCCTAGCTAATTAATTATTACAAACCCTTAATTAATTAACAAATTACTTACAAAAGGAGGCCGCCGCAGCTCCACCTCGGAATGATTGAATAATGCATGCTCGATCGCCTCGCTCGGAAACCCGTTGCCATGCCACATGTTGCCTCTGTTTCCACTGTTTTATGCCTCTGAAAATTGCATCAGTCCCAAGGATGCTTCTGAACCACTCCCTAAGCACTGTGGGATGTCACCGGCCAAGGTATAGGACCACCGGCCATTGGAAAATGGTTATCGACCATTTGTAAGGCTCTCGGCCAGATTTTGGTAGCCGGCCGGCACTAAAGATGGCTGACCAGCCATATATTCCAGCAGGATCTTGTTTTTGTTGCAACAGAGGACAGACAGTGCATGGCAAGGCATTTACAAGATAATGTGTGCACAACCACCCTCCCTATCATGCTATAAACTCAAGGGAGTATGGCTCTCGACCCTCGGACCACCAATCACGCATTTCAATGTATGGTGGCCAAAGGTGCCATGTGTGCAAATCAATGTGGAATGAATGCAACAAAACATATGAATGCCTAGAATTCTATCATGCTTGATCAAGAGCGTCGGCGACCAAGGGTTGAGGCACGTTTCGTCACTTCATGTATGAAACGTCCCTCGGCCCTCATGTTTGGTTTGATACCCCAAACCAAACACAATGCAATACATGCAATCAAGTACAATGCAACATGGGAATGTAAGGCAATGTAACATGAGCATGTCAAGTGCAATGTGATGCAACCTAACACGCAAATAGCATGGCAATGCAACAAGTATGTAATGCTACAATGCAACCTGGATATGAAAATACACAAAATGATAGGCATGCAACAATGACACCAACCATAAGGATGCAACAACATGCGATGCGATAAGCATACAACAATATACAAATGCATGACCCATGGACTTACACTAAAGATGGATAGACCTCAGCTGTACCAAAAACAATGGCCAAAGGTGATGGAATGACAGGATGAAATGCAGAATGAGCATGCGCATGCAATGGTCCAAGAATTAAAGCACAAGGTCACAACACCCAAACATGAGCGAGGGGTGACAATCATGGCAATATGGTGACACCATAAACTCTGAAATTATGTTAAGAGTGATGCCAAATCAAACACACAACACAAGCAAGGCATGCTAATGGACTTCAAATTCAAAACTAGCTGAGGTACTTGAACCATGGCCATATCAACCAAGCCCCAAAGGACCAAGGTGACCCAAAACAGTCCCAAGAAGGACCAAAACAAGGCTAGAACATGCATGGGATGAGGCCAAAACATGCTAAAAAGACGAGCACAAAACAAGACGCATACAAGGCCAAAAAGGGGCAATTGCACTACACCTATTACAACCAAACATGGCATGACCTAGGTCAATAAAATTAGAGTTATGGCATGTTAGAATGAGCCCCAAAACCCACTTAGATGGCATCCCAAAGGTCTAAGTATGATGGCATGCACAATGACCTATTCTTAAGGCATGAAACATAAACTATCCAAAGCATGGAATAGGTGATAAAGGCAAGTGCATGACCATGAAACATGGACTGAAATCACATTTCACATGATGCCAAATCATGAAAATACTTCAAGTAACACATGCTAATGAACTCAAGGCACAAAGCTTACAAGCTAGAATGAACCAAGGCTATGCAAGACAATGCATATATGATCAAATCAACACCAAGCAGAGCTTAAACATGGTAAAACACGAGGGAAAGCTCCTTGGAGTCGAGCCAAAACATGCAAGAATAGTGGTCCAAACACAAGATGCATGTTATGCAGACATGCAAGATTACTCTACAAGTATGTGAAGCATGCAAGATGCCATCAAACCAACATGGAATGGAGTTAAGGTAGATCCTAAAAGCCACTAAAATGTGCTGAAATAGAACCAAGACATGTTAAGTAAACATACTACTCTTATAAGCCAACAACACAAGCAAATGAGACACAAAGGAGGGGGGTGTCCCTCTCCTATTCAAGACCTCAAAACACTTCTCTACCACTAAAAATCCTCTGGATTTCAGTGGTGGGAAGGTTAAAATAAGATGATCCCAAAGCTCGAAAGTGAAGGCACAAAACAAGGCCAAACAAGGCCTAAGAGGGGGCAGACAACACCCAACCAAAAAGTGACCTTAAACAGCCATAACAAGCATACAAAATCAGAGCTTTTTGTAGTTTAGAGTCAAGCTTAAAACAATATAGAAGTATGTGTAAAAAGGCTAAGCCAAAATAGGGTATCAAAAGCAAGTTGACTCACCCTTGAAGAACAACTTCAAGAACACAACTCCAGCAATCTTCTTGGATCAAAAGCAGCCCAAGAACTCTAAAATCAACCTTCTAGTGCCTCAGCAACCAAGGATAGTGTAGTGCTAGGTGTTTGTGTGCAATAGTAAGAACAAAACACACTTTTGAGCTCAAACACACATACAAATCTAAAGAGAGGGAGATATAGAGAGAGAGATATATCTAACTTGTATATCAAATTTCTAGAACCCCTGAAAAGGGAGAGGAGGCTCTCCTTTTATAGAAATCTAATTTTTTCAAGCTTCTTGGAGAAGCTAAGCAAGGCTCAAATCCCTCCATACACGTGTATGGAGGGGGGAATTGTGCATGGCAGCTGTGCCAGCTGGCACAAAAATATCTACCAAAAGCAGATGGAAAGGGGTCGGCCGGAAAATATGGCCGATCGACCAACAAAGGTGGCCGACCGACCAAATATAATGCCGATCGGCCAACACTCTTGGCTGATGGCAAGAAAAAGAGGCCGATGGCCTCAAGCCCTGGCCGATGGGTTGAGAAAATGGCCAACAAACCACCCTCTTCCCTCAGAAGCAAAAACACAAGTGTTTGGTCCATAACCAAGAACAAAACAGACAAGTTGAGAGATCTTGAGGCGAGGCGCGCGACCGAGACCTCTGAGAACTCAAAACGAACACGAACTTGGATAATCATCGAGTGTTCAAACGATGACATCCAAGTCTTGAGGACGGTCAAAAATGGGGTGTCTACAGCTGCCCCTCTTTGACAGAACTCAAAAGTCATAACAATGACGGGAGTGAATGTCAAAGCCCAGAGACGACCCATTTTTGACAAGGACGAAGCCTTAGACAAAGCATATAAGCTAGCAAAGATATGTGCCCGAAGGTGGGGGCAAAATGCAGAGACAATGCACAAAACCGAATCATAACTTATGATCATGCAAAGGGAGCTGTAATGAAGCATAACATGCGACAGTTTAAGCAAGCAAATACAAATCTAACTACATTCATGCAGAAAGGATGTAAGAGAATTATGCAATTCTCACTGCGTCTCACGCGGAGAAGACAAAATGCGACTACCGAGGACACCTGGAGTCTCAAATACAATATCTCTCAGCGTAACACACGCAGGAGAGGAAAAGGGTTGTGCAAGAAAGCGCGATACACATGACAGTGCGAATACGTCCAAACGCAACACGCGAGTAGAGAAAGGTTGCGCAACAAAGCGCAATGCACATAACAGTGCGGATACGTCCAAACGCAACACGCGAGTGGAGAAAGGATATGTCCAAACGCAGCACGCGAATGGAGAGAGGATACGTCCAAACGCGGCACACGAGTGGAGAAAGGATACGTCCAAACGCGGAACGCGAATGGCAAAAGGATACGTCCAAATGCGACACGCGAGTGGAGAAAGGATACGTCCAAACGAGGCACGCGAGTGGATAGAGGATACGTCCAAATGCGGCACGCGAGTGGACAGAGGATACGTCCAAACGCAGCACGCGAATGGAGAGAGGATACGTCCAAACGCGGCACGCGAGTGGAGAAGGGATACGTCCAAACGCGGCACGCGAGTGGAGAGAAGATACGTCCAAATGCGGCACGCAAGTAGAGAAGGGATACGTCCAAACACGGCACACGAGTGGAGAGAGGATACGTCCAAACGTGGCACGCGAGTGGAGAAAGGATACGTCCAAACGCGGCACGCGAGTGGAGAAAGGATACGTCCAAACGCGGCACGTTAGTGGCGAAAGGATACGTCCTAACGTGGCACGGGAGTGGAGAAAGGATACGTCCAAACATGGCACGCAAGTCGAGAAGGGATACGTCCAAACGCGGCACGCGAGTGGAGAAGGGATACGTCCAAACGCGGCACGCGAGTGGAGAAAGGATACGTCCAAACGCGGCATGCGAGTGGAGAGAGGATACATCAAAACGCGGCACGTGGGTGGAGAAAGGATACATCCAAACATGGCACGCGAGTGTAGAGCGGATACGTCCAAACGCGGCACGCAAGTGGAGAGAGGAAACGTCCAAACGCGGCACGCGAGTGGAGAAAGGATATGTCCAAACGCGGCACGCGAGTGGAGAAAGGATATATCCAAACGCGGCACGCGAGTGGAGATAGGATACGTCCAAACACGCACGCTAGTGGAGAAGGGATACATCCAAACGCGGCACACGAGCGGAGAAAGGGTAGGTCCAAACGCGGCACGCGAGCGGAGAAAGGCTACGTCCAAACGCGGCACGCGAGCGGAGAAAGGCTACGTCCAAACGCGGCATGCGAGTGGAGAAGGAATACGTCCAAACGCGACACGCGAGTGGAGAGGGGATACGTCCAAACGCGGCACGCGAGTGGAGAAAGGGATACGTCCAAACGCGGCACGCGAGTGGAGAAGGGATATGTCCAAACGTGGCACACGAGTGGAGAGAGGATACGTCCAAACGCGGCACGCGAGTGGAGAAAGGATATGTCCAAACGCGGCATGCGAGTGGAGAAAGGGATACGTCCAAACGCGGCACGCGAGTGGAGAAGGGATACGTGCAAACACGGCACGTGAGTGGAGATAGGATATGTCCAAACGCGGCACGTGAGTGGAGAAAGGATATGTCCAAACAAGGCACGCGAGTGGAGAAAGGATACGTCCAAACGTGGCACGCAAGTGGAGGAAGGGATACGTCCAAACGCAGCATGCGAGTGGAGAAGGGATACGTCCAAACGCGGCACGCGAGTGGAGAAGGGATACGTCCAAACGCGGCACGCGAGTGGAGAAAGGATACGTCCAAACGCGGCATGCGAGTGGAGAGAGGATACATCAAAACGCGGCACGTGGGTGGAGAAAGGATACATCCAAACACGGCATGCGAGTGTAGAGCGAATACGTCCAAACGCGGCACGCAAGTGGATAGAGGATACGTCCAAACGCGGCACGCGAGTGGAGAAAGGATATGTCCAAACGCGGCACACGAGTGGAGAGAGGATACCTCCAAACACGGAACGCCTGTGGAGAGAGATTCGTCCAAACGTGGCACGCGAGTGGAGAAAGGATACGTCCAAACGCGGCACGCGAGTGAAGAAAGGATATGTCCAAATGCGGCACGTGAGTGGAGATAGGATACGTCCAAACACACACGCTAGTGGAGAAGGGATACGTCCAAACGCGGCACGTGAGTGGGGAAAGGGTACGTCCAAACGCGGCACGCGAGTGGAGAAAGGGTACGTCCAAACGCGGCACGCGAGTAGAGAAGGGATACGTCCAAACGCGGCACGCGAGTGGAGAAAGGATACGTCCAAACACGGCACACGAGTGGAGAGAGGATACGTCCAAACGCGGCACGCGAGTGGAGAAGGGATACGTCCAAACGCGGCACGCAAGTGGAGAAGGGATACGTCCAAACGCGGCACGCGAGTGGAAAAAGGATACTTCCAAACATGGCAAGCGAGTGGAGAGAGGATACATCCAAATACGGCACACGAGTGGAGAAACGATACGTCCAAACGTGGCACGCGAGTGGAGAAGGGATACGTCCAAACGCGACACGCGAGTGGAGAAAGGATACGTCCAAACGCGGCACACGAGTGGAGAAAGGATACGTCCAAACGCGGCACACGAGTGGAAGAAGGGATACGTCCAAACGCGGCACGTGAGTGGAGAAAGGATACGTCCAAATGCGGCATGCGAGTGGAGGAAGGATACGTCCAAACGCGGCACGTGAGTGGAGAAGGGATACATCCAAACGCGGCACGCGAGTGGAGAAGTGATACATCCAAACGCGGCATGCGAGTGGAGAAAGGATAGGGGTCAAACAGAACCGGAACTTCTCGAAAGAACCGCACATACAATATCGTCTGGTTTCATCATCTTCAAATGAACTGTACATACAATATTGTGCCTGCACAAAAGAAACTCAACAGGTACAATAATGCAGGTGAAGTGTGCATAACAATTCACGTAAAACGTACGTAACAACGAATATAGTGTGTGCATAACAATGCAAGAAAGATGTGCATGATAATGCAAACAAAACGTGCATGACAACGCATACAGTGTGTGCAAAACAATGCAAGAGAGATGTGCATGACAATGCAAACAAAACGTGCGTGACGACGTATACAGTGTGTGCATAACAATTCAAGAGAGACGTGCATGACAATGCAAACAAAACGTGCGTGACGACGCATCCAGTGTGTGCATAACAATGCAAGAGAGACGTGCATGACAGTGCAATCAAAACGTGCGTGACAACGCATACAGTGTGTACATAACAATGCAAGAGAGACATGCATGACAATGCAATCAAAATGTACGTGACGACGCATATAGTGTGTGCATAACAATGCAAGAGAGACGTGCAAGACAATGCAATCAAAACGTGCGTGACGACGCATACAGTGTGTGCATAACAATGCAATAACAAAGAAAGGCACACGTTCAACGTAAGCATGGTAAAGGCTTGTCATTTGCAATATTGAGATGCCACTTTAAGGTAAAACGAAGCATGTTCGATGCAAAAATGAAAAGACGCGCAACAAGAGTGTCTATAACAGTCATAACAAAGCATTGTAATATGACAAATTCAAAGGCAATTCTCGAGCAACTATTGCATTTTGCCATACCCAAAAAGATACGAAAAGGATACACCTCGCCCGCATCGAACGCCGCACACGAAAGACACGGTTCAAGGTCAATGTGAAGGCCGGTCAAGCTTCAAAAGTGTGTTTTCTTGCACTGTCTTGAGAGATGGAGGTCCCAAACCACATAATTGACCCAACCAAAGGTATGAGAGGTTCACCGACCACAAGGGAAGGCCACCGGCCACCCATCGGCCACAAAAGGAGCTCATCGGCCAATTATTTAGCCGATCGGCTAACAATTTGGCCGACTGGCCAAAAATGGCAATATCGGGGCAGTTTTGTCCTTTGGCCACGGGTCTTTAAATATAAGGTTCCAAACCTTATATTTCCACTTCACCCTAGCTCGAAAATCACTCATCTCTCCCTTTAGGCGATTTCCCAACCTTCGATCCAAGTTTTTGCCGCGTTTTCGAGCCTTTTCGTCGTTCGATTCGCAAAACCCTTCCCGTTTCGCACACTTTGAACCGAACAAAACTCAGTTTTCGGAGTTTCTTTCTCGGTTTCCACTACTTGGGGTTTGTTTCCCCCTGAGTGTACTTGGTTTTCGTGCCTTTTCCACACTCCAACCTTTTCCCCCATTTTTCATCCCTCGAGGTTGACCTTCGGGTTGGCTTTTGGCATTCTTGCCCGTTTTTCACATTCTCAGCCATTTTCACGCTTCTTTTGAGATGGCAGACAACATTCCACGTGGTGGGACTCCCCCGGCGATGGACGTGGACCCCGAGGTCGAGCTCGTACCTCTTCGGATCCGGCCATTCCATCCGGTGACTTACAGGCCGGCGATACACGTGTTGCCCCTCGACAGCATCCGCCACTTTAGGAGCTATGCGCGGGGCATGCCACTAGAGCTTTTGTTGCGCGAGCCAGAGTCACATCTGTCTTATGGCACCGCTAAGGTATATTCTTCCTCTGTTTTATTTTCTGCAATGTAGAACATATAACTGCGATAGTCGATTCTGTTCTTTAACTGCTTAACCCAGACACACTGATACATCACATGTTGTAGTTCACTGTGAGCACACCCACACCCGATATCTGTTAAAATCTGAACACATGTACACACGCTGCATTCTCAACTGAACAATTCAAACACACTGATACATCATATGTTGTAGTTCACTGTGAGCACACCCGCACCCAATGCATTATTCCAATTCAGATAATCCAACCTTCCCCACAGGCATTCAGGCAGGTATATCACATAAGCAGTTAGCCTTATGGTAAACATGCTATCATGGCAGTCACTCACACGCATGCAAGGATGCTAAAGCATAAACACTTACCGAGTACTCCGAGCCAAAACAGAAACTAGTTAGTAATCAATGCATGATCCTGGTTCATATTAAGATGGCTAATGCAATACATGCAAAATGCAACTAGAAATAGGCTCGGCTATCCTAAGAAAGGCATATGAGATGCTACAGCTAACACGTGTTCAACTTGGAATTGGAATACAATGCAGTTAGCATGATGCGCCGAGCCCGGTGCATGCAATACAGATGAATGATGCAAACATGCAAGCATAAGTATGCTAATTGAAACATGCCCTAATCTAACCATCATAAGCTGGTAAATAAAAGGGAGAAAGACGTGGGGTTGGAAGACATACATCACACACACGCACACTTATTAGAATTGCGCCCTCTCTCGGAGGGTCCGAATAAATAATACAGTCCGAATAAATAATTAACTACTCTAGCTAATTAAATATTGCAAAACCCTAGTTAATTAACAAATTAACTAGGAAAGCAAATAGATTAAATGGACCGCCTCAGCTCTGTTCCGAATGATGAAAGATGCATGCATGCTCGAGTCGCCTCGTCGAGAAATTCCTTGCGATGCCCCGCTTTGCCTCTGTTTGCAATTGATCCCGGAATACTATACAAAGCTCCAGAAGGCTGCTGGTTTCTAGTTTGCTGCAATAGAGAGCAAGAAAGGGGCATAGCAAAGTATTTGCAACACATATGTGCACGACCACTCTCCCTATCATTGCACAAGCTCTAGGGAATGTGGTTCTCGATCCTCGTGCCACCAATCACGCATCTCGATGCATGATGGCCGAGGAGTCGAATTGCACGACTCGATATGAAATGAATGCACATATAAACACCACAAGGCCTAAACTCTATCATGGGTAATTCGAAGTGTCGGCGACCGGGAATCGAGGCACGTTTCATCACTTGGAGTATGAAATGTCCCTCGTTTCCCGTGTTTGGACTAACTCTACTCTAAATACAATGCAATGAGATGGCATACATAATGTGACTAACGTGCAACCCTAAATGCAATGTAACCTAATCATGCTGGCATGCGATTGATGATATGCACACATGCAACCTAGCATACGCAATGCTATGGGCTAAAATGGCATACACAATGCACATGAGCTATATGGCATACACAATGCACACATACGAAGATGGACATACACAAAGGCATAATCAAAGCATACACAATGCGATGGTCAAACATGCAACAACATGAACCAAATGGCATACACAATGCAAGGTGGACTTAAACCAATATGAGTGGACCTCAGCCACACTCAAATCAGTGACCATATGATGAAAATGAGACAACCGAAATACATGCAAACATGCACGAATGCAAAGAACCGATCCTAAGGCATAACATGCAACTCTAACAAAGCATGGCAAAGGATGAAATATGGCATAGAATGGCACATGATCCAGCTCTGAAATATGATGCACAATGGTCCCGAATCATGCAAACACTTCACATGATGCATGCTAGATGGCCCGAATACCGAAACTAGTGAAGCGGATTACACTAGAGGTACACAAAGCAATGCACAAATGACAAAATCGACCCCAAACAGACCCTAGGCAAGTCCAAGACTATAGGAAAATGGCCTAAAATGATGGCTCAACATGCATAGAAATGAAGCTCACGCAATGGTCCGAAAATGAGGCATTTATGCACAAATCTTAAACGTATTTAAAGAGTGGAAAACATGGATATATGACATGCATATAAGCTCTGAAATATGATATATAATGGCCCCAAAATATGGAAACACCTCAACACAAGCATGCAATAGGCCCCAAAACTCAAAGCTTTGCATGGATATTGTACTTTAAGCATGCAAAACAAGCATCATTCAACAATGAGACCCAAAAACAAAGCTAAGGCAGTCCAAAATATGCACAAAATCAGTTTAAGGCATGGCCAAAAAGTGCTAAAATCAAGGGCCAAAGCAACATGCAATACAAGCTAGTGAAGAGGGTTTACACTACAAGTATATTAAGCATTCAAGAGGCCACTAAACCAGAAAAAGTCAAAGGTATTATATGCCAAATAAACCCCAAAAAGCCCACTGAAACATGGTCTATGCATGCAAAAATGATAGGCTCCTTTGATAGGCTATAAAGAGGGTTGTTCTACACATGCAAGAGGAACACCTAATATGGTGAAACCACCTCTGGACAGAGGTTATGAGGGCCCTAAAACTCACTGAAAATGGCCTGAAATGAGGCTAGGAAGCATGCAAGTAAAGGCTCCTTTGAAAGGCCATGATGAGGGTTACTCTACACATGCAAGAGGGACACCTAATATGGAAAAACCACCTCTAGAAAGAGGTCATGAAGGTCCTAAAACCCACAAAAAATGGCCTGAAACATACTCAATAAGTGTGAAAATATGGGCTCCTTTGTAAGGCCAAGAATGCTAGTAAGCATTTCAGTGGCTAAAAGTCCAAACAAAGCACAATACAAAGGCCTTAGTGCATGGCTCAAAACAAGATGAAAACAAGCATGCAAGGGGGTAGATAACCCCCAACGGAAAAATGACCTTAAACAAACTTGTTAAGAAGCTCAAAATAAGACTTTTTTCAGTTTATTCCAAAGCCCAAACATGCTTGAAAATATAGCTAAGATATGAAGCAAAATAAGGACCAAATGGGGGATAAAAGAGTTACCCTTGTAGCCAAGAAAGACAGCAGCTTCTGGACCAAGAAAGTGGCTTCTCAACCTCTGAAAATAAGCTCCAAGGTGCTTAGATGGATGATGGAGAGGTTAAGCTAAGAGGTGTAGTGCAAAGGGGCCAAAAACCTAGCACTTTTGGGACCAAAATAGAGAGATGTATAGAGATAGGTGTATGTATGCCTTGGTCAAAAAATCTGAACCTTTGCTAATGAGAGAGAGGGTTTCTCTTATAGAAGAACAAAGGTCCAAGCTTCTCTTAGAAACTTGAGCAAAAGGGCCAAGCTTCTCTTAGAAGCTAAAGCAAAAAGGGTCAAGCTTCTTGAGGAAGCTGGAGCAAAGGGGTCAAGCTTCCTCAAGAAGCTAAGAAAGGTTCAAGCTTCTCTTAGAAGCTTGGAGCAAAGGGTCAAGCTTCTTTAGGAAGCCAAAAAAGGGGTCAAGCTTCTTGGAAAAGCTAAAAAGGTTCAAGCTTCTTGGAGAAGCTAAAAAAAGGGTTAAGCTTCTTGGAGAAGTTAAAAAGGGTCCAAAGGTTCAAGCTTCCTCAAGAAGCTAAAAAAAGGTTCAAATGATTCAAGCTTCCTCAAGAAGCTAAAAAAGGGTTCAAAAGGTCAAGCTTCCTCAAGGAGCTAAAAAAAAAGGGTTCAAAAGGTTCGAGCTAAAATAGACTCGGGAAGATGGGCACCGACAATGCATAGCCGGGCGCGCGGCCTGGCGCCCCGAAAACAGGCTGTTAAGCACCGAGAGCGGCATATGACCACAAAGGTGGTCTGCCTTCCAGGCCACAGTGTCCCTCTAGAGAGAGGAAACAAGGTGTGTGCCAAAAACCGGAGCAAACGGAGAAAGTTAAGCAGTCCTGAACTGAGGCGCACGGCCGACGGCTCCGAAAAATCAAAAACTGATCTCCAAACGGGAACAGTGGTCTACGAACACAAAAAGTAGCCTACGGCCACTAAGAGATGGTCTATGAGACCTCTCCCTCCCTTCGGGAAGAGAAAACAGAACCTGATTCGCAAACTGAGACAAAACACAAAAGGGTCCCGACGTCCGGGGGTAAGGCTCTCAGCCGAAACTCCGAAACCTCAGAACAAGCACAATATGCGTAATCACCGAGCGCTCAATCGATGACGTCTGAGTCTTAAGGTCGGTCAAAAAATGGGGTGTCTACAGTTACCCCTCTTTGATAGAACTCGAAAGTCATACGTGACGGGAGTGAATGTCAAAGTCTAGAGACGACCCATTTTTTAAAAGGCCGAAGACTTAGACAAACAGGCAAGATAAACAAAGAGATGTGCCCGTAGGCAGGGGCAGGATGCAAAGAGTATGCAACAAAACAGTGTAAATGACATACAATACAATGCAATGATATGATCAACCCACAAGCAGTGCAAGACCGCACAAATATCATGAAGAGGATGGAGATACAACATCAAACTCCGTCTACCATAGAAAAGTTGCCGACACCCTCAAACCACAATCCCATCAGTGGAATAGGCGCGTACACATGCAAAACTATGTGTGTGTAGATGGAACACAAATACAAGTAATTGGGTGGCATGATATAAGTGAGGCATGATCTGCTCAGGAAAGATCGTGATCCTAAATGCTGGATGCAACATACTACACTACAATGCAATGGATGCAATGGATAAGGCGCGCGGCCAAACCAAATTTTGCCTAGGAAAGGCATGGACACAAGCAAACCATGTCTAACACGGAAATGGTGCCGTCACTCTCAAACCACAATCCCATTAGTGGAATAGGTGCGTACACAAAATCTCATAACCATGCTTTGATGCGGAAAGTATGAACACATGCCAGACCAAGCTCAACATGGAAAGGCGCAAGCCATAGATGGATAATGCAGTAAATGCATGCAAACTACAAATGCAATGAATAGCTAAAATGCAATGTAATAGCTAGATGATGCAGTAGTTAGGAAGTAAAGGTACCTTATAGGGGCACTTGGCAATGACCTACCTCAGCAATGTCCTATCTCATGCTGATGTGGGAATCTTTCGCTTCTTCTTGGTTGAACAACAGGTACTACTTTTCTCCCTGACTATGGTCGCAGCTTTCCCTATTCTCCAACAGGGTGACAGACTAGGTTGATTCAGTATCCAGAATTGAGGTGCATACACATGCTATCTCAATCTATGGGGCTGCCATACAGATTTTAAGCCGATGATATACCCCTAGATATTTAAACCAGACTTTAGTCTCAGAAATCCCGAATCTTTGCGTTCTAGACGTGAGCCATTCGAACTCTAGTTTCCACCGTCTCAGTTGGTCTCCTAGGAACTCACTGCAAACACAGGCAAGTGGCTATACCAGACCACCGGAAGTCGTTCGGGTACAACAAACACCAAAGGAATTGCACCTTTAGAGGATTTAAGGTCTCCTAGACCGGAGGGTGCACAAGACAGTGCGAATAAAGATACAGGATTTAAGGTCTCCTAGACCAGAGGATTTAAGGTCTCCCAGACCAGCGGAGTGCACAAGACAATGCGAATGAAGATGCACAAAACAGTGCGATACAGGTAAGGTGCGCAAGATAGCGTAATGCAATGCACTAACAAGTGCAGGTAAGATGCGCAAGATAGTACGAATGATAAACTGCACAAAACAGTGCGATGCGCAAGAAAGCGCGAGTGTACAAGACAGTGCGATGCGCAAGAAAGTGCGAGTGCACAAGATAATGCGATGCGCAAGAAAGTGCGAGTGATTTGAAATGCACTAAATAGCGCGATACGCTAAACAGCGCGATTGATTTGAAATGCACTAAACAGTGCGATACGCTAAACAGCGCGATTGATTTGAAATGCACTAAACAGTGCGACACGCTAAACAGCGCGATTGATTTGAAATGCACTAAACAGTGCGATACGCTAAATAGCGCGATTGATTTGAAATGCACTAAACAGTGCGATACGCTAAACAACGTGATTGATATGCAATGCACAAGATAGTGCGAGTGAGATACAACCACAAGATGCACAAGATAGTGCAAGTGAGATACAAAGTGTAAGTGCACAAGACAGTGCGGGTGAGATAAAATGCACAAGAAAGTGCGATAAAATGCGTCTTCTATTCAAGTATGGGGGCATTTTCTATGCAAAAGATACGAGCATTTTCTATGCAAGAATGGAAGCACATTCTATGCAATATTGAAAGCATATTCTATGTATGAGACAAGCAAAGCATATTCTATGCGGAATCGAAAGCAAACATATTCTCTGCATGAATCATAACGATGCGCGGCACGCATGCAACAATAGTGTATATGAAAGTTCACATTCTATGTAATAGAGGAGCATCAAATATGTACTCTGGTGCTCTGATTTGCCTCTTGGAGGACTTCGCAACACACTCAGCTCAAAAAGGGCACACCCTGTTCATATTGGCGAGAGATAACATCTGCATGTGAAACCCTCGGGTGCTGCTTGGACTGCTATTCTGACTTGAAGCAGGCATCCACTTGGGGTCGAGATACACTCATACTCTAGAGAAACGGCGAGGCCTGAGAAGGTGCACCTGGAATGCAGTCTCAGATTTTGCTAAAGTTGAAACATGCTAAGATGCTCCAAATTTTTCCTCTTTTCTTTTGCTTTGCAGTCCGGAACCTAAATAGCTTCAGATAGGTCCTTGTTTTACTATTCTGACATGACCTGGGTTGAACCCTGCGGCTTTATGAAAGAACCAATCCTGTTTTGCACAAATGTAGAGAACGACACGGCACTCTAAGCACAAAACGATTTTTGAAATTGAAATGAGAAAAGGGTTCTCAACCGGGTATTGAGCGTACAACTGACCACAGCCAAAACGACTCAACAATGGAAAACAAAGGTAGAACAACCTAAACACAACTCAGCAAAGAAAAAACAAGGTAAAATGACCTAAACATCTGTTGACACTCAAACGACTCAAAACAAGAATCGAGACAAACGAAAACGCACAAACACAACACTCAGTTGTGTTACAAAGGCAAGAGACCTCTCGGTGCACGAGGAGCCAGTTTCTCTGGGTATTGTTTCCCACCATTTCTTATTTGTGATTCTCACATCACTCGGCCCTCAGGCTCGGCTTTTCTCACAAAACCCTTTTTCTCACTTTTTCTCTCAGCGCACATCTCTCTATTCTTTAATCTCTTATTTTTTATCCCTCTCTTGAGTGGTTAATGGATAAACAAAAAGTTGTGGGCTCTTGCCCCTAGCACTCAGCTAGATTCTTCTTTTTCTGCGCGCAGCTAGTGAGTTCCTCCCACAGAGGGGTTGTGTTACAACTGAGCCTGTAGCGAATCTACAACTGACATCGGCTGTCGATGCTCTGCCGGGGAGTTTGGACGTGGTTAGATCTGTCCAAATGAGGGAGTGGAATATCTTGATCCATTCTAATTCATGCTTTGTACATGGCCTGATACCTCGTTGCTTGGAGGATGAGAGAGCTTTCAGCCCTTTACTGACAGCTTCAGATGTGACCTTTCTGGTAGGTGGAGTGCTCTTCTTGGCAAGTATGTTGACAATGGGGAAAAGGCAGAATACCTGACTCAACTGTGCCCCTAGTTCATCATTTTGACCATTTTTGTTTTGGTTTTCTACTAAAACAATTTTGACCAACATGAGAGTTAGATTAACATACTTGTTCAATTTTTGATTTAAAATCATGCAAGTCAGATTATGAGCACTGAAAATTTTCCTTTTTTGGGTCCAAGAAATGGTCCAGTTTTGAAAAATGAAATAATTTTCAAGAAAATTAGTCAATCTCAGTAAAAATTCTCACAAACTATTTTTGCAAACGGCCACTGCTGGACGAGCACGAAACCTACTCTCGAGATGCACAACCTCAGATCTAAAACAATGGAAAACTGCCCCTTGTCTGAAGGACACTGCATGGCAATGAAAAGTTGCCCCTTGTTTGAATAGCACCGCGGCACACTGTATGGCAACGGAAAGTTGCCCCTTGTCTGAATGGTACCGCAGCACATTGTAGTCAGTCCTTAGAGTGACGAACACAACCAAACTCTCAGATACAGAGAAGGCAAAGACAATCAAAACCATTACATAGACATAATCGAGTTGGAAGTGTTTGTGGCTAGACTTCATAATGAAGTTGCCTACGTATCCCAAACATGGGAATCAAGCCTTACGTAGTTTCAGTTAAGGTACACTCGGGTATTAACCTCTCACTTTTTACGCTCTAACTTTTGCCAAGGCCGCCCTTCTGGGTTTTCGACCTTGCGAGCTATATTTTTCTTTTCTTTTCATGTTTTTTCATCTTTTCTTTTTCATTCTTTGTATTTTTTTTTCTTTTCTCTTTTTTTTCTTGCTCTAACTTTTGCCTGGGTCGCCCTTCCGGGTTTTCGACCCAGCGAGCCTCTCAAGGGTAAAAGTGTAGCTTTGTCCATGTCAAATGATTTTGAGATCCTGAAGTCATCTAAATCCAGGAGAATGGCTGATGTTCACTAATGACATAGGAGTCCATCCAATGGGGGCTGATTTTTCCCCTAGTGTTGTGGATAGGAACTCAGTTGTCCTTCAGCACAAACTTTCTTCTTTCCTCCCTTCTGGGATTTGGCATTCTTGCCAGTCCTCATTGATTTGCAAGATGATCCATCTTTGGCTCTTTGAGCACATCTGACATTTTTCTGCCCCTAAGTCGAGGGCTGCTTCGAATCTGGCCACACAGGCCTCACATTGCGGTTGACCGTAGAACATTCTGAATCTAAGTTCAAGGTTCGAAAGCAAGGGGTTGAGTCTCGAGGATGAGAGCGATCCTAGGCTTCACAATCTCAAGAGCGATTCCACATAGGTCTTCGCAGGACCGTGCAAAATTTTTTTTGAAATTTTTTAAGAAAGTGACAAATCGCTCGCACTGAAGACAGTGTAGAACCAATCTGAATCAAGCCAGGGTCCTTCTCAGTACTCACATTAACAAATATGATTTCATTCATTAAGGGCTTAGCATGCCTCTCTTTCTCTCAATTGATCAAATTTTTGCAAATCCCGAGGAATTCTTTCCTCTTTGTTTTCATCACAGTGTTCAAAAGGTTTTGAAAAACTTAGGTCATTGCAATGAGTTCGAGGCACAGAAAAGTAGGCGAAAAGCACTGCCATTTCATTCAGAACTTCTGGCACAACTGGCACAAGGCAGAAGCGAACACAAGAATGTGAAAATCACTGCTGTTCATTCAAATCTGTTGGCATTACTGGCTCCAAGGCAGAAGCAGACTCAAATGAAAACGAAAAGACAAACACAAAACAAGCAAGTGATGTCCGAGGTAACACCCCCGAAATCACCCGACTCCAACAAAATAGGACTGACTCGGTACAACAAGACAGACCCAACTGACTCAGTAAGAAAAGACTGACTCTGTACAAAACAACAAGACTGACCCAATACCCAAGTTAGAAAGTACAAATTAACAACATTCGCAAATGTGCTCAAAACAGTGCATGCCATCCACCATATCTGGAGTAAACTAAGCACCGTCCAGAGACGGTTCATCCCTCGATCACATGGTCACATTTTCCCCCAAGTTCACCGATCCAGTGCCGATAGACTTTGCAGGACCTGACGTGAAGATGACCTTTTTATCAATCAGATCTTGTATTTCATGGTGAAGACGAAGACACATGTCAGTGTCATGGCCAGCTTGTTGATAAAAGACACAGTACTTCGCCGAGTTGTGGGAGAGAGGAAGTTTATTCAGCAATGGCCGCGACCCCAGGGGCTTCAGATGCCCCTTTTCGATCAGGACCCCCAGGGCTGTTGACAGAGACATGTCCAGTGGGGTGAACACCCTCTGGCCCCGAGGTGGGTATTTGGCAGGTTGTGAGCTGGTCGTGTTGGATGTACCAGCGAAAGGGTCAGTAGGTGCTGACTTTTGCTGATCTTTTCCGAGTGTAGGATTGGAGCTGAAAGGGGTGTTTCTGGTACAACATCTCTTGTCTCGGCTTGCCCCTTGATTCAGACTACCCCCAACTTGAGTGGCAAAAGTATCATCCAAAGTTTTTGCAACCACTGCAAGCACTTGCTGTTTGTTTAGTCCTTCAGCCTTCAAAGCCTCAACAGCCCATTGAAGGTGTTCATGGGGACCAATTCCTGTCCCTACCCTGTTCTTACCACTCACCCCCACTTTGCCAAGGGATCGAACTTCTTTAAATGCAGTCTGTCCTAAGATTGGAGAGCCTTTTGTCATGAAATTCCCGGTATGTGATGTGGTCGATGAGGGAGCCAATGTCTCGGAGGCCAGATTTGTCACAGTTCTCTGAAGATCTTCGATCATTCTCTTCAGCTCAGAAGGTGGGCTCACGGGTTTGAGATGATTGGGGTCCAGGTGCATTCATCATGCATAAGTCCATGCTTTCTGGAATGAACACCTCAAGCTTGGGTAGATGGGCCGGGGTGATGTATATGCTGGGGTCGAAGGTGGATGGTAGTATATGGATGAGATTGAAGTGGGTAGGAGATGTTTGGTCATTGGGGTCTGAAGGTGGAGCTATCGTCCGGTTGTCGATGAGATTTTGGACCTCATGACGTAGGCGGTAGCAACAGTCGGTGCCATGACCGCGCTGCTGATGGTACACACAGTACTTGGAGGCGTTATGTCTGGCTGGGAGTAGGTCAGGCAGAGGTTGAGGATCGAGGGGTTTGAGATACCCTCTTTCTATCAAGATTTTTAGTGCGCTAGTCAGGCTCATATAGAGATGGGTGAAAGTTCTGCCCTGAGCTCGAGCTGGGCTGGCAGTTTGTAGGCTTGGTTTGGCAAAAGGGTTGGCTATGGCAACTGTATTGATTTCAGTTGGTTTGGGAATAGCGCTACTACCAGCATTGGTACTCCCTGAAATCACCCTCCTTGTCGGTTCACTTGTTCTGGGAATGATCCCACTGTTGAACGCATTCTCGATCTGAACCCCCAGTTCGTGCAAACTTTTGAAAGTGAATAGCAGAACGACTATCAACTTTTGCAACATATCATGCTCGAGGTTTCGCACCATCATCTACACTTGATCCCTCTCAGAAGGGCGGCAATCTGTCATCTGTGCTGCCTTTGCTTTCCACCTCGCAACAAATTCCACAAAAGGCTCTATTGGGTTCTGGCAGGTTGCTTCAAGCTCTTGGATGGTCATTTCAACTTGGGTATTGTAAGAATACTGATCAACAAAGGCCTCAGCCAATTCTTCCTAATTTTGGTTTCACTGTATCCTCCAACTTGGCGTACCAAGCGGCTGCTACACCCGATAGGGTTCTTCCATACAGAGAGAGTTTTTGTGGCTTAGTTAGACCCATCGGCTTCAGGATATCCAAGAAAAGCCAGATATGTACCATAGGATCTCTAGACCCGTTGAAACGGTCAATATGTGGCATTTTGAATCTGTCTGGGAGCCATACGGCAGCCTCGGTGCACCCATCCTCAATGTCGGGAATGGGGTTAAGGCCCTCTGCCTTTTTGAATTGCTTCTCAAGGTTTGCGATTTTCACCGCGGTCGGATCGAGGTCACTAGCATCAAGGGGATAAAGCCTCTCATTAGGCTACACCAGGAGTCTAAAAACTCGGGCTTGAGCCAACCCTTCTCGAGGATCTGGACCCTGCAAATCTTCAACTAGCAGAAGTGGGTCAAAGTTTGGCTGGGGTCCCAAAGCTGGATGTGAGGCAGATGCCCCAGATGGGTGTTGCGTTTCAAGACTGCTCTCAGCCTGCGTGGTAGTTCCCTGATTTAACGCTGCTATCACGGCCAGAAATTCTTCCGAACCCTGTGCCATCACGGTCTGCTGACGATATGACTGGTGACTGACGGATCAGATGAACCGATGAGCCTTGACTGGCCCTTCTCTGCCTTGCCTCAGCGAAGGAAAACACTGGCTGCTCTGAACTGAGTCTCTAACTGGACAAAATCTATCAGCACTAGTCCAATGTACCCAAGGGATATTGGAACCTTCTGAAGCTATGATTCCAGGACTACCTAGCAAAAGAGAAAACAGGCACCATCTCAGCCCATTTTTGCCAAAACAGATATGAGCGTAGCTGAATGACCGTGCTCTCTACCAAATTCTACCCAAAAGTTCGCCTGTAAATTGATACCATCAGGTAAAACTGATTCCCAAATACTAATGCCCGCAAGCCTGATACCCAGACTTGCAGACTGATACGTGCATACCCCTGTAGAGGTTAACTCAAAAAAGCACATAACAAGCAAATGAGAGCCAAAACACCCCTATATTGGGGTAGGGTTTTCCTGTCCTAGTTTCATCAAGAACTAGGGTTTCACTACGCACACAGCGGTTTCAAACAACATATAATTGAGTAAGCAACCTGTCCTAGCTTTGGAATGGTCACTATGGATTCCGAATATGCACTAGGTCAAATGGTCAAAAAGGGTGCCCCGGTAAAACCGGGGTTTGTGTTCCCGTCGTGGCAGAGCCCGCAACCGGTCAGCCTTATAGCACGCTTCTCGAAGCGAGCCTCCGACAAACCATTCAAGAATAGCATACGGCAAACACGATGTCCTAGGCGCACCAATGCACATGCAATGCAAAGAAACACATAAGTGTAGTCAAAACACGATATAATGAGTTCGAGTCAAGTTCTCTAACTCCCCAGCAGAGTCGCCAGAAATTGTAGACGTCGCCGAACGCCCCGAGAGGGAAATCCCGTTTTGGTCATTTGGGCTCACTACAGTTCAGGACTCAAATGTCACGGTCCTGTATCTAATCTCGCAGAGTGCAATGCAAGACCGATGAATCATCAAAGAGTCCAAATTCGGCAAATCATTTTTGAAAACAGATTTTTTTGAAAGAAGTGCCAAACATGGACTGCTTTGCCAGATACAGAGTCGCCACCTAAATATTTTATTTTGGGGAATTTAGGAAACCCTGACTCGTTTTCCTAAGGCCACGTGTCCGTCATCACCAAAGTTGCCTCGGCTCGGGAACTTGGGTACGATTAGGGAGGTCACTTCGTGAGCACCCCCGCTCGCCTAATCAAAGATCGGCCTCTACTAACCATGATATCGAGTTTTGAAAACATTATGTGCTCTTATTCCGGTTATTTAGCCTAGATTTACTACGTGATGCACACAGCATACAAGTATAGATTGGATTGCCTGAATTGGAACAAAACACCTCATGTTTGCTTTTGAAACGATTTGCTACTCGCAAGTAGGCTAAAATGCGAATTTGCCACCCTCAGGTGGGCTTAGAAAATAAGATGATTTGCCACTCTCAAGTGGGCTTAAAACTCACAGTCAATGCATTATTCCAATTCAGATAATCCAACCTTCACCCACAGGCATTCAGGCAGGTATATCACATAAGCAATTAGCCTCATGGTAAACATGCTATCATGGCAGTCACTCACACGCATGCAAGGATGCTAAAGCATAAACACTTACCGAGTACTCCGAGCCAAAACAGAAACTAGTTAGTAATCAATGCATGATCCTAGTTCATATTAAGATGGCTCATGCAACACATGCAAAAGGCAACTAGAAATAGGCTCGGCTATCCTAAGAAAGGCATAAGAGATGCTACAGCTAACACGTGTTCAACTTGGAATTGGAATACAATGCAGTTAGCATGATGCGCCGAGCCCGGTGCATGCAATATAGATGAATGATGCAAACATACAAGCATAAGTATGCTAATTGAAACATGCCCTAATCTAACCATCATAAGCTGGTAAATAAAAGGGAGAAAGACGTGGGGTTGGAAGACATACATCACACACACGCACACTTATTACAATTGTGCCCTCGCTCGGAGGGTCCGAATAAATAATACAGTCCGAATAAATAATTAACTACTCTAGCTAATTAAATATTACAAAACCCTAGTTAATTAACAAATTAACTAGGAAAGCAAATAGATTAGCATGCAAGCTAAATAGACCGCCTCAGCTCTGTTCCGAATGATGAAAGATGCATGCATGCTCGAGTCGCCTCGTCGAGAAATTCCTTACGATGCCCCGCTTTGCCTCTGTTTGCAATTGATCCCAGAATACTGTACAAAGCTCCAGAAGGCTGTTGGTTTCTAGTTTGCTGCAACAGAGAGCAAGAAAGGGGCATAGCAAAGTATTTGCGACACATATGTGCGCGACCACTCTCCCTATCATTGCACAAGCTCTAGGGAATGTGGCTCTCGATCCTCGTGCCACCAATCACGCATCTCGATGCATGATGGCCGAGGCGTCGAATTGCACGACTCGATATGAAATGAATGCACATATAAACACCACAAGGCCTAAACTCCATCATGGGTAATCCGAAGTGTCGGCGACCGGGAATCGAGGCACGTTTCATCACTTGGAGTATGAAACGTCCCTCGTTTCCCGTGTTTAGACTAACTCTACTCTAAATACAATGCAATGAGATGGCATACACAATGCGACTAACGTGCAACCCTAAATGCAGTGTAACCTAATCATGCTGGCATGCGATTAATGATAAGCACACATGGAACCTAGCATACACAATGCTATGGACTAAAATGGCATACACAATGCACATGAGCTATATGGCATACACAATGCACACATACGAAGATGGACATACACAAAGGCATAATCAAAGCATACACAATGCGATGGTCAAATATGCAACAACATGAACCAAATGGCATACACAATGCAAGGTGGACTTAAGCCAATATGAGTGGACCTCAGCCACACTCAAATCAGTGGCCATATGATGAAAATGAGACAACCGAAATACATGCAAACATGCACGAATGCAAAGAACCGATCCTAAGGCACAACATGCAACTCTAACAAAGCATGGCAAAGGATGAAATATGGCATAGAATGGCACATGATCCAGCTCTGAAATATGATGCACAATGGTCCCGAATCATGCAAACACTTCACATGATGCATGCTAGATGGCCCGAATACCAAAACTAGTGAAGCGGATTACACTAGAGGTACACAAAGCAATGCACAACTGACAAAACCGACACCAAATAGACCCTAGGCAGGTCCAAGACAATGGGAAAATGGCCTAAAATGATGGCTTAACATGCATAGAAATGCTCACGCATTGGTCCGAAAACGAGGCATTTATGCACAACTCTCAAACGCATTTAAAAAGTGAAAACCATGGATATATGGCATGCATTTAAGCTCTAAAATATGATATAAAATGGCCCCAAAATATGGAAACACCTCAACACAAGCATGCAATAGGACCCAAAACTGAAAGCTTTGCATGGATATTGTACTACAAGCATGCAAAACAAGCATCATTTGACCATGAGACCCAAAAATAGAGCTAAGGCAGTCCAAAACATGCACAAAATCAGTTTAAGGCATGGCCAAAAAGTGCTAAAATCAAGGGCCAAAGCAATATGCAATACAAGCTAGTGAAGAGGGCTTACACTACAAGTATATTAAGCATTCAAGAGGCCACTAAACCAGAAAAAGTCAGAGGTATATATGCCAAATAAACCCCAAAAAACCTACTGGAACATGGTCTATGCATGCAAGAATGATAGGCTCCTTTGATAGGCTATAAAAAGGGTTGTTCTACACATGCAAGACGGACACCTAATATGGCGAAACCACCTCTAGATAGAGGTTATGAGGGCCCTGAAACTCACTGAAAAGGGCCTAAAATGAGGCTAGGAAGCATGCAAGTAAAGGCTCCTTTGAAAGGCCATGAAGAGGGTTACTCTACACATGCAAGAGGGACACCTAATATGGAAAAACCACCTCTGGAAAGAGGTCATGCAGGTCCTAAAACCCACCAAAAATAGCTTGAAACATACTCAAGAAGTGTGAAAATATGGGCTCCTTTGTGAGGCCAAGAATGCTAGTAAACAAGACAAGGGGTGTGAGGGCCACCCCTCTCTAATTTTGATGCTCAAAACAGCATGCTAGCCACTGAAAATCCACTGGATATCAGTGGCTAAAAGGCCAAACAAAGCACAATACAAAGGCCTTAGTGCATGGCTCAAAACAAGATGAAAACAAGCATGCAAAGGGGTAGATGACCCCCAACGGAAAAATGACCTTAAACAAACTTGTTAAGAAGCTCAAAATAAGGCTTTTTTCAGCTTATTCCAAAGCCCAAATATGCTTGAAAATATAGCTAAGATATGAAGCAAAATAAGAACCAAAAGGGGGATAAGAGAGTTACCCTTGTAACCAAGAAAGACAGCAGCTTCTGGACCAAGAAAGTGGCTTCTCAACCTCTAAAAATAAGCTCCAAGGTGCTTAGATGGATGATGGAGAGGTTAGGCTAAGAGGTGTAATGCAAAGGGGCCAAAAACCTAGCACTTTTGGGACCAAAATAGAGAGATGTATGGAGATAGGTGTATGTATGCCTTGGTCAAAAAATCTTAACCTTTGCTAATGAGGGAGAGGGTTTCTCTTATAGAAGAACAAAGGTCCAAGCTTCCTCAAGAAGCTAAGAAAGGTTCAAGCTTCTCTTAGAAGCTTGGAGCAAAGGGTCAAGCTTCTTTAAGAAGCCAAAAAAAGGGGTCAAGCTTCTTGGAGAAGCTAAAAAGGTTCAAGCTTCTTGGAGAAGCTAAAAAAAGGGTCAAGCTTCTTGGAGAAGCTAAAAATGGTTAAAAGGTTCAAGCTTCCTCAAGAAGCTAAAAAAAGGGGTCAAGCTTCTTGGAAAAGCTAAAAAGGGTCAAAAGGTTCAAGCTTCCTCAAGAAGTTAAAAAAAGGTTCAAAAGGTTCAATCTTCCTCAAGAAGCTAAAAAAGGGTTCAAAAGGTCAAGCTTCCTCAAGAAGCTAAAAAAAAAGGTTCAAAAGGTTCGAGCTAAAATAGACTAGGGAAGATGGGCACAGACAATGCATAGCCGGGCGCGTGGCCGGGCGCCCCGAAGACAAGCTGTTAAGCACCGAGAGCGGCGTATGACCACAAAGGTGGTCTCCCAAGCCATAGTGTCCCTCTAGAAAGAGGAAACAAGGTGTGTGCCAAAAACCGGAGCAAACGGAGAAAGTTAAGCGGTCCCGAACTAAGGCGCACGGCCGACGGCTTCGAAAAACTGAAAACTGATCTCCAAACGGGGACAGTGGTCTACGACCACAAAAAGTAGCCTACGGCCACTAAAAGATGGTCTACAAGACCTCTCCCTCCCTTCGGGAAGAGAAAACAGAACCTGGTTTGCAAACCGAGGCAAAACACAAAATGGTCCCGAGGTCCGAGGGAAGGCTCTCAGTCGAAATTCCGAAACCTCAGAACAAGCACAATATGCGCAATCACCGAGCGCTCAATCGATGATGTCTGAGTCTTAAGGTCGGTCAAAAAATGGGGTGTCTACATCTGGTAGCCCATACTAAGGCCAATCAAGCCTTTTCCAGCGGAGTGTAACGGGTCTCGTAACCCAGCATCTTCTTGCTCAAGTAGTAGATAGCTTTTTCCACTCTGTCCTCAGACTCCTGTGCAAGCATGCAGCCCATTGTAGTTTCAGTCACTGAAAGATACAAAATCAACGATTTCCCCGGCTCAGGCGGTGACAACACGGGTGGGTTCTGTAAGTATTCCTTGATCTGTTCGAAAGTAGCTTGGCATCGGCCATCCCATTGGAACTTCGTTTTTTCTTCAGGAGACCAAAGAGTGGTTCACAAGTCAAGGTTAATTTTGAAATAAACTGTCTTATGAATTGCACTTTACCCAGAAAGCCTCACACCTCCTTTTCAGTCATTGGTTGTGGCATTTCTAAGATGGCCTTGATTTTGGAAGGGTCGACTTCGATACCTCTTTGTGTAACCAAGAACCCCAGCATTTTCCCTGTTGTAACACCAAACGTACACTTCTGAGGATTCGGCCGCAACCGAAATTCTCTGATCCTTTGGAAGAACTTTTGCAAGGCGGTGTAGTGGCCCTCTCTTTCTTTGAACTTGACAATCATATCGTCTACGTACACCTCAACCTCTTTGTGGATCATGTCATGCAATATCGTGGTCGCGGCCCGTTGATATGTAGCTCTAGCATTCTTCAGCCCAAATGGCATCACTCTATAACAGTAAGTCCCCTACGGGGTAGTAAAAGCAGTCTTCTCCCGGTCTTCGGGTGCCATTACAATCTGGTTGTAGCCTGAAAAGCCATCCATAAATGAGAGCAATGCATGCCCCGCTGTGAAGTCCATTAACTCATCAATATGCGGTAGAGGAAAGTCGTCTTTCGAATTGGCTTTATTCAAATCTCTGAAATCCACACATACCCGAATTCTGCCATCCTTCTTCGGTACTAGAACTATGTTGGCCAACCAAGTTGGGTATTCCGATACCAGCAGGAACCTTGCGTCGATTTGCTTTGTGACCTCTTCTTTGATCTTGATGGCCCAGTCGGGGCAAATCCTTCTGAGTTTCTGCTTGACAGGTCGGGCCTCTGGGTCAAGAAGGATCTGGTGCTGTACAATCTCAGGATCGATTCCAGGCATGTCTTTGTAGGACCACGCGAAAACATCTTTGAAATCTTTTAATAAAGCGACTAAGCGCTCGCGCTCCTCTAAAGATAACGTGGACCCGATCTGGACCAGCCGCGGGTCCTTCTCAGTACCAACATTAATTTGGATGATTTCATCAACTACTGGTTTTACAAACCTCTGCTGCTCTTGTTCAAACAAATATGTCAAAACTGGAGGAATTTCTTCCTCGTCGTTTTCATCGAAATTTTGAAAGTCCTGATTAATACAATAAATCAAAGGCACAGAAAAATACTCGAAAACCATAGCCATTCCATTCTCATTAAGTACTTCATCCAGTTCATCTGATTCTTCTGTTGCAACAGACTCAAAAGAGAAAGAAAAAGACCACCTAGACAAGACTGTGGCATCTGGGTTATCACCCCCAAGAATACCGGACTCAGACTCAGACGAGCTGGAACCTGATTCCGACTCTACAGACTCGATGGAATCAGATTCCGACTCACTACCTGACCCAGTGCTGCTCGATAAGAATCCCTCCTCGTATTGCCAGACGAGGGAAGGTACGACAGATGCATCCAAAATGTTTGAAGGTGGGCTCGCAGTCGTTTCATTCCCAATCATGGACACTGAGAGATCATCCCCCAAGCACTCATATACGATCGAAGGATCTAATAGTAGACAAACCAGTGCTACCCCCATTTCAATCTCGGTGTTCTCGGAATCCACTTCTTTACACTGCTCAAGCTCAGCTGGTGGGTCTGTCTGCTCCTCGGCAACATCATCCCCGGACAACTGTAAGTCGAAGAAGATCTCAAAACCCGGCAGGCGTCTCTTCTCGGCATTCAACCATGGCTCTAGAAAGCCGCAGAATGGAAGGTCTTCCCCCTCCCAGATGAAGCGTCCGTTCAGGGTGCCCTGGATAGGCTGATGCATCAACTCATAAGGCTTCCCCGCCTGTTTTGCTCTGGCTCTCCCAGCCATCTCTTTGCCTTTTCTCACCCAGTCCTCTTTTGGTAGGTAGGTAACCCAAACCAAAGGTATGCGGGTTATACAGCACTTCGGCCGATACTGCAATGCCCTTCCGGCCACTCCTTCCTAATCCCATCCTAGGGATATGCTGAAGCTTGTTCATGAGGTACACAGACCGTGCACTGACATACAACCCCTCATCAAAAGCCAAAATGTTCTGTACGACCTGGGCCTCGGGTAGGGTAAATCCGGATAGGAACACATCTTCCGTGCCATGCTCAATTTCCAAAACCGATGCTGACACTTCTGGCGGCGGATGGATTGACGAATTCCCAAAAACAATAGCCACTCCTTTCCCGTGAGGGTATTTCAATATCTGGTGCAGGGTGGAAGAGACTGCTTTCACCTGGTGCAACCATGGCCACGCTAGGAGTAGATTAAAGGTTGCGGGAACGTCTAAGACATGAAAGTCAATCTCGTGTTGTCCTGGACCAACCTGGGTCTGAATCTGCACAGTCCCCATCACCTCTCTGCTAGTGTTGTCATATGCCCTTATCACCTGGGCTGTTGGCACAAAGTCTGCGGGCTTCAACCTGATTGCATATGTTGTCCTCGACGAGCACACGTTGATAGCGGATCCTGTGTCGACAAGAACCACCGGTACCCACTTGTCACTACACTCCACAAAGATATAGAGGGATTTGTTATGGTTTGCGCCCTCAGGCGGCAGTTCCTTGTCAGAAAAGGTCAACGTCGGGGAAGCTCCTCCCAGAAAAACCAATCCTACCAGCTGCTTAGGGATGTATCTATTAAAAGTTTGGCTTTGTCCATTACAGCTAGGACAGCTTGTTTATGGACTCATGAAGCCATAAGCAGTCCCCAGATGGAGATGGCTACTTGTCTCTTCTTCAGCTGTTTCAGCACAGCCTCCTCTTCGAGCAGCTTTTCTTTTTGCTTTTCTGCCTCCTTGTCCTTTCCGGACGCCTCTAGTTAGTCTAAGTGCGGGGGCTTGAAATAACGCCCGCTCCTAGTCATGTGATCTACTTCACCAATGTACCAAGTATCATCCGGCTGGTTATTCCCCCAGTCCTCAACGATGTGGGCAAGACATAGGTCGTCATCTTCCCACCACATGTCATCGGCAGCCGACAAACACCTGTCCAGCTCCGTCACAACTATTCCTGTGCCTACAGGACCTTCCGTTCTCGTGCCCGCAGCATATTCTGTCCCCACAGGGGCTTTGGCTTTTCTGGCTCTCTTAGAATCTTCGACCCTTTCTCGCTCAAACTGCCTAAATATAGCCTGCTGTTCAATTTCTTCTGTTCCCAAACTGCCCATATTCTGAGCAAAATTCTTAACATCGGTGCTTTCCGGCGATATACTCTGCTCTTCGGCCTTTCCGGCCACAACTGATGTCCCCGTCCCTGACGGACCCGGTTCTAGCTATGGTTGTTAAATAATATCTGACTCGTCACTGAGCCATCCGGTAGCTTCTGCTGACCCTTCTAAACCAAACCAGTTGACAGTCACGTCCCATGGATCCTGTTCGTTGAAGAATTAAAGATTCGCAATGTCCTCCTCTAGTTCTGCTAGGTCATCTAGCCCCTGATTAAGTTAATCCTCTCTAACTACAGTGATCTGTGCCTCCACTAGCAATTCTACCTCTAGTTTAGGCTGATCCGTTGGTGTGATATAACCGCTCGGGTTGTACTCAAAACTTGCAGATCCCTCAGGGTCTAAATCTTTATTCCTCTCTGCTCCCAAAGTAATCCCCGTTCCATCTTCGATAGCCACCACCAACTCGGGTTGGGTTTGGAAGATGTTCAACATGCACAGGTCAGTGCTGTCAAGAATGAACACCTCCAGCTCAGGCAGGTAGAAAGGGGTGATATATATACTAGGGTCGTATGACACAACCCCAGTTTGGATCAAATTGATGTGTTTGGGAGGTAGAGCTTGGTTATGTGGTGGGAGAGGGTTGGTTGTGACATTGGGTTTCTCTGGAGGCACGATCACCCTGATGTCAATGAGATCTTTAATCTCATGACGCAATCGATAGCATTGGTCGGTGTCATGACCGTGCTATTGGTGAAACGAGCAGTATTTAGCTGGGTTGTGGGAGGGAGGAAGTTTTTCTGGCAATGGTCACGGCTCTAGGGGCTTCAAGTGCCCCTTTTTTATCAAAACCCCCAGAGCCTTGGACAAAGACATATATAATGGGGTAAAGGTTCTTTGGTCTCGGGGGGAATACTTAGTTGTTTGTGAGCTACTTCCAGACGCACCGGTGAATGGCGTAGCTGCAAGGGTTCTCGGGGTGGTGGTGGTGGTAACCATGCTCACGTCTGAAGATCTAGTAGCTGCAGCGCTGCTTGTGCCTGCATTTGTACTACGGTTGAATGCCCGCTTGGGCTGCTGTAGACACCCCATTTTTGACCGACATTAAGACTCAGATGTCACCAGTTGAGCCCTCAGTGATATTGCATATCGTGCTCATCCAGAAGTTTCAGAGTCTCGGCTGCAAACCTTGCCTCCAGACTTCCGGACTCTTTCGTGCCTTACCTCGGTTTGCGAACCAGGCTCTGTTTTCTCTATTTTCTCTACCCAAAGGGAGGGAGAGGTCTCGTAGACCATCTCTCAGTGGTCGTAGGCTACGTTTCGTGGTCGTAGGCCATTTTTCCCATTTGGAGCCCTGTTTTCGTTTTTTCGGAGCCGACGGCCGTGTGCCTCGGTTCGGGACCACTTAACCACCTCCGTTTGCTTTGGTTTTTGGCATACACCTTATTTCCTTCCTTTTGAGGAACACTGTGGCCTGAGAGACCAACTTCATGGTCGAATGCCACCTCCGGTGCTTAATAGCCCATTTTCGGGGCCCCGGGCCGCGCGTTTCGGTCCCCGAACCTCCGTTTTGCATCCGTTTTGGTTCATTTTTGGTGGAGACCTTATTTTCACAGTTAGGAAGCTTGTAGGAGAGTGGGAGGCCAGCAATTGTTCTGAAAAGCCAGCTTTATTTCTTCATCGCTCTCCGACGCCCGTTTTCCTCACTTGAAAGCCAATGTTGACCACCTTGGAGCCACTTTATTGAACCCTAAACCCCATATTTGTGTTGTACAAACCTGGGAGGCCACCAATATTTGGTGGCCGACCAGTAATTGTGACTGAACCTTTTGAACCCCTCTAAAAAATGGTCTTTTCTCTCTCCTAGTTCACTTTTTCTGGGTTTTGACTACATAGTTGTGTTGTGCACACATGGGAGGCCACCTTTTTGAGATGGCTGACCAGCAATTGTCCTTGACCCTTTTGACCCTTGGCCGGCCAGCCATAGGAGGTGGCCGGCCGGCCCCCTGAACCTTCTAAACCTGGCCGGTGTAGACGTCCCCAAACGCCCCGGGAGGACGAGTCCCGTTTCGTTCGATATTGGGCTCACTACAGCTCAGGACTCTCAAATTGTCACGGTTCTTAACCTGAACCAAAGAGTCCAAATCCGGCAAATCGTTTTGAGAAAATAGATTTTGAAAGAAGTGCCAAACATGGACTGCTTTGCCAGATACAGAGTCGCCACCTAAATGTTTTATTTTAGGGAAATTTAGGAAACCCTGACTCGTTTGCCTAAGGCCACGTGTCCGTCATCACCAAAGTTGCCTCGGCTCGGGAACTTGGGTACGATTGGGAAAGGTCACTTCGTAAGCACCCCCGCTCGCCCGATCAAAGATCGGCCTCTACTAACCATGATATCTATTTTTGAAAACATTATGCGTTCTTATTCCAGTTATTAGCCTAGATTTACTATGTGATGCGCACAGCATACAAGTATAGACTGGATCGCCTGAATTGGAACAAAACATTTCATGTTTGTTTATTTGAAAATGGTTTGTTGGTGTTACCTGCAAGTAGGCTAAGACGTGGATTTGTCACCCTCGGGTTGGCTTAGAAAAACATGATTTTGCCTCTATCTAGTGGGCTTAAAACTCACAGTGAATGAATTGTTCCAATCCAAATAATCCAACCTTCACCCACAGGCATTCAGGCAGTTATATCACATAAGCAATTAGCCTCATGGTAAGCATGCTATCATGGTAGTCATTCACACGCATGCAAGGATGCTAAAGCATAAAACTTACCGAGTACTCCAAGCCAAAACAGAAGCTAATTAGAAATCCATGCATGATCCTAATTATACAGAAATGCCTAATGCAACACATGCAAAAATGCAACTATAGCAGGCTCGGCTATTCTAGACATGGCATATGAGATGCTACAGCTAACATGTATTCAACTTGGAATTGAAAATACAATGCAGTTAGTATGATGCGTCGAGCCCGATGCATGCAAAACAGATGAATGAATGCAATCATGCTATCATACTGTATGCTAATTG
The DNA here is from genome assembly GCF_055761805.1 of Camellia sinensis. Classification (NCBI taxonomy): domain Eukaryota; kingdom Viridiplantae; phylum Streptophyta; class Magnoliopsida; order Ericales; family Theaceae; genus Camellia; species Camellia sinensis. The sequence continues at coordinate 8,847,951 of NC_138967.1, forward strand.
AAACACGCCCTAATCTAACCATCATAAGCGGGTAAATAAAAGGGAGAAAGACGTGGGGTTGGAAGACATACATCACACACACACACACACTTATTACAGTTGTGCCCTCGCGCAGAGGGTCCGAATAAATAATATACAGCCGAAATGAATAATTACAATCCAAATATGTACAAAACCCTAATTAATTAACAAATTAAAATAGGAAAGCAATAAATTGGCATGCAAGCCAGGGACTGCCTCAAATCTGCTCCGGATGATGTATGATGCATGCTCGGGTTGCCTTGTGTAGAGAATCCCTCGCGATGCCCCGGTTTGCCTCTGTTTGCAATTGTTCTTGGAATGCATGTCAAGCTCCGGAAGGCTGCCGATTTCTGATTTGCTGCAACAGAGAGCAACAAAGGGGCATGGCAAAGTATTTTCACATATGTATGCATGACTACTCTTCAGGGAGTGTAGTCCTCGATCCTCGTGCCACCAATCACGCATATCGATACATGATGGCCGAGGAGTCGAATTGCACGACTCAATATGAAATGAATGCACATATAAACACAACAAGACCTAAAGTCCATCATGGATAATCCGGAGGGTCGGTGACTGGGAATTGAGACACGTTCCGTCACTCAAAGTACGAAACGTCCCTCGTTTCCCGTGCTCGGGCTAACTCCTATCCCAAACACAATGCAATATGCATGACATGCCTGAATGCAATTCTAACATGCAACCTAGCATACACAATGCTATGAAATGGCATACACGATGCACGAGGTAACATAGCATACACAATGCGCTAACATACAACCTAGCATACACAATGCTATGAAATGAAATGGCATACACAATGCACAATGGACTTACACCAACATGAGTGGACCTCAGCCACACTCACATCAGTAGCCATGAGATGAAAAATGAGACTCTTGAAATACATGCACACATGCACGCAAACCGAGGACCGAACCTAAGGCAACAAATGCCACTCTACCAAAGCATGGCAAGGCATGGAATATGGTACGCAAACATGCAAATTTCAGCGCTGAAATGTGATACAAAACAGCCCCGAAACATGGAAACATGGCAACCAATACATGGAATGAACCCCGAAATTCGAACTAGGCACATGGAATGACTTACAGCTATACAAAGCATGCGTTATTTGATCATGAAGCATGAAGACAGATGCAAGACAGTCCCAAAACATGCATATTTCCAGTTTATAACAAGTCCTAAAAATAAACGCAAATAGGGCTAACCTATCGTGCAAAAACGGCCCTAAAAGAGAGATTAAACACAAAGGGACAGCAGCTGGCCCCAAATGGCAAAGAGCCCTTCAACAAAGTTGAAGAGGGGCTCAAAACAGGACACTTTACAGTTTACATCAAGCCACGAAAATAATCACAAATAAGGCCAAACTATCATGCAAGAAAAGGCCTAAAAGAGGGGTAAAGAGACAAGTGGCAGCTACTGTTCTCAAACAGAGGAGAGCCCTTCAACAATGTTGAAGAGGGGCTCAAAGAAAGATATTTTTCAGTTTATGGAAAAGTCCAAAACAGCTCACAAATAGGCCTAAAATACTACGCAAAAATTGGCCTAAAAGAGAGATAAAGAAGAAAGTGATAGCAGGAGACCTCAAACAGATGAGAGCCCTCAACAATGTTGAAGAGGGCCTCAAAATAAGCTATTTTATAGTTTATGGAAAAGTCCAAAACAACTCACAAATAGGCCTAAAATACTATGCAAAAATTGGCCTAAAAGTGAGTTTAAACACAAAGGGTGAGGAAGGGACCTCAAACAGAGAAAGACCCCTAATCAAACATGGAGATGAGAATAAAATATGACTATTTACAGTTTGGGTCGGAGCCCAAAAATGCTAGCAAGTATGGCTTAGATACAAAGCAAAATAAGGCACAAAAGAGGGAAAATGGGACTCACCCTTGTAGACCAATGGACCAGCAGCTCTTGGACCAATTTTGGGAGCTCTTCACCTCTGGAAAGCATCCTCAAGTTGCTGGAATAAGGGATGGAGGCTTTGTGCTATGAGGTGTAGGGTAAATGGTGTAGAACTTAAGGGGTTTTGAGGGTTGGAATAGAGAAAGAGGGAGATTTTATGCAAGAGCTCCAAACCAATTCTTGTAACCCTCTAAAATGCAGCTGGGGGTGCTGGTTATGTAGGCAAAGGAATGGAGGAAAGGGGAGGAAAATCAAATTCAAATTTCCCTCCCAAAGACCCCCCCTCGGATATAGGATCTGGGGGGAAACAAAGGGTGCAGTTGTAAATAACCAGGTGAGAGGATCACGGTCGGCCAGGTTCAGAAGGTTCAGGGGGCCGGCCGACCACCTCCCATGGCCGGCCAACCAAGGGTCAAAAAGGTCAAGCACAATTACTAGTCGGCCACCTCAAAAAGGTGGCCTCCCATGTGTGCACAACACAACTATGTGGTTGAAACCCAGAAAAAGTGAACCAGGAGAGAGAAAAGACCATTTTTTAGAGGGGGTCAGAAGGGTCAGGCACAATTACTAGTCAGCCACCAAATATTGGTGGCCTCCCAGGTGTGTACATCACAAATATGGGGTTTAGGGTTCAAGAAAGTGGCCCCGAGGTGGTCAATATTGGCTTTCAAGTAAGAAAAACGGGCGTCGGAGAGCGATGAAGAAATAAAGCTGGCTTTTCAGAACAATTGCTGGCCTCCCACCCTCCTACAAGCTTCCTAACTATGAAAATAAGGTCTCCACCAAAAATGAACTAAAACGGATACAAAACGGAGGATCGGGGACCAAAACGCGCGGCCTAGGGCCCCGAAAATGGGCTGTTAAGCATCGGAGGTGGCATTCGACCACGAAGTTGGTCTCTCAGGCCACAGTGTCCCCCAAAAGGGAGTAAATAAGGTGTATACCAAAAATCGGAGCAAACGGAGGTGGTTAGGTGGTCCTGAACCGAGGCACACGACCGTCGGCTCTGAAAAATCGGAAACCGGGCTCCCAACGGGAAAAAATGGCCTACGACCACGAAACGTAGCCTACGGCCACTGAGAGATGGTCTATGAGACCTCTCCCTCCCTTTGGGAAGAGAAAACAAAGAAAATAGGACCTGGTTCGCAAACTAAGGTAAAGCACAAACGAGCCCCGAAGTCTGGAGGCAAGGCTCACAGCCGAGACTCCGCAACCTCAGAACGAGCACAATATGCAACATCACCAAGCACTCAATCGATGACGTCTGAGTCTTAAGGTCGGTCAAAAATGGGGTGTCTACAGTTGCCCCGCTTTGACAGAACTCGAAAGTCATGCGTGACGGGAGTGAATGTCAAAGCCCAGAGACGACCCATTTTTGAAAAGGCCGAAGACTTAGACAAACAAGCAAGATAAAAAAGATGTGCCCGCAGGCAGGGGGCAAGATGCAAAATGATATGCACAAAGCCGGACGTAACTTATGATTATGCAAAGCAGCAAGCATATACAAATCTATCTACATTTCATGCAGTAAGGATCATGTAAATAAAGCTGTAACGAAGCAAATATTCACAATAAATGCGACAGTTTTAAGCGGGAAGGCAAATCAAACTACATTTCATGCAGTTATGATGCAATCTTAGCGAGCATGTGTGATAGATACACAAAAGTGAAGAGAGTGTGATGGATACACTATATGAATAAAGTGTGATTGATACACTAAGTGAAGCAAAGTGTGATAGATACACAAAGCGAAACGAGTGTGATGGATACACTAAGCAAACACGTGATAGATACACTAAGCGAACATGTGTGATGGATACACAAAGTGAACGCGTGATAGATACACAAAATGAGCATAATGTGAAGCAAGTGTGATGGATACACTATATGAAGCAAAGTGTGATAGGCACTAAAAGTGAATACAAAGTGTGATAGATGCACTATTCGAAGCAAAGTATGATGGATATACAAAAAGTGAACGCAAAGTGTGATAGATGCACTAAGTGAACAGAGTGTGATTGATACACTGAAGGTGAACACAAAGTGTGATAGATGCACTATGTGAACAAAGTGTGATTGATACACTAAAAGCGGACACAAAGTGTGATAGATGCACTAAGTGAACAGAGTGTGATTGATACACTGAAGATGAACATAAAGTGTGATAGATGCACTATGTGAACAAAGTGTGATTGATACACTAAAAGCGGACACAAAGTGTGATAGATGCACTAAGTGAACAGAGTGTGATTGATACACTAAAAGTGAACACAAAGTGTGATAGATGCACTAAGTGAACAGAGTATGATAGATACACTAAAAGTGAACACAATGTGTGATAGATGCACTATGTGAACAGAGTATGATAGATACACTAAAAGCGAACACAAAGTGTGATAGATGCACTATGTGAACGGGTGTGATGGATACACTAAAAGCGAACACAAAGTGTGATAGATGCACTATGTGAATGGGCGTGATGGATACACTAAAAGCGAACACAAAGTATGATAGATGCACTAAGTGAATAGAGTGTAATTGATACACTAAAAGCGAACACAAAGTGTGATAGATGCACTAAGTGAACAGAGTGTGATTGATACACTAAAACTGAACACAAAGTGTGATAGATGCACTAAGTGAACAAGGGTGATGGATACACAAAAGGTAATGAAATGTGATGGATACACTAAAGTAAATGAAATGAATATGTGCATGATAGATACACAAAATGAGAATGTGTGGGATAGATACACAAAAGTGAATGAAGTGTGATTGATACACTAAGTAAATGAAGTGTGATTGATACACAAAACGAGAATGTATGTGATAGATACACAAAATGAAAAAAGTGTGATTGATACACTAAGTGAAGAGAGTGTGATTGATACACTAAATAAATGAAGTGTGATTGATACACTAACTGAATGAAGTGAAGTGTGATTGATACACTAAATGAATGATCTTAAACGGAACTTCTTTGAATGAACCATACATACAATATCGTCTATGAATGAGAAAGAAACTTGATAGGTACAATGCAATACAATGCATGATGTTTAAGGAACGCAATAAACAAGCATAGCGGCGCTTTAGAAAGCACCTCATGGGATGAGTGGCGATGAACCGCTATACTCTGATGGGGATCTCCCTTCGTGCTCTTCGAACACTTACCTTCAACTTACAATACAATGGCTCTGAAATACTGACAAGGGTTCTTCACGTAGAACACTTTGGATGCCGCCTTTCTTCCTGATCATATTCACAACTTTCCCTATTCTCCAACGGGGTGACAGACTAGGTTGGTTCGGTATCCAGAATTGAGGTGCATACACGCTATCTCAACCTATGGGGCTTCCATACAGATTTCAAGCCGAGGGCACGCCTCTGGGTATTTAAACCAGACTTTAGTCTCGAAAATCCCGAACCTTTGCATTCTAGGCAACAGCCATTCGAACTCTAGTTTCCACCGTCACAGTTGGTCTCCTAGGAACTCATTGCAAACATGGCCACGATGCCTCTAGCAGGGAATGGTACTCAGGGAGAGCACTTTTGATCGCCATTCTGGCTTGAAGCAGACTTGATCTCGAGCTTGAGGTAGAGGCACACTCATACTTTGGAGCATTGGCAAGACCTGAAGAGGTACATCCGGAATACAATCTCGGAATTTATAGAAGTTGAAACAAACTCAGATGCTCCAAATTTTTCCCTCTTTTCTTTTGCTTTGTAGTCTGGAACCCAGATAGCTTCAAATAGGTCCTAGTTTTACTATTCTGACATGACCTGGGTTGAACCCTGCGATTTTATGAAGGAACAAATACTATTTTGCACAAATGTGGAGAATGACACAGCACTCTGAGCACAAAACGATTTTATTTTGAAATCGAAATTGAAAATGAATTCTTAACTGGGTATTGAGTCTACGACTGGACACAGCACATCACGACTCAACAAAGGAAAACAAAGGTAAACAACCTAAACACATCGAGACACGCTCGGAACGACTCAAAGCAAGAATTGAGACGAACAAAACAAAAGATACGACACACAGACGTGTTACAAAGACGAGAGACCTCTCAATGCACGAGGAGCCAGTTTCTCCGAGTATTATTTCCCACTCTTTCTAATTTGTGATTCTCACATCACTCGGCCCTCAGGCTCTGTTTTTCTGAAAAAGCCATTTTCTCACTTTTTCTCTCAGCTCACATCTTTCTATTCTTCAATCTCTCATTTTTTGTCCCTCTCCTGGGTGGTTGATGGATAAACAGAAAGTTGTGGGCTCTTGCCTATAGCATTCTGCTAGATTCTTCTTCTTGTTCATAACAGTGAGTTTCTTCCACAGAGGGGCTACGCTACAATTGGGTGTGTAGCAAATCTGCAGCTGACATCAGTTGACGATGTTCTGCTGGGGAGTTTGGACGTGATCAGATCTGTCCAGATAAGGGAGTGGAATATCTTGTCCCATTCCGGTTCGTGCTTCGCACTTGGCTTGATACCTCGTTGCTTGGAGGATGAGAGAGCTTTCAGCCCTTTGTTGTTAACTTCAGTTGTGCCCTCTTCTGGCAGGTAGAGTGCCCTTCTTGGCAAGTATGTTGAAAATGGGGGAAAGACAGGAAGCTTGACTCAACTGTGCCCCTAGTTCATCATTTTGACCATTTTTGTTTTTGGCTTTCTACTAAAACAACTTTGACCAATATGAGAGTTAGATTAACATGCTTGTTCGATTTTCTGATTTAAAATCATGCAAGTTAGGCTGTGAACACTAAAAATTTTCCTGTTTTAGGTCCAAGAAATGGTTCAGTTTTAGAAAAATAAAATAATTTTCGAGAGAATTAGTCAACCTCAGTAAAAATTCTCAAAAACTATTTTCGCAAACAACCACTGCTCAATGAGCACGGAACCTACTCTTGAGATGCACAACCTCAGATCTGAAGGAAAATTGCCCCTTGCTTGGAGGACACCGCATGGCAACGGAAAGTTGCCCCTTGTTTGGATGGCACCGCAGTGCACTGAATGGCAACGGAAAGTTGCCCCTTGTTTGAACGGCACCGCAGCGCATTGAATGGCAACGGAAAGTTGCCCCTTGTTTGAACGGCACCGCAGCGCATTGTAGTCAGTCCTCAGAGCGACGAACACAACCAGACTCTTAGATACAGAAAAGGCAAAGATGATCAAAACCATTACATGGACACAGTCGATTTGGAGTGTTTTACGGCTGGACTTCAGAATAAAGTTGCCTACGTATCCCAAAGATGGGAATCAAGCCTTACGTAGTTCGGGGTTAAGGTACACTCAGGTATTAACCTCTCCTTTTGCGCTCTAACTTTTGCCAAGGCCGCCCTTCCGGGTTTTCAACCTTGCGAACTCTATTTTTCTTTTCTTTTTTATTTCTTTTGTATTTTCTTTTTTCTTTTTCATCTTTTATTTTTATTTTCTTCATTTTTTTTGTCTTCTTTTTTGCATTCTCTTTTTTTTTTTGTATTTTTCCCTTGCTCTAACTGTTGCCTGGGTCGCCCTTCCGGGTTTTCGGCCCAGCGAGCCTCTCAAAGGGTAAAAGTGTAACAAGTCCATGTCAAATGGTTTTGAGATCCTGAAGTCATCTGAGTCCAGGAAAATGGCTGTTGTTCGCTGACGATGTAGGAGTCCATCCAATAGGGGGTTGAATTTGCCCTTAGTGTTGCAGATAGGAACTCAGTTGTTCTTCTGCAGAAACTGTCTTTTTTGCTCCCTTCTGGGATTTGGCATTCTTGCCGACCTTCTTTGATTTGTGGAATGATCCATCTTCGGCTCCTCGAGCACATTTGAAATCCTTTGCTCCTAGTTAGAAGGGTGCTTCTGATCTAGCTTTGCAAGCTTCTTTTGATGACATCTGATCTTCTTGATCTGACTTTCTTGCCTCTTGTTCGAGGGCTACTTTGAATCTGGCCACACAGGCCTCCCTTGATGGTCGATCATTGAACACTTCGAATTGTGGTTCAAGGTTTTAAAGCAAGGGCTTAAGTCTTGAGGCTGAGAGCGATCCTAAGCTGCACAATCTTAAGAGCGATTCCACACAGGTCTTCGCAAGATTGCGCAAAACATTTTGTTTTTGAAAGTTTTTAAAGAAGCGACAAATCGCTCGCGTTGAAGATAGTGTGGAACCAGTCTGGATCAAGCCAGGGTCCTTCTCAGTACTCACGCCGACAAGCATGATTTCAATCATTAAGGGCTTAGCACGCCTCTCTTTCTCTCAATTTGATCAAAGTTTTGCAAATCCCAAGGAATTCCTTCCTCTTTGTTTTCACCACAGTGTTCAAAAGGTTTTAAAAAACTTAGGTCAATGCAATGAGTTCAAGGCACAAAAGAGCAGGTGAAAAGCACTGCCGTTTCATTCAAAATTTCTGGCACAACTGGCACAAGGCAGAAGCAAACACAAGAGTGTGAAAATCACTACTGTTTCATACAGATCTATTGGCATAACTGGCTCCAAGGCAGAAACAGACTCAAAAAGAAAAAGCAAAAAGACAAACACAAAACAAGCAAATGATGTCCGAGGTAACACCCCCAAAATCACCCAACTCTAACAAAACAGGACTGACTCGATACAACAAGACAGACCCGATTGACTCAGTATGAAAAGACTGACTCAATACAAAATGACAAGACTGACCCAATACCCAAGTCAGAAAATACAAAACTAGCATTCGCAAATGCTCAAAACAGTGCGTGCCAAACGCCACATCTGGAGTAAACTGAGTGCCGCCCGCAGGTGGTTCATCCCCTGATCACATATTCGTACTATCCCCCAAGTTCACTGATCCAGTGGTGATAGACTTTGCTGAGCTGGTGCGGCAATGACCTTGTTGTCAAACAAATCTTGTACATCATGGCGCAGACGAAAGCAGCTATCGGTCTCATGACCGGTTTGTTGATGGTAGGCACAATACTTAGTCCGGTCATGCTTTGCAGGGATAGGATCGGGTAAGGGCCGTTGTTCCAGTGGTTTCAGATGTCCTTTCCGGATTAAGACCTCTAGAGCCTTTGACAAAGGCATATGAAGTGAGGTGAAAACCCTCTTGACTCGAGGTAGATATTTGGTTTCTTGTGAGCTACTCCTGGATGCACCGGTGAATGGGGTAGCTGTTTTTGATACGGAGGTGGTAACCACGCCCACTTCAGAAGATCTTGCAGCTGCATCACCACTGGTGGTCGCATTTGAACTGCGGGAAAATGCCCTCCTGGGCTGCTCTTTCTCCTGGTCAAGAAGGCCCTGCTTCATAGCGTCTTCGATCTATACTCCCATCTCATGTAAGTCTGAAAAGGTGGGGAAGGGAAGAACGATCATTTTCTGCATAAGCTTGGGCTGGAGATTGCGCACAATCATCCGAATTTGATCTTTGTCAGTGGGCCTAAGGGTCATCATTGAGGCCTTGGCCCTCCAGCGGGCTACGAAATCAGAAAAACTCTCCTTAGGCTTTTGCCTTGTTGTCTCAAGATCACGGATTGTGACCTCGATTTGCATGTTATAGGAGTACTGTGCAACGAAGGCCTCAGCCATCTCATCCCAGTTCCGTTTGACATCGTCTTCTAATTTTGCATACCAGATAGCGGCCACACCTGACAGGGTCCGACCGAATAATGAAAGTTTCTGCAGCCTGGTGAGGCCCATTAGCCTTAGTATGTCCGAAAACAACCAGAGGTGCACTATGGGATCGCCAGATCCATCAAATCGATCGATGTGTGGCATCTTAAATCTGTCCGGCAGCGTCACAGCTGCGTCAGTATACCCGTCCTCAATGTCCGGAATGGATTTTACTCCCTGAGATTTCTTAAACATCTTTTCTAGCTTGCTCACCTTCAGCGTTGTAGGGTCTAACTCGAACTCAAAGGGTGAATCCGACAGGTTGATCGGTGCTTTAAACAGCTGGGGTAAGATTGGGGGCGGGGCCGGTCCTGTCGGAATGTTCCTATCTCCCTGGACATTTGGTGCCTCCTCGGGTGCTGGAACTCCTGGTGGGGGAGGGGCTTGGTGCAAGCAGATGCTCCATTTTGCTGTTGCAGCCTGGTGATTAGCTCAGCTTGCTGGGCCATGATCGTAGCCTGCTGTTTGGCAAATTCCGCCTAACTGGCAGCGTCTTGCTGCATGAGTTTCATACTTTCTTGAAGTTGACATATCATTTCCTCCATCCCTGCCATGTTCTGCTGTTCCGGCTGACTGACTGGTATAACTATCTCTGTGATAGAAACTGAGGCCTCAGCTTGATTGTTCACTGGTGGGGTGGATAAGGGCCACTGATCTGGTAACTGCTGAACCGATGATTTGTGCCTGACTGGCCCCTTTTACCCTGCCTTTGGCAAAGGAACACTGATTGCCCTTGAATTGAATCTCTGACCCAACAAAGTCTATCAACACAAGTCTGATGAACCTCGGGGGATATCGAAGCCTTTTGAAGCTATGGTTCCAAGACTACCCTAGCAAAAGAGAAAACACGCAGCATCTCAGCCTGATTTCACCTGAACAGATACGAGCATAGTTGAATGAGTGTGCTCTCTACTGAATTCTGCCCAAAATTCTGTTGGTGAACTGATACCCTCAGGTGAACTGAATCCCAAAGTACTGAACTGGTGCCCACAAGCCTGATGCCCAAACTACTAAACTGGTGCCCGCAGGCCTGATGTCCAAACTTGTAGACTGATACATGCATTCCTATAGAGACGCACTCTAAAAGCACATAGCAGACAAGTGAGAGCCAAAACACCCCTATGTTGGGGTAAGGTTTCCCTATCCTATCTTGTCAGGAGCTAGGGTTTCACTACGCACGCAGCGGTTTCAAACAACCTAAATCAGGTAAGCAACCTGTCCTAGCTTGGAATGGTCACTATGGATTCCGAATATGCACTAGGTCGAATGATCAAAAAGGGTGCCCCGGTAAGACCGAGGTTTGTGTTCCCATACTGGCAGAGCCCATAACCGGTCAGCCTTATGGTCATGCCTTGACAAGACAAGCCTCCGGCAAACCGTTCAAGAATAGCAGATGGCAAACACGGTGTCCTAGGCGCACCAACACACATGCAATGCAAAGAAACACACAAGTGTAGTCAAAACAAGATATCATGAGTTCGAGTCAAGTTCTCTAACTCCCCAGCAGAGTAGCCAAAAACTGTAGACGTCCCCGAACGCCCCAGGAGGACGAGTCCCGTTCCGTTCGATATTGGGCTCACTACAGCTCAGGACTCTCAAATTGTCACGGTTCTTAACCTGAACCAAAGAGTCCAAATCCGGCAAATCGTTTTGAGAAAACAGGTTTTGAAAGAAGTGCCAAACATGGACTGCTTTGCCAGATACAGAGTCGCCACCTAAATGTTTTATTTTGGAGAAATTTAGGAAACCCTAACCCGTTTGCCTAAGGCCACGTGTCCGTCGTCATCAAAGTTGCCTCGGCTCGGGAACTTGGGTACGATTGGGGAAGGTCACTTCGTGAGCACCCCCGCTCGCCCGATCAAAGATCGGCCTCTACTAACCATGATATCTATTTTTGAAAACATTATGCGTTCTTATTCCGGTTATTAGCCTAGATTTACTATGTGATGCGTACAGCATACAAGTATAGACTGGATCGCCTGAATTGGAACAAAACATTTCATGTTTGTTTATTTGAAAATGGTTTGATGGTGCTACCCGCAAGTAGGCTAAGACGTAGATTTGCCACCCTCGGGTGGGCTTAGAAAAACATGATTTTGCCACTATCTAGTGGGCTTAAAACTCACAGTGAATGAATTGTTCCAATCCAAATACTTCAACCTTCACCCACAAGCATTCAGGCAGTTATATCAAATAAGCAATTAGCCTCATGGTAAGCATGCTTCCATGGCAGTCATTCACACGCATGCAAGGATGCTAAAGCATAAAACTTACCGAGTACTCCAAGCCAAAACAGAAGCTAATTAGAAATCCATGCATGATCCCAATTATACAGAAATGCCTAATGTAACACATGCAAAAATGCAACTATAGCAGGCTCGACTATTCTAGACATGGCATATGAAATGCTACAGCTAACATGTATTCAACTTGGAATTGAAAATACAATGCAGTTAGTATGATGCGCCGAGCCCGGTGCATGCAAAACAGATGAATGAATGCAAACATGCTATCATACTGTATGCTAATTGAAACACGCCCCAATCTGACCATCATAAGCGGGTAAATAAAAGGGAGAAAGACGTGGGGTTGGAAGACATACATCACATATGTATGTAAAAAACCCTAATTAATTAACAAATTAAATTAGGAAAGCAATAAATTGGCATGCAAGCTAGGGACTGCCTCAAATCTGCTTCGGATGATGAATGATGCATGCTCGGGTTGCCTTGTGCGGAGAATCCCTCGCGATGCCCCGGTTTGCCTCTGTTTGCAATTGTTCTTGGAATGCGTGTCAAGCTCCGGAAGGCTGCCGATTTCTGATTTGCTGCAACAGAGAGCAACAAAGGGGCATGGCAAATTATTTTCACATATGTATGCATGACTACTCTTCAGGGAGTGTAGTCCTCGATCCTCGTGCCACCAATCACGCATATCAATGCATGATGGCCGAGGAGTCGAATAGCATGACTCAATATGAAATGAATGCACATATAAACATAACAAGACCTAAACTCCATCATGGATAATCCGGAGTGTCGGTGACTGGGAATTGAGACACGTTCCGTCACTCAAAGTACGAAACGTCCCTCGTTTCCCGTGCTCAGGCTAACTCCTATCCCAAACACAATGCAATATGCATGACATGCATGAATGCAATTCTAACATGCAACCTAGCATGCACAATGCTATGAAATGGCATACACGATGCACGAGGTAACATGGCATACACAATGCGCTAACATACAACCTAGCATACACAATGCTATGAAATGAAATGGCATACACAATGCACAATGGACTTACACCAACATGAGTGGACCTCAGCCACACTCACATCAGTAGCCATGAGATGAAAAATGAGACTCTTGAAATACATGCATGCATGCATGCAAATCGAGGACCGAACCTAAGGCAACAAATGCCACTCTACCAAAGCATGGCAAGGCATGGAATATGGTATGAAAACATGCAAATTTCAGCGCTGAAATGTGATACAAAACAGCCCCGAAACATGGAAACATGGCACCCAATACATGGAATGAATCCCGAAATTCGAACTAGGCACATGGAATGACTTACAGCTATACAAAGCATGCATTATTTGATCATGAAGCATGAAGACAGATGCAAGAAAGTCCCAAAACATGCATATTTCTAGTTTATAAGAAGTCCTAAAAATAAACGCAAATAGGGCTAACCTATCGTGCAAAAACGGCCCTAAAAGAGAGATTAAACACAAAGGGACAGCAGCTGGCCCCAAATGGCAAAGAGCCCTTCAAAAAATTTGAATATGGGCTCAAAATAGGGCACTTTACAGTTTACATCAAGCCACGAAAATAATCAAAAATAAGGCCAAACTATCATGCAAGAAAAGGCCTAAAAGAGGGGTAAAGAGACAAGTGGCATCTGCTGTTCTCAAACAGTTTAGCGCCCTTCAACAATGTTGAAGAGGGGCTCAAAAAAAGATATTTTACAGTTTATGAAAAGGTCCAAAACAGCTCACAAATAGGCCTAAAATACTATGCAAAAATTGGCCTAAAAGAGAGATAAAGAAGCAAGTGATAGCAGGAGGCCTCAAACAGAGGAGATAGCTCAACAATATTGAATAGGGGCTCAAAACAAGTTATTTTACAGTTTAGGGAAAAGTCCAAAACAACTCACAAATAGGCCTAAAATACTATGCAAAAATTGACCTAAAAGAGAGTTTAAACACAAAGGGTGAGGAGGGGACCTCAAACAGAGAAAGACCCTCAATCAAACATGGAGATGAGCACAAAATATGACTATTTACAGTTTGGGTCGGAGCCCAAAAATGTTAGCAAGTATGGCTTAGATACAAAGCAAAATAAGGCACAAAAGAGGGAAAATGGGACTCACCCTTGTAGACCAATAGACCAGCAGCTCTTGGACCAATTTTGGGAGCTCTTCACCTCTGGAAAGTAGCCTCAAGTTGCTGGAATAAGGGATGGAGGCCTTGTGCTATGAGGTGCAGGGTAAATGGTGTAGAACTTAAGGGGTTTTGAGGGTTGGAATAGAGAAAGAGGGAGATTTTATGCAAGAGCTCCAAACCAATTCTTGTAACCCTCTAAAATGCAGCTGGGGGTGCTGGTTATATAGGCAAAGGAATGGAGGAAAGGGGGGGAAAATCAAATTCAAATTTTCCCTCCAAAAGACCCCCCTCAGATACAGGATCTGGGGGGAAACAAAGGGTGCAGCTGTAAGTAACCAGGTGAGAGGATCACTGTCGGCCAGGTTCAGAAGGTTCAGGGGGCCGGCCGACCACCTCCCATGGCCGGCCGACCAAGGGTCAAAAAGGTCAAGCACAATTACTGGTCGGCTACCTCAAAAAGGTGGCCTCCCATGTCTGCACAACATAACTATGTGGTTGAAACCCAGAAAAAGTGAACCAGGAGAGGGAAAAGACCATTTTTTAGAGGGTGTCAGAAGGGTCAGGCACAATTACTGGTTGGCCACCAAATATTGGTGGCCTCCCAGGTGTGTACATCACAAATATGGGATTTAGCGTTCAAGAAAGTGGCCCTAGGGTGGTCAACATTGGCTTTCAAGTGAGGAAAACGGGCGTCGGAGAGCGATGAAGAAATAAAGCTGGCTTTTCAGAACAATTGCTGGCCTCTCACCCTCCTACAAGCTTCCTAACTATGAAAATAAGGTCTCCACCAAAAATGAACCAAAACGGATGCAAAAGGAGGTTCGGGGACCGAAACGCGCGGCCCGGGGCCCCAAAAATGGGCTGTTAAGCATCGGAGGTGGCATTCGACCACGAAGTTGGTCTCTCGGGCCACAGTGTCCCCCAAAAGGGAGTAAATAAGGTGTAGACCAAAAACCGGAGCAAACGGAGGTGGTTAGGTGGTCCCGAACTGAGGCACACGGCCGTCGGCTCTGAAAAACTGAAAATCGGGCTCCAAACCGGAAAAAATGGCCTACGACCACGAAACGTAGCCTACGACTACTGAGAGATGGTCTACGAGACCTCTCCCTCCCTTTGGGAAGAGAAAACAAAGAAAACAGGACCTGGTTCGCAAACTGAGGCAAAGCACAAACGAGCCCCGAAGTCTGGAGGCAAGGCTCGCAGCC
The DNA here is from genome assembly GCF_055761805.1 of Camellia sinensis. Taxonomy (NCBI): domain Eukaryota; kingdom Viridiplantae; phylum Streptophyta; class Magnoliopsida; order Ericales; family Theaceae; genus Camellia; species Camellia sinensis. The sequence continues at coordinate 8,863,120 of NC_138967.1, forward strand.
GAGACTCCGCAACCTCAGAACGAGCACAATATGTAACATCACCAAGCGCTCAATCGGTGACGTCTAAGCCTTAAGGTCGGTCAAAAATGGGGTGTCTGCAGCTGGCCATGACCCTCTCACCTGGTTCCTTACAGTTGCACCCTCTGTTTCCCCCCAGATCCTGTATCCGAGGGGGGTTCTTTTGGGGAGGAAATTTGAATTTAATTTTCCTCCCTTTTCTCCACTCCTCTTCTCTATAAAACCAGCCCCTCAGCTCCTTGTTTGAGGGTTACAAATACTTGTTTGGAGCTCTTGCATTCAATCTCTCTCTCTATCTCTCTACTCCAAGCACCAAAACCCCTTAAGTTCTACACCATTTACCCTACACCTCATAGCACAAGGCCTTCATCCCTCATTCCAGCACTTTGGGACTATTTTGAAGAGGTTAAAGGCTTAGAAAATTGGTCCAAGAGCTGCTGGTTCATTGGTCTTCAAGGGTAAGTCCTCTTCTCCTCTTTTCTTGCCTTATTTTTCTTTGTATCTAAGCCATACTTTCTAGCTTTTTTGGACACCGACCCAAACTGTAAATAGTCATATTTTGAGCCTCTTTTCATGTTTGATCAAGGACCTCCTACTGTTTGAGGTCTCCTACTATCACTTGTCTCTTTATCTCTCTTTTAGGCTAATTTTTGCATAGTATTTTAGGCTTATTTGTGAATTGTTTTGGACTTGGTCATAAACTGTAAAATAACTTATTTTGAGCCCCTATTCAACATTGTTGAAGGGCTCTCCTCTGTTTGAGGTCTCCTACTATCACTTGCCTCTTTATCTCTCTTTTAAGCCAATTTTTTGCATAGTATTTTAGGCTTATTTTTGCACTGTTTTGGACTTTTCCATAAACTGTGAAATATCTTGTTTTGAGCCTCTCTTCAACATTGTTGAAGGGCTCTCCTCTGTTTGAGAACAGAAGCTACCACTTGTCTCTTTACCCCTCTTTTAGGCCTTTTCTTGCATGATAGTTTGGCCTTATTTGTGATTATTTTCGTGGCTTGATGTAAACTATAAAGTGCCTTTTTTTGAGCCCCTCTTCAACTTTGTTGAATGGCTCTTTGCCATTTGGGGTCAGCTGCTGTCCCTTGTCTTTAATCTCTCTTTTAGGGCCATTTTTTGCATGATAGATTAGCCCTATTTGTGTTCATTTTTGAGGCTTGTTATAAACTGGAAATATGAATTTTTTGGGACTTTCTTGCATCTGTATTCATGCTTCATGATCAAATAATGCATGCTTTGTATAGCTGTAAGTCATTCCATGCGCCTAGTTTCGAATTTCAGGGTTCATTCCATGCATCGGGTGCCATGTTTCCATGTTTCAGGGCTGTTTTGTATCATATTTCAGCGTTGAAATTCGCATGTTTGCATATCATGTTCCATGTCTTGCCATGCTTTGGGTAGAGTGGCATTTGATGCCTTAGACTTGGTCCTCGGTTTGCGTGCATGTGTGCACGCATTTCGAGTGTCTCATTTTCATCTCATGGCTACTGATGTGAGTGTGGCTGTGGTCCACTCATGTTGGTGTAAGTCCATTGTGCATTGTGTGTGCCATTTCATTTCATAGCATTATGTATGCTAGGTTGTATGTTAGCGCATTGTGTATGCCATGTTACCTCGTGCATCGTGTATGCCATTTCATAGCATTGTGTATGCTAGGTTACATGTTAGAATTGCATTCATGCATGTCATGCATATTGCATTGTGTTTGGGATAGGAGTTAGCCCGAGCACGGAAAACGAGGGACGTTTCGTACTTCGAGTGACGGAACGTGTCTCAATTCCCAGTCACCGACACTCCGAATTATCCATGATGGAGTTTAGGTCTTGTTGTGTTTATATGTGCATTCATTTCATATTGAGTCGTGCAATTCGACTCCTCGGCCATCATGCATCGATATGCGTGATTGGTGGCACGAGGATCGAGGACTACACTCCCTGAAGAGTAGTCATGCATACATATGTGAAAATACTTTGCCATGCCCCTTTGTTGCTCTTTGTTGCAGCAAATCAGCAATCGACAGCCTTCCGGAGGTTGACATGCATTCCAAGAACAATTGCAAACAGAGGCAAACCGGGGCATCGCGAGGGATTCTCCGCACAAGGCAACCCGAGCATGCATCATTCATCATCCGAAGCAGATTTGAGGCAGTCCCTAGCTTGCATGCCAATTTATTGCTTTCCTAATTTAATTTGTTAATTAATTAGGGTTTTTTACATATTTGGACTATAATTATTCATTTGGGACTGTATATTGTTTATTCGGACCCTCCGAGCGAGGGCACAACTGTAATAAGTGTGCGTGTGTGTGATGTATGTCTTCCAACCCCACGTCTTTCTCCCTTTTATTTATCCGCTTATGATGGTTAGATTAGGGTATGTTTCAATTAGCATACAGTATGATAGCATGTTTGCATTCATTTCATCTGTCTTGCATGCACCGGGCTCGGCGCATCATACTAACTGCATTGTATTTTCAATTCCAAGTTGAATACATGTTAGCTGTAGCATTTCATATGTCATGTTTAGAATAGCCGAGCCTGCTATAGTTGCACTTTTGCATGTGTTGCATTAGGCATTTCTGTATAATTAGGATCATGCATGGATTTCTAATTAGCTTCTGTTTTGGCTTGGAGTACTCAGTAAGTTTTATGCTTTAGCATCCTTGTATGCGTGTGAGTGACTGCCATGATAGCATGCTTACCATGAGGCTAATTGCTTATGTGATATATCTGCCTGAATGCCTGTGGGTGAAGGTTGGGTTATTTGAATTGGAATAATTTGTTGACTGTGAGTTTTTTTTAAGCCCACTAGATAGTGGCAAAATCATGTTTTTCTAAGCCCACCCGAGGGTAGCAAATCCACGTCTTAGCCTACTTGCGGGTAGCACCATCAAACCATTTTCAAATAAACAAAATTCCAATTCAGGCGACCCAGTCTATACTTGTATGCTGTGCGCATCACATAGTAAATCTAGGCTAATAACCGGAATAAGAACGCATAAAGTTTTCAAAAATAGATATCATGGTTAGTAGAGGCCGATCTTTGATCGGGCGAGCGGGGGTGCTCACGAAGTGACCTTCCCCAATCGTACCCAAGTTCCCGAGCCGAGGCAACTTTGGTGATGACGGACACGTGGCCTTAGGCAAACGAGTCAGGGTTTCTTAAATTTCTCCAAAATAAAACATTTAGGTGGTGACTCTGTATCTGGAAAAGCAGTCCATGTTTGGCACTTCTTTCAAAATCTGTTTTCTCAAAACGATTTGCCGGATTTGGACTCTTTGGTTCAGATTTAGAACCGTGACAATTTGTGAGTCCGAACTGTAGTGAGCCTAATACGAACGGAACGGGACTCGTCCTCCCGGGGCGTTCGGGGACGTCTACAGTTTTTGGCGACTCTGTTAGGGATTTAGAGAACTTGACTCGAACTCATGATATCTTGTTTTGACTACACTTGTGTGTTTCTTTGCATTGCATGTGCATTGGTGCGCCTAGGACACCGTGTTTGCTATCTGCTATTCCTGAACGGTTTGCCGGAGGCTTGTCTTGTCAAGGCATGACCATAAGGCTGACCGGTTATAGGCTCTGCCAGTATGGGAACACAAACCCCGGTTTTACCAGGGCACCCTTTTCGACCATTCGACCTAGTGCATATTCGGAATCCATAGTGACCATTCCAAACTAGGACAGGTTGCTTACCCGATATAGGTTGTTTGAAACCGCTGCGTGCATAGTGAAACCCTAGCTCCTGACAAGATAGGACAAGGAAACCCTCCCCCAACATAGGGGTATTTTGGCTCTCAATTATCTGTTATGTGCTGTCAGAGTGTATCTCTACAGGGGTTGCATGTATCAGTTTGCGAGTTTGGGGCATCAGGCCTGCAGGCATCAGTCAGTGTTTGAGAATCAGTTATCTGCGGGTATCAGATTCAGTCTTTGGGGACAGTGATTCAGGGATAATGATCAGTGATTAAGGACAGTGTGTGTTCAGCTTACCGACCGTGTGTTGTTATGCCCGGCTGTGTGTTGTGCATTTACTTTAAGCTGTTATGATGTCCATTTATCTGTTTATTTATTTCCTTATTGCTTTATTTATCTTTTTACTAGGGCAGTTTTAGCACAATTGCATCCGACCAAGTAGATATTCCCCAAGCACCCTGGACAAGAGGTCGCCGACTCAATCGATCCGAGGATTTGGTTGGCGGACAACCAGTGTTTCACTCTCTACCCCCAGTTATCAGACGGAGGCCAAGAAAACGCAATGTATCCGAGCAGAGGTTGCTAGAGCAGTGGATTACCCCATCAGTAAACAGTCAGATTGAGATCCTGATTGTTGCTATAGAAATAGACCTGCCAATAGTTCAGACAAATCAGGGCAGTATGGCGGTATCGACAGGAGTTGAGGAAATGATGTGTCAGATGCAAGAGACCATGAGAGCCATGCAGCAGGACGCTGTTCGCCGGGATGAGTTTGCCAAACAACAGGCTGAGATCATGGCCCAGCAAGCAGAATTAATTGCCAGGCTGCAACAACAAAACAGAGCATCTACTTCACACCCAGTCCCTCCCCCACCAGTAATCCCAGCACCCAAGGAGGCACCAAATGTCTAGGCAGATACGGACATACCAACAGGGCCAGCTCCGCCCCCAATTCTGCCCCAGCTATCTAAGGTACCTACGCCTGTCAATCAACCGGACTCTCCCTTCGAGTTCGAGGTAGACCATACAGCACTGAAATTGAGCAAGCTCGAGAAGCTATTCAAAAAATCCCAGGGGGTAAAGGCTATCCCAGATATCAAGGACAGATATACCGACGTGGCTGTAACGTTGCCAGATAGATTCAAAATGCCGCAGATCGATCGCTTCGATGGATCTGGTGATCCCATGGTCCACCTCCGGCTATTTTCAGATATATTACGGCCAATGGGCCTCACCAAACCCCAGAAGCTTTCGCTATTCGGCCGGACCCTGTCAGGCGTAGCCGCTATCTGGTATGCAAAGTTGGAGGATGATGTCAAGCGGAGTTGGGATGAAATGGCCGAGGCCTTTGTTACGCAATACTCTTACAACACCCAAATTGAGATTACAACTCGTGATCTCGAAACAACAAGGCAGGAGCACAAAGAGAGTTTCTCGGATTTCGTGACCCGATGGAGGGCGAAGGCCTCGATGATGACTTTAAGGCCCACTGATAAGGACCAGATCAGGATGATTGTGCGCAATCTCCAGCCAAAACTGATGCAAAAAATGATTGTACTCCCCTTCCTACCTTTTCGGATCTGCACGAGATGGGGGTACAAATTGAAGATGCAATGAAACAGGGTCTGATTGACCAAGATAGAAAGCAGCCCAGAAGAACCTTTAACCTTAACAACAATGCAGGCCCAAGTGGTGCTGCAACTACAAGGGCTTCGGAAGTGAGTATGGTCACCACCATTCCCCCTCCCCTTCCAAGACCCATGGCAGCCACACCTTTCTCCGGTGCATCCGGAAGTAACACCCAAACAACCAAATACCAACCCCGTGGCCAAAGAACCTTCACCCCATTGTATATGCCCCTGTCCAAGGCTCTAGGGGTATTAATCAGGAAAGGGCATCTAAAACCCCTGGAGCCGAGGCCACTACCAAACCCACTTCCCCCCTCTCACAACCCAGCCAAATACTGCGCGTATCACCAACAACATGGTCACGACACTGACCAATGTTTCCGACTGCGTCATGAGATTCAAGATCTCATTGACAAACAGGTGATCCTACCTCCAGAAAAACCCAATGTCACAACTAACCCACTCCCTACACACAACCAAGCTCCACCTCCCAAAAGAGTCAATTTTATCCAAACTGGGGTCGTGTCTTACGATCCTAGTATCTATATCACTTATTCCCATCTACCTAAGCCGGAGGTGCTCCTTCCTGACTGCACTGACTTTTTGTGCATGTTAGACACCTCCACAACCCAACCCGAGCCAATGGTGACGACTGTTGAAGACGGTATGGGAAAGATTGCAGAGGAGGATGGAATTACTGAATCAGGGTTTGAGCAGTCTGGGAGTGTCGCCGGGAAAGCCTACGATCCGAGTGATTACATTCTACCAGCAGGCCAGTTTGAGCCAAGTATTGAATTGACAGAGAGGGCAGAGCTGTGTGTGATCCAGGGGGATAGATTTGAGCAGGGAACAGATAACGTGGCGGCTGTAGAAGAGGACTTTGCCAACCTACAGTTTTTCAATGACCAAGAATCAGGGGGCGCGGCAGTCAACTGGTTTGATTATGAGGAATCGGCAGAGGTTACCGGATGGCTAGATGATCAACCGAATATTGCGGAAGAGTTCCAGCCAGAACAGGGCCCCGCAGGGGCGAGAGTATCAATTGTGGCCGGAGGGGCCGGAAGTCAGAATACATTGCCGGAGAGCGCCGGTATGAAGAATTTCGCTCGGGACTTGAGCATTGTGGATGCAGAGAAAGTTGAACAACAAACTACACTGACGCAGTCAGAACAAGAAAAGTTTTGGGATCCTGAGAGAATCAGGAAGGCAAAAGCCCATGAAGGGGCCGAGGGTGCTGTGGGCACAAGAACAGAAGATGCTGCGGGCATGTGGACTGAAGGTACTGCGAGTACGATCATACCAGGGCCGGACAGGTGTCTGTCGGCCGCCGACGGAATGTGGTGGGAAGACGATGATTTATGTCTTGCCCACACAGATGAAGATTGGGGGAGTAACCAGCCAGATGATACCTAGAATATCGGCGAGGTCGATCATATGACAAGAAGTGGGCGGTATTTCAAACCCTCGCACCTAGACCAGCCAGAAGCATCCGGAACGGATAAGGAAGCTGAGAGACAGAAAAAAAAGCAAATCGAAGAAGAGGCTGTACTGAAGCAGTTAAAGAAGATACAAGCAGACATCTCCATCTGGGGACTGCTTATGGCATCACGAGTACACAAGCAGGCTGTCCTTTCAGCCATGGACAAGGCCAAGCTTTCTATAGACACCACACCAGAGCAGCTAGTTGGATTGGTTTTTCCGGGAGAAGGTTCCCCGACGTTGACCTTTTCTGACAAAGAACTACCGCTTGAAGGCGCAAATCACAACAAGCCTCTCTACATCTCGGTGGAATGTAGAGGCAAATAGGTACCAGTGGTTCTTGTCGATACAGGATCTGCTATTAATTTGTGCCCATCAAGGACGGCATATGCAATCGGGTTGAAGCCCGCGGACTTCGTACCAACTACTCAAGTGATCAGAGCCTATGATAATACAAGCAGGGAGGTGATGGGGGCTGTCAAAATTCAGACCCAGGTTGGTCCAAGATAACACAACATTGAATTCCATGTCTTGGACGTTCCCGCAACTTTTAACCTACTTTTGGGGCGACCGTGGTTGCACCAGGTCAAGGCAGTCTCTTCCACCTTGCATCAGATGTTGAAGTACCCTCACGGGAAAGGGGTAGCTATTGTTTTTGGGAATTCGTCAACCCATCCGCCGCCGGAAGTGTCCACACCAGTCTTGGAAATCGAACATGGCACGGAGGATTTGTTCTTATCAGGGTTTACTTTGGCTGAGGCCCAAATTGTGTAGAACATCATGGCTGTTAATGAGGAAGTGTATGTTAGTGCTCAATTTGTATACCTCATGAACAAGCTTCAACACATCCCCAGGATGGGATTGGGAAAAAGCGACCGGAAGGGCGTCGCAGCATTGGCCGAAGTGCCACACAATCCGCATATCTTTGGCTTGGGTTATCTGCCCACCAAAGAGGACTGGGTGAGGAAGGGTAAATAGATGGCTGGAAGAGCCAAAGCAAAGAAGGCAGGGAAGCCTTTTGAGTTAATGCATCGACCCATTCAGGGTACCCTAAACGGACGCTTCGTCCAGGAGGGGGAGGACTTCACATTTTGTGGCTTCCCAGAGCCGTGGCTGAACGCGGAGAGAAAACGCGTGCCGGGGTTTGAGATTTTCTTTGACCTGCAGTTATCCAGGGATGACGTTGTCTAGGAGCAGATAGACCCATCAGCTGAGGTTGAACAGAGTAAGAAAGTGCAGTCTGAGGACACCGAACTTGAAATGGGGGTAGCACTGGCATGTCTACTTTCAGATCCTCTGATCGACCAGGAGTGCTTGGGGGATAACTTTTCGGTATGCGTGATCGGGAATGGAACGGCTGCGGGCCCACCAGCAACTATTTTGGATGCATCTATCGCACCCTCTCTCATTTGGCAGTATAAAGAGGGATTTTTGTCCAGCAGTACCAAGTCAGGTAGTGAGCCGGAATCTAATTCCACTGAGTCTTGTGAGTCGGAATCAGGTTCCAGCTCGACTAAGTCTGAGTCTCGTAATCCTGGGGATGATAACCCGGATGCCACAGTCTTGTCTAGGTTGTCTTTTTCTTTCTCTTTTGAGTCTGTTGTAACCGAAGAATCGGACGATTTGGATGTGCTTAATGAGAATCAAGTAGCTGTGGTTTCTGAGTACTTTTCTGTGCCCTTGATTTATTGCATTAACTCAGACTTTCAAAATTTTGATGAAAACGACGAGGACGAAGTTTCTCCGATTTTGCAACGCTTAATTAAACAAGAGCAGGAAAGATTTGTTAAACCCCTGGTTGATGAAATCACTACAGTAAATATTGGTACTGAGGAGGACCCGCGACTGGTCCAGATCGGGTCCACGTTGTCTTCAGAGGAACGCGAGCGCTTAGTCTCTTTATTAAAAGATTTCAAAGATATTTTCACGTGGTCCTACGAAGACATGCCTGGAATCGATCCTGAGATTGTACAGCACTGGATCCCTCTTGACCCCGAGGCCCGACCCGTCAAGCAGAAACTCAAGAGGATCCGCCCCAACTGAGCTCTCAAGATTAAGGAAGAGGTCACCAAGCAAATCGACGCAGGCTTCCTGCTGGTATCCGAATACCCGACTTGGTTGGCCAATATCGTCCCAGTGCCAAAGAATGATGGCAGGATCTGAGTGTGCGTAGATTTCAGGGATTTGAACAGAGCTAGTCTGAAGGACGACTTTCCCTTGCCTCATATTGACGAGTTGGTGGATTTCACAGCGGGGCATGCTTTGCTTTCGTTCATGGATGGCTTCTCAGGTTACAATCAGATAGTGATGGCACCAGAAGACCGGAAGAAGACTGCTTTCACCACCCCGTGGGGAACTTACTGCTACAGAGTGATGCCGTTTGGGTTGAAGAATGCTGGGGCTACATATTAACGGGCCGCGACTACAATATTGCATGATATGATCCACAAAGAGGTTGAGGTGTATGTGGATGACATGATTGTCATGTCCAAAGAAAGAGAGGGCCACTACACCGCCTTGCAAAAGTTCTTTCAAAGGATCAGAGAATTTCGGTTGCGGCTAAATCCTCAGAAGTGTACGTTCGGTGTTACAGCGAAAAAAATGCTGGGATTTCTGATTACACAAAGGGGCATCGAGGTCGACTGTAGACACCCCATTTTTGACCGACCTTAAGACTCAAACGTCGCCGATTGAGCGCTTGGTGATGTTGCATATCGTGCTCGTTCAGAGGTTTCGGAGTCTTGGCCGCGAGCCTTGCCTCCGAACTTTCGGACTCTTTCATACTTTGCCTCGGTTTGCGAACCAGGCTCTGTTTTCTTTGTTTTCTCTTTCCGAAGGGAGGGAGAGGTCTCGTAGATCATCTCTCAGTGGCCGTAGGCTATGTTTCGTGGTCGTAGGCCATTTTGCCCGTTTGGAGTCCGGTTTCCGGTTTTTCGAAGCCGTTGGCCGTGTGCCTCGGTTCAAGACCGCTTAACCATCTCCGTTTGCTCCGATTTTTTGCATACTTCTTATTCGCTCCCTTTTGAGGGACACTGTGGTCCGAGAGACCGACTTCGTGGTCGAACACCACTCCCGGTGCCTAACAGTCAGTTTTTGAGGCCCTGAACTGCGCGTTTCGGTCCCTAAACCTTCATTCTGCATCGGTTTTGGTTCATTTTTGGCAGGGACCTCTGTTTCATTGGTAAGAAGGCCGTAGAAGGATGGGAGGCCAGTAATTGTTCTGTCAGTCAACTTTATCCCTTCATCGCCCTCCGTCGCCCGATTTTCCTCACTTCAAAGCCAATGTTGAACACCCTTGGGCCATTTTCTTGAACCCTAAACCACATATTTGTGATGTACACATCTGGGAGGCCACCAATATTTGATGGCCGGCCAGTAATCCTTCCTGACCCTTTTGAACCCCTTTGAAAAGTGGGTTGTTCTCTCTCCTGGTTCACTATTTCCAGTGTTTAACCACAGTGTTGTGTTGTGCACACATCAGAGGATCTCCTCCTCTGGTGGCCAGCCACTAATCACACTTGAACCTTTTCACCCTTGGCCGGCCGGCCATGGGAAGTAGCCGGCCGGCCACCTGCAACCTAGATAAGCAGCTGGCCATGCTCCTTGCATCAGCTACAGTGCAGATATGCATCTGTTTTCTCCCCAGATTGTGTATCCGGGGGGTGCATTTTTGGGGGGAAACATGATTGTTTTCCCTCCATTTTTTCCTCCCATTTTCCCCCTCTTTTTGCCTATATAACAGGAGCTCCAGCTCTGTTATTAGGGTTACAAAAAATCCCCCCTAAGCTCTTGCTTTGTATCTCCCTTTCTCCATACTCCCAAGCTCAAAACCTCCCAAGTTCCTACACCCTTCTCTACACTACCACTTAGCACCATACCTCCAACCTCCATTGCATCCATTTGAAGTTGTTTTCCAGAGCATAGGAGTGCTGCAACTCAAGCCAAGGAGCTGCCAAAGATAAGTCTTCAAGGGTGAGCTTCCATTTTCCCTTTTCTAGCATTTTCTTGATTCATTTATAAGTCATTCTTGCTTGCTATTTTGGGCTCCGACCCAAACTGAAAATAGGCTTATTTTGAGCCATTTTTCATGTTTGATTAAGGGTCTTTACCTGTTTAAGGTCTCCTTGTTGCACTTGCTTCATTATCTCCCTTGTATGCCATTGTCTTGTGTAGTATTTTTGGCCTATGTATAAACTGTTTTGAGCTCTATCATGAACTGAAAAGTAGCTTATTTTGAGCCCTTATTCAACATTATTGAAGGGCTCATTACTGTTTGAGGCTTCCATTTATCACTTGCCTTTATATCTCTCTTTTCGCCATATTTTTGCATGATTTGTCAGCCTCTTTTGCTTCTATTTTTGGGTCCTGGTCCGAACTAATAGTGACCTTATTTTGACCCCATATACATGTTTCATTGAGGGTATTTCACTGTTTGAGTCAGCCTTTATATACTTTGTGTTATATCTCTCTTTTTGGCCTTATTTTGCATGGCATTTTGAGCATTCTTTCATACTGTTTTGGGTCCGGCCATCAACTGTAAAGTGCAATATTTTGGGCCCCTCTTCAACATTTTTGAAGGACCCCTTTGTGTTTGAGGCCAGAAACCACCACTTGCTTCTTTGTCCCTCTTTTAGCCCATTTCTTGCATGAGAGCTTAGCCATACCTGTGTTGGTTTTTGGGGTTTGTTGTAAACTGTAAAACATCATATTTTGGGCCCCTCTTCAATATTGTTGAAGGGACCTCATCTGTTTGAGGTCTGCAGCTGTGACTCACTTCTTTATCTCACATTTAGGGCCATTTTTGCATGCTAGTTTTTCCCTATTTGTGTTTGTTTTCTGGCCTTGCTTGAAACTGTAAACATGCTTGTTTTGGGGCTGCCTTAAATCTGTCTTCACATGTCATGGGCAAATAATGCATGCTTGAGGTAGCTACAAGTCATATCATGTGCTTAATCTTGCATTTCGGGACCATTTCATACATCGGGTGCCATGTGTTCATGATTCGGGGCTGTTTTGGGTCATGTTTTGCTGCTGAAACTTGCATGTTTGTATGCCATTTTCCATGCCTTGCCATGTCTCATTAGAGTGGCATTTTGTGCCTTAGGGTTGGTCCTCAGTTTGCTTACATGCGTGCACGCATTTCGAGAGTCTCATTTTCATCTCATGGCCTCTTATGTGAGTGTGGCTGCGGTCCACTCATGTTGGTGTAAGTCCATTGCGCATTGTGTATGCCATTTCATTTCATAGCATTGTGTATGCTAGGCCGTATGTTAGCGCATTGTGTATGCTATGTTATCTCGTGCATCGTGTATACCATTTCATAGCATTGTGCATGCTAGGTTGTATATTAGTTGCATTTCATGCATATCATGCATATTGCATTGTGCTTGGGATAGGAATTAGCCCAGGCACGGGAAACGAGGTACGTTTCGTACTCCAAGTGACGGAACGTGTCTCAATTTCCAGTCGCCGACACTCCGGATTATCCGTGATGGAGTCTAGGTTTTGTTTTGTTTCCATGTGCATTCATTCTATATTGAGTTGCACAATTCGACTCCTCGGCCATCATGCATCGAGATGCGTGATTGGTGGCACGAGGATCGAGACATGCATACATATGTGAAAATACATTGCTATGCCCCTTTTCTGCTCTCTGTTGCAGCAAATCAAGAATCAGCAGTCTTCCAGAGCTTGGCACGCTTTCCAAGAAATCATTGCAAAACAGAGGCTAATTGGGGCATCCCAGTGGATTTCCGCGCAAGGCAGTCCAAACATACATCATTCGTCAGAATCGAGGCAGCCCCTGGCTTGCATGCCAGTTTATAGCTTTCTTAGACTAATTTGTAAATTAATTAGGAATTTGTATATATTTGGACTGTATTATTTGGACTGTACTATTTATTCGGACCCTCTGTGTGAGGGCATAATTGTAATAAGTGTGGGTGAGTGTGATGTATGTCTTCCAACCCCACGTCTTTCTTCCCTTTTATTTACCTGCTTATGATGGTTAGATTAGGGCATATTTCAATTAGCATACAGTATGATAGCATGTTTGCATTCATTCATCTGTTTTGCATGCACCAGGCTCGGCGCATCATACTAACCGCATTGTATTTTCAATTCCAAGTTGAGTACTTGTTAGCTATTGCATCTCATATGCCATGTTTAGAATAGCCGAGCCTGCTATAGTTGCATTTTTGCATGTGTTGCATTAGGCATTTCTGTATAATTAGGATCATGCATGAATTTCTAATCGGTTTCTGTTTTGGCTTGGAGTACTCGGTAAGTTTTATGCTTTAGCATCCTTGCATGCGTGTGAGTGATTGCCATGAATAGCATGCTTACCATGAGGCTATTTGCTTATGTGATATAACTGCCTGAATGTCTGTGGGTGAAGGTTGGGTTATTTGGATTGGAACAAATCATCAACTGTGAGTTTTAAGCCCACTAGATAGTGGCAAAACCATCTTTTCTTAAGCCCACCTGAGGGTGGCAAAATCTGCATCTTTAAGCCTACTTGCGAGTAACAAACCATCTTTCAAAAACAAACATGAAATGTTTTGTTCCAATTCAGGCGATCCAGTCTATACTTGTATGCTGTATGCATCACATAGTAAATCTAGGCTAATAACCGAGATAAGAACACACAATGTTTTCAAAACTAGATATCATGGTTAGTAGAGGCCGATCTTTGATCGGGCGAGCGGGGGTGCTCACGAAGTGACCTTCCCCAATCGTACCCAAGCTCCCGAGCCGAGGCAACTTTGGTGATGATGGACACGTGGCCTTAGGCAAACGAGTCAGGGTTTCCTAAATTTCCTCCAAAATAAAATATTTAGGTGGCGACTCTGTATCTGGCAAAGCAGTCCATGTTTGGCACTTCTTTCAAAAAAATCTGTTTTCTCAAAACGATTTGCCAGATTTGGACTCTTTGGTTCAGACTTAGAACCGTGACAATTTGAGAGTCTGAACTGTAGTGGGCCCAATATCGAACGGAACGGAGGGGACTCGTTCCTCTCCCGGGGCGTTCGGGGACGTCTACAATTTCCGGCGACTCTGCTGGGGATTTAGAGAACTTGACTCGAACTCATGATATCTGTTTTTGACTACACTTATGTGTTTCTTTGCATTGCATGTGCATTGGTGCGCCTAGGACACCGTGTTTGCCATCTGCTATTCCTGAACGGTTTGCCAGAGGCTTGTCTTGTCAAGGCATGACCATAAGGCTGACCGGTTGTGGGCTCTACCAGTATGGGAACACTAACCCCGGTTTTACCGGGGCACCCTTTTTGACCATTCGACCTAATGCATATTCGGATCCATAGTGACCATTCCAAACTAGGACAGATTGCTTACCCGTTTATAGGTTGTTTGAAACCGCTGCGTGCGTAGTGAAACCCTAGCTCCTGACAAAATAGGACAGGGAAACCCTACCCCTCCATAGGGGTGTTTTGGCTCTCAATTATCTGTTATGTGCTTTTAGAGTGCGTCTCTACAGGAATGCATGTATCAGTTTGCAAGTTTGGGTATCAGGCTTGTGGGCACCAGTTCAGTATTTTGGGATTCAGTTTACCCAAGGGTATCAGATTTGAGGCTAAATTTTAGGGGCAGAATTCAGTAGAGAGCACACTCATTCAAATAGGCTCATATCTGTTCAGGTGAAATCAGGCTGAGATGCTGTCTGTTTTCTCTTTTGCTAGGCAGTCTTGGAACCATAGCTTCAGAAGGCCCCAATATTCCCCGGGTACACCGAACTTGTGTTGATAGACTTTGTTGGGTCAGAGATTCAGTTCAAGGGCAATCAGTGTTCCTTTACCAGAGGCAGGGTGAAAAGGTCGGTCAAGCACAGACCATCAGTACAGCAGCTACCAGCTCAGTGGTCTTTGAACAGCCAGGTTGAGATTTCTGAGCCTACTGCAGACACAGGTATACCAGTTGCTCAGTCAGATCAGGGCAATATGTCGGGTCTGGAAGAGATGGTGCGCCAACTCCAAGATAGTATGAAAGCCATGCAGCAAGATGCTGTCCATCAAACGGAATTCACCAAGCAACAGGCTGTGGTCATAGCCCAACAGGCAGAGACAATTGCCAGGTTAGAACAGCAAATTGGAGTATCTACTTCACACCAGGCTCCTCCCCCACCAAGAGTTCCCATACTCGGGGAGGCAACCCACGTCCAGGATGATACGGACATTCCAGGCGGGCCAGCTCCGCCCCCGGTACTACCCCAGCTGTCTAAAACACCCACCAACCTACCAGACTCCCCATTTGAGTTTGAGACAGACCCCACAGCATTGAAAGTGAGCAAGCTTGAGAAATTGTTCAAAAAGTCTCAGGGGGCCCATTCTATTCCTGATATAGATGATGGTTATACCGACTCAGTGGTGACCTTGCCGGAGCGGTTTAAAATGCCGCATATCGATCGATTTGATGGCTCTGAAGACCCAATGGTGCACCTCCAACTGTTTTTTGATATCTTGAGGCCAATGGGTTTGACCACAGCCCAGAAATTGTCACTATTCGGCCGAACCCTGTCTGGGATAGCCGCACCCTGTCCGGGATAGCCGCAATCTGGTATGCAAAATTGGAGAACTCTGTGAAACAGAACTGGGAAGGGCTGGCTGAGGCCTTTATTGCTCAATACTCCTATAACACACAAATCGAGGTCACGACTCGTGATCTCGAAGTCACCCGCCAAGAGCCAAAGGAGGGTTTCTCAGAGTTCGTGACAAAATGGAGAGCAAAGGCCTCAATGATGGCTACAAGGCCTTCCGACAAAGATCAGATCAGGATGATTGTTCGAAATCTGCATGGCAAGTTGCTGCAAAAGATGGTCGTTCTACCTCTGTTTACCTTTCCAGCCCTTCATGAAATGGGGGTTCAAATCGAGGATGCCATCAGACAAGGGATCTTTGCAGAAGATAATGAGCCTTCGAAGAGAAATGTTGCTCGCAGTTCCAATGCTACTACTGATGGAGCACAGCTGCGAAATGCTCAGAAGTAGACACTATCATCACTTCCCTCAATGACCAAGAACCAACCACTTCAATTCGGCCCTAAGCCCGAAAATTCCATCCTTTTTACATGAGTCTCTCCCAAGCTTTGAAAAAGCTGCAAGAAGAAGGGCACCTAGAACTCCTAGAACCCCAACCCCTTCCAAATCCTCTTCCACCAAGATATGACCCAGCTAAATACTGTGCCTATCATCAACAGCACGGTCATGATACGAACCGTTGCATCCGCCTTCGTCATAAGATTCAGGATCTTATTGATGAAGAGACCCTAGCTCCACCAAAAGGACCTCAGGTTAGTACTGATTCATCACCTCCCCATCTCAACCTCATCCATACACTACCATCCACCTTCGACCCCAGCATATACATCACCCCAGCCCATCTACCCAAGCCTGAGGTGTTCATTCCAGAAAGCATGGACTTATGCATGATGGATGCACCTGGACCCCAATCATCTCAAACCCGTGAACCCACTACTTCTGAGCTGAAGAGAATGATCGAAGATCTTCAGAGAACTGTGACAGATTTGGCCTCCGGGACATCGGCTCCGTCATCAACCACATCACATACCAGGGAGTTCATGTCAAAAGGCTCCCCAGTCTTGGAACGGGCTGTATTTGAGGAATGCCAATCCCTTGGCAAAGTGGAGGCAGACGGTAAAAACAAGGTAGGGACAGGCATTGGTCCCCATGAACATCTTCTGTTGGCTGTTGAGGCTTTGAAAGCCGAAGGACTAAACAAACAGCAAGTGCTTACAATGTTTGCAAAAACTGTGGATGATATTTTTGCCACTCAAGTTGGGGACAGTTTGAATCAAGGGGCAAGCCGGGAGAAGGGTCGTTGTATCAGAAATGCTCTTTTCAGCTATAATCCTGCACTCAGAAGAGATCAACAAACCAGGCCAGCACCTGCCAAGCGCTTTGCTGGTGCGTCCAGCAAAAATCCATAAACTTTGAAGTACCAACCCCGAGGTCAAAGGGTCTTCCATGCCCTCCACATACCTTTGTCCAAAGCTTTCCAAATCCTTATAAGACAAGGCCATCTCAAACCCCTTGAGCCTCGGCCTCTCCCGAATCCTCTTCCGGCTACGCATGATACTGCCCAATACTGTGCCTTCCATCAACAAACCGGTCATGGTACTGACAATTGCTCTCGTCTTCACCACGAAGTGCAAGATCTGATTGACAACGGGGTCATTGTCGCGCCAAGCTCTGCAAAGTCTATCGGCACTGGATCGGTGAGGATCGGTGAACTTGGGGGATAATATGACCATGTGATCGGGGGATGAACCACCTGCGGGCGGTGCTCGATTAACTCCAGACGTGGGAATGGCACGCACTATTCTAAGCAATGTGCAAATACCAGTGTTTGTGCTTTCTGACTTGGGTATTGGGTCAATTTTGTTGTTTTGTTTTGAGTCTGTCTTTTTGTTTTGAGTCAGTCTCTTTTGTTTTGGGTCTGTCTTGTTGTATCGAGTCAGTCCTGTTGTATAGGAGTCAGGTGATTCCGGGGGGTGTTACCTCGGGCGTCACCATTTTGTTTTATGTTTGTCTTTTCGTTTTGTTTTGAGTCTGTTTCTGCCAGGGAGCCAGTTGTGCCAACAGATTTTTTGAATAAAACAGCGGTGATCTTCACGCTCTCGCATTTGCTTCTGCCTTGTGCCAGTTATGCTGGAAGTTCTGAATGAGACGGCAGTATTTGACTAAAGAACTCTGTCTTTTCTGTGCCTTGAAATCATTATATCGACCTAAGTTTTTCAAAACTTTTTTGAGCACTGCGGTGAAAACGAAGAGGAAGGAATTCCTTGGGATTTGCAAAACTTTGATCATTTGAGAGAAAGAGAGGCGTGCTAAGCCCTTAATGAATGAAATCATGCTTGTTAGCGTGAGTACTGAGAAGGACCCTGGCTTGATCCAGACTGGTTCCACACTATCTTCAGCGCGAGCGATTTGTCGCTTCTTTAAAAACTTTTAAAAACAAAATGTTTTGCGCGATCTTGCGAAGACCTGTGTGGAATCGCTCTTGAGATTGTACAGCTTAAGATCGCTCTCAGCCTCAAGACTTAAGTCCTTGCTTTAAAACCATGAACCACAATTCGAAGTGTTCAACAATCGACCATCAAGGGAGGCCTGTGTGGCCAGATTGGAAGCAGCCCTCAATCAAGAGGCACCAAAGTCAGATCAAGAAGATCAGATCTCATCAGAAGAAGCTTGTAAAGCTAGAACAGAAGCACCCCTCTAACTAGGGGCAAAAATATCTGATGTGCTCGAAGAATCGAAGATGGGTTCTTCAGCGAATCAATACAGCAGTCGTTCTCCTGGATTCAGACGACTTCAGGATCTCAAAACCATTGGACATGGACAAAGCTACACTTTTACCCTTGAGAGGCTCGCTAGGCCGAAAACCCGGAAGGGCGACCCAGGCAAAAGTTAGAGCAAGAAAAGAAGAAAAAGAACAAAAAAAGAGAAAAGAACAAAAGAACAAAAAAGAAAGATGCAAAAAAAAAAGAAGAAAAAAAAAGAAAATCGAAAAAGAATGAAAAAGAATGAAAAGATACAAAAATTGAAACAAAAAAAGAAAAAAACTCGCAAGGTCGAAAACCCGCAACCGGCGCCTTGGCAAAAGTTAGAGCCTAAAAAGGAGAGGTTAATACCCGAGTGTACCTTAACCCCGAACTACGTAAGGCTTGATTCCTATGTTTGGGATACATAGGCAACTTCACTCTGAAGTCCAGCCATAAACACTTCCAAATTGACTGTGTCCATGCGATGGTTCTGGTCATCTTTGTCTTCTCTGTATCTGAGAGTCTGGTTGTGTTCGTCGCTCTGAGGACTGACTACAATGCGCTGCGGTGCCATCTAAACAAGGGGCAACTTTCCGTTGCCATTCAATGTGTCGCGGTGCCGTTCAAACAAGGGGCAACTTTCCGTTGCCATGCAGTTCCCCTCAAGCAAGGGGCAATTTTCCTTCGAATCTGAAGTTGTGCATCTCAAAAGCGGGTTCCGTGCTCGTTGAGCAGTGGCCGTTTGCAAAAATAGCTTTTAAGAATTTTTAATGAAGTCGACTAATTTTCTCTCAAAAATTATTCCATTTTTCCAAAACTGGACCATTTCTTGGACCCAAAAAAGGAAAATTTTCAGTGCTCACAGCCTAACTTACATGATTTCAAATCAGAAAATCGAACAAGCGCGTTAATCTAACTCTCATGCTGGTCAAAACTGTTTTAGTAGAAAGCAAAAACAAAAATGGTCAAAATGATGAACTAGGGGCACAGTTGAGTCAGGTGCTCTGTCTTTTCCCCTTTGTCAAAATACTTGCCAAAAAGGGCACTCTACTTGTCGGAAAGGACACCGTATTCGCCAGAAAAGGGCACAACAAAGGGCAGAAGGCTCTCACATCCTCCAAGCAACGAGGTATCAAGCAAAGTGCGAAGCATGAACTAGAATGGGGCAAGGTATTCCACTCCATCATCTGGACAGATCTTATCACGTCCAAACTCCCCAGCAAAGCATCCTCAACTGATGTTAGCTGCAGACTTGCTACACACCCAGTTGTAGCGCAACCTTTCCGTGGGAGGAATTCACTAGCTGTGAGTGGAAGAAAGAGAATCTAGCAGAATGCTAGGGGCGCGAGCCCATAATTTGCTGTTTATCCATCAACCACCCAGGGGAGGGATGAAAAACGAGAGATTGAAGAATAGAGAGATGTGCGCTGAAAGGAAAAGTGAGAAGAGGGCTCTTTTTTTTTCCAGAAAAACAGAGCTTGAGGGCCGAGTGATGTGAGAACCACAAATGAGAAAGGGTGGGAAACACTACCCGGTGAAACAGGCTCCCTGTGCACGTCTGAGTGTCGTGTCTTTTTGTTTTATCTCAATTCTTGTTTTGAGTCTTTTCGAGTGTTACTCGATGTATCTAGGTTGTGTGCCTTTTATTTCCTTGTTCAGTCGTGGGCTCAATACCCGGTCGAGATCTCATTTATCAATTCCAAAATAAAATCATTTTGCGCTCCGAGTGCCGTGCCGTTCTCCACATCTGTGCAAAACAAGATTCGTTCTTTCATAAAACCGCAGGGTTCAACCCAGGTCATGTCAGAACAGCAAAACTAGGACCTATTTGAAGCTATATGGGTTCCAGACTACAAAGCAAAAGAAAAGAGGAAATGTCGGGTATCTGAGTTTGTTCCAACTTCAGTAAGTTCCGAGACTACATTCCGTGTGTACCTCTTCAAGTCTTGCCAAAGCTCCGATGTATGAGTGTGCCTCTACCTCAAGCTCAAGATCAAGTCTGCTTCAAGCCAAAATGACGATCCAAAGTGCTCTCCCTGAGTACCATTCCCTGCCAGAGGCATCTTGGCTGTGTTCACAATGAGTTCCTAGGAGACCAACTGCGAAGGTGGAAACTAGAGTCCGAATGGCTAATTCCTAGAACGTAAAGGTTCGGGATTTCCGAGACTAAAGTCTGGTTTAAATACCCAGAGGCGTGTCCTCGGCTTGAAGTCTATATAGAAGCCCCATAGGTTGAGATAGCGTGTATGCACCTCAATTCTGGATACTGAACCAACCTAGTCTGTCACCCCGTTGGAGAATAGGGGAAGTTGTGAATATAATCAGGAAAAAAGGTAACGTCCAAAGTGTTCTACATGAAGAACCCTTGTCAGTATTTCAGAGCCTTTGTATTGTAAGTTGAAGGTAAGTGTTCGAAGAGCACAAGGGGAGATCCCCGTCAGAGAAGAGCGGTTCACCGCCACTCACCTCATGAGGTGCTTTCTAAAGCGCCGTTACGCTTGTTTATTGCGTTCCTCAAACATCATGCATTGTATTGCACTGTACCTATCAAGTTTCTTTCTCGTTCATACACGATATTGCATGTACGGTTCATTCAAAGAAGTTCCGTTTGAGATCCTTTATTTAGTGTATCAATCACACTTCATTCAGTTAGTGTATCAATCACACTTCATTTCTTTAGTGTATCAATCACACCTCATTCACCCTTAGTGTATCTATCACACTTTCTTCGTTCGCTTAGTGTATCAATCACACTTCATTTATTTAGTGTATCAATTACACTTCTTTCATTTAGTGCATCTATCACACTTTGTGTTCATTTTCGGTGTATCCATCACACTCGTTCATTAAGTGCATCTATCACACATCGTGTTCACATTTAGTATATCAATCATACTCTGTCCACATAGTGCATCTATCACACCTTGTGTTCGTTTTCAGTATATCTATCATACTTTGTTCACTAAGTGCATCTATCACACTTCGTGTTCACATTTAGTATATCAATCATACTCTGTTCACATAGTGCATCTATCACACTTTGTGTTCGCATTCAGTATATCAATCACACTCTGTTCACTAAGTGCATCTATCACACTTTATGTTTATCCTTTAGTGTATCCATCACACTTGTCCACTTAGTGCATCTATCACACTTTGTGTTCCCTTTTAGTATATCCATCATACTTGTTTACTAAGTGCATCTATCACACTTCGTGTTCACATTTAGTATATCTCTCATACTTGTTCACTTAGTGCATCTATCACACTTTATGCTCACCTTTTTGTGTATCAATCACATGTTCGCTCTGTGTATCTATCACACATGCACGCTGTATTCGCAGTGAGAATTTCATAATTTTCTTACATCCTTTCTGCACGAGGTGTAGTTTGGCTCGAGTTTACTTGCTTGCCTAGCATTCGCTTAAAACTGTTGCATCTATTTGCGAATACTTGCTTCATTACAGCTTGCTGCATTTGCACGATCATTGAGTTACCTTCGGCTTCTTGCATTGCCAATTGCATTTTGCCCCTGCCTGCGGGCATGCCTGCGGGCACATCTCTGTTTATCACGCCTGTTTGTCTAAGTCTTCGGCCTTGTCAAAAATGGGTCGTCTCTGGGCTTTGACATTCATTCCCGTCACTTATGACTTTCGAGTTCTGTCAAAGAGGGGCAACTGTAGACACCCCATTTTTGACCGACCTTAAGACTCAGACGTCACCGATTGAGCGCTTGGTGATGTTGCATATCGTGCTCGTTCAGAGGTTTCGGAGTCTTGGCCGCGAGCCTTGCCTCTGGACTTCCGGACTCTTTCATACTTTGCCTCGGTTTGTGAACCAGGCTCTGTTTTCTTTGTTTTCTCTTCGCGAAGGGAGGGAGAGGTCTCGTAGATCATCTCTCAGTGGCCGTAGGCTACGTTTCGTGGTCGTAGGCCATTTTGCCCGTTTGGAGTCCGGTTTCCGGTTTTTCGGAGCCGTTGGCCGTGTGCCTCGGTTCGGGACCGCTTAACCATCTCCGTTTGCTCCGGTTTTTGGCATACTTCTTATTCGCTCCCTTTTGAGGGACACTGTGGTCCGAGAGACCGACTTCGTGGTCGAACACCACTCCCGGTGCCTAACAGTCAGTTTTCGGGGCCCCGAACTGCGCGTTTCGGTCCCTGAACCTTCATTCTGCATCGGTTTTGGTTCATTTTTGGCAGGGACCTCTGTTTCATTGGTAAGAAGGTCGTAGAAGGATGGGAGGCCAGTAATTGTTCTGTCAGCCAACTTTATCCCTTCATCGCCCTCCGTCGCCCGATTTTCCTCACTTCAAAGCCAATGTTGAACACCCTTGGGCCATTTTCTTGAACCCTAAACCACATATTTGTGATGTACACATCTGGGAGGCCACCAATATTTGGTGGCCGGCCAGTAATCCTTCCTGACCCTTTTGAACCCCTTTGAAAAGTGGGTTGTTCTCTCTCCTGGTTCACTATTTCCAGTGTTTAACCACAGGGTTGTGTTGTGCACACATCAGAGGATCTCCTCCTGTGGTGGCCGGCCACTAATCACACTTGAACCTTTTGACCCTTGGCCGGCCGGCAATGGGAAGTAGCCGGCTGGCCACCTGCAACCTAGATAAGCAGCCGGCCATGCTCCTTGCATCAGCTACAGTGCAGATATGCATCTGTTTTCCCCCCAGATTGTGTATCCGGGGGATGCATTTTTAGGGGGAAACATGATTGTTTTCCCTCCATTTTTTCCCCCCATTTCCCCCCTCTTTTTGCCTATATAACAGGAGCTCCAGCTCTGTTATTAGGGTTACAAAAAATCCCCCCTGAGCTCTTGCTTTGTATCTTCCTTTCTCCATACTCTCAAGCTCAAAACCTCCCAAGTTCCTACACCCTTCTCTACACCACCACCTAGCACCATACCTCCAACCTTCATTGCAGCCATTTGAAGTTGTTTTCCAGAGCCTAGGAGTGCTGCAACTCAAGCCAAGGAGCTGCCAAAGACAAGTCTTCAAGGGTGAGCTTCCATTTTCCCTTTTCTAGCATTTTCTTGATTCATTTATAAGTCATTCTTGCTTGCTGTTTTGGGCTCCGACCCTAACTGGAAATAGGCTTATTTTGAGCCATTTTTCATGTTTGATTAAGGGCCTTTACCTGTTTGAGGTCTCCTTGTTGCACTTGCTTCATTATCTCCCTTGTATGCCATTGTCTTGTGTAGTATTTTTAGCCTATGTATAAACTGTTTTGAGCTCTGTCATGAACTTAAAAGTGACTTATTTTGAGCCATTCTTCAACATTATTGAAGGGCTCATTACTGTTTGAGGCTTCCATTTATCACTTGCCTTTATATCTCTCTTTTCGCCATATTTTTGCATGATTTGTTAGCCTCTTTTGCTTCTATTTTTGGGTCCTGGTCCGAACTAATAGTGACCTTATTTTGACTCCATCTACATGTTTCATTGAGGGTCTTTCACAGTTTGAGGCACCCTTTATATACTTTGTGTTATATCTCTCTTTTTAGCCTTATTTTGCATGGCATTTTGAGCATTCTTGCATACTGTTTTGGGTCTGGCCATCAACTGTAAAGTGCAATATTTTGGCCCCCTCTTCAACATTGTTGAAGGGTCCCTTTGTGTTTGAGGCCAGAAACCACCACTTGCTTCTTTGTCCCTCTTTTAGCCCATTTCTTGCATGAGAGCTTAGCCATACCTGTGTTGGTTTTTGGGGTTTGTTGTAAACTGTAAAACATCATATTGTGGTCCCCTCTTCAACATTGTTGAAGGGCCCTCATCTAGTTGAGGTTTGCAGCTGTGACTCACTTCTTTATCTCACATTTAGGGCCATTTTTGCATGCTAGTTTTTCCCTATTTGTGTTTGCTGTCTGGCCTTGCTTGAAACTGTAAACATGCTTGTTTTGGGGCTGCCTTGAATCTGTCTTCACATGTCATGAGCAAATAATGCATGCTTGAGGTAGCTACAAGTCATTTCATGTGCTTAATCTTGCATTTCGGGACCATTTCATACATCGGGTGCCATGTGTTCATGTTTCGGGGCTATTTTAGGTCATGTTTTGCTGCTGAAACTTGCATGTTTGTATGCCATTTTCCATGCCTTGCCATGTCTCATTAGAGTGGCATTTTGTGCCTTAGGGTTGGTCCTCGATTTGCGTGCATGCGTGCACGCATTTCGAGAGTCTCATTTTCATCTCATGGCCTCTTATGTGAGTGTGGCTGCGGTCCACTCATGTTGGTGTAAGTCCATTGCGCATTGTGTATGCCATTTCATTTCATAGCATTGTGTATGCTAGGCCGTATGTTAGCGCATTGTGTATGCCATGTTATCTCGTGCATTGTGTATGCCATGTTATCTCGTGCATCGTGTATGCCATTTCATAGCATTGTGCATGCTAGGTTGTATATTAGTTGCATTTCATGCATATCATGCATATTGCATTGTGCTTGGGATAGGAATTAGCCCAAGCACGAGAAACGAGGTACGTTTCGTACTCCGAGTGACGGAACGTGTCTCAATTCCCAGTCGCCGGCACTCCGGATTATCCATGATGGAGTCTAGGTTTTGTTTTTTTTCCATGTGCATTCATTCTATATTGAGTTGCACAATTCGACTCCTCGGCCATCATGCATCAAGATGCGTGATTGGTGGCACGAGGATCAAGACATGCATACATATGTGAAAATACATTGCTATGCCCCTTTTCTGCTCTCTGTTGCAGCAAATCAAGAATCAGCAGTCTTCCGGAGCTTGGCACGCTTTCCAAGAAATCATTGCAAAACAGAGACTAATTGGGGCATCCCAATGGATTTCCGCGCAAGGCAGCCCAAACATACATCATTCGTCAGAATCGAGGCAGCCCCTGGCTTGCATGCCAGTTTATAGCTTTCTTAGATTAATTTGTAAATTAATTAGGAATTTGTATATATTTGGACTGTATTATTTGGACTGTATTATTTGGACTGTACTATTTATTCGGACCCTCTGTGCGAGGGCATAATTGTAATAAGTGTGGGTTAGTGTGATGTATGTCTTCCAACCCCACGTCCTTCTTCCCTTTTATTTACCTGCTTATGATGGTTACACTACAAAAAAATCGCTTTTTTGCGACGGTAAAGTACCGTCGCCAATACCAAAGAAGCCGTCTCAAATGCTTTTTTGCGACGGTAAATAGCCTTTAGCGACGGTAGTAGGGGGGTCGCAAAAGAAGGGGTTGCTAAAGGTCTTTAGCAACGGTAAACGCCGTCGCAAAAACATTGGCGACGGCAAAGATGCCTTTTAGCGACGGCAAAATGCTGTCGCAGTTAATGTGTAAAAATCTGAAGTTTTTGAGACGGCACTAAAATACCGTCGCTAATATGGTTATTTGCGACGGGAAAATACCGTCGCAAAAGGGTTTATTTGAGACGGTAAAAAATACCGTCGCTAAAATGGTTATTTGCGACGGGTTTAATACCATCGTTAAAACTATTATTTGCGACAGAAAAGTGTGCCGTCTCTAAAAATATTATTTGCGACGGTGAAAGTACCGTCGCTAAAGGCCTTTTGTTCATATTGCCAATATCATTGGCAACGGCTATGCTACCGTCGCAAAAACCTGTTTCTAACAAAAAATGCAGTTTTAAAATTATTAAAAATATGCAAATTACCTGTATTAAATAAAAATAACTAAAAAAAATCGATAACTATATAATAATATAAAAATTCCTGTATATAAATAAAATTTCATCCTTAATTAAAGTACTCTTCCATTCATAACAACACATCATCAAAATTATCCAACCACATAATTTTGCAAAATACATACATAATGTTGTTCACAAATCTAAATAATGTAAATCAAAAATAAAAGTTTTCTTCATAAACAAAAGTCCGTCGCAATCTTCACACGGCTGCATTCCACAAGAAGCAAACTGCTACTCAGGAAATATCTGAAAATAAAAAATAAAAATAATTAGTGACAATATAATTATGTATTAATATTTTAATTACAAAAAAAACATAAAAATTTATTTATTATATAATTACAAAGATAGTTTAGTAAATAATTTTGGCTAAATAGAAATCCGACCCTAACTCCCAAACCACAAACCCGATTCGAGTCTCATCTTCTCCCACAACTCTCTCGTGCCTAGGCGATCATGTGTGCCAAGTTTCGTGCTAAACCGACCCCTTTTGGTGATTTTGGAGCGTCAACACCTCGAATTCAAGTTTCTTAAGGAACTAGTTTGCCTAGACCGAAATACGGCTCTAACTCCCAAACCGGGAAACCGATTAGAGTCCTGTCTTCTCCCACAAGTCTCTCGTGCCTAGGCGGTCGTGTGTGCCAAGTTCCGTGCCAATCCGACCCCGTTTGGCGATTTTGGAACGTTAACACTTCGAATTCAAGTTTCTTAAGGAATTAGTTTGCCTAGAGTGAAATCCGTCTCTAGTTCCTAATCCGGGAACTCGATTGGAGTCCCGTCTTTACCCACAAGTCTCTCGTGCCTAGGCGGTCGTGTGTGCCAAGTTTCGTGCCAATCCGACCCCATTTGGTGATTTTGGAGTGTCAACACGTCGAATTTAAGTTTCTTAAGGAACTAATTTGCCTAAACCGAAATATGGCTCTAACTCCCAAATCGGGAAACCGATTGGAGTCCCGTCTTCTCCCACAAGTCTCTCGTGCCTAGGTGGTCGTGTGTGCCAAGTTTCGTGCCAATCCGACCCCATTTGGTAATTTTGGGGTGTTAACATCTCGAATTTAAGTTTCTTAAAGAACTAGTTTGCCTAAACCGAAATATGGCTCTAACTCCCAAACCGGGAAACCGATTGGAGTCCCGTCTTCTCCCACAAGTCTCTCGTGCTTAGGTGGTCGTGTGTGCCAAGTTTCATGCCAATCCGACCCCATTTGGTGATTTTGGGGTGTCAACACCTCGAATTTAAGTTTCTTAAGGAACTAATTTGCCTAAACCGAAATATGGCTCTAACTCCCAAACTGGGAAACCGATTGGAGTCCCGTCTTCTCCCACAAGTCTCTCGTGGCTAGGCGGTTGTGTGTGCCAAGTTTCGTGCCAATCCGACCCCATTTGGTAATTTTGGGGTGTCAACATCTCGAATTTAAGTTTCTTAAAGAACTAGTTTGCCTAAACCGAAATATGGCTCTAACTCCCAAACCGGGAAACCGATTGGAGTCCCGTCTTCTCCCACAAGTCTCTCGTGCCTAGGTGGTCGTGTGTGCCAAGTTTCGTGCCAATCCGATCCCATTTGGTGATTTTGGGGTGTCAACACCTCGAATTTAAGTTTCTTAAAGAACTAGTTTGCCTAAACCGAAATATGGCTCTAACTCCCAAACCGGGAACCCAATTCGAGTCCCGTCTTCTCCTACAAGTCTCTCGTGGCTAGGCGGTCGTGTGTGCCAAGTTTCGTGCCAATCCGACCCCATTTGGTGATTTTGGGGTGTCAACACCTCGAATTTAAGTTTCTTAAAGAACTAGTTTGCCTAAACCGAAATATGGCTCTAACTCCCAAACCGGGAAACCGATTGGAGTCCCGTCTTCTCCCACAAGTCTCTCGTGCCTAGGTGGTCGTGTGTGCCAAGTTTCGTGCCAATCCGATCCCATTTGGTGATTTTGGGGTGTCAACACCTCGAATTTAAGTTTCTTAAAGAACTAGTTTGCCTAAACCGAAATATGGCTCTAACTCCCAAACCGGGAACCCAATTCGAGTCCCGTCTTCTCCCACAAGTCTCTCGTGGCTAGGCGGTCGTGTGTGCCAAGTTTCGTGCCAATCTGACCCCATTTGGTGATTTTGGGGTGTCAACACCTCGAATTTAAGTTTCTTAAAGAACTAGTTTGCCTAAACCGAAATATGGCTCTAACTCCCAAACCGGGAAACCGATTGGAGTGTCGTCCTCTCCCACAAGTCTCTCGTGCCTAGGCGGTCGTGTGTGCCAAGTTTCGTGCCAATCCGACCCCATTTGGTAATTTTGAGGTGTCAACACCTCGAATTTAAGTTTCTTAAAGAACTAGTTTGCCTAAACCGAAATATGGCTCTAACTTCCAAACCGGGAAACCGATTGGAGTCCCGTCTTCTCTCATAAGTCTCTCATGCCTAGGCGGTCGTGTGTGCCAAGTTTCGTGCCAATCCGACCCCATTTGGTAATTTTGGGGTGTCAACACCTCGAATTTAAGTTTCTTAAAGAACTAGTTTGCCTAAACCGAAATATGGCTCTAACTCCCAAACCGGGAAACCGATTGGAGTCCCCTCTTCCCCCACAAGTCTCTCGTGCCTAGGTGGTCGTGTGTGCCAAGTTTCGTGCCAATCCAACCCCATTTGGTGATTTTGGGGTGTCAACACCTCGAATTTAAGTTTCTTAAAGAACTAGTTTGCCTAAACCGAAATATGGCTCTAACTCCCAAACCGGGAACCTGATTCGAGTCCCGTCTTCTCCCACAAGTCTCTCGTGCCTAGGCGGTCGTGTGTGCCAAGTTTCGTGCCAATCCGACCCCATTTGGTGATTTTGGGGTGTCAACACCTCGAATTTAAGTTTCTTAAAGTACTAGTTTGCCTAAACCGAAATATGGCTCTAACTCCCAAACCGGGAAACTGATTGGAGTCCCGTCCTCTCCCACAAGTCTCTCGTGCCTAGGCGGTCGTGTGTGCCAAGTTTCGTGCCAATCCGACCCCATTTGGTAATTTTGGGGTGTCAACACCTCGAATTTAAGTTTCTTAAAGAACTAGTTTGCCTAAACCGAAATATGGCTCTAACTCCCAAACCGGGAAACCGATTGGAGTCCCGTCTTCTCCCACAAGTCTCTCGTGCCTAGGCGGTCGTGTGTGCCAAGTTTCGTGCCAATCTGACCCCATTTGGTAATTTTGGGGTGTCAACACCTCGAATTTAAGTTTCTTAAAAAACTAGTTTGCCTAAACCGAAATATGGCTCTAACTCCCAAACCGGGAAACCGATTGGAGTCCCGTCTTCTCCCACAAGTCTCTCGTGCCTAAGTGGTCGTGTGTGCCAAGTTTCGTGCCAATCCGACCCCATTTGGTGATTTTGGGGTGTCAACACCTCGAATTTAAGTTTCTTAAAGAACTAGTTTGCCTAAACCGAAATATGGCTCTAACTCCCAAACCAGGAACCCGATTCGAGTCCCGTCTTCTCCCACAAGTCTCTTGTGCCTAGGCGGTTGTGTGTGCCAAGTTCCGTGCTAAACCGACTCCTTTTGGTGATTTTGGGATGTTAACACCTCGAATTCTAGTTTCTTAAAGAA